>NC_091474.1:205208126-206438959 GCF_036971445.1 Narcine bancroftii
AGTGCTTTCCTGGCACTAAAGTGACATAAACTTTATTTTATCTGCTCACATTTCTATTACATTGGGATGGAAATTGTGATGTGAATAAAGGCAAGGCTATTAGGCTATGGAATAAATTGGGTAACTTCTAACTTCAAAGATCTACATACATGCTGCTAAATGCAGTAATCAAAAATTGCAGTTTGATCCAGCCTGCTCACCCACAAGCTTATCAACTCCATTGTTAACTGATAGAGTTTACATCCAAGCACATGGAAATTGTGAAAATACATGCTGGACATTCCCCAAATCTAGAGTATAGGGAGAGATTGGACAGATTAGGTCTTTATTCTTTGGAGCGTAGAAGGTTGAGAGGGGATTTGATAGAAGTATTTAAGATTATGAAAGGGATAGACAGAGTGGATGTGGATAGACTATTTCCATTAAGAGGAGGAAAGATTAAAACAAGAGGACATGAGTTAAGAATTAAGGGGCAGAGGTTTAGAGGTAACATGAGGGGGAACTTCTTTACTCAGAGAGTGGTAGCCGTGTGGAATGAGCTTCCGGGAGAAATAGTGGCGGCGGAGTCAATTGTATTATTTAAGAAAAGGTTGAGAAGAAGATGGAGGGTTATGGGCATTGTGCAGGGAGGTGGGACTAGAGAGGGGTGTTTGGTTCAGTGCAGACTAGAAGGGCCTAATGGCCTGTTTCCGTGCTGTAAATTGTTATGTTATGTTATGTTATGTTAAATGTGCAAGAAGCATTAGGCATTGTTTATTGAAGTGTAGCTGGATTTGTTACAAGTGAAAGAAAGGAGTAAAACACAAAGACACCATGATTGAAGTAAAAACTCCAAGTAAAAACTCCAGCACTATGTTTTAACTTGTAAAAAGTGAATCAGATTCAATAACTGACAAACTTTCCACTCCAGCACTAAATGTGCAGCCTCATCTCTTAATATTTGTTTCAAAGATCTTAACATTTTGGAAATGATAATAAAAACTAGTTTCATTTCTTTTATAATCAGATCTCTTCATTTCTTTATTTTACTTTAATTTTTTCAATGTAAGATTCTATTTCTGCAAATCCCATATCTGACATGGCAGTCACTTTGCCATCATGGCTCACTAAAGAACATAATCTTTTGACATACTGATCTACCCTTCCATGAAGGAAGGACGTTCATCAATGATTGGACAACATTCAATTTCATTTTATCTCTTCGGAAAAGGACCAATCCCACATGCATGCAACACAATCTACTCAATGTTCTGGCTAGAGTTCAATGGTGCCAGGTAACAAATTAGAACATAGAACCTTACAGCACGGTACAGGCCCTTAGGCCCACGATGTCTTGTTGACCTATATTTTTAAACCTACTCAGTAATCTAAATCTTTCCTCTCTCACTCCCATAACCCTCTATTTTTCTTGCATCCACATCTTTCAAATGTCTCTTTTTTACCTGGCTTCACCCTCATCCCTGACAATGCATTCCAGGCACCCATTACTCTCTGTGTAAAAGACTTACCCCTGACATCTCCCCTGAACATTCTTCCCCTCACCTTGCAAAGATGTCTTCTGGTATTTGTTACTGTTATCTCGGGACAAAGGAGATGGTTGTCCACCCTATCTATGCCTCTCATAATCATGTAGGTCTTCAGTCACCTCTCATCCTTTTTCACTCCAAAGAGAAAAGCCATAACTTTGTTAACCTTGCATCATAAGGCACATATATGTGGCACAAGAGAGATAGCTAGTAATATTGTCAACAAAAGAAAATCAACCACTTATCTTTGATATTCAATAGCATTGCTGCATCTCAATATACAAAAATATTTTTTAAATTGCTTGAAGAAATTAACAAAAATATTGTGGATAACTATGATCAAGGCAGTTTCAAAAGATAAAAGAGGATAAAGCAAAATTGGCCCCAATCAAATAATTAGACATTAAGTCATTACAATTATAATTAATGAGTTTGTTGAGAAGAATTTCAGTACCATGGCTGTGCTACAGAATCCTAACTGTATGCTTTTAAAAATGAGTTCTGGAGATACAGAGAAAGGAGAGAGAAAGAGATTGAAGTTGTGTTTGCAGTTGCTTTAAGCACAGGGGTCAAAATTGGGTGATGACATCCGATTTGAAGTGGGGGGGGGAGGAGGAATTCATGAGCTACTAATATCAACTAACGGGGAGATGAGAAGGGAAGTTGGGTGCCAGTGATCTCTGCTGTAATTCCTATGAAGCTTTTACTGAAAGATGACATAATCAGTCAAAAGTTCAAAGACCAAGAAACAGAGAAAAATTAGCTTAATAACTACTGTGAATAATGATATGGTACAAATACTTAACCAGTTCATATCAAATTCCTTCATTTGTTGATGTAACAACAGCATTGATCCATGTAAAATCAACAGATTAGCACTTATATTAAAGTATCAAGAAAAGAATCTGATATGTGTTTTAGTATGTATCTGATAACATTGCTCTATATATTACCAAATGTAAGGCCTCACAAATTTAATGGGTAAAGTGAAGTTCGTCAGCTCCCCACTTAAGAATTAATCTTTTCTGATAACATGACTAGTTAAGCAGATCAAGACAACTTTTGAACATGACACTACTATCTGTTACACATTTTAATTGCAAGAATATTGAAAGCCAAACCACTTTAATAGTGATTGTGGTATTTTTCAGTATGTGGTGACATGTTTAAAATATTGAAGCATTAGCATTCATGATTTTATTTAAAGCTGGCTTGAAATAAATTTAGTGACAACAAATTTTTTTCAAAAGGTTTGCTTCTCATTAAAAATGTGGATTAGGATAGACAATTTCAAGCTGAACACAAAGATAAGTTCAGATTTGTTGTATCAGGTAGGAATTTTGTAACAACATTAAAATAACTTTTATTGAATTTAGCATCATGTTTGATCGCATCTTCTTCTGACTATCCATCCTGTAGGATGGTGATGGTTCCTTTCAGTCAGTTTGTGGGGTTTGATATGTGCGTTCTGGAGTGGCTGTACAAGCCAATCCTTGACAGGCACTGCTTGCCACATACTTGGCAGGTGAGGCATAATGTACCTCTGAGCCAAGCTCTCAGGTTGACTGCACATGTTGCCCAACTTATGTGAGGAGCCCAAGGTTTGTCTTTGTCACCAATTTTACTACTAAAGCAGAGCTCATAGGCTTTCATAATGAATGCAGTCATGCTACGTCTTGGAGCCTTAACTGTACACTCGCCACAAATGTAAGAGAATGTATCACAGCTGTTGCAACATTGACCAGATATTTCAGCTTTGCTGAATCTTCTTCAATACAGTAAATAATATTGTTAAGTTCACTCACTATGCAATTGCATGAGGAACAAGTACATCATCATATGTTTAATCTACTGTATACAGGTATTTCGGCATTTAAAGTTGAGTCATAAAACCCTCAAACATCACTCAGAAAATGGGGTTGACATATGCCAGATGTACTTTGGAGACCTTAAATTCAGGTCAAAAACTGCTTGACGCTGATTCAGTGAATAAATCGACACTGGAATCACCAATTCAGTGAATTAGTCGATCCGGGAAGCACCTCCCCACCACCAGCGCCGCCGTTCCCCGACACCTCCACACCCAGACATTCTACAAGGTTCCCGCTTGTATCTGGGACCCTGAGGTCACCACTTCTGCCACGTATGCCGAGGTCACCACCCCTGCTCTAGAGAACGAGATCGCCTCTCCTGCCACGTAGGTCTGAGATTCCCACTCCTGTCCAGTAGGCTGAGGTTTTTTTTACAATTTCTTTTCACTTGCTTACAATAATTTATAACTTTGTTACTTGGTGTTGGGGCAATACACTAGTAGACTTAAAATACGTCAGGAAATCACAAAAATCAAATTTAATATAGAGAAATGTGAAATGTATTATTGGAGATCTCATGTGGGTAGGACCTACACAGTGAATGGTAGATATCAAGGGAGTGTTGAAGAGGATCTTGGAATACAGGTACATGGTACCTTGAAAATGACAGCAGCCGGACACCACAGCATGCACCGGATTGTGGGAGACCCAAGGTTAACATACGTCTGACTTGCGTCCATTTCGAGAACCGACTAGTCCATCAGAATGGAGCACGGACATATGTTGGGCAATACCTGTATTGTGTTCGGTTTCAGTAACTGTGCTAAAGGAAATATGATGTCAATTTGAAGATGGTGCAGTGAAGATTTATGAAGAAGTTGCCAGGATTTTAGGTCCTGAGCTATTAGGAGAGGTTAAGCAAGCTAGTGCTTTATATCTTATAGAGCAGGAGGATGAGGGGTGATTTCACAGATGTATACAGGCAGGTGGGATTAGTGTGGTTGGGGCATTATGGTCAACATTGGCGAGTTTCACAAAAGGGTCTTTTCCATGCTGTACTGTATATTCCTCAAAATCTGACCATTTTATTCACCTGTTTTGAATGAATGTCCATTTTTTCACATTCTTTGCTGTTGCCAGGAGATGAAAATAATTGCTGTTTGATGACATCTTTACTGAATGCAGTTTCTTCCACAAAAAAAATCATTATTCATATTTGCTCATGACATGGAAGTATGGCATTTGGCCGTAACACTGATTGAGTAATCCTATCAATCCCATTCCCCTATATTTCCTTTCCAACTCTGCTCTCATGCCCATTACCTGATGGATTATGCTAATCCTTCTACCATCTAACTGCATCAGGGGTAATTTACATTCACCAAGTAACCGACCAGCTAGCATGCCTTTGGAAGGAAATTAGATTGTGCAGAGGAAACACAGCATTGAACTTGGGGAGCTGATGTAGTGAAGCATCATTGCTACCTGTGTTTTCTTAAGTTCAACAACAAAACTGCTGCATGCTGCAATATCTGTGGTGGACAAAAGGACATGTGATGCAAAAATAGCCCATCATAATGCAGCCACTTTTACCTGACTGCTCATTGGCTGAGATTCTGTTTCAAATCCACAGCAAGAAATCCAATTTTATTGACTCCTCAATGCGCCAACACTTCCTAAAGGTCAGATACATTGTGCCTGTCCAAAGTTGGGGAAATTATAGACAACTGCAAGTTATCTCCACAGATCTCCTGGGTTTTGAGATGCCACAAAAGGCCTTCATCCTAGCAGTTCACAAGTGTAAAACTATTTAATCACCTCACAAGAATTATTTAGATCATCTCAGTTAATTTCAAGTTACAAGTGCCACTCTCACTATTCCCAACACTCATGGCCCAAGATTTAACTGTACTTTTGCATGATCATTGTGCTTCTCTTTGTAACATGTCTTTCTCCTACCTGGCACAGTCTTAGTCACTCAGCTATAGAAACGATATATGTAAATAAGCTGGAAATGGTACAAAAAATATTTACAAGAATGTTACCAGTACAGGTTTAAATTATAATGAGAAGATGGATAGACTGTGTCTTTTCTCCCTGGACACAGAGGGCTAAGGGGAACCTTACAGAGGTGAGGAAATAATGAGTGGCACAGATAGATGTATTTAAGGCAGTGATTAATAGGTTCTTGAATGGCCAGAGCATCAAAGGAGAAGGCCAGGCAGTAGGGCTGAGTGGGAAAATAGATCAGCTCATAATTAAATTGTGGGGCAGACTCAATGGGCTGTATAGCCCATATCTGCTCATGGTCTTTTGGCCTTATAAGGTAGTCATAGCTTTTTTCCCAGGCCTTTTTTCCCAGGAGAGAGGAGACTAAAGCTGGAGTCCATGGATTTAAGGTGAGAGGAGAAAGATTTAAAAGAGTCCTGAGGGATACCTTCTTCACACAGATGATAGTGAATGTATGGAACGAGTTGCTAGAGGAAGTTAAAGAAGCAAGTACAATAGCGACATTCAAAAGACATTTGGACAGTTCCATGGATAAGAAAAACTTTGAGCATTGGTTTTGAAACTTTTTCTTTCCACTCACATCCCACCTTAAGTAATCCCTATGCCATAAGTGCCTGTGATTAGTAAGGGATTACTTAAGGTGGGATGTGAGTGGAAAGAAAAAAGCTAGTAAATCACCGTTTTAATCGAACCTAATTGACTCATTATGTGCGCAGCTTCATAACTCCAAAGAACAAGGGCCAATGACAATTTTTTCAAGCAAAATATTTCAGTAAAAATTGGGCCTAGAGCAGTGGTTCTCGACCTTTTTTCCCCCACTCATATACCACTTTAAGCAACCCCTTCCTAATCACAGAGCACTGATGGCATAGGTATTGCTTAAATTGAGATGTGAGTGAGAAGAAAAAAAATTGAAAACCATTGGCTTAAGAGGAATATAGGTAGAACACTGGCAAACAGGACTAGTTTCTACTGCATGGATAAATTAGGCTGAAGGATCTTATTTCCATGCTGTAGAACTCTGAATCTACAGTCTCCTGATAAATATGCTTCATACTTCAGTAAGATATTAAGCTGCCTATTTCATCAGCTTCTCCACCAATATAGCTTCAAATAATACAGTCAAATATTGATTGAAAACAAATAAATCTCCAAGGCCTAATAACTGGGCTGATCCCTGAGATGGTGGAATAATTATAAAGGTGAGAATGTATTGAATGAGTCTATGTTCACTGCCATTTAACAAGATTGATGGGAGATCCCATTGAAATGTACAAATTCTGACAATGCTTGGCAGACTGAATCCAGAAATGAAGTTTTGCTGCCTGCCAAGGCTGGCAGGAGGAGAGCTGAATGGGGAGATGGAAAGGTCCAGAACTAAGCATTGCATTCTTAAATATGGTGTGAGATATTTAGGACTTAGGTGAGAAGAGATTTTCTTCAGTCAATATGTTGAACTTTCCATGACTAAAACCAATGGCAATTATATTGCTGAATATTTTCAACTAGATGCATTTTTAGATGCGAAAAGGAATGAGGAAGTATGGTTTTAAAATAGAAGATCAACCATGATGGCATAGAAAAGCAGATTAGGGAATTTGGGACGTATGTCAATAGAGAAAATCATGGAGGAAAGAGTGGTGCAATGATCCTGGTGCAGTATTGTGAAGAAAGGGAGCATTTTCAGTGAATAAGGGGTAAACAAGAGTCTACAAATGCTGGAAAAGTGGAGCACACAGAATGTTGGAGGAACTCAGCGGGTCAGGCAATAGATATGCACATTTTCAGATCAAATCGTTGACTATCCATTGCCTTTCAGAGATGTTTCCTGACCTGCTCAGTTCCCCCAATATCTCATGCTTTGCAATGGAATGCTGCTCCCACCCTTCTGTGTCTTTAGGCAGTTTCTTCTATTCCTTTGCTAGACCTGCTGGCCAATCCCTGATTATGGCAAAATTGTAGTATGCTCAGCACATGGCTACAAATGTGGAGACCTCGCTAGTGGTGAAAAGTACACCCTTTACAAAAGATCCACACGGCAGCGAAATTTGTGGTGTGACATAATTCTTATTACAGCCCAGCTCCTTATCCCTGGCTTCCTGATTATAGTCAAGCATGACCGAAAGACATAACTCTTTTCATGAAATAGCCGGTCATGGCTGATAGCATTGTTGGAATAAAGACAGGATGATTAAACCAGAATGAATTAATTGTTTTCAGGTCAATTTTCCATTAGCTGGCTTTATTAACCAGATGCAAAGGGTATAGTCAGAGAAATACAATATTTAAATGTAAATATTTCAAATGTATATTTAAATAAAATGCATTTTGATGTGTAACTGCAGTACCCTATTACATGCAATGCAAGGCCTTATGCACCTGAGGAAAACCGAGCTGCAATGTTGTCGAGCTGGCCTCCAGGGCTCTCGCTTCTCATTTTCGCGCTTGTCAGCATCAATCAGATTGCCGTCAGTTGCTCACCTCTCTTATCAAAGTGATTTATGTTTAGAATAACATTAAAAATGCCATTTAACCCCAAAATATACATTCACACCAGTGTCAAAGAGGTTTTTGTTATCCTCTTGATGTTTTATCTTAAATTAAATTCACTTCAACATGATGGTTTATTATTGTTACCAAATATGAAATATCAGAATTAATTCTTCACAGACTACAAACAATGAACAGTGATAACCCAATTATAACTTTCAATGCAAGAGGGTTATTTTACCAACTTCATCCATATTGTGGCATTCTAAGTCATCAAGCCAAGACATATTTCTTAATAATAACATTTTTCACCCTTCTCTGATCCCCTCTGGCACCCACTGAATTGCTGAGAAGTATTATTCTAATACTTCATCCAATGATAGTATCCAGGACTTCCTGTCTGAACTGTTTTCAGAAACCTTCAGCAGTGTACATGGACAAAATAAAACATGATTAGAAGATAGGGACCATGGTTCAGACTCTCCAGCCAAATTGCTTTAACTTCGACCTCCAGTTTCCACTCAAACCTCTCCCCCGAGTCTCTCTCTTTTCCTATCCCTCTGTCTCCTTTCCTCCAGCTCCCCACCTTATTCCCTACCCTATACCTCCTCCCCATCACTTCAGCCTTTTTCTCTTCCACCCTCCCATGTAATTTCACCTATAAACTCTTACCTGTTAGCTTGTGACTCTCCACCTGCGCCTTTCTCCTTCTCTCCTCTCCCTTCCCCACTTTTTTTATTCAGGAGCCTGACTGTTTTTCGCTTTGCTTTCAATAGATGCTGCGTGACCTGCTGAGTTTCTCCAGCACTTTTGTGTCTTATACGGAAATGAGTTGGAAGGAAGAGCAATCTGCCAATGTTTCTATTAGCAGTAATGCAGTCTTACTTTATATGAATTCACAAGATGTAGACTTCATTAAAAGTGTCAACATTTATCATTTATCACAGGTTGGTGTTGAAGGAAATTATGTTAATGTTAATAAATCCAGTCACCAAGAGGCCAGACAGTAAATTCTTTCCATGAAGGACATAAGAGAAACACATAGGTTTCAATAATAATTCAGTAATCCATGGCTACTGTAACTGAAACAAACTTTAATTTGAAATATATTTGACTTCTTGAATTTAATTTGCCAAAACACATGCTCAAGCAATCTTTAAAATCAATAAAGCAAATGTTAAAAACGTCTGAAATGACAAACAGCCTAATGAAAACCCAATTTCTGCAGAAAGTAGCCAACTTTATTCATTCACCACAGCGGCTGCTGGACTTTGCTGTATTAAAACAGTGTGAATTGCAAGGATGAAGTTAATGGCTGTTTAAAATAAGTCCTGTCTGTTTCAGTGAATTAATTTGTCTGAGGGAACGAAACAGGAATGCAGTGACTCAATGTATCTTTAGTACTGTCGTGATATGGTGCTGAAGAAGAAAGCCTCCCACTTAGATAGTCATATTAACGTTCCTATCAGGAGATCCCAAAGTACAGTCAATAAAAAACTTATGAAAGGTACCTCCTGTTAAAATAAATGTGACATGAAAGCCAATTGCACAAAGTAAGCTTCCATAAAGGGGTGTGTTAATGACCAGTTGATGTTTTAAATAATATTATTAAGGGATGATGGTCAGAATTCTGGGAGAAACGTTGTTTTTTTTTCCCAAGAAGTGCATTCTTACCTCTTTCTGAAAAACAAGAGGTGGGCTTGGATGAGTAAAATGGTGACAGTGCATCAGTTCTCCAGCCCAGTACTCCAGGGGTGGCTTCAGTTTTTTTTTGTGGTCAGCACCCTTTGCAGTAACTCCTTCCCTGTGCTCCGATATTTGGGCCAAAATGCTTTGCCTTGACTTGCACCTTCAGAACACATTACATTGTGCACCAGGTTTTAACTGAAGAAGTCATCCTGTGAAAGGAAGCAACTTTACAATTCAGTGACAAATGGCAGGTCAAGGTAAATGTCGGGAAAGGCTTTTGCAAAACTGCAAACCACAAGAAGAAATTGTTGTACTTTTACAGATATTGGAATATGAGGTGTGAGCTGTTTCGAAAGGACGTGCCCCTGTTTTGAATATGAAGGTATTTTCCAATCACCAGACAATGTGGAACTCATTGTATACGCAATTGAGCAATTGAGCAACATCTTACGTTGGCCAAAGATTCCCATGCAGTTTGGGATTGTCGATATTTATCTTCAAAGCTGTTTACGTTAGTTGTACGGGGTGGTCGTGGCGGGGATGCTATTATTGTTATTCACGGGCTTGTGGTGCTGAACACAGTATTATGTTTCCAAAATAATTAAAGGGCTAATAACTGCGGCCACCTCCTACAACTAAGCTGTTCTACTCCACACGTTTTTAATAAATGCTTTATTTATTTTTCCTCAGGTTATATTCCACACTTTAACTGCTCTTTTCTCGATTCCAGAAGATCGAGGCCACGCAAAACTCCCTTGGTGTTACTTTCAGACAAACGTTTGGCAATTGGTGAAATTATTTTGACTTCGAATTTCCAAATAAAGGCGTGTGAGGGCTTGGCCGAATGAATTAAAAAAAAAGGATCGAATTATGATCCGAAAAAGTTAGATCATAAATTTGTATTTAACCTTTCCATTTATCATCGAAAAGTTTTAATTTCGACAGTCTCAGTCTAGGGATGACTGGCACCTTTCAGCGAAGAATCGGGTATTCCTTAGGGTTTAAGTCTGATACCAGGGATTGTGTGTCCTTTTGTCTTACACTTCCAGTCAGTGTTGGAAAGTTAGAACAAGTGGCAGCGATAATGCCGTCAAATACGGGGGCTCAACAAGATCGTGCCTGGGCAGAGGTATAAACAAACAACAGGGAAAAACTACGAGCATCGCATTTTATTAATTCTAATATCTTTGAAATCCAAACAACCAGAATTGTGTGTGTGTGTGTGTGTGTGTGTGTGTGTGTATGTGTATGTATGTGTGTGTATATATATGTGTGTATATATATGTCTGTATGTGTGTGTATATATGTGAGTGTATATATATATATATATGTCTGTATGTGTGTGTGTATATATGTGTGCATGTGTGTGTATATGTGTCTATATATAATGTGTGTGTATGTGTGCACCTGTGTGTGCATGTGTGTATTTGTGTGTATGTGTATATATATATATATGTGTGTGTGTATATGTGTGTGTGTGTGTGTGTGTGTGTGTGTGTGTGTGTGTGTGTGGATGCATATATCTGCAGCGTGCACTTTTCAACCATTTCAACAGAAATGAGAAAACAGAAAACAAAGGAGCAAACACGCGAAAGTTGGTGAGGCATTTTCACTGTGTGAAATG
The DNA here is from genome assembly GCF_036971445.1 of Narcine bancroftii. Taxonomy (NCBI): domain Eukaryota; kingdom Metazoa; phylum Chordata; class Chondrichthyes; order Torpediniformes; family Narcinidae; genus Narcine; species Narcine bancroftii. Next base: position 205,219,277 of record NC_091474.1, read on the forward strand.
GACGATGGTGAGGCGCAGGTTTTAAAATAATTGGCTTGTCTGGTACTAAGTGGCCGAGGTCTGGGGGTGTCCTCTTTCTTTCAATGGAATTCGTGGAGAAGGGCGCAAGCAACAGGGACCCGAAGCACAAGGCGAAAGATAGCAATCATCGACTCGATTAAACCTCTCCCAAATCTCTTCAGCCTTCCATTTAGGTGTCCAATAATTCCTCTTGTTTTGGCTTGGAGCAGGAGCTCTGGTGGGTCTGTAGGGTAATGACACTGCAAGCAAAATATTGGGTTTTCACCAATAGATATCCGTTACATGTGAACTTCCCTCTGGCGCCAGAAGGCATTTGAAGAGGTGAGGGGCAAGATCGCAGATGGACAACAGTATATTGGAAGTTTGGGAGTCTCACTTCGGCTCAATTTGCGCAATAATATCACTTGAAGTTTTATGGGGGACTTCTAAGGATGGACGTGGTTAAAAGCCGTTGCTTCGCCAGCTGGCCCACACACAGTTAAACTCGCATTCCGAACACCGACATTGGTCCCGATTAAGCAACTTTGGTCCATTTCACTTCGCGCCTAATAGGTGATCACTTTTTTAAAAAAAAACACCCTACCGCCAGGAAATTCTTCAAATGCTGAAGCAGTTCATTAAAAATTGCAAGAAATTAAACGTGGCCCAAATGTCTTCGCCAAGTAAGTTTAAACATCGAAAAATTCGATTTGAATAAAGTGAACAGGTTGGGATTTCCCGAATCTTCCCATCCATCCATTGACAGGGTTTTAGAATTTGCTTTCCAGTTTTAGAAAGGTTCCACCACTTGATGTCTTATCCGCTCAGCCTATTATCCTTCAATTCTTTCGCACAGGAATACAGTAGTAATTTGAACGTGGCGGATTACATTATATCAAAAAGGTTACTTTCGCTGTTATTCCGCGCACGGGTGCCTGAATCCAAACTGACGAGCCTGGCTGGATAAAGGATCAATAAATCAAGAGGTCCCTGCTTTGCCTATGGTGTTTTCTGCCAAGACACTTTCTCTGCCCCTCGTCCCACTTTACAAAACCCGATGAAATCTTCTATCCGGCGCCTCGACTGAACGTGAGGATGTTCTTCCTGAAATAACAATTCATGCTCCGCCGCACGTTTCGATCCCGCCCCGTCCGCACGGAAGGTGTGAAGGTGCTGTATCCACCATTATTTCCAGCTTTCTCGGTCTCAACTAACAGCGATATACTTTTACCTCGGAGCCAAGTCTTCCCCGAATACCCAAGGAACACGACCCCCGTCTGACGCCCTCATTGGGACGTGAGGTTTAATGATGTCCCAGATTTTGTGGTTTGAGTCAACGTCTTAAATTGCTTGCCCATGTGCCCCGGCCTCCGTTCCTTCCTCATTCAACACACTATAAAGAAGTGTATTCACCTCCCTGCCCTACACGTTGGGCAAAGCATATGTCTTGCTTTCAGCTACATCATAGCAGAAACGCACTAGAACACAAGGACATAAATGACTATAGACTATCAGGCCCTTCACTTAATGTGATCGACGCTGGCCTCAACTCCTGTTCTGCACCATTTCTCTGTGCCCCTCTTCCTCGATTTATCAAATATTGATCCACCTCTGATGATCACCACCCACTCAGGCAAACAATCCTAAAGATTCACCACCCTCAGATCCACATAACCTCAGTTTTAAATGACCATCCCCTTGTTCCCTTCCGCATGACTCTCCCAACATCTGCCCTGTTAAGTCTCCTTAGCAGCTAATATGTTTGAATTAGATTAACCCTCCTGTATCTAAATTCCAAGGATAAAGGGCCCAAATGATCTCCTTTGGACTGCCTTAAAAATAAGGGGAACAAAACTCAATGTAACATTCCAGTCCTCACCAACCTACAACAACTGCAACAAAATCACATTATTTTTAAACTCCATCCTCTTTGCAATGAAGACCAACATGCTGTTTGCCTTCTTAACTATTTGTTGGAGCTGTCTGCTCATTTGTTGTGGCTCTTGCAACAGAACACCAACATCCTTCTGCATTCACTCACTTGAAGTCTCTCTCTGCTGAGGTCTTTTGATTTCTTTTACTGACATACTTGACCTCACACTGCTCCATGTGAAATTTAATTTCTCGGGTTTTTGCCCATTCATTTAATCGATCAATATCCCATATAACCATATAACCATTTACAGAGCGGACCATTGCAGAATCACAATACCCACATCATACCATGCCCCTCCACTTATTTTCACATTATTTCAAATTTGGGAAAATTTACATATTTTCATAATCTTTCTCCAAATTAAGATGAACATTTGAGGGCAAGGAACTGACCTAAAGTTTTTTTTTAATTGTAAATTTTATTTACAGCATGATAAAATCCAATTCTAGCCATTTAAACCTGTGCCACCCAATCACACCTAAATTAACCCACAACCTCGTACTTTTCAGAATGTGGGAGGAAACCAGAGCACTCAGGGTAAATACACACAGGACACAGGGAGAATATACAAGCTCCTTCAGACTGCACCAGATTTAAACCCGGGTCACTGTCACTGTAACCATTTTCTTTGGCTTGGCTTCGCAGACGAAGATTTATGGAGGGGGTAAATGTCCACGTCAGCTGCAGGCTCGTTTGTGGCTGACAAGTCCGATGCGGGACAGGCAGACACGGTTGCAGGGGAAAATTGGTTGGTTGGGGTTGGGTGTTGGGTTTTTCCTCCTTTGTCTTTTGTCAGTGAGGTGGGCTCTGCGGTCTTCTTCAAAGGAGGTTGCTGCCCGCCGAACTGTGAGGCGCCAAGATGCACGGTTTGAGGCGAGATCAGCCCACTGGCGGTGGTCAATGTGGCAGGCACCAAGAGATTTCTTTAGGCAGTCCTTGTACCTCTTCTTTGGTGCACCTCTGTCACGGTGGCCAGTGGAGAGCTCGCCATATAACACGATCTTGGGAAGGCGATGGTCCTCCATTCTGGAGACGTGACCTACCCAGCGCAGTTGGATCTTCAGCAGCGTGGATTTGATGCTGTTGGCCTCTGCCATCTCGAGTACTTCGATGTTAAGGATGAAGTCGCTCCAATGAATGTTGAGGATGGAGCGGAGACAAGCTGGTGGAAGCGTTCTAGGAGCCGTAGGTGATGCCGGTAGAGGACCCATGATTCGGAGCCGAGCTAATGGCGACACTAACTATGTCACTCTAACCTCTGCTCTACTCCACTAGTTACCTCCTTCCAGTCTAAAAGAAGACCCTATTTATTCCAACTCTGTTGTCCATGTGACAGACAGTTTTAAATCCATTACCACACACTTCCTCTGAAGTCAGGGCCTCTTAATTTATGCACCAGCCTTCTACATGTAATCTTGTCAAATGACTTTCAGAGATCTAAATACATTATACATACAAGTTCCCTTCTATGAACCCTCCTGTTCCTCCCCCCCCCCCACCCTACCCCTCACCATTACATCCACAAAGAATTTGAGCAAATTTGTCAAACATGATTTACTTTACATTAAACTATGTTTATTGGGTTTAAGTATATTCAACTTTCTAAATTCTTCAATTTTCCCTTTGATTATTGTTTCTTGCAGCTTCCCAATATTAATTGCAAAACATAAGCCCTTGACTTTCCCTACAATTGCATATTTTCTACCTTTCTTCTTTTTGAACATGAGAATCACATTGGTCGTTTTTCAATCTTCTGATATACTTGCAGAGTTTATCCCCCAAGCAAGGTGCTGACCCCCCCAATATGCTCGAGCCCATTGCTCACCATCAGACCAGCCCCTGCCCCCTCCTGCCTCAACAATAAAAGCAGCACTTTCGTCTGCAATGTCAGAGGGATCGAAGACTATAATATTCATCAGCAAGTAGTTACCATCTTCCCCCCTCCTCCCCCATTAAGCGAGTTTACCCCAGTTATGCTAATGCCCCCCTCTAACACACATTCTGGTGCCGACCCTAGATCTCAGGTTAAAAAATACCAGTAGGAGAAGCAGTAGGCCATTTGGCTCATTGAGCTTGCTCTGCTATTTAATAAGATTGTGGCTGATCTGGATGTACACTCAGTTCCATCTACCTGCCTTTTCCCCCATAACCTTAATTCCCCTACTATGCAAAAATATCTTCAGTATATTTAATGGGGCAGCCTCTACTGCTTCTTTGGACAGAGGATTCCATAGATTCATCATTCTCTGGAAAAAAATAGTTTATCCTCATGTCCATCCTAAATCTACTCACCAAATCTTGAAGTTACGTCACTTCATTCTAGTCTCACCTGCTTTTCTCTGTACCTTGCACATTGGATTTGTAACACCGCACCCTGCACTCTTTGACTTGGTGTATCATTATATCCTGCATTTTTGTATTATTATTGAACTACCTACTGCAAAGTAGGAGTTAACTTACCTTGATACCCTGTGAAATAAAGCATTTTACTGTATTTTGGCATGCATGACAGTAAATAATTCAATTGAACTGAATTAGTGCTGTGACCTATTGAAAGGTCAACCTTTTGGGGTCTATAAACTAATCCCACCTGTGCCTTCCTTTTCCTGACATTCATAATTTTAAACCATACTGATTACACATCACAATCTATTGCCTTTAAACACTGGTCTGGTACCTTCCTAATACAAAACATATTGCAATACCTTCACATGTGACAAATTTCTCTTGAGGTTTTTGAGTTGTTGCATTTTATGCAACCAACTACTCTTTGTTCAGTTAGAATATGACTACTGTTGCAATGTTTACGAAAAAAAGTAAAGATACATGGATAGAATGGGTTTAGAGGGACACGGGCCAAACACAGGAAGGTGGGACTAGTGTTAATGGGATATTTTGGTCAGCATGCACAAGTTGGGATGTAAGGCCTGTTTCCATCCTGTATAATTCTATGTCTATGACTATCTCTCTCCAAATTTGCCCTTATAATTTCCACTGCCTATTGGGTGGTCTACAATATAATCCTGTTAATGTGGTAACTATTTCTCAATCCTGAGTTTCATTGATATAGTTTCAGCTGCCCTCTAATCTGTCCTGTCAGGACTGTAGTGGCATTTTCCCTGACTACTAATGCCTCCCTGCCACCTTTCATCTTTTATTCTAGGGATGCAGGAGCATCCAACACCTCAGGGGGCAGCTCCGGCACCTCATGGGGCTACTCCAGGCACCTCATGCGGCAGCTCCGGCATCTCCTTGTTGCCATTTTTGGTGATCTCCGGCACATAAAAATTAGCACTAAACCATTGCCTCCCTCTGTATCATGTCTAAAACAGAACCCTGGAACATTGAGCTGTCAGTCCAGCCCTTCTTGCAACCAAGTCTCAGGGATGGCCACAATGTCATAATTCCACATGCTGATCCGTGTCCTCAGCTTATCCACCTTTGCTACAATACTTCATGCATTGAAATAGATACAACTCAGAACATTATTTTCGCTATGCTCAACTTTTCAATTCCTTTGTATGCAGATGTAACAACATGCTTTCCCACCACCATTTCCCTATCTGCTCTGGAGCTTTGGTTCCCAACCCCTCGCAACTCTAGATGACAGAGAACAGGCAGTGTGAGTGGAAATCAGGAACTGAAAAGGAGTAGTCACCTTGATAGGTATAAACTATAGGCCACCGGCAGCTGGAAGTTTGAATATGTAGAGAAATTGCTGTTATCTTTGCAAATAAATTTCATCTTCCCCAAAGTAACGCCAAAGTGTAAGTGACAGGATGGATTGCACTTTGTTAAGAGTCCATGAGAACTTTTTAGTACAATTTCTGGGCAGACCTCTCTTGGAAGGGGAAATGTTGAATATTATACTAGGGAATGAAACTGGTTAGGTAATTGAAGTATCATAGGAGAAGACTTTGAGACCAATGATCACAACACTTAGCTTGAAGATAATTGTGGAAATGGATGACACAGGTTCTCAAGAATCACAAATTGGGGTGTTAAAGAGGACTTTTGATTATTTGAAAACAAACATAAGTACAGCTGAACAAACAGATTTTAATCACTTTGCTAAGTATGAGAACTCCTTTATAGAAAGAAGCACTAACCACAAGCAGCTAGCCTCTCCCCAAAAGAATCAGTCTTGTAGTTTACATTTGACAATGAGGATTCTAGAACATTCTAGAACAGACTGTTCCATATAAATACATATTTGTTTAAGAATTCTCTTGGGATTCCTTAGTCAGTGTCATGTCCCTTACCCAATGGTTAATGGTCTTTTACTACTTTACCAAATAAGGAGCCCATTATCACCTTGTAGCAGACACTAAGAAAGAAAGGAATAGTTACCACATTAAAGGAATGCAGCTATCTTATCTCTTCCAGTCAACATTTAAAAATTTAAAATCTCAGGAGTTAGTGGGTGGGCAAGAAGGGCCATAGGGTGTATCTCCACGCTTTAAGTCTCTATGACTTTATGAAGATGTTGGTTTAAATAACTTCTAATTCCAGTCATTTTTAAAGTCCAGTGAAGAACCTGAATATTCCACTGCAAAGGGAAAACTTAATTTACTGCCCTTAGTTGAAATATTTAAATAAACACACACACACACACACACGCACACACACACACACACACACACACACACGCACACACACGCACACACACACACACGCACACACACACACGCGTGCACACACACACACACGCACACGCGCGCACGCACACACACACACACACACACACACACACACACACACACACACACACACACACACACACACACACACACACACACACACACACACACACACACACACACACACACACACACACACACACACACACACACACCTAGCAGGATACCCAGAGTTGCCTGGGTATGTGAAACTCAGTTGTTGACTACTTGGTTGAAACAAAATACCTAAAAAGCCATGGTGATTCTGCATAAATATATATTTCAAACACATTTATATTATTATATTATTATTGGCCTGGAAGTCAGCCTGAAGAAAACTGAGGTCCTCCATCAGCCAGCTCCCCACCATGACTACCAGCCCCCCCACATCTCCATCGGGCACACAAAACTCAAAACGGTCAACCAGTTTACCTATCTCGGCTGCACCATTTCATCAGATGCAAGGATCGACAATGAGATAGACAACAGACTCGCCAAGGCAAATAGCGCCTTTGGAAGACTACACAAAAGAGTCTGGAAAAACAACCAACTGAAAAACCTCACAAAGATAAGCGTATACAGAGCCGTTGTCATACCCACACTCCTGTTCGGCTCCGAATCATGGGTCCTCTACCGGCACCACCTACGGCTCCTAGAACGCTTCCACCAGCGTTGTCTCCGCTCCATCCTCAACATCCATTGGAGCGCTTACACCCCTAACATCGAAGTACTCGAGATGGCAGAGGTCGACAGCATCGAGTCCACGCTGCTGAAGATCCAGCTGCGCTGGATGGGTCACGTCTCCAGAATGGAGGACCATTGCCTTCCCAAGATCGTGTTATATGGCGAGCTCTCCACTGGCCACCGTGACAGAGGTGCACCAAAGAAAAGGTACAAGGACTGCCTAAAGAAATCTCTTGGTGCCTGCCACATTGACCACCGCCAGTGGGCTGATAACGCCTCAAACCGTGCATCTTGGCGCCTCACAGTTTGGCGGGCAGCAACCTCCTTTGAAGAAGACCGCAGAGCCCACCTCACTGATAAAAGGCAAAGGAGGAAAAACCCAACACCCAACCCCAACCAACCAATTTTCCCTTGCAACCGCTGCAATCGTGTCTGCCCGTCCCGCATCGGACTTGTCAGCCACAAACGAGCCTGCAGCTGACGTGGACTTTTTACCCCCTCCTTAAATCTTCGTCCGCGAAGCCAAGCCAAAGAGAAGATATTATTTGTAACAGAGATACACAATTCAAACAAAGTGACTTCTTTGAACCCATACTAAAGTGGGTTTGGCCACTTGTTTTTTTTTATTCTGAATGTACAGCACTGTTACTAATTGAGGTGTCCCTGGTGTAAGTTCAATTTTTTTTTTAACTTTTGAATTTCATATGATGTTAAAGGTTAGATTCAATGTGGTCATGACATTCAGCATCAAATGTTGCCCCTAATGAACCCCCTTGGACATTCCTAGAGTGCAGATTTGCATGGAGAACAGACAAACAAACAGACATAGATTCAGAAATAGATAGATATATATTTTACACCCCCCCCCCCACCGCACATACACACAGTGTAAAAGATAAACACTGCCATTTTAATATTCATTTGCCGTTGCACTCACAGCCTTGTGACTGTTGGCGGTCAAATGTAACGATTTATGGCCTGCAAGTGTATCACAACGCAATCAACAGATCTGCTCGCTGATCCAAGTCTCAATAATTTATCAAGTCCAGTTATTTGAAAAAGAACGACCCGTGAGCAGAGAGGTCGTAAATTGTAGCTGCCAGTGAAATCCAACCAGAGCAGATTTTATCAAGTCAACTTATCAGGCCTTCCAGTCACATTTGTCTGGCGTGAAATGAAATGTGGAATAGTTTTCTGGCATAAAATAATCAGCTGACAAGCACGTAATAAAAGAAGAGCATCTATTAAAAATAAAACACTAGTCTGCAGGCACTGTGGTTGAAGTAAAAACACAATGCTGGAGAAACTGAGCACGTCAAAAAGTGTACTTTATAGAGCAAAGATAGATACATAACCAACGTTTCGGGCTTGAGCCCTTCATGAAGGTATGACAAAATGTGTTCGGACGCCTGCCTACATTTTGTCGTCAAGCTCGTAACGTCGGTTATATAATCTATCTATGCTCTATAAAAAAAACCACTGTTTTGATCTGCTGAGTTTCTCCAGCACTTCGTTTCTCCTAAGAACATCTAGTTTATAGCTGATCATTTCCAAGTTGAATGTTGAACATTTTCTGCCTTCGGAGTAACTGCTCGGCTTTTGTTTTCTTTTCCCCATGCCAGCTATATGGAAGGGAAGGCCTTTTCACAGAAGACAATGGAGTAAATGGGTGTACACACTGAAGCTTTGATGCAGAGGTGACGTGGGAGTTTGGCAACAAGTCCAACAGCAAGAAAGTAGAGATAAATCACAGCACAGGACACTGACGCTTCCGTAGACGACAATCCAACCTCATGCACTTTTGCATCTACAAATCGTGAAGCGCTATTCGGACAGTGTGTGAACCTTGCCGAGATTATTGTGACCATGGGTGGAAGGAAGGGTCTGTCAATGAAATATTATTCTAACCCTGCCACGGTGGACGTCACTTACCAGGGCACTCCTGTGTCCGGGATATTTAAAACAAAACATATCAATCTACCAACAATTCCCCCTCTCCCCAACTCTTTCACTCCATGTCCATGCCATATTCCTCAGCAAATCATGACGAAGTGCCCGTTTTCTATGTCGAGTCGGTGGATGCTGGCCCAAAGGGGGGAAAGTGCAGGAATATTGATATCAGGGGCTTGTCCGACTGCAGCCTGGAGCCTCTTGACAAACACCTCGAATCCTTCCGGCTTTAACTTCATCTCAAATTTGGACAGAGATGCATAATTCATATATCGAAATTAAGCGGAACTGAGGAATGAAGAGATTCCTGCGAAAAAGTTGTCGTCTAGTGGATTCGGAATCTTAACATTCGTCCAGCTTTCTCTACTGATAGCGGAGTGACCAGGCAGAACCGGCCAGCGCAGCGCCAGTCCATGTGAATCGTCATGTGGCTGTCAAATTATTTCTCCGTGTCAGTCTGGCTGATCTTACAGCCAGTATTGAAAATAGTAAAGGCAACGGATCCATTATTGTCCCGTAATACTGCGTGATGCCAAGCGGCCGGCCTGCCAAATGATCAGGACAGACAGAGGTCGTGGTCAGACTCCGCAGAGCCGTTTAAAGTCGTGGGGAAGTGAAAAGACGAGGGAGATCTGCACGACTGACTCAACCTGCTTAAAGGGATGAGGTGCTCCGAGACTGCTGCCTTCACATTCGCCGGGCCGGTACCACATTGAATGTTTCTGAGCTTAGTTCGAGTAAGGAATTTTTAATGTGATGCTCTTGAACTTCAGTACTCCCTGAACAAACTAGTCAGGGACTACTCCAGTTAAACCTGAAACGTCGCCTTCTTTCCACCACTAACTGCAACTACGAGTATTTAGTTCTCTGTCGTTTTCTATTTATTATCTTTTTTTCCGTTTTAGCAATTTAATGGTGGCAATTTAATTTATACTATTGTAATTGCTGTATCTTACGTACCCATGAGGCTGCGGCCAGTAAGAATTTCTGGCGGCTGTGCATTGTACTTCTGTATATGACAATAAACTCCCACCTCATCTTATCGCACTGCACAGAAAACATGTTACCTCCAATTGTCCTCATTTGGTCTCGGGTTTGCTTGATTTTTGAGATCACGAGGTAACCGCTTCAACCTGGCTCAGTGTTAAAGATATTTGTTTAGAGCTGTCCCGGGACGGCAACCCCTTTCATAAGCTATGTCACACGGGGAAGATTAGGAAATTTCTTTTTTATTCCTGTGGAGACTGAGATGTCGGGCCAGGCAGATGGGTGTAGTTTATAAACTGGACCTTAATGCCTTTGGGTTATTATTTGATCTGATCGCCATTCTGTGCCCTTTCGAGCCATTGAGGTAACAACGTGGAAACAGGCTCGTCGGCCCATTTCGTCGAAATCGGCAAGTTGCCATCATGGGCCGATTATTTGCCTGTGTTTGGCCCATATCCTTCTAGACCTTACCTATTCATATACCCGCCATCATGATGGACATTTCATTCTTTATTGCAGCCTCCTCTTTTTTGGCTGTACATCACTTTTCTCTAGGTGAATGTTACACAGCCTTCACTGCGGGTTAAGCATCAATTAAGGGAATATAAAACGAGGGAAAGAGTATTACAAAGCATTAAAGGAGAAGTGATCATATCAAGTATTTAATAAACAGGCTAAAAACGCATCTGGCTGCATTCTTATTTCCTGCTTTCAATTTTGCCTCAAACATTTGTTTTTTGTTTTCGATGAGAGATCCAATAGTGTGAATGAAGGACTCCAGGTTCCTATTGAGCCATGGCTGTCAGATTTCCAGCCAAAATCTGCAGGTTGCCCGTTCTGCAAGAACTTTTCTATTCCGTTGTGGAACGGGGGCGGTTGGGCGAATCTGCTGCTGTGGGCACTTCGAGTCACGTTTAATCCATTTAAACATGAGATCGGTAAGCGGTGTATGTGTCACCAATGGAAACACCCCACAAGGATATTAATTCTAAGCAGCATCTAGTTAATGTTGTCTTCTTTCCATTTATTTGTCAGTTCTATTGGCGTAAGTATTCTTTCCTTTTTGCTTGCTGTCTGCAGACAGATAGACAGCTGAAATGTTGATAATGGGATCCTAAATAAACCAAGATCATAGGAAGTGAACAATTCCAACGGAAAACAAGGGCAAGAAAGCACATAACCAATTATAGATTCCCCTTGGGAATACTGTGTCAGCAGAAAGAGGGGCGATTGCAGGAAACACGGTTAAGAGTTTATTTTTCTTCCTGCAGAGTTCACCCAAGATCTCTTTCGTGCAAGAGGCTACCTGTTGTATAAAGTTTCAGCGAGGTGCCACATCCTTCCGTCAGGACTGAAACTTGCCCCTCTCCCACCGCGTTACTTAACGCAATTGGTCAGAATGAACAAATAATTGAAATAATGATCGCAAGAGAGTAACGGTGAGATCAAAAATGAAAGAGCGTGTCCTAAACAAAGAGATGTTTACAGAAGGTCGTAGTTTTGTGTGTTCGTTACCTCTCATCCTAATAAGAGCAAGGGCAGGGAGCGGAGAAGGAAAAGAATGGTGAACAAGTTGGCTGCAAAACGGGTTACAGAAAATGCAGGTGGTTGGCGAGACTGGTCAGGGTGGGTTGTGAGAGGTCACCACTTACACATGATCCGTTTACAACTCAGGACTCGGGGTCTGGAATTTTCAGGGAAATTGTCGGGACTATTTGTGACAGAGGATGGCTGAGTTAAAACAAAGCAAGGCTTTTTGTTTTAACTCCCCCTTCTCCGTTACTAATAAAGGTGCAGAATGCATGTGGGGGAGGCAAGCGAGGTTCAGTGAGTAACTTCAATGGGATAAGAAGGTTGAAGATGAGAGGGTTTTTTTTTATAAACAAGCAAAGGTGCGGATGTGTCCCGGAATACAGACTCACAGAAACCAGCACAAGTGACGGCGTGGACTCATAAGCCAAACAATGCACCCACCAACATGAAAGCGACCAAATAGCGGAGAAAGTTAAGTTAAACGTGCACTCTTGTCAGACTACACTGAAGATTTGGAGAACAGATCAGATCTCATTCAGTTCAGAACGAAGAGGCAACTGGGAAAGGTGCTAAAAGATTTTCCAGAATGGTGGCAGATTGAAAGGTTATCTGCACCAGAGAAGATTGAGCAGATTAGGATTTTATTCACCAAGAGTGATGGGTGACCTGACAAATGTTTTTGAAGATCGTTACAGGGTTTAAGGGAAGCCATGGAGAGATGTTTCCTGTGCAAGAAGAGAGGTTTGAGCGATCGCTTGCTAAAATCAACGCTGGGATCTAAAATAAAACAAGAAATACGTTCTATGCTTGCTAGCTCTATTAGAACAAGCCCGACAACCGAATGGGTTGAAAAGTGCATGAACACTGCTGCTGAGTGCTTAGTACAGACCAATAATAAAACAATTAGCAAATTCTGGCATATATTTGGAATGTTAGCAGTAAAATGCTTCAGGTTCCCCCCACCTCCCCCTGCCTCTAATAATACATATTTAACGACCGGGCGTTCTGACTATTCCAATTTTAGCCTAACATTTACACCCAGTGCATTGTAATTTTCCATTGTCACTTCATTGATAATAACACTTTAAGATCTAAATTAACAGAAATTGAGTTTTCTGGATTTCTTGAAGTCGCAGTGTTCAAATGTACTGGAGTACACTCAAAGATTACAGTAGTAGAAATATTCCTTAAAATGTTTCTTTCCAAACTAAAAAGTGGCACTGTTTCATATATCAAGAAAGCCTAAAACAAAGCACAGCAAGATACAAATATGTATATTTGATGCATTTTTTTATTCACCTGAATTTTTAAATGTGAAAAATAAACAGCTATTTTATGGTCTGCAAAAATGCAAAAACAAATTTATGATCAAGTTCTAAATTTCACTGTAGGTAAATTGGGTCTCCTCTCAGTGATGTTTGATATTTGATATCCAGGCCAATGTTCAAGCTACAACCTACAGTGATATACCAATGACTTATTAATCTCTCCGTCTCCTCCAATTAAAACTATATATTCTTATATGGGTGTCACCCCTTTTCTACTGCAAATGTTATTGTAGAGAAGTAAGTAAGGGAGAACACAACACAATGCCGATAAGAAACAAAACCTAAATAGGGAAAATAGATCAGCGACCAGTTTATTTAATTCTTTCCATTCAGTTATTTAAGTTTGTATTGAAGCAATTCCATGGCTTGGTTTGGATCACTGTGAGCAATATTGAGCATGTTTTGGGGAAAATTGAGACAACAAACAACATGGCTTGTACACAAATTATGGAAACATGCCTAAGATTAGAAGAAATATTGTTTATTGTGTACTTGTGGATCTGTGGAACAAACTATCAACAAAAGTGATTAATGCGGTGTTGATTAACTTCTCTGAAAAACAGCTGGATAAATATCTGGCTTGGGACAGAAGTAAAAGTTTTCAGGATATGTAGTAAGAAATGATCAAATACTCTATGGAACACAATGTTTCCTGAGCTGCTTGAACCCTGGAAATGTAATGCCATGGAATGCAACCAAAGATGAATAATGTCCATTCTGAGTTCTGGTTTAGTTTTCATTTGGTCACCATTTAGAGTTGCTTTATGGAAATATTCAATCCATTTATGTGATCATTGAACAAGGTTCATAAGTAAAAATGCTCATTGAAAGAATAAAGATGACTATCAATTTTTTTTCTACTTTCTTATGTAATTAATATTAAAGAAATCTGTATTTTTTTCAAACGATTGGATCCATTTATCAATATTGGTAATATAAAGACATTTCCATCATATTTAGAACAGATGTCTTTAATTACTGAAATCTTGCTGAATTTCTCTATGATTAAAAAGGTGTGAAAAATACAACAAAAATACTTAAAATTCCTTTCACTGTAGGTCATTACTTTTTGAGAAATTTTTGAGAACCCCATATTGCTATTAAACAATTTTACTCTCATTTGCCTTCTTCTCTCCGTAATATGATTGGTATATAGCATCATTGCTGTCTCCAATATTTTTGTCCTTTTTGTTCCCAAATTATACTAAAATGGCTCCATATTAATTTGAAGGAAGACAGTAAAGTTAGTTAGTGTGTCAAGATCAATCTGCTTTCTTTGAGCATCTGTTGCTCATTTGTAATTTTAAGCCACAATTTTAGTATCAGTCATCTGGTAGAACACAAGCTTTTAGTTAATTATCAGATTTAAACAATTAATTCCTGGCAAAGTATGAAAGATTTTACTGTTGCCCAAAGAACTATTTCTTTTCTGTGTATTCCTTGGATACCTATGAATTCTCCTATGATCCTCCTGTATAGTTTTTGGCAACTCAACTCCAAATGCAGAATATAAACAACACCTTGTGAAAAGCCAATAGCAATATAAAAATATTATCATTTCTAAACTTCATAAATATTATTTTATGAAAATGGTTGAATGTTGTGAAGAAGCAATCCAATGGACACAATAACTTTTCCAATGATAGAGGGATTGCAAATGAAAGCATTCATCAATTCAGAGTCAATAGATTATTATTCAAATCCTAAAGCTTCAATGTACAGTTTTCCTTTCTCATGCTTATAACTAATTTACTATTATAATAATGCCACCTATTTGTTCTTTTCATGGATACCATGTTCATTGTCCTATTTCTAATTCAAGAAGATGATGCCTGCAGTGCTAAACAAAGTTGCTGTGTTTATCCTTGTTGCTCCTTTATGTTTTGTAGAAGGTCTAGTCAGGAAACAAATTGTAATTCCTACAAAGCACATTGCAAAGATACTTAGAGTTTATATGGTGTCAAAAGATTATTGGATTGGTTAAATTTCCATGCAAAATAAACAGTGGAGAGGAGTTGTATAAAAGAAATCATATCACTGTTTTGATGAGCATTTTTCTTGTGCATTTTTTTTCTCATACGTTGAGATTGCTGATATGATCATTCTTCAAATGTTTAAGATTACATTCAGGAAATAAGTCTCTTACCAGATACAGTATTGAAGAAGCATATGATAAAACAGAAACAAATATTTATTTCTGCTGGAGCAATAAACTATTGTTTATTTTAATTCTTTTTGTAGTGATTATGAGGGGGGTTTCAGGATTTCGGAGAGTGCTTCACTGGAAATCCTAAAATGGAAGCTATTGGATATTGGAAGAATTGCAACACAAGTAAGAGAGAACTTGGCAGGCTGGTAAGGAGTTGAAAAGTCAAGAATTAATGCTGAAGAGGCAGAAAGACTGGGATGAGGATGGGAGAAGGCAACAATGATAGGTTCAAACTAAACCAGGATGTGGAATATGTACATCACCATATTCAGTTTCAGGAGAATGAGGGTACAAAGAGAAAGATGACAAGGCCTAAAAAGATATCAGATGGATACATTGGCTTCATTTCAGGCAATTATAGTTGAGTGAATACTGTATATGGAAATGCCCAACTTGTCACCCAGTGTAGACACACAAGGGACTGCTGAAGATGGAATCTGAAGCTAAACACAATCTGCAGGAGGAACTGATCAGCATCAGTGGGAGAAAAAGAATGGGTAACATTTTGAGCCCAAACCGTTCATCATCTGATAAAAGGTTTTAGCCGTAAGTGTTGGTCATTCTTTTGCACCTACTGTTTTCGCTTGACTCCTTGAACTCCTCCAGCAGATTGTCCTCATCTTGTCATCATGGTATGACAGGTAATGGAGAGAAGAATATTTTTACAGTACTTTGGTACCGTAAAGTGACCTGGCATCCATGAATAATGCAGTCATTTGCAATAGGTTTTCATGGGATTAAAGTGGGACATGAATAAAACCTCAGATTGAGAAGAAAAGTCAGTGCAGAAGTCGTGCTGGCAAAATTGGGAAATGTACGGTCTGAAACAAAATGGGGGTAGAGAAATGGTGGACAGAGATAAACAGCAGTTGCAAAGAACTTGAACAAGATCATGAGGTGCAGCATGCAATGCTGACATTCTGAACAGAGACATCATTGGTTATCTCAAATGTGGAACACTATCCTTGCCTGATTTCCTCAGATTCTTTAGGTCTTAGTGGCTTACCTTTGTCCACTGTTACTCATAGGCCTGCAAGGCACTGCTCTTTTGTTTCAGTCCCTACTCATCCCAATTCAGCCAGCACAAAATTTGCACAAACCTTTCTTCTTGATCAAGCAGAAAAGGGCATAAAGCAAGGTGGTAATGATATATTAGAAAATTTGCATTTGTTTGGGAATCAGGCAACAATCAAAGAGAGACAGGTGCACATCGTGCGAAAGGAGATGAGGAGAAGGTTGGGGAGAGGTTCTGTCGCAAGGTGTCTTGCATGGAACCAAAAGTACTTGGCCAAGAAAAAAATAACTGTGATTTTGAAAAGATAAATGAAGGTGCAGCAGGCAATATCTAATTGGAGATAACTTTGGTGAGTTTAGAGCAAGGAGAGGATAGATCTCAGATGAAGTGAATGCAGGATTGGTAGGACAAATAGCAAGGAAATTTATCCCGGCAGGCAGAATCTGAATGCACATATTGTTTTATTTTTACTTAAAATTTCAATGAGATTTTTATTTTGTTGAAAAGCAAGCTGGGGGAATGGATGAAGGGAATAAATAGAGGTAATTCAATATCAAGATGAGACTAGATAGTCCAAAAGCAATGGATTCAATAGTGGAGATATGTGACATTGCTCAAAGTGATCCAAGCACATTTTGTTACTTATTACTGTAGATGATTTTGTCCAGGCCTTCAGATTGAAAAGCAATTCAGCCATAAATATAAACCCAATCGTTTGAATGATTTTGCCTGCAATTCACAAATTTTTTTTTTCAGTTCAGGGCAAGCTAAAGATTAATGCTACAACAGTTCCATTCTGCAAATAATTATAGCATTAGTTCTATTTACACATTTTACATTCATAAATCAGTCATTAATACTCAATTAAAGTGTATCCATAACATTAAAATCATGGGATCATGTCACAAATTGGATCTGAAAACAAATGAAACATTAAGTGCAAGTGCAAATTTTTAATGGATCTTATTTCTAATTAACTTGGCAAGTTTGTGAATATTACTTTAAAATGTACAAAGATCAGATATCATCATGAATGGTGGAGTAAGATCAAACCCTCATCACTTATGTGGGGGGGAAATGCATTTTCTTTTACATTTTTGAACTTCAAAATGATTAATGCCAGTACTGGCAAATGAACATTTTCCATTTTAGGGCAACATTAGGAACCAAGACCAGGTATAAAACAGTCAGGTTCAGACAAATTTGCCTGAACTAATTGCTAACAAAGTGCCTGAACCTATCACCGAGGATGACTCTAAAATGTATGAGGTGACATCTTCATATTAGTCACCCTGAGTGATTATCAATTAGTAGCAAAAGTTGGGCAGTTCTGACCTGAGGGCCAGGGTGTATTCTAAACTGGGTTGAAACTACCCACACTTACATCACATAAAGAGATAGAAAAAAGCATCAATCCAATTAGTCAGCACTGAATCTGAACCCAGATCTCAAAGGTGAAAGTTCAGAATGTCAGCCCAATGATGTCCAGAGAAATATTTTATTCACACACTATTAGGAACACACAGTGAGTATGTGTACTTTTCTAAAAGGAGTAGGTTTTGAAGATAAACCATGCTTTTGTTGAATAACATCTGAAGCCAATATTCAAATAAACTTCGTAATTTATAGAAATTTAATCATAGTTTAAAGGAAATGTTGGGGGTTTTCACACCGAATGATAAGTGCCTGGAATGGGCAGCTAGGAGTAATAGAGGAACCAGATACAATAGTGGCATTTAAGAGAGTGAACGTAGAATAGAGAAATATGATATGGATGATATTAGAAGCAGCAGTATCTTAGTTTAATTTGTGCAGCACCAACTCTTGGAGCGATGGGCCTGTTCCTGTGCTGTACTGTTCCATGTTCTACCTCGAAGAGTTGGGTTGGCATCAAGAATGCTTGTCTTGAACTAACATTGATGATGGCGCCCTCCACCTACCCCAAACATATTCATTGGTACACAAATAGAAAATGCTGGGAACACCCTGAGACACTGAGGTTCAGTGAATTTCAGGTGAAAAACATTTTGACAGAATTAGAAAGAGAAAATAAAAGTTAGTTTGAAATGAAAGAGGAGTTGGGAATATTTCTGCTAGGCCACAATGTTCATGGGGGTAAATTGCAGAGGTCACCTGGTCAATTAGTCAGTTAGAGAGAGAAGAACTTGAAAAAGAAATACGAGGGTAGCCAGCCACATAATTTTCCATCAAATTCCCACTCTGATTCATTTACCTGTGACCTCCTTCAGTGTGGTAATGAAGACCAATATGAGCTTGAGAAATAGCATCTTACTTTGGATGGAGGATTAAGCGGCAGGCAGCAAAGAGCTACATTCCTGTGCACTGAATGTACATGCTATGTTGAAGTCATCCAGACTCAATATCAACTTCCTCAACTTCAGATAACATGTCTTGATCTGTATCAGAACTGGCTATTTCTTCTGTATGTCATCTAGCTTGATATTTTCTCAGCTTTTCTCATTCCATTTGTACAGCTTGAGGAGGTGGGTGTCTTGCATCCTGCATCTTTTCACTTTCTTCCATCTTTATTCTCACCCTACAACTGGCATTATCTCATAGTATTTGTTCCATTTCTCTCCCTCCCTCTTTATTTCTCCCCCCTCTCTCTCTTTCACACACACACACACACACACACACACACACACACACACACACACACACACACACACACACACACACACACACACACACACACACACACACACACACACACACACACACATTAGCTAGTGCAAGTCAAGGAAGTGCAGGCTTGACATCTGTGGAAGTTACTGGATGAGACTCATTAAGGACAGGATTTAGCAGCAATTAGATAGGCAAGGACAAATTAGAGAAAGTCACATAGCTTTGTGCATGGAACATCATGTTTCTCAAATTTGATAGTATTAAAAAGGTGATGAAGATGGAAATGGATGTTGTCAACATGGACTTTAAGGTTTTTGTCTGGATCTCATAAACTGGAATAGAAGATTAGTTCATGTAGGAACCAGGGTGAGCTGGTCAATTAGATTCAGAATTGACTTGTTTAGTGGTAGAAGAGAGAGGGTGATAGTGAAGTGTTATTTCTTTTATTGGAAATCTGTGACCAGAGACATGCCTTAAGGATTGGTGTTGGGTTCACTGATTGTGTCATTTATATCAATGATTTGGTTGACCATGCAATTGATTATTAATTTGTGGGTAACAGCAAAATTGGTGATATAGTGGACAGTGAGAAAGCTTGTTTAAACTTACAATAGCATGTAGATCAAATAAGGTAAGTAATGGCACATGAAATTTAACTTGGATATATGTGAGGTAATGTACTTTGGTCAGTTAAACCAGGATAGAATTTGCACAGTAAATGGCAGTGCCATAGAGATTATTAGGGAACAGAGAGTCAAGGGGTATAGAAATACATAGGCTCTTAGAATGGCCACATGGTTAGACAGAGTGACAAAAATGACTTTTTGCATGCTTGCCTTCATCAGTAACGCACAGAATACAGGAGTTGGGGCATCATGTTATACTGTAAATGATTTTGTTGAGATTGTAGTGGCCCGCAGCCTGACATAAGGCCGACACAGGAAATGGCCATTGAATGCGTCGACCGGTAAAATATTGTGCGGGCTAAAATGCCTGTTTTCATAGGCTGCTGGCAGAGCAGTGAAACTGGCCAATCACCGCCGGTGGATCACAGGGGGCCTAATCGGGGCTCGGGTATCCAAGGTAACCAATCAGCAGCCCTGATGGTGATGCAGCCGAGCTGACTATAAAAGGCAAAGCTGCTACTGAATAAACTCAGTGTCAAATACACTCTACTGGTGTGTGTATGTCTTTCTTCTCCTGTGCATTCAAGCTATAGCCTTAGGGCTATAAAGGAGAGCTATAACCTAGCCGTAGCGACCTCACTACAGTGGTAACCCCGAATGGTCCATACAGTGGTTTGGACCCGAAGGTGGAAAAGCAACCTGCGATCAACACAGTAGCATTGAACCTGCCCACCTTCTGGGCGTCACAACCACAGGTGCAGTTCCTGCACCATTCGATGGATCTCCACTGACAACATGCACATGGTCAGTGCCCTCGATCAGGACACCACTGCCTGCATCATCGACTTCCTTCAGCAGCCCCCAGAACAAGGAAGGTATGTGGCCATCAAAGAGTTGTTAACCCCCGCTTTTTGGCTCTGAAAGCGTGAGGGTACTGCCCTCACGGTTTGGGGAACAGGGCCCCTTCTACCCTCATGAGCTACATGCTTGCACTCAATGATGGCCACACCTCCTGCCCGCTGTTCCAGCAGATCTTCCAAGAGAGGTTGCCTGAGGACATCTGGCGGCTAATCGCAGAGGAGGACTTCGATGACCCCAGGAAGGTGGTTGGCCGAGCTGACCTGCTATGGGCAGTGAAGAGGGATGGCTGCTCTTCGCTCGAGCAGGTGAGAGCATGATGCCATCAGCGCCTGGCCTGGAAGACCACTGATTGACCATTCGACCAACCGTCTGACTGACAAAACACTCAAACGCCACACCTGACCGGTGAGCAGTACTGTTTCTATAACTGATGGTGGGATTCTGAGGTCCATCGATGCTGCTCCCCCTGTGTGTTCCAGGGAAACACCCAGTCTGGATGTCGCTACACATTTCAGACTCCCTGACAAGCTGACGTTTCTTGGTGGACCCTTGGGCACAAGACAGCGTTGTTCACCCGACCAGTCTGGAAGCCCACTGCAGCAAAGTGAGCCGGGTGCTCTGAGTGGCAAACAGCTCCAACATCCAAACATGACCATTTCCCTATGCTTCGGGGATAGACAATTCACATGGAAGTTTATGGTGGCGGCCGTGCAACAACCATTAATTGGTGCAGATTTCCTGAGGGCCAACTAGCTCCTGGTGGATATCAAGTGGCACCAGCTGGTGCACGCCCGGACATTTCAGTCACTCTCACTCAAGGGCAATGAATTCACCAGCCCCCACCTACACTCAGTGAGTACTGCCAACAACAAATTTATTCCGGTCCTAGCAGAATTCCCCTCCATCACCACTCCTCACTTCCACTCGGCAGAACCCAAACATGGGGTGAAAACACCAAATCGTTACAGAGGACCCTCCCCTTCATGCTAGGGCACGACATCTCCCCCCCCCTCCCCCCCCGAGAAACTCAACCTAGCCAGGAACAAGTCAAAAAGCTGGAGGAACTCGGCATTGTGTGACACTCCAATAGTCCTTGGGCCTTGCCTTTCATAGAAACATAGAAACATAGAAGATAGGAGCAGGAGTAGGTCATTCGACCCTTCGAGCCTGCTCCGCCATTCAACCAGATCATGGCTGATCTTAAAGTTCAGTACCCCGTCCCCGCCTTCTCTCCGTACCCTTTAATACCCTTATACTGAAGAAATAGATCTAATTCCCTCTTAAATATATTTAATGAACCTGCCTCTACTGCCCTCTGTGGCAATGAATTTCACAGATTCACCACCCTCTGGGTAAAGAAATTCCTCCTCATCTCGGTCCTAAATGGTTTGCCTATTATCCTCAAACCATGGCCCCACGTTCTGGATTTTCCCATCATTGGAAACATCCCATCTGCATCCATTCTGTCCAGTCCTGCCAGAATTTTATAGGTCTCTATGAGATCCCCTCTCAATCTTCTAAACTCCAGCGAGTACAATCCCAATTTGCGCAGTCTTTCCTCATAAGTCATTCCTGCCATTCCAGGTATCAGCCTGGTGAATCGCCTCTGCACTCCCTCCATTGCAAGAACATCCTTCCTTAGATAAGGTGACCAAAACTGCACACAATACTCCAGGTGTGGTCTCACCAAGGCCCTGTTCAGCTGCAGTAAGGTATCCTTGTTCCTATACTCAAACCCTCTTGATATGAAGGCCAACATACCATTTGCCTTTTTAACCGCCTGCTGTACCTCCATGCTCGCCTTCAGAGACTGGTGTACAAGTACCCCTAGGTCTCTCTGCACTTCCCCATCTCTTAATCTATTGCCATTCAATTAGTAATCTGCCCTCCGGTTTGTATTACCAAAGTGGATAACCTCACATTGTAGTGCATTTGCCATGTATCTGCCCAGTCCCTCAATTTATCCAAATCACACTGGAGCTTCCTGACCCCCTCTTCCGTGCACACAACCCCTCCTAGCTTAGTGTCATCTGCAAATTTGGAGATATTACATCTAATCCCCTCATCCAGATCATTAATGTAAATTGTGAACAGCTGGGGTCCCAGTACAGATCCCTGTGGCACCCCACTGGTCACCGCCTGCCACTCAGAAAACAAGCCATTTATCCCAACTCTCTGTCTTCTACCTGCCAGCCAGTTCTCAATCCACATCAATACTTTTCCCCCAATCCCATGAGCCTTGATTTTGAAAGCCAGTCGTTTATGCGGGACCTTATCGAAGGCCTTTTGGAAGTCCAGGTACACCACATCCACTGGCTCTCCCCCATCTATTTTACCTGTCACCATCTCAAAGAATTCCAATAGATTTTTCAAGCACGATTTACCTTTTGTAAATCCATGTTGACTCCATCCGATACCTTCTCTGCTAGTCATATGCTCCGCTATTACATCCTTAATAATGGATTCCATCATTTTTCCCACTACTGACGTAAGGCTCACTGGCCTATAATTCCCCGCTTTTTCTCTACCCCCCTTTTTAAATAGTGGGGTAACATTAGCTACCCTCCAATCCATGGGTACTGATCCTGAGTCTATCGAGTTCTGGAAAATAATTCTTAAAGCATCTGCTATCTGAATGGCCACTTCCTTAAGTACCCTAGGATGCAGATTATCAGGCCCTTGGGATTTATCTGCCTTCAATCCCATCAATTTCCCCAAGACCATGTCCTTAGAGATACTGATTTCTTTCAGTTCCCTCCTTGCATTAGTCTCTATGTTTCCCAACATCCTTGGGAGGTTATTTGTATCCTCTCTTGTAAAAACAGAACTAAAATAAGAATTTAATTGGTCTGCCATTTCCTTTTTCCCCGTTATATATTCCCCTGATTCCGACTGCAAGGGACCTACTCTGGATTTCACCAATCTTTTCCTCTTGACATATTTATAAAAGCTTTTGCAGTCGGTTTTTATATTTGCCACAAGCTTACTTTCGTAATTTATTTTTGCTCTCTTGATTAATCCCTTTGTTCTCCTTTGGTGCATCTTGAACTGCTCCCAGTCTTCGGTTGTGGTACTTTTTTTGGCCAATTGATATGCTCTCTCTTTGGACCTAATGCTGTCTCTAATTTCCCTTGTTATCCACAGTTGAGTCACCTTTTTTGGTTTATTTTTATGCCAAACCAGTATAAACGATTTTTGCAATTTCTCCATTAGATCTGTGAATGCTTTCCATTGTCTATCCACAGTCAACTCCCCCATAAACACCACCCAATCAATCTTACTCAACTCCCGTCTCATACCATCATAATTCCCTTTATTTAAATTCCGATCCCTTCTCTGCTGTCCACATGGTCCCAAAGGCAGCGGGTGGTTGGAGGCTGTGCGGAGACTACCACTTCCTCAACGACGCCACCATACTGGACAGATATCCCCTGCCCAATATCCAAGACTTCACCACTAACCTGCAAGGCGCACGGATATTCTCAAAGGTGGACCTCACCAGGGGCTATCACCAGATCCCAGTACACCCTGAAGACATCCCAAAAACTGCTATCATCACCCTCTTTGGATTGTTTGAATTTCTCCTCATGCCCTTTGAGTTACAAAATGCAGCTCAGACATTCCAGAGGCTGATGGATGCAGTGGGCTGGGATCTGCATTTTGCCTTCATCTACCTCAACATCTTAATCACCAGCCGCACCCGCAATGAGCACACCACCCACTTAAAACAATTATTCTCCAGGCTGAGCGATTTTGGCCTAACCATCAACCCGGCCAAGTGCCAGTTTGGCCGAGAGACTATTGACTTCCTGAACCATTGTATCGACCAATATGGAGCCAAACCGTGCTCACTAAGGTGGATGCTATTCATTCTTTCCCCATGCCATTGACAGTGAAGGGACTACAAGAGTTTGCAGGTATGGTCAACTTTTATCACTGCTTCATACCTGCAACGACCTGCATCATGAGCCCACTCTTTCCCTTCATGGCAGGACCCAGTAAAAACATACAATGGACCCAGGAGGCAACCGAGGCCTTCCAGGCCATCAATAACACCCTAGCCAACTCCACGCTCCTCGTGCACCTGTGGACAGATACCACAATTGCCCTCACAACAGACACCTCCTGCACAGTGGTTGGGGGTAACTTGAGCAACTGGTGAATGGACAATGGCAACTGCTGGCCTTTTTTAGTTGACACCTCAGGCCACCAGAGCTCAAGTACAGTGCCTTTGATAGAGAATGGTTAGCCTTATACCTGGCAATTCGGCAGTTTCATTACTTCCTGGAGAGCAGGAAGTTCAAAATTTACACGGACCACAAGCCCCTTGCCTTCGCCTTCAGTAAGGTGTCAGATCCATGGTGAGCAAGGCAACAGCGGCACCTGTCCTACATTTCCGAATTTACAACAGACAATGAACACATAGCCGGCAAATCCAATGTGGTGGCAATGCCCTATCCCATCCGGCTATCTTAGCGGTGAATGACCCTAATCCTTGCATTGACTATGTGGCCCTGGCTGATGTGCAGCAAGCAGACCTTGACATTCCAGCATACCAAACAGCGCTCACTGGCTTATAATTAAAGGACATCCAGATCATCCCCGGCAATTGCACACTACTCTGCGACATCTCGACGGGTAAACCTCATCTTGTCATTCCAGCTGCATGGAAGAGGCAGTTTTTGACTTGATCCACAACTTGTCTCACCACCCCCCACCCCCCCCTCCCCCATCAGGACTACAGTCAAAATTATAGTGAAAAGGTATGGCTGGCACAGCCTCTGCAAAGAGGTTTCCTATGGGCCAGAACTTGTACTCAGTACCAGTCATCCAAAATTCAGACTCATATCAAAGCCCCACCACAGACATTTGAGCCACCACATCGCCACTTCAGCCACGTGCACATTGACATTGCAGGGCCTTTATCCGTATCCAGAGGTGCACATTACCTTCTCACAATGGTCGACCGGATGACCAGGTGGCCAGAGGTGGTGCCACTATCAGACACTTCCTCAGAAGCATGGGCACGGGCTTTTCTCAACCCTTGGGTAGTGCGTTTTGGGGTCCTCGAACACCTTGCATCAGACGGCGGGCCCAATTCACTTCCATTCTGTGGACCATCCTAGCCCATGCCCTGGGGATCCAACTCCAGCACATCATGGCTTATCACCCACAGGCCAACGAGTTGGTGGAGAGGTTCCACAGACACCTTAAGACACCCTTAATGGCAGAGCTTACTGGATCTAACTGGGCTGATGAACTCCCTTGGGTCCTGTTAGGCATCCAAACCGCACCCAAGGAGGACCTCGAGGCATTCTCTGCTGAGTTAGTCTATGGAGTACCCCTAGTTACACTGGGCAAATTTGTGACAGCCCCTGAGGACTTAGAGGATCCCTGGCAACCACATTGTCCTGTTTATGTGAGTGCCTAGGCACCCTAGCCCCCGCTAAATGTAGACCCTGCAGCCAACCCTCTACTTACATCCCAAAATACTTCACTGACTGTAAATACATGTTTGTTTGGCACAGGGCTCACCGGCCACCTCTACAGCAGCTTTACAAGGGGCCATACCGTGTTGTCATCAGATATAATGGCTCCACCTGTGTTTTGGACCTTGGTGGCCTTGACCTGTTGAAACTGGCCTATTTGGACTTTAACTAGCCCATCACCCACCTGAACCCACGGTGCAGGTGTTGGCTTCCTAAAAACAGTGTGCTGATTGCCGGTTCTGGTGAGGGGTCACGTAGCAGCCTGTGGCCTATGCCTTGGGCTGACGCAGAAAATGGGCATTAAATGTGTCGACCAGCAAAACATTGTGCGGGCTGAAATGCCCATTTACAA
Organism: Narcine bancroftii; assembly: GCF_036971445.1. NCBI lineage: Eukaryota > Metazoa > Chordata > Chondrichthyes > Torpediniformes > Narcinidae > Narcine > Narcine bancroftii. The sequence continues at coordinate 205,245,572 of NC_091474.1, forward strand.
AGGCCGACAGCAGAGTGGTGAAACTGGTCAATCACTGCTGGTGGATCGCAGGGGGCCTAATCAAAGCATTCGAGGTAACAAATCGGGAGCCCCAGTCGCGACGTGGTGAACTGATTATAAAAGGCAGAGCTGCCACTGAATTAACTCAGTATCGAATACACTCTACTAGTGTGTGTGTCTTTCTTCTCCTGCAGATTCGAGCTACAGCCTGAGGGCTATAACCCGGAGCTATAACCTAGCTGTAGCCATGGCGACCTTGCTACAAAATCATATTTAGAATGCTGAACGTAGTTAGATTAGATTTCTAATTTATTGTCAGAGTATGTACATGATATCACATGCAACCCTAAGATTCTTTTTCTGTGGGTGAGGCAGAATGACCACTTATTGATAATGCAAAAAAAATACTCAGCGTATACATGTAAACAAATAAAGAACTGTAAAGAGATAATGAATGTAAACAAACCAATTGTGCAATAAAGAGAGAATTTAAAAAAATCAATAAAGTTCACAAGCAAGAGCCCTTAAATGAGTCCCTGATTGAGTTTGTTGTTGAGGAGTCTGATGGTGGAGGGGTAGCAGCTGTTCCTGAACCTAACTGTATGAGTCTTGTAGCACCTATACCTCTTTCCTGATGGCAGCAGTGAGCATAGAGCATGTGCTGGGTGGTGTGGATCCTTGATGATTGCTGCTGCTCTCTGACGGCAGTATTTCCTGTAGAAGTTCTCGATAGTGGGGAGGCTTTTGCCTGTGACGCTCTGGGCTGTGACCACTCCCTTTTGCAGGGCTTTATGCTCATGGAAATTGGTGTCCCCATACCAGACCATTATGCAGCTAGTCAGCACATTTTCCACCACACATCTGTACAAATATGCCTGGGTTTCTGGTGTAATACCAAACCCCTGTGGAAGTAAAGACACTGATGTGCTTTTTCACAATGCCTTTGGTATGTTTGATCCAGGAAAGATCCTCTGAGATAGTGTCTCCCAAGAACTTAAATTTGCTCACCCTCTCCACCACTTATCCCCCAATTATCACTGGATTGCATACCTCTTGCTTTCCCTTTCTGGTGAACAAACAACTCCTTAGTTTTGGTGGCACTCAGGTTGCTGTTGGTGCACCATTTAGCCAAGTTTTAAATCTCCCTCCTCTATGCTAACTCACCTCCTTACTTTATACAATCCACTACTGTGGTATCATTAGTAAATTTGTAGATGGTGTTATTGTCGTATCGAGCCACACAGTCATAGGTGTAAAATGAGAGAACGCAGCCCTGGGGTGCTTCGGTACTAATGAAGATTGTAGAGGAGACGCTATTTCCAATCTTCACTGATTGTGATCTGAAGATGAGGAAATACAGGATCCAATACACAGTGGGGTTTTGAGTCCCAGGTCTTGGAGTTTGCTGATCAGTTTTGAGAGGATGATGGTGTTAAATGCCAAACTGTAGTTGATAAAGAGCATCCTGATGAATGTATCTTTACTATCCAGGTGTTCCAGGGTTTTGTGTAGAGCCAGTGAGATACAGACAGAATGTGGTTCCAGAGCATCAAAGGGATCTGGTTGTCCAGTGGGATTAAACTGGAAAAGGATGCAAGAAAGTTTCATGAAGATGCTACTGGTTCTAGATGGCTTGATTTATAAAGAAAGGATGGTATAGGCTGAGATTTTTTTTCCCCAGAGCATGGGAAGTTGAAGAGTGACCCGATAGAGGTACATAAAATTGCAAGGGCCATAGGTAAGGTAAATAAAGGTAGGGGTGTCTAAAACTAGAGGGCAAAGATTTAAGAAGAGTGCTGAAATATTTAAAAGAGACATGCAGGGCACCTTTCTCATACAGAGGATGATAAGTATGTGGAATGAGCTGCCAGAGGAAATGGTAGAGATGGATACAATTGCAATATTCAAAAGATATTTAGACAAGTTCATGGATGGGAAATATTTACAGTGCAGGATAATGCCATGAGCTTAGTTGGACAACCTGGTCAGCATGGACTAGTTGGGCCAAAAAGACCCTGCTTTCTTTCTTTTAAACTCTACGACTGTAACCCCTCCAATGGATACTGCTTGATCTCAAATCTGTTTCCAACATTTTCTGGTTTTATTTCAGATTTTGAGTGTGTGCAATTGTTTGATTTCCATGAGCTCTGGTATAGGAGATAGAAGAGAGGATAAATAAGGAACACCACATATCAGGAAGTCCCACAATATGATGACTGTATTTGGCAAAATGGTTGCTGTGCCATTTTGTGGGCATGTTATAAGTGCAATATTTTTAGGTGATTTTTGACAAAAAGAAGAAAATGGTCCATTGTTGATTCTTTGTGATGAGGCATAACATTGCCCTATTTTGCTGGATTTTCTTGTCTCTAAATGTTCCCTTGGAGCAGACATCCATTATTGGAAAGCAAATGAAGGAATATCCTCCTAAATCTGGCAGAACCCACTCATACTCATGCATCTGAATGGACAGGGTATCAAAGCATATGGGTAGAATGCAGGAGAGTGGGGGTGAGTGGGAGAATGGATCAGGTTACAATGGAATGGTGAAGCACATTAGACAACCTGAATCTTGATCTTAAATTAGACATATAGGATCATAACAGGCCATTTTGGCCCATGAGTCTGTTCCATCCAATTTACACCCAATTAACCCTGGTACGTTTCTAACAGTGGGGGGAAACCAGACCACTGGGGAAAACCCACGCAGCCACAGGGAGAATGTACAAACTCCTTACAGACAGTGTGGGATTCAAATCTGAGTCCTGATTGCTGGCACTGTAAAGGCATTGCACTAACCACTATGCCATCAGTGCTGCCCATCTTATCTTATCTGCCCACCTGTGCCATCTTATCTAACTCAACCCTCATGCCAAGACACATCATGTTTGTAGCCAGGGATATTTGCTAAGTAGTGTTATCTTCATGAATGTATAACAAAAACTAAATTTCCACTCATGAAATAAGTTTCGACAACTATTTCTGACCATTTCAGTTTTTTTTCCTCTTCCTTCATTACTTTACATGTCTGAAATCTTTCCATTGTGAAATTTCAGCATGTAAGAATTACTCTATCATGCAATCAGTTATCAAGGGTGGCTGGGCTCGTCAGCAAGAGGAATACATGAAAAGAAATGGCAACATTGCCAGTCAGCCATTATATAAATTGGCTGAAATAGGTACTTCATTGATTCTGGCCTATGGTCTGTCATAAAGAGGATATGAAAATTTTTGTATAAATGCAAGTCTTTTTTCATGTTATCATGAAGTACCATCTACTGTACATAAGATAAATTGTGTATATTTCTAGCCAGTAATAAATACAGACAACCTACTTAATCTTTTATGTCTAAATCAGTGATTTACCCTCTCTTAGGTCACCTTATCTCATCCTTAAGCTGAAATATTCAGTTTTTAAGCAATTCAACTTAAGCGATTGAATGATAATGTGGTTTTTTTTTCTGGAGTTGAGTGTGCAATATAATTGCCAGCTGTTATGTGATGTATGAGTCTGGGCAAGGGGGCATGACTGTTTCTCCTGATATGACATCTTGTGATATTTAGGTTTAAATCTCCCTTCCCTAGATCTTCCCTTAGTGTGGAAGGTTATGCTATCTTACTAGATAGCACATTTTAGTCATGTTTATTGGAGTGAATTTGAAACATTCTGGGATAATTCGAAGATGTGTTGGAATTCTGATGAAGGACTGAGGTTTTTAAGTGGAAATACCTCAAAGTTCTAAAACAACATGGCATCTTGCTGTTGATATAGTGTACATTATTGCTGTTGTTTTATTTCCATAAAACAGGCACAATAAAGGATATTTGGGGACTACACCTGATGTTAGATCTGGTGCTTTTTTGGGGCAAAATAGGTTAAGATCTTATTGATGTAATCAATGGGAATAAGACCTGCTCTTATTGCCCTGTGCCAACGTACAGAGTAAATGGGAGCCTCTTGTGCCAAGGATTATTCAACAGATGCCAGCCATCAACGCGCTTCTCATCACCGCCACTGGCTGTTCACCATTGCCTCCACAGACCCTAATCATCGCCAGCGAAACAAGAGCCAGACAGTCATCTATTTAAAACGACTGAGCTGCCAGATTAGTCAATAGATTGGCTGAGCAATGTAAACGAATCGTTTATATGTTCGAGCACACAGTTCGCGGTTTGAGGACGATCCTGACAACTATTTATCCGCTGATCAACTCAACATTTCTGCACATTGATTCTCTGTGGCCCGTGAGCTTCGGCGATTGGCTCTCAGGACATGGAAGATGAACTATTGCAGAACGGCTTAAGGTCACTCAGTTCGGCAGAAGGGGGCATGATTTTGAAGGGATTCTAATGGGAATTCTAATCTGCAATTCTCAGGACTGATGCACAAGTCAAATTTAGAGAGATAAAACCACGCCACCGCCGGTTCATTCCGGGGCTTCATGTGAATCGGTATTGGTATTCCTGACAGCTAAGTCCAATTGAAATCAAGTTGCGTTGTGTCCTGTTTTACACTGTAACATTTGCCAATTACAATATCTTCTTGTGAGCAGAACTAAAGCAGAAGGATGATGTATTAGGATAGACTATTGTCGCACGGCTAAAAGAGGAAAGGAACGAGCAACCGGCGAATAACGTGAGAGGGAATTGTCCAGTTCGAGCCACTCCAATACTGCAGGATAACTTTATTGAATAGTATACAACGAGGAAGGTAAAATAATACCAACTCGATGAATTTATCCCCTCTGAGAAGTAACAGTCTGCGGACAAAGGAAATATAACAATCACGAATCTTTTGGCTCGATGTTTTAGTTAGGTGATACCTGTACGGAGTTTGAGCAATGTGCATTCAGTAATGAGGCAGTTAGGTTTCAGGCCACACCGAGGATTTAAACTCGCAGGACGCATTAGGGAAGGGGTTGCTTCTCAAGTTTGAGAACAGGCCGCCCGCGTTAGCCCGAATATTCCCGGCTTCAAACTTTAGAAATATTCAGTGACAGCTTAGGCTGAGTTCTTGCTCCTCGTTTAATTCGGTAAATCATTTGTCATCTTTGCAGCCACGGAAATCTTGTAGAATTCAAGAGAAATTGCAACTGGGGACCCTGTCTGACTCGTGCTTGTGATTTCCAGACCCTCCAAGGCCAGTTCCGTGATCAGGAAAGAGTTAGTGGAAGAGCAGACTACAATTGAGAGTAACAGGAATTCTATAGGTGTTTTATTTTAAATTTGGTCTCTCCATAACAACCACGATGTTCCATCTTCTTGTATGCTCAATACCGTTGTCCATTTTCACATTGGTTTCAACTTTGCCCAACAGGTATCGCCGGTGGTACCCAGCTGATAAATTGGAACCAAGATTGAACTTTAACGCTATTCAAAATAAGAATGCTTTAAATGGTTGGGGGAGGAACCTAGCAGGCTTTCACAAAGATCCCTAAAGTAATGTGGCATCGAAGGAGAGTGATAAACAGTTGACAAGCTTTCAAAGCTGCGTATATTTTCAAATGGCATATATTGAATAATGCTCAATAATCAATTCAACGAATGTCCATTTGGGTACGGATACTTCCAGAAGTATATGATTATTCCGGCAAGTCCAGCTCCCAGTATTTTCTCCACGATACTGCTTCCTTATCCTTACCCTGGCCTCGTTTCTCTTGTCAGATTTGACTGCTTTGGTCCGAGACTGTATCTTAGCTGATACAGGTTCTCCCAACCAGGCCCTTCTTTTATTCGTTTACGAAATCAATCATTTCCATCGTAAATCTTATCTGAGTGCAATCATTTCTATCTCCACCTGCACAAACAAGTCCAAGAACAGAGAAACGCAGGGTCCATAAATCGAGCACGACCGCCTTCACACTTTCAGAATTTACTGCCTCCTTGTTTTACATTCTGTAAAGCAAGGGTGCTGGTGAGACATTCACTGAGCGCGAAACCGCAACCCCCCCCCCCCCAAGTAGGTCGAAGTGAGAACAGTCTGAGCTATATTGGAGGTATCAGAAAGGAAGGCGACGAAAACAAGGAATCAATGAAAGAGGAAAGACCAGCCATTTAAAAATGAGCTGAACGTTGGTTTTATGTTCGCCTCTGAATAAAGGATACTTTCATCGCTAGAGTCAGAGAATTAGCGCAAGGTGCAATGGCCCGGTGGATCTTCCCGTGCTCCAGCGCAGAGAGGTCAGAGTTCTCAGGGTCTCAGAAGCAACTTAGAGCTCAGGTCTTAAGGAGAGCGAGAGGGGAGACCGTCGCATCATTTCTTCAAATGCATTGATTTTTTTTTGTTGGAGGAGGTATTTCAGACGATTTGCATGCAGTGCAATGTATATCATATGTTGAGGATGAACAATCGCGATGGAAAACGAATTGGAAATAACTCCCGTTAGAATGAATGGTGGTTTCCCTAAGTAAAGCTTAATATATATACATTTATAGACATCCTGCTTTACAAGCTGGAAATTAATTTTATGGACAAAACTGATTGACCAGCGCTGGTGTCGAATTCCCCCAAATAAATAAAAACAACCCCAAACTTTACACAGAATTTCTGAACGTCACTCTGGAGAGTAGATGGTCCTGTTTTCCAAGACACATCGGATTCTTCAAATCGATGAAGGGAAAGTTTTATTTAGTTAAGGCCTTTCACGATCTCGGGATTTCCCAAAGCATCTTAAGGCCCATGAAGTAGGTTTGAAATAGTCTCACTACAGTGATGTTGGAAATGTGGAAGTCCAAACCCATAAACACCATTTGTTTAATAGCAATTCGACATTGCTCTCTACTTTTACGTTGCAATTAGTTTCTCGTACCCGGGAGGAAAGTTTAGGTAAGTTTTTTTCCACACAGAGAGGTGTGGTCGAGGCTGATACATCAGGGGGATTTGAGCCTCATGGACAGGAACATGGATGAATGAAAATAGAGGGTTACGAGGTAGGAAGGGTTTAAGTTTTGTTTTGGTAGGAGAAAATAGGTCGGCACAACACCGAGGGCCGAAGGGCTGGACTGTGTTTTATGTTCTGGGCATATTAATAAACCATCTTGTTTTTTTTCTTGCAATTGCTTGGAGTACATAAGTAGCACATACAACAAATAAATAATGCCTAAAATTACGTTGTGACGATTAAATTGAAAGTATAGAAAGTCTTTGCTGCCAGTAGAACTAGTTAAAATATTCGGAGGAATGTTTATTTAAAAGACTGGTTTAGAGATAACGTTACTCCAAAATATGTAAAAGCGCATTAATATAAATATTTAGAACTTTACTAACAAACCTATAAAAATCACGGAATCTAGATGCCATTGCTAAATATTTTCCAGTTTCGTTTTGTAGACAAACTGTAAAACAAAACAAATCGAGTTTCTTTAAATCTTGGTGGACAAATATCCTAAGTGAGCATCGCGCTACTAGCATTTGTCAAAATCTGGTGGCCCCTCCTCTCCTGCCCGGGATCCCACCTCCAAGGGAGTGAGATAAATTGCGGATGTTGCATCCAGATCGCAGGGTCTTCAATCAAAGTGAGTGGAGGAATTCACTCCAGCTGAAAAGCGCTGCATTCCTAACTTCCTCGGTGTCTTTTCGGTCATTAAAACTCAATTTACAAGAGATCGTGTCGATACCATGTCCACTGGGTCCGTTAGCGATGCAGAAGATCTCCAGGAAATGGAAGTACTGGGCACGGAGGAGGAATGCGATGTTTTAAAGAGGAAATCGAACAAGGAATTCTTCACTTCCAACGACAGCAACGAAGACAGCTCCAACAACGAACACGAGTCCCCCAAAAAGGGCAGGGGGGCTTCGGGAAAGAGGCGCAAGACGGGCTCCAATAAATCGCCTTTGAATGGGGTGACCCAGGAAGGGAAACAGGTTCAACGTAACGCAGCAAACGCCAGGGAGAGAGCCAGGATGAGGGTACTCAGCAAAGCGTTCTCTCGTCTCAAAACCACCCTGCCCTGGGTCCCGCCAGACACCAAGCTCTCCAAACTCGACACTCTTCGGCTGGCATCCAGCTACATCGCACATCTGAGACAGATTCTTGCCAACGACAAGTATGAGAACGGCTACATTCACCCAGTCAACCTGGTAAAATTGCACCCCTTGATCCAACGCAGATTTTTATTTTCACGTCAATTTAAAGACAGCACACGCGCGCATGTGTACATGTATATTTTACAGTAAAAACACAATGCTGGTAAAACTCAGCTGGTCAAACAGTGTACTTTATGTAACAGATAAAGATACAGAACCAACATTTCGGGCTTGAGCCTTTCATCAAGGATTTTACTTCAACCACGGTGTCTGCAGACATTAGTGTTTTACTTCATATATATTTTACACTCGGGTTAGTGGAGTAGAAATCTATGTGGATAAATTGACTGTTGATCTTTTTATGCATATATATATATATATATATATATATATATATAGTGAGGCTATGACTTGTGCTTTATTTATGAATAAGCGAGTGAAAGTTTGCATATTTATGTATCGTTATATATGTACGCGTGTAAATGAACAAGTTTATGGCATGCATGTGTTTGTCTGCGTCCGTGTATAGTTTGCATCGGTGTGTGTGTGTGTGTGTGTGTGTGTGTGTTTACACAAAACGCAAATGTATGAATGCATCAATGTACTCTTATAGGTTCACAGAACCCTTTATCAATAAATCAATTTCGTGCATTCAGATTAACGAGCTGTTTATAAAACTGCCCCAATGCCTTGTGGCTTTAAACAGACAAGTGATAATCAATAACCCACACTAGATTACCGAATCAAAACGCTCATTTCACTTTACGAGTTCGGTTTTATGAAGATCTTGATCAGGAGACTGACTTCTAAAATCAACCTATCGAAAGTTAGAACCGAAGACTGGGGCCAAAGGGGATTATTTGCTTCGTTTGCGAAGATAAATAACATCTTTTACCTATCTGGAGGATTTTATAACAGCAGTTTATTATCGAAGCATGAAATAAAATATGGAGCTGACCAATGGAACAGGCGCAGAAACACAGGTTAAATCCAACGGAGGTATATCCACACTGATACAAACGCCTGGTATGCAATGTGGATATACCTCCGCTGGATTTAACCTGTGTTTCTGCGCCTGTTCCATTGGTCAATTCCGTATTTTATTTCATGCTTCGATAATAAACTGCGAAGGAGGCAACTTTTATCCTCTGAAATTCCCTCGGCCTGAAGCCCTATTGTTTTATTCTATATCCCATCTAAACAATGATATTTAACCAGCTTTTTTTTCGCCTCTGTAGAATCCTCTCAACTTCTACTGGTGTAACAAGGATAAAACAGCGCAGACATTGTGAAATGTCCTCTTTATTTTTGGATACTGTGGGCCACAGAAAATCTGCTTGCTCTTTTGCATAATCCACATCATTTCCTTTATTCATTTCTTTATTTTCACCTAATATAATTGAGAATGATGAGATCTTTCCAAGTGCAGTAAAAATTATCCATTGAAACATCTGTTTAAGGAAATGCATATGTTTAGTTTCTTTTTCAATACGTTTTTATTGATTTTGTCAAATAAATGTTCCGTAGGTACATAACAACAAAATAAAATATTAACACATCTCGTATAGCATTACAAATAGTACGGAGACCTATGTTACATTTAAAAGAAAAAACATTATATTAATTATCTAATTCATTCTCCTCCCTTAGGAGGCTACATGAATACTCTACTAATAAAAAACGGGAAGTAAACATTGGGTTCAAAAACCAAAGAAACTAATTCGTCTTACAAATTATGAAAACAATCAAGTAAAGAACCCCATGAAGAAACAAAGTTTAAATACATTTTAGTAGTGGAACATCTATTTCCCCACCCTCCCCCCAAATTCAGAAATGCCATCATATCGGACCACCATCGATTATGAGTGGGAAGGACAGCATCTTCCCATCTTATTAAAATGGCCCTTCCTGCGACGAGGGAGGCGAGGGCAACTATTGTGAAGCATTCAGAATTAAAATTTTAGTTTCTAACACCTTCAAAACTGAACATTCTGGTAAAACGTTCTCACTAAACAAGGATGGGACTTTCCAAACAATAGGAATCACGGAAAATCTGAATATGATAAATCACCTATTTCACATTAGATATTAAAAAAAACAATTCTATTTCCAAAAAGCGGCTACCAGAAGTGATCACTGTTTTAAATTGCTAAATATTCGGTGATATGGAGTTACTTCAATGTTACAAGAGGTCTATAGATGAAAAGGCGAGACACGGAGGTAGATATAATCCATATGGTTCTATTGAATAATTATTCCCAATAAAGGTTTACATTTTGAACATATTTCCTTTTGAAACATCTTACTAACCCTATGACGTCCATGCTAAATATTTCAAAACGCAATTTATTGAGTTAAAACGAGGATTGAAATTCGTGATGTGTCGGTGGATTTGCGATTGTGTTGAATTATTTTAATTGCTAAGAATACCAATGACCTGCTTTGAAATATATCCTGGAGACCTGTGGAAATGATAAGGGTGTTACACAGAATGTCAACACGCCCTGTTTTGCTATATTGAGTGGATATGTTGTCTGCTAACAATATTTACATCCAACTACTCCGAAAAGATGCAATTATTTATTTTTATGCCAACAAAAACAAATAGAAGGGACAAAAGGCTGACCAATATTTGGAATTGGATTTCTCTTTGTACTGATCAAAGTTAGTGATAGGTGACTTTTTTATGAACGCGCTCACTTCTTCGCGTTTAAACACCATATTAATAACCATTAAGCATTCAGAATGTTCAGACAGTCCCATCAACTTGATTTCCCCCAACATTTCTTTCAAAGCTCTCTGATCTTCGAGGTTTAACGATGGCACCGAGAGGCCCTGTCGAAACGTTGCTTGCCTCTGGATGCTGCGTGACCTGCTGAGTTTCTCCAGCACATTTATGGATTCCCCGAGAAAGAACAATTTTGACTTGATTTCTGTTCTGAGAGAGAGAGAGAGAGAAAATATCCTAACTATCTTTTTTTTGTTTTAATTTCAGACGTGGCCGTTTATGGTCGCGGGAAAGTCAGAGAGCGAGTTAAAGGAGGTTGTGAGCACAGGCCGTTTGTGTGGGACGACAGCGTCATGACTCAAAGGAGAACCCCAATCACGGTTCACATATGGACGGAGAAAGACCCAAAGGCCAAAGGAAACCCAGGAAACGGTCGCTGCCCCGTGCACGGCTCAGGCCGGGCTCCATCTCTGCCCAATGTTCCCACCCTCCTGGCGTATCGACATTATTCCGTGTCTTTGCAGGTCAAAGGAGGAAAGTGAACTTTACGTCTTCATGTATGATAGTGACCAGACTTTAACATTGTCAGGAAAGATATCGTAGGTACGTCGAATTTCAGAGGTGACTTTGACAGTCATATGCTGTGTTAGGAAGCATCATATAAAAGATATATATATATATTCTTTATCCGCAGGTCTTTGCAAATCTTGTAAATAAAAAAAATCTGCTTTATATTTAAACTGTTGTGACCGTATGACATTCTTGCGTCTCTCTCTCCCCTCTCTCTTCCTCCTTCCCCCTCTCCCCTCCCTCCCCCTCTCTCCCTCCTTCCCCTCCCTCCTTCCCCCTCTCTCTCTCCCCTCCTTCCCCTTCTCTCCCTCCTTCTCCCTCTCCCCCTCCTTCCCCCTCTCTCCCCCTCCTTCCCCCTCCTTCCCCCTCTCTCCCTCCTTCCCCCTCCTTCCCCCTCTCTCCCTCCTTACCCCTCTCTCCCTTTCCTCCTCTTTCTCCCCCACCCGTGTGCTGTAGGCATTGTTATCCTCAATTGTTTGCCTCCACCAGACCCCAAGCATCGACAAGAGATGGGACGGATGACAACAGTAACGATTTGTTTATTTCTTCCACCAAAAGGGATAAGCAAGAGATAGATCATGTTAGTTGAGTCAAGGCCCAGAGAAAACAAACATCTGCGCCGACTGCATCGCTGGAGTTGAAGGGCTGACCCCGTGCGAAAGAGGAACCGATCGCAAAACAAGCTGAGATATTAGTGGGAAAGCCTGTCAGATATGGGGCTTTGGAAACAGGAGGCTTGGTTTACAGAAATGCAACAGAACAGGTACCAGGAAATAATCTGGTTTGGTTTCAACCCGTGATAACGGACTAATTGCTAGTTGGATCGATATTTCCCTCGTTACATTCCCCTTATTCGCTTATTTAATTGATTTCGGGTTGACAAAGATCTTCAGGCACTAGTCTCGATTACTCCCAGTAAGGTTGGCAGTAGGCGGCTACTCCAGTCAGGGGAAAACTGGAATGGGTTAGAACCCAATCAACAACAATGGAATTATCCAGTCGTGGATAACGTGATTATATCATCAAGTAAAAAAGGGGAGCAGAAATTTGGTGAGCAAAGAGGGAGGGGAAAAAATGTGATTTCATATGAAACGTCATGACTAAAAGGAGAACCCCTTTTATTCAAGGAGCAATTGGCCAATTTCTATCCACAGAAATCGTTCTGGTAAGTATTGCAATTCACACAGTGGTGAATGGGGAAATCTGCAATTCTCATCTGATCTGTTCTCACACCCTGGCCATTAACAGAATGATACTGCAGATGACTTGACACTGTTTATTTATTCATTCTGTCACTCAAGGATGTCAGGAAAACTGCATGGGAATGAAGAAAATGTAAATATTATGATTAATTATGAGCAGATATAATTTGGATTAATGAACATTTTAAATCTCAATGAAACTGATTTAAATAATGCCTGCTTGGATAGGAAAGGGATATGGGCCGAATGTATGGTCAGCATGGATAAATGAGCTGAAGATATTGTTTCCGTGCTGTTGAAAATTTGATTCAATCCAATTTACTGAGACTGAAGTGAAAATGTCTTTTTGTTTGCAAGATACAGAAAAGTAGTCATGATTTTTAAAAAATCTTAATCTGTTTCAAGAAATCATAACGTCCTCTAAAAGTTATATTTCCATAAGGTTTCTTTGATGACTCCATTTGTGCAACTTAGACATGGAATTATGGTCATTTGAATGTGAATGAAAGATTTTTTTTAAATTCTCCCTTCCTTTGTTCCTTTGTCCTTTGCTCTAAGTTTCACCTTAAAATATTTGGTAGTTTTATTGTTATTCTAACTTCACTGTCCGGCATTTTCACTGGACTTTGTTTTGTGTGATGTACCATTTTCTTAAATTTGTTTTTGATTAGTTATATCTAACACAGTTAGTCAGGGGTCCGAGACTCCTGCTTTTTAAAAATCTCCTTTGAGAGTGATTTCATGGTGAGAGTTTTAGATTTTTGCTTTCTCCCTTAATTGAAAAAAAACAGCATTCACTAAGAATTATTCCGCTATGTAATAGATTCATTAACCAACATATTTAATCTTTTCAGTGGAAGCATTCCTGCTGAATGTGTCTTAATTTTGATTATTCCAGAGGTGAAAATCCTTTACAGTTTCCAATTTGGCCTTCAGTTCCATTATATAGTGCTTTGCCAAATTATTATTCATGCGTGCAACCTTGAAAAATCATCTTCCACAAATGATCATTTTATTTTCTCAAGTGCATAGAAGCTGGTTTCCCAGTTCACTGATCATCTGAGAATAGTTATTAACCTATGGATTGTTAAAAGGCTAAAGTTTGGTTTGGTACTTGTGTAAGTTTCATAAATCCTAGAGCATTTTTGACTGAAAGTTCTGTGCACTATATTTGTTTTCTCAGGGACATATTAGTTAAATATGGTGCTGAAGAAGTACACCTCTACATTATTATAGTCAACGATTCTGTCCTTATTTACATCTTTATCTATTGTTAATATCAGTGTGATTTTAGTTGTGAACCTGTTCCACGCACATACTCTTACTTCAATGTTCCATTCAAATTTGTTAGTCTTGTGCATTCATCTTTAACACACTGTTGCTTTCAACATCTTAGTAACTTATGTCATGTGCTCTTTCAATCTTCCCCTTAAAAAAGTAAAGATTTTTCAGGAACATACAGTGTTGTGATATTCTTGTTTATTTCATTGTTGCAAATCACTTTTTACTTTACAAGAATGCCACAGTGACATTGTGACTGGAAGACCAGAAGCATGAAATCAGAGTTTGATGACAATGGCATCTAGTTTAACTCCAAAATGCTGTTCAGTGAGATCTGCTAAGTATTGGACAGCCATTCAGACTCTGGGGCATTCTGAACATCCGCAGAGTCTTTTCTAAGTGTGTTTTATTTAAAATGATTGACTCCTCCTGACTGTACATTCAAAATCTTAGTGCATCAATCAATTGGAGTGTGAAAATCATTCTTCTGTGCCAAGATTCAAGTTAGCATTCATATAATTCATAGAAGATGCGGAGGTTAAAATCTCTGTTAAGCCAGTTGTTGATAGATGCAGAGCATAGATATTGGGTTTGAGTTTAGTTGTTGCGATCATCTTTGTCAATCATATCCTATCATAAACCATCAGTACAGTAAGGATCCAACAAGGGAACAGTTGGTTATACCTGTTGTATGATGAAATTGTTTTAACGAACAAGTAGCCTCAGAATAATATCATAAGGTGTTAGAATTATATAATATATATATATATATATATATATATATATATATATATATATAAATATAAAATGTATATTTACATATATATCTCATATAGAGTGATCAGTGCAGTTTGAAACCAGGGTATTAAATCTGAACAAAGAAACAAAGAAAACTAAGTAGATATGATTGCGAAGAACGACTGGGAAATTAGATCAAGATAAAACACATAAAAATGGCAAACATTTAAAGAGAAGTGCATGATTCACAACAAATTATATTCCCCTGATAGATGAAAGCCCTAGTGGTCTAACAAGAAATTTTAAAGATCGTAATCAATTAAAAGCACAGGCTCATAATGTTGCCAAAAGGAAAGCAATCTTTAGGCCTGAGAAGATATTGAAATCACAGCAAAGGATGTTCAAGAAAAAAGAGGGAATGCAGATTATGACAGTAAATTTGCAAGAGACAAAAGAAATGGATTATTAAAGCTTTTATAAATATATCTAAAAAAGGTTGATAAAGTCAAAATGGGTTCTTTACATGAAGAGACATAGGTTATAATGGGAGAAAGGGAATAGCAGAGGCATTAAACAATTTGTGTCTGTGTATTATGCAGAAGACATAAATAACATCCAAAAATAGTGTCAAACCAAGATTCTCTTATGAATCTAAATAAACGAAGAAATAATAATACGAAATACAATGGATAAGTTAAAAGAACCATAGAACACTGCAGCCCATTTAGTCTGTACCAAATGGTTGTTCTGCTTCATGCCATTGACCTGCACCCAGATCATAGCCCTCAAAAACATCTTTCATCCATCTACATATCCATTGATGAATTTGAAAACTGACAAATTGTAGGACCATATGGGCTACACTTCCTTGGGTTTCCTCAGGTTTGGTCCACCCTCTTTTGACAAATTTTTGGTTTTGATCTCCTAGAAATTCCCAGATATTAGATTAGTTCTTCTGTTTTTGAATATAATTTGCACAACTTTTCCCAAGAAAGAAAGGAAAGAGAAAACAGATCTGTTATATTTAGAGAAATACCAGAATTTGTTATCAGAATATGAGGTAATAATTTGCTATTAAAAATTTCTGGAAAGGATAGAGGGTGGTTGCAACCTGAAACATAATGTCTAAGCACATGGTGGAGGCAGATAATGTCACACATTTAAGAAGCACCTGGATGTTAAAATCATTTCCATGCTGTAATATAATGCAAACAGCAGAACCAATTAAGGAAAAAAGTTTCTTTATTTAACCTTGATTATGCTGGTGGGAGTGAGGGGTGCTAAAAGAAAGAGTTTAGTAACTCATTCCCTGTACTGAGTCTCACTCAATGGAGGGTTTATTGCACTTTCATACATCTTCGGCCAGGGGTCTGCATGAGACCCTGCAAGTTTCACATGAGTTTCACACAGCTGATGTTGTTTTTGCATAACATGTTCCCTCGTGACGTCTGCAGATAGCCAGGAAATGTCATGGTGTCCTTACTCTTGGTTTTGTTTACTTATTCTTTCACGGGATGAGTACTTAAATTGCCAAGGCACTGAAGACTAGGGTGTAAGTGCTGGTAAGTGAGATTAATATAGTGAGGGCTTTATGGTTGGCATGGGCATAGTAGGCCAAAGGACCCTTTTCTGCACTATTTAACCCTATGAACCCCTGAGGAAATTGTAAAGATGCAGTTTGGGGTCCTAAGTTAGTTATGAGGGTTTAATGGTGTGAAGGGGCTGGCTGTTTAAGAATGTTATGAAGAGAAACTTTATGCACACATTTTAAAAGCTCAAAGGACTGGATTTGTTTATTCAATATTAAGATGGGTAGAGGTTGGGGTACAGAAAGACCCCGACTTACGATGTTCTGATTTACGATATTTCTAAGTTACGATGATCAGAATCCATTTTGAATAAAGTTAAGTCGGGATTTACCTGTATCATTGCGGTTGCTTTTCCTTCTCTGAAGGAAATGGTTCTGTTCAATCAGCACATGCAGATCATTTCCAATACCACCAATTCCCACCCCCACCCCCCCAAATGATCACTGGATTGTAAAATTCTGTTTTGCCCTTCCTAAAGTCTACAATCAGATTCTTGGTTTTGGTGAGTGAATGGTTGATGTTAGTGCACCATTCAGCTAAGTTTTCAATCTGCATCCTGTATGCTGACTCATCACCCATTTTTACACAGCCCACCGCTGCAGTATCATCAGCGAATTTGTAAATGGTGTAGTCATTGTACTGAACCCAGAGGCATGGTGGAAAGTGAGTTCAATTTGCCAAGAGAAGAAACCATTCCACAGACGATGATGCTCATTTTCTTCAGTTCGATGCTTAATGGGATCACTCCCCAAAGGCTGGTGGAGAAGCTGTCCTTGCTGTGACAAAACAACCCTCTTTGTAACTGGATCCTGGACTTCCTAATGCAAGGACCACAGTCTGTCTGGGTTGGTAGCAGAACCTCAGGGCTGTGTGCTCAGCCCACTCCTGTTCACACTACTGATCCACGACTGCATTGCCAGATCCAGCTCCAACAGTGTCATCAAATTTGCAGATGACACAACAGTAGTTGGCCGCATCAGCAATGACGATGAATCTCATGTCAGGGAAGAGGTGTGAGAGTAACAACCTGAGTCTCAGCATGGACAAGACGAAGGAGATGATCTTGGACTTTAGGAGGACCAGGAATGATTACCCTCCACTACACATCAACAACTCTGTAGTAGAGAGGGTGGAGAGCACTACGTTCCTTGAAGTTCACTTAACTAGTGACCTATCATGGACACTCAACATCTCCATAATTGTTTGGATGGGCCATAAGATGCTTGTGACCAGCAATTATGGTATTGAGGGTTTTATGTAAATGACATTTTGGCTCACACAGAAGTTGTATATATTTTGCTTAATAGCCATAAAATCTGGATATACTTATACAGAGAGGAAGTTACAGATGAAAAAAAAATGATTCCATCCTATGCAGAACATGTTATAACCCACAAACATATCATTAATGCACATGCCAAAATAGACTTATTATTAATATATCATCAGGGATCAAACTGAGTTTGTAAACAATGAAAAGATTTTTTTATAATGTTCGATTAAATGAACTTGAAAAAAAAACATTTTAAAATATGAATAATCAACAACCACTTAAAAATAAATACATTTTAATGACATTTTCATCATTTACAATAAGTAAAACATATGGCCCTGTCACCATTCATCATTCAGGTGCCTTGTCATTCGGCATGGGCGATCATGTCTCTCCATCCATCGTGGTCTCTGACCCTCCGAATTGTAGGTGTTGCCTCCCCTGTTTCCATCTTTGAGCCGAGACCATAGTCGACTCTTATTTTATCAAGATCAAACTCAGCCACACTGGAACACTGAAGTGGTTTCCTGTTGGCTTCTTCAGTTGCAGTGTCCATTCTGGACAGGTAACCCTGGCCCTTGATCAGCAGGTTCATCTGCCCAGGATTTTTAGTTTTGCAACCATAAATTCCAATTTGTAGTATCTGCTTGTAAAAACCATCCACCATCTGCAATCCATGGCTTCACATGACCCTAAATTGGATGCTAAACAGGTACTATACCTTGCCCAAGGGTGACCTGTATGCTATCCGACAGAAGGGGCGCTTTACATCTCCTTTTGTTGAGCAATTGTGCAGCACCAATAATGCAGTATAGGTCTCATTATTGCTGTGAATAACCTTTACACCAATAAATGTCCTGCTGTTTTTCACCATATAAATTCCATATTATTCTAAAGAAATATGCTTTTAATGTGACCTCAGTTAGATGTACCTTTAAAGTCATTTCAAAAAATTTTAAATAAAAATTATTTCAAAAGATAGTTAGAACCCCACATCATAAATTATTGTCAAAATATAACATGTGCTTTGCATATACCCAATATTTACAGTAATAAAGACAATTTGGATATTGCATTGGACAGTACATTTACTTAAACATAACTTTTGAGTTGGTTGAGATGTATGTGGTTTCAAATATCTACAGAACTGAAATTGGATTACAGATGATCTGAATGGAAATAATCAGTAAGCTATATTTTCCTGGGCCCACCTTCAGTTTGTATGTGGACTTCGTTCCAGTAATCATGGCAGACATTCTAGAATGAGTGGAAATAATCAATTCCTGATGTACAAGTGGGGGCAAGGGGCAAGGAACAAAACATTGCAAAATGCTGCCTTTTCTGTGAATCCTTTTTCAATAAGTCAATGATATGTTTAATTGAAAAGTCAAACTCTCATTTTATCAAGATCAAACTCAGCCACACTGGAATTTTGGAATTTATTACTAATCTGGCCAATAAACCACCATTTTCACTTGTTATTTGCAGCTATATGCTTAGATTACCCTTAGCTACCTCAAATATATTAAATATAGAAATGAAGGTGGAGGTGGAGATGAGGCCTTAACATATTCTAGTACCACCCCCTTTGCACTCCCTTCCACCAGCACAGCATTCCAATCCAACCATATCATTTGGATTACAAGCACAGTGATGCCGTACTTTTCAAATAAATCATAGCAGGAAAAAAACGGATTTTGTTAATACAACAATTCAAAATAGTTTCTTTACGTAAATGCACATTGAAATCAATAATATTCCATGTTACTTTAAATAAATATTTATGGAATAAAGTCTTAATTGATCCATAATATTCAGCTCTTTAATTGGAAATGCAGGTCATAGATTTTGGAGAGACAATAGTTCATGTGCAGTAAAAGTTGAGCTTGCAAAGCATTCTTCAACTCCACTTACTTCCTTTGCAAGAACCGCACACAATATATCATGCAGAGATGTGGCAAGAAACGACATCACCCCGGCCAGACCACCACTGAGAAAATAAACTTGGAAGCGTGATCCCAGCACAGCTGTATGAACTGCTCCAGATCGGCAGAATGTTGCTCTGTAGGAGGGATAGTTATTAGAGAGGGAGAAAACAAATTCCCATGGATTTGGGGATCAAGCTAATTCCACAGCTGGACTCATGCCTGGAATGTCATTGGGTTGCCGGATACAACGTTTATCTTGAATTAAAATTTATGCTATTAAAAGTAACTGCAATGCCAACAACTTTAATGAAATATTTTAACATTAGTCCAGCATTTAAAAAAAATACTCTCAGCAAGAATATAAGGTTCAAGGTCAGAATGGGACAATCCATTTTAATCACAGATTGTAATATTTTCTAAATAGGTTTCTAACCCACCAAATGGACCAAACAGAAGAAGACTACAATGTTGCAGTGGGTGGCATAGTAACAGAAAAAAAAACTTAGTGGACATACAAGTACATTATTTATTTTGAAAGATTTTTGGGTAAGTTGGTGATCTTAGATGTCCCACTTCACTGACCACACAGTGGCACCTCAAGGCTGCCTACTTGGTCCTCAACTGCATTCCCCCTTTGCTCACTATTGTGTAGCCGGGGTTGTCTCCAATGCACTCCATACATTTTCTAACAACTCCACCATTGTTGGCTGAATAATGGAATATAATGAGTCAGAATATATGACGGAGATCAAGAAACTGGTTGGGTGATTCCAGGACAACAATATCGATCTCAACGTTAGCAAGACCAATTGTGAACTTTAGGAAGGAAAGGGAAAGGGACCACATGCCCATCTTCATTGATAGGGCAGTGGTTGAGAGCATTTAAACCTTCAAGTTCCTGGGAGACCATGAATCGGAGGACTTCTCCAGAAGTCAGCACATCAAGACAACTGTGAAGATGGCACACCAACATCTCCACTTTCTAAGAAGTCTGAGGAGGATTGGCACCTTTTTGAATACTCTCTCAAACTTCTTCATGTGCATTGGGGAAAGCATTACTTCGTGGGCTGATTTGAAAGTTCAAGTACCTGGGAATGCAGAAGGCAACAGAAGGTAGCAAACATAGCCAAGTCCATTAGACTTTGACTTCACATCCAATGAAGATATCTAGGTAAGGCTCTGCTTCAAAAAGGCAGCTAACATCGTAAGAGACACCCATCACCTGATCACAATCCCATCTCACAGTTACTTTTAGGTAGAAGGTACAAAAGCTTGAAGTCCAGCTCCTCCAGATTCAAGAAGAGTTGACATCCAACGGTTATCAGGCTCTTGAACCTCTCCGAACTACACCAACCCATAAACTGCACCGGGACCACTAAAAGAGCTGTCTGCGCTACTGAAATGTCACTAACTGCAGCTATCAATTTTAAAAAAATCTATCCTTTGATATTTATTATCATTTTTTCTTTCTTGCATTTGTGGTAATTTAAATGTTTGCTATTGTAGTTGGTGCATCTTGCATATCTGTTTGGCTCCAGCAACTAAGAATTTTGGTGCATCTACCTATTGTCCTTATGTATATGACAATAAAATCACATAATCTTGAACAGTGAACACCTATTGACTGAAAAACCTAATGGGAATACTGATGGCTTTCTATGAAAGAGGCAAAATGGATAACATGCTAATCTGCCTCATTTCTATATGCCTCAATAAAGGCAGATAATAGGTTTCCAAATAGTGGCCTGATAATTGATTATCTATTCACTATCTTATTGTGGTTCAGCACGGAAAGAAGGTTACAGAAATTCAATGTAAAATTTTGGAAATGCTATGAATGAATCTTCATTTCCATCTGGATTATAATCTAGGTAGCAGTTCTGATTGGATTGACTATTGGTACATATGTGTCTTAAAATGTGTAAAAAAACTCTAAGTTGTTTGAAAAGGATGAGCAATTAATCACATTTTTGAAATAACTCTTAAAATGACATTATAATCACATTATAGCTCATCCTTGAGCAAAGAGGCAGTGATATCATTTTATTCAAAATTTGGTGTCAACACCAATTTCAACATTATGCATTTATTTGATCTGGGACTCATAATGAATGTAGTATTAATGTAGACAGAATCTCATTGTCCACTCCTTAAATTATTAATGTATTTTTGATTTTGACATCATGCTCAAATTATGTAAATATTAGTACCAGGTGAATTATATGGATATTTTTTGTCCATATAACATTAGGAAACAGGGATTCATTTAATGATTTCATCTCAGTTATCTTCATGAATTGACTCCAGACTGACTGCCAGATGAAATAAAGTCAGTTACTTGGACAGAGAAGAACCATAAATAATGTAGCACTACTGGGCAACTCACGGAAGAGAAGGAGATCATTCTGGGACAGCAGGTGAGAGTGTGAACTTGAGAAAAATTTAATACTTTTAGTGATTATCCTTTACAAGACCTGCATATCACTGTATTTGTTGCCCTCACAATTTCCTCAATGCCAGTCAGGTCTTGTTCTCTTCAAACAGGAGAAACTCAAATAAGAAAGAGAGTAAAATATCAATTAGCTCAAAATTATTTCTAGAAATTAAGTCCTCAAAATATCCTTCTTACAATTTTTTTCAACAGATCTCTTGAAGGTTTAGTCATTAATTTGCAAAGAAGACATAATTCTATTTCTGTAGTCTACTCAGATGTTTGAGAAATAATATCATTGGTGAATATTTGACAAGAAGACCTCTTGTGTCTGTTCTTCTGTTGAGTAGGATCACAGCTGATCAGAATGTAACTTGAACTTGGCATTTCTGCCCATACACAGTAACCTTTCACTCACTTACTCATCAAGAATCAATCCACTGCTGCTTGAAATAATTTTGCTTCATTACCCCTCGAGGAAGAAACTTCCAAAGACTCATGTTTCTCTGAGAGAAATATGTTTGCCCCATTTTTTGCTTGCACGGGTGACTCCTCATTCTAAAACAGTAAACTCCAGTTCTAGATTCTCCCACAAAAAGAAACATCCTACCCTGTGAAGACCCCTCAAGATCTTAAAGTTACAGTCATGACTCTTCTCAGTCTTTTAAGTTCAGATGAGACAAGCCAAACTTGTACAGCCTTTCCTTACAAGCTCTTGTGCCCATTCCTGATCTGCTTACAATGCACTAACATTCTTCCTTAAATAAGGGGACAAATACAGTTCCCAATCTCACCAATGTCACATATAACTGAAACATCAACTCCTTACATTTAGTTTTTCTATCAATAATCAATAACATTCTGTTAGCTTTCCTCATGAGTTGCTGGATTTGCATATTAATCTTTCATGAATCATGTCGTGGGAACAAAATCCTATGCGTTTTAGTACTCTGCTATCGCTCACCAGTTAGATAATATGCTTTTTGTTTAGTTTTCTTGCCAAAGTGGTTGATTCCACATTTTCCAACATTATGCTCCATTTACCAGATTTCTGCCTACTCACTTAGGTTATCTATATTACTATTGGATTCTCCTTTTGACCACGACACAGTTTATCTTCATCCATGCGCAAAAATGAAAAATCTCTGATCCCCCAACAGTGATCACTGTGTCATTTCACTCATCCCATCTTGATAACCAAACAAGTGTCTGCTATTAGCTACACTTTGTTCCTGTCAGCTAGTCAAACATTCAATAATATTTTAATATATTAGGTTAGTATGTTAGCCCCCTCAACATGTGCTTTTATTTTCCATAATAACCTTTACTGAGGCACCTGCACTATTCTTTCAAAACTGAAAGAAGCACCTTGTAAACTTTTTACATGTTATCTCCTAGCCATATTGATGATTCATTTATATCTTCAATGATGTCTACATCTTTTAGATCATAAGTAATTATTACATTGCTTGCTTCCACAAAATAGTTAGTTTAATGAGACTGAAATTCCCATGCTATGTGTCAAAATAACAACCTCTTTCTTAGTGTTAATAAGGGGAAGAAGATGATCAATGATTATATGAGAGGTCAACCACAATTAAGTGGAAAGACTAGATAGCCTGACCTGGGACAACAAGCTGACATTGTAGTCAAGAAAGCACAAAAAAAAAACTATACTTTCTTAGAAGACTAAGGAAATTTGGTATGTACCTCCATTCCTTAACAACTTCTATAGGTGTGTAATGGGTATGCATAGGGTGTATAAGAAGATACGACTCATGGAGTTGTTTTCCAATATTTATTTGCTCCCTTTAGAAGACAAAGTAATAAAGGGGGTTTCTCCCTTAATTAACGCCTTTGCTCCTAATTATGCAAAATAACAGAATTTACACTGCAAAATCTCAGCAAAGCTATGTTGATCACATGACCAGCACACGTTAATGGATAAAAACATCCATAAAACTTACATCATTGGTTAAAACAATATAATGCCAACTGTAGATCATAAGAATAGTAATCAACAATATACATTAAGGTTGATGACATAACCAATTAATTTTCCAAGGAAATCATTTAAAATAGCCTAGTAGCAATCTTCTTCTCCACTTACCCTTAGCAAGATAACAGAAGTGTGAAAGACAGGAAGGGAGAGCTTAAGAGGTGCACAAGAGATGTGCATCGTCGAACTCATTCCCACCAGAAACATTATTAAAATGACAGTAAATACAAATAACTCATTGAGATAAAATTCACAAATGTAGAATTGAGAATAGAAATTATTAAAACCCATTTTTAAACTCTGTAACAGGTGCACCACAAAAGTATACTTGCTGGATGCATCACTGTGTGGAATAGGAGCTGCTCAGCTCAAGATTGGAAGAGACCACAGAAGGAAGTGAATGTAGCTCTGAACATGGCATGAACTTTCCTCTCCTACATGGATTTCCTCAATATCTTCTGCTAGCTAGCAAAGCATCCAACATATTGAAGGACCCATAACCACCTCCCCACCCCCCCCCCCCCCACCCCCAGACATACTCTCTTCTCCTTCCTCCCAACGGGGATAAGGCTCACAAGGAGAAAGACATTTTAAAGACAGTTTCTTCACCACAGCTAAAAGGCTACTGCATGACTTGTTTCTCTGACTGAATTACTGACTTTTTTAAAGGAAAGTCTCATCTTTGATACTCAGCATCACAAGGCAAAAAGAAGAACAGTTAAACAGAATGGAAAGAGGCAGCATCCATGGAGGGAAATGGACCGTCCATGTTTTTGGGTTGAAACCCAACTTCATTTCTGAGAAGGGAGCAGGAAGACATGCAGTACTAAAGAATAGAGGGGTGGGGTCAGTAAGTGATAGATGGGCCGAGGAAGGGTGAGGGACGATGGACAGATGAAGTCAAGTGGGGGAGCAGGAGGGTTGAAGTTGGAAGACACAGGCAGGAGGGTGATAGGTGGAAGCAGACAATGGCAGATGGAACTGGGAGGAGCAGGAGAGGATGAAGGTAGAGTCAGGTGCTGAGGAAGGAGATACGTAAAAACATATTGGAAAGGGATAGTGGCCAGTGGAGGAGGGAATCAATGTGCTAAATGATAGGAAGGTGGGGAAAGAAACTGGATAATAAGTTGGTTGCAAAGAAGGGAGTGTATGAGTGGGCCTAGGTGGATAAGGAGGGAGAAAGGGACTGAGGGCAGCAGGTTACTGGAAGTAGAATTCAATGTTCATGCTATTGGGATGTAGATGGCCCAGGTGCAATATGAGGGGCTACTCTTCAAATTTGGCCTCAGACTGGCAGTGGAAAAGGCTAAGGGCAGGCAGATCAGTCTGGGAGTGAGAAGGAGAATTTAAATGACTAGCAGCTTCTGAAGTTTCTTTGTGACTTCTGAATACAAAACATGAGAAGTGGAAGTGAAACGTTGCTTCTGGAAGGTGCGTTTGGGTCACTGGATGGAAGCAAGGGACACGGTAAAAGATCAGGTATGTCCAGTTAGATGGTAAAGCGAGTGGCTGGTGGAGATGCCAGAGCAGACCAGAGGATGGAGAAGAAGTACGCTCCTTTGGACTGCTGAGAACGAAGGCAGGGTAATAAGTATGTTGTGGTGGAATCTCACTGTAACTGGCAGAGATTGTGATGGATGATTCATTGAATGTGGAGGCTGGAGGGGTGAAGGTGAGTACCAAGCCAATCCAACCCTTTTTCCATCCACAAGCAGAAAGGGGTGAAAGCATAGTTACAAAATAAAAATGTGATGCAGTCAAGTGCTCTGTCAGCTATGAGAGGAAGCATGATCAAAGTAAAAGGAAGATGTTTCTGAGGAACCTGTGAGGAAAAAAACCCCATCAAAGCAAATATGATGGAGATGGAGTATCTAGGAGAATGGAATGCAGCCTTGATGGGAGGAAGTATTGGGGCCATAGCTGTAGTGCTCTGTTTGTTTGTGATGGATATTGATTGTTGATCTATCCCTTAAAACAGAGATAAATTTTAAATTTAGACATACAGCATGATAATGGGCCCTTTCAGCCCATGGGACCATGTCATCAAATTACACCCAATTGACCTGCATGTTTTGAAGGATGGGTGGAAATCGGAGCACCAGGAGGAAACCCATGCAGAAATGGATGAACATACAAACTCCTTACAGACAGCACCGGATTTGAACCTGGGTTGCTGGCACCGTAAAAGTGTTGATTAATTGTGATACTAATTGTGTCGAACAGGAGGGGAGAAGATAATGAGAGGAAACAAATGAAAGTAAGTTTGAAAATGGCAGCAAAATTAATGAATGCTTGATTTCTGTATGAATGAAGGATGAAAGAAAAACATGTATACCAGAAAAACAGCAGAGGAAGTAACCTGAACTGCGCCCAGTATTTCATATTTCCAGCAGCTGATTTTTTTTTTGCTCTTCCAGTGAGGTGCATTATATTTTCTCTGTAGCTTTTCTTTCATTAAATACTTTACACCATGTACACTGTGCCACATTCTGTGGGTTTCTGGTGAATCACGTTATAAAAATATTTTTCTACCACACTAATCAGTAACATGTTTGTTCTCAATCTGGTCAACACTTTCTGACCTTGAAATGCATATGCTATCCCAATTGTTGCATTACCTTAAAAAAGGCAATGGATGGTGCTACAGTAAAACCTCTGTTTATCCAGCACCTATGGGGATTGGTAGATGCCAGATAAATGTATTTTCTGGTTGCTTGAAATTTACTCTTGCAATGCCTAACTAAAACATATCTGGTGCCTCATGATCTGCTCATTTCTGCTCACCAGACAAGTCTTAATATATGGATATGGATACTTTGACAAATCCACTGGCACGCGAGTAGTTGATTGGAAAACTAACTGCAAAGGTGCCAATTTTATATGTATGTATTTTTTACCTATTATTTTATTATTATTTATTTTAATTTTCAGTAATTTTCCCTGATTTTTGTTTGCTGGTTTCTTGAATTCAGGATACCAGGGGTTTTACTTCATTTTTAAATTTAGACATATTTAGACATTTGTTTAAGAATGTTCTGATCTACATGTTCCATATAGCCAAAAGCCAATACACCTTGTGTACCAAAACAAATAATTCACAACCTTTTAACATAACTTTTCAACTCATTTCCAATCCAACGTTTAGAGATATTTTCTTTTTCTTTCTTTCTTTTTCAATATTTTTATTTACATTGAAATTTCACATCCAAAAATAGAGTACATACGGATATATGTTAAAATTCAAAAAGACCCATTACACACCGAAAACAAAAGAAAGACAGAATTCATAACAGAGTGATAATTCCCTATCTTCATACAAATCAAAGATTATAAAAGTAATTCAAAAAGAGTCCCACAGTGTTTGAAAATTTAAATTCAAATTGGAAATTGAGTATTTTTTCTTCTCTATGTTTAAACATGACAAGGCATCATATAACTTTTGAGTATGATTAGGTGGGGTAACATTCCTCTATCTGAGCAACATTGCCCACCTGGCCATAAGAGAAATAAAATCTAATACATACAGATCAGATGTCATTAACGTTATGTCACTTTCTTCAGCAATACCAAATAAAGCAGTTAAGGGATTTGGTGTAAAATTAAATTTAAGAAGTACAGAGAAAGTTTGAAATACTTCAATCCAATATTTCTCGAGACTCTGGCATGTCCAAAACATATGAATTAATGAAGCATCTCCATTGTTGCATTTATCAGAAAAAGGAGATACATCCAGATACATCCAGTTTGACTTTGGACATGTGAGCTCTATGGACTTTAAGTTGTAGGAGAGAGTGGTGGGCACATAAAGAAGAGGTATTAACCAATTTGAAAATTATATTCCAAGTTTCCTCAGGAATTAAAAGTTGTAGGCCCTGTTCCCAGGCTTTTTAAATTTTATCTGAGGGAGCCCCTCTTATTCCAAACAACATATCATAAATGTTAGATATTGAAACATTATAGAAAGGTTGTAAATTAAAAAATTACATCAATTAAATTCTTATTAGTCCTCTTAGGAAATGTATGTAATTGAGATCGTAAAAAATCTCTAATCTGTAGATTACAATAAAAAAGATCATTTGGTAGACTGTACTTAACTGAAAGTTGTTCAAACGAAGTGAGACTCCCCTCGACAAATAAATCTTTAAAATATTTAATGCCCAGTCTATATCATTCTTTAAAAGTTGCATCAATCATGGAAGATGTAAAGAAATATTCATAAAAAATAGGATTTGAGAGAGAAAAATCTCATTAAACCAAAATGTTTTCTAAATTGTATCCAGATCCTCAAAGTATGCTTAATCACTGGATTATTAGTTAATTTATTTAGACATATAGGAAGTAAGGATCCAAGAAGAGAAATGAGAGAAAATTTTGTAACAAAATTAGATTCTAGAGATATCCATATTGGACAGTCATCATGGTTATTAACCAAATTGTAAAGTTTCATATATTGACTACCCAATAATAAAACCTAAAGTTTGGTAAAGCTGAACCTCCATTCTTTTTAGGTTTTTGTAAATGGACTTTATTTAGGTGAGGATGTTTATTCTTCCAAATTTAAGAAGATAAGATTGAGTCAAGGGAATTTTAAAAAAAGACATTTTAATTGTCACCCAAAATCCCCTGGTGTTTGAGGTGGTAAACAGTTCTCCCTCATCATGCTAACATTGGTTCCATGTTTTCTTGCTTGATTGTGATGTTCAGCAGGACTTGTGATGCATCCTCTGTGAGATCGTCATTGATTTCAACCTCCTAAAGCCCATCTTCAGAAGATATGCATTTTCATAGTATGTGTCGCTTTCCTCTGGTTGCTTATTCGAGTTGGAACTTTAGGCTTCCTCCAATCAAGCAGCTGTTGCCAGTTGTTTGGGTTGAGGAGTTCGTGTGTTTGGACTAGGCTGGAAGGGACCACTGTTCTAAATGCCAAGAAAATAAGGATAGGTGAAAAACAAAACATTACCTTGATAAAGGGTTCAAAGCCCAAAATGTCAGTTATGTATTTTTACCTTGACTATTTAAAGGACAATGTGTGACCCGTTGAGTTTCTCCAGCGTTGTGTTTTTAATTCAACCGTGGTGTCTACAGATTTTCATGTTTTACTATAGAATGAAGATAGGCATCCGTCTGTGCTTTTATTCTAGCATTCGCAACCTTTTTCCCTATTAAATGTGACAATAATATTCCATGAATGAATTTTATCTTAACTGCAAATTTTGAAAACTTATCTGCAGAAAATGATGAGCTTGCAATCTGTACATCCTGCCTGGATCGAGAACTGGGCCTTCAGTTAGTTAATAATGAAGGTGGAAAAATAAGCATCCCATCACTGAGTGTTCTTGGTCAAAACTGCAAAGAGATTTGATGCTGATTTTCCCCAAGTTCTCTCTTGCAACCCTTATTTTAATTTAGTTTCCTTGATTCCATAGATCTGCACATGGCACACATGTCAAGACTTTCACTTCTGTATTCACCTATTACAACAAATATTCTCACTCAAAGGAGAAGACTGCGTCTGCACCAGCATTTCTCTTCTGATTTATTCTTGTGCCACCACCCTCATGTCTGGCGAACTCAGAAGTGCCGAGCTTGCCTTGAACGTGGTGGAATGGAGACAGTCCATGAAGTGGGAGTTGTATCTCTGGTCATCTTCTCATAACAAAGCATTTGATTCTTGCCTCATTGCACCAAATGACGGGTCCTGCTTCAGCTTCTTCACCAGAGGCTGGCAAGGCAGATCCTCAGCTCACTTTTAATTGCTCCAATAATGTGTGACTGTGATTTGTCTTTTCTGCAGGAAGGTATGCATGAGCCAGTTTGTCTGGATGGCAGACAATTTGTGTGTCATGGATAATGAGCACTGAATCACAACCACATCAAGGGGGTTCCAATTAATTTGCACACATTTGCAAGTACAGCCATAACTGTGGCATCTGTCAAGCTCAAAACTAATGTCTTCTTTTAAATCTGAGTGCAGCATGAGTCAGTATACGTCAGACCTCTCCTGGCATCACCTCCTTGCCTGATGGTTGCTTGAAGACCTTTTCCTGAACCATCTGTTTATATGTTAATTTTCACAGAATTTTCTCTGTTGTGATTACCTGATTTGTGTTTTTGGATTGATATTTCTCATAAATATCCATCCAATATGGACGTTATAATCAACAATAAGTATACCGTTTTGGATACTGTTGGTGGGGGTGACCTACAAGGGACAAGTTGTAGTAGTCACGTCTCTGGCACCGAGACTGGTCCCTCAGCTCAGAAAGGAAGGAAGAAAAAGAGGAGAGCAGTAGTGATAGGGGATTCACTCGCTAGGGGAGAGGAGAGCAGTAATGATAGGGGATTCACTCGCTAGGAGGACAGAAAAGAGGTTCTGTGAGAAAGATCGAGAATCCCAGATGGTCTGCTGCCTCCCTGGTGTCAGGGTTCATGATATATTGGGCCGAGTTCAGTATTCTCAGGAGGGAGGGTGAGCAGCCAGATGTCATAGTCTATGTAGGGACCAATGACGTGATTTGGAAGGATGAGGGGGTCCTGCAAAGAGTGTTTAGGGAGTTAAGTGCAAAGCTGGAGGACAGGGCCTCCAGGGTTGCGATCTCAGAAGTGCTACCCATGCGACGTGCTACTGAGGCTAGAAATAGGAAGTTAATGCAGCTAAATATTGGCTAAAGAGATGGTGCAGGTGGGAGAGCTTCATGATTCCAGGGAAGGTGGGACTTGTTCCAACAGAACAGTTTAGACCTGAAGTGGAGGGTGACTAAGATTCTTATGGGTAAGTTTGCTAGTGCTGCTCTGGAGTGGGGTGGGGAGGGGGATAGTTTAAACTGGATTGGCAGGGGGGTGGGAACCAGAGTGTTACAGTAGATAGTGAGGTGGAGTGTCATGTGAGGTCTGCATGTATAGACAGAAATCAAAGGTTTGTACGTGATAGAAATGTTCTCAGCTGTATTTATTTCAATGGGAGTATTGTTGGAAAGGCAGACCAGCTTAGGGCGTGGATTGATATGGAAGAATTACAACATTATTGATATTAGTGAGACTTGGTTTCAGGAGGGACAGGACTGCCATCTCAATGTTCCCGGGTTCTGTTGTTTCAGACGTGATAGAAGGGAGGGATAAAAGGGGGAGGAGTGGCATTGCTAGTCAAGGAAAATATCACAGCGGTGCTTTGGCAGGACAGCACAGCGGGGTCGTTGCTCTCTTTATTGTTGTATTTGGGAGTTGTTCTGGATATAAACTAAATTTTCATAAAAGTGAATTATTCCCAATAAACTCACAAGACCCTATTTATGATAATATGCCATTTAGGATTGTTAAAGAGTATTTTACTTATTTAGATGTTAAAATCACTAGGAAAATTAAAGATTTGTTTAAATTAAAATTTTCTCCTTTATTACATTTTGTGAAACAATCTTTTACTAGATGGTCCCCATGACTGTCTTTGGTTCAGCGTATTAATGCTGTTAAGATGATAATATTGCCTAAATCTTTATACCTATTACAAGCTGTCCCAATTTTTATTCCAAAATCTTATTTTGATAATATTGAATCTAAGATTTCATCTTATATTTGGAATTGTAAGGGGGCCAGATTGAATAAGCTTCACTTACAGAAACCTAAGAAGAATGGTGGTATGTCCTTACCGAATTTGAGATTTTACTATTGGTAAGTTCCCACCAGATTCCAGATGGAAAGGCCACATGACCCTCCACAATCCACATTACATTACACCCCTTGGAAATCACCACACCATGCCAATCCATTTATAGACTAGTACTTAAAATCTATACCCATTGATGGTATGGAAACTTTCCCCCCCCCCAACCCCCACCCAGCCAGGCAGGTCCACCAGCTTCCCCATGAGGACTTATGTTTAAGGGACTGGTCCTGGCTCATTTAGTTTGTTCCTCGATTCTCATGTGTAGTGAGTGAGTGGTAATCCCAGATTGGCCTGGAATGCAAGTGCCCCGCTTCTTATCAACAACAACTTTGGCACCACCTCTGTCTACAACCATATAGTCCAAGGCCATCCTGACTCCTCCTTATTCTGAGGTGCTGCAGCCATCTCATTGGCTAGCGTCTCCTCTATGGTGGCCATTCATACAGATGCTCCATCAGACTAAAGTGCCATATGGTGGCACACATCCCAAATAGCAGTCGCTGCACCATCCCATGGAGAACCAGGGGTCGGTGCAGCAGCCATGCATCCAGAACATACCACTTAGACCCTAGAGAGCACAAATCTTCACTGAGGTGTCAGTTTCAGACCCTATCATGCCTGGATACAGTTTCTGCACCTACCAATTGATCAGAGCAGTGCTGATTGGTAATATCTGCACAAACATTCTTAAGTTCAGCTCACCATTAGGGGATTCACTCTGAGAGTTGGGACTTTGTATTGGCCAGATTGCACACAGGCAAAGACCTGCCTTTGAGCCATCTACCCCACTGATGGTTGCCAGATGTATGGCTGTTACTGGTGTGGGGAAAGGTTGGCTGGCAATCAATACCTCCCCAATACAGGAATATCAAAACCTGTGGAGCTGGTCAGTTACCCCACCCTCCCCACCCCCGAGTCTTTGCTTTCATTGTTGTCAAGGATCAGTGTTCGCAGCAGTCCTTCTGTAGCATTCATGTTGTTGGCTCTGGTGGCATATTCATCAGCCACCCATCCAACCACTGCAGAGTTCTGCCATCACTGCTTCCAGCGCCCACAGATGAGTAATCCTGTAAATGAAGGGAACTCATTCTCTCCGGGTTAGTGTTGTGCAAACACACCATGACCCCACTGGTTAAGTCAAAGCCCTTAAATGCTGCTCGCAGTATCAAATGTTGTGTTTCAGAAAAGGATCGACAGGTTCAAAGAGAATCAGGGCTGAACATGCGATATGAACAAACAATGGTCTTTATTCACAAAAAGGAGCACACACAGACTAACATACACAGCACACAGGCATGGAATACTGAGAAATGAGGGTTTAACTTCTTCAGCACATACCACCTCCAGACACAATATACCAAGAAATGAGAGCTTAACTTCTTCAGCACCCACCTCCAAAAGGCACAGTATACCGTGTAACTAAATGAGTACATACACATGATCCTGATCTCCAGTATCGCTGCTGCTTGGGATCTTGGATGGGCCCATTGCAGTTGGCCTTCCAGAGCTGCCTGTGACTCGCAGCCTGGAGCTCAGAAATGGTTACAACTAATGAACATATACACAACAGCAAAACACAAATAACTACACTAAGTATGAATAAATCACTGCTAAATATTCTCAACTCCCAATTGCAAATGCAACGGTTAAACACACAATTCCCACCTACCTACAGGCATAGCACACAAATGAACAGTAAATTAATTACAGATCATAAGGATGTACATATAAATCTGTTTTCCAGCATTGACCATGGCTCAGGATCTGGGATGGGCCCATTGCAGTTGGCCTTAAAGAGCTCCCTGCAGCAGCAAACAAAGAGAGAGAGGTAAACCGCATGTGCTCGGCCTTTTGTGTGTTCACCCATCCATGTGATCTGTGAGGACCAATCGTGCGTCAGCCTTACCTGTATGCAGATCTAATCATTGACAGGGACCTGGAAGACCAATCATATGTCAGCTACCAAGGCCAATCTCTCATCAGCCTTACAGGTGGCCAGATCTAACCCTTGATTTGCTTCTGACTAGGCTCCAGCAGAGAGGTCAGATGAGCCTCTGTAATCAACATTCCCACCAGATTCCAGATGGAGAGGCCACATAACCCTTCACGATCCACACTACAGGGAACTTAAATGACACACAATACTCTAAGTTGCCTAACCAAAGTTTTAAGTTGCTGCAACATGATACCTTATATTTATACTCAATGCCCTTCTCAATGAAGGTGAGCATACCATATGCATACTCTACATCCGCTCTACTTCTGTAGCTATTTCCAGGGAGCGACAGACTGGACCCCCTGATCCCTCTGCACATCCATGCTTATAAACATCCTTCCATTGACATCCTGCAATTGACCATACATTTGACCTCCCAAAGTGCAACACCTTACACTTGTTTGCATTAAAATCTGCCTGTCATTTCTCTAGCCATATCTGTAACTGATCTATATTATTTTGTATATTTTGATAGCCTTCTACATAATTCACAACTCCACCAATCATTATGTCATCTGAAAATTACTAACCCAATCCATTCACATTTTTATCCAAGTCATTTGTATACATCACAAAGAGCAGAGCACTGATCCCTGTGGAACATCACTGGTCCTGACCTCCAGACAGAATAAAACCCTTCCCCATTACCCTCATTTCACCATGGATCACATCCATCTTTAACATTTTGGAAATCCTTGCCATGAGGGACATTATCAAATGCCTTACCCCACCAACTATTTTTGTCACCTCCTCAAAAATCTCAATGAAATTTGTAAGATATGACATGCCCTACATGAAATCATTTTGACTACCCCTAATCTCTCCAGGCTAATATGACCAAATATGCATAATTTGCACATACCTTAGGTATCCTCCCCATAATTTCCCTACCATTGATGTCAGGCTTACCAACTTATAGTTTCCTGCATTATCCCCATTTCTCTTTTTGACTAAAGGAACAACATTGGCTGCAGGACACAAAAATTCTGGAAAACATCAATGGGAAGTAAAAGCAGTCTGCATTTGCAGATGACATGAAGGTTGGAGGTGTTGTGGATAATATAGAAGGATAACGTAGGTTGCAACAGAATATAGACTGGAGGCAGAGTGGTTGGAGATGTGGCAGATGGAGTTCAATACAGATAAATGTGACTTGATGCATTTTGAAATGTTGAACTTGAAGATGGAGTACATGGTTAAGGGCAGGATTCTTAACTGTGTGGAAGAACAGAGGGACCTTGGGATCTAAATCTATAGATCTCTCTAGGTTGCTGTGCAGGTTGATAGGGTAAGAAGGCCTATGATATGTTGGCCTTCATTAGTCAGGAGATAGAGTTCAAGAGCTGTAAGATAATATTACAGATCTATAAAACTCTAGGTGGATGACACTTGGAATATTGTGTTCCATTTTGGTTGCCTCGTTACAGGAAGGATGTGGGAACTTAGGAGAATTTGCCGAGGAGATTTACCAGGACATTGCCTGGATTGAAGAACATGTTTTATGAGGCAAGGTTAACAGAGCCAGGGCTTTTCTCTTTGGAGTGAAGAAGGATGAAATGTCACTTGGTAGAAGTCTACAAAATTATGAGAGGCATAGTTAGGATGGCCAGGTCACACCTTTTTTTCCAGGCTATAGTAGCAAATACCAAAGATACCTATTAAAGGCTTGGAGGAGAAAGTTTGGGGGAGATGTTAGGGGTAAGTTTCTGACACAGAGAATAATGGGTGCCTGAAATGCATTGCTGGGGGGGGGGGGGGGGGTGGTGGTGAAAGGTGGTACAATAGAGATATTTAAAATATTCTTAGACAGGAACATGCATGCAAGAAAAATAGAGGGTTATGGGTATGAGGTAGGGAAGGTTTGGTTTGCTGAGAAGGTTAATATAGGTCAGCACAATGTTGTGGGCCAAAAGGCCTGTACTGTGCTGTAATATTCTATGTTCTATGTTTCAGGCCTGAGCCCTTCATCAAGAGTGCCTAAAATCAGGATGACACCTGAATATAAAGGTGAGGGAGGGGTGAAAGGGAATGGGAAGGAGCAGACATGGTTATGGATAATACCGTTAGCAAATCGATTAGTGCAACAACGTTGCAGCACCAATGACCTGGGTTTGCTCTCTTGCTTTCTGAAAGGAGTTTATAGGTTTTCCGTGTCCATGTTTTCCTTTGAATCTTCTGGTTTCCTCCCATGTTCCATAGACGTACAGAGTTAATACTTAATTGGCCATGTGTGAGTAATTGGCCAGAAGGGCATGTAACTGCACTGTATCACTATGAATAATTAGCCCACAAATTCCCTCCATTGTCTCTGAGTGGCCCAATTCTCTCCTTAAGTAGCCTCTTGCATCTCTGTAGGTATAAAATGCCCTGGGGATCTCTAATCCATTCACAAATCTGTTTTTCCATATTCTTTCAATGTACAAAATTATTACGATTTTGATACCAAAACAGTTTATAGTACAGCAGGAATCTATTGAATTCATCATAGTCATGCCAGCTTCCTGCTTGGCCAACTGAAAAATAATCCCATTGACCTGCTGCATTACTTCTGCATCACTTTACTGCACAAACATTCCCCAAATTTCCATTTGCAGATGCAATTTCTCTGCCCTATCAATCCACATGCATCTGTGTAAAAATGTCCTTCCATCCAAAATTGTAATTTAAAACTGAAAGCCTCCTGTCATTGACCTCCCACACAGAGGAAAATGTCTTTCCTTGTTCACATTTTCAAAACATTTCAAAAATCTAAAAATATCTTTTATTAACTTGATTTTTAAGTTATTTGCCAAAGTCAAAGCAATCCCAGAGTTTAAATCTCCGAAAGAATTTAGAACAGTACACCATA
Source organism: Narcine bancroftii (assembly GCF_036971445.1). NCBI lineage: Eukaryota > Metazoa > Chordata > Chondrichthyes > Torpediniformes > Narcinidae > Narcine > Narcine bancroftii. The sequence continues at coordinate 205,281,841 of NC_091474.1, forward strand.
GGATCAGGACCTTAGGCTCATGTGTCCATGTTAAACCTAATGTCCAAACCAAACTAAAACTCTGTGGCTTCCTTCTGGCAGATACCCCTCCATCCCTTTATATTTATATGTCTATCTAGAAGCCTCTTAAATGCTACTAACACTGTATTATATTTGTTTCCACCACTACTTCTGCCAGCCTGTTAAAGACATCTGCCATTCTATGTCTCCCTTAAGATTCTCCCACCTCCTCACCTTAAACACATGCTCTCCATTGTGTGATGCTTTGGCCCTGGGAAAAAGATTCTGATTGTCCACCCAATCCACGGAGGTGTATTTGTGGGCCATGCACCCCCCATGAATTATTGTGGCCCCCTACGCACCCAGAACACTAGTATCACTAGTGGGTTGTGGACGTCAGAGGGGTGTCACCAAAAATGAATCACATGGTTTTGTCTCAATGCACTATAAGCACGCATGTTTGTCTGAAGCACCAGAAGGAGGGGGAAGTGTGACGCTGCAGTGGATGGAGAAGGTCCATGGCAGATATGGCATCCGCTTCCACCTCCACCCCAGCACTGCATATAGAGGAGTTCCATGGCTCTCCACACACCCCCCCCCCCCCACTGAGTATGTCCTCGAATGACAGTTTGTGACCCACCTTCCCCCGCGGTTACCCTAATGCCCCCCCGATTAGATCTCTTCTGATGCCGTCTCTGACCCAATCACTGACTCCTCTGATTATATAGATCTCTATCAGGTCACCCCTGAGCCTCCTGCATTCCAGATCAAACAATGCAAGTTTGTCAAATCTCTCCCCATAATTCATACCCTCAAAATCAGGCAAGGTCCTGGCAAACTTCTATACTCATTCCAGAGCCTCCACATCCTTCCTGTAATGGGGGTGATCTGAAATGCACACAGTATTTCAAGTGTGGCCTAACCAGCTCCATAATAAATCTCTTAAATGTTGAATTTTCTTGATATCCAATTTTTTTTTTCCCTTGAGTAAATTAAGGAAACATCATAAACAAATGACTTCTCTTTTTTATTGTTAATGTGCTAGAGGAGAATTTCTTCATTTTGTTTTTGTCAATGTTGTTGATCTGCTTGTGCAAGGTCCATGGAGATCATTTCCAGAGGAGTACCACCCACCTGGAGCCACTGTGCCTTGGAAGGTCCTGCTTTTGCAGAACCATTGCTGGCTGCATCAGTCTGATGTTATATGTGTAGGATTCCCTGGTCCTGATGGAAATAAAGAGATGAAGAAAACTGAATGGACCTTAAAATTTACTTGCTGACCTTTAGCTATTACAGTTTTTTTTTCACAGAGGCACTCAGGGCCAATTTCTTCCGATGCCATGGCTGCTGCATGTGGGTTGCTTGATCGTGGTCACTCCCAGGGTGTCCATTCCTTCGCTCTTGCAAATGGGTGGGTGCATATAATCCCACGGAGATTTCACTGCATCTTGCTGAGTTGCTGGTGTCTGATTGGCCATGATCTGGCAAGAGGCTCTTCAGGTAAGGCAGGTAGATGGAGATGAGCTCATCATCAGAGAAGCCATGGTCTCATTGAATGGTGGAGCAGGCTCCATGGGACTAATGGCCTCCTCTTGCTCCTATTTCTTATGTTCTTAAATAAAACTGGGTAAGCGTACAATGTGAGTGAGCCATGAAATTAACCTCTGCTCTTCTTCTTGAGTCCTTCCTGTGCTGTGTGGAAGAATGCAGAACATGAATGCCAATTTCCTTGCACTTTGAAATTTCTTGATGCCTGGCACATTGGATGGATATAGCTCCAGCTTCACTCTTTTGGATCTACCTAAGGACCAATGGATAGGAATGGTGCCGATTTCCAGAGAATCTGATATAGACTTCTGACATCTCCTGCATCGGGACATGATGTCTCATGACTAGGTAGCCACAGACTGAGCAAACACAATAGCTAAACACAAATGCAAGTCAAAGAGCCCCTGATTTTAGTGGTCTTTGAGTTTAATCTTTGCAAATTTATAATTGATAAATAGTATTCTGTTTGTACAGTACATACACTAATTAGTTTCTTAATTCATTTGTCTCTGGTTCCTAATGGTTGACAACTGACAAAATAAGCTCATTTTTAAGCACCATTTCAGAGTTAACAATTGGACCAATTTCCCCTTTGGCCTCATCAGATGAGAATCTGGACCTTTGCAATTGTGGGTCGTGACTCTCATGACATGAGGGTCTATCCTGCCTGTTATAAAAATAAACTTTTATTTAACGTATCCCAAGCACAGATGCAGGTTTATTTAATGCCATACTTAAGTTTTTAACTTAATTCGGCACCCTGACTAAAGACTTGGTCACCCTGTCCCCATTGTCACAACTCTGCCCAGATCTGAGCCCTTTGTTCTGAATATCCACTGTTCTCACCAGTAGCCTATACCTATTCTTCTTTCCCAATTTCCAAAGCCAAGAATCATTCCCTAAGTTTTTGCCATGCACAGTCTCCTACCTCAGCTGTGACTTTGCATCTGCAGCCCAGCCTATCAGTTAGGACCATGGCAGCAGGAAATGAAATGAAAGGACATGATCAATAGGACATCATATCACCAGCCTTGAAACATGATTGGCTATGCCACATCTTCCTGCTCCCCACTTTCCTGTAAATAATAATGCTAAATATCTTCAAAATCCATTCCAAATGACGATAAAATTAAGTGTGAAAATAACAAAACTGGATTTTTATCTGCATGTTCAATGAACAATATTATTGGTCTAGATGTGTATCTTTGTCTCCTTCAACTCCTGCTCTGGAGAATGTTAAAATTAAAGATGATGAATCCAGCTCAGATATTGCAGAATATCACCCCATTTCTAACTTTCCTAGACCCAACACACTAATGTCATTGTGAAGGAAGCACGTCAATGCCTTTACTTCCTCGGGAGTTTGCTGAAGTTTAGTATGTCATTGGAAATTTTGAGAAACCTTTAGAGGTGTGAAGTGGAAAGTGTGCTGATTGGCTGCTTCATGCCCTGGAATGGTGCACCCAAACCTCTGAGTCGAAGCCCAACAAAATGTAATGGACACAGCCCAGGACAAGACAGGCAAAACTCTTCCCACCATCGAGAAAATCTACATAGAATGCTGCTGAAGGAGAGCAGCAGCAATCAGCAAGGATATACACCACCCAGGACATGCTCTGTTCTGGCTGCTGCCATTAGGAAAGAGGTACAGGTGCCACTGGACTTATACCTCCAGGTTCGGGAGTAGCTGATACCCTTCAACTATTAGTCTCTTGAACAGCAGACTTATTCAGAGAATCATTTATGAGCTCTAACTTTTCTCATTATTTATTAATGGATATTCATTTTCTATGTATTTCCAATCAGTTTGTTTACATTTCTTTGTATACATTTCTTTCCTCTTGTGTATAGTTTACGGTTACCAGTAAGTAGAATTTTTGCCTAGCCTGCAAGAGAAAGAATCTTAAGTTTGTATGTGGTGTCTTGTTAGTACTCCGACCATAAATTTGAACGTTGAGTTTGACATTCTAATACCTCATGAAATTGTTCAGTACCATCTCAATTGCAGATGATTTCAGATTTCAGTTTCAGTTTTATTGTCAGAGTACATACAAGATATTACCTACAACCCTGAGATACTTTCTTCTGCAGGTGAAGTGCAAAAAAATGCACACAGCATATACATGTAAACAAATAAAGATCTGTAAACTGATAACAAATGTAAACAGAATGATTGTGCATCACAGAGAATAAAAAAACAATGAAGTGTGCAAGTAAGAGTCCTTAAATGAAATCCTGATTGAGTTTGTTGTTGAGGAGTCTGATGGTGGAGGGGTAGCAGCTGTTTCTGAACCTAGTGATGTGAATGTTGTGGCACCAACACCTCTTTCCCGATGGCAGCAGTGAGAACAGAGCATGTGTTGGGTGGAGTGGTTCCTTAATGATTGCTGCTGTTCTCCAATAGCAGCATTCCCTGTAGATGTTCTCGATAGTGGGAAGGGTTTTGCCTGTGTTGTCCTGGGCTGTGTCCACTATGATTTTGAGGGCTTTACGTTCAGGGGTATTGATGTCCCTCTACTAGACCATAGTGCAGCTGGTCAGCACACTTTCCATCACACATTTGTAGAAATTTGCCGGGATTTCAATGTCATACCAGTCCTCTGCAAACACCTGAGGAAGTAGAGGTGTTGATGTGGATGGATAGTGAGGATTGGATTGTTGCAGAATAAAGTCATTAGGTTGAAGTTACAGTGATGCATCAGATTAGTTTGTAATGGTCAATGCAGACAAGTAGAGACTTGGTACCTCCTCTCAATCTTCTTCTCATCTTCCTCCTAGTTCTTCTCCTCCTTTTGCTCCTCAATGGTTTCGATGAACTGAGGCCATGATTGCACTGCTTCCACATTAATGAACTGACCAATACCATGTTTTGTTTATAAAAGGCATAGCTACTGATCCCAATTTCTGGTCAAAACACACTTTTTAATTTGTGTTTATATGGTTATTTCTCATTAAACTTAAGAGAATGCAGTTTTCTATTTCTATTTTCCTGTTAAGCTCCATTTCTGCTATGAACATGAGAGGTTTATGTTAGCATGGCAAAAGGTCAAAGAGAATGGAAGATAGCCTGCAAATCATACAACTCTCCTTGAGAGTTTCCCTTGTTCCCATGTAGCCCTAAAAGCACTCAGTGCCAAAAAAAAGTCATTTCCCGTAATCAAACATAATCTCAACCATTCTGTTAATAAACACACTGAATTTAATTAATCAGTGGCTGCATGAAGTAAATTTACATCTGTTGGGAACTTTCAACAAACTGCCGGAAAGATGGATATATTCTGCTTCTTTAAAAAATACTACAGAGTTTAAATTTACTTATTAGAGCCTTCAGGCCCTATTTTTAAAATGAACTTTTTTCTCCCACAATTTCACTGCAAAGCACAGTTGTGTTGTAGAGCTTTCAAGAGCTGTATAAAGATGCTGTTGTGTATGATTAGTGCTCTAATCGCTCTGTACCCATGATTGTGTTACCAAGTTCGGCTCCAACACACTCTATAAATTCACTGATGACATCGCCGTTGTCCAAATAATGGGAAATGATGAGTCAGCTTATAGGATGGAGATCAAGAATCTAGTTAAGTGGTGCCAGAACAACAATCCTGTTCTCAGTGTCAAGAAGACCAAGGAACCTATAGTGGAATTTAGGAAAGGGAGGCCAAGTGATCACACAACTGTCTTCATTGAAGCATTGCCAATGTAAAAGTTAGAGCCTTCAGGTTCCTGGGCATTGCCTATCGAAGGCCAACTCCTGGAGCCAGCAAAGTGAGGCAAGCATGAAGAAGGCACCCAAACTTTACTTTCCAAGGAATCCAGGTAGATTTAGCATGCTATTAAACATCCACAGGTCTTCTGTGGAAAATATACTTACTGGTTGCATCAAGGCCTCATTTGCCAACTTGCTTGCTCAGGATGCAGAAGGCTGCAGAAAGTGGCAACATAGCTGGGGCCATCAAGTGCACCAACCTCCTGTCCACTGAAAACATCAGGGTGAGACACTGCCTCAAGAAAGTAGTCAAGATCATAAAGAATCCTTACCACCCTGGTCATTCTCAATGCTATTTTCTGTTAGAAGAGATAGAAACCTGAAATTTGTTACCTTTAGGTTTTATTCCCCATCAGCGGTCAGGATCTCAAACCTTTTCATTCTACCTTGACCAGAACACTACTGTAATACCAAAAATCTGGCTGCTCCATTGTCACATCACATATTTTGCATTAAATGCAGCTGTTAATATTTATCTATCCTTTTCTACTTTTTATCTATTTTTCTCTCATGTGGTTATAGTTTATATAGATCATGCTCATTAATGTATTTTATGTACCTGTGTGGCTGCAGCAGGCAAGAAGAACGTTAGTGCATTTGTACATTGTTTTTACGTGTAAACTCTCGTCTCGTCATAATTGCCACTGTTCATTCTTACAGCAGCTTCCCACAATGAATAGTTTAGAGACACTGAGAAAGAATATCTGTTTAGCCCTTTGATGAAATGTAAAATCCAGTAAACCAATAGGGTTTGAAGATCACACCAAATAACATTTGGTAGCTATGATGGCTGCGACATAAAGAAATTGCTCGCAATGCCATGGAAGAATTACATAAATAACTTTCCCCAAATTTAAACTGTGTGCAGTTGGAATCCTATTGCAGCAATGGTGTTATCGAAGCCCTATGCCAGGTGTAGCTACAGTTTATTGTACAATAAAATAATTTTTCCAAAGAAAATGATGTACTGTTCAGTTCCATGGTCTCAAGTGGTGCCAAGAACATTAAGAAAGATTGATCTCCCATTTAAAGGTGGCTCATGAGCTGCTATTCTTCAGCTTAGTTAGTCACTGTGTTCAGAACCTTTGAAGGAGCACCTGTCTCACTGCCCGTGGAAACAAAACAAAAAGATATTAGAGTCGCCTCTACAAAAAACTTGCAATGACGCGATTAGCACGATAAAACAATATCCTTTAAAATGCAGATAGTTAGGTTTAGTTTTAGTCATTTAAACATCATGAACAAATCTCTCAATGCTTAGACCACACAAGGAGGCCATTCAGCCAATTTTACAAAGAATTTAAAGATGTATTAATATCTCTGTTTATGGAGGAATTAGATCAGGCAGTGGTGACCCACACTCTCCTGGAGTCCTTTTCAACAGCAGTTATTATGGTGATTCTCAAAAAATATAGGATCCATTGAAACCGTTATCTTATAGGCCCATATCACTTTTGAATATGGACTATAATATTATTGCCAAAACCTTGGAAAATAGATGGCAACTTATTTGCTTAAATTAATAAATGCTTTATGCAGGGGATGCAATTGGCAGACAATTTATGCAGATTGCTCAGCATTATATATCTGGCACAAACAAGGGATAAATTGAGAGTTGCCATGGCTCTAGATGTGGAGAAAGCTTTGACAGGTTGGAGTGGGATTCTTTTTATTCAAAGTGCTGGAAAAATTAGGATTAGAACAAATATTTATTAATTGAGTTGGAGCTCTATATTCTAAGCCTAAAGCTAAAGTAATAACTAATGGTCAAATTTAATTAGCATTCCCACCCACGGTCCAGATCTAGCAGATGAGGTTGTCCACTATCTCCAGCTCTTTTCGTCCTGCCGATTGAACCTTTAGTAGAATACATCCATTTTGATCCAGACATAAAGGGGTTCAGGATCAATCAGGAAGAACTTAAAATCAGTTGATTTGCTGATTATGTTCTGATCTATCTGACAGAACCAGTTAACTCATTACAAAAATTGCAGTCTAAATCGGAAGATTTTGGGATTATATCAGTTTATATAAAGTCAACTGAGACATGAGCAAAGTTATGCCACTTACAGGTTGGAATTATGAACAAATTAAGAGAAATTCTCAATTTAAATGGCCACTCGATAGAATTAAATATTTAGGTATTAAGGTAGATAACAACCTTCAGAATTTATACAAGTTGTATTATCTTCCCTTGCTTTGGAAAATCGAGGATGATCTTAGAAATGGGTGACCCTCCCAATAACTTTGTTTGGAAGGTCAACAGTATTAAAATGAATGTGCTTCCGAGAATACAATGTTTTTTTTTTCAAAGTTTGCCCATTCCTACACCTCAGAGATTCTTTCACAACTTTAATAAATGGATCATGAAGTTTCTGTGGAAAGGTAAGCTTTCCAGAATCTCTAATGAAAAATTAACTTGGAATTATCAATTGACATTTCTGGATTTAAAAAAATATTTTTGAGCAACCTAATTGAAGATTGTGACCTCCTTCTTTGATTAAGCAGACACGTTTCCATGGGTAAAATTGGAGTTACATAAGGATGGTGAGAGGATAGCAGAAACCCTTATATATATATAAATAGAATTCTAAATTATTATCTGGCCCTTAAGAAACCCCATAATTAAAGCACATAATTACAATGTGGAATAAAATTAATGGTAAAATTGGGGATAAAGGGGGTCCTCCACCTAAAAAAAACCCCTGGCTCAAAATATGTTAATTCCATTGATAATTGATAATAAAATCCTGGACACTTGGTCCCAAATGTATTGAAGATTATTATGAGCAGGGACAATTTATGACATTTGCGCAAATTAGGAATAAATATGGAGTTTTGAATATATCTTTTTTCTGCTATCTTCAGAAGATCTTATCTAAGGGACAAATTATGTCCAGCACTAACCTTACTACAGTGCAGTGAAATAGAGACTGGTTTGAAAGGGATGCACAAAAAAAAATTATTTCAAAAATGTATTCCTTACGTCAGATGGGAACAAGGGCTTGATAAATCAAGACAAAGGTGGGAATCAGATTTGGGTATAGAAATTGATCCTCTCTGCTGGTCTGACTTAGGTTGGAACAACATGATTAACAGGATTAATGTAAGGTGTCGGCTTGCATCAGCTATACCTTACTCTACAAAAGTTACATAAATTCAAATCGGAAATAACAGACCAATGTTTTTCATGTGGTCAAGAAATAGGTACTTTCTTGCATTCAACCTGGTTATGCCCTAAAGTGAGGCCTTTCTGGGAAGATTTGGGCAATCTTCTGGAAAAAAAAATCACTAGAATTTAGAAGATGTAATATTTGAAATGAGGCCTTTGAAATATCAATTAAAATTTGTTAAGCTCACTTTAGCAGTGGCCAGGAAAAGCATAGCAGTTACTTGGAAATCTGATTCCCAACTAGGTTTAGCCTGCTGGAAGTTAGAGATGCATAATTGAATTTCCATGGAGAAGATCATCTATAACCTCAGAAACAGATGTGATGCATTTTCAAGAATATGGAATTCATACCTAAGATACATTGAGGTAAATCTTTAACGATACCCCCTCCTTTCTCTTCCACAGCCTCCCCCCCAAACCTCAGTGCTCACAGCACCAAAGACCCGAGTTAAGTCAAATTATTCATCCCTTGATGGGAGTAGGGTTTAAGCCAATCTTTTATTTATTTATTTTTTCTCTTTTCTTACTTTTTTATTTCTTGTTTCTTAGGGTTGGGAGGTTCTCTTATTTTGTTCTTCTTTCTCTCTATTATCCTTCTATTCTTGTTTTCTCCATTTGGTTCAACATGGATATTGAATTTGCATTTTTGTAGTATTATTGTAATTTTTCTTTATAATAATTAAATCACATGTTGACTCTTTTTTCTCACTTTCTTTAATATCGGCATGTGGATCGATATTTGTGTTTTTTTTAATATTATGGATATTGATGTTTTTCTTTTTGATTATTCTTCATTTTGACTGTATGTTCATTGAAAATTCTTAAAATAAAATATTTTAAAAAAGAGGCCATTCAGCCCACCATTTCTGCACTGGGTCTGTGTGGTGAATCTCTGCTAAGCTGTCTGTCTTCCCTTCGGCGAGCCTTGCTGTACTAACATTGGCTGTGCATTATCTTTACCCTTGGGTATAACTGTGTATGCACCCATTGTCTTTCATTATTGTACCATTATTTTCTGCTAATAAAAGACATGATTATTGTTTGACCACATTGTCTTTGTCGACTTCATCAACTGGCACTTTAATTTTATTAGCAGAAACTAACGGTACAATAATGAAAGACAATGGGTACATACACAGTTATACCCAAGGGGAGCATCCTTAACAGTAGAGATAATACACAGCCAATGTTAGTACAGCAAGGCTAGCCGAAGGGAAGACAGACAGCTTAGCAAAGATTCATCACAGTATCCCCCTGGCAGAAGAAGGATTAAAATCAAAAGGACAGCTGCTAAGTAAAACTTAAGCAAGAAATACATGGATACCATATTTGGCACTGAGAAAGCAGAAGTGCAGTTAGTTAAATTCCCCCCCCCGCTCCCATAATCATGAAAAGTTTCCTTTCAGATACTTATCCAGCTCCCTCTTTGACGTTATAAGCCATGGAAGCAGGTTTGACCTAGCCAACAAATACCAATCTACTAAATCTCTTCACCTTCTATTCCTTGGCCTTTCTAAATACTTCTTAAATATTGTCAGTGTATTCGCCTCCACTATCCCTGCACACTCCAACCGAATGGCATTAACATCGCCTTCTCCAGATTCCATTAGGCCCCTCCCCGTCTCCCTCTCTTCTCCATCCCTCTGTCTCCTTTCCTTCACCCCTAACCCTAACCTGTCCTTCTCCACTCAAAGTTCTCCCCTCCCTTATAACTTCACAGATTTTCTTCTCTCCTGCTCTCCCACCCTTTGACCTCTTGCCCATTGACCTGTGCTCCTCCCCTGCCCCTCCAGCCACCGTAGAGATTATTCATTTTTAACAAGCACATTTCACTTAATCTTTCATGTTTTTTTTAGCTGTTTTTAGAATCGAAAGAGTGCATTTGTAAAGTTCATGGTGAGTTAACTGGGGTTTGTGGTGAATGGGTGTTTGTCAATTCGAAAGTGAGTAAATTGTGGTGTTCCCAAGAGATCAGAATTGAGAGCTTTACTTCATTCCCATCTATTTACATTACACAGACTTCACAGTGAAAGTGACACATTGTAGCTGACACATTGCAAAATATTTTGGATAGAGACAGATTGCAACTGGATAGCAATAGTGTGAGAGAACGGGCAGACCCACAGCAGATAAAGTTTAGAAATATGAGGAAATGAGAAGAGTGAGGATCAACTATATGGAATGAAGTATACAATTTGAAATGAGTTGTAGGACCTTCTGATATGTGAGCACAAAGACGTTAATCAGTTACGCATGGTTTTGAACCTCATCAATAGAGACATAGAATATGAAAAGAGAAAGATTATACATAACCTTTAAAAACCACTAATATGTCCTCAATTGGAATACTGTTTTCAATTTTGGTCACCACATTACAGGAAGAATGTGAGGGAATCAGAGACGGTCCAGGAAATATTTCTGAGAATCATTCTTAGGATGAGTTGCAAGGATCTATTAAAGAGTCTGGGACCTTGGACTAAAGAAGCGACAGGGAAATTTGTTAGAAGTATATAAACTGATGTGCGACTGTGGCAAATGAATAAGAAGAGGTGGAGAGGTTGCATATAAGATATTACAAGTATGAAACAAAGGGATAAAGAATTAGGGGAAATTATGAGAAGAATATGCTGCTATGTATCAGCTTTGTATCTCTCTCTCTCTCTTCTGTGGCCTCCTGCACTGGTGATTTCTTCATTCAATCATGTTATATAACCCAATTTCCCTGCATGTATGGAAACTAGTCAGTTCTTACAAAAGGTCTTTGATCTGAAACATCAGCACTGCTCCCTATCAACCACTCACTACCCTCACAGATACTTCCCGATCTGTGAAATATTCCTGGAATTCTTTGTTTTTATTTTGGATTTGCAGCATCTTCAGTGCTTTTCCTCTGAATGAGACTCAGAGTTCCAGTGTTGTTGTTTTTTCTCTCTTTTGCTTGTCATCTATTTTCTTCTTCCTCCTATCTACATCCTTTCCAGACCGATTCGAGTGATAAGTTTTTGCCACCATCCCTCAGCTGACACGCCATCAGCTCTGTCATTCAGTCTGTCTTAGTCTCCATCCCTTCACGGACATCTCCAGCATTCTGTCCGTACCTTGAAACCAATTTTGATTCCCAACTTTTCTCAATTCCGATGTAAGGTGTTCAACCTGGAGTGTTAACTCTCTCTCTCCTCAATGCAGCAAGCTAATCTGCTGAGTGGGTCCAGGACTTGCTCCATTTATTTCAGCAAAATTCTATTGGATTTTACTTTTGATGGCCATCTTGGATATCTCTGTTAGGAGAGAACTGGTCCTCTCTGTCTCTTAAGAGATGGTACTAGATAATCATCAACTTTATTCCGTGATCTAATTGTTATAGGTCTGCCTCATATAATGATAACTTAATTGTGTACTTTCACTGTGGAAAGGACATGGTTAATATGCACTTGACTTTTTAACATTTGACAATCTGCATTTGATTAACTTTCCCATTTTGACAAAGAAGCATAGAAAATAGAAGCAGCCATTTGAGCTGCTGGTATCATTCACTGTGATTATATGATTTCAATACACTCTTCGTGATTTCTCTCTATATCTCTTGATCCATTTTGCCTATAGGACCATATCAGTCTCCCTTTGAATATGTATCATGAACTCACCTAAACAATTTACTGTGGCAGAGTTCCAGTTTTCATGATGGCAGTACCGTTTTCACATCTAAAGTTTGGAAATCGATTAACTGCATTTTATTATGCTATGTCATTAAATCCCTTGTCTGGAGTATTGATTAGTCCCAAGACATAGCTGCTGCAATTGTTTTGTCTTTCTCTAATCATAAAATAATTAAAAAATAATAACTTACAATCTATATCACATTAGTGACTATTTTGGCCAGGTTGAAGCTTTCACTTAAAAACAATGGTAGTGAAATGAAGCTACTGATTACTGCCCAACACAGCATTATGGTCTACTTCCTCCTTCCCATTACCCTATCCCATAGAAAGTAGACATTTAAAAGACTCTTAGACAGCCACATGGATGTAAGAAAAATAAAGGGTTATGGTTGTGATGTAGGGAAGGTTTAGAATATCAGATAGGTTTATATAGATTGGCACAACATTGTTGGTCAAAGGGCCTGTACTGTGCTGTAATGTTCTATGTTCTAAGGTAGCATTGCCTTTTGTTTTAATTCTTTCTCTCTATCTTCCCTAGAGCTGTTGTGTAACATACCAGAATGTTTTACATCAGAATTTCTGTTTCTAGATATGTCGACTGCTGGAATTGAGAGATGCTTCCTTACAATTATGAGACATTCCCTTTTATATTATGGCAGCATTAAAATGAAGAATTAAAATAAAGGAAGAGACCACACATTTTGTTTTCTCACACTCTGCATTGCTTCTAATCCCAAAATCTCTAACATCCTTTCAAAGAAACAAAGTCTTGGGTGAGTACCTAATCAGCCTGCATGTAGTGAATTTGAAAATGTAACTGCACTAATTGCAAATCAAGAGTAAACAGAAAATTAATTGCACCCATTGCAAAACAAGAAACCAAGATATACACCTGGTTGTCACATGGGTTTGATTTTTCTTCTGATGGACTTCAGTGATTTGGTTAATCGATGTCAGAGGTTGAAATGAGTAAGTCCTTCATTCAAAGACTAGTCTTAAACCTACCTGTTGATATGTTTGCCACTACAAGTCTACAAAATACCACATTTGTGTCTAATGCAGTTAGGTACATTCCTGATGAAAGTCCTAGGCCCGCAATGTTGATCGCCCTTTACCGCTCAACCTGTTGAGTATTTTCAAGATGTTCTTGCAATTCAGTACTGAGCCTAATGGAGTTGTGGATCATCAGCTGGCATCATTGTGGAGGATATGGAGAAAAAAAGGTTAATGAAAAGGTCATTTTTAGAGTCATTGCTAACACAGTATGTCGTCTTCCAGGAGGCTACCTGAACACAAAGCTTGCACCTCTTACAGCTAATAGAGAGGATGAAGGAAGTTGAGCACTGCCCAGTATGCTCTATCATGTATGGTTGTGAGTACTGAGGGATCAGGCCATCTCTGTTTCCACTCTCATCTGTTCCTGAATATCTGTTCCTTCCTATCACTTTTTTCCCCTTTCTGATGCTCTCCTCTCTACTCTTCTTGCTTCCCACTGTTCTCCTGTCTCCCAGAGTCAGTTGCCTGCTGTTCTTCTCCCGTCAGCTCACCTCACTGTGCTTCTTCCCTTGGCTTGTTACTGAAGGTCTTGCCAGCAGATTGCTTCTGCTTTCAGTACTTTCTTACTCTCAAAACATTCACATCACAGGATCTAACCCCTCAGTGGGTATGAACATCCATAGCTATGTATACTTGATTTTTACTAAGCTCCATAAAAATGTTTGTGTTCAAGAGGTAGCAAATTATCGCTTAGTGAGTTTTAGAAATCCCTGCACTACATTTTAAAATGATCCATTATGTCTATCAATTTTAACCTGCCTCTCTGGACAGTTTGCACCAAACCTATTAAATGGACCCATTTCACTGGGCAATATGCTGGGTTGGACACCATTTTGTTTATGTGACCTTTAGGATAAAATTGATACAAACTCTCCATTACATCCAAATCCTAATATCACCATAGACTCATGGTGGGCATTTCTACCTTGAATAGAGTTCATCCATCCATGAGATGGATGACATTTAAAAGGCTCTTAGACAGGCACATGGATGTAAGAAAAATAAAGGGTTATGGTTGTGATGTAGGGAAGGTTTAGAATATCGGATAGGTTTATACAGATCGGCACAACATTGTTGGTCAAAGGGCCTGCACTGTGCTGTAATGTTCTATGTTCTAAGGTAGCATTGCCTTAGAACAGGCATTGCTGCCATTCCTAATATAGGTCTCTATTTTTTGGTTTCTTAGAACCACTATCTAATTATTCACTCTCCTCTGGTTTTTTTTTTTTAGCTCATTTGTAAATTTTTGTTGAGACATACAGCACAGTAAAAGCCCTTCTGGCCCATGAGCCCATGCTGCCCCAAATACTCCATTTACCCTACTACCCAGTATGATTTTTGAAGGGTTAATTAAAAGTAACTTATTGAAATAATGGAAGAGATTCCAGTCAAGAGACAAGCGAAGGATCAAATTATGTCATGCTGGCAGTAATCTAAAGGAGGTCCCTTTTCAAATAGCCATAAACTGAATGCTAAATGATTTTGAGCTTGATACGCAGTTGACAAAGATCTTTCCTGAGGCTCTGCATCCAAATCTTAATGTAGTACTTTAAAATGTCAAGAAGTTAGTCAAATTTGATCCCTTCCTCAAAGGATTAACCTTCCTGCTATCAAGTAAACACAAGAATAATCATGCGGAGGATGTGGAATTACCTTTACCAGCTGGTTACTGTTGCCAATTCTTTATATCTCCTTAGAGGGCTGTCAACAAAATTAACTTGTCTGTTAGCTCTGGTCTTGGGCAGTTAGATCTCTAAACGTAATCCCCCAGATCACGACTGAGTGGTAGCCCAAGGGAATATCGTATTCTTTCAAATGAATGCACTGTGGTAAATGCTTAGCAACAGAAATCCAGTGGGACAAACATAATGGGGATTAATATCTGGTAATCAGGGTGAAAGAAACCTGCAAGATTCAGTCCAAGTGATAAATGTAATTAAATATTTAATTTAGTTTGAAACAGGGTGCCTTGCCCATTAAATAGAAACTATTTTATCAATTCTCTTGCTGTTTTTGGCTTTAGAATTGCATCCAATACACATTCAATATTCACAATTTAACTTTTTATTTGGTCCGATGTCCCAGAGAGAATCTCAAACCAGAAATCTACGGAGCTGGGTGTCTCATGAGGCTGCATTCCAATTAAAAAAAAATGAAATAAAATTAGAAAATTCGGGATTTCTCAGCAGAAATGTAGAAGGAAGACATTCAGCTCCTCAAATCTCTGCCAACTCCTGGTGCATTCCCATACATCTCATTCTCCCATTCTTGAAGGACTTCAGCTGAAGACTGACCATTCTTTCTCTCCCACTAATGCTTCTTGACCTGCGGATTGTTTGTTGCTCCTCATTCCCCTATGTTTCCCTTAACCTGTTCTCTCTCACATGACTATTAGGCTCCCACCTTGTGGAGAGAGTAACGTTAACAGAGTTTCTCATCTACGACATTGTGGGAATGCTAACCATCTAAATTTCAGCAGATCTGAAAGTCTTCCTGCATGAGCTACCTGACTACTAAAACCTACACTGGGATGACATGTTTTTAAACCTCATTATTACCAACATTACCTTCATATAACATGCATGTTTTTCAGCTTTTATTTGTTCATGTTCAGCTTGACATGCTCATTAACCACAACAGCAGTTAATGGGGTGAGGATGGATTTGCATGAATACCAATCCCATTTCCAGTCAGCAGGGAAATTACCCTGCCAGATTTCATCACATCAGCACATTTCCATTTGACAAATTAATTTATTTTTGTGTTTGTAGGATAATGATTTTTTTTTCCAATTGAATTGAAAGTTTCCATAAAAAAGTTAAACTGTTCAAAGTATCAAGATAATTAGAACTTCAGGAAGATAAATTAGGCTAATTATCACCAAAATTTAGAATAGCTGGAAAAATTAAAGGGAGCAAATAATACATATTGATTTATTATATGAAATAATAACTAAACGTAGATTATGACATTCATCAGGTCTGTCAGAACAATATTTATTCCATCATTGTTACCAGGTCAAAACCTTGATTGATCTTCCTTGTCCCAGGACCCTGTTTGCATCTGTCACTTACTGTCACCACAGTTGTTCATGAAGCAGCTCATCATCACCACCTTGTGGGCAATCTGTGTGTTGAGCAATAAATGTGGCCCCTCCTGCAACACTGTTGCTTCCCAGGGTGATATGTGTACAGTTAATACTGATGCACATCTATGTTCATCTCCTTCAGGGTCGGTGCCAGAATATATGTTAGATGGAGGGAGGGACTTACATGTCAATGGGGGTGGGGGGAGGAGGGTACTAGCAGGGACCTACCTGTATTTAATGCCCATTCTATTGCGTCAAGCATCGCTAGATGCTACTGATGCTTTATGCATGCTAGAGACACAGCAGGGGGTGGGTGGAGAGTTGCTAGCATGCATCATCCTAGACTCTATTGACACAGGAGGGAGTTAGGGTGGATCTGATGGCCAGGGATGGCTGCAAACTTAAGGAAGGGCACAGCACTTGTTTGGGGGGGCAAAGCCCGTGAATGCCCTCCTCCACCTGACCCTGATCTCCTTCATGAAGCCAACTCAAAGGTTGATGTTTAAAATGAGGTTCAGTGATGTGGTATTCCTCTGGTGTATTTCGCCCATTGAGTCGCTCACAAGCAGTTCAGATTCAGATTCAGATACTATTTATTGTCATGTAATAAAACAGAAATGTAATATTACACAAAATTGCCTATAGTTTGCCATAAAGATTCGCCATTAGCATTGCCTGGCACTCCTTACAATCAGAGAAAGAGAAGCACCAGAAAATCTTCTCAGAGTCATTGAGTGTCCATGGATTCACCTCCAGTGCTCCCACAGCCTCTGTAGCCGTTCAAGACTCCAGTTTAGTTCAAACCATTGGCAAACCGAGCCCAGATCCAAACCTCTGACACGATAAGGAAATGTTCAGCTCCAGAGCCCTTTTTGTCCTCAACAACCTCTCGAATCCTTGTTATAATACTTGGTTCTCATGAGCCAGTCTCCAGCAGCACAATGCGTCACGTGAGTCCTTTGATCTCAAGTTTCCAGCAGTCCTTAGCCTGTGTCAGTTCTTTGCCCACAAGGCTTGCTGCCTGTGTGTGTCCAACAGCTGGAGAACCCCTTGCTGTCCAACACCGTGGTCACCATCCTTGAGGTTGTCTGCTTCTCATTCTCACTGTCACTGCCGAGCATAGGAACCACTGCTATCTTGGACCTAGACCCCGCCATTGCATAATTTTAAATTAAACATCACTGGCTCCTTTAACTGGCCATTTAAAGCCTGTACGGAGCCATCAGCAGTAGGTCGGGGCAGTAAGAACCTGTAGGGGAGCACTGTCTCCACTGCCTGCTTTTCCCTGGTCCACATCAGTAGCAATGCTACTGTTACAGAAGCTCTGAAAGAGCCTCCATTTATTTTTATTCACAAGCAAGATTAAGTGGAACAACATTTGTCTTAACTACAGAAACAATCTATTGTTTGCAAAATCCCTTGAGATATATTTTCTTTCCTTCCTCCTCCAAAATCTGACCTTTATCATTGAATTGAGTAGGACTGTGCTCACCCCATTCCCTTAGAATATGTGCAGTTAGAACCCAATAAATGTTTCTCTCCCCAATAACATTTTGTTCTCCGAGGGTCAGACTCTTCATGTGGCCACCCCTGTCAATATGATCCAAAAACATGGTGATCATCTGCATGTGTGGGCTCCACCTCTCCTTCCCTCTCCCATTCTTCCTCTGATACTCTGGTCTTGCAGCAATGGATTAGTAGCAATTTCCTTCTACTTACAAACATCACGAATTATGGCAAAGTGCATTCCCCGGCCATGGACTCTCCTCTCTGCCCACATCGGGAACCTTGTTCGTATTAATCCTGGGATGGGATTTCAACCATGCATCTTCAAATTCAATCTGACTCCTTGCTTCCACCCAGCTCCATCCCACTTCACTTCATCTGCTGCTATAACCCCGATCCATGCTTGTATCACCTTTAGGTTTTTCTGCTCAAGAACACACCAGCTGGTCTTCCAAGCCCTCTCTTCAAGGGTGAAGATCATGCAAAACTCCATACTTGTAGCACTAGCTCTGTGTCTGCGCATCTTCCATGCTTCCGGTTTAATCAATGTCAAAATTTTCATTCATTTGCAGATTTCTCCATGGCCTCACCGCATTCCAATCTCTATAATCTTCTTTAACACTGTAACTCCAGAATGTCCTACATGTCCAGTTCTAGACTCCTGAATTTAATTGCTGCACCATTAGCTGTCGAATATAAAGCCAGCCCGAATGACAGGTCATTAGAGCAATAGAAGCTGATGTTGACTACATTATCAAACAATACCTATTCACAGTAAATTAACCACTGCTCCATAATTTGAGTTTTGCCGGCTCTCATCACAGTCTTTGTCCATTCATGGAATGAATGAGAGAAATTGCCTTTGATGTTGAGACACCATTGGGTTGAACGTGAAACAAATGTGCTCACATCCTGAAAATGATACGGGTCAGACGAAGGTGGTCTGGACCAGGGAGAGGGATTGCAACTTTATTGTCACCTCATACCTAGTCCAGTGAGAAATGTTCTTCTGCGAGTATTCTGCAAATCAACTCTAACATGCAAAGGAGAAATGCAAGAGCGCAGATACAGAATGTGGAGCCACCATGAAACAAAAAATCAGTTACTACACAGAGTGAGGGCACTGTGGGGTTCATTCAGGAGTCAAATATCTGTAGAAAAGAAACATTCCTGAACCCTATCTCTGATGCAAGAAGGGAGAAGAGAGTGTGTCCAGGGTGGGGTGAGTCCTTCAGTTTGTTGGGTCTCTTGCTCAACTAGTAGGAAGTGTAAATGGAGAGAAAGGAGGTTGGCATGATGATCTGAGCTACATTCTGCACCTTCACTGCCACCAATGCCACAAGCATCAGGGGAATGTCTGCATTCCTGCCCCTCTTCCAAGGTTACATTAATGCCTGATTGCCCCAAGAGAGGAAGTGTGCCGTGACTGCTTGGGCACTGGAGACACACATGAATAGGGGCTGGTGTGCATCCGGGGCACTGAGGACAACACTTTAAGGATGCTAGAGAAACATATGAAACTGCAGATGTACAAACAATAAGAAGTTGGAAGGATTCAAGATTATTTTATTGTCATGTGATAAAACAGAAAATGTGATATTTCATGAAATTTCCTTCAGTCCACTGTAAGGCAAAGATCTGCCCTCAGCAGAAATTGCCAAGTGCCCCCTACAGTCATAGAAAGAGAAGCAAAAGAGAGTCCCCCCAGAGTCATTGAGTGTCCATGGATTTGCCTCCAGTGCTCCTACAGCCTTTGCAGCCACAGAGACCATCAGTAAACTGAACACTAGATGCAAAATTCTGACATGATGAGGAAGCCCCCAGCACCCTTGACACCCTCTTGTGTCTCGGTTTCAATACCTGGCATCCCTTGAACTAGTCTCAAGACAGTCTCCAGCAGCCTGCAGCCTGGCGCGAGTCTCTTGACCAGAGTTGCCAGCAGCCTGTGTGGGTTCCTCACCTCCAGTCACCAACAGCCCCTTGCTGGTCCACTGCCATGGTCACCGTCCTGTTGGCAGCTTCTTTGTTTCTCTTTCTCAAATGGGGGGGGGGGGGAAGGAGGGGGAATGGGTGTTCTCCCCATTTTCTGGTCAGTCATGAGAAGTGTCCTGACCGAAAACGTTGATTGTTCCTTTTATCTCCGTGAATGCTGCCTGAGCCGCTGGAATTTCTCTTTGTTTACTTTAAACACATTCACTGGTGATGATTTAATAAACATGAATAACAAGCTGACAAATAACTCATGAAGTTAGAAGCCAAGAAACAAATTTAAATTGTATAGAACTTGCAGCATAGAATCAGACTGTGCAACAAAGGTAGTCGGCCCCTGGACTGTTCATTATTCATGTTGCTTATTAATTTCTTTCTCATGGCTCTTCCTCAAGCTCTATCAACACTCCTCTTTCCTTTCTCCCAGAAGAGGTTATTTAGCTTTTCCTAATAATCATACTTCTACCCCTTGGCAGAAATCCATTTCTGAATGTTTGGACGGATATTTGCTCTGGCAGAGGGTCAGACAGAGGAACTGCATGTATGAGTGTGACAGAGGAAAGGAATGGCCCGAGGTAAGCATGATGGGTTGGTGCCTTTGAACTGAGGATGGCTGGCTGCAGGAAATGCTAGAGGTGATAACCAGAGCTGCCTCTCCCAACGTATTGGCATTTTAACTAGAGAAGGCAGTAATGTGCATGAATCTGTAAACATGTAGCATTTTGACACATATTTCCTGCCTGTTTAATTATCCCTACAAAGAACAGTGATTACGTTCTCAGAAATCAACCTTGCTTCCCTTGGTGCACTTCCGAGGGTCTTGCTTTCCCCCCCCACCCCCCACCCTGAATTCTCCCAGTGCTGTGTGCCATCGAATGACATCAGAAACAGAAATGCTTTGAGACCTGGCAGGAGATCTCTCACCAGTATTTGCCATTATGATTAAAGTGACTGAGCTGAGCAGTTGTAAGCAATGTTACTGGAAGAGGTGTTGATGTCCAATCCCCAGAGCTCAGCGTTGACGTGAAAATAGACTTTTATCAAGTGGATTGTGATGAACTGTTTCCCCAAGCTGTACAGTAAGTGTTAGACATTACAGATTGAAGACAACTGGAGAGCGAAATAGAGAGAAGATTTGTACGAAAGTTTTATGCTCCAAGCTAGAATGTATGCTCTGAAGAATGTTGGAAAGAAATTTAATCCTAACTTTCAAAAGGAAATTGGTTAGATGTTAAAAGGAAATATTTGTAATGACTAGGGGATATAGTAAAAAGGGAATATAAGACTAACTCGATGGCTCTTTCAAGGAGATGGGAAAGGCATAATGGGTAAATGATGACTTTCGACCTCTGAGGGACCCAGACAGGAAATGTCAACTATTTCTTTTTACACAGATGTGCCTGACCTGTCATACAATCATACAGCATGGAACAGACCCTTCAGCCTTGCTTATGCATCCTGACCAGGTTGGCATTCCAGGCAGTCCCATTTACTTGGATTTGGTCCATATCTTTGTAAACCCTTCCTATGTATCCATCTATCAAACTTCATAACTGTACCCAGTTCTGTAGCATCATCTGGCAGCTTGTTCCAAATGTGGACTACCTTCTGAGTGAAGTGAAACATGAAAGTTTGCAGATGCTGTGATTATAGTAGAAGCACAGAAATGCTGGAGGGACCCAATAGGCCTCCTAGCATCCATTGGAGGTAAAGATATATTACCACAATCTCAGGCCTGAGCCATTCTTCAAGATATGAGAAAAAAGCAGGCAGGCATCTGACTTAAAAAGTGAAGAAATGGCAGGGGGAGGAGTACAGACCAACAGACAAAAGGTGTTAATTTGAAATGGAGAGGACAGATTAGAGGAAAGGTGAGAATTATTTGGGGAAAGGGGGATGTTGGCTCTATGAATGCAGAGCTGGGGGAAAGGACACAGAGGGAAAAATAGAGAGAGGGAGACAGCAAGAGGCAGGCTCAGCATCATGGGGAAGGGGAAGCATTCGCAAGCCATGCCCCCCAAATGATTTATGCCCCCCAATTCACCCCCAGCACTAGCATCATGTAGTTTCATCTTCATGCACAATAAACACATGCATTTGTCTGTTACCTCAGAAGGAGGAGATAGTGTGACATCAGCACATGGAGGAGGTTCATGGCAGGTAGGCACCACGCACCCCCCCCCATGCTCAGTGAGTTTTCAAATGTCCCTCCCACCCAGTGGTTACCCTAATGCCCCCCAATTAGACTCGTTCTGATGCCGACCCTAGCTAGAGGAAAGGTGTGGGGGGGGGGGGAAGGTGTAGGTGGGGGCTAACAGAAATGGTAGAAATCTATATTGATGTCATCCATTTGGAGAGTGTCCAGACAGAATATTAGGATTTGTTCCTCCAATTTGCAGGTGGTCTGGTAGAGCATGAGACCATGGCCAGACATGTTGGCAAGGGAATGGGGCAAGGAATTGAAATGGGTGGTGACTGGGAGATCACCCCTTTTGCAGTGGACAGAACTGAGGTGCTCAACGAAGCAATTTCCCAATCTGCATCCAGTCTCTCCAATGTAGAGGAGACCACAGTGTTGCAAGGAAGGCAGTGGATGATTCCTGTAGATTCACAAGTGAAGCAAAGTGCCCACACCTCCTCCCTCACCACCATTCGGGTCCACAAAGAGTCCTTCCACGTGAAGCAACACGAAGATCAAATGGGGCCATCATCTTGATGCAATCATGAAGAAGGCTCACCAGTGACTATGCTTCTTAAGGAGTTTGAGGAGATTTGGGATGTCACCAAAGACTCTTGGAAATTTCTACAGGTGTACCACAGAAAGCATTCTGACTGGTTGTATCATTATCTGGCATGGAGGGGCTAATGCACGAACAGGAAAAGGCTACAGAAGGTTGTAAACTCGGCCAACACCATCATGGGCAATAGTCTTAATTCCATTAGGACATTTTTAAGAGGCACTGCCTCAAGAAAACAGCCTCTAACATAAAGGACCATCACCAGTCAGGCCATGCCCTTTTCTCATTGCTACCATCAGGAAGGAGGTTCAGGAGTCTGAAGACAAACACAGTTTCTTCCCCACTGCCATCAGATTTCTGAATTTATGGACACCACCTCACTTGTTTTCATTTTTTGCACTAATTATTTATTTTTTAAAATCTTGTATTTACGGAATTGTAATTTGCAGCAATTTTGCATCTGTAAAGCCCAATATTGCACCTGCAAAACAACAAATCTTGTGATAAATGTCCATGACAAGAAATCTGATTCTGCTTCTGAATCAGAGACAAATATACACCTCAGGGCTGTGCTCAGCCCGCTCCTGTTCACAATACTGACCCACGACTGCATTACTAGGTCCAGCTCCAAATGTGTCATCAAGTTTGCAGATGACACAATAGTAGGCGGCCTCATCAGCAACAATGATGAGTCGCACGGCAGAGAAGAAGTGGAAAATCTTGTGAAATGCTGCGAGAGTGTCAGCTTGAGTTTCAACATGGACAAGGCAAAGGAGATGATCGCGGACTTCATGAGGACCAAGAACGACCACCCTCCACTACACATTGATAACTGTGTAGTAAAGAGAGTGGAGAGCACTAGGTTCCTTGGAGTTCACTTAACTAGTGACCTATTGTGGACACTCAAAATCTCCTCACTTGTGAGGAAAGTGCAACAGAAACTGTACTTCCTTAGAAGACTGAAACAGGCAAGACTATTGGCCACCATAATGGAGCTCTAGCGAGAGCATCTTGGCCAGCTGCTTCAGGTATGGTTGCTGAATGGATTGGATGTCAATCCACAGGATCATAAATGTAGCAGAGAGGATCGCTGGAGTCTTCCTTCTTCCCATTGACATGATCTATCGGGATCATTATCTGAAGAGGGTGCACAAAATCATTAAGGATCTCTTCTACCCTACACACAGCATCTTTCAACTGCTCCCATCAGAGAAGAGATACAGGAGTATCAGTCCCAGCACCACCAGGCTGAGGAACAGCTTATTCCCATAGGAAGTAAGAATGCTGAACAACCAACGGAACTGCTCACACTAACCATCGAGACTCTTATTTGTACAAAGCAAAATCTATTTATTTATTTATTTATTTATTTATTCTTATAGCTATAATACTTGTCCTGCATATGTACCATTTGTTTGATTGTGAGTTATGTCTGATTGCATGTCTGCGTGTTTTTTCCCCGAGGTCTGGAGAACACTCTTTCTTTGGGGTTGTACTTGTAACAGGTGCTCTCCTACTTATGATGGCCCGACTTAACGATTTTTCTAAGTTACAGTGGTTCAAATTGGTACTTTCAATTTCAAATTCTGATCCATTCCTGCACTTAAGATATGCGGTACGCTACTCGTGCGAGAATATCATACAGCATTCTTCATGCCCAGTCTGGTTTCAGTGTGTACATTAATTTTTTTTTCAGTGTGGAATAAAGGTATTCAAAATGTAATTATAAAAAATGGAAGGTGCAGTATTTTCTCGATTTACAATGGGTTTGTCAGAATATAACCCCATAGTAAGTTGAGGAGCACCTGTACAATCAGATGACAATAAACTTGATGACATGACTTGATTACATTACCGGTCTTGCCCACAAGGTGGAACTATGACATTGCAACAACCAAATTGACTTGGCACTGGAGTTCAAAACTTCAAAAGGATAAAATGTACCAGCAGGGATGAACAGTAAAGGTTAGCAATTCCAGAGCAAGAAAATATGTCTCTTACTTAGTGGCTTTGTGTGGTGAGATGCAATAGACATTTCAAAGTACCAGAAAGATATTCCAAACATTTTTTTAACAAAAATCGACTTTATTGACAATGAATTATTTACAAAAAGAAAACCATTCCTCTCACCCTTAGTGTTGCACCATATATTTCCATCACTATACATTATTACATTATTTTTCTATTTGGGAGCATTGCCTCCACTGTGACAATTTTTCATTACTCCCTCCCCTCTGTTATTTGAGGGGTTTCCCTTTGGTCTCAGCCCTTCAATGCCTATTAGTGGAAAAACTTCAGACCAGGAGTGGCAAAACTATTAATTTTTAATTTAGACATACAGTACGGTAACAGGTCATTTCGGCCCAACAGTCCATGCTGCCCAATTAACCCACACCCCCGTATGTACTCGTGGGCCAAAATGGCCTGTAACCATGCTGCATGTCTAAATTAAAAATTATAAAGTTGGCCACCCCTGCACTAGACTGTGGTGCTTCTCCACAGACCCCTCAAGTTGGCTGCAGCAAGCCTCAGTGCGTGCCACAGCATGTCAACCTGCACCATGAAATGTGGCAGTCGGCAGTATTTCCTCACTGACATCTTTGTGTGCTGAAAGACCAACAGGTTTTGGGCAGACATAAGGATGCCTTTCACCATGTTGACGGTCTTCCAGCAGTTTTGCTTGTCTGACTCTGTGTACGTCCCCAGGAACACCCTATAAATCAGAAAGTCCTCTCTTACGCTGCATCTTGCTCCACACACTCTTTGCGAATCTGCATTCTGCAAAGACGTGGGTGAGTATCTACACTCCACTGGAGTCATCCCAGGAAAATGTGCATTATGGGTAACGTTCCAGTTGCACAGGAAGGATCTGACTGGGACAGTTTTGGTGCTTGATCTTGTGCCCTGGTGATGAGGCATTTCACAAGATGACCTGGATATTACAAACACTGACTCTGAAATGATTGCATTTGTTATGGTTTCAGCAGAGAGTGAACCCACCGCCAGTGGAGTGATCTCGCCTCCAACCATGCATCTTGGTGCCTCACCGTTCGGCAGGCTGCAACCTCCTTTGAAGAAGACCGCAGAGCCCACCTCACTGACAAAAGACAAAGGAGGAAAAACCCAACACCCAACCCCAACCCACCAATTTTCCCTTGCAACCACTGCAACCGTGCCTGCCTGTCCTGCATCGGACTTGTCAGTCACCAACGAGCCTGCAGCAGATGTGGACATACCCCTCCATCAATCTTCATCCGCAAAGCCAAGCCAAAGAAAGAAGAACCCACCTCCAGCCCTAGACTAACCCCACAACATGAACCCTTTCAACACACACAATATGAGAGGTGCTGTTTAAACGTAAACATACAACACAGTAACATACCTTTCTGGCCCACGATCCTGTGCCACCCAAATGTCCCAATTAACCTACAACATCTGTACATTTTAAAGGGTGGGAGGAAAGTGGAGTGCCTGGAGGAAATTCATGCAGACATGGGGAGAATATACATATTTCTTATAGACAACACCAGATTTGAACCTGGATCACTGGCACTGTAGTTGCATTGCACTAATTGCTACAATAACTATGGTCCCAAACGTTTGCTCCAAGTACCTTGATGGGTCAGAGTGAGTTCAGGAAAAATACTGGAGTGCGTTTATAACAGGAGCCCAGGAAAGGAGCCTCAGGATTTATCAGCTGATGGTATGACAACGAATGGTGGAGTGTTATATTCGGACTTAAACATGGGACAAGAATTGGTGCTGACATGAGTGTCAGTTCATTATCATATACATACAGTGCCCTCTATAATGTTTGGATCAAGACATTTTTTTTCCTTTATTTGCCCCTGTGCTCAACTGTTTTAAATTTGTAAACAAACAATTCACATTTTGGTAGAAATAACCAAAACAGGACATATGTAGGACATTGAAGGATGCAGCAAAGCAGAAAGATCGTTCCCTGAAGATAGAATGTCATGTGGATAAGGTGGTGAAGAAGGCTTTTAATACGCTGGCCTTTATAAATCAAAGCATAGAATACAGGAGTTGGGAAGTGATGTTAAGACTGTTCAAGGCATTGGTGAGGCCAAATTTGGAGTACTGTGTTCAGTTCTGGTCACCAAATCAACAAGGTAGAGAGAGTGCAGAGAACATTTATGAAAATATTATCTGGGTTTGAGAATCTAGATTTCAAAGAAAGATTGAGTAAATTATGTCTTCATTCTTTGGAGCATAGAAGGTTGAGGGGGGGATTTGATAGAGGTATTTATGAGAGGGATAGATAGAGTTGACATTGGTAGGCTCTTTTTCCATTGAGAGTAGGAGAGATTGAAACAAAAGGTCATGAGTTACGAGTTAAGGGGAAAAACATTAGAAGTAACAAGAGGGGGAACTTCTTCACTCAGAGAGTGGTGGATGTGTGGAATAAGCTTCCTGGTGAAGTAGTGGCGGCAGTGTAAATTTTGTCATTTAAGGCAAAATTGGATAGGTATATGGATTGGAGGGTCATGGGCAGGGTGCAGGTAGGTTGGACAAGAGGAGAGTATTTAGTTTGGTACAGACTAGAAGGGCCAAATGGCCTGTTTCCATGCTGTAATTGTTATATGGTTATATGTATTAAAGTACACTTTTCCGATTTTATTCAAGGTTATTTATATATGTTTTGGTTTGACCATGTTGAAATTACAGCACTTTTTACACATAGTCCCCTCATTTCAGGCCACCATAATGTTTGAGACATTTGGCTTTAAAGATGTTTGTGAGTACTCAGGTAGGCTTAATTGCTTCTTTGGTGCAGGTATAAGAGAGCTGGGCTTACTTCTAAGGTTTTGATTACCTTTGGAGTCTGTAGTTGCCATTTTTCAACACGAGGCCCAGAGTTGTGGCAATGAAAGTCAATGAAGCCATTATGAGGCTGAAAAACAATAAGTCCGTAAGTGATATCACCCAAACCTTAGCATTACCAAAATCAACTGTTTGGAACATCATTAAGAAGAAAAAGTGTACTGGTGAGCTCACTAATCGCAAAGGGACTGGTGTTCCCAAGGAAGATCTCCACTGCTGATGAGAGAATTCTCATCATATTGAAGAGAAATCCCCAAACATATGTCCAACAGATCAGAAACACTTCAGGTGGCAGGTGTGGATGTGGCAATGACTACTGTGTGCAGAAGACTCCATGGAAAGAGGCTGCATTGCAAGATGCACACCATGGGAAAGGTGATATGCTTTCGATCTTGGGGAGTTCCTTTCTGCCTCCACACTTTACTATTGCATTCACTCTGATATAGGTTAATCTTGGTCTCATCTGTCCACAAGACCTTCTTCCAGAATTCTGCAGGCTCTTTTAAATACTTCTTGGCAAATTGTAATCCGGCCATCCTTTCTGTGGCTGATCAGTGGTTTGCATTATGCAGTGCAAGTACAATGTACAAATCCACTGAAATTCTTGCTTTCTGCAGTCGAACAGGTAAGATACAGCAACTATAATTGTATAAAAATTACCACAATATGCCAAGACAGGAAAAGAGACTACAATATAAAAGGATAGATCAATAAATATTTAGTTGCAGTTTGTGCAGAAAAGAAATGCCCTTTCAGTAGTGCAGACAGGTCTTTTGGTGTCTTGGGGTAGTGTAGTTAGTTAGTGTAGCACAGGGAGGTTCTAGAGTCTGATAGCTGTAAGATTAAAACTGTTCTTAAAAATAGACATGCTGGACTTCAAGCTTCTGTACCTTTTAAGGGAGCAGGCAAGAAGAGGTTGTGACCAGGGTGATGGGAATCCTCATTTGATGTTGGCTGTTTTCATGATGCCTCAAGTAGATGTTTTCAATGGATAGGAGCATGCTGTCTGTGATGGACTTGGCTAGGTTTTCCATTCTCTGCAGCCCTCTGCATTCCTGGGCACAGAGAAGGAAATGGAGGGGTGGGGGAAAACAGGAGAGCAGGTTAGCAGAAACCAGAAAATTCAATGTTAATGCCATCCGTGCCCAGACGGAAAATCAGGTGTTATTCCTCCAATGTACTTCTTGTACATTGTGCTTCTTGACATGTCCTGCTAGAGGTCCCCCAGACCCGTGTCAGCAATAAAATCTCCTCTTGAGTAGAATGATGGTATTTATCGTTACCTTATGATCAGAGCAGCGGCGGCCCCGGCCCGGTCCGGGCAGAGGGTAGGAGGCGGCGGCCCCGATCCGGGTAGGAGCAAGGGGGAGGCGGCGGCCCTGGCCTCGGTCGAGTGAGGCAGGCGGAGGCCCCGGTCCGGGCAGAGAGTTGGAGGCGGCGGCCCCAGTCCAGGCACAGGGAGAGCAGCGGCGGCCTCGACCCTGGTCCGGGCAGTATGGACCGACCTAGGAGGGGAGGCAGACCCCTCCAGCCCGGGTAAGAAACCTGCATAGGAGAAGGCGACTCCGATATAAAACCTACGACCCAAGGACCTCGCTGCCACGTCCCAGCTTGCTTGGCCACGGCACACGAACCATGGATGTAAAGGGTGGGGCCAGTACTGCGCGCACTGCACTCCACCTAAAAGCTCCTTTGCGCAGGCCCGAGGACAGGTCCACGTCCTCCCCCTCCACAGCAAAAGATGCTCACAAACTCAAGCTAGCATGCTGGAACATCAGAACCATGCAAGACAAGGCTGACAGCCACCGACCTGAACGTCGGTCTGCCCTCATTGCACATGAACTCCTCAGACTTAACATCGACATAGCCGCTCTCAGTGAAGTCCGCCTGGCAGATGTAGGCAGCCTCCAAGAACGCGGCGCGGGCTACAGACTTTACTGGTCTGGCAAGCCTTTGGATGAACGATGCCTATCTGGTGTAGGCTTCATGGCCAAGAACTCCATTGCCTCCAAACTCGAAAACCTCCCGACAGGCCACTTGGACCGGATCATGTCCATGCGACTCCCCCTTCAAAACAAGTGTCGCATCACCCTCATCAGTGTCTATGCTCCAACCCTCCAGGCGGAACCAGCAGAAAAGGAATAGTTCTACACTGACCTGCGCAACCTCATTCAACGCACCCCTACAGCCGACAAGGTGGTCATCCTTGGCGACTTCAACGCTCGCATCGGCAAAGACTCAGAAACCTGGCCAGGAATCCTGGGCAAGCATGGTGTCGGCAAGTGCAACGACAATGGGCGCCTCCTGTTGGAGCTCTGCGCAGAACAGCGGCTTGTCATTACAAACACCCTTTTTCAGCAGAGGGACCAGTCTGAAGACTACCTGGACGCATCCCCGATCCAAACACTGGCACCTCCTGGACTACGTCCTGGTGCGAGAAAGAGACAAACGAGATGTGCTCCACACCAGGGTCATGCCCAGCGCGGAATGCCACACTGACCACCGGCTGGTTCGCTGCAAGCTCAACCTTCACTTCAAGCCAAAGCCCAGGAACAGTAAATCCCCCAGAAAGAGGTTCAATGTTGGAAACCTGCAGTCAGATGAAGTGAGAGGAAACTTCCAGGCAAACCTCAAAGCAAAGCTCGACGATGCAATCCGCCTCACGGACTCGTCCCCTGAAACCCTCTGGGATCAGCTGAAGACAACCATACTGCAATCCACTGAAGAGGTACTGGGCTTCTCCTCCAGGAAAAACAAGGACTGGTTCGACGATAACAGCCAGGAAATCCAGGAGCTGCTGGCAAAGAAGCAAGCTGCCCACCAGGCTCACCTTACAAAGCCGTCCTGTCCAGAGAAGAAACAAGCCTTCCGTCGTGCATGCAGCCATCTTCAGCGCAAACTCCGGGAGATCCAAAATGAGTGGTGGACTAGCCTCGCCAAGCGAACCCAGCTCAGCGCGGACATTGGCGACTTCAGGGGTTTCTACGAGGCTCTAAAGGCTGTGTACGGCCCCTCACCCCAAGTCCAAAGCCCGCTGCGCAGCTCAGACGGCAAAGTCCTCCTCAGCAACAAGATCTCCATCCTCAACCGATGGTCAGAACACTTCCAATCTCTTTTCAGTGCCAACCGCTCAGTCCAAGATTCCGCCCTGCTCCAGCTCCCTCAACAGCCCCTAAGGCTAGAGCTGGATGAGGTCCTCACCCAGGATGAGACATATAAGGCAATTGAACAACTGAAAAGTGGCAAAGCAGCAGGTATGGATGGAATCCCCCCAGAGGTCTGGAAGGCTGGCGGCAAAACTCTGCATGTCAAACTGCATGAGTTTTTCAAGCTTTGTTGGGACCAAGGTAAACTGCCTCAGGACCTTTGTGATGCCATCATCATCACCCTGTACAAAAACAAAGGCGAGAAATCAGACTGCTCAAACTACAGGGGAATCACGCTGCTCTCCATTGCAGGCAAAATCTTCGCTAGGATTCTCCTAAACAGAATAATACCTAGTGTCACAGAGAATATTCTCCCAGAATCACAGTGCGGCTTTCGCGCAAACAGAGGAACTACTGACATGGTCTTTGCCCTCAGACAGCTCCAAGAAAAGTGCAGAGAACAAAACAAAGGACTCTACATCACCTTTGTTGACCTCACAAAAGCCTTCGCCACCATGAGCAGGAAAGGGCTTTGGCAAATACTAGAGCGCATCGGATGCCCCCCAAAGTTCCTCAACATGGTTATCCAACTGCACGAAAACCAACAAGGTTGGGTCAGATACAGCAATGAGCTCTCTGAACCCTTCTCTATTAACAATGGCATGAAGCAAGGTTGTGTTTTCGCACCAACCCTCTTTTCAATCTTCTTCAGCATGATGCTGAACCAAGCCATGAAAGACCTCAACAATGAAGACGCTGTTTACATCCGGTACTGCACGGATGGCAGTCTCTTCAATCTGAGGCGCCTGCAAGCTCACACCAAGACACAAGAGAAACTTGTCCATGAACTACTCTTTGCAGACGATGCCGCTTTAGTTGCCCATTCAGAGCCAGCTCTTCAGCGCTTGACGTCCTGTTTTGCGGAAACTGCCAAAATGTTTGGTCTGGAAGTCAGCCTGAAGAAAACGGATGTCCTCCATCAGCCAGCTCCCCACCATGACTACCTGCCCCCCCACATCTCCATCGGGCACACAAAACTCAAAACGGTCAACCAGTTTACCTATCTCGGCTGCACCATTTCATCAGATGCAAGGATTGACAACGAGATAGACAACAGACTCGCCAAGGCAAATAGCGCTTTTGGAAGACTACACAAAAGAGTCTGGAAAAACAACCAACTGAAAATCCTCACAAAGATAAGCGTATACAGAGCCGTTGTCATACCCACACTCCTGTTCGGCTCCGAATCATGGGTCCTCTACCGGCATCTCCTACGGCTCCTAGAACGCTTCCACCAGCGTTGTCTCCGCTCCATCCTCAACATTCATTGGAGCGCCTTCATTCCTAACATCGAAGTACTCGAGATGGCAGAGGCCGACAACATCAAATCCACGCTGCTGAAGATCCAACTGCGCTGGGTGGGTCACGTCTCCAGAATGGAGGACCGTCGCCTTCCCAAGCTCGTGTTATATGGCGAGCTCTCCACTGGCCACCGTGACAGAGGTGCACCAAAGAAGAGGTACAAGGACTGCCTAAAGAAATCTCTTGGTGCCTGCCACATTGACCACCGCCAGTGGGCTGATATCGCCTCAAACCGTGCATCTTGGCGCCTCACAGTTCGGTGGGCAGCAACCTCCTTTGAAGAAGACCGCAGAGCCCACCTCACTGACAAAAGACAAAGGAGGAAAAACCCAACACCCAACCCCAACCCACCAATTTTCCCCTGCAACCGTGTCTGCCTGTCCCGCATCGGACTTGTCAGCCACAAACGAGCCTGCAGCTGACATGGTCATTTACCCCCTCTATAAATCTTCGTCCGCGAAGCCAAACCAAAGACAGGTGGTCCTGGTGGGACAGTACGTAAGGCCCTGGGCAGTCATGTGAGTATGGGTGTGGGACACAGAACTGAATTGGTAGGTCTCTGTCACTGGTGCAGACAGAGTGAAGGTGCTCATCAGAGCGATCTCCCAATCTGTACCTAGTCTCTCTAATGTAGAGAAGGTCACAAAGGGAACACTGGATGCTGTAAATCAGTCCTGCGGATACACAAGTGAAGTGTTGCTTCACTTGAAAGGTCTGTTTGGACCCTGGACTATAAAGAGGGTGGAGGTGTAGGCGTAAGTGTGGCACCTCCTGCGGCCACAGGGGAAGGTGCTGGGGGCGGGGGGGGGGTGTGATTTTGTAGGAAGGTATCTCTCTGTGCATGAGTGAGACACAGAGGTAGTGGCCCCTACAGAAGGCAGAGAGGGGAAGATGTGTCTGGTAGTGGGATCCTGTTGTAAGTGCTGGAAATTCCAGAGGATGATGTGTTGGATGCGAAAGCTGGTGGAGTGGTAGGCAAGGACAAGGGGAATCCTGTGTTTGTTTCATCTGGTGGTAGAAGGAGCCAGAACAGATGAACGGGAAATGGAGAAAGTGCGGGTGAGGACTGAGTTGACAGTGGGGAAGGGGAAGCCATTTTGTGGGAGAAGGCAGACATTTCAGAAGATCTGGATTGGAAGACCTCATCTTGGAACTAATGCGGCTGAAACGGAGAAATTGCAAGAAGGGAATAGAATCCTTGCAAAGGACAGGGTGTGAAGAAGTGTAGTCAAGGTAGTTGTGGGAGATGGTGGGTTTGTAATATATGTTGGTGGAAAGCTTGTCTTCTGAGATGGAGACAGGGAGATCCAGAAAGGAGAGAGTTGCTGGAGATGGACCAGGTGAGTTTGAGATCAGGGTGGAAGTGAATGATGTTGATTGTGAGTAGATGAGGCAGCCCAGTAGACAGGGGATTAGGCAGTGTGACGTGAGAGTTGTTGTCTTCACTTTTCAGGATGTCAGCACCTCTGGCATGACCAACAGTTCTTGCCTTTCCCTCACTGGCCTTGAAAAGGAGATGGTGATCAATGATATCATCCAATGATAACACTCCCACAATGCATTGGATAGAGAGATCCAGGATTTGGATAAGCAATGATCAAGTAATGGTGCCATATTTCTGACTCATGATCACATGTGATTTGGAGGGGAATCTGCAGGTGGTGGTGTTTGCCTTTGTCCTTTTTGTCCACAGAGCTTGTGGCTTGGGGGGTGCTGTCAGAGTTGGCCTGGAGTCAGCACTTTTTCTGAAGCTAATGGAGTGTAAGAAATAGAACAATGGCTGAATGAAATCCCAGCAGCATGTGAATGAACCAGCAGAGAGGATGGCCAATTATAAAATGGTGGAAGAAAGGAGCTGCATTAATACAATCAACATTCAGTTGAGGCTCAAAATATCGCTAGGGACTGGAAAGGTCTGACTTAGTCTCAGCCATGAACTCCCAAGACAAAGCTATGAAATACTAGTCATAATCTCCTGCTCCGGCATCATTAACCTTCACTATACAGTTTATCCATTTTGTGTGTTGAACCTCAGTCCAAGGTAGATTTGGTTCAGCTCTGATATTCTGCGGTATCTTGTAGGGAAGACACAGTGTATCTAGGGCTTCAAATCTGCAGATATCGGCCTTTGAAATCATACTAATGTAGGCTTGTGTATGGATTTGGATGATTTTGAAAAATCAGCATTGATAGTATTTTTCCAGTATTTTGAGATGCCTATTGTATATCTTCCTGGTATCAGGAACATATAGAATAGGGGGGGAAAACACACAGAAATGCTAGAGGAACTCAGCTGAGCTTACAGTGACCCTAAGAGGTAAAGATATACAGTATTACCAACATTTGGGACCTGAGTTCTTCAAGGTTCAGCACAGGGGTTCTGGCTACTGGTAGATAATTCCAGATCTGGCCTGGCCTGGACATTCCTATTCCACAATCAGCCAATAATAGGTGTTGGATCTTATCAAGAGAAAATAATTAGAAGGAGACTTGAGATTTCAGATTGATTGCCAAAGAATACATACATAGCATCAGATACAATCCTGAGATTCTTATTCGTACAGGCCAGGCAGGATTGCCACATATTGGCAGCTTTAAAAAACAACTGTACATAATGTGCTGTGACAGAGTATACAGAAATGTTTCTGGGAGATAAATTAGGAAATTTTGTTAGAGTAGGTCACTTGCAAACATTTTAAAGCAGATCTTATTTGAAATACTGGAGACATAGTGGCTTCTCACACTTTTTTGCAAGAGCTTTGAAGAGTGGTCACAAGACAGACACTGATGGATTATTGTTTACAAA
Source organism: Narcine bancroftii (assembly GCF_036971445.1). Classification (NCBI taxonomy): domain Eukaryota; kingdom Metazoa; phylum Chordata; class Chondrichthyes; order Torpediniformes; family Narcinidae; genus Narcine; species Narcine bancroftii. The sequence continues at coordinate 205,316,519 of NC_091474.1, forward strand.
GGCAACAGATGAAAGAGCAGACTGGATCCGCTATTGTCTTGCTGTTGTAAGAGGGTCATGTGACTTTGCAAGCAGAGAGAGTCAAGCAGGCTTTCTCTCAATCTCAGAATGTGAGAGATTACAACCAGAAAGAAGTTGTAGGTACTGGAACAGGACAAGCTGACAAGTTTTTGGAAGACAGCCTGGTCAAAGCCCTTGTGGTTCATGCAAGAGGAGAGGTCTGGCTGTCTAATGTTTCACTTGGAATAAGGGAAACATAAAGGAACTCTATGGTGACCTGAAAGAAAGAGATTATCATCTGGAGAACCCTGACAGGGTAAGTTTCATCAGGCAGACACTGGGGTGACTGATAGAAGTACATCAATTGTGGATGTCCTGAAAAACAATGGGTGGTAACCATTTATCTTTCGAGTACCAAAGCCTGGTAAACTTTATAACTTTATAACTATGGGATTGTACTCGCTGGAGTTTAGAAGATTGAGAGGGGATCTCATAGAGACATATAAAATTCTGGCAGGACTGGACAGAATGGATGCAGATGGGATGTTTCCAATGATGGGAAAATCCAGAACCCGGGGCCATGGTTTGAGGATAATAGGCAAACCATTTAGGACCGAGATGAGGAGGAATTTCTTTACCCAGAGGGTGGTGAATCTGTGGAATTCATTGCCACAGAGGGCAGTAGAGGTAGGTTCATTAAATATATTTAAGAGGGAATTAGATATATTTCTTCAGTATAAGGGTATTAAAAGTTACGGAGAGAAGGTGGGGACGGGGTACTGAACTTTAAGATCAGCCATGATCTCGTTGAATGGCGGAGCAGGCTCGAAGGGTCGAATGACCTACTCCTGCTCCTATCTTCTATGTTTCTATGTTAAATTCTGAGCACAGTATAAGAATTGCCTGCAACCAGTGATCTTGGAGGAATGAGAAGTGAGATTGGACTGTGAACCAAAGAATTTTTCTGAACTTACACATTACATACATATGCGCTTAGAATTAGAAGGGGGTTAAGTTGTTAATAATAGATAAGTTAAAGTTTGATTCTGTTTTCATGTTTAAAGATCATTAAAAGCAACTTTTGTTTAAGTACCCATTGGTCTTGGTGAATATCTACTGCCGTTGGGTTTATGGGTCCTCTGGGCTCGTAACAGTGCTCATAAACAAATGTAAAGAACTGACTGTGCAACACAGAGAGAAACAAATATACAGTAAAGTGCAAAAGTCAGAGTCCTTAAATGAGTCCCTGATTGAGTTTGTTACCAGAATATGAGGGACACCATTGAGGATCCCTGAATAATTGAGATCCTTGGTGTGGGGTGACGATGAAGAGATGTGACAGGTTCCTCGGCAGGGATGGCTTAGAGTTTCCCAGTTAAAGGCTGAAGGAATTATACCTGCTCAAGGAAACCTAGATGAAGTGGTTGCTCAAACGCTACTGATACCAGCGTTCATTCTGCCACTCTGTTTCTAATTCAAACCTTCAAACCTGACCATTGCAATATATGAGGCTTGTGCTTGTTGGTTGGAACATTTTCCAGTTCTGCTGTGATGGATGCCAGTCAAAGTAGAGAGGTAGTAAAAATAAAGGTGGCTGCATGGTTGTAAGTCATCTACTCATATTGTTCTCAGTGGAGGAGGGGGCAGACAAAAGTCAAGCTGTTCCATTGTATCTATGCTTCATTCAGTAGGAGACACCATTTCAGTCTTGTAATATTGAATAAACAAGCTGAATAGAAAATGATCATATATATGTTTCTGCTCAGGAACTGGCTGCTGTATTGACCACAGGTAATAAATCTACAAAGTCAAGTGCACAAATTACACATTGAAATCTATGATGTCCATGATGACCCACTTTACACCAACCAGACTAATGCTTATTAAACATCAGATTCACTATCAGAAAGAAAAGAAAAACAGTGATAGATTCATGAGAGAAACTGGAGGGACTCAATGCAATAGGTAGCTTCCATGGGTAGAAAGGGTCAGGATCGTTTAAGTTTAGACATACAGTTCGATACCAAGCCCTTCCAGCCCATGAGGTTGTGACCCACAAATACACCAATTAACTTGCAAGCCCTGTACATTTTTGAAAGGTGAGAGGAAACCAGAGCACCCAAAAGAAACCCATGAAGACACAGGAAAAACACACAAACTTCTTACAGACTGCGCTGGATTTGAACCCGCATCACTGGCTTTGTAATAGCGTTGCGCTAACCGCCACTGAATCCTTAATCAAGACTAAAGTCAGAAGGTGAGATATCAAACATATAAAAAGGGAAAGATGAGTGGCAGAAGGGCTGGGAATCTCAAAGGTGAAAAGGTGTTAGACAGAAGGTCGTGAGAGAACTGGAGAAGTAGAAACTGCCAGAAATGGGTTAGTCAGAACTTAAGTTGGTGAAGAAAAGATGCAAGCCATGGAACAGGGTAGATGTGAATTCCACCTTTATTTTTCCAGAAATCCTATTTTGAGTGAGCAATAATAATGTTCAAACAAAACATGAAAATCAAGCAAAAACCTGCAGATGCTGAGCTTGCAGGCACCGTTGAGTAAAGTGCCAAAGAATATAATGAATATGCCCCATGACGTGCAGTACGCAATTTAGTCAGCAGAGGGAGTCGTGTGGCTTCATGCTTGAACTGTCAGCAGCATACTACTTCATAAATGCGGCTGCACTCCAACGCAAAACAAAAGCCTTTGTTGCTTCGATTTGACCCCTTGCCCCTTGTCCTTGGGGGGGGGGGGGGGAGGAATGACTGTCGTCTTTGCTTTTGTCTTTATAAATTTCCTGACTATTGTGTCAAAAGTAAATAAATTTTGTTCATGCTCTTCATGTCTATTTTTAGACCCTCAGCCAGTTACTTAACTGTGACACAGATGTACGCTATGTGCACCTCTAATACCCCTTTAAGACTGGTGCACAGTCAGAGAAGAGATAATACAGAGGGAAACCAAAATTGCAGAGAGTGAGAATAAAGAGGGGATGAAAAACATCTTAAATCTTTGAGGAAAAACCCCACAAGAACTGCATAGGCTTGAATGGTGAGCTAATAATAAAAATCTGGAGGGTCTCAACGGGTCAATAAGCATCCATGAAGAGAAATGGACAGTAAACTTTTCAGCTTGGGTCACTTTTTGAAATGTCAAAATCACTTTTTGACCCAGCAAATTAGGTTTGTCTTCTACTGCACACCATGCAGCTTATTACAAAATAGAACGTTTGTTAAACACGTTACTGAAGGAAATATTCCCAATGAATGAAGCTTACTTATCAACAGAGCATTGCTGATGTTGACGGAAGGTACCCTGATGCATGAAGATCCATTATTATCCATTTTTACACAGAGAGCTGTGGGTGCCTGGACTGTGGGTGCCTGGTGGTGGTGGAGGCTGAAATATTAGGGGCATTTAAGAAACTCTTAAGCACATGGATGAAAAAAGAATAGAAAGTCACAAGGTAGGATGGGTTTGGTATTTTTGCCAGGAATATATAGGTCAGCACATCATCGAGTGCTGAAGGGCCTGTAATGTGTTGTAGTGTTCTATTAGGCTCAAACCCCACCCCACAATATTTTGGCAGGGTAATGAAGAGAAGCAGTAAGTAACAGGAAATGGTCATGTTTTGTTGTAGGTTTATCTGTAGCCTTTCTCTGTCTCCCTGCTTGGAGATGCTAAGGGTGGGTACAGTTTCTTCCTGCTTGCTGCTGCTCTCCATAATCTCACACTCATGGACAGTTTTATAAATATGGAAAAATACAAAGTTGTAAAATGGAAGCCATAGGAATGCTAGAGAGTAATCCGCCAATGTAATTTAGGCAAATATTTTGGGAAAGACTGAATGTTGCAAGCTACATTGTAATCCCATCCACAATCTGAATCATTCCCTCCCTTAATGTCACTTAAAGGACTGTTGTAAGGTGCAATGTAATTCCCTGACTCCAGTGTGTAATGTTTATAAATGCGTACTGCCACAATTTGACAAGGATTCTTGGACAGGTTCTCTCAAACCTCTACCACCAAGAAGCACAAGGGTAGCAGGTATAGTGGGACACTACCAGCTGCAGCTTCTCCTCCATGTCTCATCGCATCATGACTTGGAAATATGTCACACTTTCTTCAATGCAGTGGGAGCCCCAAACCCTAGCCTGGTCACATCTTGGAGCTGCCTGCAGATGAGCCTTGAACCAAAGAAAATGGAAGGAGATCTCCACACACTGTTGGGAGCAGTGCTGATGTCCAACACCACTCCCCATACATCAGTATGAATAGGCAGACAGGTTGCATGGGTGTGGGTTCTGGAGGTGGGATCTTCAATGAAACTATGGGCAAGAGCAGTGTGGGATGACCTTCTGAATGACTGAGAAGGTTCAAGAAGGTGGTTCACCACCACTTTGTCCAGGGCAATGAGTTTAGGATAATAAATATAGGCTTCATTATTGCTCATTCCTAATTATTCAAAAGAATAAAGTATATAATGTAAGTTATTTATATTGAGAAGCTTTCTTTGTTAGATTTGCACAGATGTTTCAATTACAACAACAAAACCAACTGAATTAAAACCATAAAACCTAAAGGTGCTGGAAATTGGAAATTAAAACACAAATGCTGGAAAAAAAACTTGAGGTCAGACAGCATCTGTGGGAAGGAAACCAGAAATTTAAAAAATTCATTCATTCTATGTCTAAAACCATTCAACAAAACTGAAAACAGGAACACTTGATACTTGATAAGTTGTCTGAAAATGGATTGTAAAACAAAATTTGGTGTAGTTTCAGAAAGAGATATAAAAGTAGATGGAGTGATGTTCCTGACCACTAGAGGGAGTCAGAGACTAGTTTGTGGCAGCTTCAGTTGGATTCAAGATGAATGCCTCCACATGGTCTTATGTACTTTAGCTAATAAAGTATAGTTGCTTCAAATGAACCCAAGTTTCTTTATTACAATTTTTTTAAATCACATGGTACCAGGAATGTGCATGTACCAGGAATGTGCATTGTATCAAGAGTGTGAATTAATTGTTAGCAGCAAAGAAATGGAAAAAGTAAAGGTTCCAGATACTGTAAATTGGACTGGAAATATCAAACATGAGTGGAGGTTGTTCAAACAAATATTCATGCTGTACCTGCAAGCCATTCAACTCGATAGCAAGCCTGCTGCATGGAAGAGTGCACTGCTACTTACCATGGAAGGACCTCAAGCACTGGAGGTTTTCAATACTTTCATTTTTGCCAAGGCAGAGGACTAAGGCAAGTTCAACAGGTTATCAAGATATTTGAAGAACAGTGTTCACTGAATAAAAATTAAAGGTTTGAGAGGTACATGTTTGGTTGAAGGGAGAGAGCTTTGATACTTTTTTAATGGACTTGAAATTAAAAGCAAGAACATGCAATTTTAGATCGCTGCAAGATTCAATGATCTGTGATCAAATTGTGTTTGGGATTAATGAGAGAGAGGTTGCTGTGAGAGACAAGGTTTACCTTAGCTGGAGCTGTGAAGATACGCCATGCCAGTGAATTAGCTTTGCAGTGCATGAAAAAGTTTGGTGAAAGAGAAAAAGCCAGTGAAAATGAAGACATAGCAGTAGCCACAGTGTGTGTCCACACACCAAACAAAAAACAAGATATAGGAAACAATGAAAAGATGGAGAGACATTTAAGTGCAAATGATGTGGCACTCAACATGCCACCCCCCCCCCATGGAAAAAGTCTGTAATAAGTGCAAAGGGAAGAATATTATGCAAAACAATTTTTTTCCAAAGGGAAACAAAATAGAAGTTCAAGTGTGCACACTATAGACGGAACTGCTCTCAGCGATACACTCTTTGTGGTCATGGTAGTGCAGAAAGATTACAAACCAACAAACACTGAACAGCCAAGCGTGAACAGAGATGAGCAGGACAAGTGGAATGTGTTATTGTATACAAATGGAGCAAATATTCCTTTCAAGCTATACACAGGGGCAAAGGTCAATTTGATCTGTGAGTGTGACATCAGGGCAGTGAAGATAAAGCCATATATCCATGCAAATCCTGTATAGGTCAAAGCCTACAATGGACAGAGCATTGACACGAAAGGTACATGTAAACTCAAGGTGAAAGTTAAAGATAAAAAGCACCACCTCAAGGTGGACCCCGAACAAATCAAACTCTGTGATTGTTATTTTATGTAGCTTTAATTTATTGATAACACAGATAAACATTTTGCATAGCTTTGCTTTTAGACTTTCATAATGATGAATAACAAAACATTTACTGTACAATGATACAAAAGAAATGTAGAGATACTATCTTAAAGAAATACACAAACTTTAAAAAAATACATAAAAAGTTATTTAAAGAGATGCAAAAAAGTTCAAAGAAAAATTTCTCATGCTCATGCTTCCTTCATATCTGGTTGAATAATGAGCAAGTCGTTAGTCTTGCACTGCAGAGCTAATTCACTGGCATGGCATATCTTCACAGCTCCAGCTAAGGTAAGCTCTGTCTCTCAAAGCAACCTCTCTCTCACTAATCCCAAACACAATTTGATCACAGATCATTGAATCTTGCAGCGATCTTGGTGGATATTATGACATATTACATCATAGTCACTGTGATAACACTACAAACAATAGCTCTCTTAAAGAGACAGGCAAAAAATTAACTTAGAATCAAAACACAATATTTTAACCTTTGCAATCACTGCTGGGTGACAAAGCATGTAAAAACTTAAGCCTAGTTAAGAGGGTGTACACACCAGAGAAACCTATTGTGATAGTTGATGCATTATCCAGGGCAATGATGCAGAGTAAAGCACACAATGAAAATTCCACAGCGACAGATGTGAATTTCCATGTGAACCTGATCATTGAATTACTTCCCCATCTGACATGAAATCCAAGCAGATCGTAGCTGAAGCAGTTCAACAGAAGGTCATCAAGAATCTGAATGACGGATGGCTAAGAGGTGAATGTCAGCCATACTATAACTTCAGAGTTGAACTATGTGTTGTCAAAGGGCTTCTACTCAGACAGAGCAGAATTATCATTCCTCAATAACTCTAACAATTATCGGCCAGTAAATTTGACATCAGTGGTGGGGAAACTAATGGAAAGTATTCTTAGGCATAATATATATAAATATCTGGAAAGACAGGGATTGATCAGGGACACCCAACATGGATTTGTAAGGGGAAAGTCATGTTTGACAAATCTTGTTGAATTTTTTGAAGAAGTGACTAGATAGGTTGATGAAGGTAGAGCAGTTGACGTGGTTTACTTGGATTTCAGTAAGGCTTTCAATAAGGTTCTGCATGAAAGGTTAGTGAGGAAGGTTTGGTCACGAGGGATTAATATAGAGAGTCAGATGGGTTCAACAGTGGCTAGAAGATAGGTACCAGAGAGTCATGGTGGACAACTGTCTGTCAGGATGGAGGCCAGTGATGAGTGGTGTGCCTCAGGGATCAGTTTTGGGACCTTTATTGTTTGTCATTTATATTAATAATTTGGATGACAAGGTGGTAAAATGGGTGAGTAAATATGCAGACAATACAAAAATAGGGGAGTTGTGGATAGCGAGGAGGGTTTTCGTGGACTCTAAAAGGATTTGGACTGCTTGGAAGAGTGGGCTGAAAGGTGGCAGATGGAGTATAATGTAGACAAGTGTGAGGTGCTTCATTTTGGGAAGAATAACCAAAATAGGAAGTATGCAGTGAAGGAGAGGACATTGAGGAATGCAGAGGAACAGAGGGATCTTGGAATAATGGTTCATTGTTCCTTGAAGGTGGATTCCCATGTAGATAGGGTGGTGAAGAAGGCTTTTGGCATGCTGGCCTTTATAAATCATAGCATAGAATATAGGAGCTGGGAGGTGATGTTGAAACTGTTTAAGGCACTGGTTTGGAATATTATGTGCAGTTCTGGCCTCCTTATGGTTGAGAGGGTGCAAAGAAGGTTTTCTAAAATGCTGCTTGGATTGCAGTATCTAGAATACGGAGAAAGATTGAGTAGACTTGGACTTTATTCATTGGAGCGTAGAAGATAGAGAGGGGATTTGATAGAGGTATTTAAAATTATGAAGGGAATAGATAGGGTAGATGTGAATAGGCTCTTTCCCCTGAGGGTAGGAGAGATTGGAACAAGGGGTTATAAGTTAAGGGTTAGGGGGGAAAACTTTAGAATTAATATAAGAGGATGCTTCTCTACTCAGAGAGTGGTGGCTGAGTGGAATGGCCTCCAGGAAGAGATAGCTGCAGCAGGGTCAATTTTGTCATTTCAGAAGAGGTTAGATGAGTACATGGATGTGAGGGGATTGGAGGGTTATGGGTAGGGAGTAGGTAGGTGGAACTAGTTGGAGTTTCACATAAATCACTGCGGACTAGAAGGGCCGATGTGGTTATATGGTTAATAAGAGATGCTGAAAAGGGTGCACGGGGGGGGGGGGGCACCTTGGAATGAAAAAAATGCAAGAGGAGGGCCAGAACTGCAGTTTCTTGGCCAGAGGTAAATGCTGACATTTGACAGGATGGTTCAAGCTGTGAGACCTGTTTGAAACATCACGTAAAACAGACAAATGAAACCATGATAATAGCTGACATGCCAGTATGACCATGACAAAAAGTTGGGAACTGATCTGTTCCACATGGATAGAAATAATTACTTGCTGGTTATTGATTACCTATCAAACTATCCTGAGATTGTGCTGCTTCTTAACATGTTTGCTTGTGTGATCAAATGTATAAAATTGATCTTTGCAAGACATGGAATTCCTCAAATTGTCCACTGTGACAATGGACCAAACTATAGCTGTAGAGAATTCCAGAACTTTGCAGAAGAGTATGATTTTCCACAAGTGACTTCAAGTCCTCTGCATCCACAGTCAAATGGTAAACCCAATAAAGGAAATCACATAGCTAAACAGTTGCTCAAGAAAGCACTAGACAGTGGCTCAGATCCTTATCTTGCTCTTTTGAGATACAGAGCTTTGCCACTTGAACATGGCATGTCACCCGCTGAGCTTCTGTTGGGATGTAGACTATGCACAACACTTCTCTACTCTGCAGACCCAAATAAGAACAGAGATGTCAAACAGAAACAAAAGTGACTGCAATGGAGACAAAAAGCAAACTATGACAAGTCAGCAATAACTGTGCCACTGGCACAACATGATACAGTTTGGCTCAGAGATTCCAACACCTGGGACAAAAAGGCCACTGTTCTGGAGGAAGTAAATCCAAGATCTTACAACATTCAAATATGGAGAAGGAATCGAAAGAGCCTGCTGAAAATGCAAGAACAGACAAATTCAGAAGATTCAGCCTGCATAGTAACAGAGGAAACACCACCAATGCTAGATAGTAGTGGATCAGCAGACCCACACAAGTTATCCAGTCACCTAACAGGTTGAATCTCTAAAAGAAAAAAAAGAACTGTATACTTAAAAGGTTTGTGCTACTGATGCTCTGTTTACATTTGGGTTTAACTTTAAATTGAAATGATAACTGTATTTGTGTATCTTGTTGTTAAACATCTCAAGGAAAGGGTAGTGATAGAGTGTTAGTGATCCTCCTGACCAGTAGAGGGTGTCAGAGACTAGTTTGTGGCAACTTCAGTTGGATTCATGATGGATGCTTCCACACAATCTTGTTTACTTTAGCTAATATAGTTGTTTAAAAAGAACCCTTGTTTCTTTATTACAATAAAAGAAACATCACAATCGATAATGAAAATACTGGGCAAGAAAATTTTAAGCAAATTCATAAAGAGGGAGAGAGGGACATGGAGAGGGAACTTCTAAGTTAGACCTTGGTAACTGAGGGTGTAGTTATATGTCGAGGGATTGTGACTGGCAATGATAATGGAGCTGACAAGAGAGGAAGCCAGATATGTTGGAGAGTTGTAGAAATGAAGGGGGAGGGACATAAGTACAATGAAGAAACTGAGATGGTCTCTACTGTGGATATTTATATCAGTCAAATTACGTATCTGAGAGGTGCATGAGAATGAGCTCAATGTACGAAGATTAAAATAGCTTTTCAGCTCAGTCCAGTTTAAAGGAAATTCCTTGAGTAGGTCTGCCAATTACTGTCTGACATCCAGGCACTTAGGACACTTTGGCCTGGGAAAGCCTATTGCCAATTACTGTCTGACATCCAGGCGCTTAGGACACTTTGGCCTGGGAAAGCCTACTGCCAATTACTGTCTGACATCCCGGCGCTTAGGACACTTTGGCCTGGGAAAGCCTACAAGGTGAAAATATCGCTGTGATTTGTCTCATTACTGTCAGTCACCTGTAGGGAAAGTCCTCACATCATCCACTCCACAGAAGGAATGCAACCCTTGTTTTCTCGAATGTGGATGTAACTGGTTTGGCTGATGTTTCAGAAACACTGTAGCTGAAGGTGGTGAGATTAAGGATCATGACGACCTCTATCACGAGGCACTTGCAATGGCTGGGTGTTTCTGCCATAGGACTGTGCACTGGATGCTTGCAAAGAGCACAGCCTGTGCAGGACTCTCTCCTTATTTAACGGCACCTGTCTCTATTGTGTGGACTGAGGAGCAACCAGTCTCCAGTGGATGAGTTCATGGATGTGATGGGGTTAGAGGGTTATGGGCAGGGAGCAAGTAGGTGGAGCTACTGGAGTTTCACTTAAATCAGTGTGGACTGGAAGGGCTGATATGGCCTGTTTCTATATTGTAATTGTTATATGCTGTCGCATCGATCTCTGGAGCTTCACCCCTTCCTCCGCACAAGGAATACCTCCCAGGAGGTGAACGTGTTCCTCTTTGGTGACAGGCCAGGTAAAACCTCTGGTCTGTGAAGGTGGGTTTCTGAAGGCCAGCACCTTATTAGGTACCTGGATGAAGCCTGGGGGGTGGATGGAGGGGTGGATGGAGGGGTGGATGGGGGGGTGGAGGGGTAGGTAAAGCGCCCTGGCCATTTATTTAAAACATCCAACTTGGACTTGAGCTGATCAAGAATGGAGCAATAGCGTCGGCACCTTGATGAGAACCACAGACCCAGTAAATTATAAAGGGCAACCCTTTCTCAAAGGAAGCGAGGATGGTAGTAAATAGTCTGGAAGCTCGCATCCATTCATTAGGGGTTCAGAGCCGCTGCTGGTGGTTTCCTGGGCAGACCTGACACCTCCTAAAAATGGTGTTGGACTGCAGGCTGAGGCCGGCACTGCGTCTCTGGGTGGGGGGCGGTGGGAGCCGTCAGCAACACCCCCCCCCCCCCCCCGCCCACTCTTCCCCAGCCTCTATTGCTACCCCGACCTTTCTCTCTTTTATGTGGTCGCTTCTAAGAGCTTTTTCAACGAGGTGTGGAGAGACGGGCTGGGGCGAGGATCTGCGCTGCTTTTATTGGGAGATTTCGTGGCACGGGTCTGGCAGTCGTCTGTCCTGACAAGTCTGACCCCCCCGCCACCCCTCCCCTTACCCGCTGCTGGGTGGTCTGAAGCCGGCTGTGTGTTCGTGCTCCACGGGACGACGGCTGGCCGTGAAACCGCCGCTCATAATGTCTGAGAAACACCAGCACCACGTAAAGGTGGGCTCTGTTGATTTATCGTGGGTCTGAAGTGGACCCGAACTCCCGGCTTTGAAATTCTCTTGTCGAAATTTCCTTCAATGTCTTTCTCTCTCTCTCTCTTGCCCCCCCCCCCACTCACTTTATCACTTTACAGAATTCGAGCTGCCCCTGATCTGTGCTTGTCCCACTTCTCTGCTTCAGCTGCTCAAAGCAGAGTAGCTTGGACAAGCCCCCCCCCCCCCAATGCTCCTCAGAGATGCATCATTCTGAACCCTAACCCTGGACTTGGCCACTTTCCACCACTCTAGTGCAGTATTAGCTAGAATCAGACACACACAAGGTAAAGACTGTACAACAGACTTTAATCAACAAAGACTTCCACAGAGACAGACTGGCTATTGCTGCAATAACTCTGAGTGACTTCGGAGGCCCCCCCCCCCCCCCCCCCCCCCCGCGCGCAGGCTTATATCCCAGAGGGTGATTGACACCCAACCGGGTGGGGCTTGATTCCCTTCAGGCCGACTGATTGACAGCTGGCCAGGTGCTGTCCCGTCCCCTTACGCTCCTGCAGGTACAGAGGTTGCCCCTTGCAGTAGGCCGGTGGTGGACCACCACAACTACATGGTCTTCAAGGTGCTGTTAAAGTCTCAGATCAGATCAGATTTATTGTCAGAATACATAGATGACATCTCTGAGATTCCTTTTTCCTGCAGATAGAGCAGAATTACCACAAATTGGTAGTGCAAAAAAAAATGGTACACAGTGTGAACATCAAAACAATCAAAAGAATCAAAAGAAATGTAAACCGATGACAAATGTAAACAAACTGACTCTGCAGTAGAGGGAGAGCAAAGAAGATCAATAAAGTGCACAAGTAAGAGTCCTTGAATGAGTCCGTTGTTGAAGGATCTGATGGTGTGAGTCTTGTGGCACCTATGCCTTTGTTCTGATGGCAGCAGCAAGAACAGGGCACCACCCTGTTGGGTGGTGTGGGTCTTTGATGATTAATGCTGCCCTATTTCCATTCCATCCAGCAAGAGGATTGGTACATGTGGACAAGTACCATTGCAAGTAATCCTTGACTATAGAAAAGGAACTGAGGATACCAGGAAAGTTTATTCTTATTGTGAGTAATGAGTAAGCATTGTGGTTGCAGAGGACTAGTGGATCAGTCTAACAAAAAGCATTGGTGCTCATAAGTTGCATAGTTTCAATTAAGTCAATTGCAGTAAAACTTGGACACTATATATGAAGAAGGACAAGGCCCACAATGAACAAATTGTTCACCAGATCAGTGAGACAGACGCTCCCACAAGAAAGCCAAACACAGGTATAGCAATATTGTCTGTGTCATTAGATTGAACATCATACTGGAATCATAATCATAGAGTTTTACAGCAAGGAAACCAACCCTTTGACTATCTTTCTCCTGCCATCCAAGTTGTCTCCTCAAGCTAGTTTTTGCTCTAAGAAGGAAATGGGAACAACAGTACATGGAATTTGAGCATGTGAGAAAGTGAAAACGTTTTGGAAAGATCTAAATCAGGTATTAAATAAAATCAAATATCAAAAAATCCAGAGATCTTTCTTCTAAGTAATATAAGAAGTAAAGAATTAGGCCTCAAACTGGATGAAGCGCAAAAAATATTTATTATGGTAGCCTTAGCTGTTGCAAAAAAATGTACAATGTCAACTTGAAAATCAGAAGAGAGCCTGAGAATACAGCAATGGTACATGGAAATGAATAAATGTATTCCATTGGAAAAAATAGCATATAATTTAAAAAATAAAGTCACATGATTTGCACAAATTTGGGAACCGTATATGGAACATAACAGAGAGGACTTGCCTTGGACCTCCACCCCCTAAAATGATAAGAAGACAAAATGACTTGATCCAGTGTGTAAAAGTAGATGAAACATTTTTCTTGTTTATTTTCATTGTGTGATGACATTGTTTAATGGTCTTATTATATTGTATATGTTGAATGTTTATTGGTTCTGGAGGGGGGAGGGAAGGTAGGGGGAAAAAAGGGGAGAAAATGCCAGAGTATATTTAAGAGGGAAATGTTTGTATGTATTTTGGTTGATATGGTTCACAGTGTGAAATTAAAATAACATTTAAAAAAAAAGCTAGTACTATTTGCATGTATTTAGCCCATTTACCTCAAAACTTTTCCAATCCCTGTTGAAATACAATCCAGTGATCATTGGGGGGATCAGAGGTAGAGAGGGTGAGCATATTTAAGTTCTTGGGAGTCACAATCTCGGAGGATCTTTCCTGGACTCAACACACTAATGGCATTGTGAAGAAAACAGTTCAGCACTTCTACTTCCTCAAGTGTTTACAGAGGTTTGATATGACACAAGAAACCCTGGCAAATTTCTACAGATGTGTGGTGGAAAGTGTGCTGACCAGTTGCTTCATAGTCTGGTATGGGGACACCAATACCCTTGTGTATAAAACCCTGCAAAAAGTAGTGGACACGGCTTAGGATATCACAGGCAAAACCCTTCGCTATTGAGAACATCTACAGGGAACGCTGCAGTTGGAGAGCAGCAGCAATCATCAAGGATCCACACCACCCAGCACACGCTCTGTTCTTGTTGCTGACATCAGGAAAGAGGTATAGATGCCACAAGATTCCACAGGTTCAGGAACAGCTTTTACCCTCCACCATCAGACTCAATCAGGGACTCATTTAAGGACTTTTGTGCACTTTATTGATTTTTTATTCTCCCTGTATTGAACATTCAGTTTGTTTTCATTTGTTATGTTTACAGTTCTTTTTGTTTACATGTATACACTGTGTACGGTATTTTTTGTATTACAATAAGTGGTAATTCTGTCTTGCCTGCAGGAAAAAAAATACCTCAGGGTTGTATGTAATGTCATGTATGTACTCTGACAATTAATTTGAAATCTGAAATCTAAATGTCTTTTGAACATTACAATTGTACCCAATCCATTACATCCTCTGGTAGTTTGTTCTATATATCTACAACCTTCTCTGTGACAAAAGTGCTCATCCAGATCCTTTTAATTCTTCCTCCTCTCACTTTAAATGTATGCCCTCTAGTTTTAGATTCCTCTACCCAAAAAGACTGTGACTAGAAACCTTATCTACATCCCTTTTGTGCGACCAGAATTGCACACAATACTCCATGGAGTCTACCAACATATTGTATAGTTGTAATCTGATATCTCTGCTCCTGTACTCATTGCCCCGACTGATAAAAGAACACTTGCTAAATGCCTTCTTCACCGTCAGTCTACCTGTGTTGCTGCATTTAGAGCACTGGTGAAAGAATGTCAGGAGTCAAATATTCTGTTGGGCATCAAAAGGTCTGGAATGAGCTTCTTGAATCTTCACTGGGTTAAACCTATTTCCAACATCCTTTTCCAGCATTGTACAAATGATCTTTAGACTGGGGAATTCAGATCCCAGTTTCCAGCAAGTTTTCAACTTAGATTTTCCCAACCACTAGTTGTACAGTAGTCATATTATCTGAAGAGTGGAAGGAAAGCAACCTGAGAGGTGTAAAGCTAAAACTCACCACTTTCTCGATTAATTTATGTTAATTGTTGAAAATCTTCGACAGATGTAAGCAATCGTGACACGTTTTCTTTCTTTCTCTTTCCTGTCATGGATCTCAGCCTTTTGTTCCTTTCTATTTCACTTATTTTATCTCTCATTCTTGCATTCCTTTTTTTCTGACAACTGACCAGTCATAAAGTCACACAGAGGTGACATTGGAATGCTTTTTGGACTGAAGTTTCATTAAAGAGAAGAACAGGTACAGTTTGTTGGGGAGGAATGGAGGTATAAGTTGAAAAGAGGATATGAAATTAATTTTAACATGTAAAATGACTGCTTAAGACAATAGTGTTGGTGTGTGTGTATATTTAATGGAAATGTGCCTAAACAAGATTTTTTTTGTACTGCATTGGAGTTTCCTTTCAGC
The DNA here is from genome assembly GCF_036971445.1 of Narcine bancroftii. NCBI lineage: Eukaryota > Metazoa > Chordata > Chondrichthyes > Torpediniformes > Narcinidae > Narcine > Narcine bancroftii. Next base: position 205,331,997 of record NC_091474.1, read on the forward strand.
GCAGGGTGCCACATCTTTTCTCAAGAGCTGGACTAATTACTATCTCTGAGTTGTGTGCACCATTCTAACCCCCAAGCAGAGGAGACCTGACATACTTTCTCCGATGTGGTCTTCAAGGTGCTGTGGTTCCTCTGAAGCCCCTGTGCTTCATTTTCATTCCATGCGAGGGCTCTTTAATTGGTGATTTTCTGTTGATGAATATATGGATCGTGGATTTTTATAAAGGAAATGGAAATATAAGGAGAATAGCAAATGAATTACATCAATTTATTCTGGCTCAAACATATGTGCAAATGAATTCATTTTGACTTCTGGAGAGGAAATTGGCTGAGATCAACAGTGTTGAAACAGGTGAGCAGAAATACATTTTTCATCTCCCCTCTAAATCCTTTTGCCGAGTACTTTAAAATTTTTGCCCCTTATATTTGACCGCTACACTGAGGGAAATAGACCCTTCTTATTTGGTTTAACGAGGCTCATACAATGGTCACTTTGTCAATCCTACTCTATGCATGTGCTTCACTCAGGAGTCTTGTCCAGAGCAATAGCTTGACAAGAGTGTCTTTGGACTGCCCTCCCTGACTTTGTCCCATCACAATGCAAAGAGACTCCCTGATTTGATGTTTTTCAACTGGTTGCTGGTTTTCACAGTGTTGAATCTGGTTTACATAGATCAGTGGTAAACATGAGTGCAGATTTAGCCTTGACCACAAGGTGTCTGTTGGCTTATTGTAACCAGACTCATGGTTTAAATGATGGCCTTGTGAATTTTCCGATTCTGGAATTATGGAGCATTATTCCCGATAAAGGACCGCAGATACCCTGATCAGGATTAAGGGTGGGCAAAGATGTGCTTTATGTCCTAAATCATTTCTGCTTGAACTTACTGTCATTTCCTTACAGTTTGCAGGTCAGAATGTCTAATGCTTTACTCTTCCCATTCCAGGAGAATTTGCGGAGAACAAGTAAAACAGTGCGAACCTGTCAACACGATTCATGCAAGTGAGTGAAACTGGCAACATTGGCAAGATGTCCATGTAGAAAAAAAAAAGGACATTTACTTTCACCTCTGACATCTTCATGAGGACTACAACAGCTCAAGGTGAATGTCAATCACCACGTTCTCAGGAATTCTAGTACTAGACTGGAAATATCATCTTCTCCATCTTGGGGTAACAGGAGTTTGATATTTTCCACACATTTTTGCTGCTTTCCTGTTATTTATTTTAACATTAGACTCCCTAAAATAATAGCAGGCATGGAATTGAGGTGGCTACCTTGTCAACCCATGCATGAGTTAAGATGGCTTTTGCCTTAAATTCTCATTGCTCTTTGATTTTTATTGGCATCTATTCCACACTGCATAGAATGAAAATTCCAATTTATCTGTGTTTACTAACAATGAAAACAGTGGCTAAAAAGAAGGAAGAAGAAAATGAAGAAACAGTTTATTTGATTTTCTTAAATATTTACATCTGTTCTGTTTCCTTTTGTCTTAATCACCTGTCAGCAACCCAGTTTACAATCTTTTAATTCTTTATTGAAAAGCAGCAACCAATTTAACCTCTTTTATGTGCCTGGCAAGGACTTAACTGTTTGTTAATTGTGGGCATAGTTTATTACGAAACTCATTGTGCATCCAGCTTACAGGGCTGCAAATGACTGCATGCTATGCAATTAACTATCACTACCTTTAATGTCTGACTACGGACAACACTTACATTAAAAACTCGGGGGGTGGGGGGTGGGAAACCTTTCCCTTCATGTGATGTGTATCGTGGGGATGGGCCCCTCTTAAGAGAGTAAATCACAGAAGTCTGCAGACACTGTGATTTGAAGTAAAAACAATGCTGGAAAAACTCAGTAGGTCAGTCAGTGTACTTTATATAGCAAAGATAAAGATACATAACCAATGTTTCGGACTTGAGCCCTTCATCAAGCTATGATTATGTATCTTTATCTATATAAAGTACACTGTCACCCCTCTTAACCAACTCAGATGGAAATTGAATTAGCAAGGTCAAAATCACCACATTTATTTATGATCCTGTGGGCTAAAAGATAGTTTTTATTTAAGGTTGCAATCTGTGCATGTATTGTACTCAATTGATCATGTAGACAGATCATAAATGAACATACAGCAAACTTCCCACAAGGATCAGTCAGAAACACTCCAGCCAAGTGTTGTGTTTTAACTGGGTATCATCCATTTTGCATTTCCCTGTAGTAGGCTCAATTTCCCTTTGTGGTTAGCTTATCAAAACTAGTCTGCCCCAATGACAGCAGGTATCAGCCTAGCTGCATTCAGGAAAAGGTGATGCTCCAGTACAGTTGATTACTTTCCACAAACCTGTTAACTTTAGATCAGGTTATCCACAGATATGCACCATGTACTGTCATTGCCTGAATGGGTTGAGGGTTTGGAGAGCTATGCCTCCAAATACCTAATACCAGCATCAATGCACTTTATTACAAGGTTTCCCACAATTGTTGGTTCTAAAGGACAATCCTGGTTTTTTGTGTTCCTAAGAAGTTTTCCATATTATTTAAAATCCCTTTCAAGGCTCAAGATTCAGTTTCCAACAATGGAATTTTCAGTAACAGTAAGGAACTGAATGATTTGATATTGGGTATCTCTGGTTTGATAATGAGATAAACAAAATGACCTGTAAGTAGCTTAACGTCATAGAGGTGCAAGAAAATAAGAACAAAAAGCAGGCATAAGCCACATAGTCCCGGAAAGGTGCATCCTATATAATCCTGTCTGACCTCCTGCTTCAGGACCACTTTCTCCATGACTCTCTTGATCCCCTTAGTGTACACAAATACTTCAATGACAGACTTAAACTCAACAATTGAGAATCTGTAGCCTTCTGAGCTAGAATATTCCAAATAATTAAAACACTCTGCATCACAAAATTTTTGCCTTAAATGGTGACTCTTGTCTTGAGAGAAAGATCTTCAGCTAGAATAAACAACCTTTCAGTATCTGTCCTATCAATCTCTCCCAGTATTTAGCATTCCTCATTGCTTTGAAAGGCGGTCACCTGCAGTACAGGATCTCCTCAGCCTCCACTTCTGCTTGTTGAAATATAGAAGTTCTGAACCTCCAAGAGGTTAGTACAGGTCTATCTGACATTCACTCCACCTCTGGATCTATCGCTGTTATTTTACTTAGTTGAAAACCATCAAATGATGCGCAATAATGTTTTATCATTTTGTGTTTTTATTTTTAACTGCCTCTTTCAGAGATATTTAAAAAGTGTTCATAAGCTTTAATGGTAGAGCGAATTCAAAGGCCATCAGTGTATTCCAATGCCCCAGCAGCATACTGCCTGAAGCTTACGTATCTCTCTGACATTAGGGAGACTGGATACAGACTGGGGGAATTTGCTTTGTTCAGCAGCTTCACTCTGGCTGCTGCAAGGACCACCCAGTGCAACCACTTGAATTCCACACCCCATTTCCACACTGACATGTCTATTATACTGCTGGTTAAGGCCACATGTAAATTGGAGGAATAACACATATATTCTGCCTTAAAAGACTTCAAAAATATCAACTTTTCCAAATTCTGTTACCCCCCCTCCCCCCCCACCCCTTACTGGTCTCTTGCTTTCCCTCATTCATCTGACTCCCTTCCTCCAGGTCCCCACACCTTTTCATAACAGACTGCATCCTTCTCAGTACTTTACTCCCTCTCCCCCGTCACTTATCAGGTCCCTTCTCCTCCACTCTCCCACATGTATCTCCCTATCACCCGCCAGCCTGTGCTCCTCCCCTTCCCACCTCCCACTTTTTTATTCAGGCATCCACCTGATTTTCAGCACAGCTAAACAAGGGCTCAGACCCAAAACATTGAATGCCTTTTGCTATCCATGAACACTCTATGACCTGCTGAGTTTCTCCAGCACTTTTGTGATCTGCCATCCCTTGCTCCATCACATAGATACCTCTTCATGAGAAAGGTCAGCTCATAACAGCCTCGGAATTTGGAAGGAGAGATTTTATGTGGAGAGTAGAGGAGAATCTGGTCAAATGCTTAATCACCAGTGGGTATGGGCCAATTTTCTTCTTTTCTACCATATCCCACAACTGAAGAATAACTCTTGGGAGTATGGTTTTTCACACGTGCAGGAAGAAGTTGGGAAATGGTGGTAAACTGAAAAATGCCAAATATGAAAGAAAATCTAAACCATCGCCTGTGGTTTCTCCACTTACAAATCTGTAGTGAATATGTAGATCACGTCATAAAAAATCCTCTACTTTTCCTCTATTTCTTCCAGAGCCTATACCAAATGTTCTCTGTTGGTCTTTCATTTTTGAAAAATACAGACCAAGCAACCTGCAGGGGCAGTCAAAAGAATGCCACATTTTTACCAATCACAACATCAGGAAATTCTTAAGAACTGAATTTTAAAAGTACTTCGTTGGTTGAATTTGTCACTTCTTGGTAATAAAAGGAAGGAAAAAAAATATTGAGCACATCACTTAATCCACTGTGCAGTTCTGGCACCCAACCAGTTTACACATGTGTTCTCCATGTGCTTATACCTGGAACAGACTGAAGGTTAATCTGTGCCAAAATTTTATTTTGTATCATGTGTTTCCTTTTTCCTGGTGGTCCAACTGTTATTAGGTTAAAGGTTTGTGGAATCTCAATATTTTTTAGTGTTTTTCATGGCCAAACCAAGAAATCGCTAAAAAAAATTATTGTTCTTCTTCCAGTGGAATTTTATCTTCCACATCATAGTGTTACTGAAATTTAACACAAAAAATATCCAACATATATGTTTATGAATGGTTACAAAAATGTAGGAGCCACATGGGTCCAAAGCGCTTTCTTGGCAGCATCACTCATGAGTACACTGTTAGAGAAGTGACATATCAGATCCAATCGTGTGTAAAAATATTAATCAGCTAAGAAAAGGTATCACCACTCATGACCCCATCTTTTTTATTAATTGTACCATTTTAATACACTGCAGCATTCTGCTTTGATGTCATAATGAATTTAATATAATATTAAATGGCAAACATGTTAGATAAAATTATATATTTTTTTGCCCTTGCTATAATTACTAGGAGCCTATCCACAATTCTTTCTGGACAAAATCTACTAACATTTCTCTGTATACTAGTGGAGCAAATGTGTTGCTCAGCAATACTGAAAAGAGTCTTTGTTCAATAAGGAGGGATCATTCCTTGTACTGCTTAGGTGGTCAAATAGTGAAGAGTAAAACACTAAAGCCAAGTGATTTAACTAATAACATGGCTTTGGTTTTCCACACTTCACCACTTACAGGACCTTTATTCATGGATCCGCAAGACAAGCTTATACTTCATTCCCTGAATCTGGCCATATATAAATGGCTATAAGAGTCCCCAGTTGATAAACACCACCTGAATACAATTATCACAAATTGTTATAAATCACATGGATGCAATGAACATTCCTTGGATGGTCATAGGATTTATACCAACCCTGGCATGTGCAAAACAAAGGCAGTTCTTGGTTAATAGGTTTGATTGTTGAACTCAGCACATCTTATTCAATGGCTAATCAACCACAAAACTTGAAAATAATGAGGTTTGGAAGTAAAATGAGTACAATTTTCTTAGAAGAACAATGAAGTGATTCAGGTTAGAATGAGCACTATATAACAAAGAAAAAATGTAACTCATTTCCTCATGGGTATTCATCTAAGGGAGAAATGAGTGGGAGTGTCAGAAAAAAATGAATATGATACAAAAGGTCAAAAGATTCTTTACAAAATCCAGCATTACTTGGATAAATATCTTGAACAATGAAAGGGCAGAGGCAACGAGCAAAAATCAGAAATTCAACTTGTAAGGAAAAGTTAAGGAAGTTAGACTTGTTTTCTTTGGAAAGCGTTCCCTGTGTGGTGACCTAATTGAAGCTTTCAACATTCGGAAGAAAATTGGCAAACTGTCTAGACAAATAGGTCATTATGGTGAATGCTAATGCCAAGAGACACAGCTAAAATTTAGCAAGTTGGAAACAGGGAGTAATTGGAAGGAGTGTTTACAGCAACGAACCGCATTGTTGACCAAGCAGAAAAAAGGCCACAAAAGCAGTCAGCAGATTTAAGGAATGATAGGATGGATTTCTAGGGAAAGATATAGATTATTTTTAGTGAAGTGATTTAGTTCTTTGAAATAAATTGTGAATATCCTAGATTTATTTGGCCTGGTATGGATTAAACACTGAAATTTGCCTTCGCAAATTTCCCATCAATATGAAGTGCAAGATTCAATTTTATTGTCATTGTAATATTGCATGAAATTATTTTTGCCTGCTGTAAGGCAGACAGATTTGCTATCAGCAGAAATTGCCTGGAGCTCCTCTTAGTCAGAGAAAGAGAAGCAAAAGAGAGTCACTGAGTGTCTGTAGATTCACCTCCTGCACTTCCGCAGCCTCCACGGGCACCCAGGGTCCAGACTAAACCATTGGCAACACGAACTCCGGATCTGAACCACCAACACGGTCAGGACCCTTCAGCACCCCCTTGCTTCCTGGTTCCGATACCGCAAATATGATTAATCAATGTAGAATTTTTTTTAGATATACAGCATGATAACAGGCCACATTTCAGCTCACGAGCCCATGCTGCTCAATTACACCCAGTTAACCTACAACCCTCAAACAGTGGGATGAAACCAGAGCACCTGGAGGAAATTCGCACAAACACAGGGTGAATATACAAAGTCCTTACAGACAGTGTGGGATTCGAACCCAAGTCCCGATCACTGGTGCTGTAACAGGATTGCACTAACTGTAGTGTTTGGTGGGTTTCAAATGATGAAATTCTAGGGAGTATTAAAGGAAATATTGTGTAAGCCAGTTACTCTTAGATATAGAATTATATATTTTCATGTGTACCAAGATACAGTGAAAAGGTTTGTTTTCTATTCTAGTCAACCCATAGTCAATATAGTTGGCAGTCCAGTAATAAAACAAAACGACAGGGCATAGAGTACAGTAAGTCCAAGTGTACAGGGTATAGTGTTATCAAAGTGGTGTAGGGTATAGAAAAGCATACAGTTAATACAGTGCAAGGACATCATCCTTTAACAATGAGAGGTCTATTTAAGAATCTGATAACAGAAGAAAAGAATCTGTCCTTGATCGGCAGGTTCATATTTTCATGCTTGTGTCTTTTTCCTGACGGAAGGGGAGAGAAATGTATGTGTCTGGAGTTGGTAGCTTTTCTGAGACGGAGGGATGGAGAGAGGGATGAAGTGGAGACCATGGAGGGGGACATTCCCATATCAAGCTCTGATGCATCTGGAAAAGAAACTTTCTATGGTGCATTAATTAAATCGGTAAGTGTGAGCACTGCTGTGCGAATGACTCTGACACAAAGTTCACAGACTGCACAACAAGCTTTAATTAGCTTAAACTTTGTAACCAGTCTTAATATCATTGCTGGCTCCATGTCTAACTGTCTCCCAAAGGGAAAGCCACATATCTTTATACAGGTCGAAGATTGACAGCCAGCAAGTAGGGCCAGCTTCCCAGGTTGCCTACTTGCAGGTACAGTGGTTCCCCCTGCAGTAGGCTGGTAGGTGTGCGACCATTGTAGTGGTTGTATCTCCACATTCACCCCCTTAAAATGAGTCCTTGGGGGGTGGGGGGTGGTGGTGTCCTTGGTGCCGGAGAGTATCTACAACTTCAGGCAGTCTAGCGGTTGTCTGTGCCTCTGGGAGTGTTACAGAACAGGTTCCTGGTCAATGGTCAATAGGCGTGGGGTTGCCTGAGGGTCGACAGGATCTGGGGAGGCTGGTTGTGTGGGCGGGATGGTGTTTGGCAAAGAGGGGGTGTAGGTGTGGGGCGGGTCCGCAGGGAGTAGGGCCTTCTGGAAAGGCGGAGAGAGGGTGTCAGCTCCTGGGGGATCCTGGATAGGCTAGGGGTGCCTGGGATGAGAGGGCTGGTGCCAAGTCCCTGGTCGAGACTGTGTCCTCACGTCCATTGGAGTACCTGACGTAGGCGTAGTTTGGGTTTGAATGGAGGAGGTGCACCTGCTCGACCAGGGGATCAGATTTGTGGGTTCTCATGTGTTTGCGGAGGAGTACTGGTCCTGGAGACATCAGCCACGCTGGCAGGGAGATGCCAGTTGCCGATTTCCTAGGAAAGGAGAAAAGGCATTCGTGAGGGGACTGATCGGTAGCCATGCACAAGAGTGACTGTATGGCATGGCATGCCTCGGGGAGGGCCTCTTGCCGATAGTTGATGGACCTACCTTTTGACCTCAGGCTAGGAGGACTTCCTTCTAGATTACCCCATTTTCATGCTCCACCTGCAATGTATCGCACTGTCAGGTACTGGTGCAGCTCCTCACCCATGAAGATGGACTCCTGGTTGCTGTGGATAAATGCTGGGTATCCGACATGGTGAAGATTTACACCAGTACCTTGATAACAGAGGCGGTGGAGGTGTCAGGTCAAGGGATGGCGAAGGGAAAATGGGAGTATTCATCTATGACCAAGAGGAAATAGACATTCTTATTCGTGGAAGGCAGTGGTCCCTTGAAGTTGATGCTGAGTCGCTTGAAGGGCCAAGTGGCCTTCACTACATGGTGAGCCTGTGGTGAGCAGAAGAAGTGCAGTTTGCACTCTGCACAGATCCTGCAGGACTCAGTCATGATTTGGACTTCTTAGACAGTGAAGGGAAGGTTCCGGGACTTAATGACGCCTGAGTGGCAGAGGGTGTCAAGCAGCTGTTTAGGCTGCACACTGACGCAGGTCAGGGGCAGTGCATTGGGGAGTCATTGAGTTTTCCCAACCTATACTGGATGTCATAGCTGAAGATGGCCAGCTTGACTCTCCAGTGCAAAATCATGTTGTTTTGAACTTGCTCTGTGGGTGGTGCTGAACATGAATGCCACTGTGTGCTGGTCTGTGAGAAAGGTGAACCTTCTGCCAGCCAGGTAATTGTGCCAGTGGCAGACTGCTTCCACGATTGCCTAGGCCTCCTTTTTGATGGCTGAGTGTCTAAGCTAAGAACCATGGAGGGGCCTGGAGAAAAAGGCCATGGGTCTTCCCCCTTGATTGAGGGTGGCAGCGAGGGCAACATCAGAGGCATTGCACTCCACCTGGAATGGGGTGGTCTCCTCCATGGCATGCATCATGGAATTGGAGGTGATGGCCACTTGCACCTCAGCAGGGATGGGAAGAGTGGTGGCTTGGGCCAGTTGTCCAAGAAGCAGGGAACCCACTGGGAGTAGTAAGTGAAGAGCCCTAGGCATCTGCGGAGGACCTTGAGTATGTGGGGAAGGGGCAGTTCTAGCAGGGGGTGCATGCATTCGGGCTCAGGACTGATGACACCATGTTCCACGATGCACCCCAGGATGGTGAGGCAGGTGGTACTGAACATGTACTTCTCCCTGTTGTAAATGAGGTTCAGTGCCCCAGCCGTCTGGAGAAATCTCTCCAGGTTGGGATTGTGGTCCTGCTGGTCATGGCTGCAGATGGTCACATTGTCCAGGTACAGAAAGGTTGCTCTCAGATTGTGCCAGTATACCATGCGGTTCATCTCCCATTGAAACCAAACGGGACCCGGCAGAACTGGTAGAGGTGCCCATCTGCTTCAAAGCCGGTATAAGGTTTATCCCAGGCATGGATGGGGAGCTGATAGAAGGCTGACTTTAGGTTATTCATGGAGAAAATACTATACTGGGCTACCTCGCTGACAGTGTCGGTGATGCGGGGCATTGGGTAGCTGGTTAATGGTATGGCTATAGTTGATGATCATCCTCGGTTTGCCGTCTCCTTTTACAACAAGGACCTGGGCTCTCCAGGGGCTGATGCTGGGCTCTATAACACCTTCCGCCAGAAATTGTCTCAAATCTTCCTTAATAAAGGTCCTGTCGGCTGCACAGTGGCGCCTGTTCTTGGCAGCTATGGGCTTACAGTCTGGTATCAGGTAGCTGAAGAGGGAAGGAGGGGGGACCTGTAAGGTGGTGAGCCCACAGGTGGACTGAGGCAGTCACTCGACTTTGTGCTGTGGATGTTGAGTGGGGGAAGTGGGCCACTGAAGGGTGAGGCTGTGGAGGTGACACTGGATGTCTAGACCCAGGATAACTGGGGCACAGAGCTTGGGCATGACCAGGAGCCTGAACTCTTGATATGTTCCCCCCTCCAACTATCAAGTTCACTGAGCAGCACCCTAGTGCCATGATAGAGTGGTCCTGGGCAGCAAAAGCAATAGCAAAGTTCATTGGGTATACTTTGAGTTTAAGTCTCTGGGCCATATTCGGGTCCACAAAGCTCTCAGTACTACTGCTATCAAATAGGCATTTTATCACCTTCCTGTTGACAGCAATGTCCATCATCGAGTGCCCGAGACCATGGGGAATGTCCTTCGTTAGTGTGGTGGATGCTAGGACCGCCTCAGGGACCAAGTCGCTGCTCCCCAATGGTTGTGGCGAGTAGCGGCCAGTGGGTGCCTTTCAGAGCATGAGGTGTGGCAAGTGCATGATTTTGCATGTATGTGTGTTGACCACATCATCTGGTTGGCGAGTCAGGCGAGTTGGGGTAGTTGGGGGTCAGCTGGCCCATGATCGCAGCACCCAGGAGATGCACATAGAGTTGGTGTGGTCGGGTGACTTGACTGGAAGTGACGTGCGGGTGGAGGTTGGGTGATGAAAGATTGCGGCACCCATGGTGGCAGCATGGTTGGACAGCCTGGCCAGAAGTGACATCATCAGTGCAGGCAGATGTGGCAGACTGAATAATGACACTGCCTGGCATCTGCACATAGGGACATCCAGAAAGTCGGAAGGGGCTCCTGGTTGGTCATGGAGGGCCGCACCACTCCTGGTGGGTTTGGAGAGGCACACTTTAGTTAAGCGGCCTTTCTTGCTACATTGGAAGCAATGCAAGTTCCTCACAGAGCAGTTCTTTCGGGAGTGCCTGTCCGACCCACATTAGGACCTGCAGTACTTAGAGTGGCAGACTGCATCTTCTTCGGCGATCGTCTCTTCCACGTGTGGCTGCTCAGTGACTGCTATAGTTGACATCGGCCAAGCTAGAGATTGAGGGAGGCGAGCATCGAAGATCTCTACATGATTAGCTGCAGCTTCTAGGGAGCGGACCACCTCCATGATCCTGGAAAGGGAGGCATCTCGGACAAGTCGCTCTACCTCCACAGCAGTCACCCCAGCTTCGATCGTGCACAGGTGTGCTAGTTCTCACAGCATCTGTCGTTTCACCTGGCTGCTGTACCCTGATGTTGAGCAGGTACCAGGCATAGAGTACATTCATCAAGGGCTGGTACATGCCTTCCGAGATGACCATTGCTGGTTTGAAAACCGTGCAGTCTCAGATAGCCTGGAAAGCGGGTGGGCCCAGCTTGGTGCCAAGTACTGTGAGTCTTTTCTGGTTAGTGTTGATGATCTCAGCCTGTGTGTGGATGATTGCCTCAATCGCATGCTTCCAGATCTCTAAATATGCTGGAGCATCTGGGTGTTGAGGGCCGATAGAGAGGAACTTCTCCATCGTCCTTTTAATTTTAAGCTAATTAAATTATGAGTGTTGCTGTGTGAATGATTCTGATGCAATGTCCATGGACTGTACAACAGGCTTTAATTAGTTTAAACTTTGTAATCAGTCGTAGTATCTTTGCTTGCCCCATGTCTGACTGTCCCCCAAAGGGGCCAACTCAAGTCTTTATGTGGGCCGGTGATTGACAGCCAGCAGGTGGGGCCAACCTCCCAGGTTGCCCACCTGCAGGTACAAGCGTTGCCCCCTGCAGTAGGCTGGTAAAAGTGTGGCCGGAGTAGTGGTTATATTACCACAGTAAGAGACTTTGGGGACATGCCGAATTTCCTGATTAAGATTCCTGATGAAGTGTTCTGGCCCAAAACCTCAACTGTCTACTTATTTCTTTGGATGCTGCCTGATCTGCTAAGTTCCTCTAGCACTTTGTGTATTGTACCACAGATTTCTCAGAAAGGAGAGTACATCAATGTGATTAGACAAGGACAGGTGATATTTACTTTAACCAGCTTAAAGCTCCATCATCTCCACCTCAGCACAGTTAATAATATACAGGGGTATGAATTTCCACCTCACCACCTATCCATTTCTTGAAGTCTATGACCAGTTCCTTTATATTTTTGGACATAGAGGGAGTGGTTGTAATTCTAGCCACATGGTACCAGACTTTATTTCCTTCTGATGTTTGAGATTTGACCTATAATGGTGTATCATCTTCAAGATAAAGAAGTATTTGGCCACATAGTTATGAGTGTGTAGAGAGTATAGTAAAGGGTTTGAGTCAGCAGCCTTGTGGACTGGTGTGAAGGATAATTGTGGAGGAGGTATTATTACCCATCTTTCAATCTGTAGGTCAGGAGGTCAAGGATCCAAATGCAGAACAGGGTGTTAATACCTTGTCTGGGAGTTTGGGGATGAGTTTGTTTGGGACTTGTGGTGTTAAATGCAGGGATAAGGTCTGATATGCAGATCTTTGTTATCCAGAGGTGAATGTAGGGTCAAGGGCATGATGTCTGCCATGGACCTATGGTGAGAGAAGGCAAGCTGTAGTGAATCAAGTCTATTTGGCAGGCTGGAGTTAAAGTGGGACTTTCAAAGCACTTCATGATGGTGGATGTCAGAGTCACTGAGTGATAGTACAGCATGGCAGAGTATGATCACAAAACTGAGGGAAGAGAATGTAGGGGACTTGTAGCAGGAGGCAACATCAGTCCAGGGTACTTACGGAGCATTTCTCCTACCTGACTTCACTGTTTGACATGACTCCATTTCTAAAAAGATGGCCTGACAGAAATTTGTTACTTAACACAGCCACAATTGTGATCCAGAACTTGAGAAGGACCCAACTAATCCAACAGCAGAAATCAGCTCTTGTATAATTGGAATCTTCTAGGTTGGACTAAGAGATATCAGGCAGTTTCTTTGCCACTTCTGTGGATAAGGGTTGCACAATGCTAAGCTAGCAAATTAGAATCCAGATGTCTGTCCTATCAATTTGGAGACAGGACATTCAAAGAGCTAAGAGATTAAAAGTCATATAAGAAGACACATCTGAAATGTCAAAAAGTCCATCTAGTTCTTAGAAGTCTTTTGGGGAAAGAAATCTACTGACTTTATCCAGTCTGGCTATATGACTTCAGATCCACAGCAATGAAGATGTATGTAGGTATATTCTTGATGAATGGCATGAACATGGTGTTTCTAGTCTTTATGACTCCATGACTCTGTGACTCCAGATTTGTGCTTCAAGAAAGTCCTCCTGTGAAGCCCAGTAGAAAATAAGTGACAGAGCTCTGCCAGCAACTTTGGGTCTTCCACATGAGCATGGGTGTTCCAAGCTTGCAATCGCCTTTGCTGAGAAATGTCAGCAGGTTCTCACATGATTTCTGACATTTATCAGCAAGTTTGGGCAATTATAAATTACAAACAATGGTGCACTGAGCAAACAAAGAGAAGCTGGAGGAACAGGTAGTATCCATGGAGTGAAGTGGATAATAAATGTTTTGGGCCAGGGGGATTTTGCATTTGAACCCTGTGACACTCTTTAAACAGTTGTCAAATCTATTCTCCATGCAATATAAAGACAGGTTTATAGTGATAGCATGCTAGTGCTCTTTGTGACCACTAGAGGGAGTGGGAGAATAGTTGTTGCAGTTTTAGTTGGATTCAAGATGGATGCCTCCACATGGTCCTGAGTGAATTCTTTAGCTAATAAAGTATAGTGGTTTTAAAAGAAACATCACAAGGTTCATGAGAATTAAAGGCAAAAGTACTTAATTATTATTCATCCTTAAAATCAATTCCCCCAATGACTTGTCCAAAACAAAGTGAAAAATGCTTTCTCCTGAAAACTGCATTAACCAATAACTTTACTTTTGTTAGAAAATAGAACTAATAGACATTTATTTTAAAGATAAATATTTCCAGTTAGGCTGGTCATAGTTTAGCCAAACAAGAACAGATTGCACTCATTTATATTAGTTGTTTCAGAGTATGAAACAACTAATAATGAGGAGATGTTCAGATAAACATCTCCTCACAAAGAATGAATGACATCTGAAGCCTTTGGCAGATATTGTACACATCTGTGTGCAGTATACAGACTGTGTGCAATGCTCTTTTCAATTTCTTTTCCACAAGATGAAATGATACACATATCTGAGTCCAAAGCTGAGCTCAGTCGATCCTCATTATTGGAAACATATGGTAATCATTAATTTACTTTTATTGACAGTATATGAATTAAAAATGCAACCAGATTTATCCACATTTTTAGTGGTCTTACATTAGGTTTGTATTGGTGATTGTTCTTATAGTATTGGTCTCTACTATAATGTTATTGTATTATTGCTACAGATGACACTCTAGACTAGCATTAAATGTAGGTACAATAATACAATATCCTAATTAAAAGCAAATCCAGTGCTCATGCTTTAGCATTATTACCCCTTTTATCATTTCTAATTTTTCACTTCTTTGAATGAGTCAGTTGGGACCATGCAAATGTAACAGAGTTAAAAATGAGCTTTAATAATTCCTATACTTGTAAATTTTATCTCAATGAGTTACTTGTATTTACTGTCATTTTAATAATGTTTCTGGTGGGAATGAGTTTGGTGGTGTACATTCCCTAAGCCCTCCCTTCCTGTCTCTCGCACTGCTATTACCTTGCTTCGAGTAAGTGGTGGAGAAGATTGCAACTAAGCTATTTTAAATGTTTTCCTTGGATAATGAATTGGTTATGCCATCCATATATATTCTTTACTAATATTATTATGTGCACCAGTTGGTTTATATTGTTTTAATCATTAATATAAGTTTTATGGGTTTTTTTTATCTTACTGGTGTTTTGACTCTATTACCATGTGCTGGTCATGTGATCAACAAAGTGTAAATTCTGTTATTTTGCATGCATAGGAACAGGCGGCGGGGGGGGGGGGGGGGGGAAGAAAGGAAGAAAACCCAGAAGACAATAATGGTTATATGCATTATTTTGACTTCTAAAGGTACAGAATTTCCTTGTTAAATGTATTATTCTAGCAAGTAAATTTTTCTATGCATTGTTTTCACCTTGTAAATATAGTTCTCTTTAAAAAGTTTGAAAATATTTTAAAATACAAAATGTTTTCTTGGGCAAATCTTAAAAGTGCACACACTTCAGTTACCTTGCTAAGGGAGCAAAGTGGGGAAAAAGGGAGGAAATCCCGGAAAGCAATGATGGTGGTATTATTTTGTCTTCTAAAGGGAGCGAATAAATGCTGGAAAACAGCCGTATCTTCTTTTACGCCCGTTACACTAAGTAACTTTATTGGTCTACATTGGTGAAGGAGCATCCACTCCTATTTAGAAAATTTCTTCTGAAAACCACCATTGTTAGCATCCAAATTTCCTGCAAACCAAGATGCTCTTTAGTTCTCATTTGGTACAAATGCACCTCAGGGGATTTCCTGATCTCCCTGCATCTGGCACACATAGAAAGGACCAGACAAGCATAGGAACAGGAATTATGTTATTTTAAAATTGCAGGCTGCTTGACCATACTATTCATCATGCTTTGAGAATAATGACTGGGAGGCCCCATTGCGATTCCCAGTTGCCTGTTGGTCTGCTTGACTGAATACTGTGAATCACACAAAACTATGGAAATATGCACAAAGCCTGTGTTATGTAACTGTGGACATGTCCAAGGAAGGGTGAGGAACAAAATCCTCACAGCAGATGGCTAGTGTTTACCCACTTACACAAACTTGACTTGTCAAACAGTCAATTCTGAGGCTATGATATCTGGCTGTGCCAGATTATAGTGATTGTTGCATAATTTACAGATGGGTGGTTTGATCAGTTACACTATTGAATTGTAAGCTGTCTGGCATCTTGATGGTGCACCAGTTAGTACTGATGCTGTGCAGCTCTGCAAACTTGGTGTGGTGCGCTGTTAGACAGAACCAGACACACACAAGGTAAAGACTGTACAACAGACTTTAATCAACAAAGACTTCCATAGAGCCAGACTGGCTGTTGCTTCAGTAACTCTAAGTGACTTCGGAGGCCGGCGCAGGCTTATAGCCCGGAGGGTGATTGACATCTGACCGGGTGGGGCTTGACCCATTCAGGTCAACTGATTGACAGCTGGCCAGGTGTTGTCTTGTCCCCCTTACACTCCTGTAGGTGCAGAGGTTGCCCCCTGCAGTTGGCCGGTGGTGTGCCACCACACGGGTTTCACTTTGACTCCAGGAGCAGTCTTTGCAGAGTTTGCACAATTACTCCATGATCTCACAGGATTCCTCTGGTTTCTGCCCACATCCCAAAGACATGCTGATATGTTAATTGGCTATTGTAATTTACCACTTCACATGAATTAAGGGGGAAGGGAATTATAGACGATTTGATGGGCATGTGCATGCAAGAATAAATCGCGGGAGTACATCGAGCAAAGGAGAGGGGTATGGTATTAATGAAATTGTTCCATTGGGAGTTAGCACGGACTGATGAACAAAATGGATTCTAACTATTATTATGAGGTAAAAATCAAAGACAACATATCACATGGTCAATCTGATCACTGGATCATAGAAATATGTTTTCTTTGGCTTGGCTTCGCGGACGAAGATTTATGGAGGGGGTAAAAAGTCCACGTCAGCTGCAGGCTCGTTTGTGGCTGACAAGTCCGATGCGGGACAGGCAGACACGGTTGCAGCGGTTGCAGGGGAAAATTGGTTGGTTGGGGTTGGGTGTTGGGTTTTTCCTCCTTTGCCTTTTGTCAGTGAGGTGGGCTCTGCGGTCTTCTTCAAAGGAGGTTGCTGCCCGCCAAACTGTGAGGCGCCAAGATGCACGGTTTGAGGCGTTATCAGCCCACTGGCGGTGGTCAATGTGGCAGGCACCAAAAGATTTCTTTAGGCAGTCCTTGTACCTTTTCTTTGGTGCACCTCTGTCATGGTGGCCAGTGGAGAGCTCGCTATATAACACGATCTTGGGAAGGCGATGGTCCTCCATTCTGGAGACGTGACCCTTCAGCAGCGTGGACTGGTTTTAATTCTTGTATATAAGTACTTTTAAGGTGAATATAAACAGAGAATATGTGTTAAAGCTCATTTTGATTGCTGAGTGATGTTTTCATTCCACCCACATAGAAATTTCAGTTGCTGAACTCAAATGATGTGTTACAGTGTCTGAAGCTTTTATAACTCCTTTATCAGATAGTTTATGACCATATCATGGTTCCATTTATTTATCTCAACACTTTAATCTAACAAAAAATATTAATTTAAAAGCCAAAAAATGAGATGCTAGACATCAGAACTTAAACCACAAAATGGTGGAAACACTCAGCATGTCAGGAACAATCTATATAGAGAGAAAGAATGTTAGGCAGTTCAGATGATCATCCTTTCATCAATTTTATTTTCCTGTTTCAAAAATTTAAGCTAGCCCAAACATTGAAATTTCATCATGTAGGTACTCAGCAAACAAAAACTGCAGATGTTGAAATCTTGAGATGAAGAATCCTGACCTGAACAGTTGACAGTCCATTTCTCCCCATGAATGCTGCCTGAACCACTTCAGCTTCTCTTTGTTCATTCATAAACCTTAGCCAGCTGCATGTCACTCCTGGTGTAATACACAAATGTGCTGGAGAAACTCAGCAGGTCACGTAGCATCGATAGGAAGTAAAGGTTAACCAACGTTTTAGGCCTGGGCCCTTCGTCAAGTGCTTCCTATGGACATGGCGATACCTGCTGAGTTTCCTCAGCACATTTGTGTATTGCACGACCCAGCATCAGCAGACTTTTTTCTTTAAATCTTTTGTTGCTCCTGTTGCTTCCTGAGTTATAAGCTGAGAGTAATAGTTCTGAAGAAGAATCTTTGGCTCTGTTCCTCTTTGCGCATATGTAGCATGACCTGCTGAGGGTTTCCAGTATTCTTGTTTTTCATTCCTATTTGAATGTTTAGAGCTTATAAATTGCACTGTCCCTCATGCTACTGCACAGAAAATGATAGTGTGACATTTAAAAATATATAGGCCATATTTAATAGTGACTTTAGTTTAATATCCACCACAGATTGTCAAGCTTCACTTGTCAAGTCATTATTGCTTTCATGCCAATAGCATCACGATTTAAAAAAAAAGTTTGCAGCTGACACCAGTGTAGTAGGTAGGTCGGGAATTTGGGGATCTGGTTTGGAAGAGAGAGGTGTATAACAGATAAAGGCAACATGGAACAAATGTTCTTGAGGAGTATTAAAAAATGAAATAAAAACCTCAAGAAAGAAGTCAGGAAGGCTCAAAGAAGGCATGAGGTTGTTTTGGTAGACAATGTGAAGGAAAGTCCTAAGGGTTTCTACAGGTATATTAAGAGCAAAAGAATAGAAGGGGACAAAATTAGTTCCCTTGAAGATCAGAGTGGTCAGTTTTGTCTGGAGCCAAAAGAGATTTATTTTTTTCACTCAGGAAATGGGCACAGAGTCATGGAAAGTAAGAAAATCAAGCAGTGAGTTAATGGAACTGAGAAAGATTAAAGAGGATGGAAAAACCCAGGGCTGACAAGATATTCCCTCAGTCCTTGAGGAAGGCTAGTGTAGAAATTTCAGGAGCTCTGGCAATAATGGTTTGGCACAAACTAGAAGGGCCAAAGGGGTCGGTTTCTGAGTTGTAATGTTCGATGGAGTATCGGAAGGAGATAAATAGTCTGCTGGCATACTGTCAGGATAACAAACTTCCTGTCAATTATCTTTCTGTCAACATCAATAAAATGAAGGAGCCAGCTGTTGACTTCAGGAAATGGAGGGAAGCACACATCATATATCAAGTTTAGATGGTGGAGAGTTTCAAGTTCATAGGAGAAAATATCATGAACAACCTGAGCTGGCCCAACCACATTTACATTACAACCAAGAAAGTAAACCAGAGACTTTATTTTCTCAGATGCTGAGAGAAATTCAGCATGTCCCCAAGGTCTCTTACCAACTTTTTCAAATGCACCATAGAAGGTACCCTGCCTAGATGCACCACAGATTGGTGAGGCAACTGTGTTACTCACAGCCACAAGAAACAGTAGAGTTGCAAATCCAACTCAGTCAATCACATGAATGAGCATCCCTTCAATCGACTTTATCTACACCTCCTGCTGTCTCAAGTGAGCAGTTAACATATTAGATGACTCATCCACCCTGGTCATTCTCTGTTCTTTCCCCCTTCTGTTGGGGTGAACATTCCTGTGCTGGGAAAACACAATCGTCCAGGTTCAAGACTGTTTCTTTCCTCCTGACATGAGACTCTTAAATGGATACATACTGGCAAAAAATGATGACCTTGTGCTTTCTATTTCAACTGTATTTTGTGCAACTCCCTGCACTTTGTTTTTGTACTTTCCTCTTATATTTTGACGATGGTAACATCGCTCCCTACACTGTTGTCTTACTTGTTATTACTGCACAACCTGCTGTGTGAGTGACTTGCTCGGGAAGTACACTAAACAAGGCTTTTTACTGTATTTTGGTACCAATTAAGTAATTTAATTCAGCAGGAAAACATTCCAGCAAAAGCAACGATGTTTGAAAAATCTTAGGAAATCTATGATCATTCTATGGAATTTAACATTGTGAGACTTGTATCTATGCATATCACTGAGGTAAATATATATTTTTTCACCTTATATAGTGCAAGCCAGGTAGTCCTTAATATTAAGAAAGTTTCATTAAGGAAGCTAGGTTTAGGGCTAGGGTTTAATTTTCATTTTTCATGGATTCTTAGATCACCATAAAATTAATGACTCATGTAGGGTTTGTGTGTTCTAATTACGGGGAAGGAATTTATTCCTTGCTAAAACTTATAGAGATTTCCGAAAATGTATAAAATGGGCTCATAGTTTTACTTTGATGGCTACAACTTTAAATTTAATAGTGCAAGAAGAAAGTACAATATGGTATTTTTTCTGCTATGGATACGTAGAGTTAAAAATGAGAAATGGGGACAGAGAAACGTGTCAGAGATCTAGCTAATTTAAATTTACAGTCATTATTTTTAAAGGGTTAAAGCCATGGCTTCATTAAGAGAAAACATATTTAATTGAACTTTAGCAGTCTTGTATTTGAAGATTAATTGGCACTTTTATTTTTAATACTTTGACTCTCTACACATGTATGAAATGGCAGAATATGGCCTGGTAATTTACTACACAATATTTAAAGAGCTTCAGCAAAGCAGGAACAAATGAATAAAAGACACTGATCATCCAAACAAATGTATACAAGTACCTATAATGTGGCAATCAGATGGCACACAATACTCCAGATCTGGCCTAACCCAATTTTATATAGCTGCTTCTGCACTCAGTGACCAGGCCAATGAGGCCATACACCCTCTTTAGCACACTGTCTACTTGTGTTGCCACTTTCAGGGAGGTTTAGTGGTTTAATTACACTATTTCATAGCTGATTTAAATGTAGGTTGGAAGAAAGCTTGTCAGGGAGATTAATGATCTTGGATCAAAAGCTTGCTCTATTACCATCAAGCAGACTTTGCAAGACACAACTAACTATGACTTTTCAAATTTCAACTTTGTTTAGAGGCAGGTGTGGGTCTGTTGTATTTTTTTTATGACTGACAGTCAATGTAGTCTCCTCTATATCCATTCAAACTCCCACTGGGATCCTCTGCAGTATCTGCCAATTGCCCAAGGTTGTTTCACCTACCTCGTTCCAAAAGATGTGATCAGCACCTACTCCCGAGCATTCTTCTCAGATCAGACATGTTCTGTTAAAGCAGAAAGCTTTCTGACTTTGTTCAAGTAACACAAAGAAATTTTAGAAATAACTTGACAGTCTGCACTCCCCCCCCCACCCCCCTCCAGTGAGGTGCACATCTGGAAAAAGGAAGTCAACCTGCCTCTTGATTTCCTGTCTACTAAAATTGATGAATGGAAGTCATGACATTTGTGCCCCTGAGATGATAGCCATATTAATTTCCTCTCCCCTCCCCCCACCCCGCTCCTCCTTCCAGGAGCACAGAATCTTCTTTTATTCAGATACATTAACCAAAACAGTATAGCAAAATTAAGCATATGTAAAAAATCCAGTCAGATTCTTGACAACATTACAACAGAGAGGAATAATTAAATTAAAACTGGTTTTACAGAAAAATAGAATATATCAAAGCTTGGGTGAAATTTTAAAAATCTTCAGAAGTGTTTTGATAACTTATATTGATCCTTTATCTGTTTTTTAAAAAAAATTAACATTTTTGTGTTACCCAGAAATCTCCTCATACTTTAGAAACATGAGTATCATTTTGTAAACAGTTGTGAGGGATAGCCTCTCAGTGGAAATGATAGCAGCACAAGCAGTCTGAACAAAATCCAGACCAGTGGCAGTGAAAGGGGCTCTTTGGTCAGGGGCATAGACAGGTATTTCTGTAGCCATGAGGTAGACTCCAGGATGGCATATTGCCAACCTGGTGCCAGAATTAAGGGTGTCTCAGAGTGGACGCAGGATGTTCTGAAAGGGGAGGGTGAACATTTGAAAGAAGAGAGATGATGTTCTGCAAAGAGAATTTGGGGAGGGAGATAGATAGAAAGTTAAAAAGCAAAACCTGTACTGTAGTGTTCTAATCTTAAGATTACTCTTTGTGCCACATGCTTGTAAGGCAAACAATCAGAAGATATTACAATTAAATGCATAGCTAAGAAGCTTCAGGAGGCAGAGCTTCAGGTACACAGATTGTAGGGCTCTCTTCCAGGGCAGGGAGGACCTGTTTAAAAATGAAGATGGGTTGCACCTAAAATGGAGGCATCAGTATCCTTGCATGAGGGTTTGCTACTGCTGTTTGGGAGGGACAAGAGCATGGCAAGGGAGTGAGAACTAAAGTACCAGGTCAGCCAGCAGTAGGACTGAAGAGGAAGGAGGAGTTTGGATTTGTGGGAAAGACAGGTATGCTCAGGTTAATGAATATGGTGGGACAAAAGGAGTTAAGTGTGTTAATTTCAATGCAAGGACAATTGCAGCTGAACATAGTAGATGGATTAGAGCCCAATGATCCATGTACTTGAAGCCCTACATCCAGCACCAGGCCCTTAGCAATACACTTAAACTGGGTTTGTGAACAGAGACCTTGTCCTACGTGTCCAGGTTTACCACAGACATTCAACATATTGCAGGGAAAATCAACGTGTTGCTGATACTCTGTCAAACCTTGCGATTGAATCAATACACGCCCTGTCCCAAGGGGGTGATTACATGACCCTCAGCAAAGCGCAGCAGCAGGACCATGAGATCCCGACTTATAAGACAGCTGTCTCAGAGTGGAGGAAATCCCATTGGCCCAGGTATCCTGACACTGCTGTGCAATGTTTCTATCAGCAGGCCCCCGCTCCACCCTTCCAGCTGCATGGATGGGCCAGGTTTTCAAGGTCATCCACAACCTGGTGCACCCTGCCATCTATGCCATGGTCAAAATGGTGGCCAGCAGGTTTGTTTGGCATGGCCTCCATAAACAGGACCAAGACCTGTATGAACTGTCAGTCCTGCAAAGTGAAAGTTCACACAAAAGAGTCCACGCAGACTTTTGAGCTGACGCAGTGCAGGTTTGCCATGTACGCATTGACATAGTGAGGCTGTTACCAATTTCCCGTGGGGGGAGATACCTCCTGACCATAGTTGATCGCTCCACAAGGTGGTTGGAGGTGGTCCCGCTGGCTAATATCACCACAGAAACCTGCGCCAGGGCACTCACTGACACATGGTTGTCCCGATTAGGGGTCCTGGAGCACCCTTCCTCGGACAGGGGGACACAATTCACCTCCAGGCTCTGGGTAGTACTGGCTAATTTTCTGGTGATGGTGCTCCTGCAGGCCAATGGGTTGGTGGAATGCTTTGACAGGCACCTCAAGGCAGCCTTGATGGCCCAACTCAAGGGTCCCAATTGGGTGGACAAACTGCTTTTGGTCCTATTGGGAATTCATACTGTGCCAAAGGAGGACTTTAATGCCTAGGTGGTGGAGATGGTCTATGGTGTGCCTTTAATCATTCCCAGGGAGTTCCTGGCCCCCGGTAAATGCCTGGAAGACCCCACAGCAAGACTTGGGAACTTGTGGCAAAAGCTGGGGTCCTTGGTTCCCCACCACATGGCCAGCCGAAGGACCTAAAGACTTGTCAGTACGTGCTTATGAGGAGGGGTGCACACAGACCACCCTTACAAGGGTCCTACAAGGTCGTTAGAGATAATGGTTCCACCTTCATCTTCGACATTGAGGAGACTTTTACTGTCGACTGTCTGAAACCAGAATATCTGGACTCTAACAAGCTGATCTCCACACTGCCCCTGTGACAGAGGGGCAGGGTACCTAAGGCTATGGACAATGGCCCGGTCGCCGGTTCTGGGGGAGGGGGGGTAAGTGCGCTCATGTAGTGGCCTGCATGCGGAGGCATGGACCGGTCCGCAAAATGGCCAACGAATGTGGCAACCGCGCGGATCTTGGGGTGACACCAGCTATTATCCCAATTGATCTTCGCATGGCGGGAAGATGGGGAACTCTGGAGGGAACGCTGGCCAATCTGAGGCCAACACTCCAATGATGCAGGGCCCTGATGTCAGCGCCAGGGGCCCATATAAGCGTGACAGCCAGAGCAATAAATCAGTCTAACTTTCCAAGGCATTCTTCTCCACGCTCACATAGCGCGTACACTACAGTGCAATGATTTTTGCTCATACCTTGAAGGAGGGATCAGGACCAAAACCTTTTGCTTCCTTAGGATAATGTGAGACTTGCTGAGTTTCTCCAGCACTTATGTCTATTGCCCGTTATTTTACTTCCTTCAGGAGTATGTTAACAACATTTTTAAAAAATGTCCTTGAACCTGATGGTGTGCAATCTCCAGCTTGTGAAACTTCGTCCTGACAGGTGGAGAGAAAAGAGAATGTGGCTGGGATGGAATGAGGTAGTGAGAATGTGGATGGAGTCAATGGAGGGGAGTGGGTGGTTTTGTTTGATGGTCTGAGCTACATTCACAACTCTGCAGTTTCCTACAGTCTTGACTTGAGCAGTTCGTGCACTACGCAATGATGCACCCTGACTGGATACTTTCAATGGTGCATCTATAGAAGTTGTTAAAGTGATGCAGGTGCTGTGCTGAATTTACTCACACTGTCGATAAAGTCGAAGTGCTGGTTGGACGAAAAGAGGTTGCTGGTTGCCTGAAAGTAGCAACACAGGTAAATATATGGTAAAGAAGACACAAGATTCGATTGCCTTTAGGATATCGAGAAGAAAAGTTGTGAAGTCATGTTGCAGTTGTATAGCATTTTGGTAAGGTCACATGTGGAATTATTGTGTGCAGTTCTGGTCTCTCCACTCCAATAAGGATATGGAAACTTTAGAGAGGTTGAAGAAGTGGTTCACCATGATGCTATTGAGATGAGAGAGGTTAGACAAACTTGAGTTTTCCAGGAGCATTAGAGACTGAGGGGATACCCCTGATATAATGCTTATAAAACTGAGAGGAATGAAAGGGTAGATGGTCAAAGTCTTTCTCCCCAGGTGGAAATGTCAAACGCTCGAGAGTATTGGTTTAAGATGAGAGGGAGAGAGTTTAAAGGGGATGTGCAAGGCCAGTTATTTTACACAGAGATTGGTAGGTACCTGGATAGTGCTGCTAGAGGGCTTGGTGGAAGAAGATACAATAATAATGTTTAAAGGACACTTAGACAAGCGCGTGGACCTGCATCGAATTAAGGTATATGAATCGTGTGCAAGCAGATGCATTAGTTTAATTTGGTGCCAAAGACGATAGAGTCATCATAAGGCTGAAGGGTCTGTTACTGGTGCTGGGCTGTTCTATCTTCTGAATATTTAACTTTAATCTGAAGGTATCTGTGTACTAAGAGGGAAAGTAACGAAACATATGTCTATGGCATTGCTGTACAATCCTCAATATATTTTTTGAACACAATGATATGTCAAAGAATGGGTATAATTGTGTTACCTGAATAAATGACCCCAGCAGGAAATTTTGGTTGCAAGGAGTCATTCTTACAAAGTGCTCATGAAATAGGAACTGGCTAAATAATCAGATCACATCAAAAAACAAACCAAAGGACAGGAGAGAGGAACCATCCAAGGAGTATGACAGAATAGTGACCCAATCCTAGTTCAATGACACCATGACAATAATATATATTGATGAGAATTATCCACAGTTCAGGGCAGAAAAACCTTTGAGGATTCTTGTTATTTCTGTTAATATCCATCTGTCATCCTTATTTCTCTAAGGCAGCCATTCTCAACAGGGCTCCATACCCCCTGGGGGCCACAGTAAAAGCCTTGTTTTCTTTTCACCTCGTGTACATAAATCATTTTTATGTTTTTAATGTAGTCGGTTGGAGAGAAGTATGAAAGAAACCAAAACTTGACTGCTTCACAGGTGAGGGGGGCCATAAACGTAGCAGAATCTGAAGGGGGCCATAGCCAAAAAAAAAAAAGAAAATGACTGCTCTGAGGTTACCAAATTTGTCTTTCTGAGCAAGTGAAAGATTATGTTTCAGGACCTCAACTTATGATCAAAAGGAAAGATAAATTAAAATTATTCATAATCTATCTAGATTAAAGAGAGGAATTCCTCAGAGCGACCTATATAAACAATGCCAAATATGCTTAAGTATACATTAATGAAAATAAATACATAGTGGTAAGGGTCCAAGTTATCAAGGTCAAAAAGTATCGGTTTGTTTTACAGGCCTGTACTTGTAAGTTGTCAGATAATTTTGAGACAAATTGACAGGATATACTGAATCGCAGTTAATGAGGATGTATAAATTTATAATGCAGAATACATGTGTTGTGGAGGAATGGAAGATCTCATCAAGCAGTTTATGTTTCACAGGACATTTGATAATGGTGGATTGTGGAAGTAATTAACAAGCTGCAACATGTTTCTTTTGCATTGATGCAAATTAGCAACAGCACCAAAATATGCCTCAAAATTAATTTATAAAGGCTTGATTGTATCCTTCGCAGGTTGGAGTTCCATCCAGAAGTAGGCACAGTTTGATGAGCCTCTGTTCTCTACTTCTAATGTATACTGTGTGTACGTATTTATGTTGATGATGCCTCCAGGTGCAGCCAGTGTTGAGCATCACTTAACGTTTGTTTGCACTACTTAAAACCAGCCGAAACAACTCAAAGGAGAGGTACATTCTGGCTGCAGTAAGTGTCGGCATGCATGCAGCAGCTGTGTTCTGAGCTAGGAGACATTTTGGAAGTGCATCACACAGGAGAGTGGATTTTGTATCTCTCCAGCACTACATTTGAGTGGTGAGAAAAGGGGAAGGGAGGAATGACCTGTTTAAACTGGGGCTCAGAAGGTTGCCTGCACTCTTCCCTCTCTCATGCAGAGCAATTGCAAAGAGCAGCAGCAAGCTGGCAGAAGTTAGTTCTTACCACCAGAGGAACTGCTATAACAGAAGTGGTCCAAGACCTTATGAAAAACATACTTACATGTCTTTTTCTTTTTATCCCCCACTTCCCTTATCCTATATTATTTAATGGTTTTTAAGCTTCAGAGGGTGTAGGACAGAATAATTTGGCTCACCACAGCTCCATTCTTTTCCTATTCACATTTCCAACAATCACAGCTGGTACAGTATCTACTGCCACAAAGGAGATAATCCTGCTTGCTAGCCACAAGGAACATGGAAGAGCCAAGTAGCATCTCTGGATAACATCTATTGCAGAGCTTGGCTTTCATTATTTCCATCATGGAAGTGGTGGGCAACCCCATGAGCATATTACACTTTATGGACAAGCCTCCACTTCCATTGCAACAGAAGCAGAAGGCATCCACCATACAGGTCCTAGAGAGGGAGCTCAGACTTCTGTTATGCATTTCAGTCTCTTGCCATAGAAGCTCATGTTTATGGGGCTTCGTGTAGTAATCTGTCTTTCGATAGATCACAAGAATTTTTGAGGCACCTTCTGTGACATTCCATTAGCTCCACAGAGAATGAATTCATCTCTCATGATGTTAACGCTGTTCCTCCACTAGTAATTAATACACAAAAGTGCTGGAGAAGCTCAGCAGGTCATGCAGCATCCAGAGGAACTATTTTGTGCTCTGGGCATGGCCAACTACTTGCATCCCCCCCCCCCCAAAAAAATGGATAACATTGCTTTTCAAAAACAGATACTTTTTAGAAAAAAATGAAAAGCACAAATTATGAAACTGCTGAATGTATTTTAAATTGGAAGTATAAGTAATGCATCATCTTTTTCAAATACAAAAGAAAATATTTTAGCATATAAATCTTTTTGAAGTAAAGGGCACTCGGTAGAATGCACACCTCCACCAAGGGCACCAACTTTAAAACCTTTTACGTCACACACCTTTAAGTTTATATACCTTCCTGTGTCCATTATTTTCTACAAGAATGATGCAGTATGAAAATGCCCCTTTGGCCCATCAAGTTTGCTCTAACTTTCCCGTAACCATTTTTACAAATCTATATTTTTCCTTTTTTTAAAATTTTCCCATATTTCTATCATTTCCCCTCAGATTCTGCAATTCATTTATGCATGACAGCAATGGCCAATAATCTACCTGCCCACATCTTTGAGATTCAAGAGGAAATTGAGGCTTCCAGAGGAAGCTCACATGGTCACAAGGAAAGTGTGCGAACTGCACACAGACAGTGCAGACAGAGTTCAGAGCAAAAGCCAGATGGCTGGTGTTGTGAGGTAATTGCATCACTGTGAGACAGCACCAACTGTAGCAATAATAAAGTTGATTACATGTTGTTTCATCTTGATTTCGTATGTGTGAGTTCTTAAGACAACACATGAATGAAGGAAAAGGTTCTTTACTTTAAAGTTGATATGAACAGCACCATGAGGCTGCAAGTCTCCATTACAGCTCTGCATACTGTGTGTCTCCTGCTCTGTGTCAGCCTCTGGTGGCAGCCAAGTATAATCAAACAGCAAGGCATTACTAGTTGCCTTGCAACCATGATCACTATCATTACACATGTATCTTTAAGAACTGCCTGGAAGGATAGTATCTCCATATTACACAACATCTGTGAGAACTTGCAATACATTGATAGAGAACCCTGAGCAAAATGTAACTATATAATTTCAGCATGGCTTTACAAAAGGAAATTCAAGAAGACTTTTCAGTTGGTCTCCAAATTAGGATTTAAAAAATCATTAATATAATGATTAAAAAATAGCATGGAGTAATTGCTGAGTTGGTTTCTTTTAAGAATTTATACTATTATTTCTCATTTATGAATATTGATAATTATTCTGCTATGAGAAACCAGCTAGTGCCTGTTCTGAGCCATCCTTAATGAATTATCCTGGACCATCTTGGTCTCAGATCTGGTTGGTTCCACTTCTCATGAATTATGATCCTCTTAAAAAGGGGCTAGTTGTGGACCGACCAACTTTTCTTGATGAAGTGTTAATAATTTGCTCAAACCAATATTAGAATTATTGGAACAATAAATATAAATATCTCACTTATTCAAACAGTCAAATATATAAGACTCCCCTCAGCAGTTGGCCTACAGGCTCACACCAGAGCTCCCGATGCTCATTCCGAACCTTGGCTTACTACTGTAGATGCACACCAGAATCTGGTGTGCATATGGGGAAGGCTGAGGGGACGGGGTGGGGGGGGGGGTGTTGGAAGTCTGGACTTGGTCATGGAGAGCTCCTCTGTAGACCAAGGGGAGCGTTTAGAGTCAGACGTTTGGAACTTCCAGCTCCGGTGACCTGAGCTCCTGACGCCTGACTCCGAAGGCCGAATTTTTCCCTCTACAGTCGGCTTACAGGCACACACCCGAGCTCCTGATGCCAACTCCAAACCCTTCTCTTGACAGTCGGCCTACAGGCGCACACTGGAGCTCCCGACGCTGATTCAGAACCCTCCCCTTGGCCTACCTGAACTGTGGGGGCACAATTTGTCCTCTTTAACAGTTCCCCTCTGAGATCTGTGCCCTAGATGGCTGCCTAGTTAGACTAATGGTAGCACCAGCCCTGCATAGGAAATGAAGATATATAACCAGTGCTTAGGGCCTGAGCCTTTGTCAAGTAGAATCAGCAGAAATTTATTCATTCATATCTAAGTCACTGTCCCTTCTACAGCCACTGAGATATTCCGGTAATGCTTATAGAGGTTCTTTGTCTGCCCTACCGCAGACAAAATTGGAAGTATATCATGTATATTGTACTTTTATTCTGTCATTACTTGACAATAAAAGGAATCTTTGAACCTCTGGACCTGCTGGACCTGCTGAGTTTCTTCAGCATTTTGTGTATTAACTAAAATTACAGTATCTGCAGACTTTCTCGTTTCAGTCCTCCACTAGTAATCTAATTGTAGCCTACCAGACAGATACCCCCAGACTGCTGGTGGGAGCTGGACCTTGAACATTTGGTATTCTGGTTACTTGAAAAACAAAGCCATGACTGGTCATGATTTCATTGCACTTCAGTAAAATTTTGACAAATTCACTGTCGTGCTTCCTATCTCGCAAAAATGACCACATTTTCAATATTATTCATTGGCTATTTGTACTGAGCTGAAGCCAGAATGAGCAGTGTTTTGATTTGCAAGGAAAGAGAACTGTGCCTTTAAAAATTCTGCTGGAAGATGAGCCAGTTTACAAAAAGAAAGCAGAGGATTTCAGTGGGAAGAACATGATTCTTCAAGGTATTGTTTTATTGAATTACCTATCAGCTGTGCTGACAGATTATTCTACTATCCAGACATTGTTTTGCTGGATTTAGATATTGTTGTCAGCCACTTTGCATAATAAAATGAACACTTTTTCCACATCAATACACCACAGCATTGAATAGCATCGTGTAGAGGTATGACCACCAGCCTACTGCAGGGGGCGATCTCTGTACAAGAAAACCACCTAAGAGCTGACTCTACCTGGCCGGTTGTCAATCAGCCGACCTGAATATGGACCTGAGCCGGTGCCTCCTGAGCCAGTCACACGGGAGCTACCAAAGCATAAACTGGTGTATCTGAATAAAGCCTGTTGTACAGTCTTTTGAAATTTTTGCTTGCTTCCTGCTGCATCAGCACACCACACATAGTAAGTTTTTTTAGCTTCATTTTGCTGTATCTGAACTCCTCTATCTCTAAATTAAGGTGCGGAGGCAGTTTATGGCAGATTAGTCACCAGAGAAAGTTAACAGTCCTCAGCAGCAAAAGTTCAGTGGCCTTCAAAGCCATTGCCCTCATTACTGCTGAAGAGCAAGGCAAACTGGAGGCAGGTTAGTTACATCAACTATTCACCAAGCAGTCTCCAGCTCTGTGATTACTTACATTCATAAATGGATCATGAACACTGAGTATTGCCGATAACATGAAATTAGGGTGGAACAGTTAGCGTAGCAGTTAGCGCAAAGCTATGACAGTGCCAGACACCCTGATCTACATCTGGCATTGGCACTAATGAGTTTGTACATTCTCCCCGTATATGGGTGGGTTTCTTCCAGGCTCTCCAGTTTCCTCCCACCCTTCAAAACATATGGGAATTGTAGGTTAATTGGGGTATTTGGGCAGCCTGGGTTTGTGGGCCAGAGGGCCTGTAACCTAGCTGTATGTCTACTTTATAAAATTTAAAATTAATGATTGTTGCCGTTACCACTTTTATTGCTATCGTAGAATCAGCATAAATTCAATTATTCCTATCTAAATCAAGTAAAGTTTATTGTCATCTCATTGCAGAAGTGCAACTCGACGAATATATAAATAAATATTGTTTCGGAAATATGAAAGTCTCAGATGGTTACAGTGAGCAGTGCCTTTGGTCATTCAGCATTCTCACTGCCCGTCACTGTCCCTGTTGCAGCCACTGGGATACTTTCATTCTCTCCCTTGCTTATGAAGGACTGCACAGGTACAAAGAGTTTGCCAGCAGCTTTGAATGACAGTCTGAGTTTAATTAATGTAACCTCATAAAATCCAAACTGTTTCTTAATAGAGAAATCCACTTTGACTAAAGGCCAAAAAAGACGGCCTGCTTAGTCTTTGACTTTATTTTAAGGGTTGGAAAAGATCTTTGGCTTGGCTTCGCGGATGAAGATTTATGGAGGGGTAATGTCCACGTCAGCTGCAGGCTCGTTTGTGGCTGACAAGTCCAATGCGGGTCAGGCAGATACGGTTGCAGCGGTTGCAAGGGAAAATTGGTTGGTTGGGGTTGGGTGTTGGGTTTTTCCTCCTTTGTCTTTTGTCAGTGAGGTGGGCTCTGCGGTCTTCTTCAAAGGAAGTTGCTGCCCGCTGAACTGTGAGGCACCAAGATGCACGGTTTGAGGCGATATCAGCTAATCAGAGACTAAATCACATATGAGCTTAATTGTGCCTAAATATAATAAAGTTCAAGCTTATTTGTATTTGCAGTTATCTCTTCATTATGCCTTCACAGGATACTCAATGAATAACAATAAACTGGAGATGGCTGAAGTTACAAAAAGACGAATGATGGAAGCTACTGAGATTCATGCAAATCTAAAGCATGGAGAGAAATAGTTGCTCTTTTGCGCTTATGCAGAAATAATCAGATTGAATTTTAAGAGCACATACGAAAACAGAAAAGTAGTGGGAATGCTGCACTGCTCAGGCATCAGCTGCATAAACATAAACAAGAAAATATTTCATGTTGATTGCCAGTCTTCACGCATTGCCCTGGAAAAGTGCTTTTTCTGTAACAGCCTTCCTTGAAAGGAAAGTAGCGGTCACAAATGCCGACTTCAGCCTGGGTGGAGCTTGAAATGAATGGGCAACGTGCCAGCTTTAAGAGCTGGAGGTAAATTACCAACAAAGATAGTATGTGAAAATTCCTACTTATCATTTGCAAGTGACCAGGAAGTTTAAGCTTTTGCAAATATATATAGTGGATATTAATCATTAAATAAATTGAAGTGACAATGCCTTTGTGTAAAATGTTAAAAAAACTCTTTTGATATTAATCACAGAGTGCAATATGGAACTTTTCATACTCCAGTTTTCCTGGAGGGATCTTTAGCTAATATTGTTAAAATTCATGTCATGTGATGGTGAGATCACTTTGACAACTCTTGTCTATTTGGTCAATATAGCACATAAATCTGGATCAAGTTTGTTTCCCCTGAGTTTTCTATCAATTTCCAGGAATGACCACTCACCCCTTACCATAAAGGTATATAGGTTAATGGAGAAATGAGCTTTCGTTAAACTACATGCACTTAAGGAAATTACTCCTTTAAACTGAAAAAGCACACAATCACTGAAACTCTCTAAAACTCCCCATTATTTACATAATATAGCAATCAGCTCGTGAAGCATAGTGGTTTCTCTACTCCACATATCTGATTGTAATTGCAAGAAAAATATGATTTAGCAGCTTAAACATACTAAGATTTAACAAAGTGCCATTTCATCTGTGCCACCAAATGGAAAGTGTCCAGAACTATGCAGGTGGTTTCAATTACTTCCAAGAATATTTAATGCAAAGCTGTCACAGTAAAAATAGTTGACATTTCTGGCACACCAACAATCTGAGGTATTCAGTCCACTACAAACTTCAGATTATCTTCTGACTCTGAACTGCATCAACTATTAAAATGAGTTCACAGGTTGAAATTCCGTCCTTTAACTTTACATAGGAATGAATCCTGCCCTCACGAACCATTCAATAAGATCAAGGCTATTTTGTGATCTAATTTAATTTACTCACTTCTGCTTCACTCCTCTTAACATTTTGAATTAAACCAAATTAATCATTCTCAGAAAGAAATGTAACAACTGACTTAGTTATGCCTACTGTTGTGGAAGGAATTATCAAACATTCATCATCCTCTGAAGAGCTCATTTCTAAAGAACTGGAAGCCCTGGATGCTCTAACCAAGGTTCTAGTTATCCATTCTGTTTCCTCATTTAACTTGTGAAAAGTAACCAACTCTTTGGCTTTTTAGATCTCAGAAAGAAAATCTCTATTGCATGTAATCTTTCATCTTAACTTAACCTTCAGCATCCAGTTATTGACCTGATAAATCCATTGGTTATTTGTTCCAAAGCCAAACATCCTGTCTGAGATATAGTGCCCTAAACTCCTTATGATGGTCTAAACCTCAACACCTTAATATTTTAGTCTTTTAATTCCCAAGGCTACCATTTGATGGAAAAATGAAGGGTTATAGAGTAGGGAAAATCTAGTCAGTTGTTATTGTACATGATTAGGTTGGTACAACATTGTGGGCCAAAGGACCTGTATTGTGTTGGAGATTTCTATGTTTGATGTAGCTTTCTTCATTACTTCCTATGGTGATCTATGATATATTAATTATTTTTTTCACAGAACCCTAAGTCCAATTGAGTATTCACTGTTCCTAGTTTTACACCATTCAGAGAGTATGCTGTTCTATCCTTTTTATGTCAACAGTTCTTGCAAGTTCCATGGATAATTAGCAGGTGGGATAAAGTCTATACTTAAATTTCTAGATGTTTGACGGTTGCTGCACCAAGGTCATTGTGGAAAATAAAACCTAATTTTACTGAAGGAAGTGAGGGAAGAGATTGCTGGGCCTTTGGCAATGATCTTTGCATCCTCCCTAGCCACAGGAGAGGTGCCAGAGGATTGGAGAGTGAAAATTGTAGTCTTCTTATGTTGGAAAGGAAAGAGGGAGAACCTGGAAATTATAGATGACTGAATTTTATGTCAGTGCTGGGATCCTTAGTAACAGGATTTACAAGCATTTAGATAGGAAGGGTCTTCTTAGGATAGTCAGCTTTTTGAAAGGCAGGTCATGTCTCATGAGCCTAAATGAGATTTTTGAGGAGATGACTAAAGAAATTGATGAAGGTAAGGTAGTGGGTA
Source organism: Narcine bancroftii (assembly GCF_036971445.1). Lineage (NCBI taxonomy): Eukaryota > Metazoa > Chordata > Chondrichthyes > Torpediniformes > Narcinidae > Narcine > Narcine bancroftii. The sequence continues at coordinate 205,365,877 of NC_091474.1, forward strand.
TGGTATAATAGATGTTAGTAAGATGTTTAACACAAAGTAGGCTCATTCAGAAAGTCATGAGACACATAATCCATGGAACCTCGGCTGTTTGGATTCAGAATTGGCTTGCCTGCAGAAGGCAGATGGTCATAGTAGATGTAACATGTTCTGCCTGGCAATCAGTGACTAATGGTGTTCCGCAGTGATCTATTCTGGTACCCCTGCTCTTTTTATAAATGACTTGGATGTAGAAGTGGAAATAAGTTTGAAGATTATCAGAAGGCTGGAAATATTGTGGATAGTATAAAAAGTTGTCGTAGGTTACCACAGGATATACACAGGATGCAGAGTTGGGTGGAGAAGTGACATATGGAGTTCAATCCGGATAAGTGTGAAGTGATGCACATTGCAAGGTCGAAACTGAAGTCAGAGCGCATGGTTAAAGGCAGAATTCTTAATTATGGAAGAACGGAGGGATCTTGGGGTCTAAGTCATAGATCCTTCAAGATTTCCATACAAGTTGCTAGGGTGGTTAAGAAAGCATATGGTGCCCCTCATTAGTTCAAGAACCATGATGTAATGTTGCAGCGCTATTAAACTCTGGTTAGACCACACTTGGAGTATTGCATTCAGTTTGGTTGCCTCATTACAGGAAGGATTTGGAAGTTTTCAAGAGGGTGAAGAGGATATTTACCACAACGTTGCCTGGATTGGATGACATGTCTTATGGAGCAGGATTGACAGAGCTAGGAGTTTTCTCTTTGGAATGACAAAGGATGAGAGGAGACAACAGAAATATTCAAGATTATGAAGGGCACAGTGGATTGCCAACACCTTCTTTCGGGGGTGACAATAGCAAATACCAGAGGACACCTGTCTAAGGTAAGTGGAGGAAGGTTTAGGAGAGATGTCAGAGGTAGGTTTTTTACTCAGAGAGTGGCACTTGCCTGCATGGCATTGCGGGGATGGTGGTGGAGGTTGGGTCAATGGAGACATTGAAAAGACTCTTAGATAGGTACATGGATAAAACCATAGAACATGACAGCACATAAAAACAGGCTATTTGACCCTTCTGGTCTGTGCTGACTAATAAAACTAGCTAGTCCCATTGACCTGCTCTCATTCCATAACCCTCTAGACTTCTTCTATCCATGTATTGATCCAATTTATTTTTATAACTCATGATTGAATCTGCATTCACTATATCAGATGGCAGCTCATTTGGCATTCCTACCACTCTGAGTGAAAAACTTTCCCCTACTGTTCCTCTTGTACCTCTCCCTTTTCAGTCTAAAGCTATGACTTATCATATTTATTTCCCCCAATCTAAGTGGAAATATCCTACTCACATCTACTCTCTCTGTACCCCTCATAATATAAACCTATATCAATTCTCCCCACATTCATTCCAATGAGTATAGTCCTAATCTGTTTAATCTTTCCCAGTAACTCATTTCCTGAAGAACTGGCAACATCTTAGTAAATCTTCTTTGCACTCTTTCAATATTATTGCTGGGTGACCAGAACTGCACACAATATTCTAAGTGTGGTCTCACCAATGTCTTGAATAACTTCAACATAACATTCCAACTTCTATACTCAATACTTTGATTTATAAACGCTAAGATGCCAAACACTTTCTTTACAACCCTGTCCAAATGCGACACCACCTTCAGGGAACAATGTACATGTATTCCCAGATCTCTTTGCTCCTCCGGACTCCTCAATGGCCTACCATTTACTGTGTATGTCCTACCCTGATTTGCTCTTCCAAAGTGTGACACCTCACACTTGTCTGCATTAAAATCTATTTTCTGACCTAATTTCCCAGCTGGTCCAGCAAGCTTTGAAAATCTTCCTCACCACGCCTCCTATCTTTGTGTCATCAGCAAATTTGCTGATCCAATTCACCATGTTATCATCTAGGTCATTTATATAGATAACAAACAATAATGGTCCCAACACAGATCCCTGAGGCGCACCACTTGACACATACCACAGAGAAGCAACCATCCCCCACCACTCTTTGTTTTCTTCCACCATGCCAATTTTGAATCCAGTTTGCAACCTCTTTATTTATACCTAGTGTCCTAACCTTCTGAACTAACCTCTAATGTAGAACCTTGTCAAAGGCCTTTCTAAAGTCCATATAAACAAAATCCCACAGCCTATTTCTCATCAACCTTCTCGGTAACTTCTTAAAAAAAAACTCTACAAAATTTGTTAAGCCATGCATAAATCTATGCTGACTGTCCTTAATCAGTTGATGACAGTCCAAATAACTATATATCCTATCTCTCAGAAATCCTTCAAATAATTGCCTGGTTTACACTTGGAGCCCTTCTTCAACAGCAGAACAACATGACCCACCCTCCAATCCTCTGGCACCTCCCCTGTGACTAAGGACACATTGAATATATCTACCAGGGGCCTGATAATGTCAGCACTTGTCTCCCTCAAGGTGCATGGGAATATCATATCCAGTCCAGGAAATTTGTCTACCTTTATTCATTGTAAAGCAGCAAGCATCTCCTCCTCCTTAAAATCCATATGTTCCATGACACTTCTATTTGTTTCGTTTCCATCCTAATTCACTCTGTCAGATTTCTGCATAGATACTGATGCAAAAAATTGTTTAAGATCTCTCTCATTTCACAAGGCTCCACATGTAGTTGACCACTCTGATTTTGCAGGGGTCCAATTTTGTCCCTTACAATCTTTTTTCTTTTAATATACTTAACTGCCAAAGCACCTTTGTGCCTTCTTTTTGCCTTCCTAATTTCCTTCTTAAGCATTCTCTTATAGCCCCCTCCTTTTTTTAACCAACTCTCCAACATCCCTTGAAAACCAAAGATCCTTATGTCTGTTAACTTCACCCTTATTCCTGGTAGGAACATGCAATCTCTGCACTCTCAAAATTTCATCCTTGAAGGTCTTCCCCCCTGCTGGATGCATCCTTGCCAGAAAATAACTTATTCCAATTGACTTTTCCAAGATCCTTCCTCATTTCCTCAAAATTGGCCTTTCTCCAATTCAGAACCTCAACTTGAGGACCAGACCTATTCTTCTCCATAATTCACTTGAAACTAATGATATTATTGTCACTGGATCCAAAATGCTACCTGACCTGCCTGGTTCCCTAAAAGAAGATCAAGTATTGCATGATTATGGGTGTGAGGTATGGAAAGATTGGATTATTTACATAAGTCAGCACAACATTGTAGGCAGAAAAGCCTGTACTGTGCTGAATTGTTCCTTTGTTGTGTTCTCAATGTGTGGGAGGTAACAAATTGGCATGGATATAAACTTGGCTGACTAACAAAAAAGGGAATGTGCACAAATGGGTATTTTCTCATTTGCAAGATGTATTGAATGGTGTGCCACAGAGATCAACACAAGGACCTTAATGTTTTTACAATGCATATGAATAAGTTGGATGAAAGCACTGAAGATATAGTTGCTAAATTTGTTGATGACACAAAGAAAGAAAAATGTGAAGAAAATAGGAGGCTCTAAGGCAGTTGTTCTCATCCTTTTTCTTTCCACTCACATATCGCTTTATGTAATCTCTAAACTATCGGTGCTCTGTGATTAGTAAGGGATTGCTTAATGTGGTATGTGGGTGGGAAGGGAAGGTTGAAAATCACTGCTCTAGACACAATGGTTACTGAAATATTTTGCTTGAGAAAAATTGTCATTGGCCCATTTCCTTTGGAGTTATGAAACCATGCACATAACAAGTCAATTAGGTACGTTTAAAGCAGTGGTTTTCAAAACTTTTTCTTTCCACCCATATACCACCTTAAGCAATCCCTTACTAATCACAGAGCACCTATGTCATAGGGAATACTCACATAGGTATGTGAGTGGAAAGAAAAAGGTTGAGAGCCACTGCTCTAAAAAGACAGAGATAGGTTAAGCAAGAGATCAGGGAAATGGAAAATAATAAGATGGGAAAATATGAAATTGTCCATCTTGATAAGAAAAATAAATGAGAAGTAAAATAATCTAAATGTGAGAGAATGGAGAATTTGCAATTCCAAACCTCTTGCCCTGTAACCCAATGCTGTGATTCCACTCCTATGAGACATCTCAGCTAGGGGAAGTCTTCTTTCCCTGATCTTGTCTATTTAACTCTGACACAGCTATTTTGTAAGTTTCAATTAGGTCATATCTCGTTATTCTAAATTCCAGCCAACACAAACCTAGTTGACCTGTACTCTTCACACAATCCTGCAATCTCAGAGCCAGAATGCTGAGCCTTCACACTGGTTGGAGTTTTCCTCCCTCTAAGGTTAAGACTCTGTCAGCCACTCTGTAGCACATTTCAAGTTGCGGACGCTGCCTTCGGGTACTCCTTTTCTGCCAAGAGTTTGTTCATGTAGCCTTTTGGAAGCATTAATCAAATCCAACCAAAATGCTGAGTGGCTGATATCATTCTTTCCTATTGGAAAACAGAAACCCAAACCAGTAGAAGTTTTCAGGTAACAAAGGTTGTCAGAATTGCTTTGCATTGCTTGTAAGAAGGCAGGGGAGGCTCTGCTTTGTGAAAACCATACTAGAGATGCCATGCACCTGTAGTCTGACAACAGCTGCAACTTCCACATGCCTGCAGGCACATAGATGTTCACACCACCGCAACATGCTTTTCTAATTCCAAGTTATTTCCTGCATGTCAAAACTGAAAATCAAAACACATTTTTCAAAGGACATAACACATTCAAACAATTTTCCTTAGTATTGTGTTGGGCATTGCTGGGCACCCTTAAGTTCTTGTTGTTCAATGTTGCTGGGGTCATGGAAGACCGAGGAGAATATTCAAAGGCAGATTTATCCGATTGTGCAAATGTATTCCATGACTGACATTAACAGAAGGGTTAAAAAGAGTAAAGAAGAAAGTTCCCTTTCTTTCCCAGGGAGTATAGAGAGCTCACCAATGCAAAGCTCCTCTGCAAAATTGCTCCCAACTTGCTAGATGAAATAGTACTAGTGCCCAAACAACTATTTTTAACAGCGTGCTCTGGGATTCCTCATGCTCCTCTAAAGACCCAAAACGACCTCCTTCAAGGAGGAAGAACCTTTACAAGGCAATCTCTAACCAGATGGCATCAATATCGACCTCTAATTTCCATAACCCCTCATCCCATTTCCTTCATCTCTCGAACTCTCTTCTTCCAGCTCTTCAATAGCTTCCCTTCCTTTCTCCCATCAGAGATCATCTTCCTTGGCCCAATTTCCCTCCATCATCACCTCCCAACTCCTTTTTCTTCTTCCCCCTCTCTCTTGTTTCCACCTATTATCTGCTAGCCCGTGCTCCTCTCCTTTCTTTCCTCCTACTTCCCCCCCACCCCCAACTTCTTAATTTGGAATTTGTCTGATTGCCGGTGCTCCTGAAGAAAGGATCAGGCTCAAAACAATGACTGTCTTTTGGTTTCCATGAATGGTGCATGGCCTACTGACTTTCTGCTACACTGTTGTGCGCTGCTCTGGACCCCAGCATATGCTCACTTCTTTTTTATGACCACTTCTTTCTTTATCTCAAAATACCATCAATTACTCAAAAGATTATTGTAGAGAACCAATAGGCTTTTATTCACTTAAGAACATGAGCACACCCATACTGTTCGGTTGCCCTGCACTGTGGGGATGGGCCACAGGTACAACTGGCCAAAAGCTGTGCCTGACCAGACAATTATGCATAACAGTGGTTTACCACATTCACCCCTTGTTTTTAAAAAGAGTCCAGCGAGGTGAAGTGGAACTCATGAAGTTACAATTCAAAGTCACAAGTTCAGTCTTTCAGTTGGTGGACGTTCGCTGGGACCGTTGTAGTATTGGTTGCGACTGTGGTACCATGGAGGGGTCATAGACATACTCATCAGTGTTGAGTGAGTCCAGTGGGTACGCAGGATACCAGGGGTCAGGTGCATCGTGTGTGTTCCATGTGAGGGGGATGTGGGATGTGGTCTCCAGGGCCCCTGAGGGAGACAAGTCCTTGACAGAGAGAGTGTCTTTGTGTCCGTATAAGTATTGTGACAGAGAATATAGATATGTTTTTGGGTGATAATTGGGAAAAGTTTATTAGAGTAAGTTACATACAAACTCTTGAAAACAGATCTTATTTGAAATACTGAAGCTCTGATAATGCTAGACATGTTGGGGCCTCACAGCTTTTGCAAGAGCTTTGGAGAGTGCCCAAGGAACTTCACTAATTGATTGTTATTTACAAAGAAGCAACAGATGAAAGAGCTTATCGGAGTCGCAGATTGTCTTGAGCTGTTCTAAGAGGGTCATGTGTGTGTGTGTGTGTGAGAGAGAGAGAGAGAGACACACACACACACACACACTCAGATCAGTTCTATAGTGTTACAGCCAGCAACAGCAGCTGGGACTGGAACAGGACAAGCTGGCAAACTTGTGGAAAACTCCATTTGGAAGATAGGTTGTCAGTTCTTGGTTCGGCCTGGTCAAAGCCCATGTGGTTCATGCAAGAGGAGAGGACTGGGTGTTTAATGTTTCACTTGGAATAAGAGAAACAAAAAGGAACTCTGGTGACCTGAAAGAAAGAGGTTATCATCTGGAGAACCCTGAGGGGGCAAGTTTTGTCAGCAAGACACGCTGATGGAAGTAAATCAGTGTGGATGTCCTGGAACAAAATCCGACAAGAACCTTCCTGAGCGGTAAACATTTACCTTTCAAGCACCAAAACCTGATGAACTTTATAAATATTAAATTCTGTGTAAAATATGCAAATTGCCTGCAACCAGTAAACTTGGAGGAATGCGAAGTGAGATTGGACTGTGAATCAAAGAACTTTTCTGAACTTACACCCACATTACATACACGTGCGCTTAGAATTAGAAGGGGGTTAAGTGAGATTAGGTAAGTCAATAGTGATAAGTTAAAGTGTGATTCTGTTTTCATGTTTAAAGATAATTAAAAGCAACTTTTGTTTAAGTAACTATTGGTCTTGGTTAATATCTATTGTTACTGGGTTTATGGGTCCTCTAGGCTCGTAACAGTATGCGATGAAGGTATATTGGGGGTTGGCATGGAGGAGGTGGACTCTTTCGACCCAGTGGTTAGACTTGTGACTCCTCACATGCTTCCAAAGTAGGATGGGCCCTGGAGACATCAGCCACACTGGTAGTGTGGTCCCAGTCGCAGATTTCCTGGGAAAGGAAAACATACGTTCATGTAGTGTCGCATTTATGGCTGTACATAGCAGGGACCTGATGGAATGGAGTGCCTCCAGGAGGACCTCTTGCCAGCGGGAGACTGGGAAGCTCTTAGACCACAATGCTAGGAGGGCTTCCTTTCAAACCATAGTGTTCTCCCCCAACTTGCTCTTACCCCGGGGTTTGTGACTCATGGTTCTGCTCATTGCAATGCCTCTGGGCAACAGGTACTGGCGCAGCTCATCACTCATAAAGGAAGGTCCCTGGTCCCTGTGGATATAACTGGGGAAGCCAAACAGAGTGAAGAGGTTACGCAGGGCCTTGATGACTGTGGCAGCAGTCATGTCGGAGCAGGGGATGGCAAATGGAAAACAGGAGTATTCACTGATAATGTTCATCAATGCGGTCTGATCTCATCAATGGAGTACAGCAGGTTGCGTGCTTTGACAGTGAAAAAAGCTAGTAACTCTGGGGTGGCAGAAACCATTGTGGAGCTTTTGCTGTCGGTTGATCTGTGCATTGGTACAAGTCTTGCGGGACAGGGTGTCTGATGGCTAATTAAGTTTCCCCTGCTGGTACAGAATATTGTAATTGTAAGTGGACAATCCTCCACCTCAGTATTTTGTCATTTTTGATTTTACCCCGCTCTGATTGTTAAACATGATCAGTTAGTAAGGTGAATTTCTTTCTGGCCAGGGAATGGCACCAGTGCCACATTGTCTTGACAATGGCCTGAGCCTCTTTCTCGACTGACGAGTGCCAAATCTCTGGCCTTTGCAGGGTACTGGCCCGCCCACCTGGTTAAGAGTTGCTGCCAGGGAGAAGTCTGAAACTTTACTTTCCACCTGTAAAGGAGTGGATTCATCCATAGCATGCATTATGGCCTTAGCGATATCTGCCTTAATGCGATTGAAGGCAGCTTGGGCCTCCATCGCCAGGGGGATCGGTGTGGATTTGATAGGGGGGGCGGGCCTTGTCCACATAATTGAGGACCCCTTCAGGGCCTTGAGGAGATGTTCCAGGAGCAGCCGGCTGCATGTGGTCAGGGTCCAGGTCGATGATTCCAGTCTTCACAACACAGCTAAGGATAGCCAGACGGGTTGTGTGAAACACGCGCTTGGCCTTGTTATAGGTAAGGTTAAGGAGCTTGGCTGTTTCGAGAAATTTCTGGATATTGGTGTCATGGTCCTGCAGGTCATGGGCACAGATGGTGATGTTATCAAGATACGGGAAGGTAGCCTGAAACTCATACTGGACCACCATATGGTCCATCTGCTGAAAGACCGAGATGCCATTCATGACACCAAATGGGACCTGCAGGAAATGGTAGAGGTAGCCATCTGCCTCGAACACCATATACTGGTGGTCTTCTGGGCAGATAGGGAGTTGGGATATGCCAATTTCAGGTCAATGGTTGAAAAGGCCCAATACTGGGCAATTTGGTTGATGTGATGTGCAGAAGTGAGTATGCATCCAATTGTGTGTATCTGTTGATGGTTTGACCGTAGTCGATGACCATCCTATTATTTTCCCAATTCCGTACTTCCACTACCTGCGCTTTCCAGGGGCTGATGCTGGCTTCAATTACCCCTTCCTTGAGTAAGCGCTGTACCTCTGCCTGGATGAAGTCCCTGTCCCTGGCTGTACCATCTACTTTTGGAGGCAATGGGTTTACAGTTGGGAGTGAGGTTGGTGAATTTGGGGGGCAGGGGGAGACAATTGTGAGTGTGAAGAGCCCGCAGGTCATGTGTGGTGGGTGGTAGGATTGCTGGTTTGAAAACTGTCGATTGCAAACAGTGAGGAGTGGATTGGGCCCAATGAACTCCATTGTCTTGATTTTAAGGTGACACTGAAAATCCAGCCCCAACAATACAGCAGCGCAGTGCTGCGACATTACTATTACGCTAAAGTCTTTATCTTCAGTACCCCACACCATTAGAGCCACTCTGCAGAAACCCCGGATGTCCACTGTGTGCGACTTAGATGCCAAGGGCACCTTCTGGTTCGTTCTGGTTCAATAGTATTACTATGAGAGAAAAATTCCGCTCTGTATCTGGGTGGATGAAGCTCCCCGTGCTTTCACTATCAAATAAGCAGCTCACCATCTGGCTGTTTACCTGAATATCTATCATTGACCTCATGAGTTGATGTGGGCTGTCCTGGTTGAGCGTGATGGAGACCAGTGTCAGGTCACTGCTCATCATGATTGAGGGTGGTGGCAGTGTCTAAAATGACAGCCCCCATGGCCTGCACGCGGCACTGCTGGATCCCGAAGATGCGCCCAAGATGGTGGACTCCACAGCCCACACGCGGCACTGCTGGATCCCGAAGATGCACCCAAGATGTCGGCTCCCACAAATCACACATGGCACTATTGGCTCTGACGATGTCTGGGACAGCGGCCCTCAAGGACCGCTTGTAGCACTGCTAGGAAGGGGTTTGGACTTGCATACTTTGGCGTAGTGGAGGTTCTTCCCACAGCTGGAGCAAGTTGAATCCTTTGCTGGGCAACGTTTCCTCTGAAGCTTGCTAAAGCCACAGAAGTAGCACTTGGGGTGCTCTCTTAGCACCACAGCTGTAGTCAGGTCACCACTGGAGCTGGTCGAAGGTGGCGGGAGGTGGTCGTGGAGCACTGCTGCTGTGGTTGAGTCATTAGTGGAGCGAGGGGCTGGCTGCGTCTCCCAAGATGGTGGTGCCTGGGGAAACAAGAAATGGCTGTGTTGTTGGATGAGCAGGCCTCCATGTTCTGGAGGTCTACCTCCAGCGTACCTGCCAGCTGAACAGCTCTCTGCAGGCTGAGCTGCCCTTGCTCCAGGATTCTATGTTGAACATAGTTTGACCTGATCCACGCAACTCAGGCATCCTGGATCAGGTCCCCTGTGTACTCTGCAGTGGACACGGCCTTGCATTCGTAGGGCCTGCCGAGTGCTCACAGGGCCCGAAGATATTTGACATTGGACTCACCGGGTTGTTGCTTTTGAGTTACTAGCAGGAGTCTGGCATAAACAGCATTCCTTTTAGAATGTTCATGGCTTCCTGTTACATTGTAGCATCCCTGATCATTACACCAGGGTGCAAATCCGGGAGTGCAATACTTACATTTTGTGGGTCTCTGATCGCATGACGGTAGAGGAGGCCTGCAGGAATGGCTCAAAACAGCACAGCCAGAGTTCGAAGCTAATAGATGCCTCAGGCGATTGAGGGTCGATTTCCTGTATTTCTGGCTTGAGGATCTGACCCATTGTAAAAAAAATGTAAGTGAATAAAATTGATGCACCATCAATTACTCGAAAGAATATTGTAGTGTGGTGCGCTGTTAGCCAGAATCAGACACACACAAGGTAAAGACTACAACAAGCTTTAATGCACAAAGACTTCCACAGAGCCAAGCTGGCTGTAGCTGCAGTAACTCTAAGTGAGCTTCGGGAGGCTGGCCCAGGCTTATATCCCAGAGGGTGATTGACACCCGACTGGGTTGGGCTTGATCCCTTCAAGCGGACTGATTGACAGCCAGCCAGGTGCTGTCCTGTCCCCTTACATTCTTGCAGGTACAGAGGTTGCCCCCTTGAGTAGGCCAGTGGTGTACCATCACATTCACCCACTTCTTTAAAAATGTCCGGGGGGGGGGGGCTTGCAGTAACAAGGAAGCATACCCACTATTAACATACAATATTTACAGGTTGAGACAGTCCAGTGGCCGCCGGGGTCTCTGTTACCATTGTAGGACTGGCTCCTGGTCACTGATCGGAGGGGAAGTTGGGGGGCTGAAGGCAGGGGTGTGTGTGACTGGTGTGGTGCCGCGCGGAGGGGTGGCTGGGGGCCCAGTGTGGACGTATGAGGGTTGTATTGGATGGGTGGGGAAGCAGGTTCGTTTCCCAGGGCTGAAGTGGGCCCCTGGTGGTCAAGGAGGTCCTGCGTGCCCCATTGCTGCTTGGGGATAGGGATATATGCCCGGTCAGCATCGTCCTGGGTTGGACGATGGCATGGTGTGGTGGGTGCTCCTACTGGTGCCATCTCCCTGGTTGAGACGGTGTCCTCCCTGCCACTGCCGAACCTAACGTAGGTGTAGTTGTGGTTTGCATGTAGGAGGAAGACCTGCTCTACCAGGGCTTCGCACTTGTGTGTCTGTACATGTTTATGTAGGAGCGCCGGACCCAGGGACGTGAGCCATGCTGGGAGGGACATTCCAGTCGCCGACTTCCTGGGGAATGAGAACAGAAGTTTGTGAGGGGTCTCGTTGGTAGCTGTGCACAGCAGCGACTGAATGGCATAGATTGCCTCGGGCAGGGCGTGTTTCCAGTACTCCTTGGCCCACCCTTTTGACCTGAGAGCCAGGAGGACTGCCTTCCAGACCACTCCGTTTTCGCGTACCACTTGCCCATTGCCTCTTGGGTTATAGCTCGTTGTGCGACTGGTTGTGAATCCCCTCACCGAAACTAGATGTGGATGAAGGTGGGATAGCCAAATATGGTGAAGATCTGCCCCAGGGCTCTGATGTCAGTAGCCATGGAGGTGTCTGGGCAAGGGATAGTGAAAGGGAAACGTGAGTACTCGTCCACTACCGTGAAGAAGTAGCCGTTTCGGTTTGTGAAAGACAGGGGCCCTTTGAAGTCCATGCCGAGTCACTCAAAAAGGCTGAGTAGCCTTTACAACATGGGCCTGGGGTGGGCGGAAGAAAACGGGGTTTACACTCCGCGCAGACCCGACAGGCTTCGGTCATGTCTCTGACTTTCCTGATGGTGTACGGCAGGTTCCGGGACTTAATGAAGTGGTACAACCTGGTGACACCCAGATGGCAGAGGGACTCATGCAATGTCTGCAGCCTGTTGCCATGCATAGACGCGCAGATGTGAGAGAGAGCATCGGGGGAGTCGTTAAACTTCCCAGGGGGGTACTGGATGTCATAGCTGTAGGTTGCCAGTTTGACTTTCCAGCGCAGGATCTTGTCGTTCTTGATCTTGCTCTTGTGGGTAGTGTAAAACATGAACGCCATGGCCCGCTGGTCCATGAGGAGGATGAATCTCCTGCCGGCCAGGTCGTGGCGCCAATTGCAGACCGCTTCCACAATCGCCTGGACCTCCTTTTCAATGGCAGAATGCCCTAGCTCGGAGCCATGGAGGGTCCTGGAGAAGAAAGCGACAGGGCGCCCCTCTTGGTTTAGGGTAGCGGCGAGGGCTACCTCGGAGGCATCGCTCTCCACCTGGAAGGGGGAGTCCTCATCCACAGCCTGCATCATGGCATCTGCGATGTCTTGCCTGATGCGGATGAAGGCTGCCTGCGCCTCGGGTTGGAGGGGAAAAGTTGTAGCTTGGGCCAATGGGCGGACCTTGTCTGAGAAGCGGGGGACCCACTGCGAGTAATAAGAGAACAGGCACAGGCACCTGCGGAGGGCCTTTAGCGTGGGGGGGAGGGGTAACTCCATTAATGGGCGCATTCTGTCTGAATCTGGGCTGATAACTCCATGGGCCACGATGTACTGCAGGATGGCGTGGTGGGTGGTGCTAAACACACACTTCTTGATGTAAGTGAGGTTCAGCTCCTTGGCCGTCTGGAGGAATTTCTGGTCAAGGCTGCAGATAGACGTTATCCAGATACGGGAATGTCGCCTTCAGCTTGTGCCGGTCTACCATGCGATCCATCTCCCGCTGGAAAACAGAGACCCCATTCATGACCCCAAAGGGATCTCAACAGAATTGGTACAGGCATCCATCCGCCTCAAAGGCAGTGTAGGGCTTGTCCTTCGGGTGGATGGGGATTTGGTGATACGCCGACTTCAGGTCAATCGTGGAGAAAACCCGATAGCAGGCTATCTCGTTGACTATGTCGGCGATCCTTGGCAGGGGGTAGGCGTCCAGCTGGGTGTACCGGTTAATGGTCTGGCTGTAATCCATGACCATCCTCGGCTTACTTCCCCCTTTGACCACCATGACTTTGGCTCTCCAAGGGCTGTTATTGGGCTCTATGACACCTTCTGCCAGGAGTCGCCGCACATCCGCTTTGATGAAGTCTCTGTCTGTGGCACAATAGCGCCTACTTCTGGTGGCGATCGGCTTGCAGCCTAGCGCAAGATGTGGGAAGAGCGCCGGTGGGGTGGTGTGCAGTGTGGAGAGGCCGCAGGTTGGCCGGGGCTGGTAGGTTGGCGTGCTGTGTAACATGAGTGGAGGTTGGGACCCCCCAAAGACAAAGGTGACACTCTGTAGGTGGCACTGGAAATCCAGCCCCAGGAGGAGTGGTGCGCAGACTTTGGGCATGACCAGGAGCCTGAACAATGTGTAAGTTGTTATATTGGCCGAGCAGTGCCCAAGGGTACCAACAGTCTTATCCTTGGTGGTGAGGGCAATCGAGCAGGTGATGGGGTGGACTTTTAATCGCAGGGAGTGGGCCACGCTCAGGTAAATGAAGCTCTTGGTGCTGTCACTGTCGAACAAGCACTTCGTTACCTGCCCGTTGTCTTGCATGTCCATCATAGAGTGTCCGAGGTCGTGAGGGATGTCCCTAGTCAGCGTGGTGGTGGCCAGTCTGTCTTGGAGTCAGAGTCATCGCTCTCCGGTTGTGCTCAATGATTTATGGCATCCGGCGGTGTGGGGAGCATCGGTACGGTGGCCTGGACATTGCCCGTGTTGACCACGTTGACATTGGTTGTGGGGTGCCGCGTGGGGAAACCGATGGCACCCGGAGGCATGGGGAGCATCGATAGGGCAGCCTGGTCACTGCCCGTGTTAACCACGCCATTCTCAACTTTGTCGGGGGCCATCCATGTCGGCTGCTGCCTGGCTGAAGGTGGCGGCAGCACGTGGGGCCCGCTGTGTGGCTGGCCTCCTTCCCCAGCCGTGTTCGTTGCGTCGGGGGAAGTGATGTCATTGCGGTCCGTGGCAGTGACGTCATTACATCAGCCGGAAGTGACATCACACCATGAGCCGGAAGTGACGTCACAGTAGTTCTCAGTGAGCGGCGCTGGCGAGGGCGGGGGCTGGTCCAGGTGCTCAGGGCACACGCTGCAACAGTTGCTGGCGGGGCCGGATGTTGCACCGTTGAGGTCGGGGAACGTGGAAGTTGTAGCGGGGCCATTGGCGCCGCCCAGCATGTGCATGTGGAGGGGTCTGTGGAGGAGGTGGGGAGGTAATAGAGGGCCGCTGAGCTGCCAGGTGGTTTTGAGAGGCACACTTTAGTGAAGTGGCTTTTCTTGCCGCATCGGGAACAATACTGGTTCCTACCCAGGCAGTTTGGGTGCGATCGTTGGTCTGACCCACACCAGGACCCACAGTATTTACAGGGGCATGTGGCGCCTGCCACAGCAATGTTTTCCTTTCCTGCTCGGTCTGGGGTTGTAGCTGCAGTGTGAGTGGGCCACGAGGGAGCCTGGGGGAACCTGGAATCGAAGGCTTCAATGTGCAGGGCTGCCGCTTCCAGGGTTTGGACCACTTCCACTGTCATGGTTAGGGCATAGATGTTGTCTTCCTGCAGCTTCTGCCGGATGGCCCTCGAGTGTAGCCCTTGGACGAAGGCATCCCAGATCAGCCTTTCGACCTCCTCTGCACCTACCCTGGGTTCAGCCAGACATGGTTGGTTCAACTCTCTCAGGAGTCCCAGGTAAGTTTCAGCTGTCTCCCTGGGTGGCTGGGCTTGGGTGTTGAGGAGATACCTTGCACAGACTGCATTCATGGGGGGCATGTACAAGTTCTCGAGAGTGTCCATTGCACTCTTGTACGTGGAGCAGCCTTTGATTGCCAGGAAGGCATGGGGGACCCAACTTTGACCGGTGTAGGACCAACCTCTTCTGATCTGAGTCCAGGATGCTGCCTTCATGTGCCTCGATGATTGCCTCGACAGCGTGCTGCCAGATCTTGAACCGTGTCTGGGTTTCTGGGTGGTGTGGGTTGACTTTGAGGCTCCCTGTGCTCAGGAGTTTTTCCATGGCAGCCGTGGGAAAATTTTGTGGATTAAATTGTGGTGCGCTGTTAGCCAGAATCAGACACACACAAGGTAAAGACTGTACAACAAGCTTTAATCCACAGAGCCAGGCTGGCTGTAGCTGCAGTAACTCTGAGTGAGGCCTCAGGAGGCTGGCGCAGGCTTATATCCCAGAGGGTGATTGACACCTGATTGGGTGGGACTTGATCCCTTCAGGCAGACTGATTGACAGCCGGCCAGGTGTTGTCCTTTCCCCTTACACTCCTGCAGGAACAGAGATTGCCCCCTGCAGTAGACCGGTGGTGTACCACCATATGTAGAGAAACCAATAGGCTTTTATTCACTTAAGAACACAAGCACATCCATACTGTTCAGTTGTCCTGCACTGAGCTGCAGGGGGCTTGTGGAATAGTCAACTTTATACAGGAGCCTGTGGGGAGGGACCACGGGTACAACCAGCCAATAGCTGTGCCTAGCCAGAAAATTATACATAGCAATGGTTTACTGCAATCCTAACATATGAGTATTGGATTGAAGGTCAATCCATAGGACCATAAAGCAGCAGAAAGGATCACTGAAGTCTCCCTTCTCCCCACCCCACCCCCCCCATCCCCCATCAATGTGATTTTCTGAGCTCATTGTTTAAAGAGGGTTTGCAGAATCTGTGAACACAGCGTCTTCAGTCTACTCCCATTGGGAAAGAGATATAGAACTATTGGAGCCAGAACCACTAAGCTGAGGAACTGCTTCTTCCCATGGGCAGTGAGACTGCTGAGTGACTGTTGAATTGTTAAATCAAGTCCCTGTTCATCTACTCTTTATTTATAATATTAATTTTAATTTATATATTATGTTCTGTGTATTTATATTTATTTGTCTGCATGTGTGATATGTCTGTATGTGTGTCTATACTGTTTTGCACCATAGACTGGAGAACAATGTTTCATCAGGTTGCACTGGTGCAATTGGTTGATAATAAACTTGAACAATCATTACATTATGCTCCCTATCACAGTCTACGTCCACTTTGCACCTCACCTACTTCCTCTAACTCCAAGCATAAATTCTCTCCTTTGTCTTTGAGTGGTCCTATTCTCCAAGTCATCATCTTTTTTTTGATGCAAATATAAAATGTCTTGAGATTTTCTTTAATCCTACTCAGCAAGAACATTTGACCTTTTGTCCTTCCTAAAGCCCTGCTTGAGTTCTTTCCTGCAATCATTCTATTCCTTCAGGGGCCTGTCTGATTGTAGCATCCTGAACCCTATATATTGCCTCCTTTGGCTTCTTGACTAAGTTCATGTTATCCAAGGTTCTCTTACCTTGCCATTCTTATCCTCCCTTTAAAATGGAACATGCCAGTTCTAATTAATTGGTCATGAAACATATCCCATATGTCAGTTATGGTTTGGCCTGATAATAGCTGCTTCCAATTAATGCTCACTATCTCCTCTCAAATCATATCAGAATTTGCCATCCCCAATATAACTTCCTGAGAAGATTGAAGCAGGCAAGGCTACTGGCTACCATTATGTCATCCTTCTACATGAGCTCCATCAAGAGCGTCCTGGCTGGCTGCATTACCATGTGGTGAGGTTGTTGCAGAGATATGGATTGGAGAAATAGCCACAGGACCATAAGAGCAGCAGAGAGCTATATGTTCTACCAGGATTGTTGTCCAAAGAGGGTGAGCAAAATCATTGAGGACCCCTTCCACCCTGCACATAGCGCTTTCAGCTGCTCCCACAGGGAAAGTGATACAGGAGCATCACCAGGCTGAGGAACAGCTTCTTCCCCCAGGCAGTTCAAATGATGAACGACCAAAAGAAATGCTCATATTAACCACCTGAGACTCTCATATTCACAAAACAGTATTTATTTATTTGTATATATGCATATTTTTCCTGCATGGGTATTGTTTGTCTGTATGTGTGTTATGTCTGGTTGTGTGTCTGCATGCTTTGCACTGATGACCGGAGAAAACTGTTTCATCGGGTTGTATTTATGCAATCAGATGACTATAAACTTGACTTAAAGATTTTCTGCATGGCATGAGTTTATCCTTGTCCACAACCATCTTGAAGAGTGATCACTATTTCCAAAATGTGCCACCACTTTAACTCTGAACATCTGGGTAGGCTCATTTAGACATAAATACATACAGCACAGTAACAGGCCCTTTCGGCTCACAAGTCCATGCTGCCCAATTTACATCCAATTAACCTAAACCCCCCCCCGATATGTTTCGAAGGGTGGTAAGAAACTGAAGACCCCGGGGAAAACCCACGCAAACAACGGGAGAACATACAAACTCCTTATAGACAATGCGGGATTCAAACCCCTGTCCTGATGGCTGGTTCTGTAAAGGCTAAGCGCTACACTAACTGTGCTGCTCCAACAAAGTCTACTACAGCCTCTTGACACACTGCTTCGAGAAACATTTTAGGATACACTTAACATATTCTGCCCCATTTAAGCATGGCACTTTGGACGTCCCAGTCAATATCGGGGAAATGAAAGTCTCCTACTATGGCAAGCCTGTAGCTTTTGCAACTTTCAATAATTTTTCTGCATATCTGTTCCTCAACCTCCCACCTCAGCAGACAAGCAACATACCAACACTTACAACAAACTCATTGACACCCACTATACATCCTCCAAACTGGTTTCCTAGAAGGTTGCCATTCCCTTCTGTTTGGTTGTGATTGGGGGCCATCTCGTATAGCCTTAACAGAGTGATTGCTCCTTTCTAATTTCTGATTTTTACCCACTCTGCCTCAATAGATGAGCCCACCATTATGTCCTCTTTGAATACAGCTGTGACACTCTTCCCAATTACCAGGGCAACACTTCCATCTCTTTTACCTTCTTCTCTATCCCACCTAAAACAATAAAACTCAGCAGCATTGAGCTGCTAATCCTAACCCTCTTGTGACCACCAACACCATAATTCCAAGTACTGATCTATGATCTCACTTATCTGCCTTACCCACAACACTTCTTGCATTAAAATAAAGACACTGAAGCCCCTCAGTGTTGCTGTGACCATTGATACCTGCCCCTTCCTGTTCTTCCTTTCATGCTTGTTTTCATGCTTGGGGTGGCATGGTTAGTGTAGCATTTGGCACAATGATGTTACCACACCAGTAATCAGGACTGGGTTTCGAATCCAACACTCTCTGTAAGGAGTTTGTATGTTCTCCCCGTGTCTCCGTTTACAATGGCCATCCTGAGCTCCCGGTGCATGCCATTTCAACTGCCCTTCCTGTTCCCACATTTATCCTTGGCTTTCTTCCTTGCTAGAGTGAGGCCCAACATAAACTAGAGGAACAACACCTCATATTTCACCCAGGAAATCTACAGCCCAACAGAATGTACTAATTTCAAGTAATGAGTTTCTTTCCGTGCACCCATGAAGAAGGTGCCCCTCAGGCTACTTGTAAATTTTTCCCCTTTCACATAAATCTAGTTTTAGATTTCCTCCCCTCGGGAAAAGGCTCTGATTATTTACCTTATCTATGTACTCATGATTTTACAAACCATCATAAGAATTCCCCTTATCCTTCTGTTCTTCAGCGAGAAAATTCCAGCCTTTTCTGCGTCTCTTTATAATTCAAGCCTATCAGCCCCAGTGACATTCTTGTAAGCCCCTCAATATAATATCCACCTGTTCCCCTCTATACACTGCACTCACTATTATCCTCAAAGAACTCCAGTAAATTTGTCAAACATGATGGAACAATTTTGATACAGATGTCTCACAATTTCTTCCTTAGTGTTAGCTTCAGGCATTTTCTTGACTGCAGATGTTAAAGCTAAATGGCTGGTAGTTAGCTGCCTTTCACCTACATCTTTTTTAAAAATCATAAATAGTGGTGACATTTACTATATTCAATTCTGCTGGGACCTGTCCAAAGTCCAAAAAAAATTTGGTAAATTACCGCAAGCTCATCGAATGTACCTTCCGCCATTTCTTCTAGTCCCTCAGGATGCATTTCATCAGGATCCTACTTATTTTCTCATCATAGTGATTGTATTGAGGTCCTCATGTCCCATCATTCTTTGGCATGTTAGAAATGTTGTGCGCTTTGAAGACTGACACAAACTAGTCACTCAAGGAATCGACCATTATCCCCTTCTCGTCTTCCAGTATTTACCATATCCATAGCCCTCACAATTTTATATACCTCAATAAGGTCCTTCTCAAACCAGGGAGAAAAGTCCTAGCCTATCCAGCTTCTCTTTATAACCAAATCCCATTAACCCCAGTAACATACTTTTCCTGCATCTTTTGCTTCTTGGTCGCATCTTTCCCCTGATCATATTATGTCAAGTTTGGCCTTGCCAACATCTTGTACTGTTGTAACATGACGTTTCAGCTCCTGTACTTAATAACCAATGAAGTCAAGTGTGCCAAATGCCTTCTTCACCTCTTTGGCAGTCCCAGTCGATATTTAGAAAGTTAAAATCCCCAACTATCGGGCCCCTATTGGTGCCCATTGATTTTGCTCTTCAGACAACAATCCTGGAAGATAACATCAATGGGGAGGGAGGACTAGAAGGAGACTCCAGAAATCCTTTCTTCCACACTTTTGGACCTGTGGATTGACCTCCGATCCATTTCTCTGCAGCAACCATACCAGAGAGTGCTGCAGCCAGTCAGAACACTCTCAAAAGATCTCCTGTAGAAGGGTGACATAATTTTGGCTGGTAGCCTTGCCCGCTTCAGTCTTCTCAGGAAGTGCAGTTGCCATTGCACTTTCCTGACAATTGAGGAGATGTGTGTCCAATAGAGGTCACTAGTTAAGTGAACTCCAAGGAACTTGGTTCTCTCCACTACAGACTTATTGATGTACAGTGAAGGATGGTCAATCCTGGTCCTCCTGAAATCCAGGATCATCTCCTTCATCTTGTCCATGTTGAGACTCAGGCTGTTATTCTCACATCATATCAAGAGATTTTCCACCTCTTCTCTGTAGTGTGACTCATCATTGTTGCTGATGAGGCCAGTTACTGTTGTGTCACCTGCAAATTCGATGACACTGTTGGAACTGGATCTGGCGATGCAGTCATGGGTCAACATCCCAGTCCCATGTACCTATCACTTATCTTAGCTGTCAGTCAGATGCCTTGCCTTGAAATAAATCCAGTGAAGTCCATTAGGCTTTCAAGGCTCACTCACGTGCTCCTGCCTGTCCTATCTACTGAATTTGCTTCTTTAAATTCTGTGTTTGCCTCGATCTTCTCAGGTGCCACACTATTGCTTGAGATCAATGTATAATTTTAGTTTTAAATTTGTAGAATATGTTTTGAAATAATAGCTCATCTCAAAGAAGGCTAGCTTCTTTGAAAAAAAAATCCTTTGTAATTAAAAGTTTTTAAGGCAGAGTTGGTGCAAATTCCTGTTATTTGCTGCAGAAGAAGTTCTTTGGCAAAGGAGTTATTCAGTTTAAGAGAATTGACAATGGGTAGGATATTTAATTAACCTGAATCACATTCATTTATATATTTAAGATGGGGTGATTTGTATAATGACATCACACAAAGAATTTGAACAAAGTCTGTGAAAAGTGAACAGTTTGTTGCATGCATTGTTGACAGAATTATGAACCAAGTGCCATCAACATCGGGTATTAATATTTGCACTTGTTGAAGCAAAGTAATGGAAGAATGTGGTCTCATAGCTTGACCTACTGCTATTTTCATTAAAGGGGGATTTAGTAAAACTGCAACTGCAGGTATCCAGACCTTGGTGGGCACAAAGTGCACCTGTGCACTCCTCAGAGGGAGTAGCATGACAGGTCAAGCAGGATTTGCTGAAATTAGATTAGATTAAATCTGCTTCTGCCATCTCTTTTTCAGTCCTGTCAGTCACACAAGGGATTTTCAAATCATGAAAGGGAGCTGGTTCCATGAAGCCCCAAGCAAGACTCTTGCCTGGTCTGTTGTATGCTGAGGTCATCCGCCACTCTGACAGGTGAATTTGACCACCTCAGTGTTCTTCATGTCACTTTAAAATAGAACCCGAAATGGTATTGTATGATGATCTTCCTCCTCTTTGTCACTCAAATAATAGGATCCTCTTTCTTTTCCCCTCATTGTATCCTTTCTTTAACACCTCGTCTGCTAGATTAGAACTGTCACTAGCCACAAAGCAAAACAATGTCACATCATCAAATAAAGTCAGCCATCGCTCACCTGAAAGCATCAGAAGGTAGATTAGTAGGATATAATTGACACAGAAAACTGTTATTATTCATTGGAATTGTGACCACACCTCGAAAGTACATTGTTGGCTGTAAAGCACATTGGAAGTCCTGACATTGTGGAAATTGCTGGAAAATCCAACTTTTTCTGCCTTAATGCCAGAAGCCCCTTAAGGTGCTGAAACCTGGTGATCCCATTTCCCAGTGTGACGCCATACTGTGACATCCAGAACTAAGATGCTGTGAATCACTTGCAGTTCTTAGCAGGTTGAGTTATGTTTCTGAACCAATTATTTTGGAATAAGAATGAGGAAAACATGAAAACTTAAGGGGCAGGCAACTCGCGTTACTCTGGCACATTATAATAATAATAAAACATCGGAGTGGAAATAATGAAGAAGCTGCTTTATCAAGAAATTGACCCACTCAGTTCCTCCAGCAGATTGTCTTTTTTATTCGAGTTGGATCCGCAGACATTTTACTGTTCGTTGCGAACGGGGGTTTACACGCAATATCACCAGCCTACTACCTGCATTTACATGATCAGGCAATCAATGAAGATTGTTAAATGATACTTTACCAAATGGATAAAGTTAGTCACTCCATGTTCTTGGGGATAGGGACACAAGAGACTATGGATGCTAGAACCTGAAGCAAGAAATAAACTACTGGAGGATCTCAGTGGGTGGGAGAGTGTCTATGAATGTAGTCCATGTAAAAGGTTGAGACCCTGGATGAGGACAATATATTCTTAGCTCCACTGAGTGAAGGAATGTGAACAAATTCTGCGCTGCCACTTATGAACTCTACATCAGTGAGATTGGGCATAGACTGTGAGGTTGTTTCATTGTCCACTGACTCAGTCCAATCCACAATGCTACTTCCTCTGGATGGCACTGTTCAACAGTGAGAAAGATATTTAGTGTTTCTTGGAATCGTAAGCCTTTCCCTGGACTAGATACTTGTGAGAGCTGAAGCACATCCCATGTGTGCCAAGTGCCGGAAGGTGTGATGTTCACCTCAGAGAGACGTTAATGTCATTGGATTTATGCTGATGAGCTGCCTGTGACCGAAATGAATGAGACTGAGGGTTCTTTCGAACCTGAGGTGTTCATTTTTACTCTGAACTTTGTGCTGTCTCCAAAACAAAGTGTCAGTCACAAAAACAATAATGTGAAGATCTCACAAATCAAACATCAATTACCAAAGGCAAATCAGGGCTTCAGCTCAATTTAAGGTCTAACGGTTTTTGCAATAACTTTTGAGATTGCGTGTTTCTTGCAGTTAATTGTTACATTGACCTTCAACTTTATTGTTACTTGTTTTTAAGGACCTAGGCTTTGCATTGAAGACACTTCCACAAAGAGAAGGCAGTATCAATGATGAAGGAATAATGATATATTTCTAATTCAGTATGGTATTTGGTTGCATCTTGTCCTATTTGCTCAAAGTTTGTGGGTTTAAGAGATGCTGACAGATTAACCTATGTAATTTGAAGCACTTGGTGATAGTACACCTTTCTGTATTGGTGGCGGAGAGAAGGAAAGTTTAGGGTAGTTGGTTCGGAGCGCATCAACTGGGCTGCTTTGTTCTAGTGTGTGGAGCTTCTTTAGAGATATTGTATTAATCCAGGCAATGGAGAGTATTCTATCACACTTCTGACATTGAATTTAGAGGGCCCTGGAGTTTTAGGCAGTAAATCTTTTGGTGCAGATACTCAGGCTCTGATGAAGAGTTCTAGTGAAGGTTCCCAGCCTGAAGCATTGGCAATTTCTTTTCTCCTACTGATGCTGCTGAACCTACCGAGTTCCTCCAGCAGATTGTGTTGTGCTCCATTTCCAGCCTCTTAGGTGTATTCAGCCTCTGACCTGTGTGGCTGGTCCAATTCAGTTCTGGTCAATGGTGACATACAAGACATTGATAGTGACGATTTTCTGACCATATTGAATGTCAAGAGAACTTGTTTAACCTCTCTCTGATTGGAAGTAATTGGGAGGAACATTTGTGCTCTGAATACAAATTGTCACTCAGCAGCCCAACCTGAAAATAGAGAAACACAAAAACTGCGGGTACTGGAATTATGAGCAAACAATGAGAAGCTGGATGGACTCAGTGGACCAGCCAGTATCCATGGAGTGAAATGGTCAGTCAATGTTCCAAGTAAGAATGTTTAATTAAATCTTGATGATGGGTCCTGACCTTGAAACTTTGACTGGCATTCCAATCCATGGATGCTGCCTGATCCACTGTGTCCCACTACCTTTGCATTGTTAGTCCATGCCTGAATGTACGTATGTTGTTTCACATGCAGGCATTTGCTGAATAGCTATGAATGGTCTTGAACCCAAACATCAGCAAGCTTCTTTGTGATGGAAGGAAGATAAAATAGCTGAAGATGTTTGAACATTAATCTCCTGAAGATTTCCTGGAGGGATATCTTGGGGAGAAGGCTGATCTCCAACACTCTGAACCAATGAACTATGCATAAAGTAGACTCTTCAAGATTCAAGATTATTTTATTTTTATGTAATAAAACAGAAAATGTGATATTACATAAAATTTCCTTTAGTCTACTGTAATGCAAACATTTGCGATCAGCAGAAGTTGCCCAACACCCCTTACAATCAGTGAAAGATAAGCAAAAGAGAGTTCGCTCAGTCTTTGTGTCCATGGATTCACCTCCAGTGATTTCGCATCCTCTGCAGCCACTCAGCCTTCAGTCCAACCATCAGTAACACGAGCTCCAGATGCAAGCCTATGACATGATCAAGAAGCCTACAGCAGCCTCGGCACCTTCTCGCATTCTGGTTCTGATACTGGTATCCCTTCAGCCAGCCCAGAGCCAGTCTCTCAGCAGTCTGCAGCCTCATGTGAGTCCCTTGATCGCAGCCTGGACTGCAGTCACTAGCAGCCTGGAACCTTCATGGGTTCTTTCCCACCACTTCTGTGTTCTTCAGCCTCAAAGCCCCTCACTAGTCACCATACCATGGATCATCTCCTCTGCTTCTCCTTCTCAAATGGGAGATGGTCTCCCTGTTTTATGGTGCTTTCCACCAGTCCTCTGCTTCCCCAGAGTCTGCAATCCCTCGTGGCCACTCCCATACATAGGGGCTGTCTTCTTGGGCCCAGCCTTCCTAAGTGTTCTCCCTTTGATGTTCATTCACAAGTTTTACCAGGGTGTCTTGATGCCACATTTCCTATCAAAGACAGTAACTCTCATTTACAGCTGGAATTCAGCTCTTTGGACCACAGGTTGAACCAAGAATGTAATGTGTCTGAAGCTGAGAATCCAAAATGAGAATCAGTGAGCAGGATATTGGTGAATGTCACTTGATAGCAATGTTGAAAACAGCTTCCATCTCTTTGCTAATGTTTGAGAGGGGAAGGACTGAAGAGTAATTAGCCAGATAAGATTCTTTTCTGTTTCTTGTGGACAGACAAAGCTGGGCAATTTTCCATATTCTCAGAGAGAGTTTTGACTAAAGGTACAGTTAATATCCAGCTCAAGTTTTCAAACTAAGAGCAAGATTGTCATTTGGTCTCAAGGCCTTTGCTATATTTGTTCCCTCAGTCATTCCTTGCTATGATTTGAAGTGCATCATTTTGGCTGGTGATTAACCTTTGCAATAATGGGAATCATCCACTCAGTACATCAGCTGAATGTGATCACAAAATATTTCAACTTCGTCCTTGACACTCACGTGCTGGGTCCCACCATCATTGGGGGTATTCTTGGAGTGTTCATCAGTTAACGGTTTCAGTGTGTAATATCACTGACGACTAGATGTGACAGGACTGCAGAGTGTTCATCTCATGTGTTGCTTCTGGATTTGCATGTTATTGTGCATTGCATACATTTTTAAGTGTGTGAGTGCTGAGCTGATCAAGGGGAGATAAGCAGCGGGACCCACCTGGTTGGATAAAATACTTTACCCATTTCATGTGAATCACAAACTCAAAATTCACATGCAAAATAAATCCATAATTTCCTTTTGATTAGTGCTGCATTATCTCCACAAAACTCCTCAGTCCTACCACTCTCAACCCCACATCTTCAGTTTAACTCACTCACTCACTTTGCTTATGGTAGTCATACTTAGTCCCCGTTCCCTGGAATCTTCACCTCACTCATCTACTTCTCCCTCCCTCTTCTTTTTTTTTTGAATATCTTATTGAAAAGTTTCAACCATGTAATTATACAGATTGTAAAAATAGTACTTAAGTAAAGTTAAAATACATTAATTGTTATTTAATCCCCTCCCCCTAACACACATACCCCCTCCCATTATAGAATATATAATGAAATACAGTAATTATATGATATATATATATATATATATATATATATATATATATATATAAAACTAATAATAATCAAAGGAGAGATCAAAATAAGAAAATAAAGTATTGTTCTGGATTGCACTGAGGAGTGGTTTGCACGATGGTTTTTATACACTGTTTATGTGTTTGTCATTTTTAGGGAAAAAGATTTATGCAGCACTTGGGAGGCTGGAAGAACATTTCTTGCATATTTATTCCTAACCCTTGCATCTACGGGCTTCAAATCTGCACAAAAAAAATGATATTTATTTCTTAAATTATGTTATTTTCTCCAGCTTTGTATCCCCGAATGCCATCTTTCCATACCTAGATACACACATCCAAATTCCAGGTTACTGCAACACACTTTCTTGCCACAGTTAAAGCAATTTTAACAAATTTAACTTGGTGAATTAATACATTTAATTTAGGTCTAGATTCTTCAATGATTCCCAATAAAAATAAATCTAGATTTTGTGGAAAAACAATACAGTTTTTTGGTTCAAAATTTTTCCCAAATCCTCCCAGAAAGTTCTAACTTTAAATCATGATTAAGTAGAATGTTTAAAAAAAAGTGCCAATTTTATCAGCACATCTAAAACATTGATCTGATATATCCAATTTCATTTTGTGTGATTTTTGACATGTTAATTATAATAGTTGTAAGTAATTATATTGAACTAAGCTATATCTAACATTTATAATATCAGTCATTCAATTGTGACAAAGTTTTGACTCTTTTCTCAGCTGCAACAATATTCAGATCAACCTCCCATTTCTGTCTTGATTTATGAATTCCCTTTTTAATGGTGCCTGCTTATAATAAATGATGCATTGCAGAAATACATTTTTTAGTATAGCCTTTCCTAATAAGGTCCTCCAGCTCACTACATTTCGGTAATAACATAGATGCACCTAATTGGTTCCGTATATATCCTCTCAACTGTAGGTAGCAAAAAAAGTGTATTTCACAAAATTCCATACTTGTTTCTTAATTGTTGAAGTGACATCATTTGGCCTTGTTCAAAACAATCCTTCCCAGTTTTGAATCCATTTTGGAACCAAATATGCATAAATGGATTATCTTTAGTAAAAGGAATGAGATCATTTTGAAACAAAGTCGTTTTAGGCAAAATACTACCTTTTAATCTAATTTCATTATTCAATTTGTTCCAGATATTAATCCCTCAGACCACTTAATAATTTTGAATCCCATTTATAAATAAATTCTTCTGCTAAATTCTCTCAATTTTATCCATTTCTATTTTAATCCATGCCAGTTTTCTCATCCCACAATAGTGAGATAAAAAATCTCAATTGAGCCACTTGGTAATAATTCTTAAAAGTGGGGAGCTGTAAACCTCCCAGTTCATATTTCCACACTAATTGTTCTATAGATACCCTAGACATCTTCCCTTTCCAAAAAAACTTTCTAATATATCTATTTATTTCTTGAAAAAAAATTGTTGTAACAATATTGGCAAATTTTTAAAAAGGTATTATGTCTGTGGAAAAATATTCATCTTGATACAATTTCCTCTACCTATTAGTGTTATCAGCAAGTTGACCCATTTAAAAAAATCTTCTCCAACTTTTTTAAGCAATGGTAAAGAGTTCAATTTATACAAATTATTTAAATCATTATCTATGCATATACCCAAATATTTAATTGCCTCTTTTGGCCATTTAAACTGAGTGCTCTTTTGACAAAGAATATAATTACCTTGAGTAAGGGATGTGACTTCACTTTTGTCCCAGTTTAACTTATAACCTCTGATCTTACCATATTCTTCCAACTTTAAATGCAGTTTGCATAATTAGGTCTCTGGCTCAGTCAAGTAAATCAAGACATCATCCGCAAATAAACTTATTTTATGTTCCTCTTGACCAAGCTTAAACCCCTGTACTTCCACATCACTCCTAATAATCTCAGCCAATGGCTCAATGTCTAAACTAAATAAAGCTGGAGATAAGGGACAACCTTGACTACTAGACCTCTCCAAAGAAAAATGATTAGACATTTGACCATTAGTTACCACTTTTCCTTTGGGATTATATTATAGTGCCCTTATTCATTTTAAAAATGTTTGAATGAACCCAAATGTATCCAAAACTTTAAACAGAAAAAATCACATTCTAATCTATCAAAAGCTTTTTCAGCATCTAAAGCCACCGCTACACTCAGATCTTTTCTTTTTTGCATTGCATGTATAATACTAATTAATCTAGCTACATTTTATGCCAAGAGTCTTTGTTTAACAAATCCTCTTTGATCCATATTTATTAATTCAGGCAGTATTTAATAACACTATTAGCCAAAATTTTAGCTACTATTTTATAATCTACATTCAATAAAGAAATTAGTCTATAGGAAAAATGTTTTTAAGGGTCTCTATCCTATTTCAGTATCACTATAATTATTGCTGTTGAAAATGAATCTGGTAAACAATGGGTTCTGGAAGCTTGATCTAACATTTCCATAAAAATAGGCATCAATTCCTGTTTAAATTCTTCATAAACCCTGTTCAGACTTCAATTGCCATGCAAGTACTTTATGCATGCATTCCCCCAGTTTGTAATATCTGTTTAGTTCTTGTAATCATATATTTAGTCCTGTAGATTTTTTAATGTATTATACTGTTATATGTTAGGTGCCTATGTTTTTTTTAATTGCCGATGTTTAACTGAAGATTGATGTTTCTGAAAATCTTTTCCTAATACTAATATCTCATGTTCCAACTGTTCTACTTCTTTCATTTAATCCTTCTTAATCTTTGTTGTAAAACTTATAATTTGACCTCTCAGATATGTTTAAAAATTTATTCTCAACCAAATTTAAATTCATATTACAAAATAATTGAATTTTCCTTCAGACAAAGTCACAAAAATCTTTTTAATAAAGTTGGATTCAATCTCCATCCATATATTGATTTTTATTTATCTAACATTGTGATTGTCATTATCAAAGGTGAGTGATCTGACAATATTCTTGCTTTATATTCCACATCTAATATCATATCTTGTAACTGAATAGATATCAAAAACAGGTCTATTCTAGAATATGGGTCATGTCTTCTCAAATAAAAGGCGTAGCCTCTTCTCCAAGCATCTATTCTTCTCCAAGAACCTATCAAATTCAAATCTTTCATCAAATTCAATGTTGCTTTTGGCACTTTCCTTCTCAACATTCCCCTTGTAGTTCTATCTAAAATTGAGTCTGAACAGAAATTAAAATCTACACCTATCAAAATATTATCATGCACTTCTGCTAAATTTAAAAATGTCTCCTGGATAAATCTCTCATTATCTATATTTGGAACATAAAGATTTTTTTAAAAGTCCATATTTCTGAAAATATTTGACAGTGAGCTATTATGTATTTTCTTGCTAGATCTACCACTACATTCTAAATTTTAATTGGTATATTCTTTTTAACCAAAATGGCTACTCCTCTTGCTTTAGAATTAAAAGAAGCTACTACATATCAAACCCAATCTCTTTTTAACTTCAAATGTTTTTTCTCTGTTAAATGAGTTCCCTGTAAAAAAAAGTTATATCAACACCTAACTTCTTTAAATAGGCAAAAATTATTTTTTCTTTTCACAGTTCTGTTTAAACCATTAACATTATAATTTACAATTTTGAGAGTTTTGCTCACCCTCTTATTTATTTTGTCCTTCTGCCTCTTCCTGCAAATCTTTCCCCTTTAAAAGAACCAGCATGCTCAGATACCTCTCCTCTGGCAAACCAGATACAGTAAAAAAAAGAAAGAAAAAAAGTAAATAAAAATATATATTAAAAACATGCAATTATGAAAAAAGTGGAAAACTCCTCCCAAAAGGTGTTAAGTAATCCAACACCATTACCCTCTGTTACATGGGCCATGACCAAAGTCAAAATACCCACATGACACACCAGAGTTCGCAGCCTCCTACTCTCCCAAACCCTCCTCATACTATTACATTAACCCTTCAAATCTTACTACAAGCTCTAATTAAAGAAAAAAATAACATTGTTTCATATGAATAAATACAATTATACAGATAGAGAGAAAAAATTATCAAAATTACATTTTAAGTCATTTCTCACTAAATAAACAAAAAAAGGGAACCGTTAATCAAGAAGCAACCAAAACAATAAATTCTTATGTTCTTTATTCCCTTTGAACAATTTGAAGACCTTGAACATACTCTTCTGATTCCATTATATTTATAAAGTATTTATTTCCTTCATCCGGTACAAAAGTCTTCAATGTCGCTGGATGACGCAAGGTGAATATATATTCTTTTTCCCATAAAATTTTCTTAACCAGGTTAAATTTTATTCTTCTAAGTAGATCAGAGCTTATATCACAATAAAATAAAACTCTTACACCTTCATACTTGAATGGAGCACTGGCTGATCTTGCCTTCTCTGCTACTAATCAAAGAATCTTTTCTGACTTGAAAAACGAGAAATTTAACCAATACTGAATGTGGGCTTTAATTTAGAGGTGGCTTGAGTCTAAGAGCACTATGTGCTCTCTCAATCTTTATAGGGTGATTGAAATTTTCAGTTCCCAACATTTCAGAAAACCATTCGAAAAGAAAAGCAGACATATCTTGTTTTTCAACACCTCCTTTGAGACCCACAATCTTAAAATGATTCCTCCTACTGAAATTTTCTAAAACTTCCACTTTTTGCAGGAGTTTTAAATTTTCCATTGTTAGAGCAGAGGTGGTGTCTTCTACAACAGTAACTTCAGCATGTTGAACATCTACTTGTACTCTTTTCATTGACTTTTCTAATTTATTAACATTTTCTCCATTTTTTTTGACAGCTCTCAACACTTACTTATTTCTCCCTTCACAGTCAGCCACAGATCATTAATAGTCATCTCTTTTCCTTTCTTAATTTTGGCTACAACTATTCTACTACTTTGTTTTCTCTTTACCTCCTGTTCTTCTTCATCTTCTTTTGAATCTTCCTCCTCTTCACTACTCAATGCCTGGGAACCCGACTCTTGTTCACACACCGACGCTGAAGGCCTCCATTGTTTGCATGTGCGCGCGACGTCATTTCCGGGTTCATCTTCCTCGACGCCATCTCTTGACAATTGGGGGAAAGCGATCTTGGACAAAATGCCTTCACGAATGCTTCTGATATCTGCTTGACCTTGTTTCTGTGTGCTGTATAACATTTTGATTCTGCAAGGTTGTGGTGTTACATGCAGATAAAGATGAAATGGGGCCTCAGTTCAGGATTTTCAGGAGTGGATTGGGGTTGAGGTGGGAGGGGATTAGGGATAGGAAAGTTTTGATAATTGAATGATATCACAGGCTTCGGGTCTGGTCTGATTGGGAGGTGATTGGAGTTAGGGATTAAATTTAAAAAAAATTAAATTAAATTTTTAAAATTAAATTTAGACACATTAGCACGGTAACAGGAACCCATGCCGCCCAATTTACACCCTGAGAATGCACAAGTAAGAATGCAAACTGATTACCCTAAATAAACCACTGAATGATGAATGGATTGATTTGTTACACATATGCAGAGATTTTATCAGATATGCAAAGATCAATCTTGACCAGAAGTACCCAACAAATTAGGTTCAAGGGGCAAATGGATACTCTAAATGGACTTCAGATTCAGTGGTATTCCTGCAACTGCAGTGCCATTCTGATGGATCCTGGATTCCCTTGTCAGAATGTGAATCTGTCCATTAGAGGGCATTGTTGGATCATATATAGTTTATTCATACAGTGGAAATCATAGTGAGACTTTCAATAGAAAAATAAATCATATTGAACAAAGGTAACTTGGAATTTAAATATCCTTGTTGATTTTAAAAATCTACAGTGAAGATGCTGCATTTTTTATGACATTGAAGGGAACTGATAAGGCAGTGTCACGTCGAAAGCCCATAGACAGATGGCCAGGCTTGTTATGAACTTTAAACTTCCAAATATCCTAACAGGGCCAGACAGGTTGCTGTGATCATCCAAATTCTGCACAACTGAAACTAATTTGAACGCCTCGAAGAGGAGCGGGGCCCACCTCATAAAATAACAAACAGCATCCGTGCACAGAGGTACAAACTGGCAACTTTTACTGCTGTAATTTCAAGCAAATTAACATCTGTGAATGTAGTTATGGTAACTATACCTTTTTTATTAGTGAGATGTTTAGCAATATAAATGAACTGTGCAGTTGCCATTTTCCCAGATTGTGAGATTTTTAATTTAACATATGTCCAGTGCTTTATTTTTTGGCCAGTTCTCTGTAACTATGTGAAACAGAGACCTGGAACTCCAACAGCACGGGTGGGACTGCAGGGATTTATTTGTTATTTATTGAGAAAATTAGGTGAATGGAGTACGTGTCATTGCATTGAATGAATGTTGTCCAGAGTAAGCCAAATTTCTGCTCTCCTCATTTATTTGCTTTTTGGGCTGGGTGTTACACAGTCAAGGTAGCATTTAAGACCATCCTCAGTTATTCTGCAGGTGTTGAGATTCAACCACATTTTAAAGGACTGAAGTCATGTCCAGGTGCAAGGGTCAAACCTTTCCTGAAAAATATTGGTGAATCGGTTACATTTTTATCATGACAATCTAAATGCATTCATAGAGATTTTTTCTATTTCATAAATTTCTATTTGAACTTATAATTTCTGGGGTGTTGGTGCAGTGGCAAGTTATTTCACTGCCTTAGCCAAACATCATGGTTGTGGGAGAATTGTTTAATTATCGTAATTCACTGTAATATAATTGCCTTTCAGATAAGGATGATTAGAATATAGAGCAAATAACATCTCAGCACAGAGCAGGCCATTCAGCCCATGATATTGTGCCAATCTATGTAACCTAGTCAACAACAATCTAATTTTTCCCTACCTCATACCCATGACAATTTAATTTTTCCCTACCACACATCCACGGGCAGTTAGAATACTAAATGACCAAAGGAACTGCTGACACTAACCATCCAAGAATCTCATATTTATGAAACAATATCTATTGATGCTATTATTTATTTGTGAATACGAATACTTGTCCTGCATTTACATTGTTTGTCAGTAGGTGTATTATGTCTGGTTGTGTGTCTGTGTGTTTTGCATCGAGAACCAGAGAACGTTGCTTCATCAGGTTGTACTTTTGCAATCAGATAACAATAACTTTGACTTGACTTGACTCAACACTTTTTTTTCTTACATCCATGCACCTAAGAATCTTTTGAATGTCCCTATTATACCAATTTCCACCACCAATGTTTTCCAGGCACCTCCCACTCAATGTATAAAAAATTACCTCTGACATCACCCCTAAATTATCCTCCTCTCACCTTAAACAAAGAAACTTCATCCTTTAAAAGAAAAGCAAACACAAATTCCCAACTCTATCATGCACTGGATATATGAAACATGTGTGAATCCAATCCCATACAAATTCGATTAAATCTTAACCATCCTCTGAAAACTACAAGTACATAAATAAACTGCAGACATTGAAAATCTGGAATAAAAACAGAAACTGCCTAAAACATGAGCAAGTCAGTCAATATCTGTGGAAAGCAAAACAGAGTTAACATTTTAATCCCAAGCTCTTTCATTGTAACTAGGACGGAGACAGCCTCATCCGCCAGGCTGCTGTTCATTGATTTCATCTCAGCATTTAATGTGATCATTCCCCAGAGGCTGGTGGAGAAGCTGTCCTCACTGGGACTCAACACCCCTCTCTGTAACTAGATCCTAGACTTCCTAACAGAAAGACCACATTCTGTTCAGATCAGTAGCAGAACAGTGTCAAACTGAGCTCTGGCGCACCTCAAGGGTGTGTGCCTGTTCACACTACTGACCCCTGAATGGTTGCTGAAGGACTGATGAACTACTCATACAATCTCTCTGAGAATTTACAATTATTTAACAATATTTCTTTATATATATACTGCATCTAAATCGCTTGTAAGTATGTGTGCTATGTCTATATATGTGTTTGCATGTTTTTACACTGAGAACCAAAGAACACCATTTCATCCAGTTGTACTTTAACAATGAATTTGAACTTCAAAACTGGTAATGACAATGTTTATTGTTATATACGATATACATCTGCATTGAAATTCTTACTTGCTCTGGCCAAACAGGTTCTTCGTATAGAAAAAAAAGAGCCACAATAGGATTCTTAATTGAATTAAGAATGACAATAAATACAATAGATAAATAGATAATAAATATCCAAGAGCAAAAAAGGTCCCTCTGCAACAATGCAGACAAACCTTTCGTGGTGTCAGAGCAGCCCATGACTAATGTACCAAGCAGAAGTTCAACAGCCTGATAGCTACTGGAAAGAAACCATTCTTTTTTTTAATTTTTAAAAAATTTTTCACACTACGAACCATAATAACCAAAATACATACAAACATTTCTCTCTTGAATATACACAGTGTCATTTCCTCCCCTTTTCCTCCTTCTCTTCCCTCCCTCCTTCCCACCCCCCTCCAAACCCATTAAACGTTCAACATATACAATAGAATAAACCCATTAAGCAATGTCATCACACAGTGAAAATAAACAAGAAAATTGTGTCATCTGCTTTTACACACTGGGTCAGTTCATTTTGTCTTCTTCTCATTCTATCATTTTAGGGGGTGGAGGTCCGCGGTAAGCCCTCTCTGTTGTGTTCCATGTACGGTTCCCAAATTTGATCGAATACTGTGACATTATTTTTTAAATTATATGTTATATTTTCCAATGCATACATTTATTCATTTCTATGTACCATTGCTGTACTCTCAGGCTCTCTTCTGATTTCCAGGTTGACATTATACATATTTTTGCTACAGCTAAGGCTATCATAATAAATCTTTTTTTGTGCTTCATCCAGTTTGCGGCCTAATTCTTTACTTCTTATACTACTTAGAAGAAAGATCTCTGGATTTTTTGGTATGTTGCTTTTTGTGATTTTATTTAATACCTGATTTAGATCTTCCCAAAACTTTTCCACTTTCTTACAAAATTGTTTTTTGGGAAATAATTTATTATCATTTGAACAAATATGGAATAGCTCACGGTACAATGTTTGCATACCACCAACTGAAAACCTACTTAAAGGACAAATTGGGAAGCAGATTGAGGTTGCCAGAAGGAAGCAGTTTTGAATATGTGATTACAGTCACAATGATAATTAAAAGATTTATAACAAAAATGTACATCAAGCTGCAAGAGAAAGAAAATGATGAAAGCTGTAAACCCAAACAAAAGTGGGAACAATATCTAAACATTAAGATAAAAAATGAAATATGGGAAAAGCTATGCTCCGGAACTATGAGAAATGCAATAAACACGAGGTTACGCATGATACAATATAATTGGTTACACAGGCTATATATCACGCCCCAAAAGTTAAATAAATGGGACCCAACAGTATCAGACAGATGTTTTCGCTGTAAGAAGGAAATAGGAACAACAGTACATGCAATTTGGGTTTGTGGGAAAGAAAGAAACCATTCTTGAACCTAAAGGTGCTGGTCTTCGGGCTTCTATACCTTCTGTCTGAAGGTAACAGTGAGAAGAGGCTGTGGCCAGGGTAATAAGGATATCTTTATAGTGCTGGTGCCTTTTTGAGGTTGCATCTCACAAAAGTATATTCATTGGATGGGAGGTCGGAGCCTGTGATGGACTTGGCCAAGTTTGCTTCCTTCTCAAGCCTCTGCTCTCCTGGGCATTTGAATTTTCAAACCAGGCTGTGATGCAACCTGTCAGTATACTTTCCTCAGTAACCAAACTCTCAAAGGAATTCGTCACAGTGGACTTGAGAGTCATTGAGGGACATCACCTCCTTGTTCTTGGGCACTGGAATAATGTGTGTCTTTCTGGCAATTGCAACAGGAGGTTGAAAATCTCCAGACATTTGGTTCACACAGTTTTAAGGATGTGGCCCGGTTTTTAACATTTTTTAGACATGAAGCATAGTAACAGGCCTTTCTGGCCTAGGAGTCTGTTCCCCCAAATGCACTAATTAACCTACAAACCCCATAAGTTTTTGAAGGGTGGGAGGAATCCAGAACACCTGGAGGAAACCCATGTGGACACAGGGAGAACATACAAATTCCTTACAGACTGCACCAGATTTGAACCCCAGTCACTGATGCTGTTAATAGCTCAACACTAACTGTGTTTTAAGGACATGGCCAGGTGCAGAAAAAGGCAAGGAAGGAATGGATGAGATAAACGACACTAACTGTGTTTTAAGGACATGGCCAGGTGCAGAAAAAGGCAAGGAAGGAATGGATGAGATAAAATCTGTGTATCTCTGATGGGTATGAGGCCAAGATTGTCCAGATGAGCTCAGTGTTTGCAGAGTTGTCTGGTTAATTGATTAACAAGAGTACTTCAAAATAAAAATGAAAAGTATTATCATTAAAATGGTTAAGGGCAAGTCAGAACTGGTGCTGAAACCTGAAATCTAAGGGAGAATGCTGTAATACCTGGCACATCAAGCCAAGTCATTGAAGGGAGAACCATTGAGTTAATATTAGATGAACAAACTTACAACAAACAATCTGACGGAGGAACTCAATGGGTCAAGCAGCATATCCCAATATCTGCAGCCTCCTGCGTGATGCCAGTTTAAAATAGAAGTGGTTTGCTCTGATATAAACTGCAAAAGCAAATGACCTGAACTTACTGAATTCAGAAATAGTGTCTGGAAAAATCCAATATGCCTTGACAGAAAGTGAAAGCTGCTCCTTCAACTTACATTGGGCCTCATTGGAATTGTGAGGGAAACCTATCAGACAGATAGGTCCAAGTGGAAGAGGGATGGAGAATTAAAGGGGACAACAGAAGAAGGTGCTGCCAGCAAGGTTCACATATTATGAATAGGTTAAAGAAATAAACTTATTCATAGTCTAGAGACCACAATGCTTGGCTTGTGACAACTTTGGTTAAACTGATGCATTGGGCAACTACTGGCTGTTTGACCTCTATGGATTTCAGATTTTGTTTGGGCCCCCTCAACCACACTAAGTTGATTTCTGTAACAATGGTTAAGGTAATTATTCCCATCTCTCCTTTGACATGTGTCCATGCTTCCGGTCTGTGACCAAGACTGGAAGCAAGAGGTTGGAGAATTATAAACATTCCACTATCATTACATTTCACCAATGTGGTTTCCATTGGCAAAACCAATCTCAGATTGGGTGGCTCTTTTGCAGGGAAACTCTGTCGAGTCCAGAAGTCTGACCTTGAGTTCCCAGTTGCCTGTCACTTTAGTTTTCCATTCCATACTCCCACTTCTACTTTGACCTTTCTGTCTTGGACCTTGGAAAATGTCCCAATGATGCAATTGTAAACTCAAGGAATGGCACTTCGTCTTCTGTTGAGGTATTTTGCAGTCTTTGGAATTCAATATGGAGCTCAACAATTTCAAGCAACCAGCCTTGTTATTGCTGAACATTTCAGTTTTAATGTACACATTTTTTTTCTCTTCTGACTCTTTCTGCTATATTTAAAACAATATTTACCTTGAAAACAATGGACTTCATCCTATCACAGTCATTAACTCCATTTTGTGTTTTTAGACATACAACATGGTAACGGACCCTTCCAGGCCTCTAGACCATGTCTCCTAAATACACCCATGCGCTCAATAAATTTGCTAATACCCAAATGTCTTTGGAATGTTGGAGGAAACAGAAGCACCTGGAGGTAACCCAAGCAGTCGCTCTTGAAACGTCCTTCGAGACTCTGTGAGACCTGTTCAGTTCCTCCAGCATTTCTGCATTTCAAGCACTGGATTGAAACCTAAGTCACTGATGCTGTAATAGTGTTGTACAAACTGTCACAGTAACATCTCCATGAAGGGCTCAAGCCCAAAATGTTGATTATATATCTTCATCTTTACACTGTTTGACTTACTGAGTTTCTCCAGTGTTGTGCCTTTACATTTTTGCCACACAAACCATGTCACCCATTCTCAATGTAATTTAAATCACATTTTCTTTTCAACCTTTTTATAAAGTTTCAGGTTAATAAACATAATAATACAAAGAGATCAGAATTATATTAATTGCTGTTCATGTATACAAACAGACACCAAGTAACATAATATAAACTGAACCTCCCAAATTTAACCAAAGGGTCAATATTACCTTTTCTGATTTTTCTCTAAGTTTAAACATGCTATAGTTTGGGAAAACCATTGAAAGGTGGTAGGTGGCTTGAGATCTTTCCATTTAAGTAAAATAGATCTCCTGATTAAATCACACTTCTCACTTTTTCATTTCTCTTGAGGGACATTGACTGAAATATTGACTTTTTTCTCTCCATGACCTAATTTTGCAGCATTTTCTGCTTTTGTTTTAACAGGAGGCATTAATAATGTTAGTGAGAGTACATTCTGAGTACTATGAAGTTCTGGCCACTGAGCAATTGGAAGGATACCACGAAGAGCGAAAGGATGTGGAAATATTCATAAGGTTGTTGCTAGGACTGGAAAGGTTGTGTTACAAGGGGAGAATGGATAGACTGAGTTTTTTTCTTTTCCTTGGAGACTATAAACCTGACAGAGGACATAGAGGTGTATAAAATCATGTGTAGATAAAGTGAATGTTCTCAGTCATTTCCCCACAGTCAAGGGAAATGAGAAGGCATACAACAAGCTGCCAGAGGAAGAGATAGAGACAGGTACAATTGCAAAATTTAGAACATATTTGGGCAGGTACAAGGATAGGAAAGGTTTAAATTGGG
The DNA here is from genome assembly GCF_036971445.1 of Narcine bancroftii. NCBI lineage: Eukaryota > Metazoa > Chordata > Chondrichthyes > Torpediniformes > Narcinidae > Narcine > Narcine bancroftii. The sequence goes on from NC_091474.1 coordinate 205,404,204, forward strand.
CCACAGGACCTGTTTCCATGCTGGATGTCTTTATGAGTTGATGACCAGTATACTCATAGCCAAGGTAATATCAACCCTGAGCTGTGTTATTTGCAGATCCACCACCAATGGAGAAGAATCCATGTTGTAGGTTGACAATGGGCTTCAAGGTCTCCAAAAATAGATAAGTAAACGAAAAAGCCAGAATGAGTCAGAACGATCAATTTTCCCCTCCCTGTGTAATCAGCATCCAATGTAACTCTGAAAGCAAGATACACTTTGCTCCCCTCAGGGTGGAGCTTGTGCCAATATGACTTGAAATATTTAAATTGATTAATCTTACCTATGATGCATGATCAAGGTTTAATTCCCCAAGACTGGCTGCATTATTTCAAATTAAACAATTATAAGTGAATGGTAGCTCAAACAGGAAATACGGAATGAAATTATCGCTGGGGAAGAGGTGACAAAACATAGGGATATTTTAAAAAAAACTACTAGATGTTATCAATCTGATCAATTTTTCAGCACTGTGTGAAAGAATCGATAGGTGGATGGAGGGGTGGGGGTCCTAGATTTACCCGTCTTCAAACCACCTAGGTAGGTAGTCTCAGCAGTGGAGCATATTTGACTCATGGAGCCATCTTTTTTCAGTTCTGTGTGAACACACAAGCCGGCTTCCTAAGATGGGTCATGTCTATGGGAATACCGCAGCTGAGAGCTGTTGAAAAGAAACTATCCTTGAATGTCAAGATGCTGGACTTTAAGTTTCTGTACCTTCTGCCTGTTGTAGCAGCAAGACGAGGTTGCAACCAGGGTGATGGAGATCTGTAATGTTGGCTGCCTTCTAGAGGTAGCGCCTCACATAGAAGTCTTTGATGGATTGGAGGTTGGTGCCTTTGAAGGAGATGGCTATGTTTGACACTTGCTGCAGACTTCTATGTTCTTGAACATTCAATTAATGCTATTAAGTTGCACAATAAATATTGTTACTTTCAGTAAGTTGTACAATGTTTAAAACATAAAAAATTAAATGTTTTGCCACCATGTTTGTTAATTTTGGCATTATTAAAGTGCCACATTTATTGTTGCTTATTAAAAATATTACCCAAAAAGGCATGTTAGATCATAAACCATCCTCTCATTATTTTAATGGTTTATAGAATCCTCAGAAATAGATGTTGTGGTTTTATTTGTGCAAATGATAACAATTAAAAGTAGATAATATTCTTTTATTTAGTGCAAGAAATGAATCTTGGCCTAAGAATTGTCTGCTCTGCCATGTATATTGATGTCCTGAAGGTATCTGGAAATGTATCTTATATTCAGAATTACCCGTTAAAATATAAATTGATATTTTTATTCTCTTGCTTGAGTGTGTCTAGATTTATCTAATGGAGAGAATTATCATTAAAAAATCAGAAAGGATTTTTCTGCTTTTCTCAAAAATTCATGAAAATACAAGTTCCATCAATATGTTGGGCCATAAGTACCTGCATGTGTTCTGTGTGGTGATACTGTGACATGCTCTTGACAGATGTTATGTAAAATCATTATATCTGTGTCACTAAGAAAATCTTCTTTATAGACTGCATGTGAGCAAAGTATTCTGTGTGTTCTCCCTGCAAAGACACAAAATAATCGAATCAAGAATTGAAGTTGTGAGTTTACCTCCCTAGAGTTTTTGACTGGAAAGAGCAGTTCAGGTTCTTTTTTATTTCTCTGAAAAAGAAGGTGCATTCTGAAATCTAATTGAACCTTGGAGTTAATCTAAGATTAAGCCTTTTATGCAGTTAATCTGATTGTGATATTTAAACAGGATATCTATTGAGGCGAGCCAGTAAACTTACCCAATGTTGTTTTCATTACTTGTGGATTAAATACAGCTCTCCTATGTGGCAGTAATAAATCTAGAATTAGAATGATCTGCTTTTTTTTCTATGGTTCAAGAGAAATTAATAGCTTAAACAAGTGACAATTACAGTGCTTCCTGTATTCTTCTCCCTTAAAGACTGATGTATTGCAACTAGTTTAATAATTCTCCAAATATATTAAATACTCAGGGATATTAAATCCTCTATTGAAATACTTGCATTTAGTTCCAATATGATAGAACCCAGTGAATCATAGAACATTACAGCACAGAAACAGGCTCTTTCGCCCTTCTGGTCTGGGTCAAATTATTATTCTGCCTCATTCCAATGACCTGTACCCAGTCCCTATCCCTTCATACATCTGCAATCCATACACCTGTCAACCCTTATAGATTGCTTTGTTGCCAATTCATGACTGCATCTTAATCAGACCAAAGTGATAGAAAATAAAGCAATAGTCCACCTCCACATAATGTTCTAAATGTGCTAATGGAACCAGGTTGAGAATTAACATTTAGCTTTAATACTTCGAAAATCTTTTATACATCTATAAAACAACAGCTGGTTTTGCCTTTGCAAAGGATGGAGTTACGTATGGCAAGAAATTTAAAAGCTCAATAACTAAAAGATGAATTGCCCTATAAATTCCCTGACAATTATTCGTAATCCCTTGGTTATGTTGAGTTCCCTGCTCTCACATATGTATCTTCATTGTACAAAAGGGATACACTCCTTTTGTATGTGTGTATTCTCCACAAGTCAGTAGACTAGCCCTCTGTATGAAGTAATCATTTGAAAAACTAACCCCATCATCTGAAAGGGGTTTAAATTTGCTCTGCGGTTCTCTCGCTTGTTGTTTCTCTGGGATGTTTGAGGATTTTATGGGGCCTCATCGGAAGAATGTTTGGTTGCCACAATTTCACCAATAGAACTGCAACAAATGATTGGCAGAAAATGTTCTACTGTGTTAGTACACCCAAAACTTCATGGAAAATAAAGATACATTTATAAATTTAAAATGATAAAAGTTTAAAAACATTGTAATCAGATGTCCTAGTGACCCTAATTTCTGCACTTAATCTTAGCTGCTCAGTATTCTTTTACCAAGTCATCTGTCTCCCTGGACCTTAGAGCCTCTTTTCTGATAGGTGACTTGCTGATTCAAAGATTTCTTATTCATCCATTTTTTGTTTGCATGTGATTGAATTAGAAATTGCATTCTAGTTATCAGCTGTTATGCAATGGAGGTTGCCATTTTGGAACAAGGTTATCTTACATTTTCATTTTCCAGCTCTTTGAGGAAGGGCCAAATGAAAAACAAAATTACTCATCTTCAATTCACATGATCCTAGGCTTTCAAATAGCAGGGATGATAACATATTGTTATCAAACCAAACATTGGAGTGACAAGGAAAGCCACACCATGACAGAATTCTAATTAAATTCAATTAATTGAGAAACCTGGAATGAATGAACGAGTAGCAATATTGGCAACCATGAAATCTTTAATTGTCTTAAGAATTCACCTGGCTCACCAAAGCAGCTAAGGGAAGGAAATCTGCATTCTTATTCATGACCAGAATCCGAATTTATTGTCATGAACAAGTCATGAAATTCAGTGTTCTACAGCAGCGTCACAGTGCAAAGTATATGACCCCAAGTCAACAATGTCAAAGAGTTAATGTTTCAGATGAATGATCTTTCTTCAGAACTCAGAAGTTAGTGTTTGATTATGGGAGCCATGACGATAACTTTAAAGTTCAATGACCATACAGCAGAACTGTTTGTTTGTGTTGCAAGTTTATCATTCTATAACTTTACCCCAGCTTTTCACTATTTAGATGCTGCCTGACCTGTCAAGAATTTTCAGCATTCCCCTTGATTTCAGACTTCCAGCAGCTGCTGCTTCTGTATCTCACACTCCCCACGTCTTTTATTCTTCCGCACACAGATTAACTGCTACAAATCCTTCCCCATGTTCTCTCAAGCAGAACTACCAGTCTTTTTGTCAATCATTCCCTTTTGTTTTCCACTTCAATGCAGGAAGTCCCTTGGCTCTCTCCAGTTCTTCCTATTCTCTGCACCTTAAAACATACTTATTTTTCAAAATTCTGTTGGAAGGTCGTCAACCAGGAACATCTCTCTCCATTGTTCCCATCTGACCCAGCTGAGCATTTCCAGCTCTTTCTAATTTTTTTACTCCCACTGCTGAAATAGCTTTAGTAAGTCAATGTGTTAAATAAAATCACACTGTGGTCTTCAATACAAATACCGAATCTGATCATCCCCCTTGATATTAAATAGCATTACCAAGGCTGAATTTCCCACTGCCAGGTTCCTTATGGTCATTAGTCTCCAAATACTGGAGTGATGGTGTAGTTATTGCGACTGTAAGAGTAGGGCAAAGTCAGTGTCCTGTAAAAACTTTGAAACATTTCCATCAGAATCAGAATTTATTGTCATGAAGATGTCATGAAATTTGTTGTCTTGCTGCAAATATGGCTACAATTTACATTTACAAATAAACAAATTAGTGCAATAGAAGAGAAAGTGAGATAGTGTCCGTAGTTCATTGTCCATTCAGAAATCTGACGGCAGAGGGGAAGAAGCTGTCCTTGTGCTGCACGGTGCTCATCCTCAGTCTTCTGTACCTTTTTCCTGATGGTAGCAGTGTGGCCTGGGTGGTGGGGGTCTTCGACAATGGAGGCTGCTTTCTTAGGACACTTCCTCTTGCAGATGTCCTTGATGGAGTGAAGACTGATGCCTGTGATGTCGCTGGCCAAGTTAACAACTCTCTGGAGCTTTTCCTGTCCTGTGCATTGGCACTTCAACATCAGACAGAGAAGCAATCAGACAGAATTCTCTCCATGATACGTATGTAGAAATTTTCAAGAGTCTTTGGAGAACGGAGTTGGGACTCAGCCACTATAATTTCTGGACTATTGCTGTGAGAGTAAGAGCGAAGGACTCAGGAAAACAGAAAGTATTGGGATCAGGCTTTGGGTAACAAAATTTCAAAAGGGAGAAGGCGACAAGTTAAGTGTTAAACAGAATAGTGATTGGTGGGAGTGAGTTACAGATAAGGGGCAGTAACAATAAAAAGAGGGGAAGCTCAAACAGAGTGGCCAGTGTGTGAGAGGATCAGGGTAAGTGGGACTTTGAGGCTTTGGCTCAAGAAGCTTTAGTGAAAAGAGGGCGAGGATGAGCTTCTTTCGGTTAACCAAAAGTCAGGTAAGATCTTTTCATTTAAGGAAGGAATAGTTATGGAGACAAAAGCTAGGGCAGTGGAAAACTCTGAATGCAGCATGTGGGACATCTGAGACATCACAATTGTTCCCGATTACTACACCTGCAAGAGGAGCATCCAGCTGCAGCTCATTGGAGACTTTTAGGGAACTGGAGCTGGAGGCAGAGGCAATCATGGACAGGAGCTTCAGGGAGACAGCCACTCCCAAAAGTCAGGAGGCAGGTAGCTGGGTGACCATTAGGAGAGGGAAGGGAAATAGACAGACAGATCATCCCTGAGACCATTCCCCTCAACAATAAATATATGGTTTTGGATAATGCTGGGTGTGATAATCTACTCGGGAGAAGTGGTAGTGGTCACATCTCTGGCACAGAATATGACCTTCCAGCTCAGAAGGGAAAGAGGAGAAGAGGAGAACTGCACTGATTGGGGATTTGTTAGGTGAACAGATAGGAGGTCCTGTAAATGAGATTGAGACTCCCAGTTGGTATATTACCTCCCAGGTGCCAGGGTCAGTGACTGCTCTGACTGAGTCCACAACATTCTCAGGTGGGAGGGTGAGCAGCCTGTTTTTGTGGTTCGCATGGGGAATCAATGACATAGATAGGAGTATTGAGGAGGTTCTGGGAGGGAATATAGGAAGTTAGGAAAGAAGTTGAAAAGCAGAATTTCAAGGGTGGTAATCTTGGGATTTCTGCTTGTGCCACGTGCCAATGAGGGTAAGAATAGAAAGTCGTGGCAAATGAATGTGAGACTGAAGAGTTGGTGCTGCGGGCAGGGGCTCAGATTTGTGGATCATTTGGATCTCTTCTGGAGAAGGTCTGATGTGTACAAAAATGTCAGGCTGCACCTGAACTGGAAAGGGGCCAATATCCTTGCAGGCAGGTTTGCTAGAGATGTTTAAACCAGTTTGACAGGGAGGATGGGAACCAGAATGTAAGGGCAGAGAATAGGGCAGAAGGTCATATCTTCTGGTTTGTATTTCATCTACCCTCAGTGGAAAAAGCCTATCTATGTTTACTCTTTCTATCCCATTTCATAATTTTAAATATCGCTGTCAAATCTCCCCTCATTCTTCTACCACTGCTGACCTTGTGATGAATGTGCTCCCAATGAAGGTGGGGTCACTTAAGGATAAAGGAGGCAACATGTGCCTTGAGGTGGATAAAGTTTGGGAGGCCTAAATGAATACTTTGCTTCACTATTCACGAAAAAAGGACTTGATCAGGGTGAAGTCAGAATAGAAAAGCCTTGTGTGCTGGACAATGTTGAGATTAAAGAAGAGCAAATGTTGGATCTTCTTAAAAACATGAAGACTGTTAAATCCCCAGCTGGACGCTATATACCCCAGGTTAAAGGTTAAGGTAAAGGTTCCATTATTGTCACATAATACTACATTTAGAATGTAACATACATGAAATTCTTTAACTTTTGTCTACTATAAGGCAGAAAGAGAGTCACCACTTTGTCCAGCACCCCCAACAGAAATCTACAGCTCCTGCTGTTCCCAGGTGATCTATCCTCCAAGTCTTAACCAGTCCTGTGCCTGCTTAGCTTCTGAGATCAGAAAATCCCAGGCTCATTCAGACTATTAGGTGCTGTGCAAAAAGAGGGAAGAGATAGCTGGGGCATTGGCTATGATCTTTGAGTCCTCCTTGGCTACAGGGGATGTGATGGAGGATTGGAGAATGACAAATATGGTCTCCTTGTTTAAAACAGATAATAGGGGGAATCCTGGGAATTATAGACCAGTGAGTCTTACGTTAGTGGTCTGCAAGCTAATGGAGAGGAGTCTTAAGAATAAGATTTATGATCATTTGGAGAAATAGTCTAAAGGAAAATCAGCATGGATTTTTGAAGGAAAAGTTGTGCCACACAAGCCTTATTGAGTTTTTTGAGGAGGTAAAAAAAGAAATTGAATGAGAGTAGGGCACTAGAGGTGGTCTACATGGATTTTGGTAAAGTATTTGATAAGGTTCCCCATGAGAGACTCGCTCAGAAAGTCATGAGGCATGGGATCCATGGAACTGTGGCTATGTGAATTAAAAATTGGCTTTCTTGTAGAAAAAAGAGTAGTAGTGGACGGAAAGTATTCTGGCTGAAGGTCAGTGACTAGTGGAGTTTCACAGGTCCACATGGATCTGTTCTGCAACCCCTGCTCTTTGTGATTTTTATAAATTACCTAGATGAAGAAGCAGAAGGATGGGTCAGTAAGTTTGTGGATGATACAAAGGCTGAATTAGTTGTGAATCTAGGCAGCATACAGAGGTGGGCAGAAAAGTGGTAGATGGAGTTCAACCTGGATAAGTGTGAGGTGATGCATTTTGGAAGGTCAAATCAGAAGGCTGAGTACAGAGTTAATGGTCGGATTTTAATCGTGTGGAGGTACCGAGGAACCTTGGGGTCCAAATCCTGCTCAAGGTTGTTGCACAGGTTGACAGGATATTTAAGAAGGTTCTATGGAATGTTGGGCTTCATTAATAGGGCGATTGAGTTCAAGAGTCGAGAGGTGATAATGCAACTCTACAAATCTCTGGTGAAGCCACATTTAGAGTATTGTGTTCAGTTTTGGTCACTTCATTATAGGAAGGATGTGGAAGCTACGGAGAGGGTGCAGAGGAGGTTTACCAGGATGTTGCCTGGATTGGAAAATAAGTCTTATAAGGCCAGGTTAGTCGAACTGGGTATTTTTTCTTTGTAGTATGGAAGGATGAGAGGAGATTTAATAGAGATCTACAAGATTCTGAGAGGCAAACGCCAGGGGATATCTCTACAAAGTGAAGGGCAAAAGTTTAGGGGAAACATCGTTGAGTTTTTTACACAGAGTTATAGGTGCCTAGAATGTCTTGTCAGGGATGGTGGTGGAGGCTGAAAAAAATAAGGGGGGATGTGGTTAAGAGACTCTTAGGCAGGCACATGAATAAATGAAAAATGGAGGTTATGCAGTAGGAAGGGTTTGCTATTTATTTTTTTGTAGGAATATATAGGTCAGTACAGCATTGGAGGCCAAAGGTTGAATGAGCTGGAAAGTAAGCTGTAATGATCTATATTCTATGTTCTATGACATATCAAATCTCTACAAAATCCTCACAAAGTAAAGTTGTTGACAAGACTTCTTTGTTACTGCATCATCATGGAAGCCCCTGGACAGATCCTCAGAGATGTTTTCACCCACAAATTTGAAGTTCTTGACCCTCTCCACCCCTGACCCCTTGACGAGGACTGGTTCATGTTCTCCTGATTTCCTTCTGAAGTTCATTCTTTGGTTTTGCTGACATTGAGTGCAAGGTTGTTGTTATGACACCACTCAACTACCTGATCTATCTCCCTCCTCTATGGTTCCACATTGCTGTCTGTGATTCTATTGATGACTGGCAAATTTGTAGACAGCATTTGAATTATGTCTAGCCACACAGTCATGGGTATATTAAAGCACAATTCAGGAATGTAATAGAGCAATTCACAATTCATGATTCTAGATACAACAGCATTCAAGAAGCCTGATACTGTCCATTGAATCCTTTTTGGCACCAACCTAAGGATGGCATGGCTAATGTAGTGGTCAGCACAATTTTGTTACAACACCAGCTACCCAGGCTAGAGACTATTGCAGTCTGTAAGGAGTTAGTACATTCTCCCCATGACTGCTTGGGCTTCCTCTGGGTGCTCTGGTTTCCTCTCACATTCCAAAGACATACAGGGTTAGTAGGTTAATTGGTCACATGGGTGTATTGGGCGGCATGGGCTCATGGGTTAGAAGGGCCTGTTACTGTGCCGAGTCTCTAAATTAAATTGAACATAAATTTACTTCACCACTGGGATCCCATGGCTGCCATAATTTTCCAACTTCTTTGACGGTACCTCTCAAACATTTAATTTCTACCACTAGAGGAACAAAGGCAGAGAAAGGCATCTGACACAATATGGTGATTTGGAAAGGTACTACTTTTCCTTCATGGTCACAAAGTGAATATATGAGAGCCGTTCAACAAGCAAAACATTGGAAGCACATTCATCACAAGGTCAGCAGTGGGTCAAATAGGTAGCAGATCATCAGCTTCTCAAGGAAAATTGAGGAGGACTATAAATAACAGTCTTTTCAACTGCATCCAAATTCATAATCATATCCTCTGTTATCTAGAGGAGTAGGTCCTGCTCTATAGGCAACCATAGAACTATGGTCAAGCATCTTTTTCAAAAACCTTGTGATCAAAGCCTTATTCCTGATTTTTATATTATGACTCAAACAGCCCATGTTGTAAATATTCTCCCATCAACTAAGTTCCGACAGAGATGTTAACAGCTTGGGCAGATATTAATTGGTTAGCTACTTGTGTTATGAAGCAAGAGGAATGTAATGCTATCTATTCACAAATTACTGCTAAATAATGACATTTATTTACACACACTCACACTCATCTAATTTTATATATATAATGTACTTTATGTGTGTTGCGTGTGTGTGTGTGTGTGTGTGTGTTTGTGTGTGTGTGTGCATGTAAAGAAATTCCATTACATTTTTGAAATTTTATTCTTTTTTTAATATTATTAACATTGAAATTTAACATCTAATAATAGAGTACATATGGATATATGTTAAAAGTCAAGACGATATATTACACTTAAATCATATCATTTCATCCAAGGTACCCCACATTTTAATCAAATAGATTATATTGCATTGATATTTTATTATAAAAAAAACATCAAAAATAAAAAATAAAAAAAATATATATATATAAACCCACTACCAAGAAAGAAGCTGATTGGCAAAAAAAAGACAGGATTCATTTAATTAAAATTGGAATTTTAATTAAAAAGTTAAGGTGCAAGAAAGGTGAGAGAGCTTTAATGCACTGAACATTGTCTGTCTTATGCATTAGTCCAAATTAAATTGCAACGTCAAGTGGACCGAAGAACCTCCTGAACTTTTCTTGTGACCTTGTCTAAGTACTTTCCTTGAAAAGGGATGAGTATCATATCATACAAGTTCTGTTAATACTCGCAAATTTTGTGGAGGATGTGTGACAATGTGCGGCAGGTTAAATTCAGAAAAGGTTCCATTAAATTTGGTCCTGTCAACATACATCTTCATTTTCTCTGTAAGATTAGGGTGGTCTAAAGCTCTCAGAGGGTGATCTGACAGACTAAATCTGAAACAAATTGCTCTGTTTCAGTAATCCCTTGTCCAGGTATGATCAGTATTAGCTGAAGGGCTCCCCATAACTCTATACGTCAGCACATTTTATTATATCTGTCACTGAGCAGCTCAGCCTGAACTGCCGCCAGGTGAGTCTTAGAGACACATTAAGTTGCATTTTGACAAAGAATATTTTGCTTCATATTTTGTTTTATGTAATGAAGTAAAATAGTAGATAGTTAAATAAATCAGTGGGGCCCACCAAGTGGAGTATAAGAAAATGCTGCCAGAATTAATTGTATATGTAAGAGAGTTCAGCTAATTATTTCAGTGTTAAATATTTTTCAGAACTCTAAAATGTGGTGTAACTTCAGGTGCCATTTCACTCTCACTGAATAAGGAACAAACTTATTTTGATGTATTCATTTAATTTGGTGCCTTGTTACAAAAATCAAGGAGAAGCTCATTTATTTTGCATTTTATCAACAGAAATTCAATTTACTACTGGATATAAATGTTTTATTTATTTTAACCTTCAGTGTACTTGTCCTAATTCCAATAGGGAAAGGTAATGACTGAGATCTGTTCATTTGTTTTAACCTATATGTTCAAACTCACCAGATGAAATAATAGGAAATAAACAAACCCACTTTTGATCAAAATATAGAAGTGCTTTAACGAGGTAAATGACCAGATATTAGAATGATCGCAGAACTCTCGGTTGTCTCTTTTCTTGGTTCAAGATAATTTCCGTGTATAAATGAGTATTGATAACAGTCTGTATTTACTGTTTAAAAAAATATAAGCATGAACATCTTGACATGCTACGAAGTTGAATGGTGTACCAACAACAACCTTGCACTGAATGTCACCATTGTTGTCTTCTGGAAAGGAAAGCCAGAGGTATATAATCCAGTGATCATTGGGGGATCAGAGATGGAGAAGGTGAGAAAATTTAGGTTCTTGGGAGTCACTATCTCGGAGGATCTTTCCTGGACCCAACACACTAATGGTATTGTAAAGAAAGCATGTCAGCACCTCTACTCCCTCAGGAGTTTGCAGAAGTTTGGTATGACACCAGAAACGCTGTCAAATTTCAACAGAGGTGTGGTGTAAAGTGTGCTGACCGGTTGCATCACGGTCAGGTATGAGAATGCAAATACCCCTGAACATAAATCCCTCCAAAAGGTAGTGGACAGCCCATGGCCCAGGACATCCCAGGCGAAATCATCCCCACTATTGATTAAATCTACAGGGAATGCTGCCATTGAAGGACAAGCAGCAATCATCAAAGACCTTCACCACTCACCACATGCTCTGTTCTCACTGCTGCCATCAGAAAGAGCTACAGGTGCCATAGGACTCACACTACTAGGTTTGGGAACAGCTGCTACCCCTCTACCATCAGAAGCTTCAATGACAAAGTAAATCAGAGACTTATTTAAGGACTCTTACTTGGGCACTTTATTGATCTTCTTTGTTCTCTCTATGTTGCACAGTTTGTTTACATTTGTTATCTGTCTACAGTTCTTTTATTGTTTACATGTTTACCCTGTGTATAATTTATTTTTTTATGTACCAATTGGTGGTAATTCTGCAGCGCCTGCAGGAAATTAATCTCAGGGTTGATGTGAATATCATGCATGTCCTCTGACAATAAATCTGAAATCTGAATCTTATCAACACAATTAGTGTTCAAGTCAAGTCGAGTCAAAGTCACCTTTATTTGTTTTGTTTTCCATACAAAGAATGGCTTGATAATTGTCACAAATACTACCATTTATCCAACTGAAGAACTAACACAGTTATCAATTGAAGCTTAAGACTTCAGTTACAGCCTTTATTGTAGGATTCCTTGAAGGTGGATTCTCATGTTGACAGAGTGGTTAAGAAGGCATTTGGTATGCTGGCCTTCATAAAGTATAGCATAGAGTATAGGAGCTGGGAAGTGATGTTGCGACTGTTTAAGGCATTGGTGAGGCCAAGTTTGGAGTTTTGTGTTCAGTTCTGGTCTCCAAATTATAGGAAGGATATCTTTGGCTTGGCTTCGCGGACGAAGATTTATGGAGGGGGTAAAAAGTCCACGTCAGCTGCAGGCTCGTTTGTGGCTGACCAGTCCGATGCGGGACAGGCAGACACGATTGCAGCGGTTGCAAGGGAAAATTGGTTGGTTGGGGTTGGGTGTTGGGTTTTTCCTCCTTTGCCTTTTGTCAGTGAGGTGGGCTCTGCGGTCTTCTTCAAAGGAGGCTGCTGCCCGCCAAACTGTGAGGCGCCAAGATGCACGGTTTGAGGCGTTATCAGCCCACTGGCGGTGGTCAATGTGGCAGGCACCAAGAGATTTCTTTAGGCAGTCCTTGTACCTTTTCTTTGGTGCACCTCTGTCACGGTGGCCAGTGGAGAGCTCGCCATATAATACGATCTTGGGAAGGCGATGGTCCTCCATTCTGGAGACGTGACCCATCCAGCGCAGCTGGATCTTCAGCAGCGTGGACTCGATGCTGTCGACCTCTGCCATCTCGAGTACCTCGACGTTAGGGGTGTGAGCGCTCCAATGGATGTTGAGGATGGAGTGGAGACAACGCTGGTGGAAGCGTTCTAGGAGCCGTAGGTGGTGCCGGTAGAGGACCCATGATTCGGAGCCGAACAGGAGTGTGGGTATGACAACGGCTCTGTATATGCTTATCTTTGTGAGGTTTTTCAGTTGGTTGTTTTTCCAGACTCTTTTGTGTAGTCTTCCAAAGGCGCTATTTGCCTTGGCGAGTCTGTTGTCTATCTCATTGTCGATCCTTGCATCTGATGAAATGGTGCAGCCGAGATAGGTAAACTGGTTGACCGTTTTGAGTTTTGTGTGCCCGATGGAGATGTGGGGGGGCTGGTAGTCATGGTGGGGAGCTGGCTGATGGAGGACCTCAGTTTTCTTCAGGCTGACTTCCAGGCCAAACATTTTGGCAGTTTCCGCAAAGCAGGACGTCAAGCGCTGAAGAGCTGGCTCTGAATGGGCAACTAAAGCGGCATCATCTGCAAAGAGTAGTTCACGGACAAGTTTCTCTTGTGTCTGTTTACATCCGGTACCGCACGGATGGCAGTCTCTTCAATCTGAGGCGCCTGCAAGCTCACACCAAGACACAAGAGAAACTTGTCCGTGAACTACTCTTTGCAGGAAGGATATAGATAATGTGGAAAGGGTGCAGAGAAGATTCACAAGGATGTTGCCTGGCTTAAAATACCTAGAGTACAAAGAAAGATTGAAGAGGTTAGGACTTTATTCCTTGGAACGGAGATGGTTGAGAGGGGATTTGATAGAGGTGTTTAAAATTATGAAGGGAATAGATAGACTTGATGCAAGTAGACTCTTCCCCCTGAGAGCAGGAGAGGTAGAAACAAGAGGACACAAATTGAGGGTAAGGGGGAAAAATTTTAGGAGAAACATTGGAGGATGGTTCTTCACTCAGAGAGTGGTGGCAGAATGGAATAATCTTCCAGAGGAAATAGTTGAGGCAGAGTCAATTCTTTCATTTAAGGAGGCTGGATATATACATGGATAAGAGGAGGTTAGAAGTTACAGGTGGATAATAGGCAGGGGGAGCTAGCAGAGTTGTTTGAGTAAACTGGCGTGGACGTAGGGCCGAGATGGCCTGTTTCCATGCCATAAACTGTTATGTGGTTATATGGTTTTATCATTCATTACATGCTTGCACGGTAAAGACAAGATAGCATTTATCCAGGACCATGGAGCATATTTAGATAAATAAAGGTTAGAATAGAAGTTCAACACATTTAAACTATTAAGATTAATACATTAACATTCTATGGTACCCACTCCTCATATGTTCTGGGAGTTCAGAAGTCTGATGGCTTGGGGGAAAGCTCTTGCTCAGTCTGGATGTAAGGGCCAGAATGCTGCAGTACCAGATAGCAGAAGGGAGAACAGTTTACTTGAGTGGTGTGTGGAAGACTATAGAGGAAATTAGTTATGATGGCAAATGCATTCTGTGGTATCGTTACCTAATTTTCATGCAAGCTTGTGGTTTATTTTTCAGCCAACAAGTAAGCAATGTGTCTATAATAAACACAATCTAGCACCACAAATCGCAAAACACAAGGACTACCAGATTATAGAATGGTTATTTATTCAGTTGGAGCAATGTAGAAACTATAGCAGTCATGGTGAGCACTGAAGTTAATATTACCCATGATGCAACATAACTGTTATTTGTTGGACTATTTCTCTAGAAAATACCATTTATGTGAGTGGCGTCCAATAATCAGGAAATATATTAAGGTCCATTCCTATTAAATTCCATGACAGCTGGTTAAACTAGCCTAATGATTTATTATGTATCAGTATACGAATTTATTCCCAGCAGATACATTGGCTCTTGAATCAAGAAAGGAACACCTGTTGCATTGATTTAAATTGCTGCCCTTTTCCTGCAGCTGGAAAAGAATAAACCAAATTCCCAGAAGAAACAACTGTTTGGACAAAACCCAACTAATGAGCCTCAAAACCTCGTGCTTGAATGAAACCCGGTGTATGTGTTAAAACAAGTGATGTGGGCTCAGTCATCACCCTATTCTTCAGGAATTGGGATTTTTACCCTGGAAGCATGCTGAAATAACCTGGTGCTTACAGCCCAAAATGTTTTGAATTCTTGGTGCTTAGGCACAGACAGTCAAGGAATCACGTTGCGGTACCTCAGACTCACATCGGCAGCATTACATTGAATAACAGCTTTCTTCAAATTTAGGCAAAATGCACAGTAAAGTAACTATATTTCTCATTTGTAAAGGTTGGTAGCCTTAGTGATGGAATCCTACAAACAAATTTACACAATGTGCCCTGGAATGGGCCTGAATGTGCAAGCAAGCATGAAATTTTAATAACATCTTAATCCTCAGGAGACCATCGTGTGGGCCTCTTCATATGTACGTCACTTTTATATTACACCATTTACTAAAGAATGCTTCATAACTATTAAGAATTATTGGATCAATATGTTTGGTAGTCTTGATTAAGGGTCCCGATCCAAAGCATTGACTGACCATTTCTAGCCATGGATTCTACCTGTGTTCTTCCAGTTTCTCGTTCCCTGCTTGATCACATAATTGGACATTGTAATTATTTGTCAACTCCACCTCCAATTATCATGATATTTGGCACTGTGCTTTGATGTATAATATTTAGTAAATTCACATTGCATGCCAAGAGTACTCTGAGCAATATCTTTTCAAGAATATTCTTCAAATTCATATTTATTGTTACATGTACTAAGATGCAATGATAGAGATTCTTTTGTGAGCAGACCATTTGCCATTTCACTAAGATGCAATAGAAAAATGCAGAATAACAGAGAGAGAGATAAGTTTGTACAGAGCAAAGACAACATAACTTCTTTCTTTGGCTTGGCTTCGCGGACGAAGATTTATGGAGGGGGTAAATGTCCACGTCAGCTGCAGGCTCGTTTGTGGCTGACAAGTCCGATGCGGGACAGGCAGACACGGTTGCAGCGGTTGCAGGGGAAAATTGGTTGGTTGGGGTTGGGTGTTGGGTTTTTCCTCCTTTGCCTTTTGTCAGTGAGGTGGGCTCTGCAGTCTTCTTCAAAGGAGGTTGCTGCCCACCAAACTGTGAGGCGCCAAGATGCACGGTTTGAGGCGATATCAGCCCACTGGCGGTGGTCAATGTGGCAGGCACCAAGAGATTTCTTTAGGCAGTCCTTGTACCTTTTCTTTGGTGCACCTCTGTCACGGTGGCCAGTGGAGAGCTCGCCATATAACACGACCTTGTGAAGGTGACAGTCCTCCATTCTGGAGACGTGACCCACCCAGCGCAGCTGGATCTTCAGCAGCGTGGACTCGATGCTGTCGACCTCTGCCATCTCGAGTACTTCGACGTTAGAGATGAAAGCGCTCCAATGAATGTTGAGGATGGAGCGGAGACAACGCTGGTTGAAGCGTTCTAGGAGCCGTAGGTGATGCCGGTAGAGGGCCCATGATTCGGAGCCGAACAGGAGTGTGGATATGACAACAGCTCTGTATACGCTTATCTTTGTGAGGTTTTTCAGTTGGTTGTTTTTCCAGACTCTTTTGTGTAGTCTTCCAAAGGAGCTATTTGCCTTGGCGAGTCTGTTGTCTATCTCGTTGTCGATCCTTGCATCTGATGAAATGGTGCAGCCGAGATAGGTAAACTGGTTGACCGTTTTGAGTTTTGTGTGCCCGATGGAGATGTGGGGGGGCTGGTAGTCATGGTGGGGAGCTGGCTGATGGAAGACCTCAGTTTTCTTCAGGCTGACTTCCAGGCCAAACATTTTGGCAGTTTCCGCAAAACAGGACGTCAAGCGCTGAAGAGCTGGCTCTGAATGGGCAACTAAAGCGGCATCGTCTGCAAAGAGTAGTTCACGGACAAGTTTCTCTTGTGTCTTGGTGTGAGCTTGCAGGTGCCTCAGATTGAAGAGACTGCCATCCGTGCGGTACCGGATGTAAACAGCGTCTTCATTGTTGAGGTCTTTCATGGCTTGGTTCAGCATCATGCTGAAGAAGATTGAAAAGAGGGTGGTGCTATTATTCTGGCATTTATTCAATAGTCTCATAATGGCAGGAAAGAAACTGTCCTTGAATCTGATGGTATATAAGAACATAAGAAATAGGAGCAGGAGCGGGCCTTGTGAAACCCAGATGACCTGCCTTGATGGTGCCATGATTGTAGCTGGTGACTTCAATCTCGTCAAACAACCAACTGTTCTACGATGGTTTTGACAGCATGACGACCTCAACCAGATGAGAGAACACCCTAGATTGGGTAGACAAGGCTGTTCCTCAAGCCCACCTTGGTTACTCAGATCAGATCCTGTTCACCCTGGCATTCAGACCACTGGCAAAACGAACAAAGCCAGTTCTCAGGGAGATCAGATCACGGCCAGGGGTGGTCATAGTAATGCTTAGGACTACTTTGAGACTATGGACTGGAGCAGTTTCAGGGAGGAGTCCACTTATAATGGCCACATGAATATCAAGGAGTATACACGCTCAATGTCTGGCAACATCAGCAAGTGCATCAAGAATATCATGGAGATCAAATGCTTCACATCCAAGATTAGCCAGAAATCATGGTTGGATGCAAAGGTCAGAACACTTCTCAGAGCTCGTGATGCTGCCTTCAGGACAGGAGTCAAGATGGCGCTAAGATCAGGCAGGGCTGAATTCCCCTGTGCAATCCAGAGGGCAAAGCAAGGGTACATACAGAAGATCTACAAACAGCTATGCATCAATGGTGACATGAGGTGCATCTATAACTCACCACAAGACAAACTTGTGAATTAAAGACAACACAATCTCCCTTCTGGACAGATAGAACATCTTCTACACATGATTCAATGAGAAAAGCAGGCTGACACCAAAGAAAGCTCTGTCTCCCCTGATGCATGGCCCTCTTGCATAGCTGCAGTGAGGTGAGGACAACCCTATTCAAGGTGAACCCAAAGCAGTGAGACCAGACAACATATCTGGCCGGGCACTGAAGAACTATGCAGACCAACTGATGGAGGTCCTTACAGTCATCCTCAACATGTCATTGTGGCAGTCCATCCTCCCCGTGGGTTTCATGGCAGCCATCATTATCTCGGTGGCAAAGAGGGTGACAGTAATAGGCCTCAGTGACTACTGCTCCATGGCACTAACCTCCACCATTATGAAATAGTTTGATTGTCTGGTAATGGATTGCATCAAACCACACCTCCCAAAGACACTGGACACATTTCAATTCACCTACAGACCATTGCACTGATGATTATAGAACTTTGTCCCTCCACTCTGTCCTGACCCACCTGATGAATGATGCCTCATAGGCCAAGCTACTGTGACAGAATATAGATAAGTTTTGGGGAGATAAATTGGGGCAGGTTTGTTAGTGTAGGTCACATACAAACACTTTAAAACAGATCTTATTTAAAATACTAGAGCTCTGCTAATGCTAGATATGTTGGGGCACCAGAGCATTTGCAAAAGCTTTGGAGAGTGCCCAAGAGACTTCACTAATAGATTGTTGTTTACAAAAGGCAACAGATGAAAGAGCTTGTCGGAGCCACAGGTTTTGCAAGCAGAAAGAGCAAAACAGCCTTTCTCTTTGAGAAAGAGAGATCAGTTCTACAGTTTCGCAGTCAGCAGCAGCAACTGGGACTGGAACAGGACAAGCGGCAAACTTGTGGAAAAACCCCATTTAGAAGGTAGGTTGTGAGTGCTTACTCCAGCCTGGTCAAAGCCCTTTTAGTTCAGGCAAGAGGAGAGGACTGGCTGTTTAATGTTTCACTTGGAATAAGAGAAACAAAGGGCACTCTGTGGTGACCTGAAAGAAAGAGGTTATCATCTGGAGAACCCTGAGGGGGCAAGTTTTGTCAGCAAGACACTGAAGTGGATGATTAAAAAGGAAGCAGTTGTGGATATCCTGGAACAACAAATCTCTCTCTGAAACCAACAAGAACCTTCCTTAGTGGTAACCATTTACTTTTCAAGCACCAAAGCCTGGTGAACTTTATAAATGTTAAGTTCTGTGCACAGTATAAGAATTGCCTGCAACCAGTGAACTTGAAGGAATGAGAAGTGAGATTGAACTGTGAATCAAAGAACTTTTCTGAATTTACACACACAATACATACATGCGCGCTTAGAATTAGAAAGGGGTTAATTTAGGTTAGTTAAGTCAATAGTGATAAGTTAAAGTGTGATTCTGTTTTCATGTTTAAAGATAATTAAAAGCAACTTTTGTTGCAGTATCCACTTGTCTTGGTGAATATCTATTGCTGCTGGGTGTTGGGGTCCTCTGGGCTCATAACACCACTGTACATTGACTTCAGTTTAGCATTTAATACAGTCATTCCTCAGAGGCTCGTGGAGAAGCTGTACTCACTGGAACTCAACACACTTCTCTGTAACTGGATTCTGGACTTCCTAGTGGAAAGACCACAGTTTGTGCAGGTCGGTAGTTGAATGTCGAGCACCATCACACTGAACCTGGTATATCTCAGGACTGTGTGCTCAGCCTGTTCTTGTTCACACTACTGACCCATGACTACATCACCAGATCCAGCTCCAATAGTGTAATCAAGTTTTCAGATGGTAAAATAATAGTGAGCCTCATCAGCAACAACGATGAGCTGAAATACAGAGAAGATGTGGAGAATCTTGTTAAATGGTGCGAAAGTAAGAACCTAACTCTTAATGTAGACAAGACAAAGGAAATTATTGTGTACTTCAGGAGGACCAGGGGCAATCACTCTCTTCTAAACATTAACAGCACGATAATGGAGAGAGTTGAGAGCACCAAGTTTGTCATCCACTTAAGATGTAACCTATCCTGGACACAAAACAGCTTTACACTTGTCAGGAAGATGCAACAGCGACTGCAATTCCTGAGAAGACTGAGGTGGGCAAGGCTACTGGCTATCATTATGTCAACTTTCTACAGGAGCTCTATTGAGAGCATCCTGGCCGGCTCCATCACAGTGTCTACCTTTGCTGTACAGCATTAGATCGCAGGATAATGCCCCAGAGCAACAGCTTATGAACCTCTATACATTCATGTAATTGCAGCAATGTGAGATAGCAAAAGACAGCATTTGTTTAGCCGACACCTCTGCAGGTCTGTGTCCGCAAGTAATCATATTACCTGCTAATAATGTGCAACACTGAGCAACAAGAGGTATGATGCACAGGACATTGAAACTCTCATTTACTGACTGCTATGGCATTGCAGAAAGGATGAGGGGAGGGGGAAAGGATGAAGACAATTTCCCCTTGGGTCTGGTTGCCATCCACAGCAGTGGGATAGAACTCCTGCTGTGAGCTGGCCTGCAGGTAATCTGTGAATTGCAGTTGGGCCTGCATTGGGACTATTGAAAAGGTGGCAGGTTGCTGGGAGGGTGATGCGGGATGAAGGGTGGGGGGGGGGCACGTGAAGGGGACACTGTGGAGGTCTGGCCAGAAGTGCAATGGAGCAGTCCACAAGGCGCACCATCCCCTGCATCGTAGTATGGCATGCTGAAGGGTGGTCAAGATCCCCGAAACGCTGTCGAGGCTGTGCCTCACCTTGCCATGTTGCTCAACCTCCAGACACCTGTACTGTTCTAGTCTTCTCTCTTGCCATACAAGGTCATGCTCCTCTTCCTCTGCCTCCATCTCCCTCATGAAGCTCTGCATCACTTCGGTAATGCACTGTTCCTGGGTAGGTCTTTTCCTCTTCTCCCTCCTATCAAATCCTGAAGGCCAAAGAACAGAATTTACAGAGCTCACGGGTTACAAGTGGGCAAACACTGCCCAATATAATACTTGAATGACACTGGAATTGAATGCTGCTCCTGCCTGCACTGATAAGGCTTACTGTTCACATATCCTGCTTCCATGATGGGACTGCACGGGGTCTCTGTGGGCATTTCTGTCCACAACGGCCTCAGCTCCAGACTCGTGATACCGTCAGGTGCCTGGCTGCTGGGATCCTCCTCCATGGGGTCCTCTTTTGGAGCTTTCCAGATTTTAGATGTCCAGATAAAGGATTGTGTACCTGTATTGGATATTCTGGATAGGTCCAGAATGTAATCCATTGGGTTATGATTAAAAAGCAAAAAGGATTTCAAATAATGAGAGAGAATCAGAACAATTATCCAAGGTGGGAAAGTTCAGTTTTATAGCAAGGAATAATATAAAGTTGAACTGTTCAATGCAGAAGAACAAAGATCAGTTGAGTCGAATAGTTTGCAATGGTAAAGTTGGAACAAAATCAAAAGGTAAAATTGTAATGAAATAAGGGTCAACATTTAAAGAGGAAATGTTTCAAGTACAGGTCAGGTATAATTTAATTATAGGGAACTTAAAGGGAATCAAAGCCGAAACTCACTAGACGGCAAAAGATATAAATAATTTGTTGAATTAAATAAAGAGCATGTGATGAATAACAGGTAAGTAATTCAGGATCAACTTAGGTTACATATTATAAAATAACAAGGAAGATTAAAAGAATGTACAATGGGCAAAAACAGAAATGAGAATGGAATTGCAATATCCCTTCTAACCCTTTGGTAGTAAACTCCCAATTGCAAAAAAAAACTGTTCTTCAATGAATCGATAAATATGCCTATAAATCTGCTCCATCTCCTCCAGATTGTTGTGTGGCCTGTAGTACACCCATGGCAGAGTAGTCACCCTTTTTTTTCATTTCTAAGCTCAAACCAGCCTGCCCCCTTTGGCACGTGGAATACATTCAAGATTGCTGAAGAAAATGGGAATGGATATTACAGAAAAGCTAGACATAACAATCTCTAGGCACAAAGAAGGTGCCAAGAGAATGGAGAACGTCAAATATAGGTCGCTTGTTTTGCTTGATAATGCAGAAAATGGACAAAGATAATGTAATAAATGTTGCTTATATGGATTTTCAAAAGATGTTTGACAAAAGTTTCTCTTGAATAGGTGCTAAGCAAAATTAAGGCAGTATGTATAAAAATAAATCTAAAGACAGTGTTGGGGATTGTTAGACTGAGGATATCCTTCAGGAATTGTGTGGATAGCAGGCATTAAGACAAGCAAGAAGCAATCTTTGAAAATCCTGTTTAATTGTAAAGTTCAATCAGTCATCCATGCTGAAATTAAAAGGACAGCTTTGTAAGCAAACAGTACCTGTTTGCATCAATGCAAAATGGTTATAGACATAGTTGCTCTGTTTAATTGTGTACCCAGTTAGTCAACATTTATTTTGCATCTTTGGATTCTCTGTTCTCAGAAGCTTTAGGATCATCCATGTGAATTGTTTGTCCCATCAGAAGGGCTTGAACATTCAGAAGTGTCTTGTCAGTTGCAGTGTGCTCCCATTGTAAAGATGCAATTCAATCTGTCAAACATCTGTCAGACTCAGAATAATGAAGTAAACAATTTTATTGTAGCTTTTGAAATTGTATTGAATTGAACTTGATGTATGTTGAGTTTGGAGAAATGTGACTGTATTTCTCCCAGGAGACAGTCTTTCACCAGGTCTCCTCCAAAATGTCTGCTTGTCATAAGAAATACAGACATTTTACATCGATCAGCTTCAGGCTCGTTCACAGTCAGAGCAGACAGAAGGTAGAGAGGGCTGTGATAAATGCTTTTTAGACTGGAAATTGTTAGGTAATGGTGACTGTGAAGAATTAGTACCAGAGCTGCTCTTTGTTTTATATGTATTAATAACTCACATACAAGTGTACAGGATAAATGTTCAAATTTGCAGTTATGGTAATCAGTGGGGTGCATAAAGGTAAACTGTGATAGGGTATATAAAGGTTGAAAGATTGGGCACTCAATCAACCGAAATAATTCAGTATAGAGAAGTGTGAAGTTGAGACATTTTGACAGAAAGAAAGAGGATGTGCAATGTTACATAACTGGCGCATTCTAAGATGTGCAAGAGCAAACAGATAATTAAAAGAGGTAGAACGTGCTGAGAGAATACACAAAGAATTGCTGGAGGCACTCGGCAAGTCGGATAGCATCCATGGCAGAAATGGGCAGTCAATGTTACGAGTGTGAACTTTTCATCGATTAATATAGCATGGATGAAATTACATATATAAAGAGGGAAATAAGCTGTAATAGTGTACTGGATAGAAGGTGTAGGAGGAGGATAGTGGAGAGACAGGTAGAAGATGAAACCATTAGGAAGGGAGGTGGAAAAGGAAAAGTTAGGGAGAGAACAAAATAGGTACACATTCAGCAAAGAAAAGACAGTAACACTGTGTGATAGTACAGATTATATCACCAATGTGTATATGTACATATGTACAGATGGTAGTGTAGGATGACTGCGATTGGCTGAGAGTGTAGCCACACCTACTGGCAGGTCTTAAAGAATTGCTCCTAGCCAGACCAGGTCATTCTGGACTGGTCGACCTACTTGTGATATGCTCCAGTCTTTTAGTTAATAAAAGCCTTGGTTTGGATCAACAAGTCTTTGGTTCTTTCGACGTGCTCTACACACTGGAATCAGATAGGGGAAGGGATTACCTAAAACTGGAAATATCAATGTTCATGCTGTTATGTTAAAGCTCCTGGAGGAAGATGATGTGTTACTCCTCAAGTTTACATTTAGCCTTATCCGAATAATGGATAAGGCCAATTTGCAAGAATGGTTGGGGGAGTTAAAATAGTTGACTACAGGAAACTCAAGTTTAGATCCACAAAGAGGGCAAGATGAAGCAGTCAACCAATCTGTGTTTGGTCTCACCAATATAAAAAAGCCACACAGACTACATTGAATGCAGTAGATTAGGTTGGACAATGTACATATCAAGCTCTGCTTCATCTGGAAAGTTTATTTGTAGAGGCAAGTGGGGAGGGGAGTGGGGGAGATGTAGAGATAGGTTCTTTCAGCTTTGGAGGTTACAGTAGCAAGTCCCTAAGAGGGTGAAAGTTTGGATGAGGAGAGAAGAGCAGACTAGGGAGACTTGGAGAGACTTATCCCTGTGAAGCGTAGATAGAAGTGGAGGTGAGAAGATATGGCTGGCTGTGGGATCACGTTGAAGCTGGCAGAAGTGTCGGAGGGTAATGTGTCAGATGTGGAAGCTGATACGTGCAAAGTGAGCACCTCAGGGACTCTGTCCTTTATCTTTCTGCGGAAAGGTGGAGTAAGTGCAGAAGAACGAGAAATGGAAGAGATACAGGCTGGGACTCATCAATAAAGGGGAGGCTATGTTTATTAAAGAAAAGGGACATTTTGATGTCCTGGAGGGCAAGGCTTCATCCTGGGAAAGACATCGCAGAGGCTGAGTAATTAGGAGAAATGGATGGTGTCCTTAAAAGATCTATAATTCAGGTAGCTCTGAAAGTCTATTGGTTTGTAGTAGACATCAATAGATAGTTTGTCCCTTGAGGTGGAGACAGAGAGGTCAAGGAAGGGGAGAGAGGTGTCAGAAACAGTTCAGGTAAATTTAAGGGCAAGGTTGAAGTTGGCCGTGGAGTTCATTAAATTGTTGAGTTCTGCACGGGTACATGAAGCAGCACCAATACAGTTGTAGAAGTAGCAGAAGCAGATTTGAAGAGTGATACCTGAGTATGATTAGACAGTTCTACCTATCCGACAAAAAAAACAGGTATGGCTTTGACCCATACATGGGCCTATGGCTCCACACCCCAGATTTGGATCACCCTGACTTCTTCCCAGCTTTCTTACACACACACACACACACACACACACACACACACACACACACACACACACACACACACACACACACACACACACACACACACACACACACACACACACACACACACTCTTTCATTGATTCTATCTTAGTCCTGATAAAGGGTTTGCACTCAAAACAATAGCCCTTTTTATGGTGCAAACCCGCATTAAATTTGGCTCAAGAATAAAAAATGAATTTACTTTTTAAGCTGATGGCCTACAATGTAGATCCAGTGTTGCCTTAATGGAGAGTAGAGCCGGGAGCCATCTTGCGGAGCTGAGGGAGGCAGGGCGAGTGGTGCAGTAGCGGTACACCTCACCGTGACATAAAACATATGCACTGGCAAGTGAAAAATTAATATAAGACATTCCCTCCCACCCAAAAGAATAAAAAATGTTACACATCACTTATATGAATAATGATCCTTTAGAGACAAATCATGGTTGCTATTGCCCTGTATTTGAACACAATGAGAACTTTAAAATCCGCGCTTGGGTCGCCGGCTGAGGACGTCATCGCGACATGATCAGCCCTCCCCTTCGCAGCCACTTCAGCAGCATTTATTTTATGGGGGAGTGGGTGGAACACTACACTCCAGGCAGATGGAAGCTGGAGTGTATTCCAGCAGCCCATCCACCTTCGGACTTTTTATGGAGGTAAGTGCAGCGATGTAAAGAGGGAGAATCGCTGTCTTTACATCCGGCTTTTTTTTCCTCCATTAAAAGGCCTATTGATTGACCATTTCTACCCATGAATGCTGTGCCTCCAGCAGTTCTCTGCTCAGGTTTCCAGCATATATGCAGCTTCTGCATTTCTCTCGACTGCAAGAGTATTTTGCAAAGCACATGAGATTCTGGCATCCATAAATAGAAGGTTTGGAGATAAAAGCAGGTAAGATGTTACATTTTTATCAGAACAGTGGTTAGACCACAATAGGGCTATTGCATCCAGTTCTACTAACCACACCAAAGAAATCACTCAAATATCCTCAAGGCACAGAAAAAAAAATTACTAGAATGTCTCCAGACATTATAGATTTCGGTTGTACAATTAGCCAGTAGAAGCTAGGATTGCCTTCATGGTGCAAAGAAATTTGAGAAGAGGTTCAATAGAGATGTAATCCAGAGGCAAAAATTTGGAGAGCTGTGAAGAACTTTGACAAAGCTGCAACAAGAGTGAGCACAAGTGGACAATCATACCATGATAAGGGAATGGGGCTGGGGCTGGGGGGAGGGAGGAGAGAGAAAGAGGGAGAGAGCGAGAGATAGTTCATGGTCATATTGATAATAAAAAGCATAACACAAAAGTACAGTACTCGTATGCCCAAATAAATTCAACCTCATATGAGGCTGAAAATCATTGTCCATTTACATCATTATGCGGTTTTAAACACAATAATTTTGGTCTCTCCAATTTGTTTCCTTTGGAGACCTTGGAATGTTACTAAATTATGCTTAAGTACATGTAATTTCCTAATGCTTGAAATCACTGATGTTGAAAAATGTATTTACCAGAAAGCCTATCTGAGCAATATTGTTCTCTATTCACAATTGCCTGCAATTCAGCAATTATTATTCCATCATATTGTGTACTTTGCCAAACTTGCTAGATTCTTCTCTCTTCAATGTCTCCCTTAATCTTATACATGGGAATCCGAGCCACAGTGATTCAGTCTGACAGTTTGGCAATTAGCGATATTCAAGTCATGTGTAAAGTCATTTATACAAATGGCGGAACAAAACTATTATAAATTAACAAGGGGATTTTCGGGTTCAATATAAATATTATGTTATCATCTTTTAAGATAGCTTATATTTCAGTTGGAAAAATAATATAAAATGTATTTTGTTGCTCTCTATCTGAATAGAAATTCCTGATATGTCTGTTCTAAAATAATAAATTCTTGCCTTAACGGGGATTCTCAAAAGTGTTTTGAATACCTGATCGAGGAGATCACATGAAACAAACACTTTAAGAGATTAGTCAAGACAGTAGATTTGAAAACAAAGTGTGAAAAATTTAAAGAGGGAGGGGATGGAGTGAGATTGTGTTATGAGCTTCCAATTATTTATTGGTTCACTAAGGTCATGTGGCTGGTTAGGGTTTAACCATGAGTGGAGATCAACATTCAGCATCTTTTCAAAACTGCCACATTTTTTTGTCCACATGAAACTAGTTTTTTTAAAAGAGATTTTTGTGAGTCACTTTGACAACTGGGCATCTTGGCAGTTGAAAAATATGGATTCTTTTCACCTCCAACTCTATTACCGGTGTGCGAATTGTGATAGATCAGAAACAGGAGTTGGGGAGGTAAGCTTCTCTGTTATTCAGTCCATGCTGCCTTTGCTTGTGTCACCAACACAGCTCCTCACATAGTGTCACGGTATGAGAAGTGGTAACAGGAGGTCCATCCTCTTATTCAATGCTCTCTCCCTGCCAACTGTCCCTCCTCATCTGTCGACCACAAAGATGACCAACCAGAACCGAAATAAAATCTTGACGGTAAAATAAAGCTTTCAGCAACACAAAGAACCTTCAAAGGTCAGAATGTGCTGATGAGATGAAAAGCCCAAGGAAAAAGACGTTCATGCCGAAGAAAACATATTTTTCATCGTGAACACCATTGGTTGCTTGGAAATTTTATAAAGTGGAGTCAACATTTTTCAAAATTACTATCTGATTAGAGACTTTACTCCAATATCTTTACCAGATTTTTAATATTTCCAATATGTAACCAGATGTTTGATCCAATTTATGGGCTGGATAATTGCAGACACCAGCCAATATATTGGATTCTTGACTGCCTGGTAATAATAGCTGAACTGCAAGTCAAGAGATTAAAAGATGGTACACTGTAAATTGTTTGAACAAAACAAATATAAAAAGTAAACTTCATTTTCTCTTGAGAAATATATGTTCGTAATTCCTCATTATTTCTCCATGCTTCTGTATTTAATCTGTCCATGCTGATATCCTGTCAGCCACAACTAGTGTGTAACAATCTCACATCCAAGTCAGATTGAAGTCAAAATCTAGAGACCAGAGACTAGAACATGGAAATCTGGGCTGAACCTCTATGCAGCTCTGGTCATGCTGACTTTACTCCTTGTGGGTTCTTCCATGATGCAAAATGGCTGTGGTGCTTTCCAAATTATCACAATACCCATGTTTTATTCATGTGTTTTGAGTTATCTCAGGTTATGAATTAGATAAATCAATCTCTTTTCATAACGTGCATTTTTAACAAAAAAAGAAAGACAGCTGTACTTAACTTTTTGTACTCCTCATAAAGATTAGTATTTTCTGCACTTACTGCAGGTGTTGTAATCTTAGGCTAGAGCGTTTTCTCTTACATCCAATATCTCACTAAATACTCATGTAATCTAAGATATTATGATCATATCAGCATTATCTGAAGTGGATCATCATGTCCATCATTATACATCTCATATGCCCCTCGCTATTCCCACAGACATGTACAACATCAATGGTCAAAGAAAGATGTCCATCTAATTATTCTTTGTTTAAAAAAATTCCCCACAATATATCTAAGGATAGTTCGACAATGCATTTTATGAAACAACGGAGGAATTACTTGTCTATTTTGCATTAGTAGCATTTAAGAGTCTTCTAGATAGATGCCTGAGTGTAGAAGGAGTTGGCGGAATATCTCCAAATGTAAAGAGCACAATTACAGAGTATGGGATTGCAATGAAAAGAAAGATCAATATCACCAAGCAAGGGAAGCATGATAAAACTCATCTACCATTTAATTGTAATCCTATCCTCTGTAAATTGTACTCTTTGCATGGTTGTTTGAATGCAAGAGATAACCTGTTGGGCTGTTCACAGAAGGACACTGGTACTGCACTCAGTATTTTGTGTCAAATAAATGGAAATTTAAACTCTTATGGATTTATTCAGGAGCCTGATGGCTGAGGCGAAGAAACTGTCTTTAAGCCTGTTAGTATTTGTGGTCACAGTCACAAGCTTTCTCACCTATGGGAGGAGAGAGAAAGACTTGGATGTGATGAGTCCTTCATAAGGCTGACTGCTTTTCTGAGGCAGGTGGACATGTAGACAGAATCTATAGAGGGGAGGGAAGTTTGCATTATATTCTGAGTTGCATTCACTAACCTTCTGTAGCTTCCTCCAATCTTGAGCCAAGCAGCTCCCTCTGTGATGCACCCAGCAAGTATGCTGTCAATGGTGCTTCTTTAGAACTTGTTGAGGGACAAGGGGACATGCTGACCTTCCTTAGTCTTGAAAGAAAGTAGAGGCATTGTCACATTTTCTTGACCATTGGATCAACATGTTGGTCCCAGGTCTTGACTTAAAAACAGCAGCTGCCAGCTATTTCTGGATGTTTACCTTCCTGCTTCTGGCTTGTTTTTCTTTTCTTCTTTGGCTTGGCTTCGCGGACAAAGATTTATGGAGGGGTATGTCCACGTCTGCTGCAGGCTCATTGGTGACTGACAAGTCCGATGTGGGACAGGCAGGCATGGTTGCAGTGGTTGCAGTGGAAAATCTGCGGTCTTCTTCAAAGGAGGTTGCTGCCTGCCAAACTGTGAGGCGCCAAGATGCATGGTTGGAGGTGATATCAGCCCACTGGCGCTGGTCAATGTGGCAGGCACCAAGAGATTTCTTTAAGCAGTCCTTGTACCTCTTCTTTGGTGCACCTCTGTCTCGGGGGCCAGTGGAGAGCTCGCCATATAACATGATCTTGGGAAGGCGGTGGTCCTCCATTCTGGAGACGTGACCCACCCAGCGCAGTTGAATCTTCAGCAGCATGAATTCGATGCTTGCGGACTATGCCAGCTTGAGTACTTCGATGTTGGTGATGAAGTCATTCCAATGAATGTTGAGGATGGAGCGGAGACAGCACTGATGGAAGCGTTCTAGGAGCCGTAGGTGATGCCAGTAGAGGACCCATGATTCGGAGCCAGATGGCAGTCTCTCCAATCTGAGGCGCCTGCAAGCTCACACCAAGACACAAGAGCAACTTGTCTGTGAACTACTCTTTGCAGACGATGCCGCTTTACTTGCCCATTCAGAGCCAGCTCTCCAGCACGTGACATCCTGTTTTGCGGAAACTGCCAAAATGTTTGGCCTGGAAGTCAGCCTGAAGAAAATTGAGATCCTCCATCAGCCAGCTCCCCACCATGACTACCAGACCCCCACATCTCCATCGGGCACACAGAACTCAAAACGGTCAAGCAGTTTACCTACCTCGGCTGCACCATTTCATCTGATGCAAGGATCGACAAAGAGATAGACAACAGATTCGCCAAGGCAAATAGCGCCTTTGGAAGACTACACAAAAGAGTCTGGAAAAACAACCACCTGAAGAAACACACAAAGATCAGCGTGTACAGAGCCGTTGTTATACCCACACTCCTGTTCGGCTTGGCTTGTTTTTATTGCTGGTCTATTCACAGTTGAATTGGAATCTTGATAATTTAATCAAACAATGAGAAGGTGAAAAGACTCAAAGGATCAGGAAGCAACGATGGATAGAAATGGACAGTCAACATTTTGAGTAGGGACACTTTCTCGAAACATTGGCTATTTCTACCCATGAATGTTGGCAGACTCCCAAGACCCTCTGGCTTCTTATAAAATTCCTGCATCAGCATTTTTTGTTTTCCTCTTAATGTCTGTGGCCATGGTTTATGCTGCGCACAGTTTATTGCTTGTACGACAAATCAGTGGTAATTTTGTCACGTCCGGAGGAAAAAGGAATCTCAAGGATGTATGTGATGTTATGTATGTACTCTAACAATAAATCTGAATCTGTATTTTTCAAATCAATAACTAAATAGAAGATGAGCTAACCAATCATTTTTATTTATCACATGAGCATTTTACCCATCCATTGTTTCCAATCGAGCATGAAAGCACTTTCTTTGAAAATAGATAGCTTTGTCCACCCCTTCTCTCAAATTCCTTTCCGAAAAAATGTTCAGAAGTACATGTAAGAAAGAGTTGACAGCTGGAATGGACATAGTCAATCCATTTATTTAATTTCGGGATAGATTTTTTTTGCATTGAATTTTATCGTTTTAATTGAGTTTAAATTGGGCTCATCTACCTGTGATGGTCAGAGGATTTTGATGATCTAAGTTGTTGGAACTTTTATGAACTGTTGTTAAGGTTCTTGTATTAATTAATTCCATAAAGCTTCTGTGCTGACCAGATGGGCTGATGCAACTAGAAACTAATAAATGTGCCCAGTAATTCAGAATTCAAAAGGAACATTTAAGGCTATTTATTTGGTTCACTCATTCAAATTTATTTCAACTACAACTATATTCATAATTTATATAGGTATAAAGATTGTTTACAACAGTAAAATATTTCCAGATGTGGAATATCACATCTGTGGGTGAATTCAGAACCATTTGCAGAGAAAGCATAATTATGACAAGTCAGCAGGTATCATCAGGCTATTTGTGCAGAACTACTGATATTTTATAACCATGATCTATGCAGCATATTCAGAAAAACAGATGTAATAGCTAAAGAAATTCTGTTTTTCATTATGAGCAAACACCTAAAATATATCTTTTAGAACTTTGTAGTCAATCTTGCAGACAGACATGTGTAAATAATTTAATCAAAGTATTTCCTGGACCAACAGTTTCTCTCTTTCCTTCCCTTGCGATAGCAAACCACAGTTTTAAATGTATGGTGCCTTGTTCAGGAAATGTCTGCAGAGCTGTGCACTAAAGTAAATAAAGTTCAGCCTTTACTGTCAAAAAAGTTACTGATCAAAAAATACTTTAATTAGCTGTATGTGGCAAATTATCCTTTGTAGATTGCTCACAATATTTAGCCTTTAAATTGAGTGAGATTTCGGCACTTTGGCATTTTATGTTATTGAACACTATTTCAGTCGACTTATTTTCATTTTTCTATCAAGGCAGATGACATTCATTGTGCCCCAGCATTCAATCTCCATCTTGTTGTCAAATCATAAAATCACGTTTTTGTTTGACTTTCATTTCTGCAGCCCATTTCCATTCAGAGAAAATACTGATGTCGGACAACTTCGCACAGAATATAAAACGCCTTTTGTCCTTGGAAAAAAAAATGTAGCTTGTAGCAAAATTATGACTTAGTTGACAGAGTTGGTTTTGATCTTCTCAACATGCAACCGTTCCAGATTTCCCACAGTTAACAGGATGCAAACATGAGGGAGTTTATTCAGACTGTAAAGAACTTGCAAAGCTTAAAAGAAATAGAAAATAATGTGGGAAGGTGTAGGTCACCTATGGTATGTTAGGATGCATGTCCTTTAATTTAACATATGTGCTCTTAAGCTCTAAGGCCATTACAGAGTGTGCAGCCTTAAAAATATAAAACACAAGCAACACAAATAAGGTGTGTGTTGTTTGTTAAAGGATTGTTAAATTACAACTCTGGAACCTCCTGCACACACCCAGGAACCCAGAGAGTCACAGCGAGCAATAGCAGGGGTGCAGTGCAAATTATTTAGGTGCCAGAACTCACCAAAAATGGTGACAAAGATATCACATGAGACCTGGCCTTTACAGGCCGCCATGTTGTAATTGCCATTGTATAATTGACACCCAACTGTAGGACTACGAAATAGGATGACCAGACATGAAAGAAACAGTTCTTTCCAGAATAGAGAATAGCATTTGGGTGGGTGGTGGGGGGGGGGGGGCTGAGTCATCTTGTATGCCATCGCTGCTGCCCTGAGCAGCCCAATGAGGTGCAGGACCAATTCTCCAGTGAACTCCCTGTTCATTAGTATAGCCTTAAAGAGACACTTATTCATGAGCAATGTTAGATATCCTACAATTAAAAGACGAAGAAAAACAGTGTACATATTAGGCAAGACCCATCCAGACAAAAACTGTATTCTCCAGAACATAAAAACCAGCAAAAAATTAATTCTTTACTCTATTTGGAAGAAAGCCATTTCAAGACATGGAGTTATAGAACTTCAGGGCAAGGAAACAGGCCTTCTGGCCCAATTCTGCACGAAATGTACAGTTTTAGTACACTTATGTTGCCAAAATAACTGCAAATAGATGAAGGTAACAAAATGTGAAAATGATAACAGCAAGTCAAGCAACATCTGCAGAGAGAGAAAAAGACTTAATAGTTCAGGTCAATGACCTAGCATTGAAAAGACATTGCCTTCCATTCCTTTCTGCAAGTTGCTGCCTTGAATATCTCAAGCATTTTCTCAGATTTTTAATATCTGTGGATCTTTGCTTTTGTGAAAATTTTAAGTTAATTGCAGTCTGTCAGAGAGTGCCAACTGGATAGCAAGACCTTATTTTTCATAAAATATTCAATTGCTAAATTAAGTGCACAAGAAGATTAGTTGCTATAAATAAACACATCCCATAATCAACTAGGGAATAAGCATATCCTAAAGTCATTTAGAGGATAATTATTTTCTGCAGATTGGGAAATGTTCTCTACATTTCCATAATTAGCCATACTAAGGAAATCTGCTGCAGAGGGGCTATGTATTTCCCTCTTTATGACATGTAAAATGTAAAAATGTTACGTGTGAATCTTTGCTAAAAGTGAATTATTTGCCTGACACAATATTTCCCACTAGCATAGCTTTCTATCCTTCAATTTTGTGGCATTTTCCATCATGGTTCTTTGTGATACTTCAATCTCTCTTTCATAAACATCATTAATTAGCCTTAACAATTGTACTTGAAAATTAAGAAATAGTTTGGTACTCGTATAATTACAGTCACTTTGTATCATAGCAATATAAAATATTACTGCAAATGCATTTGCTTTGATCTTTCCTGTTTGGACTTTTAGATAAGGCTGTAGACTTGGAGCAATGTCACACAAAATAGGGACAGGAGTAGCCAAACACAATCTGCCAGAGGAAATCAACGAATCAAGTAGCATCAATGGGAGAAAAAGAATGGTCGACATTTCAGGTTGGAGCCTAAAACTGGGAAGACATAGAGATAATTGAGCGTAAAGAGGACATGATGCAAGAAGAAAGACCGGAATATACATGTGGGACTGATGAAGTAAGGATAGGTGAAGCATAACTCACAGAATCAGAAGACTCTGATGACCCAGAGAAAACAAATCCAACTTAGTTCTATCAATTCTTACTCCAAATACCCTCCAGTCTGGGCAACATACAGATAAATCTCTGTACTCTCTCAAAATCCTGCACATCCTCCCTAAGATATGGTGTCAGGATTTTAAAGCAATACTCTTAATTGTGGCTAAAGTTCAGTACAGCTGCAACGTGACGAACAAGATTTTATAACCTTTGCACCAACTGATGTTGGCAAGCATGTCATATGCCTTCTTTCCCAATTTATCAACCTGTGTTGCTGCTCTCTGAAGTTTAAGAATTTGTACTCAAATATTCTTCTGTAAGGGTCTTGGAATTTATTGCAGTAACATACCTGGTATCCAGTTTCCTATGGGAATTGATAGTTGCTGGATGAGTGAATTTTCCGGTTTTTTGAGAACGAGTGTTGTAAGATTGGTGAACTAACGGAAAGGTGCACAAATTTTAACTTTTGTATTTTTTTAACCTATTTATTTTCCATGATATTTTTGCCATTTGCTTGGGACTGCGAGTTGCTTGAATTCCAGATATCAGGGCTTTTATTGTGTATACATTCCTCCTGCTTTTGACCTCCCAAAATGCCTCATCTCATTATTGTCCAGATTAAACTCCAAATGCCATTTTCTCAGAATCAGAACTAGAATCGGAATCAGAATCAGAATTTATTGTCATAACAAATCACAAAATTCATTGTTTTGTGGTTCACATTCATATAAAACACCTTACAAAAAATAAATACACATAGTGCATGAAAAGTCAAAGTAAGGCAGTGTGTTTGGTTCATCGATCATTCAGGAATCTGATGGCAGTGGGGAAGAAGCTATCCTTGTGCCACTGAGTGCTAATTTTTAGGCTCCTGTACTTTTTTCCCCAATGATAGCAGAGTGAAGAGGGCATGGCCTGGGAGGTAGGGGTCCTTGAGGATAGAACCTGCTTTCTTAAGACTCTGCCTCTTGTAGATGTCCTCGATGGAGTGAAGTCTGGTGCCCATGATGTTGCAGGCCAAGTTAACAACCCTCAGGAGTTTTTTTTTCTTGTCCTGAGGGTTGGCGCCTCCATACCAAACAGTGATGCAATCAGCCAGAATGCTCTCCACACTACACCTGTAGAAATTTTCGAGCACCTTCAGTGACGTACTGAATCTCCTCAAACCCCTCAAAAAATGTAGCCGCTGGCGAGCCTTCATCATGATTGCATCAACATGGACACTCCAGAACAGATCCTCAGAGATGTTGACACTCAGGAATTTGAAGTTCTTGACCCTCTCCACTACTGAGCCCTCCCTGAAGACTGGATCATGTTCTCCTGACTTCCTCATGAAGTCCAAAATCATGTTCTTGGTTTTGCTAACATTGAGTACAAGGTTGTTGGTGCGACACCACTCAGTTAGCTGATCTATCTCCCTCCTATATGCCTCTTCATTGTCATTTGCCACCCAATTTCCAACCGATCTACATCCCATATTATCATTTGACAACCTTGCTCATTGTCTGATTTCCCTGTTGCCTCTAAACTCACTTATCAGATCACTTACATTTTCAGTACATGAAAGTGCTGGAGAAACTCAGGTCATGCAGCATCCATAGAAAAGACAGCTGGCGATTGGGGCCTGAGACCTTTGTCAGGATGAAATATCATCATCAATCCCGAGGAAGGGCTCAGGCCTGAAAGATTCACTAACTTTTTGCTTCATATAGAAGCAGTATGACCTGAGTTTCTCCAGCACTTTTGTGTCTCGAAACCCCAGCATCTACAGATTTTCTTGTTTACCACCTACATTTTGAAAATATAACAGCATGGATAAAATACATGGACTTCTGTGGGAAAAGTTGGATTGGCAGATATAGGAGGAAAGTATTCTTTGATCAGTCAGGTACTTTTGAAAGAGAATGTGACAATAATATAATGTTGCCTCCCTCACTTTCCCTGAGATCTCTTGCAGAACAAAATTGCCTCTCACAAGGTCCCCAAATTATAGGTCAAATGGTTTGCGTCTGAGGAAAAAAGAAATTAAAACTAATGTGGTATCAGAATCTTCATGTACAACTTGACAGAGTATGATCATATGTCAGCATCTGCATTAAACTTAACAGCATTCCCTGCCGTTTAAGGTTATCTGACATATAGCAAAGTGCAACTTTGTGATTTAATAGATTACATGTCATAGTCAGATTTTTCTGAAATTATGATGTTTTAACACCACAAGAACCAAAAGAGGGGGTGTTACTTGTTAAGTGGAGCAAAGGTCAAGATTGTAAGCTGTATATGGTTAAAATGTAGAGTTAGGATGATAGAGCCATAGAGTTATGACTAAACATTCATGATAGTAAAAGTGTAGATCACTGCTTTATTGGAACATACAAAGACTGGCTGCTCAAAATATGAACTGTTTGTGATGAAGAATATATATTAATATCCAATATTTAACTCAAAAAACAAAATAACCAGATCTTCCAGTATGACAACAAACATCTTGAGTTTGTATTCCAATTAAATCCAATTGGGCAAAGAATCAAATGATGAAGTTTTTTTTAACCTGAAAGTCAATTACATTTTTTTGCTTTTTAAGTACATTAAAGCAATATTCTTGATAGAAATGTTTCAAGGAGGCTCTGAGTGCTCTGACAGATGATTTTAAAAGATCTCACAGCATTGTTGCAATGAAAATTAGGGGAATTATCCTGCTGTCCCAGTGAGCATTAGTGGCTCAATCTGTATGATTAAAAACAGCTTACTTGTGAGAAAATTAGCCACCATACTTTGAACGTTGCATTAATTCTTTCTTTCTTTGGCTTGGCTTCGCGGACGAAGATTTATGGAGGGGGTAAAAAGTCCACGTCAGCTGCAGGCTCGTTTGTGGCTGACCAGTCCGATGCGGGACAGGCAGACACGATTGCAGCGGTTGCAAGGGAAAATTGGTTGGTTGGGGTTGGGTGTTGGGTTTTTCCTCCTTTGCCTTTTGTCAGTGAGGTGGGCTCTGCGGTCTTCTTCAAAGGAGGCAGCTGCCCGCCAAACTGTGAGGCGCCAAGATGCACGGTTTGAGGCGTTATCAGCCCACTGGCGGTGGTCAATGTGGCAGGCACCAAGAGATTTCTTTAGGCAGTCCTTGTACCTTTTCTTTGGTGCACCTCTGTCACCTCTGTCACGGTGGCCAGTGGAGAGCTCGCCATATAATTACTGCACCTTAAAAGTACGGTCACTCTAAAATGCTTGAGGGAGGTTCTGCTGCAACTGTATAGGGTTCTGTACTGTATGCAGTTCTGGTTTCCTTACTTGAAAAGAGATATACTGATTTTAGAGGCAGTGCAGAGGGATACCAGGTTGATCCAGAGATGAAGGTGTTAGCCAAGGAAGAGGAATTGAATCACTTCAGATTATATTGGTAGGAATTCAGAAAAATGAGAGGGGAACTTATTGGAACATATAATTATAAAAGGAATAGATAAGATTGAGGTTGGTTCCAGAGGTAGGACACACTAGAATTAAGGGACATAACCTCAAGATTCAGGACAGCAGATTTCAGATGAGATGACAAGCAACTTCATTTCACAAAGAGTGGTGAAACTGTGGAATTTTCTGCCAAAGGAAGCAATAGAGGCTGCCTCATTAAATATATTTAAGACACAGACAGATTTTTGGATAGTATGGGAATTAAGAGGCTTAATGGGCCAAATGGCCTACTCCTGCTCCTATTTGTTATGTACCTTTGGTTGAAAGGGCAGTAAAGGGGCTAATTAAAGCATGCCCTTCTACCTTTTAAGTACATCACCATTTCGAAGGTATTAATCATGAAACAAGCTTGGGATGCCTAAATTTATCCTCCGACCTTGTGGATGGATTTTCATTGGAAGGTGCAGAACTAGCTGTAGGCATTTAAGGCTTGGAGCTCACAAAAGACAATTCTCATTAATAATCATGAGATATCAAGCTATAGGAGACAAAGTCAATCGGACCATCGTGTCTGCCCCACCATTCTATTATGAGCTGATCCAACCATCCCTTTGGCCTCACTCCCCAGCCTCCCTGTAACTCTTGAGGTCCTGACTAATCAAATACTTGTCAATCGCTGCCTTAAGTACACCCAACGACCTTGGCTTCACAACCACCTGTGGCAACAAATTCCACAGACTCACATCCCTCTGGCTAAAGAAATTTATCTGCATCTCTGTTTTAAATTGATGTGTCATCTTGTCCTAGACTCTCCTACCATGGGAAACAACCTTGCCTCATCTACTTTGTCCAGGCTTTTCATCATTTGAAAAGTCTCTAAGAGCCCCCCCCCCCCCACCCCCACCCCATCCTTCTGTACTCCAATGTGTATACTCCAAGAGCTGATAAGCATTCCTCATATGCTAACCCCTTCATTCTTGTTATCATTCTAGTAAATCTTCTCTAAACCCTCTCCAATGCCAGTACATCCTGACTCAAATAAGATGGTCATAACTGTACACAGTACTCCAAGTGAGCTCTCACCATTGCCCTTTAGAGTCTCAACGTTACATCACTGCTCTTATATGCTCTTGAAATGAATGCCAACATTGCATTTACCTTGTTCGCCACCAACTCAACCTAGCGGTTAACATATAGAATATTCTCCATGAGGACTCCGAAGTCCATTTGCATTTCTGAATTTTGAATTTTTCCCCCATCTAAATAATAATCTGCCCATCTATTTCTTCTACCAAAGTGTATGACAGTACACTTCCAACATTGTATTTCATCTGCCACCCCATTGCCCATTCTCCTATTTGATGAAAATCTCTCTACAGCCTTTCTGTATGAGCATTTCCAAGCAATTGATTCAAGCCACCTTCTTCTTCTTTGGCATTTCTTTGAGATTGAAGGTGACCAGATCTTATTCTGGCGATGAATGAAATTAGTGTGGGAACATCAGATTCACAGATGGAGCAGGATGGATGGTGGTTTTGATTGGATTTAGATTTCAGATTTATTGTCAGAGTACATGCATGACATTGTGTACACCCTTATACCAGTGGGTGCGGCAGAATTACCACTAATTGGTAGTGCAAAAAATAAACTGTACACAGTATAAAAATGTAAACAAATAAAGAACTGTAAACAGATAATGAAGATAAACTGTGCAATACAGAGAGAAGAATAGAAAATCAATAAAGTGCACAAGTAAGAGTCTTTAAATGAGTCTCTGATTGAGTTTGTCGTTGAGGCATCTGATGGTGGAGGGGTAGCAGCTGTTCCTGAACCTGGCGATGTGAGTCTTGTGACACCTATACCTCTTTCCTGATGGCAGCAGTGAGAACAGAGCATGTGCTGGGTGGTGTGGGTTTTTTGATGGCTGCTGCTGTTCTCCGAAAGCAGCGTTCCCTGTAGATGTACTGGGCTGTGCCCACTACCTTTTGAAAGCACACTTTCCACCACTCCTCTGTTGAAAGGGTCTCTGGTGTCATACCAAATCTCCACAAACTCCTGAGGAAGTAGAGGTGCTGATGAGCATTTCTCATCAATGCAATCGAGTTCAGTCCTGGAAAGATACTCCAAGATAGTGACTCACAAGAACCTAAATCTGCACACCTTCTCCACCTCTGATTCCCTCAATGATCACTGAATTGTCTACTTCTGGGTTTCCTTTCCTGAAGTCAACAATCAGCACCTTAATTTTGGTGACATTGAGTGCAAGGTTGTTGTTGGTGCACTATTCAGTCAAGCTTTCAATCTCCATCCTGTAAGCTGACGTATCCCCTTCCTTTATACAACCCACTACCCTGGTATAGTTGGCAAATTTGTAGATGTTGTTATTGATGTACCAAGCTACACAATAGTAGGTAGTAAAGTGAGTAGAGCACCTGGCTAAGAACTCAGCCCTGTGGTGTTTCAGTGCTGATGGAGATTGTGAAGGAGAAGTTCCTAACAAATCTCACTGATTGTGGTCTGGACATGAGGAAATCCATGGTCCAGCTACACAGTGGGGTGTTGGAGGTGAAGTGCAGCATTGCAGTGAGAATGACTGAAAAAGTGTGTAAGGACAATAGTGATGCCTTGTTTAACATTGGTCTTCAATGAGGGCCCTTTGAAAGGATAACAGGTTGTGTGCTGTCACAAAACAAATATAAGATGGGGACAAATTTCCCTGTGTGATGTAGCTTGAGGAGGGTGTTTCATAGTGCCACCCAATTGATGAAGTCAAAGGCTTTGGTCAGACTTTGATGAGATTCCTCAGTGTTGACCTCTTTTTGGAGCACAGTGTGGATGTCCAGTGACATCATGAGCCCTTTACAAGAAGATGACCATTAAAACAGCCTTAATAACAGTGATGTACTTTGAGTATTTATCAGGTCACGTCTCCAGATGGAGGACCATCGCCTTCCCAAGATCATGTTATATGGTGAGCTCTCCTCTGGCCACCGAGACAGAGGTGCACCAAAGAAGAGGTACAAGGACTGCCTAAAGAAATCTCTTGGTGCCTGCCACATTGACCACCGCCAGTGGGCTGATATCGCCTCAAACCGTGCACCTTGGCGCCTCACAGTTTGGCGGGCAGCAACCTCCTTTGAAGAAGACCGCAGAGCCCACCTCACTGACAAAAGACAAAGGAGGAAAAACCCAACACCCAACCCCAACCCACCAATTTTCCCTTGCAACCGCTGCAACCGTGTCTGCCTGTCCCGCATCGGACTTGTCAGCCACAAACGAGCCTGCAGCTGACGTGGACATTACCCCTCCATAAATCTTTGTCCGCAAAGCCAAGCCAAAGAAAGAAGAATAACAGTGATGGCACTCTTGCTTTCATTTTTTCACGAACTTCCATCAAGTGCTAATCCAAAAATATCTGAAATTTCCTGGTGTCATAGGAACATTTTACAATCCACAGCTACTGCACAGGAATTCAACCTATCTCCCCTGTCAGCGAGAACCTTTATTGCACTGAAATAAACCCTGACCTTAATTTTGTCTGTGTGAAATTTTCACATTTTCCACTTGTCTGTACAGTGTACATGTTACTCCTGCATCTTTTGGTTTCTTCCCACATCCAAATATGCTTTGGTTGGTTACTGTTAATGATCCCTTGTGTAGGAGAATTGGGATAGATAGAAAATTGCTCATGGGGAAATGAGACTGATGAGATTGCTCAGAGAGGCAGCATGGTTTTGATGGTCAAAATGATTTTGTACTAGAGCAAAATTCCTGTTACCTGGGATTCAATCAATCAGCAGCCCCAAGCAATTGGCAAAAAGACCAGAGAAAATAAATGGGTAAAATATGCTGAAATGTAAAATTGGAATGCCTCGCTTTTAGTTAATTCATGCAACACACAGTCTCAACCAAATGGGAAATTCACTTATCCGACATCGACTAATTCCAATGGTTGCCATATACCAGGGATTTTACTGCATATGATAAGGAATAAAATATGAAATAATTTACATACTCACAAAAATGATGACATTCGAAAGGTAGAGGCTTCATATGGATATTCATTGCTGTTAAGCGGAAGAGATGTTTAAGTGGGTAAGAGATTCAATCCTATTCAGAGCCAGTGCATGGAACTGTGGAGAAAAATATAGGACTAAGACATGACTACACCTCCCCACACCTAGTTCCCTATAAAGATTCTATCCCTTTTCCTCAATTCCTCTGTCTCTGTTGCATTTGCTCCCAGGATGAGATCGTCCATTCCAGAACATCCAAGATGTCCTCCTTCTTCAAAATGCATGGATCCCCTCTATTGCCATCACTTCA
Organism: Narcine bancroftii; assembly: GCF_036971445.1. NCBI lineage: Eukaryota > Metazoa > Chordata > Chondrichthyes > Torpediniformes > Narcinidae > Narcine > Narcine bancroftii. The sequence goes on from NC_091474.1 coordinate 205,445,458, forward strand.
GCCCTTTCTTGCATCTCCTCTGCTTCCCTCATATCTGCTTGGCCCCTTCTGCCCCTAGAAAAAATGTCAGGAAACCCCTTGTTCTATCTACCACCTCACCAATCTCTGCATTCCACGTTATCCTCCGCAATTTCCACCACCTACAACATGATCCCACCACCAGACACATCTTGCCCTCCCCTCTGCTCTGTTTTCCAAGGATATCACTCCCTCCAGGACTCCTTTGTCTACTCTACCATTCTTATTAATCGCCCCCTCAGTATCTACCACTGTGACAGCAGGAAATGCTAAAATAGTGGCCACATCTTCTCCCTCACCAGCATTTGGGGCCCTAAATAGTCCTTTCAAGTGAAGCAACAACACTTATGAATCTGCAGGGGTCATCTAGTGCATGCAGTGCTCCCAATGTGGCCTCCTTTACATCAGAGAGGCTGGATGCAGACTGGAAGATTGTTTTGCTCAGCACCTTCTCTCAGTTTACTGCAACAGCAAGGACCTCCAATTGGCCAACTAGTTTAATCCCACACATCACTCCTACACCAACATGCTTATCTATGGTTTCATGTACTGCATTAACATTTTCTCCAATTTCCTTAAACCCCTCCAGAGTTTCCCTTTCCCTCTTCCTCTGTCTCCTTTCCTCTAGCTCCCCAAATCCTTTCCATCCCTCTTCATTCAGAGATACCCTCTCCGCCATTCGCTTCTCAGCATTTTCTCCTACCCTCTCCATCTGCATCCACTTCTTACCTGCGAGCCTTTGCTCCTCCCCCTTCCACTTCCTCCCTCTTCTCCTCTCCCCACCTCCCTCTCCTAACCTTTTTCTTCAGGTGCTTGCCTGTTTTTTCATTCAGCCTGATGAAGGGCTCAGGCCTGAAACATTTTACCTTTTACTGCCTATTGATGCTGCGTAACCTGCTAAGTTTCTCCAGCAGTTTTGCATATAGGATTTTAAAAATGCATCTGGATGTCAATGCTGACAGTCTCTAATTATTCCTCTTTCCACAATAGTAACAGACCTGTTGCATCTGTTATCTGCTCTTTTTCATTTCCAGTGCTATATAAATTAGCTAAAAACACTTCATTGGTCAAGCAGATTAAAAGCATGACTGTAGTTGTATATTGTTTGGATATGCAGAAAAACAGATTTCCATGGGAGTACCTCTGAGAGTTCAATACCCAGGAGGCAAATGACAATCAAACCAACAACTGCCATCTCCTCTTTATCATCTCCACCTTACAAACTAGGTGATAAATTTAACACACGTCTGTCTTTTCATCAAATGTGTTAAGAAATAATGGATTGATTGGAGGACCAACCACATCTTGCGAACACGCCTCGCAAGTACTATTTTTTAAACCTAGGTTTCCAGATCAGGGCAGTGTGCGATTGCACCCCTTGGCTCAACAAAAAAAAATGAACTTGAACACAGGAAAAAAAAAACTCCTTAAACTTAGCTTGAAATTAAGTTATAAGTTTATGGTTAGTTTTATTTGTCACAGAATACCTAGAGAAGGGTGAGAAAGGTTCTTCTGTGAGCAGACTAACAGGATATCTCTTAAGATTTCAGACAGGCACAGTTAGTGTAGTAGTGACCAACATTATTACAGCACTAGGAACTCAAGTTCGCATTCAGCACTAATCCTGCCTATAAGGTGTTTGTACATTCTCCCTGCAACCTGCGTGGGGTTTCTTCGGTTGCTCTGGTTTCCTCCCATCTTTCAAAAAAAAAATGTATGAGGATTTTAGGTCAATTGCTGGGGGGAAGGGACATGGGCTCACTGGCTGGAAGGGCCTGTTACCATGCTATACATGTAAATTTTAAGTTTGTGCAGCTGCTTGAGGAGCACAATTACAGAGTGTAGGATTACAATAAAAAAGATTAACGCAAAGCGAGGGCAGCATGTGAACTCTGTTATAGGGTTCATTCACGAGCCCAAAGACTGCGGGGAATAAATTGGCTTGAAGCTTTTTGTTTTTTGAGGCAGCGAGAGATGCAGATGGAGTCCATCTAAGGGAGGGAAGTTTGTGATTTGCTCTGAGCTGTATTCACTGCCTTCTGTAGCTTCTTCCAATCTTGAGCTGAGCTCCTCCCATACTACACTGTGGTGCATCCAACAAGATGAGCCTGCAGATGCTGTTGAGAGTCAAGGAGAGTCTTTTAAGAAAGTAAATTAGAGGCTTTCTTGACTGTCTCATCAATATGTTTGTCCTAGGGCAGGTCATTTGCAGAACTTGAAGCTATCTACTCTTTCACCTTCAGTGCCATTAATTTGGATGGAGTGTGGACTTTGTCCCTTCTCCTGAAGTCAGTGATCATCTCCTTCATCTTACTGCCATTAACATTAGAACAAACAGCACAGAAATCGATCATTTTTCCCAATCTGTCTGGGCTGATCTTGTGTCACCAAGCTTCTTCTTATCCTTCCTCAACTAATTATATCAGTATGAACCTTTCTTCATTTTATTCTCTCCATTTGATCCTCCTCAAATACATTTCTTCAGCTTAACCTTTTAAGATCGTCGCCTTCTCTACTTTGGAGTCCAAAAGCAGATCAGGTGACTGCTTCACCGAACCCCTGCGCTCTGTCTGTGGGTTGAATTTCCTGTCGCCATCCATTTGAACTCCCCAAACCCCCCTGTTCTAGGCCCAATCCATTGTCGGTGGTTGAGGCAGAGTGGCAGGATGGCTAAACTTGAGGAACAATACATTATATTCCTGCTGGACAGCTTTAAACCTAATGCATGAACATTAATTTTTCTAATCTTAGGTAACCCCCACCTCTTTCTAGTTCCAATGTTTCCCTTTCTTTATCAACTGTTGTTCTTAATTTTCTCTCAAATAGCTTCACACCTCATTGGTCTCTCCCTACTCCTGTCTCTCCGCCTCTCCCCCCACCACTTTGTCACCTTCCCACATCCCCAGCTTCTGTCCCCCTTCATTTACATAATCACCTTTTTACTTTATTCTTGACAAAGGGTCATAATCCAAAATGTTAACTATGTCCTCCAGCTTCTCAATATTTGTCCCTTAATATCAAGGATGGTGTGGTGGAACACTGTAATACATGCATTGTACTGGTTGGCCTTCCCCTGATACTGTAACTCCTCCCCCTTAGGATCCCTAATAAAAGCAGTCCCACTCAACCCCCTCCCTCAGTACTGCCTTGGAGTTGGGTCAACAGCATGTAAGAAATGCTTGTAAGTTTATAGCAATTAAAGCCTATTAATCTCGACTTCTGGTCTGTTGAGTCGAATTGATAGCGCTACAATTTAATTGCTTTGCTTTCATGCCATGGACAAGACTATTTGAGCAGAGAAGCTGAACACTGACCCTAAGGATCCAAAGGCCTCTGTAAAATTTGACCAGTAGTTGCACTGCCTGAACAGCTTTATGAGGTGACATGATATTTGGGAAGAAGTTGACAAGAGAGACCTGCTGTTTGCATAGGTTGGCCACAACATTTTCCAGATGATTAGAGACAGTGGCACTTACTCACTCATTATAGGGCTTCTGAAAAAGCAGTACTGGGTCCAGAAGAACGTAATTTCTGCCAGATATCTCCTGGGCAGCCATCGACAAGCACCTGGTGTGTCTGTTGATGAATAAATTCGGGCCTTGCAGGAGCTGGGGCGAGCTAGTGGCTGCACTTACATTATGGCAGCCATCTTCCAGGAAGAGCTGATCAGGGATGCTTGTATGGCTAGTCTCAGGTCTGACCATATCAGATAAAGGTTCCTAGAGAAGGGCGTTTGGACCCTGCAGGATGTGGTTGATCTCACCAAATCATTAGGGACAGCCCAACCGAACACGGATGCTTACTCCTCTGGCAACATGGCCACCATGTGGTGAGCATGAGCGCTGCCATTTTGAGATGAAGGGTCCCAAACAGCAGGCCAGGCAGTTGCGGGTCAACTCCCTGATATCCTCAACCGAGTATAAGAGGTTGTGGGCTCTCACAAAGTGAGTCTGGTGACCCTGGGATGGCATAGGCTGTTGGGAAGGACTTGGAGGAGGTCTGCTTACGCATTGGCGCAGGTACCCCAGGACAGGGCATCAGGAGGCTCAAGCTTCCCGGGCCAGTACAAGATCTCGTAGTTGTAGGTGGACAGTTCAATTCTTCACCTTAGAATCTTGTCATTCTTAATTTACAGACTTCCTCAATTGATCATTGACTGTACTGATGGAATAGTAAATTTCATTATCTTTATTTGTCTTTGCCAAGAGGTCAATGTTTTCTAGGATCCATGATGCTTGACTGTTGCTGGAATATGGTGATAGAGAACCATTGTCTTGCTGATGTTGTATGTAAGGTTCATCATTTTGTCTGCTTCAGTGAAAATTGAAAATGATTTGGAGCTCATCCTTGAAGTTCTTGAATGCTGGCACTCAAATACTGTCCAAAACTATTTTCCTCTGGTCTTCCTTAATGGATTGTACAATACTGAAAGGCTGTCTCCAAACACATTTAATTATAAGAATGAAGACCAGAGTTTATGTTGAAAGTATTTTCTGTGTATAAAATTATTACCGTACAAGCACTTTCAACATAGTTGTTATTGACTCTCCAATTAAAACTTGGAAAATGAAATTATTGCCAATAATTATATTTTCACAGTTCTATGATTTGCCATTGAAACAATTCCACAACTTTCAACATCAGGAAATTTTCATTCAATTCTGAGCATCAATACCCTGTACACATTCTCACAATTCAACATGTTCACTTCAGTTAAATAGTACAGTCAGCAAAGAGTTAACAAGTGGAACAGCACAGCCAGATCCCATGATGTCTGCATCGAATGTGATGCCAAATGAAATGCTGCTTGCGCTTGACACAGCATAGTGATTAGCACAGTATCGTTAGGCACCAGCGACTGGGGTTCGAATCTAGCGTTGTCTGGAAGGAGTTTGTACATTCTCCCCGTGTCTGTGTGGGTTTCCTCCAGGTGCTCCAGTTTCCTCCCACCGTTCAAAAACATACCAAGGGTTGAAGGTCAATTGGGTGTAATTGGCAGCACTCTAATCCCTGTCTATTTATGTGTCTACGTAGAGCATCTAAAACACTGCTATTGCATCTGCCTTCACCACTAACTCCTGGCAGCCCCATCCAGGCACCCACCATTCCCTGAGGAATAATCTTTCTTTCCCTGCACATCTCCCTTAAACTTTTTCCTTCCTCACCTTTAATGCCTATTCCCTTATGTTCAATATTTATTCTGGGAAAAAGATTCTGACTATCTACCCCATCATAATTTAATAAACTTCTGTCTGGGCTCCCTTCAGACTCAGCTCCAGAGAAAACAACCCAAATTTGTACAACTTCTCCTTATTGCTCAGTCTCTCTAATCCAAACTGCATCCTGATGAATCTCTTCTGAACCCTTTCCAAAGCCTCTACATATTTCTTGTAATGGGGCAATGAGAATTGTATACAATACTCCAAGTGTGACCTAACCAAAGATTTATATAGCTACAACATGACTTCTTATAGTTAACGCCCCACCCAAAAAACGGAAGCATGCTGTATATTACTATTTTATCTTCTTAGTGTAGCCACTTTCACGGAGTGACAGACCTGGAGCCCACAATCCCTCAGCACTTAAATGCTGCTGAGAAATCTTACAATTAACTCCATATGTTCCCATTACATTCTCACTCCCTAAGTGCAACACTTCCCACTTGTCCGGATTAAACTCCTTCTGCCATTTCTCTGCCATATCTGAAATTGATCTATATCCTGTGGCACTCTTTGATAGCTCTCCACATTGCCCATAATTCCACCAATATTTGTGTCATCTGGTTTGTTAGACAATCACTGAATCATATGATGGCATCTTCATCAGTTGTTTGGAGTTCTTATAATTCAGCTAAAGGTCAGGTCACTTATCTGAGAGCTACTGGTACCATGAAACCCAGTACTATCTGTCACCTGGTCAGGTGGTTGGCGACTAAAGCGGCTCCCCACCTGGTAAGTAGGGCAGAATCAATGATAAGACCCGTCAAAGGGCGGTCAATCGCCATCTCACAGACACGTGCCATGAAGCGCAGAGAGGGCATCCTTGCATCGAAGCTTGGTCTGACCATTCACTGCTACAGAACTTCCCCCAACTGTCTTGGACCTCACCATGCTGCTGGATCCAGAAGGGGATGTCGAGAGGGTTGATCTGGAACTGTGCAACCCCCAATTCACCTAAATCCATTCATACACACGTCGTTCCTTTCTGAGGAATGGGATATCCTCGGAGTGCTTGTCAAGGATCGGCCTGTACAGCCACTCAAGTACTCACGTATCAAACCCCACAAACTGACTGAAAGGAACCATCATCATCCTATGGGATGGATAGTCAGAAGAAGAAGAAGAAGAATTCAGCATTAAATCTAATCAGTGACCATTCATAAATAATAAGCACCATGTTTTTAGATTTGCCATAGCTGGCCAAGTCTCCAGCCAGTCCACAGGAAGGTGATCTTTAATATTTTCTAACTTTGTACAACCCATGCTGAACAATGTTCTGAGTGGCCAGAGAATGACATAAACCACAAATAGCTGTCCTAGACATGATGCTAGACTGCTCACACAAAGGAAACATTAGAAAAGAAGACATAATGTGAAATAACCTCTACAAGAAGCTGGAAACAGAGATTTAAAGGCACCAGCAATAAGGATATGATTTGATATATGAGAGTTTTACAACATATTACAATGTACAGATTCTGACTTGTTGCAGCCAAACAGGTACATTAGATACACTGACAACAATAGCATATGGTAAAAGTCCAAAAATTCAGATGCCAGAAATCCAGACCACTTGAGAATCCGAATTTTTCAAAAACCCTCAAACTTGGGACCGTTCAAAAATATACCGGGAGTGAAGGTTAATGAGATGTAAATTGGGTGGCACAGACTCCTGGGCAAAAATGGCCTGTTAACGTGCTTTATGTCTAAATTTAAATTTAAAATTTAGCGGGTTTTTGTGTGCAAGCGTAAGTACCACAGGTGCACAGTGGCAACAAGCGACCATGAAGGCTATGTCACTATAAAATATAATAATTTATATAAAATAACCTGCTTTCATTTGTATACTGTACTTTTTCTTTTAAATGTTCATTTTTAAACATAATTTCAAGCATCACATGCTCTTTCTTTGTGCTGAAAATTTTTTATGTTTACTTTTTTGTCAAATGTTGACATTTTTCTTTAAAACTGTTCATTTTGATAAATAAAGTATGCTATATTTGCTAATGAATAAACTATCAAAATTTACCTCTTCATCTCTTTTTTATTCCTCCTTAAATTTGAATTTTAAAAATACTGCTGAAAATCTGGAAAATCCACACTGACCTAATCCCTGAGCAGTCTGGATTTTAAGACTTCTACTGAAAATTATACTGTCACCATGCACCATGAGACAAGTTCAACATAAATTTCAAGTTTGTTATCATCCGATTGTACAATCAGAATCAGGATTGATTGTCATGAACAAGTCATGAAATTCGGTATTTTGGAGAAGCTTCGTAGTGGAAACATTCATATTATAACCATCCTACAATATTACCATAAAATAAAATAAGAACCATACTGGTGAACGAAAAGTGAGGCCGTGTCTTTGGCTTATAGATTATTCAGGAATCTGATGGCAGCAGGGAAGAAGCTGTCCTTGTGCTGTTGAGTGCTCGTCTTTAGGCTCCTGTACCTTTTTACTGATGGTAGCAGAGTACAGAGGGCATGGCCTGGGTGGTGGGGGTCTTTGAGGATAGAGGCTGCTTTATTAAGATACCACCTCATATAAGTGTCCAAGATGGACTGAAGTCTGGTGCCTGTGATGTCGCAGGCTGAGTTAACAACCCTCTGGAGTTTATTCTCGTCCTGATAGCTGGCGCCTCCATACATGACAGTGATGCAACCAGACAGAATGCCCTACACGGTGCACCTGTAGAAGTTCACGGGAGTCTTCAGTGACATACTGAACATCCTCAGGCACCTCACAAAATATAGCCCCTGGCGAGCCTTCTTTATGATTTCATCAACATGGAGGCTCCAGGACAGATCTTCAGAGTTGTTGACTTCTAGGAATTTGAAGTTATTGACCCTCTCCACTACTGATCCCTTGATGAGGACTGGGTCGTGTTCCCCTGACTTCTTCCTAAGTCCACAATCATCTCCTTGGTTTTGCTGTTGTTGAGTGCAAGGTTGTTGTCATTACACCATCCAATGAGGTGATCTACCTCCCTCTTGTATGTTTCCACATTGCCATTTACGATTCTGCTGACAACTGTGGTGTCATCAGCGAACTTGTAGATGGTATTGGAATTGTGTGTGGCCACACAATCATGGGTATATAACAAGTAGAGCAATGTGCTAATCATGTATCGTTGGAGTGCGCATGTGTCAGTGAGGAGATGTTGTTTCCAATTCATACTGACTGTGGTCAAGTACAACCCTATGGACTCCAGTCTTAAGTCCAAAAACATCCTAACATACATATAGACAGCTAGTGACACAGGGAAAGATTAAAAAAGGTTAGGACTTTATTCTTTGGAGCATAGAAGAATGAGGGGAGATTTGATAGAGCAGGGGTTCCCAACCTGAGGTACATGTACCCCCAGTGGTACATTTGCACTTTTCATGGGGTACTTTGGGTCTGAGAGAATAACCACTACTGTAAAAATACATGGTGTTGTAATCTGCAGTCAGATTGCACAATGCGTTTTTTTTATCCTTAATTTTTAGGGGTACACGGGAACCTATAAAAATGCCCAAGATGTACAGAGGAACAAAAAGGTTGGGAACCCCTGGACAGAGGTTTACATTTATACATATATAAAAATAAATAAATATTGTTGAATATATAGTGGAGTCTCTGAGGGTTTAAATAAACAGTTCAACAGTCTCAGAATCTGTAGGAAGAAGCTGTTTCTCAGCCTGGTGGTTCTGGCTCTGCTACTCCTGTATTTCTTCTTCAAAAGGAGTGGCTGGACAATCAAAATAAAGTTAATAGACCATAAAACACTACAGCACAGTAAAAAGGTCATTCAGCCCTTCTCATCTGTGCCAAAAAACATCATCCTGCTAGTCCCATCGATCTGCACCCATTCCATGACCCTCCAGACCTCTCTTATCCATGTATCTATCTAGTTTATTTTTAAAACTTATGAGTGAGCCCACATTTACCACGTCACGTGGGAATTTGTTCCACACTCCAACCACTTTCTGAGTGAAAAAAAAATCCCCCTAAATATTTCCCGTTTCACTCTAAAGCCATGTCCTCTTGTATTTTCTTTCCTAATCTAAGTGGAAGGAGCCTACTCGTATTTATTCTGTCTATTCCTCTCATAATTTTGAAAACCTTTATCAAATCTCCCATCATTCTTCTACGCTCCAAAGTATTAACTTCTAACTTGTTTAATCTTTCCCTGTAACTCACCACCTGAAGACCCAACAACATCCTGGTAAATCTTCACTGCACGTTCAATTTTACTGGTATACTTCCTGTAGTTCGGCAACCAGAACTGCACGAAATATTTCAAATTTGGCCTTACCAATGTCTTGTACAATCTCAGCATAACATCCTAACTCCTGTACTCACTGCTTTGATTTGTGAAGGCCGAGATGCCAAAAGCTTTCTTCACAACCCTGTCTACCTGTGACGCCACTTTCAGGGAATTATGTATCTGATTTTCCAGATCCCTTTGTTCCTCTGCACTCCTTAGAGCCCTACCATTTTCTGTGTATATTCTACCTTGATTTGACCTTCCAAAATGCAGCATCTCACACTTTTCTGCATTAAATTTCATCTGCCACTTTCTGGCCCATTTTCCCAGTTGGTCTAGATCCCTCTGCAAGCTTTTAAAGCCTTTCTCACTGTCCACGATCCCTTCAATCATGATGTCATCAGCAAACTTGCTGATCCAATTTATCATCCAGATCATTGATATAGACAACAAATAACATTGGTACCAGTACAGATTCCTGAGGCACCAGGATCCTACATATAAAAGGATAAATACATATTTACAGTTGCAGTTATTGCAAAAGACATGCTGTTTCGTCATGCAGACAGATCTTTTGGTGGTCCTGGAGTCGTTTATGGTCAGGGTAAAATTAGGAGATTCACGAGCCTGATCGCTCTAGGATATCACCTCTCAGCAAGTCAAACTCTGCATTGGAGGACTGTGGATCCTTCTGAAATCATATTTGTAGGCACCACTGGGATGGATATTATTTTGGGGACTCATCCTGATGCCATAGCCAGCCAGAAGGTCCAATAAATAGGTTACCTTTAAGATTCATCCGAGCCCTGGCTGGGTATGTTATGATGATGTCCTAAATCCAACTTGTTGGGTTTAATATCAGGTGGATTCAAATGGTCCTCTGTGGTGATTCTCCTGATTGGATATATCAACCATGTACCCCAGCAAAGCAACAAATGGAGAATTCCAACCCTGTATTTGTGGAGCCAGGCATTAGTTCCTCCTTTCTCTTTGGAGAATGGATGCCCAACTTGATCCATATTGCTCATCACATCACATCATAACAGTTCCCCTGCCTGCACCAGATTAAAAAGTACTGGCTCTGGATGCCCATTTCTGGAGAGTATTTTGTTGGCTGATTGCATTTAAGTAATTGGCCCAGCCTTTAAAACATAAGAGTTCTCTTGCTGGCATTCACGGACTGTGCCTGATCGCAGAGCAATTAAAATTCCCACATAAGTTGGCGCACACACAAGGTATTTTTGCAGGGAATCGGACAGCCACCACTGGAGGAAGGAAATATAATCAGAAATACTAGAAGAATGCAGCCTATCAAACAGCATCAGTGGAAAAGGAAGCCAGTTAACACGTTAGGTCAATGACCCTTAATGAGAATAGATGAAAATTATGTCAAGTCAAGTTTAATATCATTTGATTGCACAAGTACAACCCGACAAAACAGCTTCTGGTTTTCAGGGCAAAACATGCAGACACGCAACCAGTCAGTCATAACAAATGTACAGATAAACAATACATATGCAGGTCAAGAATTAGTTTATACAATAAATAAATAAATATAGCTTCATGAATATGAGAGTCTCGGATGGTTAGTGTGAGTGGTTCCTTTGCCCATGAAAAGAAGCAATTCCTCCGCCTAGTAGTGCCGGCACTGATACTTGTGTTTCTCTTTCCATGGATGCCACCTGACTGATCAAGCTCTGCCAGCATTTCTGTTTCTGTTTCAGATTCTAGCGTCTGCTTTTCCTCCTTCAACCCATGTCATATCTCACGCACCCTTTGGAAACTATTGCAATAGCCACTTTGTTAAAATAAATTTTTGCTTCCCTCTAAGCTTGAAGGAAAGTAAATCTTGCCCATTGTCACAAGAGGTGTTGCAGCAGAGAGAGAAAGGGAAAAAAACCCAAACACCCACTTGGCTTTCTTCAGTTACTGGAGGCTTCACTGCTGCTACATGTTAAGTTGCCATGAATTACACCATCCAAGCATTGTGTTCTCCAGAACTTGCAATGGAACTCAGGATGTCCCCAGGTAAATGACATTTAACACAGCCGAGGCTAATGGGAGGCACAATATGGTAATCCCATTTCTTCAGGCCTGCCCTGCAACATTTTGCTCGGAAGAGAATTCTTTTGAACCTTTTGTTTGATCTGTGGTGTCAATCATTTTCATTAAAACACATGAGTCATGTCAGCACAGTGGTCTTTCATGTGTTTGTGGGAAAGTTGACCTCTTTAGCTAGGTATTAAAAGGGTAAAACATAAATTTAACCAGTCACCTGGAGGGATTCAGTCTCACCCATTCTTTTTGTCTGTATTAGAGACATTAAAAGGGATTGATTCACTACTGTTACACCAGGGTCAAAGTGATGTGAATGCACCCTGACCTGTTGCTGCATTGTTGTATTATAACATAAATACTACTGCCACTTCAATTAATCACATCATGACAATAAACCAATAGAGCTCTGCTGCATTTACTGAACCTGCCATTCCTGAGCTCAAATCAGGAGTTTTTCTCTTATGGTTTACATATTGACATCTTATAACATAACATAACATAACAATTTACAGCACGGAAACAGGCCATTAGGCCCTTCTAGTCCGCACCGAACCAAACACCCCTCTCTAGTCCCACCTCCCTGCACAATGCCCATAACCCTCCATCTTCTTCTCATCCATATACCTGTCCAACCTTTTCTTAAATAATACAATTGACTCCGCCGCCACTCTTTCTCCCGGAAGCTCATTCCACACGTCTACCACTCTCTGAGTAAAGAAGTTCCCCCTCATGTTACCTCTAAACCTCTGCCCCTTAATTCTTAACTCATGTCCTCCTGTTTTAATCTTTCCTCCTCTTAACAGAAATAGTCTATCCACATCCACTCTGTCTATCCCTTTCATAATCTTAAATACTTCTATCAAATCCCCTCTCAACCTTCTACGCTCCAAAGAATAAAGACCTAATCTGTCCAATCTCTCCCTATACTCTAGATGCTTAAACCCAGGTAAGTATTTCTCAAATTCATCGTGAATTATTATACTGTGAGTTTAAATTGAACCTGGTCGATCCAACAGGAAATCGATGTACAATGTTATTATCAATGGATTCTATAAGGCAAAATTTTCAGATCATCAAACATCAGAAGGATGTTCAGATCAGATACTATTTATTGTCATGTAAGAAAACAGAAATGTAATATTACTCAAAATTGATTTATCATTAACATTTCCCGGCATGTCTTACAGTCAGAGAAAGAGAAGTAAAAGAGGGTCCCTTCAATCACTGAGTGTCCAGGGATTTGCCTCCATGAGCTCCTGCTCCTTCTGCAGACGCACAAGACTCCAGTTCAGTTCAAACCATCAGCAACCTGAGCCCAAATCCAAACCTCTGAAACAATGAGGAAGCCTTCAACGCCCGGGGCCCTTCAGTAACCCTTCTTGTCCTCAGTCCCCTCTCGAATCCCAGTTCCAATACCTGGTTTGCATGAGGTAGTCTCCAGCGGCACTCAGCCTGGTGTGAGTCCATTGCCCTCAAGTCATCAACAGCCCACAGCTTGTGTGTGTTCCTCATCTGCAAGTCGGCAACAGCTCAACGCCTGTGTGTGTCCTTCAGCTGCAGACTAGGTCTGCCACCACCACCATCCTTCGGGTTGTCTCCTCTGCTTCTTCTCAGTGTGGGAGGGGGGGGATGTTCTCCCTGTTACTGGTGCCCTCCCCCAGTGTCTGCAACCCTTTGTGGCTACTGCCAAACACAAGTGCTGCCATCTTGGGCCCAGACCCCGAGGTCACAGGATTTTGCATAAAACATTGCTGGCTCCTTTAACGGGCCATCATCAGTAAATCTGCATGGGAGCTCTGAGTCTCCGCTTCCTGCTCTCCATGGGTCTGCGCCAGGGGCAGCGCTGCCTTTGTAGCAGCTCTGGCAGTGCCACCATTTTATTTTGTGTCTCAGGTGACAGCAGATCTTTTCAAATGAGCAGGCTCTGATTTACAGGGTCAGTTCAAGAAAGCAGGTTGGATACAGCTTGTCGTTACAGCAGTTTCAGCTGAGCTGCCATTTTAAAAAAATGCTCATTAGGGCTGACCCTCTCGTATCTGTTTCATGACATGGATTCTCAGTTGAAGGATAGTAGGCAGCAAGCAGGATGAGGTTTCCATCTCCGTATTTGGCCTGATCCTGTGACATTCCACAGAGAACCCTGTCAGTGGGACAGGAAATAGCCAGGTATTGTACTTAAGAGGTTGGCACATTGCCTGTAAAAAAATAATTCTGTGAGTACATTGTATGATTAGTTTATGGGACAGCTCTCCCAGATGAGATGCTAGTCACCAGATGCTGGTAAAGAGGGCTTTGCCAGGTTGGGCCAGGTTTGGGAGCGACACTTCTGTGTCTGAAATTGAATTAATGCCAGATGGTTTTATGAGTCGACCAAGTGGGCTTTTACAACAATCCTGTATCCCCATGATCACCAGAATTAAAGAGGTTCTTTCAAAAAAAAATCCAGATTGTTAATTGACTTTAACTACCAGAAGTTTACGGTCATTTATGGTGCATTCCAATGTGCCTTGTGATTTAGCACGAACAAAATATGTAGAGAGATCTTTCGAAATCCTTCTTTTAAAGCAGCATTTCAACAGTCTTTGAACCAAATAAAGATCCAATCCTAAGACTCAGAATGTCAGTATATATTGTAATATTTTAAAATTTTCAATCAGATGAGAGTCTATTTCCATGTTTCTGTCAACTCCCACTGACAGACTAATTTGCCCTTTCATGTTTTTGACCCTCATCTACATCAATGTCAACTCTTGCTCTGTTGTTTGATCACCTTGGAGCCTGAAGTTAAACTCCAGGGGGCCAAGTAAAAATCTCCAGGTTGGCTTTCTGATGCAATACCAATGCAATTTTGCACTTTTTGAGACAATGTCTTAGGGTGAAGAATCCTAATACCTACACCAGTATTTATCCCTCAATCAATTCTCCTCTGGCAATATGCAGAGGATCTCACAAGGGAGAGGGAAACCCTTGATCTCGTCTTGGGAAATTGGGAAAGACAAGTAGATGAACTGTTCGTGGATGAGACTTTGGGGAGCAGATTCTGCATTAAATTACATCAATCATTCAGATTTAAGGTAGTTATGGAGAGAGACAGGGCAAGACCACATTATAATTTGGAACTGGGGCAAAGCAGACTTCGAAGGAATAAGGCAAGAATGAGCTTAAGTTAATAGGAATAGATTTTGTACGAGGAACATTATGAAAATTGGATATTTTTACATTGTTGACCAGAGTCCAGGACATGCATGCTCCTGTCAAAGTGAAGAGTCAGACATGCAAGTGTAGGAAAGCTTGGATAACAAGGGAAATTCAGGCTCTGGTCAAGAGTAAAACGGAGGCATGGGACAGGTATAAGCAGCTGAGATCAAGTGTATACCTGGAGGAGTTCTGGAAACTGAGGAGGAAGCTAAACAAGGAAATTAAGAAGGCAAAAAGGAGACAGGAGAGAGCTCTGGCAGATAACAGTAAGGATAATCTCAAGAGATTTTGTAATTACATTAAATGAAAAAGGGTAACCAGGGATAAAATAGGACCCCTCAGGAATCAATGAGTTCAATTCTGTGTAGAAACTCAGGAGATGGGCAAAATCCTCTATGTGTACTTCCCCTCTGTTTTTACTGTGGAAAAAAGACAGAGGGACTGGAGAACTTGGGGCAGCAAATAGTAGTGTCTTGAAGACAGTTGAGCAGGTGCAGAAGGTCCTAAGGTGTATGGAGGTAGACAAATCTTCTGGGCCTGATCAGATACATCTGAGTACACCAGGAAGCTGGAGAAAAAAATTGCAGGTGCCTGGCTGAGATCTGAGTGTGGTGCACTGTTAGCCAGAATCAGACACACACAAAGATAAAGACTGTACAACAGGCTTTAATCCACAAAGACTTCCACAGAGCCAGGCTGGCTGTGGCTTCAGCAACTCTGTGAGGCCTCGGGAGGCCGATGCAGGCTTATATCCTGGAGGGTGATTGACACCCGACCAGGTGGGGCTTGATCCATTCAGGCCGACTGATTGACAGTTGGCCAGGTGTTTTCCTGTCCCCTTACACTCCTGCAGGTACAGAGGTTTCCCCCTGCAGTAGGCCAGTGGTGTACCACCACACTGAGTCACCACTAAGCACAGGTGAGGACCAGAAGACTGGAGGTTGACAAATGCTTTGCCTCTTTCCTAGAAAGGCTGCAGGAAAAAGCTTGGAAACTAAAGGCCAGTGAGTCTAACACCTATGGATGGTAATTACTGGGGAGTATCCTCAGGTAGAAGATATACATAAACTTGGATGGATAAAGGCTAATTAGAGATAGTCAGCACAGTTTTATAAATGGGATGTCATACGTCAAAAATTTGAATGAGTTCTTTTTGAAGGTGTAGCTAAAAAGGCTGATGAAGGCAGAGTTGTAGATGGATTTTAGCAAGATATTCGATAAGGTTCCACATAGTAGGCTGCTCTGGAAGATTAGATCACATAGAATCCAGAGTGAAATAGATTGGGTGGAAAATTGGCTTTGTGGAAGAAAGCAGAGGGTGCTGGTGGAAGTTTGTTTCTCAGACTGGAGGCCGGTGGCATACATGGCATGATTAGCAAGTTTGCAGATGATATTAAAGTATCTGGTATTGCAGATTGTGGAGATGATTGCCAAAGATTGCAGCAGGTTGGGCAGATGGGCAGAGAAATGGTTGATGGAATTTAATACTGGTACTCCACGACTTACAACCATAATTGGGACCGAAGAATTGGTCATATCTCAAAATGGATGCAAGTCGGAGTTTTGCCTGTGTGCGTGAAGTTCCGAAGTATTAAAGCAAACTTTTTAATCAAATGTTTTTTCATCATACATTTGACAATAACAACTTAAAGTTTCCTGAATTTGTCGATCAACCTTGGTGTATCTTTCTACAATCTGGTCCCTGCTTGCCATGTTAGTCAGCCTCCCATGGTCCGTAGGATGGGCCTGGCCACCTTGATACCTATTGAATTCGTATCCTTAAATCTCACGCATGTGCCAACCAAACTCCAACACACAAATCCACTGCGCATGCACCAACCAACGACTCACGCATGTGCACAGGAATCAAGATGGCCGCGTCCAGCCTATGGATCCCGGGACTAAAAAGGTAAGTACACAAATTTTGGCTCTTACATGCCCTGTATCCCTGTTATAGTTTGTCAAATACAACATCATCCATGTCGATTTTATATTTTAAAAAATTTTGGTCATATGTTTGGATAGACGTAAGTCGCATAGGTCACCAGTACCTGTACAGAGAAATGTGAGGTGCTTCATTTTGTGAGGTCTAATGTGGGTAGGACCTCCACAGTGAATGGCAGGGATCTGGGGAGTGTTGTAGAGCAGAGGGTCTTAGCAGTACAAGTACATAGTACCTTGAAAGTGGCATCACAGGTAGATAGGGTGGTCAAAAATTATTTTGGCACATTGGCCTTCATCCATCAGAGTACTGAATATAAAAGTTAGGAGGTCATGTTGCAGTTGTATAAGATGTCAGTAAATCTCTATTTGGAGTCTTGAGCTCAGTTTTGGTCACCAGGCTGCAGGAAGGATATTGTAAAGTTAGAGAGCATACAGAGAAGACTTATGAGGATATTGCCAGGACTCAGATGCCTGACCCATAGGGAAAGATTGAGCAGGATGGGTCTTTGATCACAGAGACTCTTTTGTCCAGAGTTAAGGAATCAGTAACCAGAGAGAATGTTTAAGGCGAGGTAGAGGGGCGGGGGGAGAATATTTAACAGGAACCTGATGGGTAACCTTTTTTTACACAAAGAGTAATGAGTGTCTGAAACAGGCTGCTGGTGGAGGTGGTTGAGGCAGGTACTGTTGCAATGTTTAAGTAAAAAATTGGACAGATACATGGACTGGATAGATTTATAGGGTCATGGGCAGGCATGTCGGACTAGTGCAGGTGGAACATTTTGGTTGGCACAGGCAAGTTGGGCCAAATGGCCTGTTTCCATGCTGTATGATATGTGACTCCATCAGCTACAAGTTCAGATCAACTGTTCATTTTCTCTTATTGTTCATGGAAAGTTGCTGAGTACAAATTGTCCAATTTTTTCCCTACATTACAAAAAAGAAATAACTTTAAAAACTTATTTCTTGACTGTTCTTGAGACATTTTGAAATAGATATAAGTGCTAAGTACATATAAATCATTGAATTTTACTTAAAAAAAAAGTCATCTTTAGAATGCCTGGGTGAGCTTTCTTTTGAATACCAACAATAATAATGGTATAGTTCAAATAGTCTAAAGCATAGGTTCACATTTTTCACCCACAGACCATCTTAAATATGCCTTTACTTACCATGGGCCACCTATAACAAACACACGGACCACCAGTGATGTGGGGTGAAGTTTGAACCAGTGAGTTTGAACCAGTGAGCTCAAGCCACTTCCTAGACCACCAACAAGGTTTCTGTTTTGTTTTGGTGAGAAATTATCTTGAGAATTTTGGGGTGTTGTTTCTAAATTTACAACCTTGTTTTACACATTTCTTGTTTATGGTATCAGTAATATTTGTCTACACCTCATAATCTGCAGCTATAACTCACAGACCCTCTGATCAAGATAACTGATCTAAAGGGACTGGAGGTCACTATGGCGAAACACCATCAGGTTGCAAAAGGTTCCAACACACTTAGAAAGGGCATTTAATCAATAGATACCTTGTGTGTAATTGGCCCCCTGTGCAGTGCGTGGGTGTACACACGACCTGCTGCTCCGCACACCATATAAAAGAAAGGAAACAAAGTCTGGCCACCAGTTTTTTAATGTCTGTTTTATGTCTTTTATACACTGATGTTTTTCAAGAGACTGGCTGAAACCATTGCCAAGTTTGAATTTTAGTTTGGGAATGATTAATTTCCTTTTTACAGATGTGACTTTAATACTTTTGCTTTTCTTTCCAGATTGATTGAGGCTATGGAAGGAATGAGGAATGAAGAATGAGATGGGGAAGAGCAGAGAGTGTGTCAACACAAATCTCACTGATTCGACTTCCAAAGTAGTGTGGCTCAGCCTGAGGTTTAGTGTTGGGCTGAATCAAATTGGCTGTGGCCTGGGCCTCCACAGCTGGACTCCACATCAAGTCTAGTGGTAGAGCAAATCATGCAGGAATGGCCCAGCACCATGCTGGAGAATCTACTCCTCCCACACTGCACTAACCAAGCCTGGCAGAGGAGCAGCAACCCCAAGAATTGAAAGGAGGATTCCTGACACAATCGCTTTAAAATGGAAAAGGAGCAGTGATTTGTTTTACTTAGCTTTACTTTCGTTCAATATTTTAAATATTTTTTATGATTTTGATCTCTTTTATTTCATTTTGTGCTTTTGTTTTAACGTTGTTGATAATTTGTGGTTTTTGAAGGTTTGAGTATTAGAGGCATTTGAAAACTAATTCAAAGCTCCGAGACCTTTGATACGGACAAAGCATTCCTCCCCCGCCTGACCTGCTGACAGAGAGTTTCAACCTAAAATGACTGAGTTGAACCGGTGTTGCCAGACCAGTCGCTTCTCTGAAAGTCTGTGACCAAAACAAGCAGGAAGATTAAATGTTCTTGGTACACAGATGTCCTTTCGTCAGATAACTGCATCTCTGGCCCCTCGGTGGAATTTAGCTTATGTCTGCTGATTCTAAAACACAAGCAGGTTCTCAGCCTTGCAGAAGCAAAGACTTCAAAAGTAAAAAACACGGTTTAAATCTTCCATTACAGACCCCAGGATACTTTTGGTCCTCTGTCAAAGCTCCCTTTGTCCTCAAATAGGGTCACCAGGACTTCTTTGCAAACTGAGGCTTCAATCTGCTTCACCAGAAGTACTCTTGGCTGTGGGGGATCAGCTCATTTTTCCTTCTGACCTGACCTAGGTAAGGGATGGCAAGTAGAAACCACAAGTGATAAGTCTGGAGAGCAGCCCAAATCTAATATAATTTGACCCATTGTGCTGACAAATACATCACATGCTAAACCCTTGAGCAAGACATGGTCAGCAAATTTTTCAGTTAGCATTCTCTGCCAT
The DNA here is from genome assembly GCF_036971445.1 of Narcine bancroftii. NCBI lineage: Eukaryota > Metazoa > Chordata > Chondrichthyes > Torpediniformes > Narcinidae > Narcine > Narcine bancroftii. Next base: position 205,465,035 of record NC_091474.1, read on the forward strand.
GAAAATGATACCCATCACTCTCTACATCGATCTCTAATAATTTTCATCTCAATGTGTGGATGTATTATGCAAATATTAAAATAATACAGACATAAATATCACATAACGATTTAAGCAGTCTCACAAATAACATTAACTTATTTTCTTCATATCCGAGATCTTCTTTCTTCTTTCTTTGGCTTGGCTTCGCGGACGAAGATTTATGGAGGGGGTATGTCCACATCTGCGGCAGGCTCGTTTGTGGCTGACAAGTCCGATGCGGGACAGGCAGACACGGTTGCTGCGGTTGCAAGGGAAAATTGGTTGGTTGGGGTTGGGTGTTGGGTTTTTCCTCTTTTGTCTTTTATCAGTGAGGTGATCTGAGATACGTCCTTGCAAATGCCACTGTTGTAGTGGCTCATGTATTATTCGCCTGGGTAATATTTGCTTTCAGTGTTTGTCTGAAAAATGTGGCCTGAAACATTGGTTGTAATTATTGGGGTCTATTGGGGTGGAATCTATGGAAATCCCATGAGCCATAATTAAATTTTTATCGTTGGAATAATCATATATGATTGCGGTTATGAGAGAAGCTTTCCCAGATTCGTCCTGGAAACATTAGATCACTGAATCAAACCTGTTTGTAACTCAGGGATCATTGAAACAACTTGAGAAGATGCAATGATACAGCATGTTCTTCCCAATTATTTGTTTACTTGCCCTTGTTCCAAGACTAAATAGTGAGAAGCTAATAATAAAGATCATCAGATGCAGCGAGTCACAGTGTACCACCATGCAATGCTAATTATAGACACAACACACATACTGAGCATGTATTTATTTATACAAACAAATAAATATGAGAGTCTCGAATGGGCAGTGCGAGCAGTTCCATTGTTCATTCAGCATTCTCACTGCCAGTGGGAAGAAGCTGCTTCTCAGCCCGGTGGGTGCTGCCTGTGACACTCCTGTCTCACTTTCCTGATGGGAGTAGCTAAAAGGCTGGAGTGAAAGGGGTCCTCAATGATTTTGCATGCTCTCTTCAGACAACAATCCCGGTAGATTATTTTGAGGGGGGGTGGGAAGGAGACTCCGTGATCCTCCCTGCTACTCTTTTGGTCCTGTGGATCGACTGCTGATCAATTTCTGTGATGCAGTTGGCCAAGTCCTCTCGATGGAGCTCCTGTAGATGGTGGGCATGATAATGGCTGGTAGCCTTGCCTGCTTCAGTATCCTGAAAAGAATAGTCGATGTTTTGAGTCAAAGCCCTTTATCAAAATCAGAGGTGCTCTGTGATTAGTAAGGTGGTATGTGAGTGGGGGAAAAAAGGTTGAGACCCACTAATTTAAACTAAATCGATATATTTTTCAACATGTGCATGCAAAATTTCATTTCCGAGATGAACAAACTCAACATGACTAAAACAGTCCAATTGAACTCCATTTTTATAAGCTGAGTAGAGATGGAATTCCCCCCCCCCCCCCATCCCGTGCTCATGACTTGGGCGAGTGAGAAGGCAGGAAATCTAAAAGACTTCAGCTTGCACCCAGGGTAACATCAGAGCTGTTGGTGGCTGGAAGAAATGAAATTTCACAGCTACTCAGAAAGCAAGCTAACATGGCCAACAGCAGATTTTAAAGAATGGCCACCTTTAAAGTAGTCCCTTATTCATTATCACCTTGTCGCTGTTTCAAATCAAAGACTATTTGCATGAAAGGGAGGTCTTTTACCTTTTTGTTAATCATTTTGCTGGATATTTAGGGGGCAGAAATTGCAGAGAATCCAAAGACGCCATTCCACTAATCTGGCCTCTTCACTTACCACAGGAGGCACGCAGCATCTCTCTAATAACATCTCTGGAAGTTCAGCCAATATTTTCATGACCAATAACCATTTTATTCTTTTATTGTTATTTTTAGTTTGGTGGGAACAGCTAGCAGTGAGTATTTGAATTATCCAAATGCATTTCATGAGAGTGTTAATAATAAGTGTTATTTAGTCAAATTAGAAGTTAATGTCCAAAACAAACTAAGAGAATATTTTAAAATAGTTAGACAGCAATAGAGGGAACGATCCAAAAAATAGCAGTGGCAGAGTTTTTCGCTGGCACTGGATACAGAAACCCGGCAGCGATCACCACCTATAAATGTCACAGCACGGCACACATTCTTGCACTTATTTTGCTTTAAAGGTTCTGGAACCGTTAGCAATAATCCGAAAATAAAATTTAGGTCACATTTCAAGACATGAATAAAATGGAACCATTGTTCCAATTCAAAATAGCAAAGGAGAATGTACGTTCTCCCAAGGTCTGCGTGTGTTTTCTCTGGGGACTCTGGTTTCCTCTCACCATTCAAAATGACCTAAGATGTAGGATAACGGAATGTCAATTGGGCAGTATGAACTCATGGGCTGAAATGGCCTGTTAGTGTGCTGTATGGTTAAATTTAAAAAAAAATGAACTTTTCAAATATTTCACTTTTACATGGCTTCTGAATATAGAATCTATTCAACCTGAAGAAGGTAGAATCACCAGGAGTCTTCTTGTTCCATTCCTTTCAACATTTAATGTTTCAGCAGGTCATGGTTTCAAATTATTTTCATCAAAGTGATGGACTTTTGTTCATTCATATGAGGCACTAAGTATTGGTATAAAAGCAAGAGATGAACACAAGAACACCAGAATACAGAAACAGCACAGGGCATAGACTGCCGGGTCCTCGAGCCCTCCTTGCCATTCAATCCGCTCGTGCCTGATCTTTCCGAGACCTCCTCTCCCTCTTTGCCAGTTCTCCATAGCCCTTAACTCTGCAATCTTTTAAAAAATATATAACTGCTTCCACTTTCAATATTTATAGTAGTCTAACATCCACAGCTCTCTGGAATATTCCAAGGATTTTTACCCCCTTCAAGAGGAAAATTCGACATACAGTAAAACTCCTCTTACCCAGAAATTAAGCCTCAAGAAACCCACCAAAAAAAAAAACCACGGAAAACAAATAAGTAAAAAATACCAAAGTTTAAAATTAGCACACCTCACCATTAGTGTGCTAATCATGCAATATGTAACCTCAAACAACCGGTAAATGCACTTATCCAGCATCTACCAATCCCCATAGGTTCCAAATACCAGGGGTTTAAATGATGTCCCTTATCTTAAAAAACGCAAATTTTATCCTCATGACCCTGTAGGATCTTAACTATTTCTTTGCCATTTCAATTCTTCTAAATCCCAGAAAATACAGACCTCAAGTGGACAATCCTCTCATACCAGGAAATTACCAATTTTGGTCTGTGATCAGTAATATTACATCCTTCCTTAGGTAAGGGAACCAATACAGGTTGTTTATAATGATTTGCTTAACATGAAAATAATTCAATTATTTCTGCATGTGCCAACACAACTGCTGGAAGAACAAAAGACCCACAGGAGACTGCAGATGCTGGGATCTGATGTGAAATACAATCTGCCAGCAAGTTGAGCAGAATCAGTAGGGGAAAAAGAGTGTTTGATGTTTTGATTTTGATAAAGGGTTTTGACTCAAAACATCGACTATTCTTTTCAGGATACTGAAGCAGGCAAGGCTACCAGCCACTATCATGCCCACCTTCTACAGGAGCTCCATCGAGAGGACTTGGCCAACTGCATCACAGAAATGGATCAGCAGTCGATCCACAGGACCAAAAGAGTAGCAGAGAGGATCACGGAGTCTCCTTTCCCCCCCCCCCCCACCCCCCTCAAAATAATCTACCGGGATTATGCTCTCTGAAGAGAGCATGCAAAATCATTGAGGACCCCTTTCACTCCAGCCTTTTAGCTACTCCCATCGGGAGAAAGAGAAGGGTAATTCAGTTCAGCAGCAGCAGCTGAGACTGGAACAGGACAAGCTGGCAAGCTTGTGGAAAACCCCATTTGGAAGGCGGGTTGTGAGTGCTTAGTTCAGCCTGGTCAAAGCCCTTGTGGTTCATGCAAGAGGAGAGGACTGGCTATCTAATGTTTCACTTGAAATAAAAGAAAGAAAAAGGACCTGAAAGAAAGAAAGAAAGAGGTTATCATCTGGAGAACCCTGGGGGTTCAAGTTTCTTTGGCAAGAATCAAGTTAAGTGAGACAGTACAGGCAGCACCACTGGGCTGAGAAGCAGCTTCTTCCCACTAGCAGTGAGAATGCTGAATGAACAATGGAACTGCATTCGAGACTCTCATATTTATTTGTTTGTATAAATAAATACATGCTCAGTATGTGTGTTGTGTCTGTATATTTTACATCGAGGACCAGAGAACGGGATTTGTACTTGTGCAATCAGATGACAATAAACTTGACTCTGAGTTCCTTCAGCAGATTGTATTTAAGGTGCTGAAAGAACTTAGCAGATCAGACAGCATCTCTGGAGGTGAAAAGGATGTGTCAACATTTTGTTTTGAAATCTTACAGCAGGAAATGCTAATTGGTTTCATCACCAAACACTGAATGCTAATAATGAAGATGTTTTCATTTTAACATACAGGACCCATGCACATTGAGAAATTACATTTTAGCACACTTCATCACCTTGGCAACATTCCATTCGTGGTTTATATCCATAAGAAGCCAGTGTTTGGAAATGGGATGTATGGGGCTTTTGGGTAAGCAGAAGGTAATTGTTGAGTACACAAAATTGAATGGAGCAGTTATCTGTCTGAGAGCCAGCAATTAAGAAAAATATTCTTATCCATAATGGTAGCAATTTCTGATATGCTGACAATTATCCTGTTAAATATTTGTATAAGAAATGTTGAGGAATTTGATGAATAAAACATACATTGGGAATAAATATATTGCATAGCTTCCAAATTGAACTTGATATGATTTCAGAATTTGAGGTCTAGGCAATTTATTATTCTCATGACTGTGTAGGATTTTACTTATTATTCTTGGAGCATAGGAAGTGTAAGTACTTTAAGGGGACTGAGTTGGGGGCTTGCTCACTGGTTGGGCCTGGCTGGGGGAGAGCATGATACACAACAGGCTTCTCCTCCTAAAAAAGCACATTTTAAATGTACTATCCAAAAGCATTCTAACAGAAGCTGTTGCACAAGCCCTGACTGCAGTTTGGTTCCCATATGAGAAGGAGATGCCAGAACTTCAGCTTTGCTTGATTTGATTTATTTTGTTTGGGGTGGCACAGTTGGCATAGTGGTTAGAGCAACGATGTTACAATGCCAGTGACCTGAGTTCAAATCTCGCACTGCCTGGAAGGACTTTTCACATTCTCTCCGAGTCTGCGTGGGTTTCCTCCGGGTGCTCCAGTTTTCTCCCTCCTTTCAAAAACATAGGAGGATGGTAGGTTAATTGAGTGTGATTGGTCAGCATGGGATCGTGGACCAGAAGAGCCTGTTACCATGCTGTGTGACTATAGTTAAAGTTAAATTTAAAATCTTTCCTTGGACTGTACTATTTGTCCTGCAGAATTTCCTGTTATTTCACTCTCATTAATGCTGTCAATACATTTTAGCTTGAAGGTTGTAATGCGCGTCGAAAAAACCAAAGACTTGTTGATCCAAACCAAGGCTTTTATTAACTAAAAGACTGTAGCATATCACAAGTAGGTCGACCAGTCCAGAATAACCTGGTCTGGCTGGGAGCAATCCTTTAAGACCTGCCAGTAGGTGTGGCTACACTCTCAGCCAATCACAGTCATCCTACACTACAATCTGTACATATGTACATATACACATTGTTGATAGAATATGTACTATCACACAGGTAAGTTCTGTGAGGTTGGAAACAGTGAAGAACAAATTTACTGAATATCTCTACTTCAAGGTATCCTTTAAGTGCTGTGACTTAAACATCAAGTTGACATGAAAGGCAAAGTCCTTGAGAGGAGATTGGAATTTAGGAGGATTGAGAGAGATCATAGGGTCAGGTCTTGCTATAAAGGGATGTGAAACGATGGTCAAAGAGTGTCCACTAAAGGTTGAGGTCAATTAGAGATCAACAGGACTGATGTGTGTGTGTGTGTGTGTGTGTGGAAGAGAGGGTTCATGTTCAGTAACAAATGATGATTGCAGGGATGGATGGGGGAGTAGAGTGCAATTTGACTTAAATCATGTATGAAACGGATGAGGCAGTCTGACGGTCATTGTGTGCAGGAAATGGTGTGGGGGTTGGTCTGCTGGGGGTTGAAGGGTAAGCAATCTCTACTAGTTGACTTGCATCAGTGTACAATAATTGATATTAATGATGGTTGGAGTAACAGACACATCATGGTGGAGAGTTAGCCGGGAGTAATTTTGGTTCAGGAGGAAATATTCCTGTTCTTCCTGACTCATGAATTCAGTGCTCCCTGCCTTCTTTGAGGTGACTCCTATTTAGCCTGATTTTAAGTTAAAAATAACTTAAAGAGAAGGCAGGTAGTGTCTTTATGATATTTATACCATGCACACACTTCTCTTGAGCTGATTGTCTTCCAACCATTGTTATTAAATCTAACATGGCTTGAGATAGATATGTTGTCGCAATTCTGAATGATTTTGGGAGTTAATATTCATCCCTTTGTGTAATTACTGTTCTCTGTAAAACTCATAAAAAAATTAAATCACAATACAGAAGGAGGTTCTGGCAGGTAGAACAAAGTCCTTTAACTAGGCCAGACACTTATGCGCCCACTCCACACAGGACTCAATAGCATTGTATCATAAGAAATTATAATGACTTACAAAGATGGAAGGGGCCATTAAACATCTTGTCTTCAATGCTATAGAATTCCACTTGCTTAGGCATAAAACTTTTTTTCACTACATCTAAAATACTTTCTCACCTCAATATCCCAGCCCACTGCACATGCTCAGATTAATGAAAGAGTCCCATTGATGCTGCACTTTTAGGAAGTCTTTCCAGCTTCCTGTCCTCTTGGCAGCTTTTCTGTTTTGTTCCAGAGTCAAGTTATCCATCGCCTATCCAGTCTCAACAGGTCCACCCGGGATTGGTTTCACGAACGCACACAGCATACCAGACGAAACACATGTGTGCAGATAATCACCTTCTTTCTTCAACTCAATCATTTCAAAGGGAATTTAAAAAAAAATAATTAGTTCCAAACTAGAAACTATACTGTAGTGAATTAGAATCAGAATCAGAATTTATTATCATGAAGAAGTCATGAAATATGTTGATTCGCAGCGGCAAACATTTATACAAACCACCTATTAAATAAAAATAATGCACAAAAAGTCAAAAGTAATGCTCAAGGTATCCTCTAAGTGCTGTGACAGTATGCCAGGGGTGATCATTCAAGAATCTGATGGCTGTCCTTGTGTCACTGAGAGCTCGTCTTTAGGGTCCTGTACTTTGTGCCCGATGGTAGCAGAGTGGAGAGAGGGCATGACCTAGGTGGTGGCAGTCCATGAGGATACAGGCTGGTTTCTTAAGACACCGCCTCTTGTCGATGTCCTCGATGGTGTGAAGTCTGGTGCCCATGAAGTTGCAGGCCGAGTTAGCAACCCTCTGGGGTTTTTTCTTGACCTGACAGACCAGCCAGAATGCCCTCCATGGTACACTTGTAGAAGTTTTCAAGAGTCTTCAGTGACGTACTGAATCTCCTCAAACACCTCACAAAGTATAGCTACTGATGAGCCTTTGTTGTGATTTCATCAATGTGGAGATGTGACACCCAGGAATTTGAAGTTCTTCATCTTCTCCATTATTGAGCCCTCGATGAGGACTGGATCATATTCTGATTTTCTCTTGAAGTCCACAATCATCTCCTTGTTTTAACTAAAATTGAGTGCAAGGTTGTTGGTGTGGCACCACTCAATGAACTGATCTATCTCCCTCCTGTATGCTTCCTCATTGCCATTTGCGATTCTGCCAACAACCATGGAATTGTGCCTGGATACATAGTCATGGATGTATAGTGTGAAGAGCAGTGGGCTTAGCACTCATCCTTGAGGTGCGCCTGTGTTGACAGCCAGTGAGGAAGAGACATTGTTTCCAATTCATTCTGACTGTGTTCTTCCGATGAGGAAGTCAAGGATCTAACTCCTGAGGGGAAGGAAAGGCCCAGGCTTGTTGACCAGTACTGAGGGAATAAGGGTTGAGCTGTAGCCAATGAAGAGCAGTCATATGTATGAGTTTGTGTTTTTGAGGTGATCCAGAGTTAAGTGGAGAGCCAGTGATATTGTGTCTGCTGTGAAGTGATTGTGGAACACATTTCTCAATCAGAGATGAAATTGGTTATTTTGCCCAATTTTCTTTTCTGTTGAAAATTAAATCAAATGCATGAAGGCAGCCATTGGATTGCCATCGACAGTATTTACTGTTGCCATTAATGTATTTATGGTGACCAATTCACAGCCAATATATTATAATACAGTATCATGCTTTTTTTGGTAGTTTATAATCAAGGAATATGCAATTCATATTTACTATTGATGTAATTTGTCAAAATTGCATATCCTACACCATTTTCCCAACAAAATGCTACATATAATCAGTTTAGAATATTAATATCCTGATAGCTCTAAAATTAATTGTCATGAATATTTCATAAATAGAAAAATAGTCCTCAAGAATACAATGAAATGCTTTGTACTTCCCTGTAACCCTTCTTGGGGTAGGTAACATAACAGACAATAGTCAAGCATACCCTACAGTCATAAAGTCATGCAGTGGGCAAACCCAACTTGCCCATGTCGATCAAAAAGCTCCATCAACTCTAATCCCATCTATCTGCATTCATATCCCTCTAAACATATCCTATCCATATATCCATCCAAATATTTATTAAATGTTGCATTAGACAATGCCTCAACTACCTCCTCCAGCAGATTGTTACATACACACACCTCTCTTTTTGTATAAATGTTACCCCTCAGGTTTCCCTTAAACCTCTCCACCCCTGCCCTCTCATTAGTGATTCCCCTACTCTGGGCAAACACTCCGTGCATTCACCAATGTATTCCTCTTGATGATCGAGTATAATCATATCATATTCTTTATCCCTGAACTCTTTCTCTGTGCATGCAGCTTGTCACATTTACCCACAAGAGTTTTTGAAAGTTTGTCAAAGATTGCACATTAAAAAAAAGACATTTGGCTGTGAAGTGTTATTTAAAACCTTGAGAAAGATGAAAAAGGTGCAATATAAATGAGAGTTCTTTCTCAAATGGTTGAGAGGAAGTTTATTTTGGAACCAGATCATTGATCTTTTCAAAGACAAACCTGTTGCCTTAGAGATTTCACAAAGGTATAATTCAAATTTTGAATGCCCATTACAAAAGCGTAGCCTAGAAATTACACTGCAAATGTTACAAAGCATGGAAGGTGCAAAATAGTAACCGGAGTGACCCATCTGAACTGTGAGTTCTGTCCTGCAATTAACTCATGAAAATAAAATCTGAGGTTAATGCCTTGATTCAAAGAACACACAAAGGTATTTTATATTAATGCAAGAAGTATTTAAATGCCATATTTGTACAGTGTGATTTAACCAGCATGTTTCTTTCAAGATTACATATTACCTGGAGTAGATTTTTGGAATAATCTGGTGAACTCTCAACATTATTTGGTGTGGAGTCTCAGAACAACCTGAACTGGGATTGAATTCTGGGAATTATTTGGACTGAAGCCTCAGAATTATCAGGAGTATTATGTAAGATTGCCTAGTAAAGGATCCCAGAATGCCTGGAGCAAAACCTTAAAATGAAGTAGAACTATCTGGCTTAGACATTCAGAACAGTCTGAAACAGGTTCTTCAAGTCAAGATATGTGCAGTAGTTTTGACAAGAAATCATAGATTGTGTCTAGAGCAGTACAGATTTTCTGGTTTAACTCAACGGAGATTGTCTCACTGTGTTGAGACTTTGGTGAGAATGCCAGGAGAGGAGCAGATATTGAACCTACCATATGTCTGAGCAGCAACAGAAATAGGATCAGTGACTATGTGCTATTCCATGTGCAAGGCAGCGCACGCACACACACACACACACACACACACACACACACACTCACACGTGTACACACACGCGCGCACAGACACACACACATACGCACACACACACCCATACACACCCACACACACCCACACACACCCACACACACACACACACACACACACACTCACACGTGTACACACACGTGCGCACAGACACACACACATACGCACACACACACCCATACACACCCACACACACCCACACACACCCACACACACACACACACACACACACACACACACACACATGGTTTCAATACATTCACCCAGTTTTCCACATGAAAGACAGAGTGTGATAAGATTAGGGTTATAATTTCATCTTTTCTTAAATTAAACTAAACCAAGCTCCAGGGGTAATTAGTGTAATTGCTGCTTATTTTGGGGTGTTTCTGATCTCTTTATTTTCTTTCATGTTTATGGGATTGAATTCAGCCACGTTTGGAGGAAAATTAGTTTATAAACTCAAGCGAAACTATTGCGCAGTGCTGCATTCCCTGAGATGCTTACCTTCACAAAACTGGCAATTATCAAAACCCTTGAGAAAATTGACCTTCTTTTAATCTGCTGCAGTCCATGTACTAAACATGCTTCTACAAGGCAAAGTTCCTTCTAAAAGCATGGAAAATCCAAAGATGAAGAATCATCTCCGCAGCCTCAGAAGAATATATTGTATACAAGAATTAAAAGATGTGTTAATTTAAAACATCAAGGCTACATTCATTTCTACAGGTTGCAATATATTCAGTTTATGAATGCAAGAGAATGTCTGACAATAAAAAGACCTGATTATTGAAACAAACACAGGAACTGGAGTCTGACACTGGAAGGAAATTCTGGCAACCATTAGTTCCACAAAAGACAAATAGAGACTTGATGGACTCAATGGCCACAATTATACATGGGAGGGTATACATGAATGGAACTCAACCAAGAATCTGAGGGGAGTTGCATATTGAGACCATGGTGAAGAAGGCAAGTGCAATGTTGGCCTTCATTTTGAGAGGAATAGAATATAAGAGCAGAGATGTGATGTTAAGGCTGTATAAGACATTGGTGAGACCTCACTTGGAGTATTGTGAGCAGTTTTGGGTTTCACATTTAAGAAAAGGTATGATGAAGTTGGAAAGGGTTCAAAGGATGTTCACTAGAATGATTCCAGAAATGAAAGAGTTATCATATGATGAGGATTCGACAGATCTTGACTTTTATTTGTTGTAATTTAGGAGAATGGGGGGCGGGGAGGGGGGGGGGGTGGGATTTCATTTAAACACTTCAAACGTTGAAAGACGTGGATGGAGTAGATGCAGAAAGGTTGTTTTCCATGGTGAAAGAGTCTCGGTCAAGAGGACACAACTTCAGCATTGAAGGGTATTTGCTTGGAACTGAAATGTGTAGGAATTTCTTCAGCCTGAGGTAAATCTGTGGAATTTGATGACACAGACAGTTGTGGAGGCCAGGTCATTGGGGGTATTTAAGACAGATATTCTTGCTTAGCTGGGACTTCTAAGCTTATGGAGAGAAGACCAGGCAGTAGGGCTGAGTGGGAGAATGAGAATCAGCTCATGATTAAATGGTCGGGCAGTCTCGATAGGCTGAATAGCCTATTTCTGCTCCTATACATTACGATCTTATTGGAGGATCAGTAACTGTGGATAGTGGATATCCTAGATCTCAGTCTGGCATCATTTGTCTTCCAGCACAATATTTACCTCACTGTTTGCAGCGCAGGTTTTGGAAGGTTAGGAAAGCTGATTAATGATGAGAACACATGTTCAACCTCTGAGCAACCTCTATACTAGCTATTAGTGTTATGGTGAATTTGCATGCACTCCTATTAACCCAAAAAGTGAGGGAAACCCACTTAGACCAATAGGTACTGTGATCCAGCTGGATGGAAACCTTGAATTCAGAGCTGGAGTCCAGCCTACATTCAGCAAGAGTGTGTGGACAGGGTTTCAGCCACTGCACCTTCTTACCCGGGGTGAAGTCTGGAGGGATAGGATTGGGACCAGAAAAGTTCTTTAAAATGAATCATATTACCTTCCTTGTGGGATAAGGAAGAGGCTTTCTTGCTTCCAGAACTCTGTTTATATATTCAATTTAAGGGCCCCATTATACATTGCTACATGCTGAGCTCTTCCTGATTCAAAAATGTCTTACACACAGTTGCCTCTCTGGTTGTTTTACAAATAGTTCTTTTTAATTTGAACACGAATGTTCTCAGCATGTTCAAAACAAAATCGAAAAATAACATAAAATCCCTTTCATAACGAAAACAGAAAACGCTTGAAAGGTCCTAGAAAATTAAAAAGAAATGAGCATAACTACATCTGCCTTTTAAGAACTTCAATGTGCACAGAGCTTTCCTTATTGCAATCTCAGTGTGGGCAAGCAAAACATACTGCGCAGTCCAGTGGGAAATAATGGGAAACTGTGTTATTAGTATATATTTAAAGACTTGCATTATAGAAAGACTGACATTATATACCACCTTTCACAACCTCAGGACTTCCCAAAAGGCTTCAAAGTTAATTAAGTACTTTTGACTTGTACTCACTATTGTAATATAGGAAGCACAGCAGTGTATTTGAGCTCAGCAAGATCTTACAAACACTGATAATGGCAAGACTTTTTATTTTGAAGGATAAATATTGAGCATCAGGGAGAAGGCCTCACTATAGTATCTTATTTTTAAGTGGTACACCCCTGGAAATGTGACACTCCCTCACTCCCTTTCCCCCCCCCCCACCCCCATGCTTATGTGTCAGCCTAATTTTATGCTCATCTCAGTCTAAGGTTAATGCTCCCATTGAGCCACACCTGAAAAGAAATCAAGATGTAGCTCTTATGCATTTTGGAAGGGAGCATTGCAGACTGGTTTAATACTCCCTTATAATGATTAACCAAAGGCAATTAATAGTTGACTATAATTTTATCCATTGAATTATTTTGTAGTGCTGTAATCATATTTGATTGATCACATCTTTGAAGGTTTGTGAAGTAAAGATGATGAAGCTATAAAGAGTTGGATTCAGTGACAGTAAAGTTTTTGCCTAGTACTTCAGCTCAAGTGCTTAGAGATGTTAGTGATGCACCTGCTAGTGACAGAGGAGAATCCCGTTCCACTACTGTATTTTCCAGAGCATGGTGGCATGATAGTAAAGTTATTGGACCAACAGCCATTATCTTTCATCATTTTTGATCCAGAGACCAACTATGAAATTTCAAGATAAATTAACGAAGACTTCCTCGGAGACTACTGACACTCTGTTCTCAGGTCTCCAAACACATCCCTTGCTTTAAACCATCATGTGAAAAGCAGATAATATGAATGGAGAAAAATTAAAATTCAAGTCTGGCCAAGTAAAGAGTGGCGTTAATGAACATTAATCTAAGGTAATCAGAAAAGCCAAGGAACAACTTGAAAAATGGCTAAACAGTTCGTGTAAAAAAAGCTATCATTAACATTAACGAGCAACCAAAGAAATCCCCTGAATACAGGTCTAAAGCCCAGTTGATTGCAGTAACATTGGATTTGAAGATTTATATTGGTCTTTTAGTATTAAATTATCTGAAATCCACATTCTCACATAGCCAGTTCAAAGAAACAATTATAATGGGAGTGCAATAGACTGCCATGGCTTAATCTGCAGCTGTACCCTAAGTCTTTCACTTGTATTAAAGTACACAAAACACATAAAATTTGAAGTGAATTTTCCTTTGGACTTCATAAGCTGTAAAGGAATCTTCCATTTTGTTGACTGTATCGAGATGACAGTCTTGAAAATCTTCTTCAATTTTTTGAATTTTAATTTTATCCACAGCTTTAGCATATTTTGCCATATCAGTTTTAATAGTAGTCATTTCATCTTTGTTACATTCAAATTGTGAATTAAATTGAGTCTTAACAGATATAAATTCTTGATTCATTTGATTAGACATTGATTGAATTTGTTGCAAAATCAAACTAATTGACTTGAAGGATCTTCAGAATGTGGAATAATTTGAGAGGTTTCAAATTTACATTTTTGAAAAGTTTGTTGAAGTTGGGGCCTGTATCCATGATGAATCAATTCCTCTCCCTCTAATACTTGTGAAGGCTCTTCTTCTGTTCTTATTTCTTCTTCTGTCGATGTAGTAATTTGTTTAACTTGCCCATGGCCTTTTGTTTTGCCCTGGTCTGACCAGCAATGCTAGTCGACAAGGGCTCTACAGGCTCTGTAGTTTGATACAGAACAGTTATTTCAGTAGCATGCATGCATGGAGCCCCGCATGTGCTCAGTTGCTCCTGCGACGTCAATTCAAGAATTCTCTTTCCCACTCTAGCTCCATCTTCGCTGGCTCCCCGGGGAAGTGGCGGTGGAATAACATGGACCTTAGTCGTCGTCTGTCGGTTCGTCCTCTGAGGCAAGTCAGCAGGATCAATCACCAAGGTAGGCCCCATTTCTTCAATCATACCAACCTCTTTAGTAGTTGTTTTTTTTTCCCACAACTTGAGCTTTAGATTTCTTCATAGCCATTGTTAGTAAGGTTTTAAAAAAGGTTTTACTTTCACTATTTTTTTTAAGGATTTTCATTCGGATTTTAATTAATTCTGCTAGGAGAGGCATTTTTTCACATCTCCAACCTCCGCCACACCCCTTTTGATGTGAATTTTGAAACCTTTAATGAGTGAATGAGCAACGGAGGTGTGAATTATTAAAAGGCAACAGCAGGGACAGAAACGAAGGGTGAATGAGATGAATGAGGATAGCTCATTAGGCTGGGAGAGTGTCAGGGAAAAAGTGGGGCACTGCCAGAGTGAGGCGACAAGGTTCAGTCAAAATGGTAAATTGAGGGAGAAAATGGGAGAGTGGGCCGAAGACAACACGGTGGAGAGTGGTCGAGGGTCAGCAAAGGAAAGTAGTGAAACACCATCGGGACAATTACAGAAGACTGTGGGGTGGAGAAAGAGGTATGGGAGAGAGAGAGAAGTGGAAGGGAGGGGAAAACAGTGTGATGTGAAGGGGTGAACAGATGTAGGCACTGAACGAGCGGGTTGCTAACTTTGCCAACGATGCAAAGATAGGATGAAAAGTATATTGTACAGAGGACATAAGGAGGCTACAAAAGTTATAGTTGGGTTAAGTGAGTGGACAAATGTGACTTAAGATGAGAAAAAATGAAATTATCTGAGTTGGAGAGGAGTTTGGGTGTCCACAATCTCATTAAAAGGCAGAGGTTGCATGAGAGGCCATCTTTGTGGTATGCACGAATATATATGGTAAAGGAACAGAATGGGAGAGTGGAGTTCGATGAGAGACATAGTTAGGGGGCGATGTGTGGATATTGACAGAGTAACCAAGAGTGAATGAAAGAATGGGAAAGGCATTGGGGGAAGGGAGGGAAGCCTCCATTCAATGCCCCCCATCCTCACCAATTAAATATCAGGGCCAGCAACATTTGGAGAACAGGTTTCCTTCCCAGCTTTCTTCTAAAAATGATTTCAGTAAAGTTTAGCTGCAGGACTTGTTGCAGATTGAAATTGTGATTTACAACTGTTATTTTTGGATGTAAGAGCTCTCAAACAAGTTGAATGTTGCACTTCCACACAAGCTGTAAATCATTGTGTGCAAAGCAGATGGTTGGCATCTTTCTTTAATGGGTATTCCTATGGGTATCTGCACCGAAAGTGTTTCTGTGAAGTGCTCTGAGAGATCCTGAGACATTGAAAATACAGAAGCATTGCACACCAGTTCATTCGTTGGCAGGTTCACAAAACATGCAGAAAAGCCCTCTCCACTCTCAGCTCACAATCTGCCTCCAATTCTAGACTTCACAAAAACGAATGCCCCAAAACCGAAAGCTTAACGAGATTTATAATAGCAATATTTCAAAGAACCATTTGAAAAATAAGAAGACTAAATAATGTACATAAAATAGATCAGAATGAATTGGGTTGCTGATGGATAAAGGGAAGAAAAAATAATTCATGTAAGGTGGTGAGAGGTACAATTTGCAGCAAATAAGTTCCAGGTCTTGTTCACATTTCAAATCATGAATGGATCCAACAAACACCACTTCTAACCCCACTGCCCAACCCCAAACAACCAGCATTCAGGGCCCTCTGCAAATGGAGACTGGATAACATTGCATCATAACGGAAGAACATAGTATACGATCAGAGTCAACAGTTTAGCCCTTAGGACATTCGTCAATAACTTCCTTCTCACGGCTTAAAAAAAAGAGGATTTAATGTTCCTGTAATTGCTTGCCACTTTGTGAAACTATTTCCTCATCTGGTGTGTTACAATGGATTCAACTTTCCTTTATCCCGCAGTCAACAACATTTCAAAGCCATTTGTTTTTTGCTGTTACTCAGCATTCGCCCATGGCGGGTAAGCTATTAGAGGGGGTTCTGCGAGATAGTGTTTAATGTCATTTGGAAAAGCAAGGAATAATTAGGGATCATCAGCATGGCTTTGTGTGTGGGTCTTGTTAATTTGATTGACCTTTTTTTGAAGAGGTTGATGAGGGCAGGGTGGTGGTCATTGTTTACTTGGACTTTAGTAAGGCTTTTGACAAGGTCTTGCATGGTGGGCTCATATGGAAACCCAGATAGCATGGGATCCAGGGCAAGCTGTTCAATTGGGTACAGAGTAGGATTGATGGTAGCAGACAGAGGGTGCTAGCAGAGGGCGGTTAATCAGATTGGAAGTCCATGACCAGTGGACTGATGCAGGGATGAGTGCTGGGTCATCTACATTAACAACTTGGATGACAATATGGTTAACATGGTCAGTAAGTTTGTGGATATTGGTGGTATAGTGGACAGTGAAAATGGTTATCAAAGATTGCAACAGGACGTAGATGGACTGGAATATTGGGCCATGCAATGGCAAGTGGAAATGAACTGGGATAAATGCAAAGGGGGAAGTTCAAGGGGCAAAAAATGAAAGGAGTAAGATTTGCCTTGAACACAAGCACTTTTGAATGATGCTACGACCTATCAATGAGAATAGATGCATAGAGAAGAGATGAAGAATGCAAATGAGTGAGGGCAGTGACTGTGGGTAAGGAATTAATGTGGACAATAGGATGTGGGACATTGGCTGATCAGAATTTTTTTAAATATTTAGACATACAGCACAATAACAGTCTTTTTCAGCCTACGATCCTGTGCCACCCAAATACCCCGATTAACCTACAACCCTTGCATGTTTTGTGGGGTGGGAGGTAATCACAGCATCTGGAGAAAACCCATACAGACATGGGGAAAACGTACAAACTCCTGACAGACAGCGCCTGATTTGAACACGGGTCATTAGTGCTGTAATGGTGTACTGGGACTGATGAATCCACAGCTGAGAAAAACCCCAATTACCTTTGCAGCATTCAATGCACAATGATTGGTCAATGACAGTCACTGGTGTATATGTTGAATGGATCAGTTTTTATGTTGTAATTATTTGGCTGCAGAAGCCAAACTCTGGGCTCAATAAGGTACTAAAGCTGTGTGCTCGAGTTGTGGCAAAGAAAGATGAAGTCTGTGCTGGCATCATACAAAGTGCAATTCAATTTCTTCCATTTCCCCACTGGTGAAATGGATTTTGCTTTACCCCATGTTTAACAGGTTGGTAAAATACAATAAAACAAAAGTTAAATATAGCAACCAAAAATGACACTCTCTCTCCCTCTCTCTCTCTTTCTTTCTTTCTTTCACACCCTCATATGCGTGGGTCTATAAATGTGTGTGTGTGTGTGTGGGTTTATGTGTGTGTGTATTCATACTTTGCTATTACTATAAGTAAATGACTTTAATATTGATTTCCGTAAAGTCTGAAATTCATGACGAAACTTAAATTATATTTAAGTATTTTTAAATCCATGGAGAACACTCCACAGTTGGTTGGGATACGTAAAAAAAGAGATGAGAATTTTTACAATATAGTTTTGATGATCTTATTGTCAAACAACATTTGAAGAAAATAATATAATCCTTGTGATCAAGGAAAGGTTAATTATCTTTTGTCCTCCCTCTCTACTGAAGGTTATGCAGCATTCAAGATCATTCCATTTATCTTTACCTCCAGTTATTGATGTAAAATGAAAGGACTTGGTTAATCAGATAATTTACCAGCTCGTAACTGGATCCCCTTATGACACAGCATTTGGCAGGTACAGCATCTCTTGATAGTGGCCTCGTGGGACAGTCACTGTCGTAGCCTTGTCTTATAGTTCTCCAGAGACTGTACATAAGCATTTGATGTTCAGGGAGTGGGACAGATGTCAAAGGTACGAACTGCCTGTAGACACACAGATGGCACCAAAGGTAGTTCAACCTATCCATCACACCTGAAACTGTGCCCCCAATAAGCAGCTGTTTGAATTTTCTTGCATGCAACCTCAAAGTAAATTGGCCTGAATTCCAAGCATAAGCAATGTGGTCTTTTATGGAGCTTAGGTGTGGCAACAATTAAACAGGGTGTTAACTCCTTACAGTGAATGAAGCAGTCTACTGGAGAGCAGGGACAAATGTCAGAGCACAAAGGCAGCAAAGACGATTCCTTTCAGTATTGTCTGGCTTTTATTTCCCTGTAGCTGTCCCAAAGTTACTGGCAGCTATGAATGAGGTGCAACATGCTAATCGATTGATACCCATTGAAATTCTTTGACAACATGGACCTTATTAAAAGGCCAAGAGAAAAAGAAAAGGTACTGTATTGTGCATCTTGAATCAGGGAGAGCTGATCTGCTGCCAAACATGGGCTGTTACAGTCAAAGAGCTGTGTGAATAAATGAGAGTAACATCCTTGGGGACCTTCGGGATCAGTTTACCCTGAAACTGCAAAGCATCACAAAGGGTCAGAGTCACAAGGTAGACGAAAGTGGCTAGGGGGGGCTTTGATGGCTGCGACACTGGAACAGTAGAGGACTTGAAAGAAAACTTCATTTTTTAAAAGCTCCCTTTTAACGAGAAAACTATCTGGAAGAGGGCCGCCCTTTCAGAAATATAGAGATGCCTTTGGTGAACAATGGCTCAATCTCTCTGTTCAAGAATTCCCATTGCAAGATACACAGCGTCCATAATAACATATGTCGCTGAATGCTTAATTAGTAAGAGAAACTGTGTAAAAAAGAGAGGATAAGGCAAAGTTATAAGAGGGGAAGCTTTGAAAAAAAATTATTTATAAACATCTTTTATACGTGCCAATAAATTCAGTTAGTTATATTCCTAGGATCCTGAAAATTAAAGAGCAGTTGGCTTATTTTCTGTCAAATTAGTAATTTTTAATTTTTTAAAAGCTGATGTGTTTTGAGTGCCTCAACTATACATTAATTAGCGAGCAGTTTGGCATAGAAGAGAGTTGGCTTTATCTTTAAAAATAAATAGCTTTCATCAATATTTTAACTATCAAATTTTCACATGGCTTGAATAATTCAATCCTTAATAAAATAAAGACAAGCTCAGTTAAGGTGGATTGTTTAAGCAGTTTCTAAATGCCACTTCTACCAATTCATAATCTTGGTTAAAGTACTTTTTCCAACATATTTATAGGAATCTAGAAATTGGTGATTGTTCAGATAAATCCACATACAAATTCCAGAATTTCTGGTTCATTATAACAAAATTTTTAAGAAGAAAACTCCACCTTGGGAATTTTGATTTCAGACAGTTTACGATCAAGACTTTTGTCCACAAGGGGGCAGTGTATAGTCAATAAACGACTCCTGGTTTCTGAGCTGTGCAATATAAGAAAACTTTGTTCAGAAGCAGAATATATAGAAGGGCCAAAGCTGGCTTGGATCATCTGTCAGCGTACAAAGGAAAGCTGAGGCAGCCATATTAAATAGGCAACAAAAAAAAAACAAAGCCTTATGCTGGGTCAGGTTTGCATTCTACAATAATGGTGTATTCTTGGCCTGTATTCTGGCAGCAGTATTGATTAATATGTCCATAGACTGCAGCATTGAGCTGTCTCTCCTGTTCACCACTGCAATCTATTTTCTCAAGCTGAATACCAGCTAGGATACAGGATACAGAAGAGCTGATAGTATGTATCAAAATTAATGTATGTTAAACTTGGATGGAAGATTGAAGCAAAAGTGAAATGAGATTTTTTTTAAAATCAGGAGGAAATTGAAAATATTTATCAGGGCCATATGCATGTTGACAGAGTTTTTGCATGCAACTCGGGTGAGGTTTATTTCTGCTGCTAGTTTGTACTGTGTTAAACAAGTTGTTTCTTTAATGATCAGTGTCAAAAGGAAAGACTAGCACCTGTAGTTCTGTACATTTGATCTGCAGCACGTTCATTAAGGTTAAGTACCAAATTAATTTGAATATGCACTCTGCAATAAATTGGGCCAAATGAATGTGGATCCCACATGTCAATAAAGCATCGATACATTGGGTAGAAGGGAACACAAATGGTGCTCCAGGCAGCTTTCTCAGCCCCTTTTTTTATTCCTCAGTTTTTCTCTCTCCTCTTTGAAGAAACAGATCTTGCACACAATACCTTCACCGATGTTCAAATGACTTTGAAGCCAGTACTATGTGCTTCCACAAGAAGTTGGGGCAGCCCCAGGAGCAGCTCCTGGAGTTATTGTTTCTCCTTCATTCTTTATTGAGTTGTTGAGGCCAATCTTGATCAGATTCACTGCCATAGAGATTAACTAATATTGGTACTCAAAGCTGGAGCCTTTTCTCCCACATGGTTCAAAGCTGGGTTTGCCAGTAGGTTTCTTGAAAAAGAGCTTAAGGCCTCTTGGAGGAGATAGAATGTCTCAGGCTCTGCTTAAATTGTCAGAAATAAACTATAGATTTCCCAAATCCTTATTTATTGATGACAAAAGAGAATGAGAATTGTTCACATAGAATAAACAAACATTTCATCTCTATTCTAAGATCTTATTGTTTAATGATTTTCATTAAAATGTCAAAAAAAGTATATATTATTCATCAATATTCAAGTAAATAATAACCTTAATTCATCGAGTTAATTGGCTGTAAATAAATATTCTGACGTTGTAAAAGATCCCATTTGAAAGCTAAGATTTTTTTCACAAATCATATTTCACAACTGTAATTCTAAGGTCCTCTCTGAGGCATTCAATAGCATTCTCCAAAAGGCATCCAGTTCCCTCTCTTAACTGGAAGGTATATGTCCTTCAAACTATTTCTGAGTGTTTTCCCCTTGCTTGGTCTATTGTAATGAAAGGTTTTGTCAGAGGAAGGAGAGAAACGGTGCACATCCAGCCCATAATTTCTGACTTCAAAATATTATAGCTGGTGAGTGTAAACTGGGGATTTTGAAAAGCAAGTCCTGTCTTGACTGCCCACAATTTCATGAAAATTCATAGTTTCAAGCTGCTTTTCTTTATTTTTTTCATATTGCCTTGGATCTGTCCCCAAACATAAACAACTTATCCCTTCCTTCTGTCCCCTCTCTGTCATCACATTGCTTTTTGTTCACCCTCTTACAGCTTTCAACAATCCTTAAACAAGTGTTTGCATTTAGTGATCTCCCCAACCAAGTCCTTCAGTTTTCACTTTGCTCTAACTCTGAGCTGTCAGATCAAAGACTTCCTCAGGGATCCCTGACAGATGGACAGAAAATGCTGAGAAGTGTGTTTCATTCCTAATGTTTCGTGTGTTTACAAATGAAAACATGCGCATCCCTCACATTCGCTGCTGCCTCTCTGATAGATATGGTTCAACTGGGTTTTTAACCCTTTGCCGCTTGGTACGGAAAGTGGACGACATTCTCAGTGGAGCTGACTTCTGGAGGAAATATTTTCTGCCCTGTCGGATCATCCTCCAGTCTTCTGAAATATAAATGGGAATTATCACCTGACCAATATTTATCCCTCATCTCTGCTGGTCTTTGTAGAGTCTCGCTGTAGTGAAACACAAACGTCTTTTTGTGTAGGATCTCACTGTGCACAAATTCACTGCTGCCATTTCTGCAGTTCCACAACGGCTATATTATAAAAGTACTTTTTTGGGGAGAGCAAAGTGTTTTGAACTTATAGCAGTGGTTAGGTAAAAGCAAGCGCTTGTTTATTTCTACACAAGATGATTAGACCAGCCTGCATTTGGCATCTTGTAGCTCATCCTAGAGCCCTGTCCACGAGGAGCTCAGATCACTGTAACTGTCTTACCCCTCAACGGGATAGTGATGAGTCAAGGTTATCCACTTCAGCTTTTTTTCCTCATTTCTCCACTGACTGTGGAGTTCGACAGTTACCTCCCTCTCTGCAGTTCAGTCTTAAATTTCAAACCCAGCAAAACAATAATGAGCTTTTCACTCTATTCACCAGTGAGGCCAGAAGGAAAATCAGTGATAACTTGTGTGAAAGTAAAACTGCCGATTCAGGAAATCTAAACTAAGAACAGAAAATACTGGGAATACTCAGCAGATAAGGGCGTATCTATTTAAGAGAAATAGAAGAGTCGTCAGCTTGAAGTGTTAACGGACAGATGTGGCCTGACCTTTTGAGTATTTCCAGCATCTTCTAGTTCTATTTCAATAACTTCAACAAGCTCTTTTCCAATTATTTGCTGGAGACCATCAGTGGAAAACTTGGAAAAGAAGGTAATGCAACTATTTATGACTTTATCTATTTATTTATTCAGATCCTTTGTGATTTCTGTAGATTTTCCACCAAAGCTTTGGTGGAAACCATGGCCAGCCTGTCTCAAAATGCCAAGCGGTTCAAAGGCCATTGAACCGAAACACTCCTGCAACAGCAAGAAACCTGGAGGTATCAAGTGGTCACATTCTGGGCAAAACTGGGAGGATGGGAGAAGTAACATCCTCTTCATCCTACTCTGCCATTGAATTTAATTTCATTGACAGGGCTTCTTAAGAGATTTGCATGAGTATTTGTGCTCATGGTGTCCCCCATTCCCACACTGAAGCTTGTCTTACTTTGCAGTAGGGAAAGCAAGGCAAAGACTCCACTGACTACCATTCTTTCAGTTGCCTCAGGTCCCCAAGCACACTTTGGGGATCTCCACGTTTGCAGATAACTTCACTGGAAATAGAGGGGGCAGTCCCATCTTTCCACCTGATGCCGGAACCTTCTCTGTCAAGCCACTCTGAATTCAACCAATTCCCAGAGATCTATGTTATTGTAGAAAGAAGGTTAAGTCCAGGAAAATTTGTCTTCTTTTTGGGCAATACCTGTTTAGAAAGGGGGACCTTTTATCACTCAGAGACTAGTGAGAAACTGGAATACACTGCCTGAGGGAATAGTCATATTGCTGCTATTTTAAACTTTGGTTAAGCCACTTTTGGAGTATTGCTTGCAATTCTGATCACACTATTACAGGAAGACCAAGAAGGCGTTGGATGGGTATAGAAGAGATTTACTGGGATGCTTCCTGGATTAGCGGGTATGGGTTATGGAAAGAGATTGGACAAACTTGAGTTGGTTTTTTTTTTCTGGAGCATCAGAAGCTGAGGAAAGACCAGTAGATGTTTCTGAAATCATGAGAAGAACCGAACAGTGGTGGATGTCACTAGGGTTGGTGTCACCCCTATGGACCAAGTGTATGAGTTTACCGAGTGTAGAAGAAATAGGTGTGCGTTCCTTGTGGCGGTGCTGAGTTGGGGTGGAGGTGGGGGTCTCTGACCGGAGTGCTTTAGAAGATTCAAAAAATAAATTAACATAGAGTTTTAGCCTTGTAGGTACATTGATACATGTATGCTGGGCTTACGAAAAATGCTCTAACTACAGGGATATTTTTATAAAAAATAATGCATTTCTGCTGAAACACTGCACAAAAATTTTATAGTCAGTCATTTTGGTGTGATCTGCAATCCTGCACTCCCTAGTGATGCCAGTGCCACCAAAGGACAGGCAAAATCTTTACCCGGGCAAAAGTATCACACATTAGAGGACGTGCATTTAAGGTGAAATGTCAACAGTTTAAGAGAGATGTGCAGGGAAAAGATTTCACTCAGAGAGTGGTGAGAACTGCCTGAGAGAGTGGTAGAAGCAAAAATCCTGTCAGCATTTAGATACTGAAGAGAAGCTCTTGAACATTCTTTGCACAGAAGGCATGGACATAGGCATTAACACTGAAGAGTGCCCATTGGTTGCCCTAGACAAGATAGGCACATTCTGAAGAGTAGATGCCGCAGGACAGGTTGGTGGGTGAGTGGGTTAGGGTTATATTGTGTGCTGTTTCCACCTTGTGCATTGGACATCAGTGTGGTCACAACACCAGGAGTGCTCACACCAATTTCTATCATTGTCACATCTTGTCACTCAATCATGAAGGGTATTAAGATACTCAGAGAATATGAAATGCCCAATATTTCTGGTGAAATATGGGATGTATGCCTTCCTCTGGTCTTTTAGAAACATCATTCCTCTTTGTGTCTTATCCTGGACCCTCCCTCTCCACCAGAGCTGCTTGTAAATCACCTGGTGATTTGCCTCTGCTATTCACAACTGCCCGACTTCATGTGGTTAGCAAAACCACCATAGAAGCAGATAGTTCTGCTGCATGACTTTTCACACTGCTCCATCTATGTTAACTGCATGAGTAGAAAACTCTTTGCCCTTGAGACTTCTAAAATTTTGTGGGGAACATTCAGTTCTCAGTTTTATGGGAGGCTACCCGCACATTTTTATCCTGCTAACCAATCTGAAGTTACAGTTTGTTCAGGAAATGAAATGTGTCAGTTTGGTTCAGGCCGGCTTTCTTTGATCAGAGTAAAAAGGCAATGGACTGAAGCCTCACTCCAGGACCTCAGCACAGGCCCTGGGATTTTCTTTAGGGGCTCTTCCTGCTCTGCCACTGCTGCTTCTACAGAAGTTCCAGGGGAGCTGGAGAAATTCTTGATGCTTATCTCCACTGACAGTTCACTGTGGTGTCAAGGGAGTCCTGTTTTGCACAGTCTGGCTGATGATTGAAACCCCTGCTCAGGTAGACCTTGAAGCTTTGTGCAGGAGGCATTCTCTGCGTGTCCTAGACAAACTTCAACCAACACCAGAAGCTTAACTGATCATTTCACAAACTCTCGTATCGTGATCTTGCTATGTTAGCAATCACATCTGTCTTCAATACTGCACTTCAAAAAAATATGCATTGGTATTGAAACACTTGGAAATATTCTCCAGACGTGCATGCCTACTCATGCACATTTTGTGGACCCACCCATGTACGTCTTTCATGTCGAAGTTGCTCACAAGGAACCATTTTTCCAGGGGGAGTTCATGCTGATGAACAGTTTGGGGTCAATGAGCACCCATTGGGGAACTAGCCCAGGATCTTTCATGGGCAATTAACATCAGGCAGCTGATGTTTACCCAAAATGCATCATGTACTTAATGGCTAAAATCAATGGAGCATTTAAGTGCAACCCATGGCAATTGTTTATCAATCATAAGAAAACAAGAGCAAGTCCCACGACACATAGGTAAAGAGATATGAATTAAAAGGTCCCTAAAGTGGTGTTAATGCTAAATGCATTTGCCATCCTTGTGTTTCATAGCTGTGAGTTTATGCAGTGCACCTCAGTAAACTCATTCTCAAGTAGGGGCCCTCTGGAGCATCATTATAATTCCTTTATCATTGTATCGGCTGCAGTGGTCACCTGTGATCTCCCCCATCTCCTGGCAGACTTTTCTGCTGCTGGCCTACAAAATAAACTTAGCATGTTTTTCTCAATTTTGAAAATCCTTTTAGGTAGACACTAAAAATATTCTCAACACGGGCTTAGCATACCAGAAGAGAGCGAATTCCAATTTCCAGCAGAAAGGCCTGTTAGAAGGCTGGGC
This sequence comes from Narcine bancroftii, assembly GCF_036971445.1. Classification (NCBI taxonomy): domain Eukaryota; kingdom Metazoa; phylum Chordata; class Chondrichthyes; order Torpediniformes; family Narcinidae; genus Narcine; species Narcine bancroftii. Next base: position 205,490,766 of record NC_091474.1, read on the forward strand.
TCCTTTATTCAAAACTAAATATTTGGCCCAATTGTGATGGAATTTTGTCATTTGCTTTCCACTGAAACTGAACTGGGTGTTGGAGCTTCATTCTATAATCCCGACTCATCCGCGCAGAGCACAGTGATATAGCAGTCAAAGCCACTGCCTTGCAGTTCAGAGGCCAAGGTCCTGCCTGTGTGGAGTTTGCACGCTCATCCATGACCATGTGTGTTTCACGCAGGTGCTCGTTTGTACCCATATCCCAACAGATAAATGAGGAATGTGAATTTCCTCTTGGTGTAGGTCACTGCCAAAAAAACAATCAAATAGTGATCTGTTGGGATTGATTGTGGTCCAAAGAGGTAGCAGAGGAACAGAGATCTGAAAGGGGAAAGGGAAGCTCACCTGGGAACCACCATGGACATGTTGTATTAAATGGACTCCTGTAGCATTACAAGTTGTGAGTTTAGAGAGCAGCAGTAATTGTGCACAAGTATGTAGGGTTAGTAGGTTAATTGCTCCTCGAGTGAAGCTGAATGAGGAGAGAGTAAAATGGGGTCAGTGTAAAAGGGGTGCTTGATGGTTTGCACAGACGTGCATGCCAAAAGTCCTGTTTCCTCTTGGCCTCTTGACTTAATCCAAAATTACTCTTAATTTTGGAAATAGTTTCTTGAATTTTTAAACTTTATTCATTCTTTTTTTTTTAAATGCCCAACTACTAGTTTACAGAATGGTGACGTTGTGTGACATTTAGATACTGTTTCCTTGGCTTTAGTTGAATCAGATGAAGGAAAGTTGAAGGTGTCCTGCACATAGAAAGTGGGAGGTCACCAGAAAGTACCTGCCTTACCATACAACATAGTGGAGCCATTTGACCAGATATATAAAATGGAGCCAATTTCAGATGTAATGAAGAAGGAAAATTCAATCAAAAAAGAGATTTATTGGAGGAAACCATTAGACTTCAATGCTAACTATTATCATCTTGCAAAGATTTTAGGAATTCCAATTATTTTCCAGCTGTTGGAGAGGTGCTGAGGCGATGCATGAAAAAGGAAGATCCAACTTCCTTTTGCTAGTGTAAAACATGAAAGTCTGCAGACAACGTGGTTGAAGTAAAAACACAATACTAGAGAAACTCAGCAGATCAAACAGTGTACTTTATATAGCAAAGATAAAGATACATAACTAATGTTATGGGCTTGAGCTCTTCCTCAAGGGCTCAAATGTTGGTTATGTATCTGTATTTTTGCTATATAAAGTACACTGTTTGATCTGCTGAGTTTCTCTAGTGTGTTTTTTTTTTCTCTGGCTGGCCATGTGAAAGGGCCACAAGGTTTCTCATTACTTTATAAGTTGTTTCTGTATTTTACAAAACTGGGATTGGTATTTTTAATGTTCCTGCACATTTAATATCATAAAATGTATTTGAAATTTTTGCAAACAGATTAAAGAGAAATTCCAACTCGCGTAATAAGGAGTACTTACAGTTTCAGAAGAGAATGTTGCTTTTCCATTTTCACTGAAACAAAACATCCAAAAGGCCCAATATTAACTTTGGATTGGCATGAAGACTGTATGCATCTGACTGTATACCGTTTCGTTCTGCTATCCAGCAACGGCCAGTGTAACACCATGAAACTTGCCGCTGGACATTCTGCTACAATAAATGCTAATTGACTTATTGAACCACAAAAAAATAGACTATAAATACAAGTTCATTTGTTCATAACATAACAACCCCATGATCTCACAGTGCAGGATCTTTACATGCTTGAGTGAAACAATTACTTAATCACTCAGCAGGATTCCACATTTGCTGCGGACCCCAGATTAATCTGTCTCTCATATTTATTCTCATGTGCTTGTATGATGTGGACGACACACAGCCCAACAAGTTTCAAGCTTACTCCTGCAGCATTGCCATAAGTCTTTTGATTTTGACCTATTTTCCTGTGTCTATTTTCTGTCATGTGCCACCACCCCCTACCCACCCCCCATTCTCCAGCCACCCGCTTACACCAGGGCCAATTTATAATGGATAATTAAGCCGCAGACCACATCTTTGGATTTGGGAGGAAAATGAAGGAAATTTGCATGCTTGCAGGGAGGTGTAAACTGCTGGAGCTGTGCGTCAATACCACTCCCAGCTGCAACTGCATTACCAGACTATGTTGCATCAGGTTGAACTTGTACAATCAGATGACAATAAACTAAGCTTGACTTGAACTTGACTTAATAGTCTTTTCACAGATGTTGCCTGGCCTGCTGAGTATTTCCAGCATTTTGAAATTTTATTTCCAGTTGCTGTCCTCTGACCTGAAAAATAATGTGGGTTCTGCTCCAAGTGACACCTCAGCAATTCTGTTTAGTGCTCGCGCAGGTCATGTCCCATCTGTTAAGTGTTCCACAGCTAAGGCCTTTAATTACATTTCCCTGATTTATTTGCACCATGGGGCTAACAAATGGCCCATGGATTGACACCATCTGTGGGTGCTAAGGGGCTCCATGTGTCTTTCACCAGGGAACACAGAAACAGTCAGCTGAAATAACTATTCCGAACCTCAGACACCATTCCTATCAGTTTTACACAAAAAATCCAACCACGTGAGAGTAGCCGACCTGAAAGCTCATCATTTTCAGGGGTCTTGGTGTGAATGTGGTGAAAAGAAGAAAATTTAATCCTTCAAAATCTGTACTTGGGAAGAAGGGTTATAATTTCTCGTTTTGCCATCCTGCCATACTAATTTTTTTTCCTGGGGAATAATCAGGCAAAATTCTTCGACAATGAGATAGAAGCTGAACTCACCGCCATCTCCTCTCAACACAGCCTTCCTCTTCCCACCCTCCCTTCTCATTTTGACCACAAGGCCAGGCTTTATTCCAGAGACCTAACAGCCATGGCTTGTCCCTGACAGTTAGTCCTCCAACATCACAAACGACTGATTCCACCTGCATTGAATTCGCCCATCGTTATTGAATGAAGATCTACCGGGACCAACGCCTGAAGAGGGCGCACAAAATCAGTGAACCGGTGCGGACTCGAAAGGCCAACAGGGCCTGTTTCCGCTCCGTAAATGGTTACATGGTTATCTCTCCCACAGACGTAAAAAATCCATTATGCTATTTCGATGAAGAGCAGCAAAATGATACTCTGTGGCCTGAACAATAATTTCCCTTCCATTAACCACGTGGAATCAGATTACCTGGTCATTATCGCCCTGCTGTTTGTGGGAAGTTACTTTGTACAAATTAATTGCTGTTTTCTCACATTGTCCGCCTAGAAAGTGTGAGTGGACGTTCAGAGGTGCCACAGTAATCCCTATTCCTTTTCCTTACCCTCCCTACGATGGATGATGTTAGCCCAGTCAATGGAACATTCACATTGTTCCCGAGATCCTTTGCTGAATGCAGATTCACTAAGAATGTATAGAGAAGATGCAAGGATCCTTGTCGCAGTTCATCCCTGGGCAGCAGCGTGACAGAAGACTCTAATCTAAGGGCTATATCCGGGGATGCACACAGAGTCAGGCACATAGACCTTGGTTGGCGTAGCGATTAGAGCAACATCACTACAGTGCCAGCCCTCGGGACTGGGTTTAAAATCCCACACCGTCTATGAGGAGTGGAGTTTGAACATTATCCCAATGTCTGTGTAGGTTTTCCCTGGGGGCTCCAATCTCCTCCCACTATTTGAAAAGTACTGGGGTTTGTAGGTTGTAATTGGGCGGCACGGGCTGGTGGGCCGAAATGGTCTGCTGTATGTCTAAATTTTAAAAAAATTGAACTGCTGGAAGACCATCAACTTAGTGAAAAACGCTCTATGGACTGCCTGAAACCCGTTAGTCTTTCAGCACTCAAAGATGTTCGCGAGGGAATGCTGCTGACTGGCATATTCCAGGCTGCAGGAGTCCGTGCCAAGGGATGCACTAAAGTGCAGCCAATGCGAGGGCAAAATGGGGAAGGACACAATCTAGAGTCTTCCCATTAATGAGCATTGAGGGTTTGAGACTGAGGGGAAGTCCCTCAAACAACAAAGGGGGAGAAGCAACAAGATCCCTCAGTTGTGGTAAAGTCGTAAATAAAATCAAATGTAGCGGTGTATAGTGATGGGAAGGTATGGATATGAAAGTAAGGGTGGGAACATAATCTGAATGGTTTTTCTTTGGTAAATAATTTATTATAAATAAAGTCAATTTTTGGTTAAAATATTGAGCATGTAATTCCACCAATTTGGGTGTCCTGTGTGTGTCCTGAAAATAAACTGCTGAAGGAAGTCAATGGGTGAATGGGCCTGTATAAGGTGAGGGGATGAAAGTTTAGGGAGACATCAGGGCTAAATCTTTTACACAGAGACTGCTGGGTCGTGGTGGAGGCTGATATATAGGAACATTTAAAAGGCTCTGAGACAGGCAACTGGATGCAAGAACAACAGAGGTTTAGGGTTACGGTGATGAGGTAGGAAAGATTTAGATTGTTGAGTAGGTTCACATAGGTCGACACAATATTGTGGGCTGAAGGGACTGCACTGTGCTGTAACACTCTACATAAATGGAGGAGGAAAGGAATTGTCAACATTTTGGGTCAAGACCCTGCATTTGGACTGAAACTGGAGTTAATTGTCATACACAATATACAATGTGCATAGGTACCAAAATTCTGCATCCAAACCAGTTCTTGTAAAGAAAAGCTATGATGGTAGGTTAATTGAATTAAATTAAAAGAGGCAATAACTACATAAGACAGACAATAAATATTTGCAGTAGTCCTAGTGCAAACAAAAAGTGACTTGCAATAGATTTAATGAGCATATGACCTTTCCTTTTCCAGCAATCAGTCTTATTGGGCAGTTAGAAGATATATCTGATAGATTTATGAGAACATTTCCTTACATGATGCTACGTATCATTTTTGAAGAGAATGAGAAACAAAGAGAGAGGAAATAAGTAATTTGAAATATTTCATCCAGCTTCTCATCCACTGTGCAGATGGCTCTCTGTTCATCTGCCATTTCAAAGATTCCTTATCATTAAAAAAATATTCACCACATAATTCAACCAGAACTCCCAAATGAATGGCAGAATTAGTTCACATTAAATGTTAAATATTTATCTCTTCTCAGATATTATTACATTCAAACGTGATGTGACTTGAAAAAAAGTAAAATATGGAGTCTGTCTTCTCCACCTTCAAGTTACAGAAAATCTATGGAAGTTAAAGTTTATTGTCACATGTGCCAAGGCATAGTGATCAAGTTTGCTTGGCAAGCAGTCCAGCAAGATATCCCATGAAATTAAGCCCAGTACAGAATTGCAGAATCATGGAGAGAAGTCAGAATGGAGAGAGCTAAGCAACATTTTTTTCATTCAGGCATCTGATAATGGCAGGAAAGAAATTGCCCTTGAATCGGGTGTAGTGTGATTTCACACTCATGAACCTTCCTCTCGTCGGGTCGAGTGTCATGAGAGTTGTGTCCAAGGTGAGATGAGTCTTTTAAATTGCCCATACTGAATCTATTTAAGGTTTTTCTTTACCGGTATCTTGCAAAAGATCAACTGTTCTATTTTGTTGAATATACACCATTCCCCATTCCCATGTCAACATGTCTGTCCATGGCCTTATGCACTGCCAAACCAAGACCACCTGTAAATTGAAGGAACAACACTTAATATTCCATCTGGGCATTCTCCAACTGGATGACAATAATGTCAACTTCTTTGATTTCTGCTAGACCACTCCCCATTCTTTCTCTCTTCCCCATCCCTCTGTCTTCATTCCTCCAGCTCTCCACAAATTCAAAAACTTGTCCCAGGGTTGAAAGTAATTCAAATATCTTATCAGTATGGTCATATTCCAAACTTAGTATTGGTCATTTCTTTATCAGTATACCATCTTGGCCTTTACCTAGTTTTTTTCTACTGTTATGTTAATCATTCCTTTTCCTACCTTCGTTACGCTGGGCTCCTTTGTTTCATAGCCCAGAAACTTAATTTTTTTTGGAACTTAAGGGGATTACTCAGAGGAGCCTTCATTGATCTACCCTTTGAGGTCTTGAAGATGGCGAGAATTGTCTTCATTAAATGCTTGCTTTTCATTTACAATGAATGCTATTCCTTCCATCATGTCAATAAGGAAGGCAGCATATTTGTGCATATACTCCATTTTTTAAGTCTTCTGCTCGTCAATAACTCCCTGCTGGTGTTCATAATATTGCTCATAAATATTGAGGCTGGACAATTATGATGGGACTAGTTAGGTGTAAAACACCAAAGTCTGCAGATTCCACGATTGAAGTAAAAACACAAAGCTGGAGAAACTGAGCAGGTCAAACAACGTACTTCATATAGCAATGATAAAGATACATAACTAACATTTCGGGCCTGATCCCTTCATCAAGGTATGAGCAAAATGTAGACAGGCATCTGATTAAAATAGTATGGGGGGCAGTTGAGGGGCAGGGGGAGGATCACAGGGCCACACACAGGAGGTAATAGGTGAATAAGGGAGGGAGGGCTCAATAGCAAACAAGGGGAGCAGGTATGGCTCTGTGAATGGAGAGGGAGGGCGTGGAGAGCTGGAGGAATGAAGACAGAAGGTTGGGGAAGAGAGAAAGAATGGGGAGTGGTCTAGCAGAAATCAAAGAAGTTGACATTATTGTCATCCAGTTGGAGAGTGCCCAGATGGAATATTAAGTGTTGTTCCTTCAATTTACAGGTGGTCTTGGTTTGGCAGTGCATAAGGCCATGGACAGACATGTCGACATGGGAATGGGGAATGAAATGGTTGGCCAATGGGAGATCCTATCATTAATGCAGATACAGCAAAGGTGCCCAGCGAATTGAACTCCCAGTCTGCATCCAGTCTCCCTGATGTAGTCAAAGCCACAATAGAAGCACCAGATGGAGGAGTAGACTTTAGCAGATTAACAAGTGAAGAGTTGCTTCACTTGTAAGGACTCTTTGATGCCCGAATGGTAGCGAGAGAGGATGTGTGGGCACAAGTGTTGGACTTACTGTGGCTGAAGGGGATAGTGCCAAGGGGGCAATTAGTAGGAAGGGATTAGTGGATGGGAGAATCACAGAGGGAGCAGTGCCTAGAATGGCAAAGAGGGTAGGAATGGGGAAGTTGTGTCTGGTCTAGTAAAACACGAAAATCTGCATACACCATGGTTGAAGTAAAAGCAGAAAGCTGGAGAAACTCATCAGGTCAAGCAGTGTCCTTTATATAGCAAAGGTAAAAATACATAACCAATGTTTCAGGCTGATGATGGGACCATGTTGAAGGTGATGGAAATTGTGGAGGATAATATGTTGGATGCAGAGGCTAGTTGAATCAGATAGATTCTATCTAAGGCAAGAATGAGAACAAAGTTATTAAATAACAATCAACAATCACCACCCTGAAATGTTAATGCCATGTCTCATCCCCTGTAGAATCTCCAGCATTTATATCTGCATTTTTGATTTGCTGTTTTGAAAAGCAAAATGCTGATGTAACATTGGACACAAAGTAGCATGAATTCAAAATAGCAGGATCATTGTGCACGGGGCCTTTAGATAATCAGTAAACTCATACAAACCATAGCAAGGATTCTGATTCTTCAGCTTTGCTTAAATCTGCAGGTAAGACCATGAAGTCAGGAAGCATGATAATGCTAATGGTGAATAATGTATTGGCATACATCTTGTGCAACATACATATGCAATGAAATTCTTATTTTCTGCAGCTGAAAAGGTACTTGCAAAGAAACACTATAATAATAAACTAATTGAATTAAAAGAGTTAATAAATACATTAGATAGATAAATATTTACAGTTATCCTAGTACAGAAAAGTGCAGATAGTCATTTTGTGTAGTCTGTTGTTAATGTACTGAGAGGAGGTTCAAGAGTCTAATAGCTGTTGGAGGTGCTGCATTTCATGCTTTATTATTTTCTGCCCAAAGGTAGCAGTGAGAAAAGGTTGTGAGCAGGGTGGTGGGGGTTGTTTATGATGTTGGCTGCCTTCTTGAGGCAGCATCTCACATAAATGTCTAGAATGGATGGGAGGTCAAAGCCTGTGAAGTTTACTACCTTCTGTAGCCTTCCGCATTCCTCGACACTTGAATTACCAATTAAAACACAGGAATGGCTGGAAGAACTCGGAGCATCCACAGGAGGTAACGATATATAATCAATGCTTTGTGCCTCCACCCTTCTTCAAGGTATGGGTAAAAAGCAGGCAGTATTAAAAGGCTGGGGAGAAGGAAAGAAATGGCAGGGAGGGGAGCACAGAACACAGACAAGAGGTGATAATTGGACATGGATGTCTCCTTTCCTTCAGCTCTACATTCACAGTACCCACCCGCCATGATCAATTCTCACCTTTCCACTCCTGTCCTCCTACCATGCCCACCATTTGTATGTTGATATGAGCTCCTGAGACTCCTTATAGAGTAAAGGAGTTGCTTCTTCTCCCTCACAGTTGATTTGATGTACAGGATCTAGAAAACGCCCAGGCACATGAAGGTTCTGATTCTCTCCACCTCCTTCCCAACAGTGTCCTTCAGCCTCTCCTTCCTGACATCAGCAATAAGCTCCTTGGACTTGGTGACTTTTAAGAGCAAGGTGGTTGTATTGGCATCACCCCTGCATTCTGTTAGGGACCGATGATTGGTGAGGGAAGGGATCTGGATCTAAGATGGAAGGACATAACAATAAGGTGATGGATTTAGAAGGAAGTTGAGGGGACAGTCACTCAGGGAAAGACAAAGTGGTGGAAGCAGTTATGTTTGCTTCTTTAAAAAACAAACGGATAGCTACATGGATGGGAGGCGATAGGAGGGGCAGGGATCCAATGAATACAAGTAGGACTCATTGTTCAGCATGGACAAGCTGGGCCTGTTTCTGTGCTGTGGGACTCTATAACATTTGGGGGAAGGTGAAGACAAGGAGACACCACATCCTGGTGAAGAATAGAAGACTACTTGCAATCTTTCTGGCCCCACAAAGACAAATTCTAATTGTACCTTACTTTGATTCAGTTCTAGGCAAGTTTAATCTGGAAGATATACCTTCACCATAACCCTGTTCAGTTCTCATGTTGGAAATATAAATTAGGCATCTTTTGAATATCGGTCACAGCTTGTAAATATTTAAAGAGAATTTAGAGCAAACAATGAGAAGGTTGAGGTACTCAGTGGATCAGTCAGTATCTTTGGAGAAAAATGTAGACAACACTTTCCAAATTTTAATAATTTCAAAACATGTAATCTTCTCGAAAATGTGAGCGACGATTTTCTGAATTACTATCTCATTAATCCAATGAATCAAACTTTGTAGTTGCAGCCTTAAGTAACTTTAATGCATTGATAAAATGAATAAGCATTTTGCATAACTTTGCATTTCACATTGAGATTTTCATAATGATGAATAAACAAAACATACTGTATAATAATATAACGATATTTCACTTTAAACAGATAGAAGCCAAAATTAAGATGATTAAGTTTAATTCAAAGAAAAGTATCATCTCCTCCATAATTCTTCGGAGAATGAGATGCAAACTCTCTGTTCGCCCGGATATAACAACATATGATGTCATAGTAACTATGGTAACACTACAAACAACAATTTCTTAAAGGGATAGGCACCAAAATTAACTACGAATCAAAAAACAAGTGTTCAACCTTTACATTCCGGTCCCTAATTATTATAATAGACATTAATGACTAAAATCTAATAAATACTATTACAGATATAAAAGTAAATATTGTAAGTATAAGATTAGAAATCAAAACTTTCTGCTTCTTGTAAAAGAAACATTTTAGTAATAGGTTGATTTAAGTAACCAGTCTTGGTTTTAATCCGCACTTGCCGAATGAAACTCTTCTTGCCTGGAACTGTTTCCATGATTTTTCCCAGCAACCAAGAATTTCTTGCTGCAGAATCATCCATGACAATTACAATGTCTCTGCATACAAAATTACGTTTAGCTTTTTTGTCTTTCTTATAGTAATGAAAGATATTCTTTAATCCATCTTTTCCAAAATAAATCCACAATAAACTGTACTTGTCTCCATCTGCGTCTTGCACAAATATCTTCTTTCTGAAATTGACCCAGAGGCATTAAAGGTTTAGATTTAAGAAGTAAGAGATAATTCAGTGTGAGTGCCCCAATTTTTGTTATTGGACGACAATTTAAAATAGCTTTGATTTCACACAATAGTATCTGAAGATTGTTATCATTCAGTATTTGACTATTCAAAATTGAATGAACAATTTTTTTGATTGACCTGTGGGTGGGTTAAATATGCAATTAATTTATTTTGAAGTAATGTATTATGAATTTGATGTTGATTCCAGTTTTGAATTGCTTTTCATAACTCTAGTTGAGCTCCTGTAAAATTAGATGTGTTATCAGAACATAATTCTTTTACTTGACCACATCTGGTGATAAAACATCAAAGAATATTGATAAAAGAGTCTGTATCAAGTGATGACGCTACTTGAACATGAATGGCTCTCATAGTCAAACAAGTAAAAATAGCTTCGTATCATTTTTCAATACTCCTTCCTCATAATCAATTCCCATGTATGTAAATGGGGGTTCATCAGGTGAAACACTGTCTTGTGGTAAATCCGCTATCTGTTGCTGTTCAGGTTTAGCATTTGCACATCGACAATTAACACATTTTGATATAATTCTTTTGATCAATGTTGAAGCACCAAGTATCCAATATTTCTGCCATAATTCTGATAACACGTGATTACACCCCCATGACCTGTTTTTTCATATATATATGTCAAACAATTAATTCAGAAATATGTAATTCCTGAGCTAATATAATTGGATGTTTCACTTCTGGCATTATTGCTTTTTCCATTCTTCCTCCTACTCTCAATACTTCATTTACCAGAATAAGATTTAGCTTGTAAACACGACTTGCTTTAGTAACATTCAGATTCTTCTTCAATTTTGATATCTCATTATCAAACACCTTTTACTGACAAAAATGAATTATCTCTAATTCAGCATTCACCAATTCATCAACTGTTAGGTAATGGCTCTGTCAAGACTTCAGCTTCTCTTTTTTGATATGATGTAAAAACATAGTTTTTAATCTAAGAATCCATGCTACTGCCCTTTTTGAACAAAGTCATGAAGAATGATAGCAAATTAGTGGAATAATCGAATCATTCTCTTAAGATATTTGAATAGTATTCACATTAATGTTTTAGGTTTCTGGATCCTCCATTGAAAATTCTTTTAACTCTCCTGGATTTCGAGGCCATTCTTCTTGAGATTGTGAAAGAATTTGAGGACAGAACACCAAAATGTTGGCTCTTTTCCGAAATGATTGAACTTTTGATCCTCTGTTTTAACTTATCTCCATTGATTAGCATGCAAAACCTTTTCGATCTCATTTTTTTTGTTTTTTTATTAACATTTCACTGTGAACCACTACAATAACAATATATGCATTCATCATTAAAATATACACAGTGACATTTTCCCCTTTTTCCTCCCACCCTCCCCACCCCTAACATAAAGTAAAAGTTAAAAAAAAAGAAAAATAAGAAAAATAAATAAACAATAAAAGAATATAAAAGAAAAAGAAGTTGTGTTATCTTTAATTTTATTATTTTAAGAGGTGGAGGTTTGAAAGAGGTGGTTTCTAGGATACTCTATGTATGGTTTCCAAATTTATTCAAATAAAATATATTTTTCTTTTAGATTGTAGGTAAATTTTTCTAATGGAATACACTTTTTAAGGTTGTTTCTGTTTTCCAAGTTGTCATTGTGAATTTTTTAGCAGCTGCCAGTGCAATCATAATAAATCTTTTTTGAGTTTTGTCTAATTTTTAGCCTAATTCTTTGTCTTTTATGTTGTTTAACAGGAAAATTTCTGGATCTTTTGGTATCCTATTTTTTGTAATTTTATTTAATATTAAGTTTAAATCTTCCCAAATTTAAAAAAAAAATTTGTACTTGTCCAAATTGCATGTAATATTGTTGCAATTTCTTCTTTACAATGGAACTATCTGTCTGACATTGTTGGATTCCATTTTTTTTTAACTTTTGTGGTGTCACGTATAATCTATGTAGCCAATTATATTGTATTTTACAAAATCAAGTGTTTATTGTGTTATTCATAGTTCCTGTGCATATTTTGTCCCATGTTTCATTCTTTATTCGTATATTTAAATCTTCTTCCCAACCTTGTTTGGGTTTATATATTGTTTCATCATTTTCTTTGTATTGCAATTTTCTGTACATATTTGTAATATATTTTTTCACTCTCACTGTGCCTGTAATTAAGCATACATAGCAGCTATTTTCAGGTAATCTTAAGCTTGTTCCCAGTTTTTATTTTAAATAAGTTTTTAACTGATAGTATTGAAGTATTGTGCAATGTGATACTCTGTATTTGACTTTTAACTGTTCAAATGTTTATAAATTATTTCCCAAAAAGCAATCTTTTATTCTTTTAATCCCTTTTCACGCCCATTCTCTAAAAAATAAATTATCTATTGTAAAAGGAATAATGGGTTTTGCGTTAGTAGCATTTTTAGTATTTGATAATTTATCATCTTTCATTCCAGATCTATTTTCTTCCATGTTTTTATATATGATATAATATTGGTAAGTTGTTGCATTGTACCAGTCTTTCATCCCATTTATGAAGTATATGTTTCGAGTATATTTTTCTCCTAATTTATATAATTCTATCTTGAACTAATCTGGTTTTTCTCCAGTCTGATAAAATTCTGATAAGTATCTTAGTTGTGCTGCTCTATAATAATTTTTGAAATTTGGTAATTGTCCTCCTTGTTCATATATCTGCATTAATTTTTATACTCTTGATTTTTTTTACACATCCATAAAACTTTCTTATTAATTTGTTCAGTTTCTTAAAAAAATTCTGTCGAGGAAATTGGTAATGTTTGAAATAGATATTGTATCCGTGGAAATATTTTCATTTTGATGCAGTTTACTCTTCCTTTTAGAGTTATTGGTAAATTTTTCCATTTTTCTAAATCTTCTTGAAATTTTTTTATTAATGCTTGGTAGTTTAATTTATATAAATGATTTAAATTATTATCTATCCTGATAGCAAGGTAGCATATAGCCTGTGATTGCCATTTAAAAGGGAATTCATTTTTATATTTTGTATAATCAAGTATGTTCATTGGCATCACTTCACTTTTATTGATGTTAACTTTGTATCCTGATATTTCTTCATCTTTTTTCAATTTTATATTTAGCCTTTTTATTGATTTATTTGGGTCTGTCATCTGCAAATAAGCTAATTTTAATTCTTCTTCTTTTACTTTTATTCCCTTTATCTTCGGATCCCTTGTTATCAATTCTGCTAATGGTTCTTTGGCCAAAGCAAACAGGAATATGTTAGAAAGAGAAAAGGATTTGTTAAAAATAGAAGAGCAGCAGATAATGTGCATAAATTCATTAATCTAATCCACACAGCACAAATAAATAAAACACCAACTATAGCAGTGACTCTAGACACCGAGAAAGGTTTTGACAGGGTGGAATGGAATTATCTTTTTAAAATACTACAAAAAATCAAATTACCTGAAAAATTTATTAATTGGATTAGAGCATTATATAATGGACCTTTAGCAAAAGTAATAACAAATGGGTATGTTTCAGATCATCTTAAATTGTGTAGGTCAACCAGAAAGGGATGTCCACTGTCACCTTCCCTGTTTGCTTTGACCTTTTCGATCTTATTGATTTTGTTAGTCACAAAGGTACAAAACCTTATGGTTTTGTTATTAATATATTTAAGTACTGATGTACTATCAGAACAAAACAGAATCTGCTAACTACAGTAATTACTACAGTAATTCTCTTCTTAATAGAGTGGCCATTTTGCTTGCCATAGTAGCAGAATCAATTCCATTCGAGGTATGGTGAATGCCTTTAATGGAGCCACTCTGGCTTTTCCCATTAGAAAACCACAATGTACTCGCTCTTGGTTATTTTGCAGTACTAAATAACTGACAGTACCATAACCACCTTCGCTTGCATCAAAAAAATTGTGTAACTGAACAAATGTGACAATTCCAAAGTCTGGCCCCGAATGGCTCAAACGGTAGTCGCCATCTTACCCAGCATCTCCTCCGCCTTTCTTAGTGACATCATCTCTACCTTCCACTGCCCGGTTGATGTCACTTCCTCCGATGTGACATGGTCAACATGAAGGCCGCCATGTTGGCCATAGTGGATAATAAGAAGAAGGTTTTCAAGGATTGCAGAGGAATTTGGGCTGCTTAGAAAAGTGGGCTGAAAAATGGCAGATGGAATTTAATGCTGATAAGTGTGAGGTGCTTCATTTTGGTAAGAAGAATCAGAATAGGAGATAGACAGAGTGGATGTGGATAGACTATTTCCGTTAAGAGGAGGAAAGATTAAAACAAGAGGACATGAGTTAAGAATTAAGGGTCAGAGGTTTAGAGGTAACATGAGGGGGAACTTCTTTACTCAGAGAGTGGTAGCCTTGTGGAATGAGCTTCCGGGAGAAATAGTGGCGGTGGAGTCAATTGTATTATTTAAGAAAAAGTTGGACAGGTATATGGATGAGAAGAAAATGGAGGGTTATGGGCATTGTGCAGGGGGGTGGGACTAGAAAGGGGTGTTTGGTTCGGTGCGGACTAGAAGGGCCTAATGGCCTGTTTCCATGCTGTAATTGCTATGTTATGTTATGTTATGTTATGTTACCAGTCGGGCCTCCCCTCTTGCGACAGCGACAACAATGACCTGATCAGTGCACCGATACTCCTGGGCCATGACTTCCAGAGCCAGTTTAAGAGTGTAACAATGGTGTTCAGAGGACTGCAACCACCCATAGTGGTACACAACCCCCGGCTCACAGCCCCCTCACCCTGACAGCCAGCCCCTGCCTGCGGTCTCTCCACCCTCTGTCACTATTCGAGAACCTGACCCCAGATTTCCAGCCCATCACGTCAAAAAGCTGGTGCTATAATGCTGAGGATCAGGCATTTAAAAAGTCTGAGGTGCAGTGACTCCTGGTGGAGGGGATCGTAACTCTCAGTTCAAGCCCATGGTGGACCCAGGTCGTGGTGGTCATGGGCGGAAGTAAACCCTAAATGTGATAGATTACAGCCAGACGGTCAACTTCACTCAGTTTATCCCCTCCCCCCCAGATAGCCAATATGCTCAATAAAATATCCCAGTACAAAGTGTACTCCACAATTGACCTGAAATCGGTGTACCACCAACGCCCCCCCACCCTTCGCCTGGGGGACTGTAAATACACTGCCTTCGAAGCAGATGGCAGGCTTAGTCATTTCTTCAGGGTCCCCTTTGGAGTCACCAATGGAGTCTCAGTGTTCTAAAGGGAGATGGATTGGATGATAGACAGGCATAAACTGACAGCAATGTTCCCCTACCTTGACAATGTCACCATCTGCAGCCATGACCAGCAGGACTACGATGCAAACCTGGTGAAATGTCTAAGCACAGACAAGTCCCCGAATTTGAGTTATAACAAGGAGAAGTGTGTGTTTAGTGCCACTCGCCTAGCCATCCTTGGATGTGTCGTGTCATTGCCCCTGACCCCGACTGCCCATTAGGGTCCCCTTATGGAGTTCCCAATACTACACAACCTCCAGGCACTGAAATGGTGCTTGGGGTTCTTTTCTTACTATACCCAATGGGTGCCCAATGATGCTGATAAAGCCTACCCCTTAGTAAGGTCCACAAGCTTTCCTGAACAGTCTGATCTTCCTTTTTCCTTTGTTTCCTTGTTCATTCCTATATTTGTATCTGACACAACAGTTACAAAGGTACTTCCCTTCGGTTTCTGTTGAGACAATGATTTAGACTTCTTTACATCTTTAGAAACTATTGAAGTATCTTTAATATTTCCAAATACTGGTACAGTGTTAATATATACCTGACATTCCAAGAATTATACAACATCCTCAAAAGTGGTGTTCCTTCCGGAAAGTGTCTTAAGCTCTGCAATTTTGGTTCTCCATAATTCCCTCATCTTATAAGGTAATTTATTGACAATAATCATCCAATTAGCAAGCAAATTCAGCTCTTGCAAATGTACTCTACTTCCCATTGCATTACAACATCCCCTCAGAAAGAAGGCATATGCTTGCAAAGCATTTACATCCTCTGATTTTATTGCTGGCCAAGAAAGAATCTTGTCTACATGGGCCCTTGTGATTTGATGTTCATCTCCATAATGCTGATGCAATAATTCTTTTGCCCTTTTAACACCTTGGTCTGGATCCATATATTGACAACTTTTGACGAACTACTTCACCTGTCCTCCTGGATACTATTCCAGGTAATATAGACGATCTTTAGCGTTTTTAGTATTAATTTCAATGTGATGTTCAAAGGATTTCATGAACATCAGATATTGCAATGGATATCCATTAAAAACTGGAATTTCCTTCTTAGGTAAACCCTATGATCCTTGTTGCTGTGCTAACGGAGCAGAAATTTCATTTTGTTTTGCTATGAGTGATAATATATTGTCTTGTTCACCATGCCTTGCAACTGGTTGTCTTGTTGTGAATGGAGAATATGGAGCTTGGACTGGTGCCATAGGTGTAGGACCTTGAGTTGTGACTGATGGCATTGATGGGGATCCTTTGTATGTAAGTGATGGCATTGGTGGGGATCATTGACTTGTCTCTGGTTCTTCAGCAAAACGAAGAGACATCAATTGTTGAGAATGATCAACTCACATGATTGTCCCTTTTTGAAACACTCTCCTTTCGGGAAGGTTCATAAATTGTGCACTTGGAAGAGATTGAATGTTGCTAACCCTTTCCACAGAGTTGGTATTAATGTTTGGGCACTAGAAGCGTCACCCATGGCTCCTTGCTTGAGTAGACTCATTTCTTATGGCTACAATACCCATTGGTCTGCTGGAGTCCTAGGTGCTAGTCCTTTGGTTATTTAATTTTGAGCAATAGATTTTGCAGAAGCCTGAGCTAATGCTTTTACTTTGGCCATCTTCATAGCATATTGTTCCTCAAGATATAGTCTTTTTCTTTTCTCTCTTCAATAATCATTTTTGTTCTTCTTGCTGGAATTGTTGTTTCTTGATTTCAGCTTCTTGCCTCAGTTGCTGATTCTTCATTTCAGCTTCCATATCTTCTAGAGCATGTCTCTTTTCCAACGACTCACATTGTGTACAGGTAGCAGCCAAGTCTGCTTGCGCCTTAGCATGCGTAGCTGATATGCTTGAAGCACGCAAAGCTGTACTTGCTCTAGATGCCTTTGAAGACTTTGAAGATCTTCCTACGCTCATAACCTTGGAAATATTATCACCAGAATTCGCATCTGAACTTTCAGATACCGCTGATAGAGTCTCTATCTTCAGCATTTCACTTGGTACAGCTCCAGTGGGGCTGTGCAACATACATTCATCAGTTTCAGTTCCACTAATCTTTAAGACAGCTAATCAGGTCTGCAGTGCCTTATCAGAATCTTCTTCTTGTTTGGTAGTTGAAACTGCTTCTTCAATGGTGGCTGGCTCCAATCTCCTGCCAAACATTGTTGATCAACCTTGCTGGCTCAACTCATAATCAAACAATTCTTTCAGAGGAGTTGTTTGCTCAGGGTCTTTAGCACGAGAAGGCTTCTTCTTCTCCATCTTGGATTCTTCACACTGCAGCCTGTCTTCTCCTCTTCTCCTGGTTCCTGGGAACTGTAAACAAATTTGTATCTTGCATGGTCCCTTTAAGAGCATTTCTCTCACTGAATTGTCTCTGTGTTCTGCCCATAAACTTTTTTTTAAAATCAGGAGTTTGTATAAATTTTCAAAATATTCTTCTGCACTTCCTGCCAGATTCTGGCTGCTAGCAGATGGCTTATCGCTTTCAAGGTCACAGGTGTCTAGCCAGACCTGGCTCAATTTCAAACTCAAAATTGGCAGACATTTTCTCACAAAAACTGCTTCTTGTTAAAACTTAAATGCTTCTTGATTTTAAGTCAAGTTGAGTTATTTCAGACAAATTTTGTGAGGCTTTCTTCCAAAGTTCAAAATTATAGACCTTTCTTACAATAAAAATGTAGATGACACTTTCCAAGTTCTAATATTTCCCAATTTCAAAACATGTCATCTTCTAGAAAATGTGAGTGGCAATATTCTGAATTATTATCTTATTAATCCAATAAATCAAACTTTGTAGTTGCAGCTTTTAGAAGCTTTAATTCATTGATAAAACAAATAAACAGTTTTATAATTTCACATTGATATTTTCATATCGATGAATAAACAAAGCATACTGTATAATAATATAAAAATATTTCATTTTAAACAGATTTAAGCCAAAATTAAGATAAGACAAATTCAAAGAAAAGTATCTCGAACTTATATCCATAATTCTTCGAAGGATGAGATGCAAACTCTCTGTACACCCAGATATTATGACATATGACATCATAGTAACTATGGTAACTCAACAAACAAAAATTTCTTAAAGGGATAGGCACAAAATTAACTACGAATCCAAAAAACAAGGTTTCAACCGTTACACAAAATAGATCGAAGGTCTCAAAAAAGGATCCCAACCTGAATCATTGACTGTCCATTTTTCCCCATGGATTCAGTCTGACCCAATGACTCCCTCCAATTTCTCATTGTTCCAGCATCAACTTGCACTCAATGTTAGCAAAATTAAGGAACTGATTGTGGAATTCAGGAGGGAGAAATCAGGAGAACATTAAACAGTCCTCATCGAGGGGTCAGCAGTAGAAAGGCTTAAGAATTTCAAATTTCTGGATGTCAATATCTCTGAAGATCTGTCCTGGGGCCTCCTTGTTGATACAATCACGAAGAAGGCTCACCAGCAGGTATACTTCGTGAGGAGTTTGAGGAGATTTGGTATGTCACCAAAGACCTTTGCAAATTTCTACAGGTATACTGTGGTGAGTATTCTGATTGGTCATTGCACAGTCTGGTTTGGAGGTGCCAATGCACAGAACGGAAAATAAACTACAGAGTTGTGAACTTAGCCAGCACCATCATGAGTACTAGTCTTCACTCCATTGAGCATATCGACAAGATGTGGTGTCTTAAGAAAGCAACCTCAGCTTCCTCAAAGACCCTCAGCACCAAGGCCATACCCTCTTCACACTGCTACTATCAGGAAGGAGGTACAGGAGGCTGAAGACAAACATCCAGTGACACAAGGACAGCTTCTTCCCCTCTGGCATCAGATTTCTGAATGGACAGTGAACCCCAGTCACTACCTCACTTTTTCTTATTTTGCACTAATTGCAAAATTTGAATTATTTTAAAATATAATTTTTAGCAATATAATGCTGTAATGCTGTCACAAAACAACAAATTCCATGACGTGCTCATCTCAATAAATTCTCATTCTGAATTCTCTTGTGTTTCTCTTTTTCAAAAAGAATGAAATTGTCCTGCAACATGTATCCTTGAGCCAACAAATTTAGCATTGCATTTAACCAGATTAGACTGGAGGGTCGTGGGCAAGCCCATGACCTTATTTGAACAGCGCCTCCAGGTTTCTGGCATGCGGGGAGAAATAAAATTGAGGCCTTTGCCTCAAAAGAAAACAAAATGCTGTTCAACAGATTGGCAGATTCAGCTGAAAATGACAACTGTTCTACTTCCATTACGGTTTTTACAGTAGTGAATTTGTAAACAAAGCAAACTGCTGGATATTAAAAGCATGCATTCATTCTGTATTTCGGAATTTCATATGGTAACATTTTGTTCACATAGACTTCCTTAATGAGGAATAATTTATTCCTAGTATTAACAGGTAGCATTTGTAACATTTTCAGTTGAACTTTTGTTGTTGCCAAGACTGGTGGTGGTTCTATAAACAGCAATCACAAAATTGTTTGCATTAAGGTCTGTTCAGTATATTTTCATACATATTCCCTAATTGGAAGGAATGATCCCTCTTTCAACCTGCTTATCCCATCTGCAATTTTAACAGCTTTAGATAAATGTACATTTTAAACAATTTTTGATTATATTAATATACTTTATCAAAAATAGAAATCACACCATTTCCATATTACGATTCTAAATGTACCTAATGTCGATCGTCTTGGATCAGCAGAATTCTATTTTCATCATTTTGTTTATGTTAAGTGTATCTCAATATATTTTATTCAATTCACATACTTCATTCCATTTCTGTACAATTTTTGCCTTTTTTACTTCATTTTGCGTAATTTTGTCAAGCTGCAGGAATAAATCCAAAGTTTTAACTGAACAATTTTCCAAAACATAAGTCCTATTATTTCACAAGCGTGCATCCTTAAAACACATTGGCTTCCATTTGACTATCCATTATTTAGCCTGGCTAAAAATAGACAATACTGATCCACATGAAAGAGATGGTTTCAACTGCCAGGCAGCCGAAAAGGAATCAAGCTCAATATTGAAGCAAGTGGTCTAACATGTGGCCAGTCATACTCATGTTTTAAATCACCATTACACAGTTGGTTCCAGCAAATGTCAATGAGGATTATTTTAAAGAAAGACAATTAACATTTGTGTGACTTTTGCAGATGGATATCAATTTTGAATTAATCTTTCCAATTTTGAAATTTCAGATCATAATCAAACAGAAAAGGCTAAAAACCGGACTTATCTATGATAGATCAGGACAAGGACAAAAATTTATACAGTTAAACCTTTGGTATCTGGCGCCTATGGGAATTGGTAGATGTAGGATAAGTTTCTGGTTGCTTGTGACTTCTACAATGCCTAACTTATACTATACTGTACTTTCACTGAACAAACTTCTTTTCCATTAAAAGCTATGCCTTAAAGCATTTTACTTTATTTTCAGTCACATTCTTTTAAAACATTTAACTGTCGCTACATTTACAGGTTCCTCTCCCTCCACCAAACTGCCCGAAAGACGAGCAATAACATTATAGATAATTAACCCCTTCTACCCCAAGCTTACAGATAAAGCCTTGATAATATACGTAATAAATATAAAGACTCTTACTAAGCATAGATTAGGAGACACTTTAAGACAGTCACCCCAACAATGAGCAGCATCAACCAGTTCTTAATCCTGGGCAATGTCATTGGTGTTTCACACAACTTGGTTCAAATAGCTGCTATGAGCAAAGCACAACCAAGGCAGCCTGCTGTCTGAATATCTGTTCCCATCTTCACCAAAGTTTTATGTCTGTAGTTCTCAACCTTTTTCTTTCCACTCATATACCACTTTAAGTATTCCCTATGCCATAGGGAATAAGGGATTGCTTAAGGTGGTATGTGGGTGGAAAGATAAAATTTGAAAACCTCTGTTTTAATCGTACCTAATTGACTCGTTATGTGCACGGTCTCATATCTCCAAAGGTAATGGGCCAATAACAATTTTTCTCAAGCAAAATATTTCAGTAACAATTGAGTCTAGAGCAGTGATTCTCAACTTTCCCTTCCAACCCACATACCACCTTAAGCAATCCCTTACGAATCACAGAACACCAATGGCATAAGGATATGGCATAAGTGGAAAGAAAAAGGTGGAGAACCATTGATTTATGGGTTACTTCAGATAAATGTTTCTTTTATAATTTTAAACTTCTACTGTTTATTTTTTCCTATTTTATTCTTATTTATTTTAATTATTTTTAATTTATTTCCTCCAATTTTTTTTGCCAGTTGCTTGAGGCTGACAGTTGCTTAATTTCTGGATACCAGGGGTTTTACTGCAGTTATGATTCTTGGCAGTATTAGACTATTGTAATATTAACCCTTCCACATAAACAGTGTCTGGTCTTAGAATATGATTTATACAAATTAGCATTCAAGATCTCCTAGCTAATTTTTTTGTTCTTGATTATATTTGGAAATATATAGGGTGATTAAAAAGGCAATAGACAGAAATATCCAGGTAGCATAGTGAAATCCAGCAACTGAACAAAACCCAGCCTCATTAACCTCAGAGGTGTTCCTTCTTACCAGAGTTACTTTGCTATAATCCGGCTTTCAAAGTTACATCAGTGGTGCAAAGATGAGAGCTGAAGAAACTCAAGCCCATCATCCCAAACCAAGATATACCTCAGTGGAAAGATTGGTATTGGAAATGCAGCAGAGGGTAAAAGTGCATTGGCTATAGAAGCAGTGTAAGACACTCCAGGGATTTCTTTTTTCACAGTAGCTGGTTGTGATTCTATTCAATATTGTTTACATTTAGATTTGTTTGGTATATTTTAAAATTTCTTATCTTTCCATTGGAAGAAAAGCTAGATTTCTCTTTCAATCTGTTGATTTTAATTTTAATCTCTCCAAATGTATATAGGGCTTAGCAATAATTAACTTGAACAAACTATTTTTATTCCCCAGCCTCGCACTGCTATTGGTGGGGGTGGTGCTCTAAATGCCATGATCTTTCTCCTCATTCCTTTGAATCCAAACCAGAAAGGGCCAATACTCCATGGCCATATTTTACACAGATAACAAAATTATGCCGGCACAGAAAACTACAACAATACTGGTTTAGCAGTGGATTGCAGGATCCATCCTGATTTATCAAGGTTGTGAAAGGGTTGCTTTAAAACTCCCATTATTCTTTAGGTACTTTAAAAGTGCTTGCCTCCTGGGAACATCCATCAGTGTATCTCTTGCAATTGTCATTAACAATTGCAGCAAGTTTTACACTAAATTCATTGGCCCTTTCAGTTTCTTCCATAAAAAAAATTCAGAGGCCATAAAAATTTAGGCAGTTCCAACAAATCTAGAATATCAACATGCAAAATTCTTTGGGACTGGTAACATGATCTACTTAGAGAAAAGCATCCCTTTCTATTCACCAAGTTTGGAGAGCTTACTGCAACAGTTCACAATACCACACCATTACCATTCATAGCTTTTTGCGTAAGAACGATAACTTGTATTGATTTACTTCCTCTGATGTCACAAAGCACTCCAGGATGTTTCTTCGGAGAGTCATCAATTATATAATTTCATTTGTACTGGTGCCTAACTATTCCTATCAGATTGAATGAACCTCCTTACTCTCTTGAACAATGCCAAAACCTGACAAATGTGCAGCAATATGACTGATCAACTTTGCACAGAGCTTCCCTAGCTACTTGCAACAAGTCAGTGAAGGAAGGTGAATGGCTCTGGCAAGTTTTAAAGCCACAACCACGTGCTTGGATGAGTCAATCTAGAGTGAAGGTCTTGCAGCAGAGATGAATGACTTCAGAAGACTGCTTTTCTCATCTACAATTTCTCTCTGAGAGCTTCAAAAGACCTCTATTTAATTCATAGATATGGGGAGGGATGTATCCACTGCTTCATTCTGTACAGTAGAGTACAATGGCAATTTCATTGCAATCCCCTGATTACATTGTAGCTATGGATAGAGTAATTGAGTTTTACAGTGCCAAAATAGCCCCATCAGCCCAACTCATCCAGACCCACATAGTGCCATCCTGAGCTAGTTCCATTTGCCTGCAATTAATCCATGTACCTAACCTATCCTATTCATGAATCCATCCAAGGGCCTCTTAAATGTGCCCAACTCTACCAGCTTATTCCATATGCCCTCCACACTCATGGCCAATATTTTTTCTTCAACACATGCAATCAAGCAGTAGATTAAAAGGCCCATTTAGTTAACTGCATTTGTGGTGAATGACAGCAATGTTTGTCCTCACATCATCTTTGGCTTGGCTTCGCGGATGAAGATTTATGGAGGGGGTAAAAGTCCACGTCAGCTGCAGGCTCGATTGTGACTGACAAGTCCGATGCGGGACAGGCAGACACGGTTGCAGCGGTTGCAGGGGAAAATTGGTTGGTTGGGGTTGGGTGTTGGGTTTTTCCTCCTTTGTCTTTTGTCAGTGAGGTGGGCTCTGCGGTCTTCTTCAAAGGAGGTTGCTGCCCGCCGAACTGTGAGGCGCCAAGATGCACGGTTTGAGGCGATATCAGCCCTCTGGCGGTGGTCAATGTGGCAGGCACCAAGAGATTTCTTTAGGCAGTCCTTGTACCTCTTCTTTGGTGCACCTCTGTCACGGTGGCCAGTGGAGAGCTCGCCATATAACACGATCTTGGGAAGGCGATGGTCCTCCATTCTGGAGATGTGACCCACCCAGCGCAGCTGGATCTTCATCAGCGTGGACTCGATGCTGTCGGCCTCTGCCATCTCGAGTACTTCGATGTTAGGGATGAAGTCGCTCCAATGAATGTTGAGGATGTAGCGGAGACAACGCTGGTGGAAGCGTTCTAGGAGCCGTAGGTGATGCCGGTAGAGGACCCATGATTCGGAGCCGAACAGGAGTGTGGGTATGACAACTCCAAATATAAAATATAAAATATAAAAGATCATTTCAATTGCTTTGATTTGTTTTTGTTTGTTCATGTGCCTTAAGAGCAGTACGATTGGTATTAGTAATGTCACCCAGTTGTGTCGCACCTGAAAATGTGATTGCTGATAATTGTTGGAAAACTATCATTTTTTGATGTTGTGATTCCTTTTCATTTCAAAATATGTTTATAATTTAATTGTTTGCAGTGTTTTTGAGGGTTTGCAGACTGCGTACATGAATCCTGTCACAAAGTCCACAGCTTCCCCTTCCTTAGTACAAAAGTTCCTTAGTGTAACCCAGAAAGGAACTTGATTTACCACCTTAATGAAGGTAAGACATTTGACTTCAAAAGTTCTCTTTCAGAATCACAATTTTTCTTAAAGTCTGATTGTTTAAAAAGAGTTTTCCAATCTGTTCCATGAAATGAGTCCAACACCACTAAATGTACAGCAATTACTCTCTGCTTGGAATGTGGCAGTCATACAGCCATATTAAATCGTGTTTGCACTTACTTCAAAATTAATCCAACTATGAATGAAGTATAAATTTTGGGCCAAAATTTCTTATTGGCAAAAACAGAAATCCACCATTATGAATGTAAAACGTATCAAGCACATATTCACAGAAATGAGTGATGGCTCTATCCAAAACCTCAATGCCCATTCTGTTTTTCTTACATATATTGATCAGTCGGTTCTAAAAATATACAAACTAATGCGTTAACCACACTTGATCCATCAGTGCATTTTCTGGAATCTTTAAAACGGTTCCTGATGTGGGTTAGCCACTGCTTATTTTTCTCCAATAAAACCTACTCTCTGCCAAACCTCTAAGCTACCGAGGACAAGAGCCAAATATTGACATTTCCATTGATTTCTGGGGTAGTATTTAGCTAAAATGAAGAAAGTACAATTATCTTTAAAAAAAAATCAGCATTTACTACTTCCGTTTTTGGTAATATGAAGGGCACCTATAACGTAAAAAAAATGTTGCGTCTACATGAACTCTTCCATCAACTTTTTCATGATTAATTCCAAAAACAAATTTACACTGGGACCAGCAATTCCCCAAAATCCATAAAATAAACTGTACAAAATTTCAGCAATTATATAAAACATGTAATGAGAAGGGATGTGCTGTTCATTCAGTGCAGTCTGCTCCGCCACTGAGAAGAAAGCTGAAGGGCACAAGACAGTCCTTTCTTTCTGCTTCCATTTCTCTAACCCCCTTTCTCCTTTTGATGCATCATCAATTACTCAAAGACTGAGGTTGAGAAACCAATAGGCTTTTGTTCACTAAAGAACAAAGGCACATCCATGCTGCTCAACTGTCCTGCACTGTTGGCTATGCGGGGGAGGGAGTACAAATCTAATTGTGTGTACCTGATGGTGACCATCCTGTTCTTTTCCCCATTCCCCACTATCACTACCTGTGCTCTCCAAGGGCTGGTGCGGGATTCGATGAACCCTTCCTTAAGTAAACACTGTACCTCTGCCCGAATGAAGGACCTGTTCCCAGCACTGGACCACCTACTTTTAGTGGCAACAGGTTTACTTTCGGGGGTGAGGTTAGAAAACAGTGGGGGAGGGGTAATTTTAAGTGTGGAGAGCCCGCAGATCACACATGGTGGGCGACTGGGTTGTTGGCTGTGCATAATGGTGAGGGGTGGAGGACGGAATGCAGCGATCAGTTTGAAAATTGCCAGAGACAGTGAAGGGCAGATAGGGCCCGTCAAACTGCATCGTCATGCTTTTAAGGTGACATTGAAAATCAAGTCCCAGTAGCAGAGCAGCGCAGAGTTGGATCATTTGCAAAAGTTTAAAACCTTTATAGTATGTACCCCACATGATTAGAATTAATACACAGTATCCCTGGACATCTCCCCCTCTGGAGGCCAAGGAGACCTTCTGGTTCACCTGCATTACTGCGAGGGAGAAGCACCACACTGTGCCGGGATGTATGAAGCTCTTTCTGCTCCCACTGTCAAATAGGCAACTAGTCATGTGGCCATTTACCTTAATGCCCATCATTGACCTGGTGAACTAATTTCGGCGGTGTTGGTTGAATGTGAGGGAGGCCAGTGTTATCACTGTTATGGAGGATGTTGGTGTCAAAGATGGCAGCCCCCACGGCCTGCATCCAGCGCTGCTGGATCCCAAAACTGGTGTCAAGATGGGAGTCCTCATGGTCTGCACATGGCCATGGTGACATCCAGGATGGCGGTCCCCATGATCTGCATGCAGTGCTGCCAGGAAGGGGTTTAGACTTACACACTTTGATGTAGTGTCCCTTCTTCCTGCAGCTGGAGCAGGTTGAATCTTTCACTGGGCAGCGTTTCCTCTGCTGCTTGCCCAAGCTGCAGAAGTAGCATTTGGAATGCTCCTGGAGAACCACGGCTGTTGTCGGATCACCGACAGAACCGGGCAAAAAAAGGTGAGAGGCATTCGCAGAGCACTGCTGCTGTGATCAATTTGTTAGCGGAGTGAAGGGATGGCAGCATGTCCCAATATGGCGGCATCCAGGGTAACTATGAGGCAGCCACGTTACGGAGGCCTACTCGAGGGCCATTTCCAGTGTATCTACCAGCTCAACTGCTTTTCGCAGACTGAGTTCCCCTTATTCCAAAATTCTCTAGTGGATATAGTTCGACCTGATCCTGGTGACTTAGGCATCCTTGATCAGGTCCTCTGTGCACTCAGCAGCAGTTATGGCCTTACATTTACAGGACCTTTCAGTGGGTTCACAGGGTCTAAAGGTACTTGGCATTCAACTCATAGATCTCTGTTTGCGGATCACTAGAAGGTGTTTGGTGTAGACAATGTTAATATTTCACAGGTTCTGGCCTTTAAGAACATTCATGGCCTCCTGGTCTGACGTGACATTTCTGATCATGGAGTACTCCAGGGTGCTGACTCGGGATGCAGCACGTGCAATTTATCAGTCTCTGACCGCACGATGGCTGAAGATGTCTGCAGGAATCCTTCAAAATGGTGTAGCCAGAGTTCAAAGTTGGTAGATGCCTCAGGTGATTGAGGGTCAATTTCCAGCTTTTCTGACTTCAGGATCTGCTCCATTGCAAAAAACTTTTAGTGAATAAAATTATGCACCATCAATTAATTACTCAAAGACTGAGGTTGAGAAACCAATAGGCTTTTATTCACTAAGGAACAAAGGCACATACATCCATATGGCTCGACTGTGCTCACTGAGGAGGGGCTGTGGAACAGTCACATTTATACAGGTGCTTGGGGGAGGGGGCCACAGGTACAGCCGGCCAATGGGTGTGCCCGACCAGACAAACACATAAAACAGTGGTTTCCCACTCCTTTGTCTTCTTCTTTCACCTGCCCACCTGTATACCTGACCCTTCCAGTCTCTCACTCTTTTACACTCTGCCCTCTTCTTTGTCCCCTTTCAGTTCTCCTTCTGCCATCTACTGTATTTCGCATTCATGTATCATCCTCTCATCCCATTCTCACCTTCAGTTCCTTTCACTTGCCCACTCTCCCTTTAATCAATCTTCAAGCCAAAATTACTCCAACCTTTCACATATTGTTCCCATCTGGATAGAGATCTACCACAAGATCTAGAACTGATTTTCCAGTCTACAAATGTATCCTAGAATTAGACTGTGCAACACCAGGTATTATAGTGATGGAAGTGACCAAGACGTGAGTGGAACAACTTTTCTCATGTTTTACAGAGACTATTGTAAGAGACTATTGTAAGATCACTTCTGGGAGATTTGTCGTGTTCATCAGTGCTATTTTTTTTGCCCTGCATCATACTCTGGCAGTGAGATTTTTATCAGAATTTTCTGAAAAACAAAACAACTTAATTCACTCACAGCACAGCTGGTTTTCACTCATGAAAAATAATCAATTAAAGGGACAATCTCACTAAACTTTATCGCTCTTGTTCTTGTTTTACCTTGGACAGTGCAGGAAGAGTACTGGTTGGCTCCATTGAGCATCATGTCCTCTAGGGTCCCAAGCACATTTAATAACAGGTCTGTTTAAGGGAATAAGAAATAAACTCGGGAGTCATTCAGCCCTCATACTTTCATTGGTTATTCAATGAGATCAGAGCTGATCTTTTATGCTAGCATTACTTTCCTGTCTGGACCCATATTTCTGATTTCTTTAATATAAAAAAAATCAATTGATTTCTGTTTTTAATATGCTCCATAACTGACCCCTCTGGTAATATTTGTCATCCCCTCATTTTGAGATTGTGACCCCAGATGATAAATACCACATTCAAGACAAAGCAGCAAATCTGTATTCATCCTGCCAAACCCCTGAAAAATTGAATGTTTCAATTAGATCGAATTTCAATTTCTAAATCAAGACAACACAAGCCAGTCCTGCTGAATCTCTCTTCATGTCACAATGCCACTATACCAGAAATCAACCTGCTAAACGTCCATCTCATTTCCCCTTTCACAAATACACCCTTCTTTAGGTTGGGAGTTTGGAAAAAACTGCATTCTCAGAAAACATATCTCAGTTAAATTGAGAAGAATGAACAAAATTCATTGTGGAAATTTTGGTACATTGCATTCCTCCAAATGGAGAGATTTATTTTTAATCATAGCAAAAATCTTTATAAAATGAAGAAGCATACTTTAATTGATCAATGGCATTTTGGTGAAAATTCACAAAGCATGAAGTATCTGGTAGGTTCTCACTGTATATTTGAGCAAATTATCATTTCCTTTTCCTTTTAAAATCTTTTTATTGATGTTTTAAAATATAAACAATTGTCCAGTATGGTCTACAAGATGGTCTACAAGATTCAAGAAAGAAAAATAATTAAAACATTATACAATAATATCATAAAAAGGAAATCCAGAGCACAGAGCATAGTCATTACAATAAAATAAGATTTAACAACAGTGCTCTCTTTTTTTCTCTTCTTCTTCTATAATAATTCTATCAATGTTTACATTATTTGCAATTGAACAAAACAATTATCTATTATATAATAAAAATCAAAAGAAAGAAAAAAAGAAAGAAAGAAGGAAAGAAAGAAAGAAAGAAAGAAAGAAAGAAAGAAAGAAAGAAAGAAAGAAAGAAAGAAAGAAAGAAAGAAAGGGAAAAAGAAAATCCCAAAAATTAAAAAAACCTTAAATCAAAACCACCCATCCGGAACCAGACGGAACAGCACCAGAGGATCGAAACACTCAAACTATTATTTCCACTGCAACAAAAGCCAACTTAACACTTTACTTCCTAACTAATTATCTGGCCTTTCTGTATCTGACCTTTTATTCATCATGTAAGGACATCAGGTATAAATGCAAGAACAATTATAAAATGCAAATCATTTGGAGGGATCCCTGCCTACTTCATCAGTTGCACTGGCTGGTAACCTGCCCATGTTAACCAAGAGACCAAGGATATGGGAATTCCAAAACTTTTTGGGTCGACCACTTAGAAAGCCAAACGGAAATTCCAATGCAACTGGCTGTTGCCCAGGATGTCTGGGTACCAGACCAAATTCCAAGCATACCAGCAGACTATCACCAAAGTTATGATAGGGATACAATGGAATGGCAATTATTTTTCAGGGTTTGTATATCTTAGCCATAACAAACTGAAGACTATATTTTAAGAGTCGGGTGCTTTGTCCATTTAAAGTCAGAGAAAAAATATATATATAATTTCTCATTTGAGAACTAGCCTGGTTTTTGATTTTTTTTTCTAACTTTATATGTTGGGATAAATTGAACACCCAAGTACTGAGGTGAGTTCAGCAAAAGAGCACACACATAACATATTGGATGAAGTTGTGAAAGATGATCCATTGAATAGGAAGGCTGATGGAATGGGCTGTGAGGTGCAGAGGAATTCTGTTCTCTCTCTGTACAAGAGGACAGAGAGTGAGAGCAGTGTTCAGGATGGTTCAGGATGAAGTTCAAGCTCAAGTTTATTGTCATCAGATTATAGATATAGATATATATATATATATATATATATATACACACATACAATCTGATGAAACAGCAGATGATAGTGCACCCACATGGACACAGAGTATACCCTAGACATAAATGACTAAAATATATAGCGATCCAAAATAAATATAGAGTTAAACCCCTGATATCCCAAATTCCATTAACCGGCTGCCTCAAGCAGCCAGGAAAATAAATCGCAGAAAATAATTAGGTAAAAAATAAGGATGTTTAAAATTGGAATGCCTCGGCATTAGTTCACCCATCACACAGCATGCAATCTCAAATAACTGGAAAATGCACTTATCTGGCATCTACCAATCCCCATCGGTGTCATATACCAGGGGTTTTACTTATATAAAAATAATTTATGAGTTTCTAGAATTGTTTAACAGTCTCACCTCCTGGGAGCAAACATAACAGTAACAAGACAGAAACTTAACAGATGGAGATACTGGGAGAATGGAACAAAGTGCTTACAGAAGGTAGGAGGAAATTTAGTCAACCATGGGAGTCTGTGGGCTTGCAATGTATATTCGGCACAGCCTATCCCTGAGGTTGAGAAAATCAAGGGAAGAGTCAGCGATGTACCACATGAAGTATGAAAAGGGCAGAAATTGGCAGTAAAAGTCATGACATTTTCAAGATCTGCATGACTTCCAGTGGCTACATCTTAGATCAGAAGGAAGACAGCTATGCAGCCTAACCAAAGAAAACTTTAGATAGGCCATACTTGGAATACTGTCTGTAATCTGGTTGCGTCATTACAGGAAAGGTATTGAGGCTTTGGAAAGGGCATAGAAAAACCTTGCCTGATTGAAAGGGTTTGAACTATAAGGAGAGATTGGACAAACAGGAATTGTTTTCTCTAGAGCATTAGAGGTTGAGGGAAAACATGAAAATTTATAAAATTATGAGAGGTATTGATGAGGTAGAATCTTATTCTGAGGATAAAAATCTCATACACCAGAAGACATATGGTTTAGGTGAGGGGAGAATCTTTAAGGGAAATATATGGGACAAGTTTTTACACAGTGATAAATACCTGTAACAGGCTGCCAGGTTAAGCAGATGCAACAGTAACATTTAAGAGGCATCTAGATAGACTCATGAATAAGAAGGATATTGAGGAATATGTATCAAGTACAAGCAGCAGAGATTCTGTTTAAATTGGGCAACAGGTTTAGCAGAGGCATGTGGGCTGAAGAACCTGTTCCTGTGCTTACTGTTTCATGTTCTATGTTCTATGCAAAAGGGGTGGAGTTCAAAAAGAAGTTGTCAATTGTGAAGTTCAGCCAGACAAAGAAGCCTATAGGAGGAGGGTAACTGATTGATCCCTTGTTCAACGAAAGCAGACTGCAGTAAATAGGAGCTGGTTAGGACTGGGAAGTTGGAAACTTCATAGTCATGGAGTGATAGAGCAATACAGCATGGAAACAAGCACATGAGCCCACGGCCATGCCAGCCAGGTTGCTGCTCTAAGCGGGTACCTTTTGCATGCATTTGTTCCAAAATATCCCTGAAGTTTTCTGTGGACTGCAGAATGCAAAAGAGCAGAGTGATCCGGGTATACAGACACATATTTAATTGAAAGTGGCATCACCAGGCAGATAGGGTTGTAAAGAGAGCTCTTGACACATTTGCCTTCAGAAATCAAAGTCTTGGGTACAGGAGTTGGGATGTTACGGTGAAGTTGTATGAGGCATTAGTGAGGCCAGAATTGGAGTATTGTGCGCAGTTTTGGTTATCTAACTACAGGAAAAGAGTACTGCAAAAGTTCACAAGGATATTCCCAGGATTTGAGGAACTGAATAATATGGAAAGTTTGTAAAGGTTAGGACTTTATTCCCTCGAGCGTCAGAGAATGGGAGGAGATTTGATAGAGATGTGCAAAATTATGAGGGGTATAGATAGGGTAAATGCAAGCATGCATTTTCCACTGAGGTTGGGTGAGGTGAGGACATGAGTTAGGTGAAATGTTTACATTTAAATTTAAATTTAGACATTGCAGAGCACGTCGAAAGAACCAAAGACTTGTTGATCCAAATCAAGGCTTTTATTAACTAAAAGACTGGAGCATATCACAAGTAGGTCGACGAGTCCAGAATGACCTGGTCTGACTAGGAGCAACCCTTTAAGACCTGCCAGTAGGCTTGGCTACGTTCTTAGCCAGTCACAGTTATCCTACACTTCTTCTTTCTTTGGCTTGGCTTCGCGGACGAAGATTTATGGAGGGGGTAAAAAGTCCACGTCAGCTGCAGGCTCGTTTGTGGCTGACAAGTCCGATGCGGGACAGGCAGACACGATTGCAGTGGTTGCAGGGGAAAATTGGTTGGTTGGGGTTGGGTGTTGGGTTTTTCCTCCTTTGCCTTTTGTCAGTGAGGTGGGCTCTGCGGTCTTCTTCAAAGGAGGTTGCTGCCCGCCAAACTGTGAGGCGCCAAGATGCACGGTTTGAGGCGTTATCAGCCCACTGGCGGTGGTCAATGTGGCAGGCACCAAGAGATTTCTTTAGGCAGTCCTTGTACCTTTTCTTTGGTGCACCTCTGTCACGGTGGCCAGTGGAGAAGCTGGTTAGGACTCGCTATATAACACGATCTTGGGAAGGCGATGGTCCTCCATTCTGGAGACGTGACCCATCCAGCGCAGCTGGATCTTCAGCAGCGTGGACTCGATGCTGTCGACCTCTGCCATCTCGAGTACTTCGACGTTAGGGATGTAAGCGCTCCAATGGATGTTGAGGATGGAGACAACGCTGGTGGAAGCGTTCTAGGAGCTGTAGGTGGTGCCGGTAGAGGACCTATGATCCTACACTACAATCTGTACATATACACATTGGTGATAGAATCTGTACTATCACAGACATACAGCATGGTAGTGTGCGATTTCTGCCCATGAGTCCATGACGCCCAATGTACTCCCAATTAACCTTCAACCCTGGTATGTTTTATGCAGAATATTTGGGAGAACTTCTTCACTTAGAGGTTGGTGAAACTATGGAATAAACTCCCAGCAGATGTGATGGATGCAGATTCAATTCCAACATTTAAGAGAAATGTGGATAGGTATGCGGATAAGAGAAGATAAGAGAGGTACGGAAGGCTAAGGTCTGGATACAGGTCAATGGGTCTTGGCAGAATAAATGTTCAACATGTATCTGAAGGGCTTGATTTTTGGTTCTACGGTTCTAAGTGCAGTCAGAGTTTCAGAAGATGTGACACACGCTGCCTTGTACCATCAACCCTTCCAGAAAATGTGAACACCTCAAGGTTCCTTTATTGTCAGGTACATAAATATGTAAAGTTTGTTTACTTTTGTTTGCCCTGTAAATGCACACAAAGAGCCACTACTTGTCCAGTCTTTTTAGAAGAGAAGGAGAAACAAAAGGGAGTGTCTTCGGAGATACTGAGGGTCCATGATCTCGCCACCTCCTGCAATGATGCCGCAGCTGCACTCCTGTAACCTCTGTAGCCACATGGCCTCTCGTGCATTCCTGCTGTGAACCTGAGCTCTAGGCATTCAAAGTCACCCTCCTCGGCCCCTGGTTCTGCACCGGCGATACAATTAAAAAGCTGTCAATGCCCGATCCCCCTCATGATTCCTGCTCCTGCTACCTTGTTGCTACGTGTCAGTCTCCAGCAGCCCATGGCTTGGTGTGAGTCCTTCAGCCACTGAGCCCCTTGCTGTTGCGCTACCGTTCTACCCTATGGGGTCTTCTCCCAAGCTTCTCTCTCTCTCTGAGCAGGGTGATGATTTTTGGCTCTGCTAATCCATACCAATGTTTTTGGAAGTACTGTGATATTATAAATACTTTCCCAGCACCCTATGATTAATTTTGTTGAAACTTCAACAGATTAACAAGAGAGATGTTTAATGCTAAAAAGTTCTTTTCCAGGCAACATGGTTCCACTAAAATAAATTCATGCCAATGTTCTCAATTTCCTGTGCAGAAACCTGTCCTATGCTTTAGGTTGCTGGTAAGACAGAGCCATTCCGAACTTTCTGCCCATGTTTCACCCAGTGTGCACCAACTTCCCTTTTGTGACTCTTCCAGTGTTGAGTTTCATGACCAAAGTCACGCTGATGGAACATGACAAGTCTTATCTGTGTCCCCCATAATCTTACAGACCGTTGTCAAGTCAACCCTCATCTTTTGTCTCTCCAAGGAGCAAAGTTTTAGCTCATTCAACCTTGCTTCATAAGACATGTTCTCCAATCCAGGCAACTTCCTGGTAAATCTCCTCTGTACCCATTCTACATCTTAGCTGTAATGAGATAACCAGAACTGAATGCAATAGTCCAAGTGTGGTCTCATCAGAATTTTATAGAACTGCAACTTTACTTAAAAGCATATAAAATAATGTAATCACTTTCCCCAATTTAGAAGGGTGTAAATTAACATAATTACTTTTCTCCTTTTCCCTCCCCAGAAGGATTGATATGTCATAGAAATAGTGCAATTAAGGTTTACCAGATGGATTCATGGGATGGAGGGTTATGCTGTGTGGAGACCTCAATTTCACGGGGGGGCTGTATTCTCTAATGAAGAAGAGAGGAAGATCATTGCATTGAAATATGATAAATTCTGATAAAGCTTCACAGGTTAGAAATGGAAATGACGTTTTGCTTGGCTGGGTGTCTCAAGCCAGTGATCACAGTCTCATTCAGTACAGAGATGAGAAGAAATATTTAAGCCTGAAGATACTGAATCCTTATAAATGTTCACCCGAGAAGAAAGTGTAGATTAGTCACTGAATACATTGAAGATTTTATAATACTAGGCAATTAGAGAAATGGAGTTAATGCAGAAAAGAAGACCAGCCATGATCTATTGAGAGGATGGGAAGATATGAGGTGTCAAATGTCCTTATCCTGCTTTAGTTTCTTCTGTTTTTATGGTTGTCTTCTTCGCCTTTCCTCTACAGTGAAATGAATGAGCTTGTTGACCCTGTGCCAGGACCAACCCTGGCACGGGATCAGCTGGCGGATTCTAGGGAATGTCAGTATTTGCATTCTTTATCTAGAGTCATGAACAGTTGGGGAAAACCCTGTGTAGAGAAGCCAGCAAGATTGGGACTTCCATAATCATATGCAAATCCCCAAACTGCTGATAATGACAGGTGTACAAACTTTATAAACCTTAAATGACTGTTTCTTCACAGGTATAATCTGATCCGTTGTGTACCTCCAACATTTGTGCAGATGGCCATCATTTGAATTTCTTTGTTTTTGACTTGGAGGAGGTTATTACATTGCCCAACAAGTTCTTTGCATGGTTACCCTGGAATGGACTAACACAAAAGAAAATCAAAGAACTAAGTGGCTGAGGAGGTAGTGTAGAATGGGAGGGTTTCGGGTACTTGGATCATTGGGCTTTCTTTCAGGGCGAGTGGAAGCTGTACAAGAAGACTGTGATGCATTTAAACTACAAGAGCACCAATTTCCTTGCAGAAGTTTGCCAGTGTAGCCGAGGAGGGTTTAAACTACTGTAAAGAGAGAGAGAAGGACCAGACCATTGGGTCAGAAAATGTGGAACTGAAGAGAAGATAAGGTTAGACCTAGACCAAGGACAGCCACAGACAGAGCCACAGCCAGGTTAATGTTGAGGCTGATGGATTAGTGTATTTATTTCAATTCAAGGACTATTATGGATAAGACAGTGGAGCAGTGCATGGAACTACGATGTTGTGGCCAGAACAGAGACATGGTTGAGAGAGGGAAGTACTGACAATCTAATGCCATGATTCAGATGTGATAGAATGGGATATAAAAGAAGTGGTAATGCTACATATTGATCAGAGGGGATGTCATCACTGTACTCAAGGAAGTCAAAGATGCTATATGGTAGAACTCAGAGTTAAGAAAGATGCTATCATTATAATGGTGTATAATGGTGTAGACCTCCCTGAGTTAAGAAAGATGCTATCATTATAATGGTGTAGACCTCCCTGAGTAGACAGAGCAAAAGATATGTGGATAAATTATGGAAAGATGTTTGAGCAATAGTAGGTGGCTTTTAACTTTTACAATATTAACTGGGTCTTCCATAGTGTAAGGCCAGAATTTGTTAGGTGCATCCAAGAAGGTTTCTTGAAACAGAATACAGACAATCCAACCAAAGAAGGGGCCACACTAGGAGTCTGATTGTCCTATACATAAGTAAAATGTACAAATGCACCATACTCTTACTTGTTGCCACCACACAAGTACATAAGATGCACCAATTGCAAAAGTGTACGTTAAATGACCACAATATGCCATAAGATGGAAAAAGAAATACCGTATATTTTGGCATATAAGTCAACTGACATATAAGTCGATCCCCCCACTTTTTCAGCCTCATTTTAAAGGTTTCATAGTATATCCAGCGCATGTCACCCCCATTTTATGGCTGCCTGAGGTTCCCTGTTGACCAGCATATATGTCCACACCCAAAGCTTGCGATGCCTGAGATGGGCCATTGACTGGCATAGACGTCGACCCTCTTAGATTGCACAGATTGATCTGCTGGGGGTTGGCTAGAGGTGATTGCTGTCATGGAGGGTCCATCAACACAATGCAGTACATGATAAAAATATGAAGTGAGCTTTAAATGGAAAGTGATGAAAAATGGCCAAGAAAACCAACTCCTGCGCTGCTGCAAGAACTTTTGATTTGCATGAGAAGTTGGTAAGAGATTGGAGGAAGAAAGAAGACAGTTTAAGAAAAATACCAAAAAGGCAATGTTCTTTGAAAAAAGGAATCACTCGTTGGTCAGAGTTGGAAAATCACATTGCAAAACTTGTACATGAACAAAGGCAAGATTGTTACATAGTCGCCCAAAATAAAATAAGTACATTTGCACTGCAGTGGGCAATGTCACACTCAGACCTCAGTGATGATTTTGAGGCTGCAGTAGGCTGGTGTAATCATTTAATGAACATGAATAATTTGGTATTAGGCCAAAAAAACAAAAATTTCACAGAAACTACCCAAAGATATTGATCATAAAGTTGTAAGTTTTCATCACCAGCAGAAACACCAGTTTGCATTGGCAAATATCAAAAACATGGATGAAACCCCCATGAATTTAAACATGATAGGCAATAGAACAGTAGAATGGAAAGGTGTTCTGTTCAAACCAGAAGTACAGGCCACGAAAGGACCAGGTCTACCATAGTGTTATCGTGCATGGCCGACAGAACAAAGTTAAGACCCATGATAATCTTCAAATGCAAAATTAAACCTAAAATAAAATTCCCTGCAGGTATTTTGTACCTGATGGATGAAAATGGTGTAAAACTATAGATAGTCAATGTGTGGAACAGGCGGCCAGGCAGTTTTTGCGAAGAGCGGAGTTTATTGGTCTGGGATATGTTTGGTAGCCAATTAACTGAGAAGACTAAAAGTAGATTAGCACTACATAATACTTACATGGTGGTTATCCCAGGTGGTTTGATGTCTCGATGACTGCTTGAACAATCCATTCAAACACCATGTGAGCGGGGAATGGAATACCTGGATGTCGAGTGCAGAAAAGTCATTTACAAAAGGCGGGGCAATGTGCGCTGCATCACTTGATATGCTGTGTAACTTTGAGCTCAAGGCATAGGACAAAGTTAAAGTAGAGACTATGATGAAATTGTTTAAAAAGTGCAATTGATGGCATGGAAGATCATTTATTGTGGGAAACTGACGACAAAGCTTAAACTGCCTCATCAGATACAGATTGAGACCCATATCTTGACTGTATAAACATTGAGAATAGCTACATGTTTTCCGCCATCTTTGCCTCAGACGATGATAGCGAGACTGATTTTGAAGGGTTCTAAATGTATTGTTGTTTTCAATGAAAATCTGGCACAGTCGGGTTTTTTTTGTTTTTC
Organism: Narcine bancroftii; assembly: GCF_036971445.1. Classification (NCBI taxonomy): domain Eukaryota; kingdom Metazoa; phylum Chordata; class Chondrichthyes; order Torpediniformes; family Narcinidae; genus Narcine; species Narcine bancroftii. The sequence continues at coordinate 205,528,881 of NC_091474.1, forward strand.
AAGGGTCGACTTGTACGCTGGATCAAAGCAGATTGGATTTTGAGCTGAATTTAAGGTCTCGAAAGTACCTGTATATCCAGCGTATAAGTCAACCCCGTTTTTTGAGAGTTTCACAACTCGACTTATACTCCAAAATATACGGTAATGAATGAGGGGACAGATAAATAAATATTTACAGTTACTTTTAGTGAAATTTATGATTATGTTTGATTAAGATATGATTTATTAAATGAGATTTCAATACTGGGGCTAGAGTAGTAGTTCACGGTTAGGGTCATGGTAGCACAAGTAAGTTCAAGAGCCTGATAGCTGTGGAGAAAAACACTGTTGGAGGTGCTGAACTTCAGGCTTCTGACTCTTCTGTCTGAAGGGTGCAGGAATACTGATAGTGACCAGGAAGTGAGTCAAATGATGTAGCAAGATATATATTGGTTGAAAATATGGATAGAAAAAGGAGCAGATGGAATTTAGTCCATTGTGAAGTGTTGCACTTTCGGAGGTCAAGGGGAGTTAAGGGGAGGACCACTCACATCATTGATGTACAGAGGGAGGCAAGTCCATAGCTCGCTGAAAGTTGCAACTGCCTTCATTGTAAAGACATTGAGTTTCATACCCAGGAAGCCATGTTACAACAGTATGAGACTTTGGTTGGGCCTCATTGGAAGTATTTTGTGCAGTTCTAGTCACCACATTATAGGATGGATGTGGAAGCTTTGGAGAGGGATTCACCAGGATGTGGCCTGGATTAGAGAATATTAAGAGGTTGGGAAAAACTTGGCCTACTTTTTTTCTGGAGCATTGGAGACTGAGAAGAAACCGAGAGAAGAATCTAACAGTCTTTACCCCAAGGTGGAAACATCAAATACTACAATATATTGCATAACTTTAAGATGTATCAGGGAAGGAGTTGTGTGAAACATGTTTTGTACACAAAGAGTGCTGGCCGGACTGGAGTGGTAGAGGCAGATATGATAGTGATGTTTAAGAGACATTTAGGCAGGCACATGAGCAGGCAGAGAGTAAGTGGATATGCAGCAGAGAGGACTTGTTTAATTTGGCATTATGGCCAGTGCAGACATGGTCAGCTGAAGGCTCTTTTCCTGAGCTGCAATGTTCCAAGTTATTAAAAGACAGAAAAAGGTGGGAATATTCAGATTTGGATGGAAGAAACATCTGACCAAAAGTCTTCTGATGTTTGGATCAGCACTAAAATATTAGTGAAATATGAAAGTCTGCAGACACTGTGATTGCAATAAAAACAAATAGAAATGCTGGAGGAAGCTTGCCAGTCTCGCAGTGTCCACAGGAAGTAAAGATATATTACCGACTTTTCGGGCCTGGGCCCTTCTTCAAGGTATAAGCAAGAAGAAGACAGGTGTCTGAAATAAAGAGAAAGGGGGAGTTGGAGGAGAAAAGACTTCTGTTTGCTTTATGTTTATGCTTTGAGTAAGGACTCAGACCCAAAACATCAGTAATATATCTTTACCTCCTATGCACGCTGCGAGACGACTGTGTTCCTTCAGCATTTCTGTGTTTTTACTCTGAATATTAACTCTGTTTCTCCTTCGGCACATAGACCATGGCCCACCAAGTATTCCCAGCATTTCCTTTTTTATTGAACTAAACTATCAACATGGGTACAATATATTAAGTTTGTACATGGGCAAGTTCCCATGAGTGCTGATCACCAATTCCACTCACACTGTGAGTGATTTTCTTACCATTTTGGCAAATCTCATATGATGAGCTAGAAGTTACAAAATCCGAAAATTAACCCTGAAACTTGTTGAGATTGGGATTAGAACTTTGGATACCAGAGAAGGTCAACCAGGCATTCAATGCCAGGAACAATTTCTAATGTGGGCAGGGGACTCAGAACCACAAGGGCACAGAAGACAGAGAAATTAATCATGAACTGGGGTGTTTCCACCTCATCTTCTCCAGATGTCAAACTAGCCCATTGTTCAAGAACCATTTGTGTAGCATTGAATATTTCTTTAAGGACAGCATATTCACAGCTCCCTAAGACATCCATACCATCTACCCTTTCAGATGGATATTTGACATTTTACACATGCATGCTCAAAATTCTGCGTGATGTCATGTACACGAAAGTACATTGAAACGTATTTTCTTGGTTTACCCTGTAAAGACACTATTCATGCAGCACCACTACCAAGCCACAAAAGAGAAGCTAAAGAGAGTCCCTTCAGAGATGTTTAATGCCCATAGAACCCACCTCCTCTTTTGATGCAATGACATTCTGTGCCTATATCACCTTCGTAACCACACCACTTCCTGACCTGTCCAGGGATGAACCCAAGTCACACCTCCTCAACAAGTTTCAGATTTCTGGTCTTCACACCCCACAATACAGAAAGCAATTTACTAGACATGAAAAATAAAACCTTCACATGAACTCTGTGTTCTCCAGGGCTGAATTTTAATTTTATTTAATTCTAAGAGTATTTTAAGGTATGCAAGGAAACATCAATGGGTAACAAATTTTTTTTTTAAATGATCAGTGATTTTCAAGCTTTTTTTGGTTGAATTTGTTGGAAGATTTCAGTCAATGATCATATGTTAATTCATTAAAAGCTCATCATGCAAAACAAAAGCCACTCCATGAATATATCATTATTAGTGACGGGTTACCACCAAAGTAGCCCTGACATATTTCTTCTATTTTTAATGTTGTAGTTCCTTCTTATCAATCCTTTTCTTACAGTATCTGGGAAATAACATAATGCATCTTGGACATTAATCACATTAATCATTAAGCGCAATTACTTTCATCTTGAGGCTACATTATTTATTTGGTAAAACTTGCATATTATGTTTTGGTTTCACACCAGTTTCCTTTTCACTCTCACTCACAGTTTGGCCCAACACAGCATACTGCAGAGTTAAGAATCATATATCAAGTATTATTAGTGCATTCTTCCAAGGAGACTCATATGTTTTGGCTCAAGTATACAGTTTAAATGTAGTCTCAGTCTAATCCCATATATTGTCCGCCACACACTAAATGTCTCTGTTCATGAGAGTAAAACTGTTGCATCTTTCACATTTTCTCATTAGATCATGCATAGAGAAATATAGAATTTTCATCCCATGCTTTAATTATAAATTCTGTCAACAGCTGTTTATTTTTATTTGTCACATATTTCTTTGCAACAACAAGGAAATAAATGGTCAATTTAAAATGTATATAAAAATTATTAAAATCTAAATATATGGGTGAAGAAAGGTATAGCAGACAAGGTAGAAAGGGAAATAAGATGATGCTTTGCAAGGATCCCTTTAATCCATGGTCAATTTTGAAAAATATCTATAAAATTATCCTAAACCTCTAAATTAATTGACTACAGCCTTTTAGACATTACATCCTTAAATATAAAACCTGAAAATCAATAGCCCTTATTATGGAATAATGCTACATTGCAGCCGGCTGAACGAGTAAAACAAATGGCGGACTTACTGTTGCGTAGATAAAAGCTCACACTCGACTTGAGAGAGACTAACAGTTTTATTAGGTTACAACACAGATAGGATTCACAAACAGGCTTCAGAGGGGTGCTGGGTTTAGGCAGGAAAACATGGTTATATATGCACCCCAGGGGGAAGAGCCGTCAGTATAGCACACTTCTAGTGAATCCCAGTTCTCTACATTCAGAATTAAGGGTCTGTGGATGAAGAGAACAAGGATCAGAAGCCAGTAATTGACACAGAAGAGAAATATTTACAATACTATTTACAGATTCAGGTGGTCCAGGGGTCTGGATATCCTAGTGGAGCGCCTTGAGTCTCCTGATCCACCTGTGATGGAAGGGTTGTGGGCTGGAGCTCTGGCTTGATGATGGGGGTGGTGAGGGGTTCACTCTCCTCCTGAACCAGGTCCTCTAAGGCCCTGAGTGGGGGGCGGGGGTGGTGTGGGGAGAAAATGTTTGGTAGCTCATGGGGCACCTGAGGCAACAGATCCTCTGTTCCGGAGGATGCCAGGTCCCTAATGGAGATGGTGTGCTCCCTGCCATCTGAGTACTCCACGTAGGCATACGTGGGATTGGCATAGATCAATTTTACCCTATCCACCAGCGGGTCGGTCTTGCTTCTCCTCATGTGCTTCTTGAGAAGGACAGGACCAGCACTAGTGAGCCAGGCTGGGAGTGTAGACCCTGATGCCAATCTTTTGTCGAATGTAAACATGAGCTCATGAGTGAGTGTTGAGTAGTGACCGAATTGAGTGGAGCACGATGGGGAGCACATCCTGTCAGCGTGAATCTGGAAGGCCTTTTTGTTTCAGGGCAAGTTTGACAGTCTTCCAGATTGTGGCATTGTCTTTTTCAACCTGCCCATTACCCCAGGGGTTGTAACTGGTAGTCTTGCTGGATGCAATGCTCCTCACCAGCAGGTACTGACGCAGCTCATCGCTCATGAAGGCTGAGACCCAGTTGCTATGAATATAGCCAGGATACCCGAACAGGGTGAAAATTGAGTCTAGGACCTCCATAACGGACGAGATGGATGTGTCTGGGCATGGTAGCAAACGGGAAGCGGGAGTACTCGTCGATGACTGAGAGAAAGTAGATGTTCCCATTCATGGAGGAGAAAGGTCCCTTAAAATCGATGCTGAGCCGTTCAAAGGGCCTGGATGATTTAATCAGGTGCATTTTCATGGGGGAATAAAGTGCGGCTTGCACTCAGCGCAGACCTGGCATGACCTGGTCATTTCCCTGACATCTTCTATTGAGTAGGGCAAATTGCAAGACTTGACAAAATGAGCCATGCTGATGACCCCTGGATGGCAGAGCTCATTGTGTATGGTCTGCAGTTGACCGGTGTGTGCGGAAGCACAGCATCCCCTGGACAAGACATCTGGAGGATTGTTAAGCGCCCCTGGCCAGTAGGCAATGTCAAAACTGCTGGTGGAGAGTTCAATCCTCCACCTACCAATTTCGTCATTCTTGATTTTTCCACTCTTGGCATTGCTCAACATGAATGCGACATAGTAATGGTCCACGAGGAGCTTAAATCTTCTTCCAGCAAGGTTGTGCCTCCAGTGCCTTATGGCTTCTACAATGGCCTGAGCCTCTTTTTCCACAGATGGGCTCCAGAGCTCGTGGCCTTGAAGCATCCATGAGAAAAAGACAACTGGCCTGCTCACCTGATTGAGAGTAATGGCCAGGGCTATGTCTGAAACATCATTTTCCACTTGGAAAGGTACATTTTTGTCTACCGCATGCATGGCGGCTTTCACAATGTACTTTCGGAGGCAATTAAAAGCTGTCTGGGCTTCAGCCGAAAGGGGGAAAGTGGTGGCTTTTTAAGAGGGGACGAACCTTGTCGGCGTATTGAGCGACTCACCGGGTATAATATGAAAAAAAACCCAGGCATCTCCTTAATGTCTTTGTGGTTTCAGGGAGGGGAAGTTCTAACAGGGGCACACACTATCAGGGTCGGGGCCATGTAGCCAATCGTGTAGTCCTGAATACACACTTGTCAGAATTGTAAGTGAGATTCATGGCTGTCACTGCGTGGAGAAAGCTCTAGAGATTGGCATCATGGTCTTCCGCGGTGTGGCCACAGATGGCAACATTGTCGAGGTAGGGGAAGGTAGCCTTCAACACATATTCATCCACCATCCTGTTCATCTGCTGCTGGAATGTAGACACCCCATTGGTAATACCGAAAGAAACCGTACAGAACTGATAGCATTGACCATTAGCCTCAAATGCTGTATATGGGTGGTCCTCAGAGCAGATTGGTAGCTGGTGATAGGCGGCTTTCAGGTCGATGGTTGAATAGAGCCAATACTGCACGATATCATTCACCATATCCGAAATGCGAGGGAGGGGGTATGTGTCCAGGAGTGTGTTTCTGTTAATTGTTTGGCTATAGTCAATCACTAACCAGGACTTGTTTTCCCCCTTTACCACCACCACTTGTGCTCTCTACAGGCTGGTGCTGGGTTCAATGATCCCCTCCTCCAGCAAGTGCTGAGTCTCCATCTTTATAAACTCCCTGTCGGCCACGCTGTGGAGATGGGCTTTCAGATTTGGGAACGGTGGGAGGGAACAGTGTGGAGAGGCTGCAAGTGGATCCTCCATTCCGAACTATTACCAAGGGAAGGGGACCAGAAAACTCCAAGGTCACGCTTTTAAGGTGATGTAGAAAGTCCAGACCAAACAATATTGGACCACACAATTCATCTAAAATGTACATGCAAAATTTCCATAATTCGCCTCCTTCAAATGACGGATGAACAATACAATGTTTCTGTACACACGCTGAATGGGACGGGGACGCTAGGAAGATTCGGTAATTAGAGGGGTACATTTTTAAGTCATATTTTTGCACAGTCCATGAGTCTATGAAACTTTCCGTGGAGCCTATGTTAATCAGGCACTTGGTCGAATGTTCATTTACCTTCACTGTCACCATCGAGTTGCTGAGCTGGTGTCGTGTTCTTCCCTCGAGTGGCCCCCTCCATCTTGAGTCAGCCAGTGCAGGTAAGATGGCACCGACCTCGTGGTGCAGCAAGATGGCCGCCCTCCTTTCTCCTCTAATGATGATATCGGTGCTGAATTCATAATTGGGCTGCTGAAAGATGGCCACCGAGTCTTTTTGTGCTGTTTCCATTGGTGGCAGGTTGTGCAGCAAGTGATCTCAGGTGAGTCCAGGGCAGATGGCTCTGGGCTGGAATCGGATCCAGGAGCAGTACAGGCCATGGACTTCCCCGGACCTCCCTTCACGCAGCAGACCCTCACGCAATGTTCCTTCTTCCCACAGATGGAGCACGCTGAGTGTTTAGCTGGGCGGCGGGCACGGGGTGCTGTCCCTTGCTGCAGGAAAGACACTCTTGGGCTCAGGAAGCAGCAGCTGTTAGAGCAGGGGTTGCCATAACAGGAGCAGCCGGTCCTTGGAGGGGCTCACCCGAGAGCGTGAGTTCGCTGGCCTCAAGGTCATCGTTCTCGAGACTGGCCTGTTCCAGTGATTTGGCCAGCTGGACGTGGCTAGCGAGATCCTTCCTTCCCAACTCAAGTAGTCGTTGCCTCACATACCTCAAGCGGACCCCTGCAACTAGGGTGTCCCAGATCTGTCGACTTCCCGAAGCTGCCTCATACCTGCACTTCTTAGCAAGCTTCCGTAGATCCAGTAGGTAGTCATCAATCAATTCTCCTGGCCGTTGGCGCATAGGGTGAGCCTGTGCCTCGCTAGGACCTCATTCGGTGCCTTCATGTAGCAGGTCTTCAGTGCGTCAATGGCATCCTCATACGTCGGTCAGTCTCAGATGACTGCATACCCTTTCGTCCCTACCATTGAGATGAGCACTGACCTCTGGAGCTCATCTGTATGTAAGATGTCCCTGGTCACGTTCAAGTAGGCCTGGAAGCAGTCTAGCCAATATGCGAACTCCACAGACACATCAGGAGACTGGGGGGGTCTATTAACAGCATACTGGACTTGAGTAACACCTCCATCCTTATTTGTAAGCTAATAAAATTGGTGCGTAGATAAAAGCTCACACTCAGCTGGAGGGAGAACAAATGCTTTTCTTTGCTTACAACACAGGTAGGGTTCACAAACAGGCTTCAGTGGGGTTCTGGGTTTAGGCGGGAAATCAGGGTTATATATGGGCCCCAAGGGGAGGAGACAGGAGGCAGGACCAATCATCAGTACAGCACCCTTCTAGTGAATCCCAGTTCACTACACTTACCTTTTATGGAAAAGGCCTATAAGGCTGTTCCAGCATAGCTTTTATGGAGAACAACATTGGAAGCCATCCTCCAGAGTTGAGAGAGGTGGGGCATTGTGCATAGCACTGTCCATCATTGTGAGATCTAATGTATGTGGCAAGCAATGGTTGACTTCATTACTTATAATCCCCCACTCAGCTGGAACTGCTCTGGGAAATGCAGATCAGTTCCAGTTGCATGGGGGATTATGGGTAATGAAGACTGCCATTAAAACAAAAAGAGGCTCACCCCACCGGGCTTCACCACGTCCTTGTCTGCTCTGTTCCAGCCTGTCTCGGTGAAGGAGTGAAGTGCAGAGCCGGAATGATAAGATGACGTTTCCAGGTGGCAAGAGGAAGCCCTAACTCCAGCACCAATGATCATGGGAGCCCTGGTGCTTGCTCCTGGGTTGCGGGCTGACGACATCATAGTGACACCATCAGCTTGGCCCTAAGCAGCTGCCTTCAGCGGCAGTGCATTTATGGATCAAGGCAAAGTGATTCACACCACCTCTGGGACTAACCCCACCACCACCCCTCGGAAGGATCAGAGTCTGCATCGAGCATCCACCCGTTGGTCTTTTTATAAAGGGAGGTGCAACAATGTGAAGGCAAAGAATATCCACCTTTACATTTGCTTTTTTTTTAACCACTATAAAAAGGCCTAATGATTCAAGATGGAACTTTCCTCATAACAGATTGTGTGTATGTTGTTGCACAAAGGCACATGGGATGAATGTAGAATTGATTTGTAATGTTAAATCCTCTGTTATTAGTTGACAAAAGTATTTGATCTCAAACTAGGATGTTTTGCTATCAAGTACAAAGGTACTTCAAAAAATTGCAATGATTACAAGATAATATCCAGCAAAGAACATCCAATGCAAATACTTGAAGTCAGAGGAGCTCAGTGGAAAATTTAAAAAGTTGTGGCAGAGATTTTTGTCAATTACATTTAACAATAATGGAATTCTGTGAATAAATTCTCATCAGATTCTGTACAGTATGCAGTAGAACAGAAGTTTACAAGTGCAGTAATTGAAATAAAAAAACACAATGCTGGAGAAACTCAGCAGGAAAACAAAGTACTTTATATACTATATAAAGTAGGCTGTTTGACCTGCTGAGTTTCTCCAGTATTGTGTTTTTATTTCTATTCAGTGTGCAGTAAGTCAACTAGTCAAGTTATCTTTCTTTCTGAATCAGAATGATTTATCCCAGATTGGGCCTTCTTTTCCTTGGGTGATGATGGGAATTGTATTTAATTTGGTAAGGTTGAACAGTTAAGTCATTGTTAATCTGCCCTATGCGCCATTTTCTAAGGTGCCAAATAGTTTGGAGAAGGCCAGTACTAAATGCTTGTCTATCATTTGATGGACTGGGTAGAGTGTCATCTTGGACCTCAGACACTTAGGTTTGAGTATAGCCCCCAAATTTCCACCAGAGTTTCAACCAAAGGACTCCGTTTTAGTACTATGTTATCTTTCTGTGCTCTTGCTCGGAAATGTCAAGCTTTCAACACTGCAGCAAAGATGCCAAAGTGCATGTTACTATCCAAAGACGTCAGTTTCTGTTCAATGATTTTTTTTTTGGTTACTGTACAATTGAAGTTGTCCATCGCCTGGCTAATGGTTAGGAAGTAAATGTTGACAATTCAGCTTCCAGGTATTATGCTGCGATAATAAAACTGAAGACATCACATAAAAGAATTATGGAACAACCTTTCATATTTGTGGTTTAAAGTTTGCAACATTTATCCTGAATTACGATGAACCCTAAAACGTGAGATGTCCTTGTGGCAAGCATTTGTTTCATCTGATGTCTTTGCGGAATATCATGGCAAAAATAAGGCAAGCTCACCATTCAGTTTCAGTGAATTGTAAACATTAAAACAAACCTGCTTCAAAGTTGACCTGACTGAATAATTCACAATGGGCAGGTAATATGTCTCATCATTTTCTCTCCAAATAATATCTTGCTGCTGGCAGCAGTCTGACCTTGGCAAGAATGAAATAGGTCAGTTCTTTTCTCTTTTCTCGATGGTCAGTCACTACCAATTCCTCTTGAGAGAAGAGTCCAGAAACGTCACTGTCGCTTTTTATCCCTGCACAGAGTTGCTATTATAAAGTGTGCACCTGTAGAACCTATCTGTGACCTTTCCCATGGATACTTGCAAAGACCTTTATCAACCCCCCCCCCCCCACCACCCCCAACCATTCACAATAAGGATAAAGAAATTAGCATTTCTTCATTCCTTCATTAGAATGCTGGCTGTTCAAATGATAAGAACATAAAACAGTTATTGAAGAAGGCTGGAGATCAGACAAGCATGGCTGAGTCCAATGAAGAAATTCGATAAGGAAATGAGATGCTTTGTAGATCAGTCTGAAGTGATTAGCCTTTTGAACACTTGAATTAATATACAGGTAACAGGGGGCCCTATTGTACAGAGGCAGCCACCACTTACCTTTGTATTCTTCTTGCTAATGAGGAACATAATAGTTTGGCTGTTTACAAATGTATTTTAAAAGCACTCTGCCGTACTTATGTTAATGCACCACAGCAGAACTTGAAATTGGTCCAGTCATTATCCACAGAGGTATGCAAAGGCCTGTTTTATAACAGCTCCATTCAATCCCAGAGAAAGAGAGCCTCTACCTCTTGTGAATAACCAACCTCAACCTCACCATGTGACACTTAACCACAAAACCATATAACAGTTTACAGTTTACAGCGGGGAAACAGTCCAAATCAGCCCTACGAGTCGACACCAGTTCACTTGAACAACTCCACTAGCTCCCCCCCCCCACTCCACTCTTCACCCATAACCCTCCACCCCCCCCTCATATCCATGTACACATCCAAGCTTCTCTTAAATGACAGAAAGGACCCTGCTGCAACTATCTCCTCTGGAAGATCATTCCATTCTGCCACTACTCTCTAAGTGAAGAAGCATCCTCTAACATTTTTTTCTAAAGTTTTTCCCCCCTTACCCTTAACTTATGCCCTCTTGTTCCAACCTTCCTAGCCCTCAGGGGAAAGAGTCTACTCACGTCTAGTCTATCTATTCCCTTCATAATTTTGCACATTTTAGTAGGATCTATGTATATTAAAATGATGTTGGACAGTCACAAGTAAGGTTTGAATGTACACAGAGAGAAATCAGAGTCAAAGAATCAAAGGGAGATATAGCAGAAAACAGGCCTTTCAGTTCACTTAGTCTGTGCCAACCATCAAGTACCCCCCCTTACAACTGATCCTTTAATCCTCCATGCATGATGTATCACATAGTGGTTATACTGTTTACAATTATATGGAGAATACAGCCTCAGAACATTCTTTAGAACAGAGATATGGAAAGGTTTTTTTCTCAGCCAGAGGGTGATAAATCTGTGGAAATCATTGCTACAGAAAGCTGTGATGGCCAAGTCATTGGGTATATTTAAAGCAGAGGATAGGTTATTGATTAGTCAGAGCATCAAAGTTATGTGAGAAGGCAGGAGATTGGTATTGTAAGTAAAAATACTGAGCTATGATTTGAATGGTGGAGTGGACTCAGTGGGATGAATGGCCTAATTCTACTCCTATAGTCTTATGGTCTCATAATGATAATGAGTTTCTTATCATATACATTTTACAATGGATATATGGACTGAAATTCTTATTTGCTGCAGCCAGAGATACTTCAAAAGAAAATACTGCAATTGTATACATAGTTCGAATTAAAAGAGACAATAAATAGAAAAGATTTATATATAAAAATAATGACAGTTACCTTGGAAAAAAATGACTTTGCAATCGTGCAATCTGTCGGAGCAGTCCATGGGGAGGAGGTGAAAGCCGAAGAGTACATGGATATAGTGTCTTGAGCCATTGAGAAGGTATGTAAGTTGGCCAAAAGAGATCTTACTGCAGGAGCATCCTCATCCATCCCACATGAATAGATAAACAAACATGAATAACGGTGGATGGTGGAATAGTTAGATCCTCTCGAACGAATGAAAGAAACATACTCCTTATTTTTTAAATTCATGTCTTAAACAGACATGCTGAACATTCAGCACTGGACATGTTGAACTTCTTTTCAAGATTAACCTGATACTGAAAAGGAAATGGGATGTCGTTCCCATCACTAATTGGAGGAGACAGTGAGGATCTAATGTCTTGAATGTAACGAATGCTTTTACAGCCAAATGACTTGTTCACCTATTCCAGCAGCATTTAAGTGTATTATGTTTATGCCAAGCCAAGAAGGGCCGTGTGGCAGGTGTTCCCTTCCTCAATGGACACTAACAGCTTTTTATAGCAAGCTTGCATCAATCACATGGCAGACAAGCGTGCTCAGCGAAGATCATCGAAAACCTTCACTTCTCTCTCTGTAGCCCAGGCTGCGATAAAGTTACAGAGACTGAGTGATGTTTATTGAACTGAATAAATGAATTTACATTATCGATTATGTATTTTGAATAATGAATAAATGAAAATGAGTGAAGTTCAGGGCAGCACGATTATCGTAGCGGTTAGTGTAACGTTGTCACAGCATTAGTGACTGGGACATTCCACGCTGTCTGTAAGGGGTTTATACATTCTCCCTGCGTCTGCATAGGTTTCCTCTGGGTGCTCCGGTTTCCTTCCACTGTTCAAAATCGTACGGGGGTTGTTGGTCAGTTGGGTGTAATTGGGCAGCATGGGCTCGTGGACCAAAAGGGCCTGTTACTGTGCTATGTTTCTAAATTTAAAATTTAAAATTTACAAATTGAAGTCTTCAATATAGTTGATTAGATTTGCAATTCTCGCCTTCACTACGATCCTAATTTGTTAAGATAATACAAACTCACGATGTTTATAGTTTACCATATAGCTGATATTTTGCAATGAATTATCCGCTTAAATACTATTTCACCAGTAGAATCTTTATCCTTCGTTGCTCCCCACCTTTGGGTTTCATGCATAATGAAATATGATTTTGTTGCAAGAGTGGGTACATTTTCACATCTTTATATCAACCCAACTCAAATTACAGGCAATTTTAAGAAACAGGGTGCCACTGAAGTAGAGTGAATGGGTTTGAATGAGATAAGGCGCTCCACCAAATCTCGATGGAGGGCACCCATTTTGGAAAAGGGCCGTGAGTGATTCAAGAGACCCTAAAGTGCATAAGAAGCAGAAACACAGTAATGCTGGATGAACTCAGCAGGTCTCATAGCATCAATAGGATGTGAGAAATCTACTGAGTTCTTCCAACATTTTGGTGCTTTTACTAAAATCACAGCGTTTGCAGACTTCTGTCTTTCACTACAGAAGAAGCAGAAGCAAGATTTGACCAATCATTTCTGCTCTACCATTGAATTATCTGTTACCCCAATACCAATTTCCAGCAAAGATTTAAGAGAATCATTCCGTATGGAGTTTCAGCTCTGTACCGAGGGAGTTCTTCCCTCTCAGATAGACAGTTCACATATTGGGTCCAGACAAGCCAGCAGTGTAGCCCAAATGGAATTTGAACAATGAATCTGAAAAAGATAAATGTGAGGACATGGTGAAAGTTAAAGGATTTGGGAGCCTCTTTTAAAGAGTCAGTCACAACTTGTTGGCTCCAATGGCCTCCTTCTAAGCTTTAAGATTCTATGCCTTTGCAGTGAACTGGGATTCACTGGTAGTGTGTGGTGCTGATGGCAGGCTCTGCCCCCATCTGCTTACATATAACCCTGATTTTCTGCCTAAACCCAGAACCCTTCTGAAGATTACTGTGAGACCCGACCCTCAGTTATAAGCCAATAAAAGCGTTTGTCCTCCTTCCAGTCATGAGAGCTTTTATTCATGCTACAATTTTATTAGCTTATTCCCTAAATGATGGAAGCGCTGCTCGTGCCAGGTAGGCTCCTGATAGACCTTCTGTCTCCTGATGTGGCTAAGGAGTTCACGTACTGGCTAGACTGCTTCAGGACCTACCTGAACGTGACCAGAGACATCTTCCACACTGATGAACTCAGGAGATACACACTCGTTTTGAGGGTAGGAATAAAAGGGTATGCAGTCATCAGGGACTGCACTACATATGATGCTGCCATAGACACAGTACCTGGCGTTGAAGACATAGTACCTGAAGTCATAAAGTGAGGTCCTAGTGAGGCACCGACTAGCTCTATGTCACCCACAGCCAGGTGAGACCATCGATGACTACCTGCTGGATCTGTGGACGCTTGCCAAGAAGTGCAGGTATGAAACGGCAATGGACCATGTTCGTGAGGAAGAACAGATCTGGGACACTCTAGTTGCAGGGGTCTGCTCGAGGTACATGAAGCAGCGACTGCTCAAGTCGGGAAAGAAGTACCTGGCAAGCCACATTGAACTGGCCAAATCGTTGGAACAGGTCAGGTTGGAGAATGACGGCCTTGAAGCCTGCGAGCTCCCTCACCCAAGTGACCCCTTCCAAGGACCAGCTGCTCCCGCTACCCCAGCCCTAGGGAGTGCTTTTTCTGCGGAAAGATCAAGCATATCCAACCTAAAGACTCAGTGTGTTACAGCTGTGGTAACGAAGGGCATTGGGCGAGGGTTTGCCATGCAAGGGGAAGCCCAGGGAAATCCATGGCCTGCACGACTCCCAGATCCGATTCCAACCCCAAATTCACCCGAACCCACTTGCTGCGCCAATGGAGGGTGGCAGTGAGGAGACAGCATGAAAAGACTCAGCAGCCATCTTGCCGCAACTCAAATTCAAACAGGGCCATTATCATCAGAGGAGGAACGAGATGGACGCCATCTTACCCACGCAGGGCAACCCAGGATGGAGGGGCCACTCGAGTGAGGAGTATGGAGTATCCGGGGTTTTAGCCTCGATGATCCTAGATCAGGACAGACCTCACCAGCTCAGCAACTCAATGACTGTGACGGTAAACGGACAAACCACTAAAAGCCTAATCGACACAGGCTCTACTGACAGCTTCATAGACTCACGGACTGTGCAAAAATACAACCTGAAGATGTATCCTTCTAATTACCGCATATTTCTCGTGCCTCATTCGCATTCTACGTGTGTTCAACAATGTTGTATAGGACATCTGTCGTTTGAAGGGAGGAAATTCTGTAAATTTTGCCTGTGTATACTTGATTAATTATGTGCTCCAGTGTTGTTGGGTCTGGACTTCCTGTATCACCTTAGAAGGGTGACCTTGGAGTATTCTGGTCCCCTCCCCCGTAACGGTTCAGAATGGAGGGCCCCTAAAATCAGAACCCACATGCAGCCTTTTCACACTGAATATCAACACCCCACACTTCTCTTTCCGAATCTGTCCTCAGACTGCAAACCAATTGCTACCAAGAAGAGACCGAGATTTTATAAAGTCTGAGACACAACACCTGCTCAATGAAGGTATCATTGAACCTAGCACCAGCCCGTGGAGAGCACAAGTGGTAGTGGTAAAAGGGGAAAACAAGTCCATACTAGTAATTGACTAGAGCCAAACTATTAATTGTTACACACTCCTGAACACATACCCCACCCCTCCTCGAACTTCCGACATAGTGAATGATATTGCGCAGTATCGGGTCTATTTGACCATCGACCTGAAAACTACTTATCACCAGCTGCCAATCCACTCTGAGAACCATCCATATATGGCATTTGAGGCTAAAGGTCATCTCTATCAATTCAGGAGGGTCCCTTTCGGTATCACTAATGGGGTTTCTATCTTCCAGAGGCAGATGGACAGAATGGTGGACGAGTGTGGGTCACCTTCCCTGACCTGGATAATGTCACCAACTGTGGCCACACTTTGGAAGACCATTACGCCAACCTTCAGAGTTTTCTTCTCGCAGTGAAAGCCCTGAATCTCACTTATAACTCTGACAAGTGTGTGTTCAGGACTAAACATCTTGGCTATCTTTGGCTACGTGGTGGAGAATGACATCATTGGCCCTGACCCCGATAGGATGCGCCCCCTGTTAGAGCTCCCCATCACCAGGACCACAAAGGCTTTGAGGAAATGTCTGGGGTTTTTCTCATATTACACCCAGTGGATCCCTAAATACACTGATAAGGTTTGTCCTCTCTTGAAAGCCACTACTTTCTCCCTCTCAGCTGAAGCCCAAACGGATTTTAACTACTTCCGAAATCCCATTGCGAAAGCTGCCATGCACGCGGTGGATGAGAATGTACCTTTCCAAGTGGAAAGCGACGTTTCAGATGTAGCCCTGGCCGCTCCACTCAACCAGGCAGGCAGGGCGGTTGCATTTTTTTCTCAGACATTACAAGGCCACTAGCTCCGGAGGCTAAAGCCATTGTTGAAGCCGTGAGGCACTGGAGAGACTACCTGGCTGGTAGAAAATTTATGCTCCTCACTGACCAGTGCTCTATCGCATTCATATTTAATAATGTCAAGAGGGCAAAATCAAGAATGACAAGATTGCAAGGTGGAGGAACGAGCTCTCCACCTACAATTATGACTGTCAGCCAGGAGCCCTTAATTACCCGCCAGATGCCTTATCTAGAGGAAGCTGTGCCTCTGCACACACTGGCCAACTGTGGTCTCTACATAATGAGTTATGCCATCCAGGGATTACCTGCATGGCTCATTTTGTCAAGGCGTGCAATCTGCTCTACTCCATGGAAGACGCCATGGAAATGACCAGGTCTTGCCAGGTCTGCGCAGTGTGCAAGCCACACTTCTACCACCCAGCAAAGTCGCACCTGATCAAGTCATCCAGGCCCTTTGAACAGCTCAGTGTCAATTTTAAGGAACCTCTCCCCTCCACAAATGGGAACACTTTCTTCCTCTCTGTCATTGACAAGTACTCCCGCTTCCCATTTGCCATTCCATGTCAAGACACGTCCACTTCGTTAATCATAAAGGCCCTAGACTCCATTTTTGACCTGTTTGGGTATTCCAACTAAATTCATACTGACCTGGGATTATCCTTTATGAGTGATGTGCTATGTTAGTACTTGCTGGTGAGGGACATTGCGTCCAGCAGGATTGCTAGCTACAACCCCCCGGGGGAATAGGCATGTTTAAAATGAGAATGCCATGGTCTAGAAGGCTGTCAAACTGGCCCTGAAGGCAAAAGGCCTTCCAGACTCACACTGGCGGGAAGTTCTTCCCATGGCGCTCCATTCCATCCAGTCGCTACAATGTACCGCAACCAACACTACTCCTCATGAGCTCCTCTTCAATTTTGAAAGAAGATTGGCATCGGGAACTACACTCCCAAACTGGCTCACCACTCCTGGTCCAGTCCTTCTCAGGAAGCACGTGAGGAGAAGCAAGACTGACCCCCTGGTGGAAAGGGTGAAACTGCTTCACGCCAATTCCACATATGCCTATGTGGAGTACTCGGATGACAGGGAGGACATCATCTCCATCAGAGACCTGGCATCCTCCTCAAGTGTCCTGTGAGCCACGGAGCTCATTCTCGCCACCTCCAGTCAGGGCCTCAGAGGATCTGGTTCAGTAGGAAAGTGCATTCCCCTTCACCGTTGAGCCAGAGACCCAGCCCGGCTCTCCTCCCTCACAAGGGGATCAGGAGACCCAAGAAGTCCAAAGACCCCTGGTGCTAAGGCACTCCACCAGGATCTCCAGACCCCTGTACTGCTTAAATCTGTAAATTTGTAAATAACTGTATATTTTTCAACTCATTTTTCTGAATCTATGTTCTCTGTCTTCATTCACAGACCCTAAATTATACCTGAATGTGCAAGTGCAATGAACTGGGATTCTCTGGTAGTGTGTTGTGCTGATGGCTGGCCCTGCCTCCTCGCTCCGCCCCCATCTTCTCACATATAACTCTGGTTCCCGCCTAAACCCAGAACCCTTCTGAAGACTACTGTGAAACCCCACCCATAGTTATAAGCTAATAAAAATGTTTGTTCTCCCTCCAGTTGTGAGAGCTTATATTCACCCTACAACCATATGTATAGAACAAAATGGCTGCAAAGGCATGAATATGATGCTGCGTTTATTTGGCACAGTATTGAAACAAGTGGATCAGAAGTTACATAATCTTTCAGACACATGCCAGAAAGGAATAATGATCTAATTATCTAAACTAAAGATTCAAGCTAATGAAGTGTTGAACATGGTTTTACAAAACTGCTCCTATTTTAAAAGTAGAGTACAGGCTGACTAAGACTGTGATGGAGTTGAGAGAAACTTCATACACCATGACACAATAGTGATTAATCAAGCTGTAATTTTGGAGTATTATTTGAAATGTTTTTGTTTCTGAAAAATAACTTTTTTAAATGTTATTTTTTGCAGATGTTTTACTATAGAACAAGATATCCTATAGATTCAGTGCAGGAATTATAAATCTTGGCAAAAATAATAAATACAAATAAATCTTGATTACCATAATCCAATGTTGAAGTCTGGAGACTAATGGTTACCATGGAATTGGCATGCTGTTTAAAAAAGTGCATTCCAGTCGTCTCTGATCATTGAGAGCATCTTCTAGAGTTGAGAACATAATGACGACCTTGCAATCAGTCAGAAGTGTGCGATGAATTATTTTAGATATTGCTTTCTGATATATCACTGTGTAATGAATTTTAATATGAAACATTTATCAATAAGTGGCTTTAATGTTGTTTCAAACTTAATTTTATCTGCTATTCATTATAAACAGAAAGACCTCAAGTAGAATTGTCACTGTTTGACTTGGCTGCCAGTGCCTTGGAAGGCATATTTGTTTAAAAGTTAATTACATCTATCGTTTACTGGAGACGTCAGAGGTTGCTGGCCGAAACATCGGCAATATCTCTTGTGGACACTGCAAGGCTGAATGAGTTCCTCCAGCATTTCCGCGTGTTTTATGCAGATGCTGTAATCTGGAGCAAAAAAAAACCGCTGGAGGAATTCAGTAGTTCAAGCAGCATTGGTAGATGGTGTCATGGAAGATTCTAACCTGTTTTTTTAAACTTGCAGCTCTGGGTTCTGCAAGGCTGAGAACATGCTTGTGTTTTAGAATCAGCAGACATAAGCTAAATTCTACCAAGGGGCCAGAGATGCTGTTATCTGAAGAAAGGACATCTGTGTACCAAGAACATTTAATCTTCCTTCTTGTTTTGGTCACAGACTGTCAGAGGCCTAGCCTTGTTGCAAAATAAACCATTGTATTCAAAGTGATAAGCTGAAAATTATGTTATTCGTTAGAAGCCTAGCATGCTAGCTTGCTTGCTTATCTTTCTTGCTGTGCTGGGAATAGGTGCTTGGGTAAGCAGTTTTTGGGTAATATAAGTCATGGTCCCGTTGCTGAAGTTTGAGACTCTCCGAGAGGTGGCAACGTCTCTCAGCAAGAAGAAGAACTTCTGGAGTCCAGCCAACATCCCGGTCAGGGGAGGTGGAGAAGCTGCTACCGGCGCCCTGACAACCTACAAGTGTGCAGTCGTTGCCTTGCTTCGGCAGTTGGGACCAGTCCAAGCGTTGATAAGTATAGTTGAGAGGGGCTTGCATATTGTAGTGTGAAATCAGCTTTTGAATTTGTAATAAACATTTGTATAAACTGAACTGCTCTCGGTGTGTGTGTCTATTTTCTTTCGGTAGCTCAAACACTGTGACCAATCTAAAACGAACAAAATGAGAGGTACAAGTTTACCCAAGACAATTGGCGCAGCGAGCAGGGTTGGTCTCAAGATGTTTCGCCGAAAGAAAGAGGTGAGCCCTGAGCAGTTCTTGATTCCTGGATGGACTTCCAAAGACGATGGGTTTGGCATGTTAGCCAATACCCTGTCTTTGTTGGGACCACCCATTTGTTGGGATGAGAACTTAGATTCATCAAGTGCACCTCTGGGAGAACAGGTTGCCACTCTCCTTCGAGAAAGAAAATTTCCTGATAAAAAGGGGACACTGACGGATGGTTTTTGGTTGCTGGCCACAGCCTTACGCCACTCTGTTCAGCATGAAGCAGAATCAGTTCAAAGAGAAGTAGAATCTCAGCGCAAGAGAAAGCAAGTAGAGGAGGAGCTAGAAGCCCTGCGACAACACTGTTCCGTGATGAGTGAGATTGTTCACATCAGTCAGGACAGAGCCAAAGAAATGGAAGATAAGCATGTCCAAACAATCTGTCGTAATATTAAACTCCGGCAGCAGCTCTGTGCAGATAAGGAAAGGCAAGGAGTAGAACCCGATCCATATCGTGTCATGATAAGGAATGGTGATGATCCTGATGTAATTGAGGATTGGGATGGGAATATCTGGAATGACAATGGTAATAATACAGATACACCTCAGCATGTATCTAACATACTACCCTCTCCATCTGCTGTTCATGCCCGCCCTATAAGGCAGCAGACTTCCCAAACAGACAGAAGGGAGGGATGATGTAAGGGTAGAGATGGAAGGGATAAATACCCCGGTCTCTCAAGTGGACCCAGGGGAAAATACCCGAACCCCTGCTTATGCTCAATGGCCCACCCCCTCTATGGGATGGCCTAGGCCTCCTCCCGTCAACTGGGCAAAGGGCCCTGTGGGCCAAAGTGGGAGCAGAGGTCGGGAGCCGTCAATGATCCGTGACTTCTCTATAAAAGAGCTGGCTGCCATTGGAGATCGATTTAGGCAAAAGGCAAGAGAAACTCTGGCAGCCTGGCTCCTGCGTGTCTGGGAGCAAGGAGGGGGTAATGTATTTTTAACCCCTGAGGAATTGTTGGGATTAGGAACATTATCTACTGATATCCGGGTCACTGCTGAGCTGCGGGGTAGAGGGAGAGAGATGGATTACTTACTTGCCACCCTAGGGGATGCCCTGCTACGAGTATCCCCATCACCAGTAGATTGGCATTTACATTTGGAAAACAATTGGAGAACCCCAGAGGAGGGTATAGCAGTAATTCATCAGCAGGCCCTGGCCTCTGCCTTGTATGCAGGGCATTTGAGGCTGTGGGTACATAGGGGGAGCCCTGATGAAGAGATATTCACAGCCGGAATGCATACCAGATTGTTTTGTTCCGCCCAACCCACTACACGGGGGCTGGTTCTGTCCGAAACTAGTCCACTAATTGGGCACCCTGTGTCTGAGGCGGTGCATGCCTTATCTGGGCTTAGAGAATTAGAGATGGGAGGTAAAATCCACTCACGTATAACCCAGGTTACATCAGACAAGCAGGATGAAAAGAGAGGGGCTGCGGCTAATAACGGACCGACAAGAAAGGACCTTTTTCTAACCTTCTTAAAGTTAGGCGTAGCTAAAAGTGATATTGATGGGAAACCTACTGCGGTCCTTTATGCCCTTTATAAGAAAAAAGCAGGGGAACATCATCCCCAGCTGCTGAGTGCTCCTGGCCCAGCTATGCCCTCTGCTCCCCCTGCTGCTTCTATCGAGCAGGCTTCTCCTGCTCCAGTTACCCGTGATGAGGTACAACAAATGGTTAACAAGGCTCTAATGGATAATAGTGGCATGTGGGCCTGGAAGCCCCCGAACCCTACTAAAGCATGAAGGTGTGGGCAGGGCTCCCGTGTCTACACCATTGAGATACAGCGGATACGCGGGGACCCACGGCCCTATATACTGTTAACAATCCATTGGGGAGGGGGTAATGACCGCCAATATTTGGCCTTGGTCGATACCGGTGCGGAGCACTCGGTGATTCCGGGTAACCCCGACCTCTGGACTGGACCGACCTTTCGAATAGAGGGGTTGGGAGGGGCGGTCACCCTGGCAAAGGAAATAAAAGTCCGTTCCACGGTGGGTGATAGCCCTTACCCTATCTGGTTACATACCCTGGTGGCTGCTACTGACAAGTGTATCCTGGGTATTAATATGTTGGCCGGTACGGCCCTTAATACTAGCCAAGGGGGATTTGCATTTGGAATTCGGACTATTACAAAAAAACTAGTAGTGGGTCAGGCTAAGTGGGATCCTGTGATGGTGCCACCCGCCATGAAACCAGTGTGCATTCCACAATATCGCCTCCCTGGAGGGCAAGAAGAGATTAGTGCCACCATCGATGCTTTGCAAGAAGAAGGGGTAGTGAGGCCCGCAACGTCGCCCTTTAATAGCCCTGTTTGGCCGGTCCAGAAGCCGGACGGCTCCTGGAGAATGACAGTTGATTATTGCTTTTTGAACAAACATGCCCCACCACTTGCTTCAGCAGTTCCGGACATTGTTACCCTTATTGAAAACATTGCTACTGGGAACTCAGGAACATGGTATGCTGTCATTGATCTCGCTAATGCCTTCTTCAGTATTCTTATAGTTGAAGACTCACAGGATCAGTTCGCCTTTACCTGAAAGGGGCGCCAGTATACTTTCACCCACCTCCCTCAGGAGGTATACTCTCCCACCATTTGCCACAGCCTAATTGCCCGTGATCTGGAGACGGTGCCAGTATCGCCTTCCCTCTCAATTCACCATTATATTGATGATGTAATAATCCAAGGGGCCACAGAAGAGATGGTACAGAAAGCAGAACAAGATTATGCCTGGTTTACTGATGGTAGCAGCCGGTGGGTGCAAGGAAAGCAAAAGTGGAAGGCAGTGGCTTACCATCCCAAGTCAGGAACTCACTTATTGGAGGAGGGGGATTGTGGCTCCAGCCAGTATGCTGAGTTGAAGGCAGTCACTTTACCACTAGATCCCCATGATCACCCTCTTCGCCTGTTTACTGATTCCTGGGCTGTGGCCAATGGCTTGTGGTATGGATGCTTGATTGGCAAAAGAATGACTGGATGATACATGACCGCCCAGTGTGGGGCAAAGAGTTGTGGCAGCTGTTGTGGGATGCTTCCCACCACCGTGAGATAATTATGTATCACATTGATGCCCATACTAATGTGGCGACTAACATGGCACAACATAATGCAGTTGCAGATCAGCTTGCCACCATCAGCCGTGCTGATACCGTCCCCCTGGCTCGATGGGCACATGAACAGAGTGGTCATATGGGGGAGAAGGGATCAGCTATGTGGGCTCGTACACATGCTTTACCTGTCCATCAGGATGATGTCCGCATGGTCGTGCGTACATGCCCAGAATGTCAACTTGTGAAGTCCCGTGTCGTTCCTCCTGGTCCTCATGGCCGAATAAAGCGGGGTGCTCGTCCAGCTGCGGTTTGGCAAATTGATTACACAGGCCCCATGCCAGACTGTATGGGTAAACGTTATGTCCTAGTAATGGTTGACACCTTTTCGGGCCTGGTTTTTGCTTTTCCCACCAAGACGGCTGACCAAGCTAGTACTATCCAAGGACTAAATCATTTAATTTATCGTTATGATGTTCCAGAGGAGATTCAGTCTGATAATGGCTTGCACTTCTCCGGGAAGGCAATCTGTGATTGGGCAAATGACAACGGTATCTTATGGGTTCACCATATTCCTTATTACCCGCAGGCTGCTGGGTTAATTGAACGAATGAATGGCTTACTGAAGGAACAAATTTGTTTGTTAACACCACTGGGAACCCTGAAGGGGTGGTGTCATGTGCTGCAGCAAGCAGTCGACAATTTAAATCATCGCCCTTTAAAAAGAGGTACACCTTTCCACTGACTTCTTCACGTTTCTGAACTACAGCCTATTCCAGAGGAAACACTAGAGAATGCCGGACAAAAGGTATGGCTGGCACCACCAGGTAGTGGCCCTCCTGTAAAAGGGGAAATAGTGACACCTGCCCAGTGTAACACTTGGTGGGTAGCTATTGAGGGACAGGATGATTTAATCTGTTTAAACACTGAATGCTTACAGCATCGTGAATGACATGTGTCAGGCTTCTTTGTTCCAGGTCCTCCATTTTATGCTCCTGGTGATCTGGCTTAACAGCTGCTTTGGTGCCAACAATTGGATTTGTAATGACGAGGACGTTGCAAGTGAGTTGCCCGTGGGAGACACGGTCCGATGCATTACATCAAGGAAGTTCTCGGTCACCAGCCTCAAGTGCAGCTTATATAAATATGTTATTGTTCAGCATGTTTCAGAATCTGTTCGTGAGCTTCGTTGTCTGGGTATTGTGGTCAACAAGGATAATGTGAACCTTGGTTGGAATCCTTTTTCATGGTTAGCTGGTACATTTGGGGGGTTGGGCCATACTATTCTCCATTGGTTGCTCCCATTACTGTTTGTTTTTGTGATTATTGTAGTTTTAATTTCTCTTTTACACTCTTTTTGTACTCTTATGCTTGTCAAGTCTCGTGTCTGACAGCCTGTGACCAAGGGGTGGAATGTAATGGAAGATTCTAACCTGTTTTTTTAAACTTGCAGCTCTGGGTTCTGCAAGGCTGAGAACATGCTTGTGTTTTAGAATCAGCAGACATAAGCTAAATTCTACCAAGGGGCCAGAGATGTTGTTATCTGAAGAAAGGACATCTGTGTACCAAGAACATTTAATCTTCCTTCTTGTTTTGGTCACAGACTGTCAGAGGCCTAGCCTTGTTGCAAAATAAACCATTGTATTCAAAGTGATAAGCTGAAAATTATGTTATTCGTTAGAAGCCTAGCATGCTAGTTTGCTTGCTTATCTTTCTTGCTGTGCTGGGAATAGGTGCTTTGGTAAGCAGTTTTTGGGTGATATAAGTCATGGTCCCGTTGCTGAAGTTTGAGACTCTCCGAGAGGTGGCAACATCTCTCAGCAAGAAGAAGAACTTCTGGAGTCCAGTCAACGTCCGGTCAGGGGAGGTGGAGAAGCTGCTACCGGCGCCCTGACAACCTACTACAAGTGTGCAGTCGTTGCCTTGCTTCGGCAGTTGGGACCAGTCCAAGCGTTGATAAGTATAGTTGAGAAGGGCTTGCATATTGTAGTGTGAAATCAGCTTTTGAATTTGTAATAAACATTTGTATAAACTGAACTGCTCTCGGTGTGTGTGTCTATTTTCTTTCGGTAGCTCAAACACTGTGACCAATCTAAAACGAACAAAATGAGAGGTACAAGTTTACCCAAGACAGATGGAAAGGAATCGGCAACGTTTTGGGTTAAGACCCTGCATTAGAATCAATAGTTCCTTTCCTTCCACCAACACTGCTTGATCTGTTGTTCCTCCATTAGTTTGTTTTTTACTTCACATTTTTGTTTTTCTCACTATAGGGCTTTGCTGAAAATTTACTCAGTAAATTTTGTGCCACAATAGAACACAGAAAATAGAACATAGAACAGTAAAACAGTATCAGCCCTTCAGCCCACAATGTGGTGCCAATCTAGATAAATCTACTCTGCAATCAATTTAAGCCTTGCCTTTTTCTTACATCCATCTGCCTATCAATGTTCTTACTGTATCAGACTCCATCACCATTCTCTGTATAAAAAACCTACCTCTGATAACTCCACTAACTTACCTCCACACATCATTAATGGATGCCCTCATATTGGTCATTGCAGCCCTGGAAAAGAGGTGCTGGCTCTCCACTCGCTTATGTCTCCCTCAATTTTATACACCTCTATTAAGTCATCTCTCATCCTCCACTGTTCTAAAGAGAAAAGCTTTAGGACTTCCACTTAGGGTGTGAAATGGAGTAGTTGTCTCTATCCCAGCTCCATATTTTCAGTATACTTTTTGTAAAGCTTTTGAAGTGGTTTTGAATTTCACATTCTCTGTTTGAAATGGATATAAGACTTGGAAAGATCAGTAAAAGTGTAAAAAATGGAAAGAAACAAGAAACTCCAGCTAATCCACAGGCCAACCTAATTAATGAGAGCTCCTCCAAAGCACTGGAATAAATCAAAGAATTTATCGATGCAGGAGTTAAACGTGCAGATTATAGGTTTTTTGGCACTGGAAATTGACTTGCAGAGGTCTGTCATTCTACTGAAGAACAAGGTGAGCATTTGATCTTGGTAGAGTCTACTCTAAGGGTTCTGAACAACTGGGTCTGCCACCTGGAAGACAACAATGAGAGAGTAACGGCGAGAATTACCAATTCGCCAAGTTGAAGTAGGTGGCAGAATTATAGACTTGGCTGAAGATACTGAAACTAGAATGCTGGCTAAATTTTTATCTGATTTGTTAGTAACGATGATTGGGGATGAGATGTTTCTGACACCACCAGAGCTTGACAGAGTGCATCATTCATTATTGCCTAAGCCTAAATCGGAGCAAAAACCACATTTGGTAATTATACCCCTATGCGGCAATCAAATTGAGGAATTGCTGATCCGTGAAGTTCATCATAAAGGCACGTTGCAATACAATGGCAAACAATTTAGAATTGTGGAAGATTAGTCTCCTGAAGTCATGAAGCAGCAGGCCATCTAGAGGGAAGTCATACAAGCATGGGTATAAGTCTTCACTGCTGTTCCCAGCATGTCTTTGCATTTCTCTTCCCAGCAGTTAAAAGA
The DNA here is from genome assembly GCF_036971445.1 of Narcine bancroftii. Taxonomy (NCBI): domain Eukaryota; kingdom Metazoa; phylum Chordata; class Chondrichthyes; order Torpediniformes; family Narcinidae; genus Narcine; species Narcine bancroftii. The sequence goes on from NC_091474.1 coordinate 205,554,868, forward strand.
AATGGTTTGGTTCCTTGGAGGACATATGATGATGCATTTGTAAACACCCTGCTCCAAATTCTAAAGGACATTCTCACTGTTATGTCTGTTGAATGGCTGTTTTGAACTGAGTAAATTTTAATATGTTTTTTTTTATTTTTTTATTTTTCACACCATAAACCACATTGACCAAGATACATACATTTTCCTTTTCAAATATATACAGTATCATTTTCTCCCCCCCCCCCCTCCTCCCATCCCATCCTCCCTACCTCTCCCATTCATTTAAAGTACAAAATCTAAGATACATTAAACCAGTCAAACAATGTTGTCATTCAATAAGAATAAACAAGAAGATCTCTGGGTTTTTTGGTATATTGTTTTCTGTAATTTTATTTAATATCTGGTTTAGATCTTCCCAAAATTTTTCTACTTTCTCACATGTCCAGATTGCATGAATTGTTGTTCCCATTTCTTTTTTACAACGAAAACATCTGTCAGATACTGTTGGGTCCCATTTATTTAACTTTTGAGCTGTAATGTATAGCCTGTGTATCCATTTATATTGTATCATATGTAACCTCGTGTTTATTGTATTTCTCATAGTTCCAGAGCATAATTTCTCCCATGTTTCCTTCTTTATCTTTATATTTAAATCTTGTTCCCATTTTTGTTTAGTTTTACCATTTGTTTTCTCATTCTCATTTTCTTGCAGTTTAATATACATATTTGTTATAAATTTTTTGATTATCATTGTATCTGTAATCACATATTCTAAATTACTTCCCTCTGGTAACCTCAGACTGCTTCCTAATTTGTCCTTCAAGTTGGATCTCAGTTGGTAATATGCCAACACTCTATCTTGAGTTATATTATATTTATCCTTCATTTGTTCAAAGGATAATAATCTATTTCCTGGAAAACAATTTTCTATTCTTTTGATCCCTTTTTTCTCCCATTCTCTAAAGGAAAGGTTATCTATTGTAAAAGGGATTAACTAATTTTGCGTCATTATTAGTTTTGGTAATTGGTAATTTGTTTTATTCCTTTCTACACGAATCTTCTTCCAAATATTGAGCAGATGATGTAATACTGGAGAACTCTTACATTGTACCAATTTTTCATCCCATTTATATAATATATGTTCAGGTATCTTCTCCCCTATTTTATCTAGTTCTAATCTAGTTCAATCTGGCTTTTCCCTTGTTTGATAAAAATCTGATAGGTATCTTAATTGTGCGGCTCTATAATAATTTTTAAAATTTGGCAGTTGTAAGCCTCCTTGTTTATACCATTCTGCTAATTTATCTAGTGCTATCCTTGGTTTCCCCCCTTTCCATAAAAATTTCCTTATTATTTTCTTTAACTCCTTGAAGAATTTCTCTGTCAAGTGTATTGGCAATGCCTGAAATAGGTATTGTATCCTTGGGAAAATGTTCATTTTAATACAGTTTATCCTTCCTATTAGTGTTAGTGGTAAATCTTTCCAATGCTCTAAATTGTTCTGTAATTTTTTCATTAGTGGATAATAATTGAGTTTAAATAGATGGCCGAGATTTTTATTTATTTGTATACCTAGGTATCTTATTGCTTGCATTTGCCAACTGAATGGTGATTCCTTCTTAAATTTTGAGAAATCCGCATTATTCATTGGCATTGCTTCACTTTTATTTGCGTAATCTTATAACCCGACACTTCTCCATATTCCTTAAATTTCTTATATAATTCTTTTATTGATAATTCTGGTTCTGTTAAGTATACTATAACATCATCTGCAAATAAACTGATTTTTATATTCCTTGTCTTTTATTTTTATCCCTTTTATTTTATTTTCTGTTCTTATCAATTCTGCTAGTGGTTCTATAGCTAACGCGAACAATAAGGCAGTGATAGTGGGCATCCCTGCCTTGTTGATCTGCTTAAATTAAATTGCTTTGATATATATCCATTTACTGTCACTTTTGCCAATGGCCCCTTATATAATGCTTTAATCCAATTAATATACTTCTCTGGTAAACTGAATTTTTGCAATACTTTGAATAAATAATTCCATTCTACTCTGTCAAAGGCCTTCTCTGCGTCTAAAGCAACTGCTACTGTTGGCGCTTTACTCCCTTCTACTGCATGAATTAAGTTAATAAATTTACAAATATTGTCTGTTGTCCGTCTTTTTTTAATAAATCCAGTTTGTCTAGATTTACCATTTTAGGTACATAATCTGCTAATCTGTTTGCCAATAGTTTAGCTATTATCTTATAATCTGTGTTAAGTAATGATATTCGTCTATATGATGCTGGTGCGAGTGGATCTTTCCCTTGCTTTGGTATTACTGTAATTATTGCTATTTTACATGAATCTGGTAAGCTTTGTGTTTTGTCAATCTGGTTGATTACTTCCAGGAGGGGAGGAATTAATAAATCTTTAAATGTTTTATAGAATTCTATTGAGAATCCATCCTCTCCTGGTGTTTTATTATTTGGTAGTTTTTTTTATTATCTCTTGTATTTCTGCTATTTCAAATGGTTCTGTTAATTTATTTTGTTCCACTATTTGTAATTTTGGTAGTTCAATTTTAGTTAAAAATTCATCTATTTTGCCTTCTTTCCCTTCGTTTTCAGTTTGGTATAATTGTTCATAGAATTTTCTAAAGTTTTCATTAATCTCCATTGGATTATATGTGATTTGTTTGTCTTTTTTCCTTGATGCCAATACCATTTTCTTAGCTTGTTCAAGGTTCATTCATTTGTTTTTAAAGCTTTCTCAGGGAAAGCATTAATATTGCGAGCTGATTTAATTTGGCGTTACTGAAGGAAAAGAATTCAACACACTTTGATTGTATTTATGGTTAAGATTGTTCTATCAAAATGGGTTAGATTTTTTAAAAATATCTTGAAACACATTTTAAATAAAAGCTTTAATAGAAACCTTTAATCTTTTTTGATGCATGTTGTGATTTAGACAAAACACGGCTTCTTTTGGTCTGGTATGCACCGTTAAGAGGGTAATATTTATCATTTTGCTTTAGAGCAGGATAATATAATCTTTACTGGAAGATAGTCAGTTTCTAGAATTATTCAGTGTGCCGTTGGTGTATTCAACAGCCTTAGTGGGGTGGGACAGGGAATAATCTTCTGTGCTTTATTGCTATGGGGATTTTTTTTGGTTCCAGATTATGGAGTTTTACTCTCTGGTTTAATAAGGCCATCTCCAGCCCGGAGGTTGGTTGGTATTCATACTACACAAACTCAGCTCTGCGTATGTACAATGGGATCTCTGAAATTAGTTTGACTTTTTATAACTGAGTGACCATGGCTAATCCTATAAGTTCCTGAGTTGGAATGTGAAAGCCCTAAATCATCCAGTAAAATGAAGGAAAGTGGCTTCACATTTAAAACAACTCAAACCTACGATTATATTTTTTTACAGGAGACACATTCATGTGGCAATGATGTTTCATACCTGATGTCGTGGTGGAAAGGGCAGCATTATCATTCTTCCTTTCAAGCTAAATCTAGAGGGGGTATCAATCCTTATAATCAGAATATTACTTTTAGTATACATAATGCTGTTTCAGATTCTAATGGTCATTTTGTTATTGTTTCAGGGAAATTACATGATAAAATTGTGGTATTCACAAATGTTTATGCTCCCAATATTGATGATCTTGGGTTTTTAATTTTATTTTTACTTCCTTTCCGGATTTAAGTTTATATTCACTTATTCTAGGAAGGGATTTCAACTGCTGGTTGGTCCCTACCCTAGACCATTCATCTTCTAACTCAGCTGCATTAAATAAATCTGCCTCATTTTGTTTTCTATCAGATTATAGCATTTCAGATGTCTGGCATTTTTTAAATCCTACTAACAGAGAGTATTCTTTCTTTCCTCAAGTTCATCATATTTACTCACGTATTGATTAGTTTTTATTGATAACCATTTAATTCCATTAACTTATTGTTTTGAATGCCACAGTATTGTAATATCTGATCACACCACTGTTACAATGTTCAATGTTTCTTCCTAATCTTACTCAAGACAAAAAGCACTGGTGCTTTAATTCAGTGTCATTATCAGATTAGGGCTTTATTAAATTTATGGAAGAACAGATCATTTTCTTCTTTGATGCTAATATTTCCTCGGAGACCTCTTGTCTAGTTAAAAGGGATACTTTGAAGGCCTTTCTTAGAGGGAAAATAATTTCATAAACAGTTAATAAAAAAGGGAGAATTGTAAAAGAAAGATCTGGGTTAATTAAACAAATTGAACAGTTAGATCAACAATATGTTCAAACTAAAATCTCAGATATATACAAAAAATGTATTGAACTCAAAACTAAATTTGATCTTCTCTCAACATATCCAGTTGAATGCTGAGTTTTGAAATCTAGAAGTCAATTTTACATTTATGATGATAAATCTGTTAAGTTTTTGGTCAAACAACTGAGAGGATTTGGTGCTAAGCAGCATATTAAAAAAAGGTTCATAAAAATAATGACTTCAGATCATTCTGAGGTAAAAGATCCATTTAACAGATTTTACTCTGAATTATACTTTTTTGAATATAAGAATGATGGTAATTTGATGAAGAATTTTTAAGATAGATTGAATATCCCCAAGATTTCTTCAGATAGTCAAAATAGACTGGATGAATCTATCTCGCAAGATGAAATAACGGTTGCTATTTCCTCTACAATCTGGAAAGGCCTCAGGACCCGATGGATTTCCTGTGGAATTTTTAAAATTATTTTCTCAATTGCTCACATTTCATTTGAATGTAGTGTTTGCAGATTCATTTAAACAGAGTTAGCTTCCAGATTCATTTAATGAGGCTTGCATATCTTTAATTAACAACCAAATGTTCCTTCTAAAGACCAATTTCCTTATTGAATGTTGATCCTAAAAGTTTGGCTCAAATTTTAGCCATTAGGATGGAAAACATTCTACCATCAGTTATTTCTGAAGATCAGATGGGGTTTATTAAAAACTGACATATCTATATTGCTATATGTCAATGAACGAATATTATGTACTTGCCCTCAGGGAAAATCTTTGAGTGCATTCTTTCATTGGATGCAGAATAAGCTTTTGATCGATTAGAATGGGCATATCTATGTACAATAAATCTTAGTTTTGATTCAGATTTTAAATTACATGGGTTAAATTATTGTACTTATGGCCATCTGCCACAATTTTTACTCACTTACAACAATCTCAGCCTTTCAATCTGAAACATGGCACTCATCAAGGATGCCCATTAGGTCCTTTATTATTTGACTGGGCTGTTCAACCATTGGCAATTATGTTTCGCAAGTGTAAGGACATCTTGGGAATATGGAGGAAAGGGATTGAACATAAGGTTTCCCTTTATGGAGATGTTCTTTTACTTTTCATCTTGGATCCAGTTGCCTCCCTTCCCCATATGATGTCATTACTTTCGCAATTCAGTCAATTTTCAGGATATAAATTGAATGTGCATAAAAGTTAACTTTTCCCATTGAATTCTTCTGCAGCATTGTCTGATGGTTCTCCTTTTAAGATTGTTAAAAGTCAGTTTACCTATCTTGGTATTATAATTACAAAGAATCATAAACATCTTTTTAAGGAGAATTATCTTGCCATGCTACCAGACAAATTTAGTCCATCAAAGAAACAGTGATATCAGCAAGTCTTATTCTTCATTCCTCCTGAACTCTTTGAACATATTGTGTAAATTCTTCAGCTTGCACAAAGCTCAAAAAGAACTTATTTTTTTCCACCAGGTATGAAGATCTTCAAGGTTACTGAATGGCACAGTACAAACCGATATCTTCTTCTTCTTTTTAATAAATCTGTGCTTATATCAGGGTAGAATAAAATTTTAACCCCTTTGTTCTCATTTTACTCTTTCTGCTACCGAAGACACAATCTTCTCTTTATCTCGGTATTGAAGAAATTTAATTAATACTGATTGTGGATTTTGAGTTGGAAGCGGTTTTGCTCTGTGTGAGCCCTGTGTTCTTTTTCATTCTCTATGGGATGATCAAAATGTTCAGCTCCCAATATTTCAGGAATCCATTCCATAAAAAAGGCCTATTGGATCTTGCTTTTCCACACCTTCTTTAAGACCCACTACCTTGATTTTGTTTCTTCTACTGAAGTTTTCCAATATATCCTCTTTTTGTATTAACTTCTGATTCTCCATAGTTAAAACAGTGATAGTACCTTCCATTGTAGTTGCTTCATCTTCTACATGTTGCATATCTTCTTGCAATTTATTCATTGTCCATTCTAATTTATCCAATTTTTATCTTCATTTTATTGTCAGCCTCCAAAACTTTATTTATTTTTCTCTTTACTATTCCTTGAAAGTCAGATAATAGCTCAATATTAGATATGTCCTTGGCTTTTCTTTTGGTTCTATTATAAAAAAAACTTAACTTCTTCTTTTGTTCCCTCCTATTCCTACTGCTGCGCTCCTTCTTGTTCTTCATCCTCTTCGCTGCTGGATGTCTGTTAGCCCAAGTCTTCTTCCTCTGATGGCATCACTGAAGGTCCCTGTTTTCATGCATGTGTATGCGCACATCATTCTGGATTCTTCTTTAGCTCCATCTCTCTGTTGCTGCGGGAGAGCGATGTTGAAAAAAAGTCCCCTGAACTGGATCACTCACCTGGTGAGCAGTTCAAACACTAGCTCCCTGCTTCTCACCAGCAGTAGGCCTCAAGCTTTTTCTTGTCTTCTCTTCATGTTGGTTTCCAGGTAAGTATGCAGGAGTTTTCTCTTTCTTTGGAGACATGTCTAGAAGTATTATGTATTTTAAAATGTCCTTCAGTAACTTTTAATTGTTCAAAACATTACTTATTTTAACTTTTTTACAACTTTCCCAGGAGGATTGGGTTTCCACGTCCCAACCCAACAGCATCATGTGAAATCCCTTAAATGGAATGAATTGACCTAGCAACTCAATACTCTTATGTATCTTTCCTTCACCTTTTTCTTACAACTGTATTTCCAAATCCTCATTTTTGAAATGTCCATCTCCAATTTTGAGACTCTGACCTCAAGGTCTGCATGCCATAACTGACCAATGTAGTCTCTATGCATCCTATAACTTACCCTTGACATCAAGTTCTTTAAACCACCTCTTAAAAGTTTAATTTCCGAAGAATACAAATGTAATTTAATGCACTCTCTCTTGGTCACTCATCCCTAGGCTCAGCCATCTCCATCCATTTCATCAATTATCTCCTTTCCATTGTAAATGGGGAAAAGCACTTTTCTTCGCTGATGATTGCATAATGTTCAATTCTTTTTGCAATTTCACAGCAAAAGGAAGCAGTCCATGGCTACATGCAGCAAGACCTTGATAAGAATGACGTGTAAAACCCACATCTCTAAAGTGTGAGTCAGTGGCATCTCCCAACAAGAGAAAATCTAACCACCTATGCTTGGCATTCAATGACATGACCATTGCCGATTCTCCACCATTAATGTGCTGTGCATCAATTAAACTGAAATCATTCGTTTTGTGGCTTTTATAGCAGGTCAGAAGCAGGGTATCCTGCAGTGAATTCCTCAGCTCCCAACACTCTTGGATCTCTCTACCATCTGCAAGACACAAGTCAAGACTAAGACGAAATACCCCTCATTGTTAGGTGAGTGCAGCACCAATAAGTCTCGAGAAGCTTGACACCATCTAGGACAAAGCAAATCTCTTGACTGCCACCCTATCCCCTCCTGTAAATGTCCAATTATTCCATCCCATGCACAGAGTCTGCAGTAAGTACCATCCACACTCCATTCACGTCTCCTAACTAGTCCAACAACACTTCCAAATCGGTGACCTCTACCTTAGTGAAGGATAAAGGCAGCAGGTTCATGGGTACACAGCCACCTGCAGGTTCCCCTTGAAGTTTTGCAGCATCTTGATTTCAAAATATATATTGCTGGTCATTCATCATCACTGGACCTGAATCCTCGAACTCTCTCCCCATCTCTGCTGCAGGAATCCATCACAGAAGGAAAGTAACAGCTGAACAAGGTTGATTTATTGCAAGGGAAATTCAGAAGAGGCAATAAAATGCTGGCCTTGCCCGCAATGCCCAGATCTTGAAAATGACTCCATCTGGTGACTACATTATACATTGTGATTCCTCATTCTCAGGAGGGTAATGACAGTCGCTGTTATGTTCCTTAGAGTCATAGAGTTATACAGTCCCTTTGGCCCATTTCATCCACGTCAATCAAATTTTCTATCTGAGCTAGTCCTTGTGCTTGGCTCATATCCCTCTAATAATTTCCTATCAGCTGTCAACTATTACAGGTACCTGTGACAAGGGCCTTGGAAAATCTTAGCCTTCAAAATCACTGCTCCTCAGAAAGCTTAAAGTAGGAGTATAATCTGTGTCACAGGCAAGATGCAGGCATGCTTAGAACCATATATAATCTTAAAGAAGACACACACAAATAGAGAGGAGAAGTACTCACATGGCACACTAGCATAACAACACTGCAGGTGGGCCTCAGAATCCTCAGCTGGAACTTCAAATAAGGGACAATGGGAGAATTCTACATAAGAACCATGGAAATAAGAGTGGGAGGACTGAGCCTGCTAAGTCATTCAATGATCTTGGCTGATTTGGCCATGGAGTCAGCTCCACCTACTTCCCTTTATCCCATAACTTTTAATTCCCCATCTATGAAAAATTCTATCTGACAGTATCTTAAATATATTTAATGAGGCAACAACTACTTCTTCCATGGGCAGAAAATTCCACAGATTCACCACTCTCTGGGAAAATCCGTTCCTCCTCACCTTGATCCTAAATCTACTTCCCTGAATCTTGAGGTTATGTCCCATAATCTAGTCTCACCTAAGAGTGGAAACAACTTTCCTGCTTCTATCTGGTCTAGCCCTTTCATACTTTATCAGATTCCCTGTCATTCTTCTAAACTCCAGTGGGTCTAGTCCCAAGTAACTCAATCTCTCCTTGTAGCTAACCCCTTCATTTCTGGAATCAACCTGGTGAACCTCCTCTGCACCACCTCAAAAGCCAGAGTATCTTTTCTCAAGTAAGGAGACCAGAGCTGTACACAAGTTCAGCTTTACCATTACCCTATCCAGTTGTACCAGATCCTCCCTGCTCTTAAATTCAATCCTTCAAGCATTGATGGCCAACGTTCCACTTGCCTTCTTGCAACCTGTTGCACCTGCGAACCAACCTTATGCAATTCAAGCACAAGCAGTCCCAATTCCTCTGCAAAACAGCATGCTGCAATCTTTCGCTATTTAAGTCATAAATTGATCTTCAATCTTTCCTTCCAAAGTGGAGGACCTCACATTTACCAACATTGTACTCCATCTACCAGATACCCTTCCCACTTGCTTAACCTGTCTATATCTCTCAGCAGACTGTCTGCTCCTACTGTACAATTTGCTTTTAAACTCAATTAAAGTCATCAGCAAAGTTAGATATGCAACTTCTTCCGAATTATTAATGTTAATTGTGAACAGTTGCAGGCCCAACACCTGTATCAATCCACTCACCACTGACTGCCAACCAGAGAAATACCTATTTATCCCAACTCTGTGCCTTCTATAGGTTAACTAATCCTTTATCCTTGAAAATACATTACCATAATTCCATGTATCCTTATCCGGTAGATAAGTCTTTAATGCTGCCCCTTGTGAAGCATCTTCTGAAGGTCCAAGTATAAGACCTCCACCTGTTCCCCTCTATCCACTGTGCTCATCGTATCCTCAAAGAACTGCAGTAAATTTGTCAAACATGATCTACCCTGCCCGAGTCCATCCTGCATCTGCCTGATGGAATAATCGCTATCCAGATGTCTTGCTTTTGTTTCCTTAATGATAGCTTCAAGTATTTTTCTGACTACAGCTGTTAAGCGAACTGGCCTGTAATTACTTGCCCTTGGCATACATTTTTTTGAAACAGAGATGTGAAATTTGCCAACCTCCCATCTGCTTGGACCTCCCCAACATCCAGAGAATTTTGATAGATTACCACAATGCATCGACATATGACTTGCACCATTTCTTTCACCCATTCAAGGGGAAGGGTGGGGGGAAGGCATAGCCAAGGATGAAGCCTTGGGTCATGTGGAAGCAATTTCAGTGGCTGGAAATCAGTTAAGAGAGTTTTAGGTGCAATGATTGGAAAAATAATCAGTGGCTGGATCTTCCCAGCATGAAATAAAGAAAAATTCCTGAGGGCTAACAGGAAACTGCGTCAAAGAAGTATAGGTTGTCTCTTTCTATCTATACAACAGCATATAAATGTATTACTTCAGGGTTAATGTCAAGTTTTTCTTCAGTATTTTATGAACTCTGAATCAATGAATATTACAAATGACCACTATCTTCAACGATGCATCAGACAGGACTGGAAAGGGGAGATTTCTCTTACTCAGAGTAACATGCGCCAATCGCCTGACTCATCAATTCCAACTTTAAATTTTCCATTTTGCACTCTTTTGTAGCCAAAGGAGGAACATGAAGCTTTCGTCAGCATTTCAAGTATTTCATTTTAGACTTATAATTTATAACCCTCCTGGCAAAATGGCATTCAGTTACTTGCACATGATGTAATACATGTGAGGCACAGAGGGGGAAAAGACTGCAAGGGGCATTGACATTTCGCGTGATTATTGGTATCCAAAGTCTACTTAAGAATCAGAGGCTAAACTTACTGATATAAAAGAGGCAAAAATCAATGTGGGTATTAGATGACAATCAGATTTAATAAGTGTAAACTTTTTTAGGATTTATGTATGCTTATTATCTTAAAGGACAAATAGTGTACAAGTGCAACGCCGATGCTCAAATTAAACAGGGAAAAAGAAATCCAGCAGGCTGTGGAGCTTTTGTTTGGAATTATAGAGTCATACAGCTTGCCCATACCAAACCAAATGTTCCACCCACACTAATCCCACCTGCCTGTGTTTGCCTCATGTTGTAGAATGAATAAATAGAACATGCTAAAAATCCTCAGTGGGCTGGTAGTATCTATGAAAAGAGAAATAAAGTTAACATTTCAACTTGGTGATTCTTTCACTAAAGCTCCATTGTTATTGTTGATAAGCTATGGAGGGAGTACCAGGTATTGGAACTGGGATGTGAGAGGGTGCCAAGAGTGGAAGGGGCTGAAAACATCCTGATTATGTCTGTGGTGTGCATCTGGAATTCGGGGTGATGATTGTTTGGATTGAAGACTGTTTGGCTGCAGAGGCTGCAGGAGCACTGGAGGTTAATCCACAGACATTCAGTAACTCTGGGGGATTCACTTTTGCTTCTCTTTTCTCTGACGGTAAGGGTGCCAGGCAATTTCTTTATCTGCCTTTCGGTAGACTAAAGGCAATTTCATGAAATATTACATCTGGTTTGTTACATGACAATAAAAGAATCTTGACCATCACTTTAACTTCTTGGAGGTCCTAATTAACATCTACAGTAAATTCCAATAATCCCGTATGCTCTAGACATTGCTGGCCCAGGACATTCAGATTTTTCAGACCATGGCATGTTATTCCTATGGTATGTTATACTTCTAATTAACTTTTTATTAGATGTTATAAATTTCCCATTGAACCTGATAAGATTAAACGGAGCACATATAATGGGATCCTGGTCAGTTTAAAGAGAGTGTGGGAACCAGAACCCCTGGGAGCAGAAGGAGAGACACCACCTTGTGATTAGATGCAAAATTAGTCAGGTAATGGTTTTACTGTAGTTGTTGCAGCAGTAATCCTTTGGTTTTTTTTCTACCTTTATTTTTAAATTATCATAATCAAATCAATAGCCTAATCAAACTTGCTAACAAAATATAAATCTCATCAAATTATCATTTTACTTATTACATTTGCAATGCATTCCAGTTCCTTCAGAGTCCACTGGCCATGGAAATCCTGAGTCTTGATGTGAAACCACGCATTCAGATTTGAAGGTTAACTTGAACCATCTCATTTGTCATGAAAGCTTTTGGTACCTTATCTTTGGATTCAAAATGCCTCCATTGATCCATTGGGAAACTAATTCCCAATTTTAAAATTGCTATCTTTTAACATTTACCTGTCAGGAAGTTGCATACCAGATGTGAATGGTTAATCTTCAAGTAGAAGGCAGTCTCTTGATTTATGTAAATAGTGGGTCTAGTACAAATTAAAGCTAAAGAATGGAATGTAACAGTTAAAGAAAAGTCACAGTACATTAGATAAAAGCAAAATATTGTTGTCTGGAACAGAGGACCATTGAAAGTCGAGCAATTTTACAATGAAAAAAGGTGACAAAATTGCTTAGCTCTTTAAAATACTGATGGCTAGGATTATTTTAGTGATTTGGAATGCATAACTAGAATTAAAATAGTACTAAAAAATAGTTATCTATTAAAAAGCATATTCACATGTCTCAGAAAAAGTCATTAGGAGGCCAGAACAAATAGTTGTAAAAAGTTTATAATCTTCTGGGGCCTGAGTCCATGACCCTTTCAGTGTTGATGATATATAAGGCTACAGTCTTCTCCCTGTCGGCCAGTTTAAATGCCCACAAACATGAAACTGTTGGTGATTTGCCATTATATCCCCCCTGGATCCCTCATTAGCTGTTTGAGGCCACAATGTCACTGTATTCACTTACTGAAATTGGGGAAGGGGGGGAGGTGGGGAGTGGGGGACATTGGGAGCATTCTGTCCTCTTACAGCTTTTAACTAAAAGCAATTAATAAGCAATTATATCTATTGCTCCAAAACTTCAAAAGTAAATGAAAAAAAATTAAAACAGGCTGATGCTGGGAGGAAAGATGTAAAATGCTGGGAACACTCGGCAAGTGAGATTGCATCTGCAGAAGGAGAAACAAAATTAATATTTCATGTCTAAAACCCCACTTCAAAGGCACACCCATTAAATTCTTCTGAAGGGCTTCGATCTGAAATTGACCTTTATTAGATTTTCAATGAGGTGTTCTGACTTACTGAATATTTCCAGCATTTTCTGTATTCATTTCAAAAAGCCAAAGATGGCTGAGGTGGCAGCAATGTCTGGCATTGCATCACAACAACACTCTCTGGTTTTCCTGTTGATGTAAAGGGTGCGGCTGGCCACACTTACAGAGAGGATCTTATGGACACGGAGCCTTTCGAAAGCTGTGGGGGAAATATTCGGAGCAACTGTCAAGTTTCCCTGCTTGAATTGCCAAATTAATCGGTGCTCTTCTATCAGCATGCATCTTTAACTTCTAATAAAGTCTTCAATTACTTCCTCACTTCTCATACTTTTCTGTCTTAGTATCTGAGTGTCAAGGAAATTCCTGTACGTAAAGGGAAATTTGTCATAATACTACACACCAAAGTGCTGGACCAGGTCGTGCAACATCCATCAGAAGTAAAAGGCCTGAGCCCTTCATCAGGAAACATTGGTTACCTCTTACTTCCTATGGATGCTGTGTGATCCATTGAATTTCTCCAGCACATCACTGTATTGCACTCAACCCCAGCAGACTTTCTTGTTTAACTCACCATGTCATAATATTCATCCTACATTTACACTCACCAACCAACCCAGCTGATTTGTGTGACATCGACAAAGCAACTTCATCTCAAAGGACATTCCATCCTCACTTCTTGCTATCCTTTTCCACTTATTCACCTTTTGAAAATTTAATTTGCATTTATATATCCACCTTCTGCTCTCTGGGTCTTCACAACAGCTTCACAGGCAATTAAATACTATTTGAATTATTTTTAGAGGTGGTTAATCAACTAGTGGTGATGGTTGAGACCAGGACACCAGGGAGAACAAAATTTCTCAGCTGCTAATAGAGCTACTGAAATATTTACATCCATCTGATTTATTGCCTCAACCAGAAGATGAGAGTGGTTGTGTAGCACTTCATCCATTTCATCCAACAAAATATCTGCTGAATTTTAGTCCTCAGATTTCTAAGGTGAGGAAGCACTTTACTGAATAGAGTTCAGCATTTAACACCATTATCCCCTCAAAATTGAGCAGCAAACTCCAAAACCTGGACATCAGTTTACAACTGTGTAATTGGATCTTGGATTTTCTCACCTCCAGATTAGAATCAGTGGGGATTCGTATGAACATCTCCCCACAATCTCCATCAGTACCGGAGCACCACAAAGATGCATTTTAGTCCCTGCTCTAGTCACTTTACATCTATGGCTGTGTGGCTCAGTACAACAACAACACCATCTACAAATTTGTTGCCAATACCACGGTAGTGGATTGTATAAAAAGGGGTGAGGAGTCAGCATGTAGGAGGGAAATTGAAAGCGGATGAATGGTGCACCAACAGCATTCTCACACACCATGTCACCAAAACCAAGATGCTGATTATTGACTTCAGGAAAGGAAGGGAAAACCACAGGCATACAATCCAATGATCACTGGGGGATCAGAGGTGGAGAGAGTGAGCACATTTAAGTTTTTTGGGAGTCACTATCTTAGAGGATCCTTCCTGAACCAAAAACACTAATGGCATTGTGAAGAAAGCACATCAGCGCCTCTACTTCTGCAGAAGTTTGTGGAGGTTTGGTATGAAATTATAACCCTGGCAAATATCTACAGATGTTAGGTGGAAAGTGCGCTGACCGGCTGCATCGCAGTCGGGTATGGGGACAAGAATACCCCTGAGCTTAAACCCCTGCAAAAGGTAGTGGATGCAGCCCAGGACATCACAGGAAAAACCCTCTCTACCATCGAGAACATCGAAGAGAACACTGCATTGGAGAGCAGTAGCAATCTTCAAGAATCCACACCACTTAACACACGCTCTGTTCTCACTGCTACCATCAGGAATGAAGTATAGCTGTTACAAGACTCGCACCACCAAGTTCAGGAAAAGCTGCTACCCCTCCACCATCAGACTCCTCAACAACAAATTCAATCAGAAACTCATTTAAGGAGTTTTACTTTTGCCATTTATTGATATTTCTTCTCTCTGTATTCCACAGTCAGTTTGTTTACATTTCTTTATTTGTTTACCTATATACACATTTTCTTGATTAGAGGTTTTTTTTGCACTACCAATCAGTGGTAATTCTGCCTGGAGCACAGAAAAAATAATCTCAGGGTTCTATGTGATATCATGTATGTACTCTGAAGTTTGAACTTTGAAATAACAACTTTATAACTCACAGGGACTGAGCACTTACTGAGATATAGCTGACATCTGAGTGAGGTTTTCAAGAACATAGTAGTGCCTTTGTACCTCTCTGAAAGATATTGGCCTCCAAACAACACTGGAGAGTTACCACCGCAGGAAATTCTCCCACAGAGAAGACCTCAGTTCCACTGGGTCAAATTCTGGGCAGAAGCATGAACAGCGTATGAAGCATTGATGAAGGGAGGCTAAAGTTCAGAGTTCACAGTAATCAAAGGTAAAGGTAGATGTGGAAGAAAGAAAAGGAAGCAGAGGGAACATATTCCTTTATTCAACTATAGCAGGTGGCAACCCACATGAGAGGAGCAAGCAGGTCCAACTCCCAGGATATTTTCAAATGGACGTGGATTTTAATTCCATGGAGTGAAGATCGTGCACTCTGCCTCCAATTTAGATGACAGATGGGGAATTAAAATACCTTGAAGTTATTTACATCATATTTTGAAACAGAGTTCAATGCACAATTGCTGCCATATGCAACTAGGATGAATATCTAACCAATTACTTTTGACACTCTTGACTGACACGGGCATTATTGCTCTCCTTTTGAAAATGGACTTCATGCACTGCCAAACTGAGACCATTTACAAATTGAAGGAACACCTCATCTTCTGTCTGGGCACTCTCCAACTGGATGATGTTAATATTGACTTTTACAGCTTCTGGTAATCCTCCCTCCATCTTCGACCCTATCTCCTTTCCTCTAGTTTTCGCTCTCTCTTTTCCCTTTTCCCTCTGTTTCCTTTAACAGAGCCAAATTCAATTCTCACCTTTCCTCTTATCATATCAAATTGACACCTTTTTTCCTGTTGGTCTGGATGGCTCACCCTCCTAGTCTTTAATTCAGACACCTGCCTGCTTTTCACATACCTTGAAGAAGGGCTCAGGCCCGAAATGTCAGTAATATATTTTTACTTCCATTGGACACTGTAAGACCAACTGAGTTCCTCCAGCATTTCTGTGTGGATTCACTCAGACATTGGCAAGTTTCCTGACAGACTTTGGTACAGAGGTTCACAGAGGTCTATGTAAAGCACTTATTATCAATAAATCCCAATGACTAAACATTCAAGTGAAAGGAAGTAGTTTCTTCCATAATCCTGGAGTCCAGGATTTCTAATCTGACTTCCTTATTGTTTTTCTCTCTCTCTCTCTCACTCTCTCTCTCTCTTCATGGTGGTCATAGGGATTCTTCCTAGTTGTCATGAAATCTGGTTGGGCCCAGTGTGCTATGGAAGTCCAGCATCATTCTCCGACATTTTCAGAATGAACAACAATTTTAAGGCACTTAGATCAGAAGGCAAGAAAACCAGGATTTGTATAGCTGGGAATGGGAAAAGAAATCTGTCTCCAGTGGATGCATGTCAAAAGGTTTTTGTATATGTTCTTTAATGACCATATTCCATTGTCTTGCACATAATTGTAAAATTCTTTGTTCTGTTTGATTTAGCACTGATCTCTATTTGAAATGCCAGTATGGATCTTACCTCTGCTGTAAAATAAGGATTTGCTCAGGCTTTGAAGATCTAATTTATATTTATTGCATATAAAATTTCTGATTATTTTTAAGTATTCTAATATTGCTTGCTGCCTATATAGACCCATATACATACACACATGGATTAAGTGGCCTAGCTGTGTACCTATTGAATTTAGATATAGAAAGGGTGAGTTAACAATTCAGTGGTGGGTTCGGTCAAGGGGATAAATTACCTTTCCAACAAACACTGAGTCTGATGTTGAAGCTTCATCAGACTATGCATGGTTTAGAATGTACAGTGTGAATCTGATAACTTTCCTCTCAGTTGTCCTCGTTTCAACTGTACCCGTACTGCTATATCCAAGTGCCCCTGTTCTTACTTCATCTGAGTCCTTGACCCCCTCCGTTACAAATTCATGGCCTTTACCTGCTTTGCTCCCCTTATTTCTTTACTATTCAACATTGTTCCCTCTGACCAATAATTTATTGCCAAGAATTTTTTTTTAAACGCACTTCAAATTGTCACTAAATCATTTCTTGATAGTTTGAGGCCATTTTTAACATGTCCATCATTACCTTTAGATTTGTAATCTAATCTGGGTCCAGTTACTCCGCCACTGTGCTAATGTACCAGTAGTTGCAGTAGTTTATTTATAATGTAAATCTTGTTGACATGAAACAGCGCTTAAAAATCTGTTAGTAAAAGATCAGAAGATCTAGCAAAACTCTTGTAATTACCTCAAAGACCTGCAGTCTTTAGCAGAGTCTTATGCCAGTATGGTTGATGTTTTAAGTGAACAAAGGGATCAATTGCACTTTCTTCAACCTATCGACATATCCAGGTCGTTCAACCTTGGAATCATGTTGGTAGCCACTGTGGAAAAAGAGAGAATCTGAGCTAATATTAAGCACAAAATTCTGGAGATGATGGTGTCTAGTGTAATATAAAAAGTGCTAGAGAAACTCAGTATGACATGCAACATTCAGAAGAAGTAAAAGGCAATCAGCATTTTTTTGTGTACTGTACATCACGTTTGATTGTTTTCTATTTCTAATGGATGCTATGTGATCTACTGAGATTCTCCAACACTTTTGCATATTGCACTAATATTACAAATAGATGATCTGACACCAGAACTAATCACTCTGGCATAAATTTTAAAAAAAACAGGTTATCGGATTTGGTTGAATTCAAGAAATGAGTTCTGGGGTGCATTTTCTCGAGATGGAAGAGCGGTCGCCCTCCATATTTACCATGGACTTCAGAGGTCAGATTGAGAATGGGATGAAATCTGAAAACGTCTGGAAGCCCAGGGTTACTGTTGCAAAGTGACTGAAAGCTCAAGGTCACCACCACAGATCAAATGGCACAGATTCCTCATTCCAAGTTAGCTACTTCTGTTTATTGCTTTAAGTAATAAGTACCTCACACATTTTAGAAAGTACAGTACCATAGAAGTCCAATTATATCTGTGCCACTGCTAACAGATGTAAAGGTTAAAAATTATAAACAAATGTTTAAATTTAATATATGTTTCTGCATTTCACTCATTTAGAAACTAGGCAAGCTGCCTGTTCCAGGTGACAGTCTACATTACTTTAGAATCAGCTTTCAGGAAGTTGATTTACCAGAATGTCTGCCTATAGACGCCTCCAACAGGGCTTAGACTGTGTAACTAATCACAGGTATTTTGTAGCACAGCTCCAAGTGGAGACATACTGGTCTGGAAATTCAATCCCATACCTCAAGTTCTTTTCAGCACTGCTGCTAATTTCCAATGCAAAATCAATCACAGAGTGTGATCCCAACCTCATGATGCTCACGGTGCACTATTCCAATACCAATCATCCACCCGCATGTGTCGCACATCTGTGTCCAAAGAGTGACATCAATTCTATTTGCAATGCAGGAACGGTGAAATTGATATTCTCGGACATTATTTAACATCTGTGTAGACAGTGCAAAAGAAAGAACATCTTAACAGTTGGGTCCTGTGGGGAAGGATGATCAAACACTGTTGTTTTGTCTGGGAATCGTTCTAGAGTCATAAAATAATAGGGCCATGGAGTCATACAGCATAGAAGGAGGCCCTTCGGTACCCATCTGTACACATGTCTGTTGCCTTCAATTCAAATGTTCATCCAGATACTTTCTAAATGCAGTGACATTGCCTGCCTCAACCACTCAAGCAGGCAGTGTGTTCCAGTTTGCAACCACCAGCAAGAAAAAAATGTTCTTCCTCTGATCTGCTTTCAACCTTTTATTCTTTTCAGTAAATCAATTCCCTGATGTGTGGGGAAAAGTTTCCTACCATACAAGGCGAACTTACTTCTATAAATAATGGGTTCCATTTGGAAGTTGTGTTGTCAGCCTGGCTGCTGACCATTGGCTTTCGAGCTCAACCACAAGAAGGAAAAACAGGGTCAAAGACAAGGTCAGCTCACCAGGTGAACTCAGAGAAGAGGAAACAGAAGGGTTGTTGCTAAACTGAAATGTCTTGATGTGTAAGATACCTGTGATTAATCACGTTATCATTTTCAGCCTCAGCCATGTTGTGGTTGTTATTGGATACTCAGTTTCTCACAAGAAACCCATAAGAGTCTTCTGGAAGCCCTGATCCCTGATCCAGCTCTTCAAGAAGCAATGCACTTGGAGGCTGAATGATCAATGCCAGTGTGGACAATGTGCACCCTCTGAAAACAAAGGTCCAGCCATACAAAAATGTCATAATTCCTGTAAAAATGTTGTTCACTTTGACCCTCAAAACCTGTCGACCATCAAAGCTGATGACATATAAGTGACACATTTCTCAGTTTGCAACCCACTGCTGCATATGGGGCATTATCAATAAGAAAACATTCATTTCTTTCCCTTGAGCAGAAAGCAACATCATTACCGGCACTTGGATGTCCTCGGAGAAGTGAGCCCAGAGCTCATTATGATCAGCAAATTCTCTCACTCAATGAACATTCAGGTGGTGTGAGACCATCAATAGAAAATCTTTACAGTCAATACATCTGGTCATCTACAAAGGCACTGTTAACCATGTGGGGGAGGATGAATGTGATCACCTTGAGAGAAAACAACAGAGAAGTCTATCATGGATCTACTGACACACTCCTGAACCCGTCATGAATTAACTGAGACTCTCTTGGAGTCCCTTCACCTCTCACTATCTCCTTCTCAGGGAAAGGTGGTTCTATCTGTGGAAAGTTAATCACCCAAGTCTGGATATCACTAAAGGGGTTCCTCAAGACTTCAGGAGCTTCATTAATGACCTTCCTTCTGACACTAGCTTATGATTTACATAATTGTTACAATGCCAGCGACCTGGGTTCAAATGCAGTGCTGTCTGTAAGAAGTTTGTACATTCTCCCCATGTCTACATGGGTTTTCCCCAGGTGTTCCAGTTTCCTCCCACCTTCCAAACTTCTGGAGTTGTAGATTAATTCGGGGTGTAATGGGGCAGAACTGCTTTAAATGGCTGGAATCAGCTTCTACCATGCTGTAGATAATTAAAAAAATATTTAATTTAATTTAATAAGAGGGAATGTTTACTGATAATTGAACAATGTTCAATTCTATTCACAAAGTCTCAACAAATAAACCAGCCCATTCCTACACAAATCAAGGTTGGCATTATCAAGGTATTTGGTCGATGAGGAAAGCAACATTTGTGTCAAAATACTGTGAGGTAACGACCATCTCCTCAGATTCTGAGTCCAAGCATCCAAGCTTGTTTCTTAATAGCATTGTCATCACCAAGTCTTGAGCCATCAGCATCCTGGGGAATCACAAATGACCATAAACCCAACAATAATATCAGTGCTATGGCTACAGAGCAGGTACGAATGTGGGTATCCTCTAGTGAGTGACTCACCTTCTGACATCTAAAGCACTTCTGCCACCCATAAGCCACAATACAGGAGGATAGTAGAATACTCACTACTGACCTAGATGAAGGCAGTTCCAACAGCTCTCAAGATGCAGGACACCATGCAGGCAAAAGCAACCATTTCCCCAGCATTTATTCGCTGTCCTAAATATCTACTCCCTCAGCTGTGATGCACAGCGGCTATAGTATGCGCTAGTTACAGAAACTACTGCAATTACGTATCCAGGCAACTCTGACAGCACTTCCCAAACTTGGATCTCTGCATCCAGGCAGGATAAGGGCAGCAAATTCATGGAAATTCCAAGCAATTCAGGCTCCTCTCCATCTTACACTCCATTCTTATATTGTTAATCCTTCATTACCATGAAGGATCTTGGAAGTTCCAACACAAAAACATTGTTGGCCTACTTTCACCAGAAAATGAAAACAGTTTACGCTAGCTGATCACCATCCTCGAGGGCAATTAGGATGGTCAATAAATTGTCACCTTGCCAGATAAATTGTCCAGATCACAAACTCTGAAGTAGAAAAAAATGGAATACAAGATTATGAAAGCTACAGACAAAGACTACTGAAAGAAATCAGCCATCACATGGATTTTGTCTCCACAGCCATGGGTACCCATGTCTTTTATCTACAGTACAACTATTTCTCCAACGGAGGTTATTAGAATTACAGTAGGCCCACCCCAGCCTGCTTTTTTGAGTTTCAGTTTCAGGCAACCTTTTCCTTCAAGAAAGAGAATGTTTAGTGAATGTGGTGCTGCAGTTGTGAGTATTAGTGCATACATTTCAAAGGTGTGTCTATAATATGGTTGTCATAGTCAAATGGATAAAATCATGTATACAATTTGGAAGGAATCTGTGAGCATTGGTCTAGCAGTAAATGTATGAGATTTGGCCTCATCTTTCAGATTGATAAATGGTATCTTGAGTAAATTATTCCAAAATATTTATACAATTGTGTGTGTGTGTGTGTGTGTGTGTGTGTGTGTGTGTGTGTGTGTGTGTGTGTGTGTGTGTGTGTGTGTGTGTGTGTGTGTGTGTGTGGTTATTGTGTGCTGTGGATTTTATTGTATTGTGGTCTGGAGAAACACTGATTGTAATCTTGTTGTATTTGTAGAATCAGAATCAGATGATAATAAACTTGAATTTGAGCTTCAACTTGATAGGATTTATTGCTGTTTTTTTGTTGATCTTGATCAGATCTTTTTACTTCTTAGGCACTTGTATTAGGTGCATCACAGTAGAAACAAATATGTTTGGTGTCCTCTCTCCCCCCCCCCCCCCCCGGTGCTTTATTTCTATCCTTCCACAGCCATCTGATGAACAGGATCTCCTGCAGGTGTCCACTTCTTCCACCAAGTTTGCAGAAATGAAACAGGATAGCCACTCAACTGCTTGCATCTCTAGTTTTTCCTGAGCAGCAAAATGGCCTATCATATAGTGAAATGAGAGGAAACTTCCTTTGAAGAGGATCAGATATGCAGATAGCAGTTAATACTAGTCAATTACAGGTCATATAAAAATACATTATTCACACCTAATGTGTGCAGATAGGAATACCCGGGATTGGCTCTGTCAAAACTCACAAATGTTAACACACATAATGGTCATACAGAACTAAACAGGGACAACTGCCAAGGGTCCCTCATCCAGGACATTTTTATACAAGTTTTGTGAGCTGATGAATTTCTAATCCATTTGCTCACTAGATTCGATGTCCAAATTGAAATGGAGATTTGTAACCGACTTGCAAATAGAAATAATTGTACTTGGCTCAGTTTTCTTGTTTTGCATTTCCACACTATTTTGTGATAGAATACAAATTCGTTTGTTAAAATCCACTGAAAATGTATTAGATGTAAGATTTTGAAATCACATTTCAGAAAAATAATGCAGATAATGAATCTATATGGGTCGTTTGTATGTGATCACTTACTAAAGAAACAGGACAATTCATTTCATCACCGTGACTGATACTTTTAAGCAATCTACCAGATGATTTTAATTACCACGACTTTATGATTTATTATCAGTGTACAGTATTATGAGGGCATTTATTTCAATGACTTTCTTCTCAAAGACGTAGAAGGATCAGACATTTGAGTAACTACCATCGATGCAAGACTTCTCTGCCACACTCTCAACGCAGCCGTTACTAAGCAATATCAGTGAAAGATGAAAGACAACAAAGTAAATGCTGAGGTCTTCATGAAAAATGTAGACTGGCCTTGGGTACATTGTGTAAAAAGTATCATTTATAAAATCTTAGCAAAAGCATTTGGTCAGGAGAGGAAGCTGTAGAATTGCCTCTGGGCCTATTTCACAAAGAGTTCTACCTACAAGCAGAAATTGAAGCCAGGTACATTTGCTGGCTGGATATTTTCAGTAATGCTAGCTCACGCTACATCAAAAGCTTAATTTTTTTTTGTGTGTGTTCCAGAAATTAATTCTATGACTGAATTTTATTTGCCACACTCCCATTTTTCATAAGCCACCAAACTAAAATAAGTTTAACTTCAACAATGCAAATGTTGAAACAAACATCGGTGAACGCCTGGATTGTGCAGCAACACAAGACCCTTTAGGGGGGGGTCACAGGAGTTGCTTTTCTAGAACTACTTTTTGACTTTAATATCTTTGAGCTATAATTCCTCTGATGTAAAAAAAAAGTTTCAGAGCATTTCTTTTTAATATACTTTGTATTCAGTCCAACTTATAATATGGGGAGATGTACACACCACACTATAAGGAGGTTTGGGAAGCTAAGTTTCTTGTTATTCATACTGAGTTACTAATGCAATAAATTAACAAAGATTAATAAGGCAGAAGTCTAACAGCCTTGTAGTGGAGTCTGGTAAAATATGTTGTGTTCCTACAATCACAGTATTTGTGCAAAATTTAAAGGGAATGCTATGCAGAATGGGATACCTCCAATGTTTATCTTGACCTGGAGAACAAATAGGTGTTTAATTGACTTTGTATTTGCAACAATTATTATTTTCAGCCTCTTAGCTAGTGCCATTTGCTTTACCAGAGGACAAGATAGCCTCAATCGTGGATTTTTTTCCATGACAATTAGTAGGAGCTGTGCATTGGGCAAGTATAGGACTATTTCAGTTTGTGTTATTTTTCCCTGTGATGGAAAACAGCCAACTGGTAATGCATAAACTTTTAATTATTGAGGTTAGGTGAGTTTAGGATATGATTCAGTAATCTTTTAATAAGCAATCATATGCTTAAATGCATCAGATTTGAAACCAAGGTGAAAATATTGTAAAGGTATAGTTAGTTGATTAGCAACTAAACAATAGGTGTCGAGAGAATGATGGGATAAAGTCTGAGGATTGGCCATACATGAGTGCATAGATTCACAGCCCATAAGAGAGCATGACTAATTCCAATTGGTGATATATTCGTGCAGCATAATGTACATGAAAATTTGCATTTGCTCAAACAGCATATCTGGACCAGATAGGTGATCAAATTTTCCTGGAGTCTTGACTATACTGTGCTGTTGACAGATTGTACATGTCTGTACCACCAAATCTACCCATCACTAGCTAATATCATGCAACATCCCCCCTTTCACCTTTCACCATGTGATCCTGTAAATGAACCAGGTGAACCAGGGTGAAAAGAGTCTGCAGCAGTTCAGAGAAAGAAATGGACAGGGGTCAGCCAGGGTTATAAAAGGGGTGATTGCTGTAAAGCAACTCTCTTGGCGTGATGGTCAATGAGAGCATTGCAGAAACAGGGATGTTCCTGCTAGTGTGAGCCTCACATTTAATTATTGCAACATGTAACAGAAGGAGAATGGAATTGAAGAGGTTGTGAATTAAATGAGCAAGTTTGCTGGATTGGCCCGACCAGGTGACATATCCATGATTTTTCCATGACTCTTCAAAGTTGTGTACCACCCGAAATGCTTAATGCAAGTCAGTATAGATATTAGATGAACGGACAATTGTATAACTGGTGAGAAGAACATTACCTGCAGGTCGACAAGAGGAATCATCAATGTAGTGCACCAGATCTGCATTTTCCAAAGGTTGGTCCAACAGGCCAGGATGAAGGGAGTTAATGGCTGTAAACAAGAGAAGTGCAGTCGTGTCCAACATCTCCAATCCCGTCATCTGTCGGCTCTGGCAGAGATGTGGCAGGGTTATTGCTGGAGAATGCTATAAAGTGCATTGAGGATGAGACAATAAAGTAGCTTCATAACGGGTCTGCCCTGATGCTGTAAAATGGCAGGTTGTGGAGGAATTGAATAGTAACACCATTGTATTTGGTATGTGAACAACACAGGGGTGGTCCAATCTAAATGGAAAAGTCTTTTTCATTATTGCATCTGTAGCTATCACAGCTTGTAAGCTGGCTGACATACTTTTAACTACCAGTGGGAGTGTTACAGAATAAATCGTAACCGGACATATCATACCCCCATGCAATAGGACCAAAGCACCGGAGGCAAACCCATTACATTTGTTAACAGTGTATGAAAGGGTTAAATAATCTGGAAGTCTCAAGGCAAACCCAGACAGGATGACATCCTCTAAAGAACAGAAACCTTCATGTCGCTCCAGAGTCCACAGATCCTGCTGTGGCTCATTGTGCAACACTGACTTTCTTAAGACAATGTTCAATTCCTGATAGTTGTGGCAGAACCCCAGTATACCGAGAACTGACAACACCTCTTTTTTAGTTAGTTGGGATCAGAATTTTAAGTACTGCCTGTATACATGCAGGGTCAAGTCCTGAAGGTGTCCTGAAGCTCAAAGCCAGAAATAGTACCTTAGCCTGACAAAATTGAAATTTTTCTCATGAACAGCATTGGCCATTTTCAGCTAACAGGGCAAGAGAGTCTTGGATGCATGAAGCCAGGTCGATCAAAACCACCAGAAGGTCATCAACGTATTGAATCAGCATAGAATCTGCAGAAAGCTGCAGGGTTTCTAAATCCTGTCGAATGGCCACAGCATAAACAGCAGGATTCTCAGTGTAGCCTTGAGACATTCTGGTTCAGGTATTGCAGGAGCCAGAATTCACCTGATTGCGTTGTTGATATGTGATCATGGGTGTTGGCATCGTTCCAGGGCTCGGAGGCTGCACACATTGTGTTTCTGCTGATGTGCACACGCTATTCATTTCAGTTGTTGGTGCATGTGCAGGGGTTTTTACAGGGGTTTGAGTCATTAGCCCATGTTGACTTGAATGGTGCGATAGAGATGAGGAGGGTGAGTAGGGCTCCGATATTTTCGTTTGATCTTTACCATTGCTATTACCAAGTTCACAGATGTTACCACATACGATAGACATATCAAGAATGTTACCACGAACATTAAGAGTCTTTTTGTGTTCA
Organism: Narcine bancroftii; assembly: GCF_036971445.1. Taxonomy (NCBI): domain Eukaryota; kingdom Metazoa; phylum Chordata; class Chondrichthyes; order Torpediniformes; family Narcinidae; genus Narcine; species Narcine bancroftii. The sequence goes on from NC_091474.1 coordinate 205,580,760, forward strand.
TTAATAAACAGTTTAAAATGCATCTAGATATTTTATTTGAAATGTTTAAAACCATAATAACATCGATTATAATAAATTCATATACAGAAAATATATAGGTAAAATTCCCTACCACAACCTCCCTCTCCCTCCCCACTAATACCCACCCTCCTCCCCCTATATCTACCCACTACAAAAGAAAGACGAAAGAAGACCATCATGTACAAATAGTGAACTATTCATTTGTGAAAACCAAGATGCCACACCAGAACAGATAAAGAGATCAAATCTTCAAACCAAGAATTTTTTTAATATGGGCTCAATACTTTTACAAAAAAATGATATTTATCCCTCAAATTATATGTTATCTTTTCAAGAGGGATACAAGATTTCATTTCAGTATGCCATCATTGCATTCTTAAGTGAGATTTCCAAGTAATAGCCAAACATTTCTTAGATACGGCCAAAGCTAAGCGTAAAAATTCAATTTGATACATAATCAATCTTAATCTTAAAACAATCGTCTTAATGTCCCCTAATAAAAACAACATTGGATCAAACAGAAGTTCAACTTTTAATACTTTTTCTAAAAATAATTTAGCTTGTATCCAAAAGGCCTTAACTTCAGAACAAGTCCAAGTTGAATGAAAATAAAGTGCGTATTTCTTCATCACATCTAAAACATAAATCTGAAGAAATTAAATTAAATCTCTTTAACTTTTGAGGGGTTAAATATAATTGATGTAAATAATTATATTGTACTAATCTATATCTTACATTTGTGACCCTAGTCATATTATCACTACATAAATTTCTCCAAACATTTTCATCTATCTTCCTATTCAAATTAGTTTCCCATTTTAATCTTGATTTATGAATATTTGGTTTCGGCATTTTACTTTGTAATAACTTATACATTTCAGAAATAAATTTATTTGTTTCTCCTTTAGTAAGTAATAACTCCAAAGCAGATTGCCCAGCTAATTTTAAATGAATTTGTTCCAACCTGTCACAGTTATCCCCTGAGTGGAATTTTTATGGATAGTACTCACTGCAAGTATACATATTGCTGTGATAAGTGATAAAGGAAGCCAAACACACATTGGCTGACTGGGTGAAGAGGTACAGAGAAGAAAAGATGAACACAAATCAACTACTGTAATAACAATGGTTTCAGGAGGGATAGCATGAAGTAAACATTTGCGCCAAAAACCAATGGAGCGAGAGGCTTGATTAATGGTGTGGTGGTTGCGCACAATTGCCCCTCATTCTTTTTCCCTGGTTTAGGGGTGGGCAAAATGAGAGTATTATATTGACTCCAAGTGCTAACTATCACACTCTGGTTTATCAAAGCATTAATCACTGGTGGAATACCCTCCTTGGCTTCAGTGCCAGTTGGTATTGTCTGATGGTGGGTAACGGTGCATTATTTTTGAGGGCAACTTGATGTGGTTCCACTGAATAGATTGTGCCTACATGGTTTTTATGGACAGCGCACAAATGACCATGTATGGAGAAGTTGACACACTTGTAAGGGTTGAGGATCAGGAGAGCACTGGTGTTGAAACAGGGATTCAATTGTTGCTCCCCACCCACACATATCCTTCTTGGTCCGTGAGGGAAAGGACAGAGTAGGAGGGGATTAACTGTGTTCCCATTGTGCCGTGAGGTGACAAATTCATTCAATTTTAAGTCCCACATTTACAGTAACTAAAATACAGGGTGATATATAAGGCAGAGTTTTATAGCTGTTCGTATAGATCTTTCTGACAATCATTCAGTGGCACTTATACCACTGCCCCATCTGCCTGTAAAATATTTTTAAAGCCGTCACAATTTCCGAGCAGTTCATATGGAGTTTTGTTGCGTCATCGTAAATTAAAGTGTGTGAATGGATCTAACATGCCATGCTGTGTGTAATTCTGACTTTTTTAGAGATTCCTGTAAAGTGGAAAAGGTGAACTAAGACATGGTCGGTAGAGATCAGTCAGTAAAGCTCATCGATAGTAGACTGGTAGGGATTTCTTGGGAGCAGCCAACAAAACAGCAGGTAAGATGGCTTTTCAGTAGTTAATAAACCTGCAAGTTGAGATGCACCACTCTGTGGGAGTTCCAGAAACATCCCTTGGGTTGTAGAGTAAACTATGTGATGCACAATCAATTACACAAAAACAAGTCGCCTAGACTGAAGGCTTTTATTTACAAGAGATGGACAGCATCCTGTGCTGGTCACTCACACTGACCCAGGCTTGAACTGGGGGCAGGCTTGCGGCATGACAGCCTTTATGGGGAGGAAAGGGGAGGAGTCATGAGCTAGCCAGTGAGAGCTGGGCCAACCAAGAAAGGTCATGACATTTATATATATAAAATATATACAATAGAGGTTTCACCACACTGTGGCTCCCAATTTACACAAAGTCTGCCTACCTAACAAGGGGATGGGTGCCATTTGGGATATAATGAAGGAGTCCTGAGACATAGTGCCCATTAAATTAACAGAAACAGGAGCAGAAAATTGCTCTACCACAGGGATACCGGCAGTACCAATCATACTAACCTTAATGTGACTAGGTGTGAGCTCCACAGAGGGGAGGGTACAGAAAACATAGTGGTTCTGGTATCAACTCAAGCTGATGTTATTTTATCCCCAATTCGAATCTGAACAAGGGGATTCTCTTTCATACTGCTGGACAATTTAATCCTAGTTGCCTGTACCACTGATCCATCGGATTTGGATACTAAAGAAAAGGAGCCGCCAGCAGAGGAGGCAATGCCTCGGGTTGTATTAGGGTTTGAAGTGCAATTGGCGAACAATCTCATAAAGCAAAATTGATGTCGTTGTTAGAGCTTCTGCAATGGCACTGTTGATGCTGGTGTTGTCCCATGGAGAGCAGGGAGTGGAGACACAGCACTCTTCTGCAGAGCTTGATCTCCAAGTCCATCTACCCACAGCTCAATATAGATTTTAAACAGTCTGTTAAAGGTGCTGAACATGCTTTATTTTAAAATCCTGCAACCATGGGGTCTGGTCCCAAGATGGCATTGTCTATGTTTGGCAGCAACCTTGAGGGACTGCAGACTCCAGGGAAGCAAAGGACTGGTGCAGGGCATCATAAAACAGAAAGACCACACCCTCTCATCCCAAATTTGAGAGACAAGGAGACAACCCATAGGACAGTTGGCTATGTGGCTGAAGAACAAATAGGTTGGAGCCGGTTGGTAACTCAAAGCGAGGACCCACACAGGCTGCTGGCAACTGTGACCAAAGGACTCACACCAGGCTGAAGACTGCTGGAGACTGGCTGAAGGGGTATCAGGTATTAGAACCAGGATGCAAGAAGCAGTAGAGAGAATTGAAGGTTTCCTGATCATGTTGGAGGTTCAGATCTGGAGCTCGGGTAGCTGATGGTTTGGACTGATGTACGTGTGGCTGGAGAAGCTGTGGGAGCACTGGCGGCAAATCCACGGACACTCGGTGACTCTGGAAGGACTCTCTTTCGTTTATCTTTCTCTGACTGCAAGAAGTGCCCAGAAATTTCTGCTGATGGTGAATCTGTCTGCTTTATGACAGACCTAAGCAAATTTTGTGTAATATTACACCTGTTTTATTACATAACATTAAAGGAATCTTAAATCTTGAATTTTGACTACATCTGCAGCATTCATCTTGTGACGGATCACAGGCTGAAGGTCCCCACCCACTCGTTCTTTTTTCTCTTTGATCTGGTCTGTTCCCCTTCTAACGGGGGCAGCACTGGACTGGGCAGGTTTGGACACAGTCCCAGCAGCTATGGCAACAGTGTCGTCCACCTTGGAAGGTTGGGGTTGGTATGGAGAATATTCTGTCGAGCAGCAGCAATAACTATAAGGAAGATGAAAAAAAATTTGCAGTCCCTGGAATAAATAAAATGAAAATACACAAATGCTGGAAGAACACAACAGGCCAGGTAGCATGTAGTAGAAGCAGTAAGTCAACGTTTCGGGTCGGAACCCTTCGTCAAAACTGGTGAAAGATATAAGGAGTTGGGTTAGCTCTACAGATTTCTCATTGCCCTTTATGAGGGTGTTTTATGGTACTGAGAGGTAGGTGGATCAGGATATCTAGTTGGTGTCACTTGGCCACATTTGACCATGCCAGAAAATAACTTAACATATAATCTAGATCCCACTGAGGGTCTCTGTCCCCATCTCGTGTTTTGTCCCATCAAGTTTGAATCTTGGGTAGGTTATAAGATCGCCCAATGGCCACTGTCTCTGAGACCACCCATAAAGGTTACTGCCCACTGATCATTTCTGCAATAGGCCAGGATACCGGAGGAACAATAGAATCTCCTACCTGCAGCTGATAACTTATCAAACATTTTGCCTTTTGACAAGTTTTCCTTGTCATGAAGCAGCATTTAGGATTTGTTTACCTTTGCTTGGTTCTGGCTTCATACTTGAACTGTCCTTGATCCCGCAGTGTCTTTGCTAGGGCGATTTCCCATGATTGCAAACAGAGCTAATTACTTACACAATATATGTATACAGTCAGACAACATATACAATACACAACAATTTACATGAGATCTCACTAGTATGTCCCTGAAATGAAACTTGAACATCTCCGATATGAACTTTTATTTTATTCTTCATTTAATTTCTTTATCAACCACATAATTTTTGCTCTCTGCTAGTCCTCGCACCTCTTCCCCACTTCTTGCCTCAGCCTATTGGCATCTCAGCTCAGTGTGAGTCACCAGCTGGTTGTGCGGGACTCTAAATGTTTCTCCCGGGACTTTTATTAGTTAGTTCAGATCCCGATCCAATCAGGATTCTGCTGACTATGCCAATTCTATCAATGAAATTAACCTCTCAGAGACCTCAAGTATCGTTTCACAGACTTTAATTCACATGATATATCATGGCGAACAGGCAGCAGCCCCCATTCCTCACTGACTCTAAAATCTACCTCTACAAGCATTTGTATATATACCGAGAGACAAAAAAGCTTCAACAGAAATCGATTTCATCATTTAATCAAAAACTTTGCAAACTCTCTCTTGGCCTTGACCTCAGTTTTTATTAAACCCTGAGTTTTGTCTAATTGTAAGACAACTCGTCATAAACCACTGTTAGCATCCTTGATTACATTCAAGGCTGCAAATTAGCTTCCAAACTAGCTAGGTCTAGGCGTCACACCAAAACTGGCTGTTTGCCAACTTTGTTAGTGTCGATATCTCTTTCCTACGTAGCCATGCTGGAAATTAGACTGGTATTTGTATCCCAGATCTCTGCGAGAGTCCTGCAGCATATAAAGTCCTGTCTGACATTCCAGTGGACAATCTTATTTAAACTGCTCACCAAAGAAGCCAGGCACAAAATCCCCTCCTTTGTTAGGACGAGGTCTCACTATGTGTGTATCCATTAAATGTAAAAAGGTTTCAAAAAGCACTGCTCTTAAAAGTGCCTCAGCAAAGTGGTGGAACTGCATGAAGAGGTTCACATAAAGAAGGAAATTAACAAGAAAGGGAGCTGAGGTAATGTTAAAATATGCCAGTACCTCATCAAATTGGCACGAGCAAATAAGGTGGCAAGAGACAAGATGGAACAGTATCCATTGGCATAGCCATACAAGACCAGAATGTTTCTAGAATCATCAGCTAGTGTAACGTCAATGGAAAGTAACAGGTGACGACTTTTCGGACCTTCCTTGGGGTTGCCAAAATCAGGCAGAAGCCTGAACAAACATCAGGCCTGCTTTACACACCACAGCTTTACTGCTGTCCACTTATTGCCATCACAGGATCCCGTGGGCATATTTACAGCTTTAACTGGGTTCATATCTGTTTTCACTGTGGGCTATTTGGCTGATAATTTTCCTCTTTCCCAGAAGATGCCCAGAAACATACATCTTCTTCCTACCTGGTGTGTGGGGACTTATTTTGTCCATGCATGCCTGAGAATGGCCATGTATGAGAGAATGACTTACGTGGAAGTAAATGTTGGCCTGGTGAGTCAAACGCTGTTTAAATTCACAGGATTGATTTTTCCCTGGTATCTGATGGAGATAAAGTAGGCTGAGTGCTTTGTAGGGAAAATGTAGCAGTGTAAGATGGAACATAACTGCCAAGATAAACTACCATGGTTATTTTAAAATGCATATAATTTTAGAAATTAAGGGTGGCACAGTTGGTGTAATGGTCAGCCTGTTATTTCAGTGCCAGTGACCCGGGTTCGAATCTGACACAGTCAATAAGGAGTTTGGATGCTCTCCTCATGTCCACGTGGGTTTCCTTCGGGTGCTACGATATCCTACCACATTCTAAAGATGTATGAGGGGTTAGTAGTTAATTGGTCACCACGTGGGTGTTTTTAGGCAAGACAGGTTCGTGGATCAGACAGGTCTGTTATTGTGCTGTATCTCTAAATGTAAAAAAATATAGAGACACATGGGTGTTTTGCTCCTTTGCCAATTCTCCGAATGTAGTGCATTTAAGTCTCATTTATCTGCCTTTTCCTGAGGTTGTAGATAGCCCAAGGGGCAAGCATCCCAAGGGGTAAATGTTTAACTTAAAGTGAAACCATTGCAAGTGAGAGCCCAGACAGGGCTGCCTCTAAACGTTTTTTTCTTGAATTTATTCTTTCCCTCTTTTTACTTTAAATGCTATTGGTTCATAATTTGCTGTCAAAATAATATTTAAAGAGGAACGGGTAACATACCTCCAAAAATCATGTTCAGCACAACCAACCAAGGATGAAATTGTAGATAACTGACCTGAAATGAAGTCATGGTGTCGTACCCTCTGTCCCATTACATCCGGGTCAACTTTTTGATCACCTTTATTCATTTCATTTAGTGCTTGATAGTATTCATTTAGATGTAGTCAGATCTAGAAATCTAGAAGGAGCTGCCGGAAGATGGCCCCTATGATTCACATGCAACGCTGCTAGGAATGGGTATGGACTTACAAAATTTTGCATAGTGGCCCTTCTTTCTGCAGGTTGAGCAGATTAAATCCTTCACTGGGCAGTGTTTCATCTAATGCTTGCCCAGGCCACACAAGTAGCACTTTGGGGGTTCCTGGAACACCATAGCTGTGGACGGGTCATCACCAGAGCCAGTTGAGAACATTGGGATGCTTTTGCAGAGCACTGCTGGTGTAGTCTGGTCGTTAGTGGAGCAGAAGGGTGGTGGCACTTCCCAGGATGGCTGCGTCCGGGGTGACCACAAGGTGGCTGCGTTGTTGGCCACCTCCAGCGAACCTGCCAGCTAGACTGCTCTCTGCAGACTGAGTTCCCCTTGTTCCAAAAATCTCTGTTGTATGTAATTCGACTTGATCCCCACGACGTAGGCCTCCCGTATCAGGTCCTCTGTATACTCCACGGAAGACACAGCTTTGCATTCGCTGGCCCTGCTGAACGCTCGCAGGGCCCGGAGGTATTCAGCGTTTGAGTCACCAGGTTGTTGTTTTCAAGTCACTAGAAGGTGTCTGCATAGACAACATCGATTTTATGGAGGTATTGCCCTTTGAGGATGTCCATGTCCTCCTGGTATGTTATGGTGTCCCAAACATTGAGCACACCAGGGTGCCAATCTGGGAGTGCAGTACTTGCAGTTTGTCAGTCTCTGATTGCTCAATGGTAGAGGAGACCTGCAGAAATGGTTCAAAACTGCACAGCCAGTGTTCAAGGGGGGTAGATGCCTCAGGCAATTGAGGGTCAATTTCCAGTTTTTCTGGTTTCCATTTTAGAATACGCCAAATGAATTAATTGATGCACCATCAATCATTCAGGAGACTATTGTGAAGAAACCAATAGGCTTTAATTCACTTGAGAACATAGCATATTCCTATTTTTTGGTTGTCCTCCACTGAGTTGCAGGACCAGTCACCTTTAAACAGGAGCCTGTTGGGAGGAGCCATTGGTACAACCGACCAATAGGTATGCTCGACAAAATAATTGTACATTACAATGGTTTACTGCACTATCTTTAGACCCTGAAGGTTTCTGAGTACTTACCACTTTAGTGATAGCTATTATATCTAGATGCCCACCTCCCATCACATCTATAACATTTGTCTTTGGCACGTTCCACATCTCCTCCACCATGAGTATGACATAAAATAGTTTCTCCTTCTACATCTTCCAAGGGATCATCTTTCACTTTAGCCACCCTTTTGTGCTTTATATAATTATAAAAACTTTTACAGTCCATTTTTATATTTTGTGCTAATCTTTTCTCATTGTCTACCTTCCCTCTCTTTATTGCTCTCTTTGTGGTTCTTTATTGCTTCTTGAAGTTTTCCCAATCTTCTAGTTTCCCACTGCTCTGGACAACTTGAAGAGCTTTTAGTCTAATGCCTTCGTTAGTTCTCCAAGGTTGGCAGTCCCAACCCTTACTGTCCTTGCTTTTAACTGGAATATATGTTTGTTGAGCACCTTGAATAATCTCTTTTAAAGCCCTCCACTGTTCTTCAACTGTTCCTCCATATAGCCTGCATTCCAGTCTACCCTGATCAACTCTTCCCTCATTCCCATAAAGTTTCCCTTATTTAGGCATATACACATTGGTTTTAGACCAAATTATTGTACTCTCCATTTGTATAATAAACTCAATCATACTGTGATCACTGTTTCAGCCAAGCTCAATGCTTTCAGAAAAGAGTGGTTGATTTCATGAAAGGGTAAGCAGGAACAGTAAACTTAGGCTAACAGCCCATTTTATGCTGGCACCTGAGAAACATTATTTATGCAGACATAGTGAAAGGTAAAATAAGCCCTCAAAAAGTTTGAAATTAGATGGATTTTTTTAAAAAGTTTGTTCTAACAAAACCTAGCAACAACAGGGCAATAAAAAAAAATTTTAATTTTTTTTTTACATTTTTGTTCCAGTTTTAATTCTGCCTTTTTATTCTTCTTCAAAAAACAAAGTTGAGCATAATGTGACAAAATTCCATTTAACTATATTTCAGATGTACTTGTATCATCAGCTTGTCCAGGGCCTTGAAGTTTGCAAAAGATGTGATCTACCCACCATTATTATATGCTTGTAGGTCCAGCTGATGTTTAAATCACTGCAATCTGGCCCCTTCAGAAACTAGTAATGTATGTCTGCTGAGGACATTGGCACAAACTGCTCACCATAGATTCTGCATACCTTAGCCTTTGGGATATTGTCAAATTCCTTATTAGAGTTACCCTGCCTTAATTCATCTTTTTTTGTTATTTCTTCTAAAATCTCAGTCTAGTTAGTGATGTAGAACTTCCCCTGCAAAAATCCATGCTGTCCCTGAGCAGTCTCTGCCCCTCTTTGAAAGAATTGTCTCCAGTAGCCACTGATGAACGGCAAGCTGGCTTCCCTTCTTAAATAATAAACATTAGCTCTCCTCCAGAAATCTCCACTAGCACCACAGCGATCTCCTCCCATGTTTCCAATAGTATTCTGAGAGCACCTTATCCAGCCCTTAGATTCTCACCATTCCATGTAGTCAAAGCACGTAACACCTCCACCTTCTTAATGTTGACCTGCTCCAGACGTGGATGTTCTCATCATATATTAAAGATTTTGTTGATAAGAATTTATATTTTGGCATCAGAAGAGACCAAAGTAGCTGGATGTTAATGTGTTGAGAAGCCAAGGGTAACAGAAACGCTTCATTTTTCAAAGAGGACCCACTTTTTCCCTAACTACCCACTTTCCCTGGCTACTCTCTTGCTCCAAATATATTAATATAATGACATTATTCTCTTTAATTTTACCTCCCAAGGATAAGTCATGGCCTTTTTCTGCCCTCGTAATTTCATTTTTAACAAGTCCCTTACACGCACTGTATTCTTCACATCAGAAGCATGATTATACTTGTCTATATCTGTCATGTGCTTCCTTTTCTTTCTTGACCAAAACTTAGAACAACCTTTGTTATCTGTGGTTCCCTAATCTTGCACTCATATTTAACCCTAACAAAAGTAATTGTCAATTTGGTGTACACAAGCCTTAGAATTACTCTGTGAGGTTGGTCTGGCCAGAAGAATGGTGAATATCTATACCTCTGCCCAAAGTACTCTCATATCAGAGAAAGGTAATCAGCTAAGATTTCATTTTCAACTTGATAATCAGTGTCTCTGGAGAGAAATGGAAAGTTCACCAAACCATCTCGCATGATGAAGCTATGACTTGAGCTATAATACTCCTGATGTTAACTGACCCTGTATTGCTCACTTCAACAAATTTCCCATTGAAAATTATCATACTGTTAAAAAGATGCAGAATTATAATCCAAAAGAAAGAACATTTAAAAAAAAATGATTTGGAAGGGGAAGAGCAGTTTTTTTTAACCTTAACATTTTTAATTTAGAGACACAGAACAGTAACAGGCCCTTCTGGCCCACAAGCACACACTGTATGACCAATAGATCTACTAACCCCGTAGGTCTTTGGAATGTGGGAGGAAACTGAAGAACCTGGAAGAAGCACACATGGACATGGGGAGAATGTACAAACTCCTTACAGACTGCAACAGATTTGAACCCACATCTCTGGCACTGTAGTAGTGTTGCGTTAACCACTACACTTCAATTTAAAAGGAAATGCATTCAGCAGAACAACTAATTTGTTACCAGTTTCCAAAAGAGTGAGTAATTTGGACTTTATAGTGTGAACCATATGGAAAAGGCCTATTTAATACAGGATGCATTGTGAAGAAATTGTTGTTGCTTATTAAAGAGGATAAATGTAATTCAGTTAGAGAGTACAAACACCTTCATTGTCCCACAGCCACCAGCAATGTTTTAATCCCCAAAAAACTGGATCAGCTTCAAAAAGATCGACCCTTTTGTCACCAGGCTTTACTTTGTTATCTTTCTCAAGCTTTTCAGTTTGTGATTTAGTTTCTATTTGGAATTCATTTGGTCAACAAAAATGAAGAACACAATTTTCAATCAGAAAGGACTTATCTGGATCATTTATCCACCTCCAGTCTCTCCATGGAGAGGAGTGCTTGAAGACTGAAGTTACTCTCTGCTGTGTTCACAAACTGTGTGTGGTACTGATGAATGGAGCAAATTGTGAGTTGATTAAGTAAACACTGGATTTGTCCTTCAATAACAGTCATTGTTGGAGGATTGTTGTGATTGTGTGTGAAGCCTCATCTGTGCTGCTGCACTCCTATTATTTTGTGGCATTCTTGTCCTGAATGCGCTTTGGTAAAAAAAGATTATTGCAGCATCCAATCTCTAGATTGAAGAAATCTATGACATTATGCTGTGGAAGCTTATATAGAAGTATACATCTGGGTGCCGAGGATAGTGAGCCAGCACCAACACCAGTAACCCGAGTTCAAATTCAGCACAGTCTGTGCATTCTCCCTGTGTCTGCATGGGATTCCTCTGAGCGCTCTGGTTTCCTCCCATCCTTCAAAAACACATATGGGGGTTAATTGGGGTGTTGGTGCACATGGGTTCACGGGCCGGAAGTGCCTGGTACCATGCAGTATGTCTACATTTTTTTTAAAAACTTACTTACCTTCAAGACTATTGGTTTTTAAGGACAATGCATTGTGAAAGACTGAAGCAAATTTTTCTATTTATTTAGCAACAGTGCTGTCGATGAAGTTCGGGAACTGCATATAGACCACACTGATGCTCAGCAAACACCACTGAAGTGATCAATATAGGAATATATTTAATCAAGTACTGTTTCACAAAAAACTTTAGATGCTGGAACAAAACATAGAACACACATCACTACCGCAGAGTATAGGCCCTCGATGTTGCGCCGACCTATATAAAATACAAACCATTTCCTGCCCCATAATCCTATATTATTTTTTCTCCATGTGCCTATCTACGAGTCTTTTTAAGGCCCCTAATATTTCAGCCTCCATCACTGCCCCTGCCAAGGCATTACAGGCACCCACAACTCTGTATAAGAAACCTATCCCTGAGGATTCCCCTAAACTTTCCTCCCTTAATTTTATACAAATGTCCTCTGGTGCTTGCAATCCCTGTCCCGGGACAAAAAGCGCTGGCTGTCCACCTTATCTATGCCTTTCAGAATCTTGTAAACCTCTATTATGTCTTGTCTCATTCTTCTTCGCTCCAACAAGATGAGGTGCACTGTTAGCCAGGATCAGACACACACAAAGATAAAGAATGTACAACTGGGTTTAATCCACAAAGACTTCCACAGAGCCAGGCTGGCTGTGGCTGCAGCAACTCTGAATGAGGCCTCGGGAGGCCGGTGCGGGCTTATATCCCAGAGGGTGATTGACACCCGACCAGGTGGGACTTGATCCATTCAGGCCGACTGATTGACAGCCGGCCAGGTGTTGTTGTCCTATCCCCTTACACTCCTGCAGGTACAGAGGTTGCCCCTTGCAGTAGGCTGGTGGTGTACCACCACACAAGAAACGTCCCAGCTTTGCTAACCTTGCCTTATAAGACTTATTTTCCAATTCCGGCAGCATGCTGGTAAATCTCTTCTGCACTCTCTCCATAAATTCTGCATCCTTTCCATAATAAGGTGACTGGAATGGAACACAATACTCTATATGTGGTATCACTAGAAACTTGTACAGTTGCAACATGAACTCTTGACTCTTGATCTCAATCCACTCACTAATGAAGCCCAACATCCCTCATTGGTCTTCCTAACTATGCAATCAACCTGTGTGGAAACCTTGAGAAGTGTATGAATTTGGACCCCAAGTTCCCTCTGTTCCTCAGTACTGTTAAATATCCAACCATTACCCCTGTAGTCAGCCTTCAGATTTGTCCTTCCAAAATGCATCCCCTCACATTTATTCAGATTGAACTCCATCAGGCACTCTACAACAACCTTCAACATTGTCCACTACTCCTCCAACCTTCATATCATCTGCAAACTTACTGACCCATCTCTTTCTGCTTCTTCATCAAAGTCATTTATAAAAATCACAAAGAGCAGGAATCCACGAATAGATCCCTGCAGAACTCCACTAGTCACTGACCTCCAGACAGAATACTTTCCATCAACTACTACTCTCTGCTTTCTGCATGTAAACCAATTTTTCATCCACTCAGCCAAGGTTCCATAGATCCCACACATCATGACTTTCTGAATGAATCTCTCATGGGGCACTTTGTCAAAAGCCTTACTAAAATCTATATAAACCACCTCTGCCACCCTTTCTCCTTCAATTTCTTTTGTTACCTCCTCAAAAAACTCAATTAGTCTTGCGAGTCATGACTTTCCCTTTACAAAACCATGCTGACTATCCTTGAGTAAACTGTACTTCTCTAAATGCTCATAGATCCTATTTGTAAGAATCTTCTCCAATATTTGCACACCACTGACATAAGACTCATTGGTCTATAATTCCCAGGATTTTCCCTGTTAACTTTTTTAAACAAGGGGATCTCATTCACCATTCTCCAATCTTCTGGCACCTCCCCTGTGGCCAAGCAGGTCTCAAAGATCATATACCAATGCCCCAGCTATCTCTTCCCCTCCCTTTCTACAGCAACCTAAGGTAGATATTCGTGAATAAACATTGAAAAGTTGAACAGATTCAGATGTAGACTTAAGAAAAGGTCCTGATCTTTATTATGCCAAATTTGGTATAACATCATAAACCCTGGCAAATGTTTACAGAGGTGTGGTGGAAAGTGTGCTAACCAGCTGCATCACAGTCTTGTATGAGAACGCCAAAAGCTCAGAGCGTAAAGCCCTGCGAAAGATGGTGGACACAGCCCAGGACATCACAGGCAAAACCTTTTCCACCATCGAGAACATCTCTGAGGAACACTGCCATCGGAGAGCAGTAGCAATCATCAAGGATCAACACCACCCACCATATACTCTGTTCTCTCTGCTACCATTAGGAAAGAGGTCTAGGTGCCACAAGACTCGCACCACCAGAATCAGGAACAGCTGATACCCCTCCACCATCAGACTCCTCAACAACAAACTCATTTAAAGACTCTTACTTTGGCACTTTATTATTTGGTCTTTTTCCCTCTCTCTCATGCGCAGTCAGATGTTTATTTTTGTTGATTTGTTTTCATGTGTACGTTGCGCACAGTTTTTTTTACACTACCAACAAGTGGTAATTCTACCTGGCCTGCAGCAAAACGAATTTCAGGGCTGTATGCGATGTCATGTATGTGCACTGACAATAAATCTGAAACCTGAAATCTGAATCTGACTAGCAATTTCTACTCATGGATACTGCCTGCTTCACTGAGTTTCTCTGGCTTCTCATTGTTTGCTGAAGTACCTGATTGATTGTAGATTACATATACTATTCTCTCCAGATGTCTAGTGTTTCTCTTACACTCATTCATTTACACTGAATAGGCCAAAAAACACAGCATTTGGATATTCTGCACATCTGAGGTCTCTCAGTGACTGTCAGCACATTATCTGACAATCAGACATCAAATCCAGGCCCAACAATTAGCATTGCTGCAGAAACAGGAATCAAATGTCACGCCCACAATTGACTGGAATTGATTCTTTTATCTCCTAATTTCCATAAACATGAACATTTCAAAAGGGATCATCATGATCAATGACTTTCAAATAATTGTATGACACAGGGTTTCCTGACCTTATTTTGCTTGTAGGCGATTACACAGACATATGTTGTTCAAGTCATAAAATATTTAGATAGTTTCAAGATTAAACATATGGACACACTCAATTATTGCCAAACCAGCAAGTTAGATTCTTTCCTTACCGTGTCATCTGTCAAATCAATGCTAGCTTTTTCTTGTCAAGTGAGATAAAACACTGGAACAGCGTTCTACTCTCCAATAACTTTTCAGGTTTTCCCCTAAATTGTGCACCATCCTGGTTTGGAATATATTGTTGATCCTTTATTACAGCTGGATCCAAATCCTGAAATTCCTTAACCAACAACACAAATACTCACCACCATCTTCTCAAAGGCAATTTAAGGACAGCAATAAAATTACCGACCTTGTCTAGCAATGCCCTAAGACTGAAAATTGTTTTTTTTAAAACTGGATTAAAAAAGCAATTATCAATACCAATCTAAAGAAGATATTTGGGTTTTCTAAGGTTATCCGACTTGTTTCATGCTGCTAAAAGCAGACAACACAAATAATGTCAGGTTGATTGTACAACAGGCCATTCCATCCAAATACTCCCTGCTGTCAAATGTCCCACTGAAGCCAACTCCCACATAATATCTTTACATTTTTTTTCTCACTTTTTTTTCTGTCCTCCTTCCCTTAAATCCACTTATATTTTATTTCCCAAACAACTCTGTGCCTCCATGCTCCAGCTTCTCTTTATTCATTGATGATTCAGTGACTATCTTATAGTTAGATTCCAAATGGAGGTTTAAGATTCAAGATTATTTTATTGTCATATAATAAACCATATAACCATATAACCACTTACAGCACAGAACAGGCCAGTTTGGCCCTACTAGTCCATGCCGTAACAAATCCCCACCCTCCTAGTCCCACTAGCCAGCACCCAGTCCATACCCCTCCAGTCCTCTCCTATCCATGTAACTATCCAGTCTTTCCTTAAATGTAACCAATGATCCCGCCTCAACCACGTCTGTCGGAAGCTCATTCCACATCCCTACCACTCTTTGCGTAAAGATATTTCCCTTCATGTTCCCCTTATAATTTTCCCCCTTCAATCTTAAACCATGCCCTCTAGTTTGAATCTCCCCCACTCTTAATTGAAAAAGCCTATCCACATTTACTCTGTCTGTCCCTTTTAAAATCTTAAACACCTCTATCAAGTCCCCTCTCAATCTTCTATGCTCCAGAGAAAAAAGCCCCAAGTCTGCACAACCTTTCCCTGTAACTCAAACCTTGAAATCCTGTCAACATTCTTATGAACCTTCTCTGCACTCTCTCTATTTTGTTTATATCTTTCCTATAATTTGGTGACCAAAACTGTACACAGTACTCCAAATTTGGCCTCACCAATGCCTTGTACAATTTCATCATAACCTCCCTACTCTTGAATTCTTGAAACCAAAAAATATATTACATAAAATTTCCTTTAACCTCTGTAAAGCAGATGAAGATTTGCTATCAGTACAAATTGCCCAGCACTCTTTCAGCCAGAGAAAAGAGAAGCAAAAGAGCATCCCCCAGAGTCACTTGAATGTCCATGGCTTTGCTTAGAGCACTCCCGCAGCCTTCGCAGCCACACAGGCTTCAGTCCAAGCCACCAGCAATTTGAGCTCCAGATGCACTCCTCTGACACAATCAAGGTTCAAGATTCAATTTATTGTCATGTAATAAAAAACAGTGTCATATTACGCAAAATTGCATTTTGTCTGCGGTAAAGCAGACAGATTTGCCATCGGCAGAAATTGCCTGAAGCGCCTCTTACAGTCAGAGGAAGAAAAGCAAAAAGGAGATCCCCCAGACTTATCAAGTGCCTCCAGCACTCCCGCAGTCCTGAGTAACCAACAACCTGCCTGTGTGTTTTTCAGCCTCAGAGCTCCTCACTGGTCCGCCACTGTGGTCACCATCCCATGGGTCATCTCCTCTGTTTTTCCTTCTCAAATGCCAGTCCTCCGCTTCCCCAGAGTCTGCATCTCCTCACGGACGCTAATGACCATTGGCACTGCAATCTTTAGGCCACACCACACCGTCACAGGATTTTGGATCTCGCAGGGAAGCACTGTGACTTTGCTCACCACTCTCCACAGGTCTGCACCAGAGTCAGTGCTGCTATTACAGCAGGCTCTGGCAGCACTACCATGTGTTTTAGGGCAATGTTTTAACTTGTAAATACACTGAGACACAGTGGGGTGAGAAGATGGGAGAGTGGAACATGGCATCGATGTCCAATAACCATTAGATAACCCCAGAACTACAGATGGATCACCAGTTTCTCATTATCTGTGTCACAGCATTTGCTTTTCATTTCTATGTTTCCTGACCAGGTAACAGAAGTAAGCATGATCTTAAACTGCTTAAGTTGATGACAATGCCACAATATAAAGGAAAGAGATGAGGCCTGTGGCAAATTAGCCATGATCTTATTGAATGGTGCCTGTGCTCTAAACCTGCACCTAAGAAACTAACTTCTCTTTAAATACCTACAGAGTTCTAGCCTCCACAATTTCCTCGGGCAGAAATTTCCATAGATTCACTATATGTTCAGACCATAACCTACCAACTGAGCACCCTTAAAAATCTAAACACTTAATTTAAATATAAAATATAAATATTTATAAAGTATTACATTCTTCTTGTATACAATTCAATAAAATTTGTTAAGCCCTTTTGAGATCTCCACAGACACCTTGCATTAACATTGGTTTACATATGATTTCTATTATGGTTTTGAGTAAGTTTTCCATTATTATAAGAAAACTGCTCTGTGGTTCCCTGAATTTATAACTGAGGTAGAATTACATTAGCAGTTTACTCCAACATTTGTGCTAATGTATCTTTAAATGCATATGTTATATATTTTTTCTTCTATCGCAAGTGTGTTTAATATGTGTGAATACATTCCACCCTGATTGGGGTTTTATCACTTAAAATTAAATAATTTATCCACTTAAAATTAAATTTATCTCATTTGTTCTCCTTTTCTATTATCATGGCCATCTTGTTGGTTTCCTCAACAAATGCCAATGTTGTAGCCTGGCTTCAAAGTTCTATAACTTTCTGGCGTTTATTAGTACCAAAGTCTCACAGCGAGAGACTTTTAATTCCTATTTCAAATGGAGCATAGACCTTTTGGTTTATGGCCAACTATTCATACTTTATTGCCTGTTGCATTTTCTCATGTTTTTTTTTCTTAGTGTCTGGTCTGCTGGAGATGGGGGATAACAAAACAGACAATGGGGACTTGTAGGTTAACTAAAGAATTTGGACATTAATGGAAAAGTATTGTCAAGTCACTGTGAGGTCACAGTTGATTATCAGACAAAAGCTTAATGACTTTAATCACATTTCTCTTTCTTTCATACATAAATCAACATATTTGTTTCAATTTATTGAAAGAGCAGAGGGAGGAACTTACTATTTATTTAAGCCCTTCAAGTTCAATATCAGAAGCATTTTCGTGAGCATCATTATGAACATCATCTGAGGGAATCAAAGTGGATTTGGGATGGATGAAGGAGTGGACAGTAGGGGTGGATTGCTAGGGATCATGGTTAGCTTAGCGGTTAGTGAAACACGGTTGCAGTGCCAGCGATGGGGACCGTGGTTCAAATCTCATGCTATCTGTAAGGAGTTTTACGCTCTCCTGTGTCTGTGTGGGTTTTCCTGGAGAGCTCTGATTTTCTCCCACTATTCAAAAAAATGTACCAGGGGTTGTAAGTCAACTGGGTGAAATTGGGTGGCACAAGCTTGTGGGCCAGAAGGGCATGTTACCATGCTGTATGACTAAATTTAATTTTAAATTTAAAATCCCCTGCCAATAGCTTCCTTGCTGCTCCTTCCTGTTCTCTGACAACATTTGTTTCCTACAAGCCAGAGGGAAATAGGGCTAAAATAAGCTTAGCAGCCAAGAAACTCCTCTGCTTCCCTAGGCATGTTTGTTTCTATTTATTGCTGCGTCCAGGGTTCCTGAACCCTTTCTGTCCACCATAAATATTTGAGTAGTTCTAACTTAATATGTGTTCTTGCCCCTCGAGAACCAATTTACCTACCTTATGAATGATGTGCGGAACTGCTCTCATTACTCCAAGGGTTCTTAAAACAAGCGTTATCTATCCTGTGAATTTGAAATAGTGTTCAACGTATTCTAATTTTGTTCTGAGATCTTTAATCAGCCCTGGCAAAATACAGCATCAGCTAAAGCATCTCCCAACATACATTGCAGGGGCAAGCAATTATTTTGAACCAAATTTAGGACAAGATTGTTTAGGGCAACACAATTAGCATAATGGCCAGCACGGCACTGTTATAGCACCAGCAACCCAGCTTTGAGTCCTGCGCAGTCTATAAGGAGTTTATATGTTCTCCCTATTTCTGCATTGGTTCTCCCTGCGTGCTCCAGTTTCCTCCCACCCTTCAAAAAGTATGAGGGTTGCAGATTAATTGGGGTATTTCGTGGCATGGTTCATTGGTCAGAAGGGCCTGTTACCATGCTGTATCTCTAAATTTAAAATTTAAGAAATGGATCTGGGCTTTCATATTCTGTTGCCTTCTCAAAAGCACAATAAAGAGATTAAAAACCAGAGTTTGTTTAGTAAAATCATAAATAAATATTCCTTCCTTTACTTTGATCCCCCAATGTCCAGGTGCTGACCTCATACTTGAACACACTTAATGACTCAGCAACCACAGCTCATGCATCTTAGTGATGTGACCAAAAGGGAACCCTGAAACCATACCCTCTTCCCTCCTCCCACTGGGAGACATTCTTTCAGCAATTGCCCCTTCTACATGTGCAGTTTCATGTTTATAGAATATCCTTGAAGACAATAAATTATAAAATAACAGAAGCAGCTGATTTCCATGAACATGACAATATAATTTCCAAGTTCAACAAGACCGTCTGCAGGCACTGTGGCTGTAGTTAGCACAAAAATGCATTGTTGTGTGAAATATATTTGACAAGCATACTCACTGTGTGAATCCAAAAAAACAAGTCTGCAAGCTGGGGAACTGACAACTTGGAGTCAAGGTCCAAAGAACGTTACAGCACAAAAACAGGCCCCTTTGACCCTCCTAGTCTGGGCCAAACCTTTTTTTTTGCCTAGTCCCACTGACCTGCACCACTCCATAGCCCTCCATCCCATCCATGTAACTGTCCAAATTCTTCTTAAATGTTAAAATGGAGCCTGCATTCAACGCTGGTAGCTCGTTCCGCACTCTCATCACTTTTTTCGTGGAGAAATTCCCCCTCATGTTTCCCCCTACATGTTTCCCCTTTCACTCTTAACCCATGTCCTCTGGATTGTATCTTACCTACCCTCAGTCGAAAAAGCCTATCTACATTTAAATTGTCTATCCCGCTCATAATTTTAAATACCTCTATCAAATCTCTCCTCATTCTTCTCTGCTCCAGGGAATAAAGTTCTAACCTGTTTAACCTTTCTCTATAATTCAGTTTCTGAAGTCCAGGCAACATCCTAGTAAATCTTCTTTGCACTCTTTCTAACTTATTGCTGTCTTTCCAGTAGTTAGGTGACCAAAACTGCTCACAATACTCCAAATTTGGCCTCAAAAATGTCTTATACAACTTTACCATAACATCCCAACTCCTATATTCAATCTTTGGCTTGGCTTCGCGGACGAAGATTTATGGAGGGGGTAAAAGTCCACGTCAGCTGCAGGCTCGTTTGTGGCTGACAAGTCCGATGCGGGACAGGCAGACACGGTTGCAGCGGCTGCAGGGGAAAATTGGTTGGCTGGGGTTGGGTGTTGGGTTTTTCCTCCTTTGCCTTTTGTCAGTGAGGTGGGCTCTGCGGTCTTCTTCAAAGGAGGTTGCTGCCCGCCAAACTGTGAGGCGCCAAGATGCACGGTTTGAGGCGATATCAGCCCACTGGCAGTGGTCAATGTGGCAGGCACCAAGAGATTTCTTTAGGCAGTCCTTGTACCTTTTCTTTGGTGCACCTCTGTCATGGTGGCCAGTGGAGAGCTCGCCATATAACACGATCTTGGGAAGGCGATGGTCCTCCATTCTGGAGACGTGACCCACCCAGCGCAGCTGGATCTTCAGCAGCGTGGACTCGATGCTGTCGACCTCTGCCATCTCGAGTACTTCGACGTTAGGGATGAAAGCGCTCCAATGGATGTTGAGGATGGAGCGGAGACAACGCTGGTGGAAGCGTTCTAGGAGCCGTAGGTGATGCCGGTAGAGGACCCATGATTCGGAGCCGAACAGGAGTGTGGGTATGACAACAGCGCTGCATACGCTTATCTTTGTGAGGTTTTTCAGTTGGTTGTTTTTCCAGACTCTTTTGTGTAGTCTTCCAAAGGCGCTATTTGCCTTGGCGAGTCTGTTGTCTATCTCATTGTTGATCCTTGCATCTGATGAAATGGTGCAGCCGAGATAGGTAAACTGGTTGACCGTTTTGAGTTTTGTGTGCCCGATGGAGATGTGGGGGGGCTGGTAGTCATGGTGGGGAGCTGGCTGATGGAGGACCTCGGTTTACTTCAGGCTGACTTCCAGGCCAAACATTTTGGCAGTTTCCGCAAAGCAGGAGTCAAGCGCTGAAGAGCTGGCTCTGAATGGGCAACTAAAGCGGCATCGTCTGCAAAGAGTAGTTCACGGACAAGTTTCTCTTGTGTCTTTGTGTGAGCTTGCAGGCGCCTCAGATTGAAGAGACTGCCATCCGTGCGGTACCGGATGTAAACAGCGTCTTCATTGTTGGGGTCTTTCATGGCTTGGTTCAGCATCATGCTGAAGAAGATTGAAAAGAGGGTTGGTGCGAGAACACAGCCTTGCTTCACGCCATTGTTAATGGAGAAGGGTTCAGAGAGCTCATTGCTGTATCTGACCCGACCTTGTTGGTTTTCGTGCAGTTGGATAATCATGTTGAGGAATTTTGGGGGACATCCGATGCGCTCTAGTATTTGCCAAAGCCCTTTCCTGCTCACGGTGTCGAAGGCTTTGGTGAGGTCAACAAAGGTGATGTAGAGTCCTTTGTTTTGTTCTCTGCACTTTTCTTGGAGCTGTCTGAGGGCAAAGACCATGTCAGTAGTTCCTCTGTTTGCGCGAAAGCCGCACTGTGATTCTGGGAGAATATTCTCAGCGACACTAGGTATTATTCTATTTAGTAGAATCCTAGCAAAGATTTTGCCTGCAATGGAGAGCAGCGTGATTCCCCTGTAGTTTGAGCAGTCTGATTTCTCGCCTTTGTTTTTGTACAGGGTGATGATGGTGGCATCACGAAGATCCTGAGGCAGTTTTCCTTGGTCCCAACAAAGCTTGAAAAACTCATGCAGTTTGGCATGCAGAGTTTTGCCGCCAGCCTTCCAGACCTCTGGGGGGATTCCATCCATACCTGCTGCTTTGCCACTTTTCAGTTTTAGGCCAATATGTCAAAATTTCTTCACAACCCTATCCACCTATGATGCCACTTTCAGAGAATTATGTATCTATCTTCCCAGATCCCTGTGTTCTACCGCACTCCTCAGTGCCCTACAATTTACCGTGTATGTCCTTTCTTGTTTTGACCTTCCAAAATGCAACACCTTGCACTTGTCTGCATTACATTCCATCTGCCATTTTTCAGCCCATTTTTCTAGATGGTCCAGATCCCTCTGCAAGCTTTGAAAACCTTATTTACTGTCCACATGCCTCTAATCTTTGTGTCATCTGCAAACTTGCTGATTCAATTTGCAACATTTTCATCCAGACCATTGATATAGATGACAAAAAACAATGGCTCCAACACCAATCCCTAAAGCACACTATGAGTCACAGGTCTCCAGTCTGAGAAGCAATCTGCGGCTTCTCTAATCTAGCCTTTGTCAAATTTGGTTCACTACTTCCTCATGAATATAAAGTGTCTGAACCTTTCTGACTAATCTCCCATGTGAGGCCTTGTCAAAGGCCTTACTAAAGTCCATGTAGACAACCCTAGTAACTTCCTTGAAAAGCTCTATAACATTGGTTAAACACAATCTAGCATGCACAAAGAGATGTTGACTATCCCTCGTCATTGTCTGGTTATCCAAATAATTGTATATCTAATCTCCTGGAACATCTTCCAATAATTTATCTACTACTGACATCAGGCTCACTGGCCTATCATTTCTAGGGATACTTTTGGAGCCTTTTTTAAACAACGGAACAACATGAGCTACCCTCCAATCCTCTGGCACCACATCCGTGGCTAAGGACATTTTAAATATTTCTCCTAGAGTCTCTGCAATTTCTACTCCAGCCTCCCTCAAGATCTGAGGGAATATCTTGTCAGGCCCTATGGATTTATCCATCCTTATTTACTTTAAGACAGCAAACAATTCCTCCTCTTTAATCTGTATATTGGGTTCCATGACCTCACTGCTCATTTTCTTTACTTCCCACCTCTCTGTCCTCATTTCTTGAGTGAATACTGATAAAAAGAATTCATTTTCTCCCATGTCTTTTGGCTCCATACTCTGATATTGAAGGAGACCAATTTTACAATAGACAATAGGAGCTGGAGTAGGCCATTTGGCCTGTCGGGCCAGCACCGCCATTTTAGATCATGGCTGATCATTACCATCAGTACCCCTTTCCAGCCTTATCCCCATAACCCTTAACTCCGTTACCCACAAGAGTCTTATCTAACTCTCTTTTGAACATAGTCAGCGAATCCGCCTCTACCACCCTCTGTGGCAGAGCATTCCACAGATTCACACTTCTCTGGGTAAAAAAATGCTTTCTCATCTCCGTCCTAAAGGGCCTACCCTGTATTCTTAAACTATGCCCTTTAGTCCTCATCTCCCCCATCATTGGGAACAAGTAATCAGACTTCACCTTGTCTATCCCCCTGATGATTTTGTATACCTCAATCATGTCCCCCCTCATCCTTCTAAACTCAAATGGATACAAGTCCAGTTTTTCTAGCCTTGCTGCATATGACAACCCTGCCATCCCTGGAACTAACCTTGTAAATCTGCGCTGCACACCCTCTATAGCTAGTATGTCCTTCCTCAAGTTTGGAGACCAGAACTGGACGCAATACTCCAGGTGGGGTCTCACCAGGGCCCTGTATAACTGCAGAAGGGCGTCTCTGTTCCTATACTCAAATCCCCTCTTTATGAAAGCCAACATTCCATTTGCCTTCTTCACAGCTTTCTGAACCTGCATGCTAGACTTCAGTGACCGGTGAACAAGTACACCCAGATCCATTTGCACTTCCCCACTCCCTAGCTTGTCTCCATTTAAATAATACTCAGCTTTCCTATTACTTCCCCCAAAATGAATAACCTCACATTTGTTCACATTGAAATTCATCTTCCATTTAGCCGCCCACTCCTCCAGCCTGTCCAAGTCCCTCTGCATTTTCCTTACATCCTCCTCACACCCCACACCGCCACCCAGTTTAGTGTCATCTGCAAATTTGCTCATGTTATTTATAATCCCCTCATCCAAATCATTAACATAAATTACAAACAACTGAGGACCCAACACCGATCCCTGAGGCACTCCACTCGTCACATCCTGCCATTTTGAAAAAGACCCATTTACTCCAACCCTTTGTTTCCTATCTCCTAACCAATTTCCTATCCATGTCAGCACCTTACCTCCAATACCATGCTCCCTGATCTTGCCCACTAGACTCCCGTGTGGTACCTTATCAAAGGCCTTCTGGAAGTCCAAATACACCACATCCACTGGCTCTCCCGAGTCCACCCTCTTTGTCACATCCTCAAAAAATTCCAGAAGGTTAGTCAAGCATGACTTACCCTTAAGGAATCCATGCTGACTAGTCCTTATACTATTATTACTGACTAAGTGTTCTGCTATTTCTCCTTTTATGATGGACTCCAATATCTTCCCCACCACTGATGTCAGGCTAACCGGTCTATAATTTCCCGTTTTCTCCCTCCCTCCTTTCTTAAAAAGCGGCACCACATCAGCCACTCTCCAATCCTCAGGGACCTCCCCGGAATCTATGGAACTTTGGAAAATGTCAACCAGTGCCTCCACAATTTCCATAGCCACCTCTTTAAGCACCCTAGGATGCAGCCCATCAGGCCCTGGGGATTTATCAGCCCTCAGTCCCAACAATTTACTCATAACCTCCTGCTTCTTGATCCGGATATCCATTAGATCCCCTACCTCCCCAGTAAAGTTCCCCAAGTCTCTTGGTACCGCATGACCACTACCCCTTAACTGACTATAATCTATATCCTCCTTGGTGAAGACAGTTGCAAAGTATTTGTTAAATTCCTCTGCCATCTCCTTGTTTCCGGTAATAATTTCACCCTTGCCCATTTTCATAGGGCCAATTTTAGACCGAACCAATTTCTTCCTCTTCACATACTTAAAAAAGCTTTTGCTATCCTCCGCAATATTATCTGCTAATTTCCTCTCGTACTTCATTTTCCCGTCTCTTATTGCTTTCTTAGTTACCCTCTGATGTTCTTTGAAGGTTTCCCAATCCTCTAATTTCCCACTCCACTTCGCTATCTTATAATTACTCCCTTTGGACTTGATAATGCACTTGATTTCCTTAGTTAGCCAGGGCTGCCATTTGCATCTCCTAGAGCCTTTCCTCCACTTTGGAATAAATTTGTCCTGAATCCTGTGAAAAATGTCCATAAAAACCTGCCATTTTTCCCCAGTTGTCCTCCCAGCTAGAGTATCTTCCCATTTTATTTTGGATAGCTCCTCCCTCATAGCTGCAAAATTCCCTTTATTTAACTGAAGTACAGATGCTTCCGACTTCCTTTCCATTTCCCTTTCTAATTGCAGGTTAAAAGTAACCATACCATGGTCACTATTCCCTAATGGCTCCCCTACATCAAGGTCACTTATTAAGTCTGCGTCGCTGCACAGCACCCAGTCCAGAATCGACTTCCCCCTGGTAGGTTCCTCCACTAGCTGTTCCAAGAAAGCATCTCGTAGACATTCTATAAACTCGCTCTCTTGTGTTCCTGCCCCCGTCTGATTATCCCAGTCCACCTTCATGTTGAAGTCCCCCATAACTACCGTATTGCTACCACTTTGACATGCCACTCTTAATTCCTGATTTATACTACTACCGATATCTGAGCTACTTTTATGACTCCCATTATATTCCTCTTGCCCTTGCAATTTCTTAATTCAATCCAAACAGACTCTACCTCACCTGTTTCAATGTCCTTCCTTTCAAACGCCTGAATCTCATTTCTTACCACAGAGCTACCCCACCTCCTCTTCTTAACTTTCTGTCCTTTTTAAAGGACGTGTACCCTGGAACATTTATTTCCCAATCCTGCCCTTCCCACAGCCATGTCTCCGTTATTCCGACAATGTCATAACCTCCCATCGCCATTTGCGCCTCAAGCTCATCCATTTTATTCCTTACACTCCTTGCATTCATACACAATACCTTGATGCCATACCTCCTTTCTCCCTCCACCTTGGTTCTTGGTGCATTCGTTCTTATTCTCCTATCACTTTTAGCTCCCTTATTCCTTATTGTTTCACCGTCTATCAGAACCACCCCTATATTCTCTCTCCTATCTACTTCCCTATCAGTCCTGTTCCCTTCCCCCTGCCAAATTAGTTTAAATCAGCTCCGACAGCTTTATTAAACCTAACTGCCAGTATATTGGCCCCCTTCGCATTCAGGTGTAAACCATCCCTCCTGTATAGGTCCCGTCTTCCCCAGAAGAGATCCCAATGGTCAATGAACCTGAATCCCTGCACTCTGCACCATTCCCTCAGCCACACGATTAACCTCTTGATTTTATTATTCTTGCCCCCACCCTCGCACAGTACAGGAAGCAGCCCCGAGATTACAATCCTGGAGGTCCTGCTTCTCAACCTCCTTCCGAGCTCACGGTAGTCTCTCTTCAGGATCTCCTCCTTCAATCTATCTACGTCATTTGTGCCCACGTGTATCAGGACCTCTGGCCGGTCTCCTTCCCCCCCCAGGATACTCTGAACCCTATCCGAGACGTCACGTACCCTGGCTCCTGGGAGGCAACACACCATACGGGAACACTTGTCAGGTTCGCAGAATCTTCTGTCCGTTCCCCTAACGATGGAGTCCCCAATGACCACCTTGTTCCCCTTCTTCTCCTTCCGTACCACTGTCTCCTTTGGCACTACCTCTGGCAGGTTATCTTCCCCTACTTCATCCAATACTGTATATTCGTTGCTAAGATCTGTAGCCACTGGGGTGCTCTCCACAGAGCTAGCAACTTTTGCCCCACTCCTGACAGTAGTCCACTTTCCTGACCCCCCCAATCCAGGGGTAAGCACTTCCCTGAGTGTTGAATCAATAAATTCCTCGCTCTCTCTGATTAGCCTCAGATCATCTAGCTGCATCTCTATTTCTTTAATTTTTTTCCTAAATGCTTGTGTCTCATTACATCCCCTGCAGGTATGTCCTGTGGAAATGTTTATGGTCTTGTCACCAACCTCCTCACACTCTCTGGTGAGCCTAAGGTCATCTAGTTGGAGCTCCAGTACCTCAACTCGGCCCCTAAGGAACCCCACCTCCTTGCACCTGGCACAGATATGGTCTTTTGGGAGGGTGGAGGTCACCCATGGCTCCCACATCTGGCAACTTGAGCATAGCACCAACCCCATGCCTCTTACTATCCTTTTGTTCTTAATATACCTGTAGAAACCCTTAGGATTTTCCTTCACATTGTCTGCCAAAGCAACTTCATGTCTTCTTTTAACCTTCCTGATTCCTTTCTTGTTCTTGCATTGTTTATACTCCTCGAGTACCTCATTTGCTCCATATTGCTAATACTTGCTATACACTGCTCTCTTCTTCCAAAGCAGATAACCAATATCACTCAAAAACTAAGGTTCCATATGTCTGTTAACCTTGCCTTTAATCCTGACAGGAACATGCAAACGCTGTACTCTCAAAATTTAATCTTTGAAGGTCTTCCACTTACCTTACACATCCTTGTCTGAAAACAACTTACCCCAGTCCATGCATTCTTGATCCTTTCTTATTTCCTCAAAATTGGCCTTTCTCCAATATAGAATCTCAACCTTCCTCATATTTAACAAAACAAATGGGATTACAATCACTTGACCCAAAACGTTCACCTGCCCATATTCTGTCACCCGTCCTGTCTCATTCCCTAATCAGAGATCCAGCATGGCACTGTCTCTAGTTGGTATCTCAATATATTGATTTGGAAAACTTTTCTGAACACAGTCGACAAACTCCAAGCCATCCAACCTTTTACAGTATGGGAGTCCCAGTCAATATGTGGAATATTAAAATCTTCTACTATCATAACTTTATGTTTCTTGCACCCATCTGTTATCTCTCTACAGATTTACTCCTACAATTCTCATTGACTATTGGGCGGTCTATAATTCAATTCCATGAGTTGGTCATACCTTTCCCATTGCTCAGCTCTACCCACGAAGCCTCAGTCGACGAGCTTTCTGGTCTGTCCCTGATGAGCAATGCCACTCCTCCTCATTTCCTCTCCTTGTTCTATCAGATCTAAAGCAACGGAAGCCAGGAACATTGCACTGCCAGTCCTGCCCCTCCTGCAACCAAGTTTCACTAATGGTCACCGTCACAATTTCACGTGTCAATCCACACTCTAAGCTCGTCTGCCTTTCCTACAATGCTCCTTGCATTGAAATAGATGCACCTGAGAATATTTCCACTATGTACAACCCATTGACTTCTAATGGTGCTTGCAATTTTCACATCATCTTTTCCCTCCTCCACTCCTCCAGGAAATCTAGTTTAACATCTCCTAAAAAATTACCTAAGATTGAAGACTGAAGCAGGCAAGACAACTGGCCACCATTATTTCAACCTTCTATAGGAGCTCTATCAAGAGCATCCTCGCCAGCTGCATTACAGAATGAAACAGTTGTTGTAGAGAAATGGATCAGAGGTTAATCCAAAAAACCATAAGAGTAGCCGAGAGGATCACTGGAGCCTCCCTTTCCTCTATCGGGGAAGAGATATAGGAGTATCACAACCAGCGCCACCAGGCTGAGGAATAGCTTCTTCCTGCAGGCAGTGAGAATTCTGAGTGACCGAAGGAACTGCTCACACTAACCAACCGAGACTCTCGTATGTACAAAACAATATTTATTTGTATAGATAAAATACTTGTCCTATTGATTGTATGTTTATTATGTCTGATTGTGTGTCACTATTTAATTGGGTTGGACTTTTACAATCAGATGGCAATAAACTTGATTGATTCGATTGTATCTGGCAGCATGGAGAAAGCAGCAGCACATCAACTTTCTACACAAGAGTTTGAAGTAAAAACTCAATGCTAGAGAAACTCATCAGGTCAAATAGTGTACTTTATATAGCAAAAATAAAGATACTGTTACATTGCAGACCAGCAACAATGGAAATTCGCCAAGGCAGTGTTATGTTTTTTTAATTTTAAAACACTATTTATTAATAACTGCTATAGTATTACACATTAGTCAAATCAAACTCAGCTACGTGCGAACGTACATGTGTGTGGGTGGGTGGGTGGTGGGGAAATACCCAAACCATTCCAAAGTTCAGTTTTAGAAATCCATTGTTGGAATGCAGACTTTTAAACTGATGCACAGAAGGAATCATGAAGGAGATAGGAGACACTGTGTGACTGGACTGTTGAAAACTCATGAATCCTTGTTGAGTTTCTTCCAGAGGAATATCCTTTCCCATGAACAGTTCTCACAACTCCTGTTTTCCTTATGTAGGAGAAACGAAACGATGCTTCCAAAACCCAGGTACTGGTCAATCAAAATGACCATAACTTTGGTCACAATCCGATGCAGCAATTTTCCTTTTCATGACAGGGAGAATCAGTTGAATTGTCCATTATCTCACAGAATCATTCTTGCTCCATCTTCGATGAGATGGTCGCTGGTCATTAAGCATTGTTCCTTCAGTGCTCCACACATATGACTCTCTCACCACGTGTTTCCCTGGAAAAAGCTCCCAAAAGTCATTTCTCCTATCAAAGTAGTGAATTTGAGTACAGCCTATATTATCTGTTGCCACCCAGTCTCTCCAAAGCTGTGAATAGTTGCAGCCTGTACGAGCTCTTAAAGTGATATTCACACTAAATGAAATGGGAGCTCGTAATAATATATAACCAATCTTTCAAGCTTGAGCCCTTCATCAAGGTATTAACAAAATATTGGTAGATGCCAGAGCAAAATGGTAGAGGGGTGGGGTGGGGGGAGGATCACAGTCCTACAGGGAGGAGATAATAGGTGGATAAGTGAGTGAGGGCACACCTGCAAACAAGGGGAGGAGTGATGGCACTGTGAATGGAGAGGGAAGTGGGTGGAGGGCTAGAAAAAAGGAGACAAGGGGATGGAGAAGAGAGAGGAGGAATGGGGAGTGGGGTAGCAGAAACCGGAGAGAATGAAGTTAATGCTATCTGGCTGGAGGGTGCCACGACAGAAAATTAGGTTTTGCTCCTCCAAGAAAATTTTAACTTTCTGCACAAGACAGGTATGCAAGAATCAAAGGTTTCCTCCATCCTGGAGGTGAACAACCAAAGCACAAGCTATTAAAGAACAAAAAGCAGGTTAAGGAGTAAAAATACCATTGCTTCATGCTTGAATAAATGTCACTGATTGACTGCCTGCTTCAGGTTTTTTTTTAAATGACCCTGATCAAACAATCTATTGTGGAGAGATTGAGGGGCAATAATATAGCCACACTGTCCCCAGGCCATGCATGCACAAAAGGTCCAGCATCCAGCCACCGGGGTCCTATCATTTACACTGCCAACAGTGGAAACCTGCAACATAAACCAGAAGTGCTGCTGCCATCAGGAAGCATCCAAGCACAAATTAAAACAGTTTCCACCAGAGATACTTGTTCTCAAGTAGCTTTGAGCTTCATGGGTGGCCATGCTACTGGGGACATTTGTGCTTTCAACTAGTGTGAGCCTAATAGCTCAGGTCAGAAGAGATCACAAAACAGGGCCTTAAGCCCACTATTTCTACACCAACCATTAAGTCATCAACCTATCCCATCCAGATGATCACATGGATGTTCCAAATGGCATAGGATTATTGGCTCACACAGGTAGAAACACATTGAATCTAGCAGCAGAGAAGAAGGTTACACAGCCCATCATCTACATGCAAGCACCCAACAGAGCAGCTCTTTAGTTCTTCCTTTTTTTTTAGCCGTGTAATTTTTTTTCTCAGGGGATCCTGCCTTCAGCACATCTGCGTAATCCTCATTCCATGTACATTCCACGTAAAATAGTCTTTTCTTGTGTCACACTTAATTCTCTTCCCTTTATGTTGTCCCTACAATTTCTAGTCCTTGATCCCTCCATCAAATGGAACAGCCTCTTCCCATCCACTCAGTCAAGATCGTTCATTATTTTATATCCTTCTCTCAAATCTCCCTTCAATCCTGTTGCCTCTACAGAAAACAGTCCTAGCCTCTCTAACCTATTCCTGTGACACTGGTCCCTCACCCCAAGAAGCATTTTCATAATTCCTTCTGGATTCATTCTGTAATGTAATAAATGGAATTGAACACATTAACCCCAGCTGAGTTATTGGTGTTTTATAAAGACTTAGCCTGATTTCCCTGCTTTTATACTCGATAAACCTCTTGATAAGCCCAGAATGTTTTATATGTTATTAACCCCAATTTCTTAACCTGTCCTGCCAATTGCAATGATTTGTGCAAATCAAAGTCTTTCAACCCATATAAACTATATAACAATTACAGCATTGAAACAGGCCAACTTGGCCCTTCTAGTCCACGTCAAACACTTTCTCCCACCTAACTCCACTGACCTACACACAACCCGTAACCCTCCATTCCTTTCCCGTTCATATACATATTCAACTTCGCCTTCCTCAAGGGACCCATTTTATCCCTCTTGCTCCTAATATATCTGAATAAACCCTTTGGATTTATTTTCACCTTACTTGACAAAGCAACCTCATATCTCCTCTTACCCTTTCTAATTTTTCTCCTTAAGATTGTTTTTACATTATTTATGCCTTTAGTCTTTTTAGTACAGATTCTTTATTCTACATTGTTTCTCCCTATTCTTCCAATCAAATAAGATCTCTATGCAATTTCTCCACATTTACCTTCGTCTGCCAAGCATCTGGTCTGCTTATTGCCTGCTACAAACTCTCAGAGTCCTTGCTTATGTTCACAGTACTGCCAGGTTTTGTGCCATTTAGAACTATTGGTTGGCAGCTCCAACTTCAGGCCATTAATATTGACTAAAAATCCTCAACAACAATCCCTGGTCAACATTACTATGAACCTTCCTCCTTTCCAAATATACATATTTGCCATTTACCATGATCCTCTAGTGTCTAATATTTTAGCAACTTCATATTCATACTAGCATTGTAGGCCGAGAATTTTAAAATCTCTTGTTTCTTGGTTCATGGTTTATAGTCCTGCATCTTCATAAATCCTCATGAAGTTACACACTTCCAGCTACAATTTCACTCTTCTCCATGTCACACAATCACCACCAGAGCTGATTCTTTCTGAATCCCCTTCTGCCACCTTCCAATCTTCTTGCTTCATGATCCAACAGCTGTAACCTGCTCAAAACTCCCCAGTTGATAATACATCATACTATAACTGCTGCAAACACATTTCCCTGGAAATTCGATTGCAAAGCATTGCTTATTTCAGCACTATGCATTTGAAGTGTGCTTACCACAAAGTGAGTTGCAATAATAACCATTTCCAGAATGTCTGCTTTTATAGGCTAAGCTTCTGTTGGTGAAGCCAACATGTAAAACCCCAACCCCACTACCTCTTCCACTCTCCATTCTCACCCCAGTCTTGCTCATTAGCATATGTTCTCTTCTGATCATTTACCTGAACATTGGTCCTGATCCTTGATTGTCCAGGACCATTTCACAAAGAAAATGGCTGTTCTGCCCATGAAGTCTATACCAGAATACAGAACAATCCCATTTTTTATGTAATCCATTCTCTCTCACGTGTCATCAACTTTTCCTCAGGAACCCATCTACACTCAGTGTAATTTATAATGGCCAATTCACATGCAAAGTAGTACACCTTTCAGATACGAGAGCACAGAGGAAACCCACACAATCCTGGGGAGAATGTGAAGACTCCAGACAGACAATGCCAGAGGTCAGAATCAAACTTGAGTCTCTGCAGCTGTGAAACCAACCTCTGTGCTAACCAGTCTTGGAATTACAGTTGGAACAGTTGCTAGGAAATGGATTCCGTGTGTGAAAACAAAGTTATATTTAGCATCAGGTCAGTCCTTCTGCAAAAACTAATGTTGTTGACCAAGATCAGTTCTGGAACAACATTAGCATCCTTCACACACAGAAAGATGTGCCAACTTGGGACTTGCACACTTCCCAACATGACTATACTCCACTGAGAGGTGTTCCAATCACTATATTCAGTCCTTGAAGACGCTTCTCAAGGCAACCAGACAGCAATATCATGGCTGCTGTGAGGGAGGTAGAGGAGCTGCGGCATTTAGTCAAAAGCATATGGATATCCTCATGAAAGTGATGCATGACTGGGTGAAGGTTGTGTGCATTAGGATCAAAGAGGAAAAGCCTAGCAGAATGCTCAGTTCCATTCTCCTGCAGAATCCCTATAGAGGTGAGTAATACAGAAATAAATGACTGGTGATTTACAAACCACTGAAATCACTGCACTCTCTCACTCTTACACCCACACACACACACACACGCACACGCACACACACACACACACACACACTAAACTTAGACTTTAACACTCCTATTACTCCATTCACCTAACTACATAACCACCATCCTCACCCCACATTGACATTTTAGTCCTCCCAGCTCCTGATTAAAGGAGAAATGTCCAAATGGCGGAAAATGACAACTTTCAGTGTGGCATCTCTGTTATCGTCTCCTACCCCGTAATACTTCACCGATTGGCAATTCCCTGCATTTCTGGTCAACTAGATTGTAGCACGTTTCAGAGTTGTTACCACCCAGAATAGCTGCTAATAGACTTCAGCACCAACTCCAACTCCTGGTCAGGAGGAGCACCTGAAAGTGAGGGGAAGGCTGTAGAGTGGAGAGGAGAGAATGAGTGGGAGAGAGCAAAAGGAAAGGGGAGAGAGAATGGGAAAGGAGGAGAGAGTGAGGGAGATTGGGAGAGAGAGGAGATGGAGTAGATAAAAAAGAACAAAAAAGAGAAATACGGCAATTAGAGAGAGGTTGAAAGGATGCTCTTTCTTGATTTTTCCAGGCTTTAAATTCTAAATTCTCTTTCAATAACAATATAATGAGTTTATTGTTAACTATATTATATAATGTACATATGCACCAGAATTCTTACTTGCTGCAGCCAAACAGGTTCTTCAAAAGACTACAGTAGTATAATTAATTTGAATTAAAAAGAGAAAATAAACACAAAAGATAGATAATAAATATTCACAGAAAAAAATGACTTTATAATAGTACC
Source organism: Narcine bancroftii (assembly GCF_036971445.1). Taxonomy (NCBI): domain Eukaryota; kingdom Metazoa; phylum Chordata; class Chondrichthyes; order Torpediniformes; family Narcinidae; genus Narcine; species Narcine bancroftii. The sequence goes on from NC_091474.1 coordinate 205,614,761, forward strand.
CTCAGTCCTCTTGTCGTGGAGTTGCGCTCCCTCATTCGTGTACCAAGAGCCTGATCGCTGTTGGAAAGAAACTGTTCTTGAGCCTACAGGTTCTGGTTTTCAGACTTCTGCACTTTTTGCCCAAACATCGCAGTGTGAAGAGGTTGTGACCAGGGTGATGCAGACCCTTCTTGAGGTAGCATTTCACATAGATCAATGGATGAGTGGTCAGACTCTGTGATAGACCTGGCTCTGTTACCTTCTGAAGGCATCAACATTACTGGACAGTGGAATTATCAAACCAGGCCATGATGCTACAAGACAGCATACTTCCCACAGTGCACCTGTGGAAGTTTGGTATGTAATTGACGACATGCCAATTCCCTCACTCAGACACCTTAGAAAGTAGGGACATTGATGTGCCTTTTTCAATGTCACCTCAGGGTAAAAAAAATTCCACATCAACCTTCTTGGACACCAGGAAATGGGAAACGATACGTCAGTTGGTCTCATTATTGATCAACCCAAGAACTGCAGATGCAGAAATGTGATTGTTTCAATAAATGGTCCCAACCTGAAACATCGACTGACTATTTCTTCCCATTGTTGCTGCTTAACCTGTTGAGTTCCACCAGTATCTCACTGTTTGCATTATTGATTAACTAAGCAATGGAAGTTAAATACTTTATTATTGGTCCATTGAAATAATGCCTATATATCTCCTAAAAGTTTCTCAAGCATTGAACTCAGCTTGCATCATTCTTTCCAACTCTCATTACTGACAGTGGGATCTCATGCCTATTTGTGTCCCTCTGATACATGAAGAAAGCCAGCAAAACATCATTCTGCCCTATTGTCTTCTTTTAATAAATCAAACTCCATTGGGATGCATGAAACTATGGAAAATATTTTCCCATCCTTTCTCATCCTAAACAAGTTTGAAATTAAGAATTTCCCCATATGGGGAGCTAGCACTATGATGTCCTTCCCCAACTCTCTCTCTCTCTCTCTCTCTCTCTCTCTCTCTCTCTCTCTCTCTCTCTCTCTCTCTCTCTCTCTCTCTCTCTCTCCCCTCCATTTCACCTACTTCTGAGGTGTTGATGATTCCTTTTAAGCCCCAGAATAGTTTCTTGCCACAAATTGGATGGGAATTTGTTTGCTATTCCAAAGGTACTGGTTTTAGTAAAGCTTAAATAATTTTATTCTGTTAGAAGTTGATAAAAACATTTTTATCCTCACAACATGTCAAAGTGCCTCCAAAATGATGAATTGTACTGGAAATGTTGTTTCTGTTATATAAGCATTATTGCAGCCATCTGGCTCAAACCTAAATCCTACAAACACCAAATACCTTAAATGATAGATGCCTCTGCTTTTTGGTTCAAATATGATTATTGGCCAGAATAGCTCACTATTCTTCTTCGAATAGTGCCACAGATATTTTATACCCACCTGATGTTAGCACTCACATTCTGTCGCCTGGAATGCAAAACCTCTGATGTTGCATTATTATCACAGCTTTATGCTGGAGTCAGTCATTGCAACAGAACTATGTGACTGCATTTGAAGAAAAGATGCAAAGCCTTTGGGGCATTCTGAAATCATAAATGTATATCTTTTTTTCCTCATGCATCCAATCTCTATGACCAGCTTTGAACAAGAGTGTTTTTAACTCAGCCAATGAACTAAAGGATGGAAATTTATTCAAGCTGTATTTGTAAATTTTAATTAGTCATAGTTTTTTTAATGAAATAGGAGACCATTCAGCCCATTAAAGCTACAAAGGCTCATGGTGATTCTTTAACATCTCAAATGTATATCACAAAGATAAAGGAGAGACCATTCATTTAACTCTCCATATGTTATGACCCCATGAACAGTAATTTAGACCAGCTAATCTATTGAACCTCACAAGACCACCTTTTATATTGCAGCAACTGGGTAGCCCTCTTGGGACCTGGCTGCGATTACTGGGGCAAAGGTGCTGGAAGCCCCTTTTAAATTTCAGGGGGATTGACCCATTCAATTGCCAACCTGGTGATTTAAGGGGATCCCACCCCTGCAATGACATGTCACGCACTCACCAGAAATATTGCCATATTTTCAGATGCTGGCTGCCCGGTGACACACTCTCAAACGTTGATGTCACAGGATTAAGTGGGTCGACCCTTTTTGTTTTCATATCGGCCATGGACAAGACCTAGTAAGTTTAGCTGGGTTCCCTGACTACCTCTGAGGTAGGTAAGAGGCCCAGTTGGGTTCCAATGGGGTTGACCTGGTTGGACCCTTTCAAACTGCCATGGAACTGGAGCGCTAACCGGGCAAATTAACACCATTTTACATAGAAGTTTGAAAGGGTCTAATATAACACTCTTCTTTGAAAATGACCCCAGGACCTTTCACGCCTACCTGAGAGGGCAGGCGGGGCTTGAGTTACTATCAAGTAAAACTTACTCAAAATATCTCGCTAAAAATGCACACGAGCTAATATACTTAACTAAAAATCAAAAACATGCAAGCAATTACAGGACCCTGGCCTAATATCACATGTGAAGACACTAATAAACCTAATGGTATAATGTTTCTTTCTGAAGCATTTTATTTACATGCAGTGAAGAATTTGGAATATCTTATTCAATGTACAATGGCTGAACCCACTGACAAAATGAATGTAGTGAATAGAGTCCCTGCACCAAACAAGCTATAGAAAGATTAAATTATATGGTGAAAAAGAATCATAATTATTATTTAAATTAGGTACTACTAATAAATGAAAAAATGTTCCAATCTGTTTCTGTATTTTTATTAAATGCCACCGTTGGACACATGTTAAATCGGAATTTTGCATTTCAACAAAGGAAGTCTAGGTTAAGAAAACAACTTCCACGGAGTTTGTTCTCCTTGCTGATTGACAATGACACACTACCGTGGTTCATCAGCTTTGATATTTTGGCTTGCTACCTATCAGATGGTTTCTCATGCAAGACAGGAGCATGAACAAATGGATATAAGATTATGTCAGCATGTTTTTTTTTGTTTCTATACTATCAAATTTGATTTCCATTCTACTCTTGGTAAACATTCAGAATACTGTAACATACTGAAGCAGAAGTCCAAGATACCCAGCTATTCCACTCTCATTCTTCTGAACACAGCTATAAAATCTCATCATTTCTGTAACTGTCAGCTCAATCTCAATACAAGAAATTATTATTACTTGCTCATCTCTAACTCGAACAATAATTCTGGAGTCCAAGTTTTAGTTCTGTATGTATTATCAAATATGCACCATAAATAAGTTTTTAATTAATGTCCTGGTTTCTAGATTTATGCAATAACAGGCCATGGAAGCCACTGGCCACATACAATGATATCAAATTACTCCACCACACATAAAGGACATGCAAACAACATGAAGCTTCAAACACAGCAGCAAGTCCGAACAAAGGGTGGGAGCCGCTTCAATGTCAATTAAGAAGTTGGAATTTGGGGTGTACAAAATCCCTACACTCTCAAGGCAGGTTGCTGTATTGCTTTTTCTTTATTGCTCACTGTTTTGCCGGTAAGTTCTTCTCAATATTGTCATTTAGAAAAGCAAGTAAAAGATAGTTAAACACTCTTGTGGTGAATTACATCCAGATGAACATCTCAAAAAACATATTTCTTATGTCTTATAATTCTTAAAAGTATGCATGTGCAATATATAAATCATTGCTTTCTCCAAAAATAACCTAATTTATGATCATTATTGACATAGATTGAAATATATTCATCAGTGAATTATTTAAATGAAATATGAGATTAACTATTTACAAACACAATTTTACATTATTATGATCTATGAATTTAGATTAATCTATTTAATTTCTAATTCTCCAAACATTACAATTCAAACTATACTTATCAAGTCACCAACATTCCCCTATAAAAACCCTCATGTGAAACAAATCTACATAATGTTTTTTCAGTCTCCCACAGTTATGAACACCCAACTTATGATCGAGACTTTCTGAGATCTTCAGGATATAAGGAGCTGCAGGCACTTATATGGGGTGGGAATAGGATACCTCCATGTGCCATCTCTCCACCACAGCCACCCTCACTCCCCACCCCTCACTGACCCTAAACAACAGAGCCGAGCAGAGCTGAGAACGTGGAGCAGACTCATACATTCACACACTGAGTTGTTGAGGCCAACTGACATTCGTTCTTCACACACTTGCTCACAGCTGTTTCTGAGACCCTGTCCCACCCGCTGTTATTGTTCATTTCCAACTTACAGGCTCTTTAGCTTACGAACACTTCTTAGGAAAACTGTGGTAACCCAGGGAGGACCTGTACTTTAACCATGACCATGAATACATTATTTTCTGAGCTTTTCTCAATCAATTACATCCTCCAGGACATAAAGTAGATCAATGCCTCATGTACTATTGACCTCTGCAGTCATACATTGTTTTCCCAAAATATTTTCCAATATCAAAAATAATACAAATTTCAAACATATTTATCCATGGCTCCTCAGCTACTTCACATTTTGTTTCACATCACTCTTTCACTGTGGCTTGCCATACAAACGGACATACCTTTTGCTCTGCTGATCTTCGTGAAACTGCCTTGGGCTTTCACTCTCTGGATGGTTTTCAGTGCAGCACACTCAGCCATGATGACAGTCCCACAATCCAATCCCTATAGTCTCTGTCTTCTCCACATCCATCCAAACCATTCAGCTCTTCATCCTCTCTTTGGTTTCTCCTCCCAAACATTAATCCTTTCTTGAAACACAACCCAAATCTCAGTTGGTTTTCTAATTCCCCTCCCCTTTCTCACTCCCTCTCTAAATACCTCAAAAGTACATGATCTTCACTCTCACCAGCACCTTCCTCCTCCAAATCTTTATTCTCTGTCTGAACCCCTCACCACTCCCCAGGAACTGAATTTTCACCGTGCTCTTTACACGCCCACCCACAGGTTCCATCACAAACCTTTCTTGATTTTTTAAATCTTCTCTCTAATACTTCCTCAAAATTCCCTTTCATAACTTCAGGAAAACAGTGCACCACACAAAGTCCTTTAGGCCTTGTACGTGGCGAAGAGTTCAGTAGGCCAAGCCAAACAATGCTGAGAGCCAAACTTGGTCGAACGACCCTAGTTTAGCATCTCAATTTGGAGTGTGAGTCAGATCAGGTCCGAACAGTATAATTGGAGGGGCAAGGCCATGCGAAGGTTCTAGTCAGACGTGGGTTAGAAGAGGTTTCCATGAAGAGTGATTCAAAAGAAAATTCAAAGTTATCAGAATAAATACGTTACATACTAAAAGGAGAAAATGATAGGTAAGAAAAATAAGACCCAAAAACCTAAAGTTGAAGAAGATCAAAAGTTGCCGAGATAGTCGACAGAAAGACCACAAGGGAGTGGTGAAGAAGGTACTGCTATGATGTTCGAGCAGACTGGAATAGACGATGGGTCAACACACGATCAGCAAAAGTTGTTGGAAACAATGGAGACATTGAGTGGTCGATTTTCTAAGGTAGAAAACGTGCTGAGAGGTGGCAGACAAAATATTGATGATGGCAATTTTGCTTGAAAACCTGACAACTTGGGTGGGCCAGGCCAAAAATGACCTGATAAAGGTTCATTAAAAACTGAAAACCCTGGAAGAAAATGCAACAGCATGGAAAATGGACAAGCAATTGCTCCTGGATAAAATTGATCGTATGGAGAATTTCAGTAGAAGAAATAATGTCCATATCATTGGGCTAAAACAGTGGTTCTCAACCTTTTTCTTTCCACTCACATAACACTTTAAGTAATCCCTATGCCATTGGTGCTCTGTGATTAGTAAGGGATTGTTTAAGGTGGGAAGTCGAGTTGGAGGGTGGAAAAGTGCTGCTTTTTCAAGACGTTAGTGCGAACTTGGTTCAATGTGAACTGTGAATTTAAAAATCTGGGTAAAAGTAAAAAGAGAGTTATATTTTGAATGGTCTTTTATTGGTTAATTAAAGTAGTATTGAAATGTATAAGGAGAGGGTGAATCAGTGGTAAAATAGTAGCAGGGAGGATACCCCGATTTAAAGGGGTAAATGGTTCTGGAGAAGAAGAGTTCTTGTAGAGTAGTGCCAAGGTTTGGGGGAAGGGTTTTCTCTCAGATAGTACCATGGGCTTTTTGCACAGGCCTCTGGGGTTTATTTTTTACATCATTGTCAGTGCAAAGGGATCACATGTGTTTTTTTTAATGAAAAAATCACTATATTTTATGAATTAGCAGGGGTAATATAGTAGAATTGGATATGTGTAAATATGAATATTAGTAAAACATTAAAATGTATTAGTTATAATGTTAATAGTTTAAACTGACCCATAAGAGGAAAAGAATCTTTGCACACTTGAAAAAATTAACGGCGGACATAGTTTCCCTTCAGGAAGTCCACCTTACAAAATTGGAACATAATAAATTAAAAAGGGGACTGGGTGGGACAAGTTATTTCCCCTTCTTTCAACTCCAAATCAAGGAAGATGGCAATTTTAATTAACAAAAATATATTGGTGTGGGTTGAGTACACATCTATTGATTCCGTGGGAAGGTTTGTAATGGCATATTGTAAGATATACACAGAATGCTGGATGCTCTTGAATATTTATGCTCCAAATTTTGATGATAAATCTTTTATGCAGAATGACTTCTTAAAGATAGTAAAAGGAAGACAAAATATATTGATTCAGGGAGTTTTTAATTTTTACTTGGATCCCATCCTTGATAAATCAGCGACAACAGTGACAAATGCAAAAGCTGTGAGTTACTTTATCTTTTATGAAGGATTTAAATCTGATAGATGGAGACAGTAACACGGCAGGGCAAGAGATTATTCATTCTATTCAAAGGCTCATGACTCTGATATGAGAATTAACCTTTTTTTAATATCTGCACAATTGGAAAACAGAGTGGTCAAGATGGAGTATCTGATTAGATTGTTATCTGATCATGCACTGCTGACTCTAACAATAATGATGCAAGAAAAATAAGAGAGTGTTTAGAGATGGTGTCTTGATTCTACACTGTTGAGAAGGACAGATTTCTGTAATTTTATTAGGGGACAAGTAGAATTGTTTTGTGAAATGAATTACCCTCTACTGATGATAGCTTTTTTTTAATATGGGATACACTCAAGGCCTATTCAAGGGGACAGATACTAAAAAAAGAAGGAACACATGGCAGAGGTAATGGTCTGGAGATTATGTAGGGGTCCAATTATAAATTTGACCCTTCAGTGTATGTAAAGATGTGGTATCCCCGAAAAAGAATAATTAAAAAAATGAGATAGTACATGTAGTTATATTTTTGTATTTGTGGGAGGGGTGAAATTTTATAAATATTTAATATACTTGATGTATATAAAAGTTTAAAGATTGTGTAAATATATTTATTGAAAATGAAGAATAAAATATTTTTAAAAAGCAGTATCATCGGTAATTCATCCCTGACAGTTCAGAAATAGCCACCACAAAAGCTAAAGAAAACAACACAGAAACAGGCACTATGGCCATTCTAATCAGTACCAAATTATTTTTTCTGCCTATCCTACTAACTTGCACCCGGATCGTATCCCTCCATACCCTTTCCTTCCATGAACCTTTTCAAATTTGACAAATAAAAAAATTGAGTTCTGCGTTTACTAATTCAGCTGGTAGCTCATTCCACACTCCCACCACTACATGAAGAAGTTCCCCCTAATGTTCCCTCCCAGCTTTTCCCCTTTCAATCTTAACCCATGACCTATAGTTTTTATTTAATCTAACTACAGTATTTACTCATCAGAAAGAAATGACAGCCAGCCGGAATTCCAGAACTGGGAATGCAGGCAGCAGAAACACAGTACTCCCATGCATGGTCCTACAACCCAGTCTTACTGCTGATGGCTCCCTATAGGCTTCCAACGGCCTGTTAAAGGAGTCTATGGTGTTTTATTTAAAATCTGTGAGCCCAAGGTCTGGGTCTGGGTCCAAGATGGCAGTGCCTGTGTTTGGCAGCATCCTAATGGGTTGCAGACTCCAGGGGAGCTGCGGACTGGCACAGAACACTATTCACAGGGAGAACACCTCCATTGAGAAGAAGCACAGGAGATGACCCAAACAATGGTGACCAATGCGAGGGGCTCTGCAGCTGAAGGACATACACAGCTAATAAGCTGTTGGTGACATGTGGGCTAGGAACCCACACAGGCTGCAGGCTACTGGTGACAAGGTCAAAGGACTCACGTCAGGCTGCAGACTGCTGGAGACTGGTTCGTGATAACTAGGTATCCGAACCAGGATTTGAGAGGATGCTGAGGGCAAAAAAGGCTCCCAAAAGGCTCTGGGCGCTGAAAGCTTCCTCATCGTATCAGAGGTTTGGTTCTGGGCTCAGGTTGCCAATGGTTTGAACTGAACTAGAGTCTTGTAAGGCTGCAGAGGGACCAAATGCGCTGGAGTCTAATGCAATTACACTAATGGCGAATCTATGCCTATCTTATCGCAGAATTTCATGAATAATACATTTCTAATTTATTCCATAATAATAAATAGTATCTGATCTGATATACCCATCATAATTTTGTGTACCTCTAAATAAAATCCAAACTTGTTTAACCTATCCCTGTAGCTCAGTTGTTCAAGTCCAGGCAATATCCTAGTAAATCTCCTTTGCACTCTTTCAATATATTCACTTACCCCATTCCTCTGGACAAATGAAGAAAAGGAGTAACCAAGAATTCAAAACACAGAAGAGGTCACTAAAGATGTAAAGTGTTTCTCAGGCTGCAAAGTGATATTGAAATATGTATGTACTGGGTACAGCTGGACAAACCAAACGCACCATAATCATTTTGATCTATTTCAACCATGAGAGAGTTTCTTGAAGTCTTTTGTTGAGGAATGAAATGGCTGCCTTTTAAGAGAAGTGGCATATTCCTTCATAAGTGGACTCTATTCCACACATTAATATAGGTGTGGGTAGGCACTCTTTTTAGAACCAGGCTTGCCTTTTTAAATATGATATGCAACTAAAATGGAAGTCAATTTCCCAGTGCCTGAATTTTCCATGGCAACTCCATCCAACCTTTTCATTGGGAACATCAACTGATATCTATCATTGCCAATAAGAGCTGTGGATATCATTCCCATTTCTAATAGATTAATCATCCCTGCCTACAGCATCCAGCTTGATGTCTGTGGACTTGGTTAGAAAGAGAGGTCAGATCTTTAGGGGCTCTCGGATCGGGAAGGACTGGAGTTTTTTCCTTGTGCAGAAGGGCAGACGATTCAGTGAGAACCCTGGAGAAGAGAATTAAACTTACTTCTGTGACCTAGATGAGTAGGTAATGACTGTTGTGGAGTGAATGTTGCCTGGGCTGAAGGGGAGTAATGGCCTGGATGTCAACAGGTGGGACAGTGCTGGAAGGAAGCAAGGAGGTTCTAATTTCCCTTCATGCTGAGAACCTCAACTGGTTTTAAAACAAGGTAAATCCTATCCATAACCTCATTAGGACCCTGACTTTCCAGGGGCCCATGCCTGATTCAGGTGGGCCATGATCTTTGATCTTTCAGTTAAAAGGAGCAGATGATTCTGAAAGGAATTCAACATGTGGCCCTGGGTTTCTTTGTACTGTTTTTGAGAGCAGTGGATTTAAGGGAAATTCTCCTGCTCTTCCTGATCTACAAGCAACACTGATCCAATCCCAAAAGTCACGTTAAAATTGTCTCCAATGTTTCTGTAGCCTCAGTTCACTGATCCATGAACACTGGGAGCAGGATTCTACTGCACAAGTGAAATTTATGAGTCTGTCTCCTGAGAAAAGGGGAATGGTGATCGCTCAACTTGTCTTAGGGAAATGCATTTGGAGACTCGGATGAATGTGGATGGAGGCTGAGAGTTCCCATTTTTTTTGTTAACTTTATTAAAAAAATCATTTTAGACTTAACGACATGATGCACATATTAATGGGCAAAGTTCCACATGTTGCTGAGAAATACGTTGAGGGAATTGTTCGTGAAAGCCAATGAGTACAGAAGGGGCAGAGTGTATAAATCTTCGTTTGCTGCCAGTAAATGTTTTTCATCAGAGTTATAAATGAATGTTCTCTGCATTATTTGAATCAGTGTAGTTCCAACATAATTTATTTAACTTTTATGGAACCTTGTACATGACATATTTTCCCATCATTTTTTCTCCCATTAATATTATTAGCTATTTCATTTTTTTTTTTAAAGGATGGGTTTCTTAGTTTGAGATGGCACCATTCCCAGACATTCCGGATTCAGGAGATTCGTGGTGCTGAACGTGACTTCTTTATCCTTTGAGTCTTTGTTTTACAACTTATTGCCTGCACAAAATGACTCGACTTGTATTCCTGTACAACATAAACAACAGTGCCTTCACAGAGGTCTTATGTCATGTTTTGTATTACCTTTTTAATAAAATAACTTAATTAAGTAAATATTTTTGTTATACATTGTTTGAAAGTACATAAAGTGTGGTACCAATGCAGCGGCACTCATCAAGCTTATATGTTGGAAGTTGTGTCATATCTTCCATTCATCGCACGTATACCAATAATGACACTGAAGCAGACCAATAGGAGTTAAGCAAAGAAATCAATAGATGCTGGGGTCAAGTGTCATACACAAATATGCTGGAGAAACTGAGAAGGCCATTCAGCATCCTTAGAAAGTAAAAGGAAATCAATGTTTTGGGCCTGAGCATTTAAATTAACACATACAGCATGGTAACAGGCCATTTTGGCCCAATTTACACCCCATTGCCCTACACTTCCAGTATGTTTTGAATGGTGGGAGGAAACCGGAGCCTCCACGCAGACATACGGAGAGCATATAAACTCCTTACAGACTGTATGGGATTCGAACTCCGGCCCCGATTGCGTTAATAGGAATAAGGAAAATCAGGCAGGCACCCGAATAAAAAGGGGAGGGTAGTGGGGAGGAGGAGAGAAGAGGAGGAAGGAGGGGGGGATCACAGTTAAGAGGTAACAAGTGGATACAGGAGGGAGGGTAGAAGAGAAAGAACCCTAGAAGTGAAAGGGAAGAGGGCAGGGAGTTAGAAAGGTTGCTCTCTGATAGAAGGAAGGTAAGGTGGTGGGAAGCTGGATAAAGCAGAGGGAAAGGGAAAGAGAGAGGGTAGGGAGAGGGAATAACAGAAATTCAAGAGGTTGATATCAATACCATCTGGTTGGAAATTGCTGAGACAGAATATAAGGTCCTGTTCCTCCAATTTGCAGGTGGCCTCTGTTTAACAGTACATGAGGCCACGGACATACATGTTGGTATGATAATGGTGTGGGAAATGAAAATGGAGCTCAATCTATCTATATATCTATCTATCGAACACTAAACAACTTTATTTTGTGTGCTATCCAGGTAAGTTAATTCAGACAGTAGTCTTCTTGTATTCATAGGTGTGAGTTTTTAGATGACACATATGTGACAGAGTATATAGAAATATTTTTGGGAGATAAATTAGGAAAGGTTAGAGTAGGTTACATACAAACACTTTAAAACAGATCTTATTTGAAATTCTGGAGATGTCATGTCCACAGTGACTTTACAGAAACTTTGAAGAATGCCTATGGAGACTTCAGAAGTAGGTGTTAATTGGACTGATGTTGTGGAATAAATGGATTATTGTCTTTAAAAGCAACAGAGGAGACATAGTGGCTTCTCACACCATTTTGCAGGAGCTTTGAAGAGTGCTAAGCATGGTCACTGATGGGTTCTTGTTTACCCAAAAGCAACAGATAAAAGAGCAGGCTGTTGCCTTATTGTCTACAGAAGACTTGCTGTTGTAAAAGGGTCATGTGGTTTTACAAGCAGAGACAGTCAAACAGGTTGTCTCCGTCTCAGTGTGTGTGTGAGAGAGAGAGACAGCAGTGTCAAGCAGCAGAGGTTGCTGTGACTGAAACAGAAACTCCTGCATGGAAGATGGCCTACTGGTCTCAGCCCTTGTGGCTCATGCAAGAGGAGAGGACTGGCTGTCTAATATTTCACTTGGAATAAGTGAAACAGAAAGGAACTCTGTGGTGACCTGAAAGAAAGAGGTTATCATCTGGAGAACCCTGATGGGGCAAATTTCATCAACAAGACACTGAGGGAAGTACCTCAGTTGTGGATGTCCTGGAACAACATATCTCTCTCTGAAAACCAACAAGAACTTTCCTGAGCGGTAACCATTTACCTTTTGAGCACCAAAGCCTGGTGAACTTTATAAATTTTTAATTCTGTGCACAGTATAAGAATTCCCTGCAACCAGTGAACTTGGAGGAATGAAAAGTGAGATTGGACTGTGAACCAAAGAACTTTTCTGAACTTATATACACATTACACACACATGCGCTTAGAATTAGAAGGGGGTTAAGTTAGGTTAAGTAAGTTAATAATAGATAAGTTAAAGTTTGTTTCTATTTTCATGTTTAAAGATAATTCAAAACAACTTTTGTTTAAGTAATCATTTGTCTTGGTGAATATCAATTGCTGCTGGGTTTTGGGGTCCTTTGGGCTCGTAACACATGGATAAAGGAAAAGGTTCTTTACTTTAAAGTTGTTGTAAACAACACCATGAGGCATGCCATGAGATTGCAAGCCTCTATTACAGATCTAACATACCATATGTCAGTCCCCTGCTGGCAGCCAAGTCTAAGCAAACAGGAACTACGCCTTGCTAGTGGCCATGCAAACATGACCACTATCATTATATCTCCCTTCCTTAAAACAAAAGTATGTATGTGTGGCTTGGCTTCGCGGACGAAGATTTATGGAGGGGGTAAAAAGTCCACGTCAGCTGCAGGCTCGTTTGTGGCTGACCAGTCCGATGCGGGACAGGCAGACACGATTGCAGCGGTTGCAAGGGAAAATTGGTTGGTTGGGGTTGGGTGTTGGGTTTTTCCTCCTTTGCCTTTTGTCAGTGAGGTGGGCTCTGCGGTCTTCTTCAAAGGAGGCTGCTGCCCGCCAAACTGTGAGGCGCCAAGATGCACGGTTTGAGGCGTTATCAGCCCACTGGCGGTGGTCAATGTGGCAGGCACCAAGAGATTTCTTTAGGCAGTCCTTGTACCTTTTCTTTGGTGCACCTCTGTCACGGTGGCCAGTGGAGAGCTCGCCATATAATACGATCTTGGGAAGGCGATGGTCCTCCATTCTGGAGACGTGACCCATCCAGCGCAGCTGGATCTTCAGCAGCGTGGACTCGATGCTGTCGACCTCTGCCATCTCGAGTACCTCGACGTTAGGGGTGTGAGCGCTCCAATGGATGTTGAGGATGGAGCGGAGACAACGCTGGTGGAAGCGTTCTAGGAGCCGTAGGTGGTGCCGGTAGAGGACCCATGATTCGGAGCCGAACAGGAGTGTGGGTATGACAACGGCTCTGTATACGCTTATCTTTGTGAGGTTTTTCAGTTGGTTGTTTTTCCAGACTCTTTTGTGTAGTCTTCCAAAGGCGCTATTTGCCTTGGCGAGTCTGTTGTCTATCTCATTGTCGATCCTTGCATCTGATGAAATGGTGCAGCCGAGATAGGTAAACTGGTTGACCGTTTTGAGTTTTGTGTGCCCGATGGAGATGTGGGGGGGCTGGTAGTCATGGTGGGGAGCTGGCTGATGGAGGACCTCAGTTTTCTTCAGGCTGACTTCCAGGCCAAACATTTTGGCAGTTTCCGCAAAGCAGGACGTCAAGCGCTGAAGAGCTGGCTCTGAATGGGCAACTAAAGCGGCATCATCTGCAAAGAGTAGTTCACGGACAAGTTTCTCTTGTGTCTTGGTGTGAGCTTGCAGGCGCCTCAGATTGAAGAGACTGCCATCCGTGCGGTACCGGATGTAAACAGCGTCTTCATTGTTGGGGTCTTTCATGGCTTGGTTCAGCATCATGCTGAAGAAGATTGAAAAGAGGGTTGGTGCGAGAACACAGCCTTGCTTCACGCCATTGTTAATGGAGAAGGGTTCAGAGAGCTCATTGCTGTATCTGACCCGACCTTGTTGGTTTTCGTGCAGTTGGATAATCATGTTGAGGAACTTTGGGGGACATCCGATGCGCTCTAGTATTTGCCAAAGCCCTTTCCTGCTCACGGTGTCGAAGGCTTTGGTGAGGTCAACAAAGGTGATGTAGAGTCCTTTGTTTTGTTCTCTACACTTTTCTTGGAGCTGTCTGAGGGCAAAGACCATGTCAGTGGTTCCTCTGTTAGCGCGAAAGCCGCACTGTGATTCTGGGAGAATATTCTCAGCGACACTAGGTATTATTCTATTTAGTAGAATCCTAGCGAAGATTTTGCCTGCAATGGAGAGCAACGTGATTCCCCTGTAGTTTGAGCAGTCTGATTTCTCGCCTTTGTTTTTGTACAGGGTGATGATGGTGGCATCACGAAGATCCTGAGGCAGTTTACCTTGGTCCCAACAAAGCTTGAAAAACTCATGCAGTTTGGCATGCAGAGTTTTGCCGCCAGCCTTCCAGACTTCTGGGGGGATTCCATCCATACCTGCTGCTTTGCCACTTTTCAGTTGTTCGATTGCCTTATATGTCTCATCCAGGGTGGGAACCTCATCCAGCTCTAGCCTTAGGGGCTGTTGAGGGAGCTGGAGCAGGGCGGAATCTTGGACTGAGCGGTTGGTACTGAAAAGAGATTGGAAGTGTTCTGACCATCGGTTGAGGATGGAGATCTTGTCGCTGAGGAGGACTTTGCCGTCTGAGCTGCGCAGCGGGCTTTGGACTTGGGGTGAGGGGCCGTACACAGCCTTTAGAGCCTCGTAGAAACCCCTGAAGTCGCCAATGTCCGCGCTGAGCTGTGTTCGTTTGGCGAGGCTAGTCCACCACTCATTTTGGATCTCCCGGAGTTTGCGCTGAAGATGGCTGCATGCGCGACGGAAGGCTTGTTTCTTCTCTGGACAGGACGGCTTTGTAAGGTTAGCCTGGTGGGCAGCTCGCTTCTTTGCCAGCAGCTCCTGGATTTCCTGGCTGTTTTCGTCAAACCAGTCCTTGTTTTTCCTGGAGGAGAAGCCCAGTACCTCTTCAGTGGATTGCAGTATGGTAGTCTTCAACTGATCCCAGAGGGTTTCAGGGGACGGGTCCGTGAGGCGGGTTGCAACGTCGAGCTTTGCTTTGAGGTTTGCCTGGAAGTTTCCTCTCGCTTCGTCTGACTGCAGTTTTCCAACATTGAACCTCTTTCTGGGGGCTTTATTGTTCCTGGGCTTTGGCTTGAAGTGAAGGTTGAGCTTGCAGCGAACCAGCCGGTGGTCAGTGTGGCATTCCGCGCTAGGCATGACCCTGGTGTGGAGCACATCTTGTTTGTCACTTTCTCGCACCAGGATGTAGTCCAGGAGGTGCCAGTGTTTGGATCGGGGATGCATCCAGGTTGTCTTAAGGCTGTCCCTCTGCTGAAAAAGGGTGTTTGTAATGACAAGCCGCTGTTCTGCGCAGAGCTCCAACAGGAGGCGCCCATTGTCGTTGCACTTGCCGACGCCATGCTTGCCCAGGATTCCTGGCCAGGTTTCTGAGTCTTTGCCGACACGAGCGTTGAAGTCGCCCAGGATGACAACCTTGTCGGCTGTAGGGGTACGTTGGATGAGGTTGCGCAGGTCGGTGTAGAACTTGTTCTTTTCTGCTGGTTCCGCCTGGAGGGTTGGAGCATAGACACTGATGAGGGTGATGTGACGCTTGTTTTGAAGTGGGAGTCGCATGGACATGATTCGGTCCGAGAGGCCTGTCGGAAGGTTTTCGAGTTTGGAGGCAATGAAGCTCTTGACCATGAAGAAAAAGTAAATTACTTTTAACTAACATGTTTTCTTTGTATAATTGCAATTTTAACTTTAACACCAAGAACTTACATTTTCATTATTGTCAACATTGTTAACATTTTTTAAACTTGTTTTGTGTGTTCACATTTACATACACTAAAACTTGAAGATCGAATAAGATAGCACTACTTCATTTTATAACAGGAGTCTTTAAATTTACTCAATGAATCTCTTAGGAGGATTCACATATCTTGATGATCTCCTGATTGATTGTCCTTGAATTTCTGTTGTTGCCTCAGATGATGTCTTCTCAGATGTGCATTTAGGTTGTTCAACAGTATCAGTCTTTCCATCTACTTGGCTGGTTCCATGGATCCTTTTCAGCATTTTCAGCATTTTCAGCATTTCTTTTCTCAGACTCTTTAGTTTAAGGATTTTACTTCCTTTGTAGATGATCTCTTCAACCACTGATAGTTCTGCCCTGCAGTTCCAGTACTCTGAAACATCATGTGAGCAGTCCTGTTTCATGTTGGGCCATCCTTCCAAGATGTTTTTTCTCAGTTAACTCAGTGTTTCATCTTTGTTTGTCTCTGACTTTATGAGCTCCATTTCTTCCTCTGATATAGGCAGTGCACTTGTGATCATGTCCATGAAGGCGTTCACGTCTTCATCCATTTTAGTGTTTGCGGGCTCTCTCGTGTCAACAGCTCTAGACAACTTGTCTGCTGTGTACATTAGCTTACCCAAAGTGTTCACCACATTCAGTGTATAACATTGCAGCCTAATCATCATTCTTTGTATTCTCAGTGCACATTCATTTGTTGGCTTTTGGAACAATGCAATCAAGGGCTTATGGTCAGTCTCTACACTGATTATCTGTCCTGACACAAACTGATGAAATCTTTCGCAGGCATATGTGATGCTGATCAGCTCCTTTTCAATTTGAGCACATCGTATCTCCACGTGTGCCAATGAGCGTGATGCATATGAAATAGGTTCCCAGTTATCATATTTTTTTCAGAAGAACTGCACCGAGCCCACTATGTGATGCATCTGATGATATCTTGATGGGTCTCGCTGGGTCGTAAAACCTCAGAATTGGTTCTTCTGTGAGCAGTTTCTTTAGTTCCCTCCATGACTTTTCATGCCTATGATTCCACTCCCATTCAATGTGTTTTTCTGTTCGTCTTCTCAATGGAGCCATCTTTTCTGAGAGGTTGGATATGGATTTAACCATACAGTCGATCATTCCATTAAACCTCTGTACATCCCTTTTGCATTGTGACACTGGCATGCTCCCAAAGGCAGACACCTTTCTGGATCTGGTCTGATGCCCTCACTGCCAATAATATCTCCTACAAATGTTAGTTCTGTCACCCTGAGCTGGTATTTCTCTCTATTCAGCTTCAGGTTTGCTTTCCTTGTTGCTTCCAGCACTTTCCATAGTCACTCATCATGCTCCATTCTCTTGGTTCCCCATACTATGATGTCATCCATTGAGGTATCAACTCCATCCAGGTGCTCATAGACCATATGGATAATTTTGTGATACATTTCAGGAGCTGAGGCAATTCTGAAAGGTAACCTTAGGAATCTCTATCTGCCAAATGGACTATTGAACGTTCACAGTCTTGAACATGCTTCATCTAATTTTAACTGCCAACATCCTTATGATGCATGTAACTTGCTGAAAAACTTTGCATTTGCAAACTGTGGCATGATTTCTTCAAGTGTCGGAAGCTTAAAGTATTCTCTCTTTATTGCTCTATTTTGATCTCTTGGATCCAAACAAATTCTAAGCTTTCCATTCTTTTTGTCCACAATGAATGAACTCACCCACTCGCTCATCTATCTTCTGAATCATGTTCAGGCTTTCCATCCTGTTCAACTCTGCCTTTAGTTGCTTTTGAAGTGCAAATAGAACTTTTCTGCATGGATGTATTATCGGTGGCACACGTTTATCCACTCTGATCATGTGATCTCCTGGAAGGCAGCCTCGACCCTGAAATAGGTCATTGTACTCTTTCATGAGTTCATCGTAGACTGTCTTTCCTTCACTTTCCACAACAAGGACTCTTTTTAGCAGGTTCATTTTCTCACAGGCTGTTAAACCTAGTATAGCCTATACATCCTTTGGTACCACGATGAATGCTAGCATGTGCTCTTTGTCCTTGTGTTTCACTTTGACCATGCATTCTCCTTGCACTGGTATATCGGTACCTGAATATCCTGTCACCTTCACTTTTGTTCCCTACATCTTTGGTCTGGGTCTAATCTTCTTAAAATCAGTCTCTGATATTACATTAATTTGTGCTCCAGGATCCAATTTAACTGAAATGTATATGTCATTCACTTTTAATTTCAACATCCAGTCTCTGTTTTTTTCTTGTTTTCAGTCACAACATCTGCATAGAAATTCTCTAACTCCCTTTCATCCACTGCATGAACCTTTCTTTGTTGCAATTGGGTCCTACTCCAACGGGCATAATTGTTGCTTTTATTGCACATAGCATGTTTTACCATATGCTGGACACTTTTTTGGTAGGTGTTGTGTCCCGCATCAATTACATGGGTTTCCATTGTCCCTTTCTTTTTTGTTCACTGGCCATGCATCTCTTTCCACTTTGGCTTGCTGTTTATTAAACAGTTTATGTCTGTTCTTGCTCACTGCATCCACATTGCAGCTAATTTCACTGCTCTTTTGCATTTTCACAGTTTTTGCAGCTCTACAGAGTGCCATGTCTTGATTTTGCTCTCTTTGCAGTCTTTCCCTTAAGGCCATTTCATGACGTCCTCTGCCTTGAGACTGGCTATGGAATGAATAGAAAAATGGGAACTTACCTTTTAGACAGCAATCCTAAAAGGCTGCTCCAGCATCCCATTCATATCTAGAGGCACCTCGTAGCACCCTTCAGATCTGACGGAGGTGGGACGACTGGTGCTGTAGCGCCACCCATCATCAATACATGGCAGAACAATGGCTGTCTTCCCTACCCATAACCCCAACACAGCTGAAACTGCTCTATGGTTCCTAGAACAGTTCCAGCTGTGAGGGGGATTATGGGTAGGGACGAGGGCCATTGCTCTGCCATGTTTTGAGCTGCAGAGAGTGGCCCTGTAGGCCGAAGTGGCCAGGTGTGGCTGTTCCAGCCCAACCGGCCGTCCCCTGACAGCCCCCATTGCCCCACCGGTCCCTGCTGACAGCTCCCGCTGCCCTGATGGTCCCCACTACCCCCACTGCCCAGCCTGTCCCCACTAACAGCTTCCGCTGCCCCACCTGCCCCAAGGGCTCCCTGGCACCCCTGACTTGGAGGGAGAGGGGTGAATGGGGTGAAGGGTCACAGGCTGATGGCATCATCATCCTGCCCCAAAACAGCCGCTTAGCATGGCTGTACATTCAGATTCATCGGCAGAGGTCTGTGCTGTGGAGATTCTCCCTCTCTGAGAGGGGTTGAAATATACAGCTCGGAGAATGCCTCTGCACATTCAGAGATGTAGGTGATTATGTGTTTTGCCGGAGTTTCTCCACATTTACATCTCAAATTTTTGGCTATCTGAAATGGCCTTTAGTCTATTATCTGGAATACCACACAGGAGTCTGTCTTTTATCACCGAGTCGGTCAGTCCACCAAATTCACACGTTTTGCTTCTGTTTCTCAATTCAGTCACATACTGATCAATACTTACTTCCATTTTCTGCATACGTGTGAAAAATCTGTGCCTCTCAAATGTCATGTTATGTTTAAGTATGCAGCATGCGTCAAACTATTCTTTTTTTTTGCAGTTTCATTTTGTCTCTTTCAGCAGCAAATGTGAAGTTATTATACACCTCCAGGCCTTCATCACCCACGACATGTAAGAAAACTGACTCTTTCACTTTATCACTTTTCTCGTCAGCTCCGACTGCCACTAAATACAATCCAAAATGCTGTTTAAATCTGTTTCAATTTTCAGCTGAAATTTCACTGGTGGATGCAATCTTTCGATTTTTAACTTTGTTAGTTTCTTTTCATTGATCAGTTTCTGACTTTAGATTTTACTTTTAAAATATTTCCTTCTAATTTCCTTCATCCCACTTCTGTCACCATGTTTTATCTTGTATTCGTATATGTGAATTCTTAGACAACACATGGATGAAGGAAACAGTTCTTTACTTTAATGTTGTTGTAAACAGCACCATGAGGCATGCCATCAGGCTGTAAGCCTCCATTACAGATCTAACATACTGTGTGACAACCTCCTGCTGGCAGCCAAATCTAATCAAACAGGAATTATAATTAAGGCCTTGTTAGTGGCCATGTAAATATGATCACTATCATTACAGGTAGTGCAATGATACCAAATAAGCAACAGTGTTAGGAGTAGTTTTATAACAAGTCATATAATGTAGGGTACGGAGAAAAATACATAGTGGAGGCTACAGAGGTAAGTACAGTTAAAACCAGTACCCAGTCATTATCTTTTCACTCACAGCAGGAAAGAAACAATTTTCAAATCTGGAAATTTGTGTTTTCAATCACATGCATCTTTTGCCTGATGGAAGGACAGAGAAGAGAGTTTGACTGGTATGAGGTGATCTTTCAATATGTGAACACCTTTCCTGAATCAGTGGATGATATAGACAGAGTTGATACAGAGGATATTGATGGACTGAGCTGTGCTTACAACTCCTATAGACACTGAAAAGACTGCTGAGTCCCTCCAGCATTTTAGTGTGTTTATTACAACTCTGCTGTTGTTTTTGATCGTGGGCAGAGCAATTCCTGAACCAGGCTGTGATGCATCTGGACAGGATACCTTCTGTGGTGCATCCAAGAGACCCCAGGGGCATATCAAATTCCTGCAGGCCTCAGAGAAAGTAGGGTCTTTTGTGCGCTCTCTTGGACGTAACTGTGGTGATATGACCACCAGCCTATTGCAGGGGGTGATCTCTGTACCTGCAGCAAGACCACCTAAGGGGCTGAATCCACCTGGCTGGCTGTCAATCAGCCAAACCGAACATAGACCTGAGCTGGCCCCTCTTGAGCCAGTCACATGGGGAACCATCAAGGCATGAACTGGGTTTAGACCATTACTGGAATAAATCTTGTTGTACAGTCTTTCGAGTTTTGTGCTTGCTTGCTGCTGCTTCAGCGCCACAGTAACATCTCCTGACCTGATGCTTCTCCTTTCCACCTCTTCTTTTCCTGCCTATTTTCCCTCCTTGTTCTGTTTGATCATTCATCTGACTCCAGTAGTGTCAATGCCGATTCTGGTAATCCAGGCAATCTAAACATTCAAGCAGTTGGATCTCTTGAAACTTGGTTTGCCCAAATCTCACAGGTAACGAGTTTCAAATCATCACTCCACTCTCTGAAAGGAAGGTTTTCCTCATATTCTCCTCACCCCATTTCTTTTGCCATTTACTTTAAATCTTCTGATCCTGAACACTAGCTACTAATGAGAACATCTTATCCCAGTTTTCCCTTCCTAAACTCTGCCATAGTCTCGTAGTAAAACTTTTTTTAAAATCTGTAAGATGAGAAAAGGTTCTCTGTAAAGTTGGAGTCCAAATGGTCACTCTTGAGGTAAAATTTGTACTGCATGCGAAAAGAGGTAAATATTTGAAATGAAATTAAAAACATTACCATATTACCATTCTTCAATTTGATGTACAAAGTCAATCTTTGCAGTGACAAAAGTGGTCACAAACTAACATTGCAAAATGTCTGCTAGCCCTGTATTTAGAAAAAAAATCCTGATTGCTTTAAATAAGAGACATTTCCTGGGCTTTAACTTCAGCTTCTACTGTGATTAAAATCATAGCAAAATGTAAGACTACAAGGCCAGTTTTCCAATGTTTTGATGCATCTGCATTTCCATGAGACCAGTGGATGACAAATTTAATTCAGATGTGTAGTGTTTTACACTCTGCAGGCACTGGTATGAAGGAGCACTAATCAAGATATTGCTTCCTTTGTATAAAGGTTTCTTAAAGATGACCGCTGCAGAAGAAGAGGGAAAAAAACTGGGGCTACAGCTGCATCTAATTACTGCATAAATACAGACTAAACATTATGCTACCATTCCATCCCAGCCACTCTACTGGGATTAAGAAAGATAGGGATCTTCTACAGATGGGAGTGTGAAGTAGATTTATACCAGGGTAGCATCTTGGCCAATCATCCCATTGCTCCACAATTGGACATGGCATCCTTTGTTGTGGATTGGCCTTCAAACAAAGCAGAAGCTAGATTAATGCCGATTACACTCACAAAAGGCTTCAAATTGCTAAGACCATGTGGATTTGTCATTTTAACATGCTGCTCAATTAATAACCAAATAAAAGTGCATCTGCTATATGTCTGAAGAATTTTATGCATATGTAACTTTCTGAACCTTATGTTTGAGGGCATCATCATTAATCAAAATTTTATATTTGAATTTGAAAATAATACGTCATCATCGTTGAACGTTCAAGCAAATTGAAGCAGGTCAGTTTGCCCTCTCTCTCTTCAATACTGAATCCCCCTCTTTGGAGGTGAGGCATCAAGTTCCTAGTTTAAAAGACTTCTGCTGCGTTTAAAATGGCAGTTTGTTTACTTCAGTTAACCCGGTTTAAATACTTTGATGTCTGTTAATGTTGGTGCTAGTGAATGAGTGGCCTGCAACAGGTGGCTATTAAAAATCAAAATTTAAATCATGATTTAAATGCTTATTGGGATGGACTGAAAACTGGTTTGTAAAGTTCAACCACTCATTTGGTCATGGCACAAATAAACTCATGGAATCCCTTTGAAATTTAGCTTGTGAAACCAACACACACAGGAACAGGCCCTTTTAGCCCACAAGCCCATGTGGCCCAATTTACACCCAATTGACTTACAACCCTCAGTACATTTCAAAGGGTGGGAGGAAACCGAAGCCCCCAGGAAAAACCCACATAAACACAGGGAGAACATACAAATTCCTTACAGACAGCACTGGATTTGAAACCCGGTCACTGGCGCTTTAACAACGTTGCGCTAACTGCTATGCTAACTGCGCCACCCTATATCTTTATTCAAGTTTCCTGAAACAAAAAATATATAATTCTCATGATTTATAAAAGCCTCTTGCTTTGACTTATGATTGTAAGTTCTGCAAATTAACTGTGGATTATGCGTCCATTGAGTTTGCTGTAAAAAAAAACATAGCACTTGGGTTGAGAAGAAATAACACAAACTTTTTGATTCAATCAAAAGTTAACCTTCATTTGTGGTTAACGTCAGGTTTCAAAAATGTGACTTAGTGAAAAACAACATGGATTTCGAGCTGTTCCAACAGCATGGAGACTTCCAGGTCATAACTGCAGTCATCTGAGACCTTCACAGGGCTAAAGGTCAAACAGTCATTTCCACATAGCGTCTAGGGTTATCAATGTGAACAGGGAGCCTGAAGGGCATTTTTTAATGGGACTACTTTAATCTTTTTTCTTTGTCAAAAACTCACCACACAAGAAAACAATGCAATTTTTGATTAACACCACACTCATGTTTTGTAATCACTCTTATCAAGATAAATTATAAAATGTAATCTTTGAAAAAATGCAACAGTGTGCAATAGATTTAAATTAGTCCATTTGAGAAACTCCAGAGTGCAGCATTCTTGGAAAAGAGATGATTAAAAGTTAGCAGATGTCTGTAAGCACTTGCCTTCAGTGAACAAGCACTAACTATCAGGAATTTCTGTCAATGTACTAGGTGGCTAATGTTGGCTCTGCCATTAGTTTCATTTCCCAATAATGATACTGCAACAATTCCAGCTGGAGAATGAACTGTAAGACTCCTTTGCAAAAAAATTCAGTCAATGTTAAGAGCATGGTCAACAGCAAAATAACTGTCAAATTTCACTGATTGGAATTTGACAGCTGATTGACAAAAATTAAAATACTGATCATTCCATACATCAATCTGATTGTGAAATTACAAATGAATTCTAGCATCATGTAAGTTCCTTGGTAGCTAACTCCAATGCATCTCCAAATGGGTGGGTTTATCATACGCGAAGAGACTAAGCAGCTTTGGTCTATCTCCAGTATAGATGAATGAAAGATGACTATTGAAATGGGCAAAAATTTTTTTCAGATTTAATGGAGTAGATGCAAGAGTGATGTTTACCTTTGTGAAGGTGTCCACCAACAGGAGCACATTATCAAAGTAAGGGATCAGACATTCAAAACAGGGAAAAGACACTTGAAAATCAAAATAACTGCAGATGCTGGAAATCTGAAATAAAACAAAACCTTCTGGAAACAGTAGATCAGGCATCATTTGGAAGATCGAGCAGAGGTAACTGTTCAAGTCAAAAGCTGCTTTCAGGTGCATGGATGCAGATAATGCGCCGGCAAACTGGGCTGGGGATGTGCAGCTGGGATGTTCAGGTGGCCGCGGAGAAGACGCCTTTCTGTCACCTCAATGTGCCAGCTGATGGAGAGCCATGTCCCACCCACGCTGCCTTGACATCATTTACAGCATGTCAAGGCTGAAGCAGAGCACAGGATCAGGATCATGGAGGACAGAAGAGCAATGCTTATGGGGATGTTGGCAGCCTGTGTCAGCATCCAGGACGAGATACGCAAAATCCTCAGTGAGATCATGAACTATGTTGAGGTTCTTATCAGCTCCATTTGATCTGAACAGCGCATAAGTGAGATCAGGGGACAATTCTGGCAAAGGTTGTGGGCGAGCAGGCAACAGATCGAGGTGGAAAGGCTTGCAGAGTGTAGGTGCCGCAGACGCAAGGTAATGCTGCTTTTCAGTCACTGACTGTGATAACAAATCGGTCTTGATGGAGGTTGAACAGATCCCAGGGGGCTGCATTCTGGAGCAATGTCCTCGACAAATTTGATGATGACGTGGAGGAGACACTTCCGTATGATGCATGGCACCTTCAACTTCATGCTGGAACTCATTGAACCTCACCTGTGGCCTCATAGACCAGATGCGCAGCATCCAATGGAGGCGGGAATTAAACTGGGTGTGGCCCTGTGGTGGTATGTAACCCCTTGTGAATATCGATCTATCAGTGCCATCTTTGGGATAGATGTCAGCACTGTGTGCATGGTGGTATGGCTGGTGACAGGAGCCTTGAAGGGCGTCCACAGTAAGCACTTCATCTCCATGCCAAGTGGAACACGCCTCCAGGAGACAATTGACGGCTTTATGGAAAGGGGCTACCCAATCTGTGCTGGTGCCATTTATGGGTTGCATATTCCCATTATTACACCCAGCGTGGACCCAGCGGCCTACTACAATTCCAAAGGGTGGCATTCTGTGATTCTGCAAGCGGTTGTTAACCACAAGTTCTGGTGAGTTAGAGCCCTGACTTTTAATTTTTTTGGCATCTCGCTTGCCCATGTCCACAGGTACAGGCTACCTTATTCGTTATGTTGCAACTTCTCGCACGTGTTTGTTGATTGGCCTAGCTGCACACATGATGAACGCGTGCTTGCCAATTCCCCTCTGTACAGAAAGCCGGGGGAGCTTGCTGGTTACCTCTTTGCACGTGACGTGAGTGATAACCCTTACACACTCCTCACGGTGATGTTGTTCATGCCTCGTGGATAAATGGGCAGGTCAGTGAACTAACAGCATCTCTGTACTTTTGTGCCCAAAGGTAACCAAACATGTTGATGGAGTGGAGGTCCCAGCACATCTTGTGGGTGATGCAGCATACCCTCTTAGAACCTGGCTGATGAAGGGCTTCACACAGCATCGAATACTGGATGCAGACCAGCAAACATTTAACAAGGCACTGAATTCTGCAAGGATAGTGGTGGAGCTTGCCTTTGGCACCTTGTAAGGTACATGGAAGGCGATCCATAGGGGTGTGGGAACTGAGATGGACGGGCCTTGATTTGCGTAAAGAATCATTGGAATGTGGAGGACTTCCTGTCCAATGCAGCACTGAGATGCTCAAGCGCAGATGACAAGCATGTCGCCGCCTGCACGTGCCTGCCACCCTTGGACCGACGTACAGCTTTCTCGTGTGTCTTTAAATCTGCCATCAGCTCTCTCTGATGCTCTAGAGCCACCTCTGTATGCTGGTGGTCCCTCTCCATTTCCTCCTGGTCTATTGCAGACATCATGTTCTGCAGCTCCTTGGCGAAAACCTAAGCCTTCATTGGTTTCCTTCGCTTGTGTCTGGGACCGGGCACTGAGGGTCAAATCATGAAAAGTACATCAGTATTTTGTGTACAAAAGTACACAAAAGAGTCTGGAAAAACAACCAACTGAAAAACCTCACAAAGATAAGCGTATACAGAGCCGTTGTCATACCCACACTCCTGTTCGGCTCCGAATCATGGGTCCTCTACCGGCACCACCTACGGCTCCTAGAACGCTTCCACCAGCGTTGTCTCCGCTCCATCCTCAACATCCATTGGAGCGCTTACATCCCTAACGTCGAAGTACTCGAGATGGCAGAGGTCGACAGCATCGAGTCCACGCTGCTGAAGATCCAGCTGCGCTGGATGGGTCACGTCTCCAGAATGGAGGACCATCGCCTTCCCAAGATCGTGTTATATGGCGAGCTCTCCACTGGCCACCGTGACAGAGGTGCACCAAAGAAAAGGTACAAGGACTGCCTAAAGAAATCTCTTGGTGCCTGCCACATTGACCACCGCCAGTGGGCTCATAACGCCTCAAACTGTGCATCTTGGCGCCTCACAGTTTGGCGGGCAGCAACCTCCTTTGAAGAAGACCGCAGAGCCCACCTCACTGACAAAAGGCAAAGGAGGAAAAACCCAACACCCAACCCCAACCAACCAATTTTCCCCTGCAACCGCTGCAATCGTGTCTGCCTGTCCCGCATCGGACTTGTCAGCCACAAACGAGCCTGCAGCTGACGTGGACTTTTTACCCCCTCCATAAATCTTCGTCCGCGAAGCCAAGCCAAAGAAAGAACATCAGTATTTAAATTAGTTGCTTCTCAATAAACAAAACCTCTTTAATGCTACTATGCCTGTGTCCCCTGTTGCGAGTGCTGCCTGGCTACTTCCACGGTCAGCGAATAGTGCATTGCTGTCTTGGGGGGCATCCATGGCTGTACCAGTGGAGTCATCCATGGTGTCCTGCACCTCCTGGGTTTGCAACTCCAGTCCTTCTGCACTGTTGTTTTCAGTCTGAGATGCTTCAGGGATGAGCTCTGCTGAATAAGAAGGGCTCTCCATGGCACTGGCAATGCTCAAGGGTTCTGCTGAACAGCTGGACCCCCAGAGAGTGTGGCATTGCTGGAATAACTGCCACTCCATTATACCACTGCCACTCCTGCGGTTGTGATCAAGCACCGCATGGAATTTTTTTCTGAGGTTCTTCAGCTTGGTCATTACCTGCATCTTCATGCAGACATGGCCACTGGCTGAGAGTGCAGTAGCCACTCTTTCATATGTGGGACGATCCCTCACCATCCCTATCAGATCCCTCTCCTGTGCTTCTTGAGATAAATTGTCAAGAAGCAGTCTAACCTAGGCACCTGACCAGTTGGATGCCATAACCTCGATATAATGCTGCAAAGTAATTATATATTAAACTGCACCGGTAACTATGAGTCTACACACTAACAGGATTTTAAAAATCACGCCAAGAGTCGATGGCTGACGACATCACCATGACATCATCAGCTCACCCTCTGGCAGCCACCGCTGCATTCAGGTGCAATGGGGGATTCTCGGAGCCAGAAATTATACCTACAGGAGAAGGGTTAAGTAGGTAAACCTCCTGGCCGGGTTCTCCACTTTCAGGTGGCCTCCCGACATCCTTATTGGAGTTCAATAGGCAGCCTTACAGTTGGTATTGTGGCCACCTGAAAGTGGCTAAAGTCTCTTCATCAGAACTAAAATTTCTTCATCTAGAGGGTAGTCAATCTTTGGAAATCTCACCAAAGAAGATTCATTCATTGAATATATTCATGATAGACATCAATAGATTTTTGGATCGTAAAGGAATCAAGAGGAATCGAGTTAGTGCAGGAAAGTGAGGCTGAAGTAAAGGATTACCTATTAACTTACTGAATGATGGAACAGGCACATATACCTATTCTTACTTATATACTTACATTCTATGAAGTGTGGCATTAATAATTATGATGGAGAAGTTAACCCTGTTTTACTCATTGCTACAGACAGTTACCCAGCTGGGAAACCAACTCATCCAAAACTTCACCTTGATGCTATTCATCCCAGTTCTTAACCAGTCAGAATGATCTTGTCAGATATGTTCCCAATCTTATTAAATTGAAATAAAACTTCTTTAATATGTTGGCATTGTTTTACCAAGAGTTAAGCTAGGGAGTGGGGTAATGCAAAGGGATCTAGGTATACTTGATCACCAGTCATTGAAAACTAGAATGCAGGTTCAGCAAGCGGTGAAGAAGGCAAACAGTATGTTGGCTTTCATAAAGAGGGGATTGGAGTATAGGAGTAGAGAAGCCCTCCTGCAGTTCTACAGGGCCCTGGTGAGATCTTACCTGGAGTATTGTGTCCAATTCTGGTCCCCATATTTACAAAAGGACATACTTGCTATAGACGGAGTGCAGCGCAGATTTACGAGGTTAGTTCCCGGGATGGCAGAATTGACATATGCGCATAGGTTAGAAAGACTGGGATTATATGTGATGAAGTTTAGAAGGATGAGGGGAGACATGATTGAAGTATTAGGATTATCAAAGGGCTTGACAGGGTGAAATCAGAGCACATGTTCCCAATGATGTGAGAGACAAGGACAAGAGGGCATATTTTAAGAATACAGGGAAGGCCATTTAAGACAGAAATGAGGAGAATTTATTTTACCCTGAGAGTTATGGATCTGTGGAATGCATTGACACAGAGGGTGGTGGGGGTGGAGGGTGGTAAGGGTCTTGTGGGCAGGGGAGTTAAGGATTATTTGGATAAGGCTGGAATTAGTTATTGAAAGAGAAAGATCAGCCATGATCCGATAAATGACGGCGCTGGCTCGACGAGCCAATTGGCCTACTCAAGCACCTATTGTCTATTGTCTATAACATAGGATTATAACAAGCTCATTCATGAGATGATTAAAATTCAATAATGTTCTTCTCTGTTACATATTAGTTATATGTTAACTGGGAGGAAAAGAAAAGAAAAGAAAAGAGGAAGTATTTCACAAATGAAAGGAAAAGAAAGTTATGAACGTATGAAGTGATATAGAAATAAATGAATGTATGCATTCACACAAATGAGTGGTGGTGTGTGTGCAGATGTGTGGAGGAAAGTGTGCTCACCGGCTGCATCATCAGAGAGCAGCAGCAATCATCAAGGATCCGCACCACCCAGCACATGCTCTGTTCTCGCTGCTACCATCAGGAAAGAGGTATAGTTGCCACAAGACTCACACCACCAGGTTCAGGAACAGCTGATACCTCTCCGCCATCAGACCCCTCAATGACAAATTCAATCAGGGACTCATTTAAGGACTCTTGTACATTTTATTACTTTTTTCCCTCTCTGTATTGCACAAACAGTTGTTTACATTTCTTTATTTGTTTACTTGTGTACATTGTGCGGAGTGTTTTTTTTCCACTATCGTTAAGTGGTAAATCTGCCTTGCCCGCAGGAAAAAAATATCAGGTTTGTATGTGATGCCATACAATAACAAGATGTACTCTGACGATGAATCTGAATCTGAACTAGACATTCATGCAAAATGTATTGGAGAAACTGAAAGGCAAACTGCTGCAGCAAATCAACAGGGAAGAGAAGCAAGGTGGAAAGTGAGAGGATCTACTGATAGCACATCAAGTGCAGCCTGTAAATTCAATAGCTGAATTGCATATATTCTTAAAGGAAGAGAAGGGCTTCAGAAAAGAATGCTATTTCATATATCTTGAAGACATTGGATTACTTATGAAGATCAGTTGCTGGCAAGGAGGGAAACATTTCAGATGGAACTATCAACTGAATGACATTTGAATGTTCCTATTCATTTGAATTTTGATTGTGTGAGTATTGACTAGATGCTTGACCAGGTAAAGACCCTACTGAACCTCCATGATCTTGTATATTAACTGGTAGACATCATCATGGTTTATATTCCATTAGAAAGTTCCATTTACAAATTCCTAGATTGCGATTTAAATTAAAATTTTACAACATTTGTCAACATCAAGTTATCAACATATCAGGACTCATTTTGTACTATGAATTAAATGGTTGCTTGCCCTTATTGAAAGTAACTTAAGAAAAATGGTTATATTTCTGAGATGAATAAATATAACATCACAAAAGATAAATAAATCTCTAGTTCATGATCTTTGATGAATCTTCCAATTTACTGCTTAAAGTATCAGCCTCACTCCAGACAGACAAATGATTTTAAACCACATTTGAAGTATTTCCAAGTATGCCTAATGATCCGTGAGATAAATACAATGTCTGTGGAGCAGAACTTAAGCCATGCAGACCTGGAAAGCTTCAAGTGGATTCTTGGTATGCATAAAGGACTGATCTCACTGCAGATAACTGCTGGATGCAATCGCTGGCCTTTGCACACCAGGTTATGGAAGGAAATGTCAGCCAAACATACTGCTTCAGATCTCTTTCAAAAGAGGTCTGATGGAAGAACTATGATGGGTTCAGCTGTCATGTTTTTTGTAATCCAGTGGGAGTTTAAGCATGCATAGAATCACACCCAGCATAGCTCACTGGCCTCAGGAGAGAATGGGAGAAAACCATAAACAAAACTCTGGTACTTGGAGGATCATTACCTTGCCCTCCAGTTTTTCATTCTTGTGGTGAAATGGAGAGGTCTTTATAGATATCAATAATTAAAAGAATCTCTCCAAACCCTAACAGAATAGAAAATCAATATGCACCCAATTGAGCATAAGTTTCATTCTTTTATTTTCTGTTGAATATTTCTATCTGAGCAATGGAATTTGCTGATATTTTCAGGTTGGAGTAAAATGTTAAAAGTAATTGAAATGAAATGAATGATGAAGATAGATTCTGATTTCAATATATTGAACTCATGCCAGCAACGTTGCTTCTCAAATCCACGTATTGTGCAATTAACCAAATGGAAACCTATCAAACACCACTGCCAAAGAAAGCCAAAGGCAGTTAAACTGACTCTTGGGAAGCCCTATTTTAATGAAATTTCTGCAGTGCTAACAATTTTGCATTTGGTTTGTAATTAGTTCTGCTGTATCCCTGATGAGGAAACTTTAAACTATAGAGGCAATGGGGCTTTTCATTCACTATAATCTGATTGGAAGAACCTCAGAATGCCTTAAAAAAGACATATATTAACACTATTTAAACAGTTTTCCCAGGGCGGAGGAGTAAAATTGGTTGGGGGCATTCATTAAAGTTAGAGCAAAACAGTAGGAAATTCCCAAAGGAGTTTCACCCCTGTGGTGCTGAGGAGCTGAATTAAACTGGAGACATTAACTCATCTGTTCTCTCCTGAGTTGGTGATTGAGTTAAGTATTTCCAGCATATTTTGCTTTTGTTACAGCATTGATGATTATTGGGCCAGATCATTGCTTAAGTGAATAGTTAACCTCCCTACAATATTGGGTTCAATGTTTCTACACCGATTCATTACTATATTATAGTTTTAATGAAGTCTTATGTCAAGAGCAGTTTAAATAATACCCAGGAAATTTGCAAGCTCCTCAGTCTAATTATTTAAAGGGTAGAGTTGTTAAAGAATTGATTGTTTCAGA
This sequence comes from Narcine bancroftii, assembly GCF_036971445.1. Taxonomy (NCBI): domain Eukaryota; kingdom Metazoa; phylum Chordata; class Chondrichthyes; order Torpediniformes; family Narcinidae; genus Narcine; species Narcine bancroftii. The sequence goes on from NC_091474.1 coordinate 205,646,207, forward strand.
ATTAACCAAAATTGTTTTAAAAGGTCTGTAACAAATGTTTTCCAGCCACTTGGGGAAAGAAACATTTCCAAGAATTCTGATTTAATTGATGCGTGAATTTGTAGTCTAAACATATTGTGTGACTGATCATATTTTTAAGTGAACGTAATAAGCAATTTTAATTTCTGAGTTGGATGCTTATCTTGAAGTAGAGTATGCTGTTTATTTTATTTATAAATCAGAATTTAATTTGATTCTCCTGGCTCTTTTCTTCCCTGTTCTTCTGAAATGTCTATTTGATGTAATATGCTTTTAGGCTGTTGTCCAATCTCTGATATCTCTCCCAAGTGAATATTTTTCAAAATTTAGTTTTGCCAGGCAATTGCCCTTTATGTAGCCACAGAACATAGTTTAATAATACCCTTGCCTGATGCCCATGCAAATTTGTAATACTGTTTCTGTAAAATTCTTCAAATTCACTAGAAATATAAGCAAATATCAGGACACTCTCTCAGGCCAACATCCCCAATATTGATGCTCTTGGAAATCTCAATCAGCAACATTGCATCGACTACTTTGCTCTCCTGCCTGACACCATAATCTAAAAACAGACACTCTTACTTCAAAGTAATGCATGGAAAGTTGCTGTGGTGAAACCACTTTTGTATATGTAAATGATGTGACCTTTTATGCTTGACCCTGCTCTCACTGGCTGACTCATGACTCCTCCTCTTTATCCCCCATAAAGGCTGTCAAGCCACAAGCCTGTCCCCAGTTCGAGTCCGGGTCAGTGTGAGCCAGCAACACAAGGGATGCTGTCCATCTCTAGCTAATAAAAGCCTTTAGCTTCAATAACTTCAGTCTTTGCATAATTGATCATGCATCAATTTTATTAGCAAGACTTTGTTTCTTTGGAACAAGGACAAATACTTGAAGCTAGAATGCCTAGAAATCGACCTGAGAGAACCCAAAGCACCCGACAAATTTGCACTCTGGTGCTGCTGTTTCGAAAGATTCCTCGCAACCTCTGCACCTGTGATCCAGGACAATGAAGACAAGCTCCATCTGCTATTTTTGTACATCAGGCACCAGGTCTACCGGATGGTCTGGGACTGCCAGACCTACGGAGAAGCCATGAACACCCTGAAAGACCAGTACAATGTACAGGTGAATGAAGTCTATGCACGGCACGCACTCTACTCGTGATGGCAGTGACCCAGGGAAACATTCAATGACTTGGTCAGGGACCTGCAGGAGCTTTCAAGGGACTGCAAATGCCAAGGTTGTGAGTGAAGAATAGCACATCCAGCTGCTGATCAGAGACGCCTGTGTAGCAGGCGTCTGCTCCGATTACATGAGGCAGAGGCTACTCGAGTAGAAAAGACTGAGCATACCTCAAACAATAAAACTGGCAAACACACTGGAAGTAGCTTTCCACAACGCAGAATCGTTCTCCAGCAAACACGTGGCCACCTCATGGGGGACATGGGTGCCATCATCTTGGGAGGCAGGGTGGCAAACCCATACCTGCCCCGAACTGACCTCTGCAGCAGTTAGTGACCACCCGAAGTGCTACTTCTGTGGGCAGGTCATGCATCCGAGAAAACGCTGCCCTACCAAGGACACCATCTGCTCTAACTGTGTGAAGAAGGGACACTTCCCCAAGCCCAACAGTGCCGTGTGCGAATGGGGGCCACCATATCTTTAATGCAGTCACTTCCACCACCACTTCCAGGGACCAGGAACTCCCGTGCATGCGCACCGTGGAGATCATCGATTGTGATGATGTCACTTCCATCTTTTCCCTCTTCCCTTCTGGTGCACGACGACTGGGCTGTGTGCGTGCCATGGGGGCCACCATTTTATCGGACCATCAGCAGCCAACAGAACTCTTCAGACAATGAGCTAATGCTGGCATCGGTAACCCTGGATCAAAGCAGACCAAACCAACTTTCCAGAGCCATGATGGATGTCCAGGTAAACGGCCACCCCACTGCCTGCCTATTTGACAATGGAAGCACGGTGAGCTTCATTCATCCAATCACAGTACAGCACTACATCCTCAGGGTGGAGCCCGAGAGGCAAAGCATCTCCCTAGCCTCCAAATCCAAATTGGCGAAAGTTTATGGCAGTGTACTGTGACACTGACTATCCAAGGTATGGTATACCGTGACATCAAGCTCTTAGTACTGCCACAGCTCTGCGCACCCATTAGACTTCCAGTGCAACTTAAAGAATGTCACCATGGAGTACAATGGTCCCCACCCTCCCGTCAAGGTCTGTAATGAACAGTTTATGGACCGCTCGCCCCTCCCTCACCATGTGGCCAACCAGCAGCCCCAATCTCACAGGGCCAACCAACAGCCCAAAACCCAATCACCACATCTGATATGCAGCCTCTCCATGCTCCGGATCCCATCCCCTGCCCCCCCACCGTTCACTAACCTCACCTACTAAAAGTCAGTGATACAGTGCCAGGGACAGGGCATTCCAAGGTGAGACACCTTATTGCCGATAGAGCAGAGTATGAGCCCCAGGAGAGACCAAGTAATTGTCGTGTAGAGCGGGGAGAAACTCTGGATGGTCATAGACTATTCCCAGACTATCAACAGGTTCACCTGGGTTTATGCACACATCCTAACCTGCATATCCGACATGGTGAACCAGGTCACTTAATACAGGGTGTTCTCATCCATAAACCTTACATCTGCTTATCACCAGCTCCCCATCTGCTCCGAGGACCAGCAGTACACTGCTTTTGAGGCAGATGGTCAACTGTACCACTTCCTGAGAGTTCCTTTTGGAGTCACGAATTGGGTGTCTGTTTTTCAAAGGGAGATGGATTGAATGGTGGATGATGCTGCGAGCCACTTTCCCATACCTTGATAACGTCACAATCTGTGGCCATGACCAGCAGGACCATGACGAGAACCTCCAAATATTCCTCCACACTGTGAAACACCTCCACCTGATGTGTAACATAGGGACGTGTGTCTTCAGTACATATCACCTGGCTATATTCGGCTGCATTGTGGAGAATGGAGTCATCAGCCCCGATCCTGACCACATGTTCCCACTATGAGAACTCCCTCTCCCCCACTGCTCCAAGGCCCAGAAAAGATGCCTGGTGTTTTTCTCTTATTATGCCCAGCAGGTCCCCAGCTATGCAGAGAAGGCCCATCTTCTCATCAGGGCCACTGTTTTCCCCCTGTCGGCAGAAGCCCATGAGGCATTCGACTGTATCAAAGCTAACATTGCAAGGCCATTATGCACTCAGTGGACGGATCCATCCCATTCCAGGTGGAGAGCAACGCATCGGACTTTGCCCTGGCTGCCACACTTAAACAGGCGGGCAGGCCCATGGCATTTTTTTCACACATGCTCCAGGGCCCCAAGATCCAACACTCCTCCATCAAGAAAGAGGCCAAGGCTATTGTCAAAGCAATATGGCACTGGAGGCATTACCTCACTGGTAAGCATTTTACCCTGCTGACTGACCAACGGACAGTCGCTTTCATGTTTAACAACCAGCAGCGGCGTAAAATTATAAAATTCTGAGGTGAAGAAACAAGCTCTCCACCTACAATTATGACAATATTGTACTGGTTCAGAAAGCTCAACAAGCCCCCTGATTCCCTTCTCTGTGTGCCAGTGCGCAGATGGATCAATTGCATGCACTGCGTGATGGCCTCTGCCACCCCAGGATTACACATTTTTTTTACTTTATCAAGGCCCGTAACCTTCCCTAATCGATTGAGGACATCAGGACACTGAGCAAAAATTGCCGAGTCTGCACAGAGTGAAAACTGTGCTTCTTCAGCCCGACCGGTCACACCCTATCAAAGCCACTCACCCCTTTGAACATCTGAGTATGGTCTTCAAAGGACCCTTACCCTCCACCAACCATCAACATCATCGATGAGTACTCGCGGTTATCCTTTGCCATCACCTGCCTGGGCATGACCGCAGCTACTGTCATAAAGGCTCAGAACAACCTGTTCACAAGATACCCCTGCTATGTCCACACCGATAGAGGTTTGTCCTTCATGAGTGACAAGCTGCATCAATATTTGCTGTCCAAAGGCATTGACTCTAGCCGGACCACCAGCTATAACCCCAAAGGGAATTGAGGGTAGGCAGAAGAATGGCACAAACTGGAAGGCAGTACTACTGTCCTTAAAGTCCAAGGGCCTCCCCATCCTCCACACTATCGGGTCCCTCCTATGTATGGCCACCAACTAGACACTTCATCAGAGACTCTTTTCATTCCCCAGGAGGTCAGCATCGGGAACTACCTTACCCACCTGGCTGATGTTCCCGGGGCCCGTCCTACTTCACAAGCAAATGAGGACCCATAATTCCAACCCTCTGGTCGAGAGAGTCCAAATGCTCCATGATAACCCAGAGTACTCATACGTGGTATTCCCGGATGAATGCAAGGACACAGTATCAACCCGGGACCTGGCACACACGGGAGCATCTAGACACCACCCCCCCTTCAACCAGATGACATGTATACCCCCCCCCCCCCACTAGCTTCCAGGGCCTCAGTTCCCTACCCCCATCACCCCAGGCTACCCAGCAGCCGAAACACATGCTCCCACCCTCCCAGCTCAACCAAGTACCCCAGCTGGGCTAATTGAGATGGAGCAGCCACGGCCAATGGAGACCACCACAGACCCCCAGTCAGGGGCACACCCGTCACAATGCTAAAGGAGGCTGCCGGATACACTGAACATATGAGGTCATCTGACTACAACACCCACCCTCACCCCCCTGGGATTTCTTTTTAAAAGAGAGGGTGAATATGGTGAATCCACTGTTGTATGTGTAAATGACATGACCTTTTATATTCGACCCTGCTCTCACTGGCCAGCTCATGACTCCTCCCCTTTATCCCCCATAAAGCCTGCCCCCAGTTTGAGTCCAGGTCAGGGAGAGCCAGCAATACAAAGGAAGCTGTCCATCTCTTACTAATAAAAGCCTTCAGTTCCAGTAATTTCAGTCCTTGCATAATTGATCGTGCATCAGCTGCTGTCACCGTGATATAAGTAAAAACACAAGGCTGAAGAAATTCAGCAGGTCAAACAGTACATTACAGTTTGAAGCATTAGTTATGTAACTTTATCTTTGCTATATAAAGTACACTCTTTGACCTGCTGAGTTTCTCCAGACTTATGTTTTTTTTCTCTCTCTCTTCCATTCTCTATCAATGGAAGAAATTGCCAGAAGCAGAGAAAAAAAAATTCAAGATATGCTCAAAGCCTCCTTAAAAAAAACGCAATATGCTGCCCACTGTTAAAAGTAGTGAAGGGGCATTCAGGATGGCATTTAGAACCTTGAGTATATACTTCGGCACCATGGAGAAGACCTGCTACATGGTGGAGTGGGTGCCCCACTTCTTCATCTACCCATTTATCTGTGTTGCCAGGCACTTCTTGACCAATCTGTGGATGAGTCTTCTATTCCTACTGTGGTGGAACATGGTCCTGCGGGCAAGTCCTCAGTGGGCTGGGCAGGCTTGTCTGCCTGCTGTACCTGTAGCCCCTCCCCATAAGATCCCCTAATAAAGGCTGAGACCCCTAGTCTCCTCCCTCATACCTGCCTTGGACCTGAGCCAACAGTATGTAGAGGCATGTCTGGGTCTTCCAATTAATAAAGCCTTTGACTCTTGCTTCCTGACTGCGAGTGGTCATTGATCACATTACAATTTATTGATCAGAAATTTTAAAGTGCCATGGACAAGACAATCCAAAGGATTCAGAGGCCTCTGTAAAGTTTGATATGTTGCTGCACTGTTTGAAGACCTATCTAAGGTGCCACAAATCACAGCCGATGTAATCGGTACGACCTGCTCTTCGCAGAGGCAGGCCACTGAGTATACCAATTAATTCGCGACTGCCCTGAATATGAAGAGGATATGGCCCTACTCCGACAGCAGTATGGAGCCCCAAGCAACGCAATCTATGCATGCCTCCAGCTTGGCTCCCGACCCCAGGGTCTGGGTAAATCGGTCAATGATTTTGTGAGAGCCATACGAGAGCTGGGACAAGACTGTGGGTGCCAGGACATGACTGCAGTGTCTGACCAGGAGGAGCTCATCTGCGATGGGCTAGTCGCTGGTATCTGCTCCCATCAAATATGGGAACGACTCCTGGAGAAAGGCGATCGGTCCCTACAGGAAATGGTGCAGATGGCCTGAGCAATGGAGACTGCTCAAAAGAACATGGAGGCCTACTCAGTGGGCCATGCGGCCACGAGGTGGGGACAAAGGGCGTCGCCATTTTGGGATTCGGGGCCCCTGTCTGCCACTGCCACCGCTGAGCACACGAGGTGCAACTACTGTGGCCAAAGCAAAAACCTATGAAAGTACTGCCCAACCTGTAGCGCAACCTGCTCAAACTGCTGGAGGAAAGGTCACTATGCCAGGGTATGCCATTCTAAGCCCCTTTCTAGCAGTGCCACATGCAGACCGCAACTTACATCACCATCTTGGGCCGACCAACTTCTGTCATCATTTCCATTTGCTGAGAACCAAACCTCCGGGCTGAGGCCGCGATGACATGGAGGGATGTCACATCCACTTCACTTCTAGACTCCACCGCGTGCGAGCCATGGGGTGGTCATCTTCATGATCTCCCAGGTGGCCATGTTGGCACCAGCCTACCTACCAACATAGCAGCAATGATTTGGACAGTGAGGTGACATTGGCTTCCATCATGCTGAAACAGAGTAGACCACACCAGTTGGGACAATCGACAATGGGCACAGAAGTAAACAGTCACACCACTGGTTGCCTGTTTGACATGGGAACCACCAAGAGCTTCATGCACTTGGGCATGGTCGAACATTATTTTCTGACTGTGTCCCCAGCCAAGTGCAAGGTAGCACTAGCTTCCAAATCCATGGGAGATGCACTGTGACCCTTACTGTGGGGGTCACCAAATATAAGAACTTCAGACTGCTGGTGATGCCCGAAATCTGTGCACCCATCCTATTGGGGCTGGATTTCCAGTGCCAGCTTAAGGGTGTGCTGATGAGGTTTGACCACCCCCTAACCATCAGTATTAACCAGTTCCGGGGGAGCCCCACCCCTTCCCCCGAAGAGGCTCAATCACTCATCCAAATGCTCTGCTAGGCTCCCTACCTGCATACTGGCCTCCTTCGGGGTCCCTCTGCCTCTGCTATTCCAAAACTTCATGCTGGACTGCAAACCTGTGGCCACTAAGAGCAGGTGATACTGCCCCAAGGACAATGAATTCATTAAGACAGGGAGGGCATAATAGAACCAAGTAACAGTCTCTGGAGGGCAGAAGTAGTGGTGAAGAGTGGGGAGAAGTACTGGATGGTGATAGACTACAGTCAGACCATCAACTAGGTCACCTTACTGGATGCCTACCCTTTGCCCTGCATAGCTGATATGGTGAATGAGATTGCCAAGTTTAGGGTCTTCTCTACCATAGACCTCAAATCAGCATACCACCAAATCCCAATTCGCCCAAAAGACCTGCTGCAGATGGTGTTTGAGGCCAACGGCCAATTCTACCATTTCCTGTGGGTCCCATTCTGCCTCACGAATGGGGTGTTGATATTTCAAAGGGAAATGGACCGTTTGGTGAATGACAATGAACTAAAGGTTACATATCCATATCTGGACAACGTAACTATCTGCGGCCAAGACCAGAAGGAACACAATGAGAACCTGCAGAGGTTCCTGGCCACCGCAAAGGACCACAATCTCTTATTATAAGAAAAAATACGTGTTTAGCTCCAAGCAGCTGGCAATCCTGGGGTACATGGTGGAGCTTGGTGTCATCGCTCCCAACCCCAAATGCATGCGGCCCCTTCTGGAATTAGCTGTGTCACAGAACCCCAAGACTCTAAAAAGGTGCCTAGGGCTCTTTTCGTATTATGCCCAATGGATCCCAACTATGTAGACAAGGCCCAACCCCTGGTGAAAATTATTACCTTTCCCCCATTGGTGGAGGCCGTAAGGCTTTCGAGGGCATCAATGACAAGATTGCCAAGGCGGGGATGCACTCCAATGATGAATCCATCTCGGTCCAAGTGAAAAGTGATGCCTCCTACTTCACTCTGGCTGCCATGCTGAACCATGCAGGCAGGCCAGTGGCATTTTTTCCCTCACCCTCCAGGGCCCCGAACACAGACACTCCACCATCGAGAAGGAGGCACAAGCTATAGTGCAGGCCATGCACCATTAAAGGCACTATTTGGCCAGCAGACCATTCACCCTGCTGACTGTCCAGAGAGCGGTAGCTTTTATGTTCAACAATAAACAGTGGGGTAAAATCAAAATGACAAGATCATGAGGTGGAAAATTGAGTTGTCCACCTACAATTATGAGATCTTGTACCAGCCGGGCAAGCTCAATGAGCCACCTGATGCCCTGTCTAGGGGATCCTGCACCAGGGTTCAAGTTGATCATCTCAAGGCCCTCCGCGATAGCCTCTGCCACCCCGGGGTCACAAGGTTCTACCATTTTTTGACGGCATGTAACCTCCCCTACTCAGTGGAGGAAGTCAGGGAGCTGATTCACAATTGCTCGGTCAGTGCAGAATACAAGTTGAAATTTTACAGACCAGAGAGAGTCCAACTCATCAAGTCCACTTGCCCCTTCAAACATCTCAGTATGGACTTCAAGAGGCTCCTCCCACCCATGAATTAGAACATCTAATTCCTGACCATTGTGGACAAATACTCATATTTCACCATCCCCTGTCCTGACATGACCACATCCAGGGTCATTATAGCACTCTGCACAGTATTCACTCTGCTCAGGTACCCCAGTTGCGTTTATTGCAACCAGGGATCCGCCTTCATGAGTGAGGAGTTGCGGCAATACTTACTTTCCAGGGGCATAGCTATGATCAGAAACACCAGCTACAACCCTCGTGGGAATGGGCAGGTGAAGAGGGAGAATGGTATGATCCAGAAGTTGGCCCTCAAGTTGAGTGGAAAGAGGGCCTTCCAGAACCGCTGCATGCCACCCGGTCCCTACTTTGCACAGCAACTAACACAACGCCCCATGAAAAATTATTCTCTTTCCCTAGGAAGTCGGTGTTGGGAACCACGCTGCTGATCTGGCTGATGAGCCTTGGGCCAGTGCATCTCCGGAAGCAGGTTAGAATGCACAGGTTAGAACTACACCTCCTGCAAGCGAACCCCCAGTATCCGCTGGTAGGGAACCTGGACGGACAGAACGATACAGTGTTCATCCGGGACCTGGTGCAAGCAGGGATCCAGGCACAGGAGGTGCCCCCGATACCCCTAGGCAGCAACCAGTCAGCCCCAGGGATCACCCTAATAGACGAAGTAGTGATCCCATCTCCAACATGGCCCCCCCAAGTGGTCCCCCCCACTGGAGTGTCTCCCTCCCCCACCATTACAAACAAATTCCCCACCCTCTACAGTCCCAATAAACACAGACACTGTTCAGCCCTCCAACACCCAGCCGGTCGAACAAGCCACCATTCCGCTGGAACTAACGATACAGTCAGGAGTACTTTGGAGATCTCAGCGCTGAGTAAAAACATGTGAGCGCTGAACTTTTGAACTGTATGGACTGCAAGACCTGTGCTGATGGACATTGCCCTGCATCATCCCACTGGACTTCATTCAAAAAAAGGAGGGGTGAATGTGGTGGAACATGGTACAGTGGGCATGACTGGGTTTGTCCTCCCTGGGCTGGGCAGATTGACCCACCTTCTGTACCTGAGGCCCCTCCCCATAAGATCCCCTAATAAAGGCTGAGAGCCTTAATCTCCTCTCTCATACCAGCCTTTGACGTGAGCCAACAGCATGTAAAGGCATGTCTGGGTCTTCTGATCAATAAAGCCTTTGACTCTTGCTTCGTGCCTGCGAGTGGTCATTGATCGTGCCACACCTACATTGGCCTCATCAGTCACCTCAAAACTGGAATGGAAACAAGTCATCTTCAATCACAAGGCACTATCAGAAGAAGGAACTTGAAGCAGATCTGCAAGTGACTCACTTGTTATTGCACTCCTCTCCAGCACAGGAATAGACAGGCAAATCATAATTTTCCACTTGGACAAATAAACAAAATCTTTAGCTCAGTGAGAGGACCATCACACATTGAAGTCACCAGATTTAGACTTCAAACTAGCTGTACACCAGTGAAAATCTGACAAAAATTATTTAATCTGAATGTTAACCATGTTTCTCTTTCCTTAGTTACTGCCAAACCTAGAAGATAGAAATCTACGGCACAATGCAGAGTCTTCAGCCCACAGTGCTGAGAACCTATTCTACCAACTGCCTAGAATTTAGCCACTATATAACTGTCCATTTTTCTCAGTTCCATGTCCATATCCAATAGTCTCTTAAAAGATCCTATTGTGCCCACTCTTCCACTATTGCTGGCAACATTTTGCATGCACCCGTCACTCTCTGTGTGAAAATCTTAACTCTTACATCCCCACCATACTTAGACCCAACCATTTTAAAACTATGTTCCCTGGTGTTAGTTATTTCAGCCTTATGAGAAAGCCTCTGGCCATCCACATGATCAACGCCTCTCTTCATCTTGTACACCTCTTTCAGGTCACTCCTCATCCTCCGTTGCTCCAAGGAGAAAAATCCAAGTTCACTCAACCTGTTCTCATAAGGCACAAGGTGACTGATTAATGTAGAAAGAAAGAGTGAAAGAAAAATCATGCAAAAATTATGACATACAGATTGAGCTGCGACAGAGAGCTGAAATCTAAAGGTAAAGGTCAAAAATGCCCAACAGATTCAACACAGACACGCGGGCTGCATGGCTACTGCTATGCTGTTCTGCTCTATATTCTAGATAAGACAAAACACTGAACAGTATAGGCTCTTTGGCCCATGGTGTTCTGCCGACCTATATAAACCTACTCAATAATCTAAACCTATATAAACCTACTCAATAATCTAAACACACCCATAACAGTCTATTTTCCTTGCATCTGTGTGCCTTTTAAATGTTCCTTTTGTACCAGCCTCCACCATCACCCTTGCCACCCAGGCACCCACTGTGTAAAATACTTACCCTTGATGTCTCCCCTAAATTTTCATCCCCTCAACTTGTATGATGTCCCTTGTTATTTGCTTCTCTCGCCCCAGGAAAAAAGTGCTGGCTGTCCACCCTACCCATGCCTCTCATAAACTTGTAGACTTCTATTAAATCATTGCTCATCCTTCTTCGGTCCAAAGAGAAAAGCCCTAGCTCTATTAACTTTGCCTCATTAGACAGGTTCTCCAATCCAGGCAACCTTCTGGTAAATCTCATCTGTATCCTCTTCAAAGCTTCTACATCCTTCCTGTAATGAGGTGACCAAAACAGAACACAATATTCCATGTGTGATCTAACCTGAGTTTTATTGAGCTGCTATGTTACCTCCCAGCACTTAAATTCAATCTCTTGGCCAATGAAGATCATCATACCCTGTCAACCTGCACAGCAACTTTGAGAGATCCATGGATTTGGACCCCAAGGTCCCTAAGTTCTTCCACTGTTAAGCATCCTGCCATTAACCCTATGCTGCACCTTCAAGTTCAACCTTCCAAAATGCATCACTTCCAACCACCAACCTTCATGTCATCTGCAAAATGACTGAACCATCATTTTACTTCTTCATCCAGGCCATTTATAAAAATCACAAAGAGCAAGGAATCCCAGAATAGACCCCTGCAGAACTGACCTGGGGTCACTGACCTTCAGGCAGAATACACTTCATCCAAAACTACTCTCTGCTTTCTGAATCCACATAGCCAAGGTTTCAAGGATTCCATGCCTTAGTCTCTGTAATGGCCACAACATTGTAATTCCATGATTCTTCTCTGTTATTCCTAATATTTCTTACATTGGCATAAACACATTTCAATCCATTTCAATCCTTCCAATTGACTACATTTATTCTCCTTCCATTGCCTGTTCTTCCTCACAATCTCACTCACTACATATTGCATCAACCTTTTCACCATCTGATCTATTCTCTCCCCTATTATGCTGGTTTCCATCCTCCTGCCAAAATTGTTTAAACCTTCTCCAAAAGTTCTAGCAAACATCTCCACCAGGATATTTGTCCCCTTCAAGTTCAGGTGTAACACATCTTTTGCACAGATCGTACCTTCTCCAGAAGAGATTCCAAGATCAAGAAAGTGGAAACCCTGCCCCCTACACAAATCGTGCAGCTATGTATTCATCTGTCATATGATCCAATTCTTACCCTCACTGGAACTTGGCACAGGCAGCATTTCTGAGATTACTACCCTTGAGGTCATCCTCCCAAACAATATCCAAAGCTATATACTTATTATTGAGGGTAATGGCTACTTGTGTATCCTGCACTACATGCCTGCTTGCTTTTGCTTTCTGTTTTGGTGTTACTGCCTCCCTGTAGCTCTCATCTATGAACTCCTCATTCTCCCGTTCGAGCTGAAGGTCATCAAGCTGCAGCTCCATTTCACTAACATGATTTGTAAGGAGATGCATCTCATGCAGATGCAGCTATCAGGGAAATGACAAGTCTCACAGAATTCATGAATCTCACAAGATGAACACTCCATTAACCCAGTTAACATTCTGTGTATTCTACTAGGCACTAATATAAGGTCAAACAATAAATAATAGAGCAGTACATTTGACGTAGAGGGCAGCATGGTTGGTGTAGTGGTTAGTGCAAAGCTTTTACAGCACCATCTATCCAGACCAGAGTTCGAATCCCACATTGTCTATAAGGAGTTTTTATGTTCTCCTTGGTGCTCTGGTTTCCTCCCACCATTTTAAAAGTATCAGGGTTGTAGGTTAATTGGGTATAAATTGAGCGGCATGGACTCGTGGACCGAAATGGCCTGTTATCATGCTGTATGTCTAAATTTAAATACAAATTAAAAGAATAATAACCTCTCACCAGAGCCTTAGTCTTTACCGCTTCTCGCCGAAGCCTCTTGAGCCAAAGCCTCAATTCACCACTCTAATTCTGGCTCATTGATCCCACGATGGCCCTTCTGCCCATACCTCTCACCTGCTTAAACGGTTCCACTCTTGCACACTCTTGCTCCAACTCCCACTCACTGGAACAGAAAATAAATTATTGAGTTTCTTTTACTTTTGGGAGAAAAGACTACTGAGCACTTGCAATGTTTTTATTTTATTTCCAGATTTCCAGCATCTGCAGTTTTTTTTAACTTAATATAGACTAGAGTAGACCATACGTAAAGGAGATGAATAATGAATTCTTCCCTTGTTCATGTGGCTTGTGGGGCATCATTCAATCTTCCCATCCAATGGGATTAACTACTATCTGAGTTAGTATAAGGATAACTGCTGAAATGGAAGCAACATTTCTGGTTTAACAAGCACATCTACTCATCAGCCTGTGGATATTTCCACCATTCCATACTGTTCTTTAAAGGAAGATGGCGGCACAGTAAGTGTAGCGGTTAACACAGTTAACATAGTGGTTACATCACCAGCACCCTGGTTTTAATCTGACACAGTCTGTAAAGAGCTTACACGTTCTCCCTATGTCTGCATGGGTTTTCTCCGGTGTTCCAGTTTCTCCCCACCCTCCAAAACATCCAGAATTGCAGATTAATAAGGTGTATTTGGGCAACGCAGGTTTCAATGTTCAGAAACTGCTTTAATTATGTTGTAATTAATTTGTTTTTTTAAATGGTGAAGCTATAAAAACTAACAACAGCTGGGTGAAAATGTCACCTTTGGATTTCCTGACCTGTATTACATTTTTTTTACTATTGAGCTATTGCAAAAAAAATAATTATGTCTGTGATTTTCTTTCTTCTTAATATATTTTTATTGATTTGGAAGAGATAATTACATGTAACATATTTCTTCTTCTTTGGCTTGGCTTCGCGGACGAAGATTTATGGAGGGGGTAAAAAGTCCACGTCAGCTGCAGGCTCGTTTGTGGCTGACCAGTCCGATGCGGGACAGGCAGACACGATTGCAGCGGTTGCAAGGGAAAATTGGTTGGTTGGGGTTGGGTGTTGGGTTTTTCCTCCTTTGCCTTTTGTCAGTGAGGTGGGCTCTGCGGTCTTCTTCAAAGGAGGCTGCTGCCCGCCAAACTGTGAGGCGCCAAGATGCACGGTTTGAGGCGTTATCAGCCCACTGGCGGTGGTCAATGTGGCAGGCACCAAGAGATTTCTTTAGGCAGTCCTTGTACCTTTTCTTTGGTGCACCTCTGTCACGGTGGCCAGTGGAGAGCTCGCCATATAATACGATCTTGGGAAGGCGATGGTCCTCCATTCTGGAGACGTGACCCATCCAGCGCAGCTGGATCTTCAGCAGCGTGGACTCGATGCTGTCGACCTCTGCCATCTCGAGTACCTCGACGTTAGGGGTGTGAGCGCTCCAATGGATGTTGAGGATGGAGCGGAGACAACGCTGGTGGAAGCGTTCTAGGAGCCGTAGGTGGTGCCGGTAGAGGACCCATGATTCGGAGCCGAACAGGAGTGTGGGTATGACAACGGCTCTGTATACGCTTATCTTTGTGAGGTTTTTCAGTTGGTTGTTTTTCCAGACTCTTTTGTGTAGTCTTCCAAAGGCGCTATTATGTAACATATTAACCACACATAAACCACACAACTTTATACAATACGATATAGAATATGAATGATAAGTAGTTTATACATTGTCTTATATACAATGGAAATTCCCTTAGGAATTTCCCTCATGTTCTAATATCACCACGTATTCATGGTAAGTGATCTAATTAGAGTAATCTCTTCTACTTATAAAGAGAAAAAGAAAAAGGAAAAGAAGGAAAGAAAAAGAAAGAGGGAGAAAAAAAGAGAAGAATCCCCCTTCCCCCATCTCTCTCACTAAACACAGTCACTAGTGAATAATACGTAAGGAATTGAGTTTCGGCTCCTGGACAATGTACAGGAAACTCTCAGAGCACCCACATCTGCGTATTCAAATTATGATAATAGTCCATAAATTAGCCCCATATCTTGTCGAATTTTCTCCAAGCTCAGGCAAGACATAGTATCTTGTATCCACTGCATATGAGTTGATAGTAAACTATCATTAAAATTGCTCATCTGTCTATCTATGAAGTAAAGGCTACAATTCAAGACTACAATTCAAGGAAATATTTTCCTGTTGAGAATAACCAAACAAAGCAACAAAGGGACAAGGTTCCACTTTAATCCTAAGAATCTCTGATAAAGTTTGGAAAAATTATTCCCTAAGAATATGTATCAGAGAGGCCTCAAAGATTTATCACATAATGGATCAACATCAGGATAAAAATGGATAGTTTAGCTTTGGACATATGAATTCTATGGTACCACTTTAAATTGTAATAAACAATGTTGTGCACAACACAAAGTATTATTAATCAGGTCAAGCATAGTATCCCAATCTTTATGTCAGTGATTTTAATGCCTTTAGATATTTTTTGCCTCTTACTTGCAAAACTTTGCTATTCGAAACAAATATAAATGTTTTAAAAATTAAAAATGTATATAATGAAATAACAATGAACACCCATAAAAGAGATGAATTTATAGATTGGTACAGAAAATCCTCCCCTAAACTATTTCAAGTAACATTTAACAAGTGGACCATTATCAACATGATATTCTAATTGCAAACAGCACATCCTTCACACATCACATCAATATTACTCAAAAAAAAACACAAATGCACTTTTATTGAAAATTCAGCAATTTATGAATTGGAGTGAAGATGAAATGGGCTGCAGCCTTTTAGAGGACATTGATGCGGTTATCAGAGTGAGAAATCTAAAAGTGGTCCTGATTGCTGGTCATGATCCATCAGATTTGAACCAGAAAAATGCCACAACATTAAATGCCCTTCTTCAATTATCAAAGCAAAACCAGCAGTGGCATTTGGGTGGCACAGTTAGCGTAGCAGTTAGCTTAACTTCATTACACTGCAAGTGTCTAATTTTATTTTAATTCGATTGAGTTAGACCAGCAATAAATATCTCCATGACATCAATTTAGTGTTCAAGCTTTCTCGAGATACTGTCAGCTAAGGAGCTGGGCAATGATTAACTGACCAAAGAAAGTTTATTGCACACTCATCAAGAACACTCAACAACCAGGAAGGAGGCATTCGCCAATTGTGTTCAGAATTCCAAAATGTTATCAAATTTAGCTAGAAAATCCACACACAGAGTTTGTGGACCATGTTGCTCTTGGCCATTTTTGAAATGAAATTTAATTTCTACAATATGCCATTGAGAATGCAAAGATGGGCCATCCATTTGCATCATTGCAATGACATGAAGTACAGGGCATCCAAACAAAAGCTGCAATAGATGTCTTAACCAATACTACCCAAAGAGAATCCACAAAGAAAGCAAGGTAGTAGAAAAATATAGCAATGAAAATGGATAAGATCACTGACAAAAATCACTAATGTGAAGCTACATTACTGTAATAGGACCCTTAGTATATCAATAGCTTAGGAAGTAAAACCATAAGACCAGAAGACATAGGAGCAGTAAGCTATTCAGCCCATCGAGTCTGCCCCAACATTTAAATATGAGCTGATTCATTTTCCCACAGCCCCACTGCCTTGTTTTCTCCCCATAATCTTTGATGCCCTGGCTAATTGGCCTTGAATACACCCAATGACCTGGCCTCCACAACCACCTGTGGCAACAAATTCCACAGATTTATTATCCTCTGGCTGAAGAAATTCCCAAGCATATCCATGGTAAGCAGGCACCCTTCAATCCTGAAGTTATGTCCTCGAGTCCTTGACTCTCACACCATGGTAAACAGTCTTTCTACATCTACTCTGTCCATGCCTTTTCAGCATTCGAATATTTCAATGAGATCACTCCTAATTCTCCTAAATTCCAATGAGTACAGGACAAGAGCTGTCAAACATTCCTCATATGATAACCCTTTGATTCTTAGATCATACTTGTGAACTTCCTCTAATCCTCTCCAATGTCAGTGCATCCTTTCTTAAATGAGGAGCCCAAAACTGCTCACAGTACTCCAAATGAGATTTCACCAGTCCTTGTAAAGCCTTAATTCCTCTTGAAATTAATGCCAGCATTGCATTTGCCTTCTTCGCCTTTGATTAACCTATACAAGGACTCCCAAGTCCCTTTGGATCTGGGTATTTTCAGTTTCTCCCCATTTAAAAAATAATCTGCCCATTTATGCCTGACTGTATATGTTCTGACACTATTTCATTTGCCAATTTTCTGCCCATTCTAATCTGTTTAAGTCCTTCTGCAGCCTCCTGTCTCTGTAACACTATCTGCTTCTCCACCTACCTTCGTATTATCTGCAAAACTGGCCACAAAGCCATTCATTCCATAATCCAAATCATTAATATACAACTTAAAAAGAAGTGGCCCTAGTATCAACCCCTGTAGAACATCACTAGCAAATGGCAGCGAACCAGAATGTGATACATGCATTCTAATTCTCTACTTCCTGCCAATCAGCTGATACTCTACCATGCTAGTATGTTTCTTGTTATAGCATGGGCTCTTTTCTTGTTAAGAAGCCACATGTATGGCACCTTGTTAAAGGCCTTCTGAACATCCAAATACACAACATCCACTGCATCTCTCCCTTATCCATCCTGCTTGTCACTTCTTCAAAAGAATTCCAATAGGTTTGTCAAGCAATATTTTCCCTCAAAGAAACCATGCTGGCTTTGGCCTATCTTGTCATGTGCCTCCAAATACTCCATAACCTCATCCTTGACAATCGACTCCAACATCTTCCCAAGCACTAACGTCAGGCTAACCAGTCTATAATTTCCTTTCTGCTGCCTCCCTCCCTTCTTGAGACTTGACATTTGCAATTTTCCAGTCCTCCAGGACCATACCAAAATCTATTGATTCCTGAAAGATGATTACCATTGCCTCCACTACTTCTTTCAGAACCCAAATGTTCTATCCATCTGGTCCAGTTGACTTATCCACCCTTAGACCATTCTGGTTTCTGAGAAACTTTTACCTTAAAATAATAACACTCCCTTCCCTCCACTGATACCCTTGGACATCTGGCACACTGCTAATGTCTTCCATAGTGAAGAATGATACAAAATACTAATTTTGTTCCTCTGCCATCTCCTTGACTCCCATTATTTTTTCTCCAGCACCATTTTCTCATTGTCCTATATCTACTCTCACCTCTCGTTTATTCTTTATATACTTGAAGAAGCTGTTTGTATCTTCTTTGATATTATTTGCTAGTTTAATTTCATACTTCATCTTTTCCCTTCTTATGAATTTTTAAAAACTTCCCAATCTTCTATCTTGCCACTAAATTTTGGCTTCCTTCTATGCCCTCTCTTTTGCTTTCACATTGACTTTGATTTACCTTGTCAGCCACAGTCGTGTCATTTTTCCATTCGAATATTTCTTATTTTTGATATGTACTCTTGAAGAAACCTCATCCATTGCTGCTCTGCTGTCTTCCCTACTAGTGGCCCCTTTGAATCTACCTTGGCCATTTCCTCTCTCATGGCACAATAATTCCCTTTACTCCACTGAAATACCAACACATCTGATTTTAGTTTCTCCTTGCTAAATCTCAAATTTAATTCAATTATATAGTTATCACTGCCCCCTAATGGTTCCTTTACTCCAAGCTCTCTAATCACCTCTGGTGCATTACACAACACCCAATCCAGTACAGCTATAGGGTTTACAACCAGGGTCAGTGCCAAGGGGGGGCATTCACGGGCATTGGCCCATCAGACAAGGTATCATGACATTCCCCTGACCCCCCCCCCACCCACAGCACTAGCGTTGCTAACATCTCCCCTGATCACCTCACTGACTGTGAGAGGCATCACCCCCATCCTCCAAGGAGAGCATCAAGCTGCAACCATTGAAATTCAAACGGTGAGCACCAACAACTTCCCCCGCATGTTGGCTAAACTACAATTGAGTGCTTGGCTATCTTCCCGGCTATGGTCCACCCATTGGGGTTCGATCGAGCAATCCGGTGGGAAAGAGCCCAGGTCGTTGGAGAGACAGTGGTGGTGCTGATACCATAGACCATGTCAGTGGTGAGATACTCACACAGCCTGGTTTATTGGTGCAGCAGGGATGGTGCCGACAGGACAAGCGGACTCACGCTGTGATACTCACAGATTTTCCCATTGGTTTTGTCGCGACAGTTTTATTTAAAACGAGAGGACACAGTCTCAAGATTTGGGGGAGTAGATTTAGGACAAAGATGAGGAAAAATAGTTTTTCCCAGAGAGTAGTGAATGTTTGGAATTCTCTAACCAGGGAAGTGGTTGAGGCTGCCTCATTAAACATATTTAAAATTCGGTTAGATAAATTTTTACATGATAGAGGAATTAGGGGATATGGGGAGAAGGCAGGTAGGTCATAAATTAGATCAGCCATGATCGTATTGAATGGTGGAGCAGGCTCGATGGGCCATTTTTGGCCTACTCCTGTTCCTACTTCCTATGTTCCTATGTTCCTAATTGAATCTTTCCCCTGCAGTGGATCAAGAAGTCACGATGTAAACTTCAGTACCTGCAACGTGAGATCCATCATGGCCCAGTCAGTACTGCTTTAGCCAAGAAGGTGAAAAGTTGGTCATTGACATTACCTCCCTGTGTGAGGGATTCAGGAGAAGAACAAATGAAGGAACAAGGGGATGTACACATTTTGGAAAGGTAATCTGGAAGAAGAACTTGGTCTTCATGGGGTTAGAGCAATTATCTCCAACTTTCCCCCACCCCGCTGCGAGTTTTCATTATTCCCCCACCGCCCCAGCACCCCCAGCTAAGACTTGTCCTAACATCGATGCTGTTATCAACATCAACAAAAACATGAAAAATGTCAGAAAATAAGTTGTCAGTTTACAGGGAAATTGAACTGATCGGATTCTCTGTTGGGAGTTGGCATAGACTTGGTAGATTGAACCAGAGTCATGATAAGGATGTTCAATAATCAAAACTGCAAACTTTAAGGATATATACAGCAAATGATACTATAGGAATTACAAAGGAAGGTTAAAGAAGTATGATATGCAGAACACTTGGGTGCAGTTACTTGGAGTGTATATAGACATTTCTGTCACTGCTAACAAGATATCAGGAATAAGAAATGTGCAGTCACTATGATGAGGTTATACTGTAGGGCTCCCTAAAGTAAGTGGGAGCTAGAGGCACAGAAATGGAGGACACGCATTGAACGACATAAAAACCAGTGTTATTGTAGTTGGTGATCTTACCTTCCCCAATATTCCCTTCAGAGCAGGGGCTTGGATTGAGCAGAATTTATTTGATCCATCCAGGAAAGTTTCTTGAAATAATACATTGGTAGTCCAATAGGGATGAATCATTACTAGACTTTATTTTGGGATGAACATGTCCAGTGATTGGAGTTTTCATTTAGCAATATTTTGAGAACATCAACCATCATTCCATAAGCTTTAAGGTTGGTATGAATACAAGTAAAACGGGTACCCAGATGAAAGTGCTGAGATGGGTAATGTTAACAACAATCTTCTGTAGTATGAGCAGGAACTGGAGAAAGGAGATTGGAGTTTGCTGTTTGAGGGTAAATCCATATGAAACATGTAAGAGTCTCTTAAAACCAGTTGACCAGGATCCGGTATCAATGAGTTCCTGTGAGAACGGATGGCAAGGTTCAGAAACCTTGCATGACAACAGATATTTTATGTTTAGTCAAAAAGAAAAAGGAAGCTATGCAAAGTTTAAAAAGTTGAAATAAGTTAAGCCACAGGAAAACAGGAAATAACTCAAACAAGAAGTTAGAAGAGCAATAAAGGGCCATGAAACCTTGGAGAATATTGAAGAAGTCTATGAGATCATAGGTGCAAGTGAGTCCAACATTCAAGATGTTTTAATAAGTGATGTATTCAACTGGAGTCAAGATGTGACTTAAGTTTAATAATAGCAGATGAATCTTTAACTTCAAGACAAGAAATGGAATTCAAAATTTTAAGGTTAACTCAGCACAAATGAGCAGCAGGTAGTGTTGCTGTTCATGGTTTCAGTGACCCAC
This sequence comes from Narcine bancroftii, assembly GCF_036971445.1. Lineage (NCBI taxonomy): Eukaryota > Metazoa > Chordata > Chondrichthyes > Torpediniformes > Narcinidae > Narcine > Narcine bancroftii. Next base: position 205,667,218 of record NC_091474.1, read on the forward strand.
AATTAAATCCTGCTGTCTGCATAATTTGTGCCCTCTCCCTGTGACCGCAGGAGTTTCCTCCCACATCCAAAAGACATGCAGGATTGGTTACTTGGACTTTGAATAGAAGAGAATGTGAGGGATATTGGTTATGGGGAAAATGGAATTGGTAAGATGGCATTCTGTCAAGGGGCCAAATGGCCTCCTTCTACATGGTAAGGAAATGTGGAATATAGTTATGAAATTAATATATTTTTCTTTGTTTTTTCTTGTTACCTTTGACTTACTTTGAAGAGAAATGGTTGCTGCTTCAAGACTGTCATGTCCCTCAGGATCATGTCCTGCGACTAAAAAGTGCATTATTTATTCAAAGGAAGTCCCAGAAACTTTCTGTAAAGAAACACTGAATAAACTGTACACACTTTGCTTGAGATCCTCTTGTCCCAGGAGTATTTTTCTATAATTCTGTAATAGACTTCACCATGTTAAGAAATCAAGGAGCACAAATATTTCACACATCTTGCTAGCAGTTTTTCACAGACATTAGAACATAGAAACATAGAAAATATGTGTAGGAGTAGGCCATTTGGTCCTTCAAGCCTACACCACCATTCATTTTGATCATGGTTGATCATGCACTCAGTACCCTGTTCCAGCTCTCTCTCCATACCCCCTGATCCCCCTAGTCACAAGTACTAAATCTAACTCTCTCTTAAATATAGCTATGGAACCGGCCTCAATCACTTCCTGTGGCAGAGAATTCCATAAATTCACCACCCTCTGAGTGAAAAAATTCTTCCTCATCTCAGTTCTAAAGGACTTCCCCTTTATCCTTAAACTGTGACCCCTGGTTCTAGACTCGTTCAACATTGGGAACAATCTTCCTGCATCTAGCCTGTCAAATCCCTTAAGAATTTTGAACGTTTCTATTAAATATCCTCTTAATCATCTAAACTCCAGCAAGTACAAGCCCAGTCATTCTAGCCTTTCTTCATATGCAAGTCCCGCCATCCCTGGTATCAATCTGGTAAACCTTTCCTGAACTCTCTCGATGGCAATGATGTCCTTCCTCAGATAAGGAGACCAAAACTGAACACAATACTCCAGGTGAGGTCTCACCAAGGCCCTATACAACTGCATCAATACCTCTCTGCTCCTGTACTCGAATCCTCTTGATATGAACGCCAACATACCATTTGCCTTTTTTACTGCTTGCTGCATCTGCCTGCCCACTTTTAATGACTGATGCACAGTGACACCCAGGGGGTGATGTTCCCCTCACAAATCTGCTCCTTTCTGATTTCTGCACTTGTTCATGAAAACATATCAGGGGATGAACTGGAAGTCTGATGCCAGCTGTTCTAACATCCCACTCCACTGCTGGGCTCAGCACTGAGTCCATAGATTGACCAAAAATGACCAGAAATGAGAGACCAGTTACAGCTTGCAGTGATGGTTTGAATATAGAAGCACGCAAAGTTCTTAATGAATTAGTAGATGTAGAGAACATGTTTCCCTAACTAAAGAGACTAGAGCTCACAGCTTCAAAATAAGGGTGAGGCCACAGAGGCCTGAATTAACCACTGAATTCTTATACTCAAAGGGTGGTAAGTCTTAGAACTTTTACTCTGGAAGGTGTCGTTCAAAATAAACATTGATCTATCTCTAGATACTATAGAAATGTTGAAAGAGCAGGAAAATAATGATTGAGTTCAACAATTAAATCATCATTTTGAATGGTGGAGTAAGCTTGAGGGAGTTAATGGACTACTTCTGTTTTATATGTCCCCTAATGACCTGCACTAATGCCCTTCTCTACTATTTCCCTTCTGCCTTCAAGCCCACCTCAACTACCTCCCATTTATTCTCTCCACTTCTCCACACTTCAGTTGAATCACAAAACTATTTAGCATTTTATAATTTTAATGAGGGATGATCAACTTGTATATCTCCACAAAAACAGACTAAACTTGTTATTTCAGACATCCTTATTTTGTTTTGAACATTCACTGGAATGAATGATGGAAGAAGTGTAAAAGTGATAGATAGTTACTAGATAGATGGATGAATTTATAGTATATAAGAATAGATAGATACACACATATATGGAGAGAGAGAGAGAAAGAGAGATAGAGAAAGAAAGAGAGAGAGAGAGAGAGAGAGAGAGAGAGAGAGAAATTTTAGATTTTAGTAAGGCATTTGACAAGGTTCACTCATGATAGGCCCATCCAGGAAGTCATGAGGTATGGGATTCATGAAACCTTGACTGTTCGGATTCAGAATTGGCTTGGCTACAATAGACAGAGGGCGGTAATAGATTAAATGTATTCTGCTTGGAGGTCGATGATTAGGGGTATTGTGCAGGGATCTGTTCTGGAACCCCCCTGGACATTGTGATCTTTATAAATTATTTGGATGAGGAAGTCGGGTTGGGGGGGTGGAAGGAATCAGTATGTTTGCAGATGACACAAAGATTGGAAGTGCTATGGAGAGTATAGAAGGTTGTCATAGGTTACAGCAGGGATAGAGACAGGATTCAGAGTTGGGAAGAGAAGTAGTAGATGGAGTTCAATGTGGAAAAACTTGGTGATATTTTATGGATAATTGACCTGAAGACAAAGTATAAGGTTATGGCAGGATTTTTAGCAGTAAGGAAGAACAGAGGGATCTTAGGGTTCAAGTCCATAGATCCCTCAAAGATGCCATGTAATTTGATTGGCTGGTTAAGAAAGCCTATGGTGTGCTGGTCTTCATTAGCCAGGGGATTAAGTTCAAGAGCTGTGAGGTAATGTTGCAGATATTTAATGATCTGGTTAGACCACACTCAGAGTATTATGTTCAGTTCTGGTCACCTCATTATAGGAAGGATGTAAAAGGTTCAAAAAGGATGCAGAGATTTATACTGCCTGGATTGGAGAATGTGCCTTCTGGTTGTCTGAGCTAGGGTGTTTCTTTTTGGAGTGAAGGAGGATGAGAGGAGAAATATATAAGACTATGATGCCATAGTGAACAGGCGGCAACTTTTTTCCTGAGTGGCAATGGCTAACACCAGAGGAAATCAGTTTAAGGTGAGTGGAGGAAAGTTTCAGGGAGATAACGGAGGTTTTTTTTTGTGAAAAGAATGGTGAATACTTGGAATATACTGCCAGAGGATGATACAATAAGAACTTTTAAGAGACTCTTAGATAGGCACATGGTGGTAAGAAAAATGGGAGGGTTATGGACTTGATTGTGGACAAGATTTATACAAGTTAACACAACATTGTGGGCCTAAGGGCCTGTACTGTTCTACGTTCTATTTGGAGTCACCGTCATTATGCACCAATTTCTATATGGTATATATTAGGACATGGAAGATCTTCATAGCTCTGGCTCTTTGTAGTCCTCATTCCTCATTGTTATTAAGTTTGCTGGCAGAACAATGATTCAATTAAGTTTGATCTTCACTATTTTTAACTGCAATATGAATTTTGTATTTCACTGCTCATGTATGAATAAACTAATATTTCCTTCACACTATTTTTCAATTGTAGTTACATGAAGGTCACCACAGAAATTAGATTATTAATAAAAATCTGGTTTTCAGGTGTTTCAGGAGACAAATTTCATTAAGAAACTCACCATCTCAGCAAAACTAGGCAACACAGTTAAATTTGGAAAAATTTCATATTTGCTGAATGAACTTTATTTAGATTCATGAATAGTTCTCCGAGCTTTGGATTGCCCATTCTCCATGTTCAAGATGTGTCATGGCCTTTTCTTTTTTTAGTGGGATGTTCAATGAGCTGGTAGTGTGTAACTATGATCGGTTTTAGAATTCTTGTCTGGATAGCTCGAGAAACTTCTAAAGAAAGGTTTATGTCTTTTTTGTGTCTCAATTTCCAAATTAGTGCATCATCCCCTCTGTGGGTTTTTTTTTGCATTGATCTGTCCAGATTGGAGTTGCCTCATTCATCCCCTAATACTCTGTTTACATGGCCAGCAACTAATTCCATTTTCTACAGAGTATGTGCAGCTGTTCCAAATTAGTTGGGGCCATGTAAACACTGCCTAGTCATCCAATTCGATTTTCTTTTGGAGCCCAATCTCCCACCCGTGTGGATTTAATTTTACTCCACAGCAAAGTATTTTGATTTCTGGTTGTGTAAACAGGCTGGTGCCACTGAGTTGAATTTTAGGTCCTGAATGTTTTGAGGTAGAGCAGGCTGATCAGTGCTTTCTTGTCTTCAGAAGATTTAATTCCTTCCCTGGAAGAATCCAGGAAACGTAAACCACCATACATTCACGGTGAAATGCGTGCATTTTATATACTACTGATGAAATCGTTTGGGAGGGGACATCCCTCCCTACCAGGAATGCACATTCTACATTTTATTCATTCCTATTCAGCAATGTACCTGGGTCTTGCTCACTTCTTCTGATCTCCCCACGACAAAAGAAATAGTTCCTTTATATTCCTGCTTCAACCCCATAATGGCTTCATCATAAAGAGGATGTGCCTGCAGTTTCATATCGGAGAAATGTTCTTTTTTACAAAGATTTGTGGTAGGTTACTTGATACCACATTGCTCACCACAGCCTTGATCATCTCCTTTTAAATGAGGGCTCTGCAGTTTACAGAACAGAAAATCTGCCTAATTGTGCTTTGCAGACGAGAATCAGCATTGATGTTCATAGCTAAGAATCTTAACAGATTTGTTTCATGGAAATGCACAGTAATTCACAGCAGAAGGGTTTCATTCACATTGCAAGGATTCAAAATGAATCCTTACCGGCTGTGTAAACAGGATAACAAAAAAGCCTCAAACTCAAAATGTCTGGGGAGTGTTAGGAACCAGATAAAATTATTCAAAGGGCTTCAATCGTACAGGTTTTTGGAGAAGACATTTGCCTTTAATTATATTCTGGACAAGATGGTTTGTTTCTTTATCCTGATATAAGGATTCAGAGCTTAAAGCTGTGACAGGGTGATGGGGGCAAAGGGAGAGAGGGAGGGAATGTGAGAGGCCTGGAGCAAATGATGACTGTAGCAGGGGTTGCAGCTAATTTTCAGTTTGTCTAGAAATGGAAAACCATGCAGTTTCATCATGTACCCATCTGATTCTCCTTACATTTCCAATGCAAGCAATGTCATTTGTAAAAGGTAATCCATCCTATTTCGCTTCAGACAGCTTATCCAGTCAAAGAAGGTCTTGCCTTTTGATTTTTAATTGCTTAATAATGTTTTGATAGTCTCTGCAATAATTTTAACAGTTTACTTAGTGGAGGTTTCTGATATATATTTTGACATGGTCCAGCTTTGCAGTAAGATAGCTGATCTCAGCCATGACAAGAAGAGGGCAACCACATTTAAGTTACTCTAGTGGTGAGGAAGGCAGAGGAGAGGGGAAACAACAAGGCAGGGAATAAGCAAGAATATCTTCTCCATAATAAAGCCTAGCATGGTCACCAGCAATCCACAAACGAGGAAGTTGACTGAAGGTAAAATTGGATTTAGCCATAAGGTGCCCTAATCAAAGATTAAGTGGGGAAGAGGAGTGCTGATGGATGACATGGTCATTTGAGCTTGCTGTGCCTATGAGCTGGATTACATTAAACGGATCTTTGGTCTACTTTCCTTCCCAATCCCTCTAGATCTGGTTCCCTGTGCAGGAACCTTTCTTTACATTCAATATAGTTCAAGTTCAGAATCTACAACTCTGTGGGGTAGAGTTTCAAACCTTCACAGCACTGAGCAAAGAAATTCCTCTTCATCTGAGCTTTGTGAACAGCCCTTCACTTGAGCTGATGTCCTCTAGTTGTGGAACCACATCGAGGGAAATATCTTCACTGCACCGACCCTAGCAAGCCCTCTCAGCTGCTTATCCATTTCAATAAGGGCATTTCTGATTTCTCCAACTTGATAAAATACAGTCTTTCTCCATAAGGCTGCTATTTCATCTCCAAGATTGATTTAATTAACACTCCTCTTTTCTGTTTAATCTTTGATGTGGGTGTTTTATGGCTAAATCCAGTTTTACCTTCAGTAAACATCCTAGTTTATGGATTGTCCATGAGAGTGTTGGGTGTTATGATGGAGAAAATATTCTTGCTTATTCCCTGTCTTGTTGTTTCCCCTCTCTCCCTTCACTGCATTGGCTCCAATGCCAAATATCTTTCTTTAAATAAGAAAACCAAAATGGTATGTCAAATCTTTGCATGGATAAAGCAAGTAAATATTGTAAAACCTGACAATGGAGCCAAAAATTCCATTGTAATCTTCACATGATACACCTGGCAGCAAACTCGCTGTGCTTTTTGATTGAGTACACCCATATTCCTGTGCTATCATTTGTTACAATGGATGACATGGTTGCATGGGAAAGGTACAAGATGATTGGTGCCTACAAAGCTACTATGAGGGAGAGTTTGCTTGTATGCTAATACAAAATCAGATGAGGTGTTCTAGCCAGAGGTTCAGGTGTAATGATTTAGATAATTCTTAGGCTGCCAGTGAATGTCCTCTGATAGGATTTGATCATCTAATCCAGGAAGGCCTATAATGGCTATGTTTAAATCTACCCACCATAAAAATGGCATTCGATTAACAATGACAGCCTCCATTAACTATTGATAACACTGAACAACAAAGATTTTTTTAATTCCTTTTATGGATTTTGAGCTGCTGATCATGAAAATCACCTTGAAATTTTCTTAAACGTACCATTTATATATAAAACCTATTTTTGAGATTTCCTGTCACATTTTAAGTCTACTTTAAGGATACAAAACTATGAAGTGCTGACCTTGGCGCAGTCAGTGACGAACATGGTAAAAGGTTTCACCAGGACATTGCGACCATGAAAAATCTGTATCAGGGCAACTGGAATCCATCAATGCTTGTCGACTATTGTTGGACATTGACATGAGAAGCATCAGATGCTAAGTACAAATGAAGATCAATTTTAGGTCAGTTGAACTAATGTAATGTGTCAGCAACATGTTAAATTCAATCAAAGTTAATTTACTGCTTCTCCAAATTCCTATGTGATACAGCTTAATGAAGAGCTCAAGCCTGAAACGTTGGTAATTTACCTTCATCTTTACTATATAGACTACACTGTTTGACCTGCTGAGTTTCTCCAGCATTGTGTTTATACACAGAAATAAGTCTTTTGGCATAGCCAGCCCACGTCGATTCTTATGCTTTGCTCAAGCTTTCCCTGTCTCACTCGACTAACTATATTCCTAACTTTTAGAAATAGAAACAGATTCATCACATTATGAACTGCTGGTTGTACTCTAATTTCTACATGTAGAAAATATTTTTCAGCTACTAATAAGGAATAATTACATTCCTTTTGCTCCTGCGTGATTGAAAGCTCCAAGTTGAATTCTTCCAAACGTGCACAGTCAGCTCATTACCATTTTGCAGAGGTCTCTGGTAATGTGATCTGTTATAGTGGGTCTCCAACTCAGAATTAATTTCAAGCTGTCTCTGAAATTTTCTCTTCATTTTGTAAAAATAAATCTCAAGAAGGAACAAACCTGATTTACTGACAAGGTGTTGGGAAGGAAGGAGACAGGCTGACATTCTCCTATGCAGACAGATGTTTTCTTTCTTCAAGATGGCCATCATAAGATACAGCATTCCCTCTCAATAATGGGGAAAAACCTAGTCATCAGGTGCTGCTGTAAGTAGTGCAGGTGTGGGCCATCTGCTGCACCACCACCTGGCTGTCACAGAAGCCGGTTCATATGGGGATCCACAATGGAAAGGGTCTAAAGTGTTGCCATGTACAAATCACCAGACAACAGGGTCATCCTGATGACCACCTTCATGTGTGACTGCAACAGGCAGCATGTAGAACCAAAGTATGATGGCAGCATACCGCTATGTGGTGAGGATCTACCTATCCCAGGTATTGCGAAGGATGGGCTTGGCCCCATTGCCTCACAATGACCAAGTCAGCTGGACTTTTCCACTCCACCTAACCTTTGTGGAAGTTGTTTCTGAATACATTTGACCACAGGCCATTAGATAGTAGTCAGCACAGAATGTCCTGCAGACAATGAACGTGGTAGGATGGTTCCCACAGTAGATCGTCCAGGTCATCTGGTGGAATGCCTCATCACCAGTGCTCACAAGTAAGCACAATGACTTGGCCTGGCTGACAATGAAAAGAGCCATCCTATTCAGATTTGTCCTGTACATTCAGAACATCACCCACAGCTCGTTGTCCCCAAGCTGACTACAGTGAAGTGGAGATAGTCGCCCACCTCTTTGCAGAATGCAGATTCTCCGGTTTACAGACTGTTTCCAGGAATGCACACCAAGTCAGACATTCAGAACTGCTGGAAGATCATTGACTTGCTGAAAGACAAACTTTGGTCTGCCCAAAACCTGCTGGTCTTTGAGCACACAGAGATATCGGTGCAGGAATGCTGCCGACTGGCACATTCCAGGCTGCAAGAGTACTTGCTGAAGGACACACTGAGGCTTGCTATAGCCAACTCAAGGAAGAATCACAGTCTAGAGCAACCATTCTCAACCTTTTTTGGTTATGTCCCTTCAGGATCTGTTCAAAGTTTACAGACCACCTTCTCTGTGAATCAGTCATGTTTTCATTTCTTCTATACATCTCTCCTACAGACTACATTAAAAAACATAAAAATATTTATTTCATAAAGTGAAAGAAAATGTCTTTTACTCTGAGCACAAGAACTATTGCTTGCGATTCCAGAACAAATAAACAAATAGGAAATCATTCTTATTAAACATGTAGGAAAGAAGAAAACATGAACATGTACACTACTATTTTTCTTAAAGATTCTTGAAGCGCAATGGTTTTAAGCAATGAGTCATTAGGGAACCGTAGGCATAAATTCGAGGATGGTTGTCTATAGGTGAGCCTCACAAGATGGGGGGAGATCTTAAACAGATTTTTGGCATCAGTATTTACTCAGAAAACTGACATAGTGTATAAGGAAGGAAGGGAAACAAGCAGTAGTGGCATGGAATATGTAGAGATTAAAGAGGAGGAAGTGCATGCTGCCTTGCAGCAAATAAAGCTAGATAAATCCACCAGGCCTGACATCATGATATTTCCCTCAGACCTTGAGGGAGACTTTGCAGGGACTCTGGCAGAAATATTTAAAATGTCCTTAGCCACAGGTGAAGTGTCAGAGGGTTGGGTGGTAGCTCATGTTGTTCCGTTGTTTAAAAAAGGCCTCAAAAGTAAACCAGGAAATTACAGGCCAGCGAGCCTGACATCAATAGTAGGTAAATTATTGGAAAGTGTTCAGAGAAATCATATATACAGGTATTTGGACAGCCAAGGGCTGATTAAAGATAGTTAGTATGACTTTGTGCATGGTATGTCGTGTTTAACGAACCTTATAGAGTTTTTCAAGGAGGTTACCAAGAAAATAGATGAAGGAAAGGTTGTGGATGTTGTCTACATGGATTTTAGTAAGGCCTTTGACAAGGTCCAACATTGGAGGTTAGATCAGGTTCAGACACTAGGAGAGGCCATAAAGTGGATTCAAAATTGACTCATTGAGAGAAGTCAGAGAGTGAAAGTGGATGATTGCTTCTCACACTGGAGGACTATGACTAGTGGTATGCCTCAGTGATTAGTATTAGGACCATAGTTGTTTGTTGTTCAATGATCTAGAAGATAATGTGATAAATTGGATCAGCAAGTTTGCTGATGACACTAAAATTGGAGACACTGTAAACAGCTTGCAGAGAGATCTGGACCAACTGGAAGAATGGGCAGAACATGGCAGATGAAATTTAATGCAGGCAAGTGAGAGGTGTTGCATTTTGGAAGGACAAACCAAGAAAGGACATTCATGGTGAATGGTAGGGCACTGAGGAGTGCAGAGGAACAAAGGGGTTTGGGAATACAGATATATAATTCCTTGAAAGTTTTAGGCATCTTGGCCTTCAGAAATCAAAGTATTGAGTATAGGAGCTGGGATGTTATGCTAAGACAATGATGAAGCCAAATTTGGAGTATTGTGTGCAGTTCTGGTCACCTGACCACAAGAAGGATATCAGAAAGATTGAAAGAATGCAGAGAAGATTTAATCGGATGTTGCTGGGTCTTCAGGAGTTGAGTTACTGGGAAAGATTAAACAGGTTAGCACCTTATTCCTTGGAGCTTAGAAGAATGAGGGGAGATTTGATAGAGGTTTACAGAATTATGAAGGGTAAAGACAGAGTAAATGCGAGTAGTTTCTTTCAACTTAGATTATGAATGATTAATATGAGAGGGCATGGGTTTAGGATGAAAAGGGAAAGGTTTAGGGGAAACGTTGGGGAATTTCTTCACTCAGAGACTGGTGGGAGTGTGGAATGAGTTGCCATCTGATGTGGTAAATGTGGGATCACTCTTAAGTTTTAATAATAAATTGAATAGATAAATGGATGGGAGAGGTCTGGAGGGTTATGGACTGGGTATAGGTCAATGGGTCTAGCAGAACAATATTTTGGCATGGACAAGAAGGGCTGAATGGCCTATTTTCTGTGCTGTTCTATGATGTGAAAACTTATGAGAAAGAACTTTTAAAAAAAAATTCTTATTTAATGAAAATGCTAGTGAGATTCTTGAGCCTGATGTTCCTGTACAAGTTTTTTGATGTCAGGCTCCAAATGGAATAGTGACAGTCAAAGGTCACCTCTTGTTGTGATATCCAAGTCTTTTCCTGGATTTTGTCAAGGAAACTACCTTGCTGGATTCACATTTACCTGAGAATATTGATGGAAAGGCAATGAAAAATGTTCCATAATTTTGGAAATCTATTGGCAATTCACTCTTAACCCAAAATCTGTTTTAAATTGATTGAACCTATGGCGTGTAATTATATCACTCGAACGATCAATCAATATTGGTGGGTTGTTCCTCTAATAAATCTAATATTCAATATGGAATATTAAGTTTTAACAGGTCATTAAATCTTTCCTGCTGATCTGTATGTGTTTCACATAAACAGAAATGTCATCCTCCTCCAGTGCCTCTGCGATCGTGTTCAGATTTGGACATTGTAAAAATTCCCAACGCCTGATATTGCTCCAGTAGACTTAGCTTACTATCTGCCAGATAAAATACGTCTGCACTTACTTCATTGAGTTTATCTCCATTCTTGTTATGAGAAAGAAACAATTGTGTCCCAGAGGGCAACAAACAACAAAGACAATTTCCTTTGGACGGACAGCCAACCTCATCTCGGCATGCAGCAGCAGCACCTGGAAATGTTTGTCATTTTCTTCACGCAGCTGCCAGAATAGACGGTCTTGAAGAGGAAGTGATTTTATAAAGTTTACAGTCTTTCTGACAATTGAAAGCAAAGCATTTAAATGTCCTCTTCAGTTTTTAGGCTCTCCGAGCTCCTTATGAATGAAAAACTGAAGGTAGAACATTTTTCATGAATATGACGATGAACCCTCTGTACTGTCCAGCCATTGCATCATCAGTTGCACAGGCAACTATGTTCTCAAATGGAATACTGTTCTTGTTTATGTAATTCTTAACTTCTTTGAAATAATCAGTTCCTTCGTATCAGTTTTAATCCTTCTGGCAAGCAGCATCTCTTCCATTAGCTTATTTCCATTCCAGAATCTGGCATAAGCCATGAGAAGAGTGCTGTTCCCTTGCAGACTGGATTCGCCTAACTATAAAGAGAATTTCTTGGATTGTAATGAAATAACTGATTGTTTTTTAATCTCCCTTGCCATCTCATGAATTCTTCTAGAAATTGTGGAATTATTCGAAGGAATTACCTAAATAGTTCCTTTGGCATTTAAGTTCATGACCTCAGATATTATTATGGTCACTGAAGGAAAAATAAGTGACTCTGTGATGTTATGAGCATTTCCACTCATCAATTCACTCATCTTGGGTGATGCAAGGAGACCCTTTTGTTTTTAATTTCTGTGAATTTTCAGCAATCATCTGTATGAACCTTGGCCTTCCTTCAAAATTAATTTGAAGGTTTCTGAAGTAATCTTTCTTCTCTTTATGTCGTCTCCAAATGTTATTTCAACAGTTTGGCCTCATGTTTTAATTTGAAAAAATATTCAAGCAAATGAAATACATGGGCAGAGAAGGGTTTTGCAGCGATCTACTGAGGCCTTGCAATAAGTATTCCACCAAATACTGCCAACACTTCTTTTTTTTGCTGAGGAACTCATGGCAAAATTATTTCTGAAAGTAACAAAAACCAACTTTAACAAAACGAAAGCAATTCTTCCAAAGGTTAGCTCAAACAACAGTTTATATTTCATGTAAAATAATGAGCAATATATACGCTTCAATAAAAGCTTGCAGAAGAAGACATACATTGACTACCCTTCAGGAAAACTCAAAGCAAAATGAGGGCGCATATGGAGCGAAACTTTTCAGCCTGCACTCCTATTTCCTAGAATTGAAGATGGTCGAACACGTGAGCCCTTGCCACCCATGTACACCCCTGGAGCACCCAGTGGAAACCAAAGCAACTGGAGTAAATCCACCTGCTGATGGGGAGAATGAACAGAATCCTTGCAGCTAGTTTTGAACCCATGCCACAGGAGCTGTAATACTCTTAGGCTAACAGTGCCATCCTCATTTCTCAGATTTTCCAATATGTCGCCAATAAAAAAAAATCTGCTTTTGCAGAGAAGTTGATAACTTCACATTTTATCACATGGCATTTATCTTCTAACCCATTAAGCATCTGCAATGCAGATCTTCTGGTCTTTTGGACTTACTTGCTTTCAATAAACTTGTAATATTGCTAATGTCCTCATTTTCACCAGACCCTTGATACTCTGGCACTTCGGATGTGTTTTTTTTGTGTGTATTTTCTTCCACGAAGACAAATACAAAGTATCTCTTGACTGTTCTCATGATTTTATGCTGGCCCAGATTTTCATGCTCAGCTTTTTGAATTTGGTGGAAACCCACAGTCACTTGACGAGGGAGTGGGAATGGTGAAGACAGTCTACATTCACTTTAGAATTGCTTGGGACATGCTATGAGGTGAGACTCGATTGGCTATACCCAGATGAATGAGCTTAAATTTTCTTGTTTATCATTCAACCATGGCGTCATGGGTTAAACAGCAGGCTATTTGTCTGTCCTGAACCTTCTCTCCCCAATGTAAACAGGAGGAATAACACCTCATATTTCGCCTGGGCAGTCTATGGCCCAATGGCATGAACCTTGATCATTTTAATTTCAGTTATTGAGTCCCCTCATTCTTCTTCTTTAAATTTAAGTTTAGATACATATCACTGTAAAAGGCCATTTCGGCCCATGAGTCCATGCTGCCCAATTTACACCCAATTAACCCATAAAAGTGACTGAGTACATATCCTTGAGGAACACCAGTATTGAATAATCATGGAGGAGATGTTATCATCTTAACTGATTGTGGTGTTTTGGACAGTTGCAAAGGTGGGCCCTAAAGTTTGGGAATGAGTTTTCTAAGGACTTTAGAGTGTTGAACGTAAAGCTATAATCTACTGTGGTGGCGCACATCTCTGTGAGTGAACCGGGCCCGCTTGTATCGCTGCACTGGTGGGGCAATGTAGAAGATGGCACCGTTGGGGCTTGCTCATTGCCTCGTGGCTTAGGCCACAGCTTGCACCCCAGGCAACGTGATGGCATCACCGCTACACAGGGAAGAACTTCCGTTGGCCTTAAAGTGGCACGTGAAAAAATTTAAATAAACTGTTCAACTGAAAACCCCACCGAGTTCAGTGGTGTTTTTCTGTATTGTAGCAGCTACTACATTGGTGACCCCACAGAGCCCAGATGCTATCTGAACTCAAAACATGGATTCATCAGCGATCAGCGCTGTCTCTGTGAAACTCCCGCCCTTTTGGATCCATCAGCCCCGCACGTGGTTCAGGCAGGCAGAGGCGCAGTTTCATCTTAGGCAGATCAACTCGGACTTCACAATGTTCTATTATGTGGTGAGCGACCTTGATGAGGAAACTGCGGCCAGAGTGGACCACCTGATCCACGATCCTCCAGAGGACGGCAAGTATATCGCCCTCAAAGCCTTCCTCCTCAGCACCTTCGGTCTCTCCCGTTGGCAGTGGTGATGCACCTCGATGGCCTAGGGAGCAGAGCCCCGTCCACCTTAACGGATGAAATGCTCACATTGGCAGAAGGTCACAAACCCTGCCTGATGTTTGAGCAAGCCTTCCTTGAACAAATGGTGGAAGACATCCAGCTCCTACTAGTGGACGAGGACTTCTCAGACCCCCAGAACGTCGCAGCCCACGCCAATGTGTTATGGCGAACTAAACGAGAGAGAGGTCGCCATGAACTAGGTTGCCCGCCCTGGACCCTGCCGACCACAGCCCACCCCCAGACAGAAGACAGAGGAGCACCAATCCACCTAGTGTTTCTACTACCAACACTGGGGAGCCCAAGCCTGCAAGTGCCACCAGCCCTGCTCGCACCAAGGAAATGACCAGGCCAGCCGCCGCTGATGGCTGTGATGGCTGGCCACACAAACAGCCTCTTACACATGGTGGACAAGATCAATGGATGGTGTTTCCTGGTGGACACCGGAACAGAGTTGAACATGCTGCCCCTGACCGCCCTCAAATCCTGCACGAGAGCACAAGGCCCCACCTTGTGGGCAGTGAACGGTACCGACATAAAGACCTTCGGCACACGAACTATTCAGGTGCACCTCAGGCCAAGTAAACACCGTTGGAAGTTCTTACTGGCTACCGTGAGAACTGCACTGTTAGGAGCCAACTTCCGCAGAGCACACAGCCTGCTGATCGACCTGAAGGGCAAGAGGCTCGTGCACGCCCATACCTTCCAGACCATCCAATTCGAGCCGTCCAGCGCGCACAGCCCAGGGATAGCAATCGTCTCCACACCCAGGAATGAGTACACCCGCATCCTAGATGAGTTCCCCGCCATCTTACAGCCACAGTTCACCACCACCATGCCTCAGCACAGCATCCACCACCACATCACCACACAGGGCCCTCCTCTCCACACCAAGGCCAGAAGACTGCCGCCAGAGAAGCTGCAGTTAGAGAAAGAGGAGTTCTCCCACCTCCAGGAGCTTGGCGTAGTTTGCAGGTCGGACAGCCCCTGGGCCTCTCCCCTGCACCTGGTCCAAAAGGACTCTGGGGGTTGGTGCCCATGCGGGACTACCGCTGACTCAATGACACAACATGCCTGACCAATACCCCATCCCCCATATACAGGACTTCACAGCCAATTTATATGGTGCCAAAGTTTTCTCCAAGGTCGACTTGGTGAGGGGCTACCATCAGATCCCTGTACACCCAAATTACATTGGAAAAACTGCCATCATCACCCTGTTCAGCCTTTTTTAATTGCTTCGGATGTCCTTTGGCCTGAAGAATGCAGACCAAACATTCCAGCGGTTAATGGACGCAGTGGTTAGAGACTTGGACTCATCGCCAGAGGAGATCATAATGAGCACTATCTTCTCACACTGTTCACCCGCCTGGCTGAATTCGGCCTCACCATCAACGTGGCCAAATGTCAGTTCGGGAAGGAGTCACTACAGTTCCTGGGCAATACTATCACCGTGGATGGGGCAGCACCGTCACAAGACAAGGTCAAGGCCATACAACAGTTTCCCAGGCCAGACACCCTCAAGGGCCTGCAGGAGTTCACCGGGATGGTTAACTTCTACCACCGCTTCATTCTGGGGGCTGCACGCATAATAAGCCCACTGTTTGCCCTGATTTCGGCCAAAAAAAAAGACACTCAAGTAGTCAAAAGAGGCCGAGACAGCCTTCGCGCAGATCAAGACCGCCCTCGCTAGTACAATCCTACTGGCCCACCCACGTCCCGATGCCCACACAACACTCTTGGTGAACGCATCCACCACGGCCATCGAAGGTGTCCTTGAGCAAGAGATCAATGGGCAGTGGCGCCCGCTGGCATTCTTCAGCTAGCACTTCTGACCACCCGTGCTGAAGTACAGTGCGTTCGACAGGGAGCTCCTGGCGTACCTCTCAATCAAGCACTTCCGCTACTTCCTGGAGGACAGTAGCACCTTCATGGACCACAAGCAACTCACAGGCCCTTGCCATGGCCAAGGATCCCTGGCCGGTGGGCCAGAGTGACACTTTTCCTACATCTAGAAGTTCACCACCGACATCAGACACTGGACGGGTAAGGAGAATATCATTGCTGACATGCTTTCCAGACCTACTATCCTGAACTACGCCCAATTAGCTCAGGCCCAGAGGGAGGACGAAGAGACGCAGGCCTTCCGAACTGCCATCACCGGACTGCGCCTCGAGGACCTGAAGCTCCGGCCAGCCACAACACAGTCCTATGCGATGTCTCAACCGGCTCACCATGACCGGTAGTTCCCCCGCAGTGGAGGCAGTAAGTGATCTGGACGATTCACGACCTGGCCCACCCCTCAGTGAAGACATCAGTGCGCATGGTGGTGGAGAGGAATTGCATGCATTGTCAAGCCTCCAAAGTCCACCACCCTGTCAGAGCACCGATACAACATTTCAACCCACCAGGCAGGAGGTTTGACCATATCTACATTGATATGGTGGGCCCCTTGCTGGTGTCCGGGGACACCCACTACCTCCTGACTGTGGTCAACCGGACGACGAGGTGGCTGGAAGCCATCCCCATCAGGGACACTTCCGCCGAGTCCTGCACCAGAGCCCTGCTCGCTAACTGGGTCGCCTGGTTCGGCGTTCCAGCCCACATGACCAGCTACAGGGATGCCCACTTCATGAGAAGTTGAGATGATTTGGTATGTCACCAAACACTTGCAAATTTCTACAGGTGTACCATGGAGAGCATTCTGACTGGTTACAGTACACTCCAGTATGGAGGTGCCAATACACAGAATTTTAAAAAAAACTACAGAGTTGTGAACTTGGCCAATGCCATCATGGGCATCAGTCTTCACTCCATCAAGGACATCTACAAAAGGCAGTGTCTTAAGAAAGCGGCCGCTATCCTCAAGGACTTTCGTCACCCAGACTACGCCCTCTTCAAACTGCTACCATCAGGAAGGAGGTACAGGAGTCTTAAGACAAAAACCCAGCAGTACAAGAACAGCTCTTTCCCTCTGCCATCAGATTTCTGAATGGACAATGAACCACAGGCACTACCTAATTTTCTCTTATTTTACACTAATTTATATATTTTTAAATATAACTTTACAGCAATATTTGCACTGTAATGTGCTGCAAAATTTTGTGACATGTTCGTGACAATAAATATTGATTCTGCTTCTGTTTCTAAGATAGTCACAGTCTTTTTTCCCAGGGTAATGGAGTTTGAATTGCAGGACAAAATTTAAGGTGAGAAGCAAAGCTTTAAATAAGAGTGGATGTGCAACATTTTCAATGTGAGGGTGGTAGGTATATGAAACAAGCTGCCAGTAGAAGTGGCAGAGGCTGGCACAATTAAACATTTAAAAGATCTTCAGAAAGTTAAATGGATTGGAAAATTTTAGAGAGATATGGGCCAAATTCAGGCAAATGGGATTAGCATGGATTGGTGTTTTGTCCAGCATGGAAGACCTGGCATCTGCATCATGTTGAATGCCATTTGGAAGAACTAAGGTGAAGAATAATTTTGCGGCGCCATCTCAAGCCAAGGTGGGGATGTCCTGAAGGATGTGGCCAGAATGGGTCAATGGCAATGAATAAGAGAACTCCAACAAGAACAAGTTTATCTGAACTTGACCATATTACCCAATGTGGTGTCTAGATCTCTCCACTACTGTGATCTAATAAGAGTTTTATATAGTTAACCAAAACCTATACTTCAGGAAAAAATTATACTTTCAATTACATAATGGTAAACAAAATAGAGTTATGTGATTAAATTTCTATGGAGCTGTAATATTAGCTACCTCTAAGCCTCTCTTCAGTAATAATGATAACGTCACACTCTTCCACGTCTATCTATGCCCTCAGTTCATCCCCATTCTGTATTTTGGACATTTCTATTTTGCGAATGTTTTGTTGAGCGAAGCAAGAAACAACAATGGTGGGAACCAGAAAATATTTAACATGTTATTAGGTCACTTAGGTCAGCTTCAGTAAAGTAGCATACTTCAGAATTTCCTGCAGTGATTCTCAAAGTGTGCCTCAGCATCAGCCCTGGACAAGTCCACCATGCAGAACCTCACTCAATGCCTCTTGTCATCCACTCTTTTAGAGCTAATTCCAACCGTCATGAAGGAAGCTGTTTGACCCACTTTACAACATTGTTAGTTTTAAAAACAACTGAGCAGACTTCTCCCACACAGTGGTTTTCAAACTGCCCCCTAACCTCACATTCCACCTGAAGCAATCACTATGCCAAACGTGCTCTGTGATTAGTAAGGGATTGTTTCAGGTGGTATGTGAGTGGAAAGAAAAAGTTTGAAAACCACTGTTTTAATTGTACTTAATTGACTCGTTATGTGCATGGTCTCATATCTCCAAAGGAAATGGGCCAATGACAATTTTTCTCAAACAAAATATTTCAGTAACAATTGGGTCTACAGCAGTGGTTTTCACCCTTCCCTTCCCACTCACATACCACCTGAAGCAATCCCTTACCAATCACATAGCACCTATGGCATAGGGATTACTTAATGTGGAATTTAAAAACCACTGGTTTAGGCGGTGAATTAATTTCAGTTGTATTATCCCACAAAAAGCTCCAGCCACACAGACTTCAACCCTCATGGACTTCCACCAGATGGAACTCCTCCCACACGGAGCCCCAACCCACAGAGCACCACCTGTACAGAGCTTGCTTGACATGTACAGAGCACCCCCTGTATGAATCTTGAAATATACAGAGCACCCCCTGTACAGACCTTGACATGTACAAAGCACCACCTGGACAGTTCTTGACTTGCACAGAACTCCATCTGAAATGTCTAATATGACTTATGGGTTTTCTCCACATGGTTACTGCATATTTTACTTCTGCGGCTTGTTACAGGCAATCCTAGTCAGCACTTAAGTAAAAAAAATTGGAGTGGTTGTTTGCCTATTAAAGTAGAACAGAATCCAGATAAGAATAAATACTTTGTAGTTCACTTTCCTTATAATAGTTCTGTGATCTGGGGAAAAATTAACATGAGATTGTTTTACCCTTGATTTTAGTTTTTTGTTTATTATTAGTTGTTCACTTTAGTGAAAATAGAAGAATAAAATTGCAATTTCCTCAATTATCATTAAATGTGCAAATTTAATACAAAAAATCTTAGGTTGCCTTTTGATATAATTTGCTTGTAAATACCAAATGCATCGGGTTAGAGGAATAAGTCATCGTATTAACCTTTACATGAAACGATGAAGGTGATTGCTTTCACTCCTTGCAAAAACAAGGTATTTGAATTTGATTCCTCCCTTCGCCCCTCCAGGAACCAGCATTATAGGAGGGAGGGTTAGTGGAGAGGCGGGAAGTGGAGCAGGTCAGGTTGAAATAGAGCAGAGAAATAAACTGCCTCATGAAGATGTCACTCCTTTATACGACACATGCCATTACCCCCAAAGGGAGGTGGAATTAATTCTCTTCATTTGCCCCCTATGACCAGAGAAGCAATGAATCTGCCAGGATCAGAAGGGGTAGGGAGTTTGAAGGAAGCCTTTCAGCAAAGTTATCAAAGTGGAACACAGGTCCAGCTGCTCTTGCCAAAGAAAGGACAAGCAATAACATGGTGGTAACAATGACTGCAATATACTCATCAGTTGACAGCATTCTCAGTCAGGTATCTCAGACCTCCGATTCCTCTGAACATAAGAATATAAAAAATAGACGCAGGAGTAGGCCAATCAGTCTGTAAAGCCTGCTCCTCCCTTCAATGTCATCATGCCTGATCTGATGATAGGCTCATCTTCCACTACCTGCCTTTTCCACATATCCCTTAATTCCCCCACTATGTAGAAAGCTATCCAACCTTGTCTGCACGCCTTATTTCTGAGTCTGGGACAGTGTATAAATATCAGAGGTCAGGTGCTGAGCCCTCTGTCTCCTGCATTCCACATCATGTCAGAAAGTAGTATGCCCCACCCATTTAGAACAGTGGTTTTCAAACTGCCCCCTAAACTCACATTCCACCTTAAGCAATCCTGAAGCCATTAGTGCTCTGTGATTAATAAGGAATTGCATAAGGTGGTATATGAGTTGAAAGAAAAAGTTTGAAAACCACTGTTTTAATCATACCTAATTGACTCGTCATGTGCACCATTTCACAACTCCAAAGGAAATGGACCAATGATAATTTTTCTCAAGCAAAATATTTCAGAACAATTGGATTTAGAGCAGTGGTTCTCAACTTTCCCTTCCCACTCATATACAACCTTAAGCAATACCTTACTAATCACAGAGCACTTATGGCATAGGTACTGCTTAAGGTGAACTATGAGTTTAGGGGGGGGCATCACTGACTTAGAACATTGAACACAACAGCACAGTACAGGGCCTTCAGCCCTCAATATTGTTCTGACCCTTAAAAAAACTCTCCCTACCCCATAATTTTTTATTTTTCTTCCATCCATGTCCCTGTCTTGGAGTCTCTTAAATTCCCCCAAAGTTTCAGCCTCCACCACCATCCCAGGCACCCACAACTCTCTGTGTAAAAAACTTACCCATGATGTCTCCCTTAAACTTCCCTCCTTTCACTTTGTACATATAACCATATAATCATATAACCACTTACAGCACAGAACAGGCCAGTTCAGCCCTACTAGTCCATGCCGTAGCAAATCCCACCCTCCTAGTCCCACTGACCAGCACCCGGTCCATACCCCTCTAGTCCCCTCCTATCCATGTAACAATCCAGTCTTTCCTTAAATGTAACCAATGATCCCGCCTCGACCACGTCTGCCGGAAGCTCATTCCACATCCCCACCACCCTCTGCGTAAAGAAATTTCCCCTCATGTTGCCCTTATAATTTTCCCCCTTCAATCTTAAACCATGTCCTCTAGTTTGAATCTCCCCCTTTCTTAAATGAAAAAGCCTATCCACATTTACTCTGTCTGAGCCTTTTAAAATATTAAACACCTCTATCAAGTCCCCTCTCAATCTTCTACGCTCCAGAGAAAAAAGCCCTATGCTGTCCTATGCTGTTTGCTATTCCTGCCCTGGGAATCAGGTGCTGGCTGTCCACCCTATCTATGCCTCTCATAACTTGTAGACCTCTATTAGGTCTCCTCTCATCCTACTACATCTATCTCATACTTTTTAAATAAAAGCCCCATCTCTGCTATCCTTGGCTCATAAGACTTATTTTCCCTCTGGTCATCTGCACTCTTAAGTACTCAGCCTTTTGGCTTGTCCTTCCAAAATGCATCACCTCACATTTATCCGGATTGAACTCTATCTACCACTTCTGCGCCCAGCTCTGCATCCTGTCTACCTCTTTTAACCTTTGACTAACTTCAGCCCCAACCACAACGCCTCCAATCTTCGTATCATCTGCAAATTTACTGACCCAACATTCTGCCTCTTCATCCAAGTCATTTGTAAAGATCACAAAGAACAGGGGTCCCAGAACAGATTTTTGCAATACTCCGCTATCAGTGACCTCCAGGCAGAATATTTTCCTTCCTCTATTACTCTCTGCTTTCTAACTGTAAGCCATTTTTTTTCATCCACACAGCCAAAGTTCCATGGACCTCATGCCTCATGACTTTCTGAATAAGTCTCTCAAGGGAGTCCTTGTCAAATGCCATACTAAAATCCATGTAGACCACATCTACCACCTTACCCTCATCAATTTCTTTTGTTACCTCAAATGGAAAGCTGAAGTTGTATATTATTTAAAGACACTTCCAATACTTATTTGTAATCCATTCACTTTTTCTAATTTTTCAATAGTTTCAAACTGTTTAGATTGGCTCATTTGCAAGCTGTAAGCTACTAATATGCCGTTAAAAGTCAGGAAGAGTAGGGACTCAGGATTTAATGGCAGAGACCCACGACCTGTTCATGGAGCAAAGTGCTCAACCAGACCTGCATTCACGAAGGTGCATGTGGATGGGAGAATAGGGTGTGGATGGGAATGTAGAACAAGCCATTATCACTATAATATGCTCCTGGTAAAAAAAAATCACTTCTCGAACAGGACACAAGCACATGTCAGTATAACCAGTGACAAAATGATACATCGAAGACTATTTCACACAGATCACACACATGGGATGATCACTGATACTTCCTCCTCCCCTTTCAAGCACTTGTAAGGACAAGGAGGAAGAGAAAGGTGAATACCCAGACTCAAGCAACACACAAAATGCTGGAATAACTCAGCAGGTCGGGCAGCATCCATGGGAGGTGAAAGATAGTCAATGTTTTGAGCAAAAACCTTTCATCAAGAATCTTGTTTAAATGAATTCCCAAGTCATTTTTTTTTCTTTTTTGCCACATTCCTGGCGCACTGCAGCATCACTTGGCAGGATCTAATTAAAGCAAAAAGATCCTGTGAAGCCTATGGAAGTGGAGAGCCTTTCTCTTTCCAGCTCATTGAGGGAGAAAAATACTGAGGAATGGAACTGAAGGGATTGCTCTGCGAACATGAACTGTGCAGGTTCAGTGAGACAACATAGATATGTTTAGATATGAGCATAATTCCTGTAAACTCTGTATAATTCAGTTCTTGGGTGATAAGCCCTTCTTTGTTCCCTCCCACCTCATCCTCATCATTGCCTGCAATTTAATTTTAATTTTTAAATTTTAATTTAGACGTACTGCACAGTAGCACACCCTTCCAGCCCACTGGCCTGAGCTGCCTAAATACATCCATGTGACCAATTAACCTACAAACCCTGTACATTTTTGGAATGTGGGAAGAAACCGGAGTACCCAGAGGAAACACACACAATCACGGGGAGGATGTATAAATTCCTTACAGACAGGGTGGATTCAAATGTGGGTCTCTGGCACTGTAATATCTTTGTGATAACTGAGAAATTACCCTAATTACTTTGTTATTTATTCTTAACAATCCCACAGCTACATTTTGTTACCTATAAATGTACAAATTAGGAGCAGGAGAGGGCCTCCAAGACTATAGAGCCCACTCCCTTTTTCAATAAAATGACTTTGATCTCATTGTAACCTCAATCATGAAGAAGGCTCACCAGCTGCTATACTCCATGAGGAGTTTGAGGAGATTTGGTATGTCACCAAAGATTCTTGAAAACTTCTACAGTTGTGCCATGAAAAGCATTCTACCTGGTTGCATCACTGACTGGTATAGAGTTGCCAACGCTCAGGACAGGAAAAAAATCCAGAGGGTTGTTAACTCGGCCTGCATCTTCACAGGGACCAGTCTTCACTCCATCGAGGACACCTACAATTGGTGGTGGTAGCCTCTATCCTTAAGGACCCTCACCACCCAGGCCACATCCTCTTCACTTTGCTGCAATCAGGAGCCTGAAGACGAGCACTCAGGGCCCAAGAACAGCTTCTTTCCCTCTGCCATCAGATTCCTGAATGAACAATGAACCCCACACACGCTGCCTTACTTTGACTTTTTCCTGCACTATTTTTTTTTAATTTATTGCATAAAGTGGTTTATATAAATGTTTACACTATGACGTGCCGCAAAATGATGAATTTCGTGACATGTTCATGACAGTAAATTTTGATTCTGAGTCTACGTTCCTAATTGTCAATGATAACCTTTCACCACTTTGCTTATCAAGAATCTATTTACCTCCACCTCAAAAATATTCAAAAATTCATCATCTTCTGCCTTCTAATTACAAATAATCATAATTTTCTGAGAAAAAAAATCACATCATCTCTGATTTGAATAAATTAATCATTATTTGTTTAATAGGGAGCCTTAATTCTAGATTCTCCCTGAAGAGGAATTGTCCTCTCTGTATTCAATTAACTCAGCTATAAACAATAACAAACTGTTAGCTTTTCTAATTATGTGTGGCACCAGCATACTGGCCTTTTGTGAACAGAACACCAGGATATCTAGATCCCTCTGCACCCCATAGAGTTGTACAGTAAAATAAAGTGTCCTTCTGCCCATTTCATCCATGATTTATTTCCATGCTGAACCTGCTTACCAACACTTGGCCCATATCTATCCTTTCCTATCCTTACATGTCCACATTCCTTTTAACTATTGTAATTGTAGAAGTCTCTACCACTTTGTTTGGCAACTCATTCCATAGAGCCATCACCCTCTATGTGACAAACTTGCCACTCAGGACTCCTTTAAATGCATCCCCTCCCACCTTAAATCTATGCTCTCTAATTTTAGACCCCATCATTGCTAAAATAGTCTGAGTACCCAATGGGGACACCAATACCCATGAGCTGAAAACACTGCAAAAGGTAGTGGACATAGCCTAGGATTTCATAGGCAAAACTCTTCCCACTATCGAGAACATCCACACGAAACACTGGCGTTAGAGAGCAGCAGCAATCATCAAGGGTCCACACCACCTGGCATATACTCTGTACTCACTGTTACCATCAGGCCTACCACCCCTTCACATCCCCACGTCCCCTGATAATCCCATGCTGTCCATGTCTGAGGATGCTGCCTTCAGATGAGGGAATCTGAGGAAAGAATCTGGCCCATATGGAGTGCCTGGTTGAGTATTAAAGAATTGAGCTGACCGACTTACCAAGCTATTCACAGATATTTTCAATATCTCACTCCCACATGGTGTGGTACCCACAGGCATCAAACATACCGGTGCCTTAGAAGAGTGTAGCAACTTGCCTTAATGACTATTGACCAGTAGCACTTACATCAACAGTGATTAAGTGTTTTGAAAGGCTGGTGATGAAGCAGATCAGCTGAATACATTCTAGTTCGCCAATCATAGCAACAGGCCTACGATGGTGAATGCCATCTCACTGGCTCTACACAAAGTCCTGGAACACCTGGAGAGTAAAGATGCATACATCAGGATGCTCTTTATCAACTACAGTTTGGCATTTAATACCATCATCCCCTCAAAACTGATCAGCCAACTCCAAGATCCAGGAGTTAACACCCCACTGCATAATTGGATCATAGATTTCATCACCTCCAGACCATAATCAGTGAAAATTAGTAAGAACTTCCCCTCCACAATCTCCATCAGTACTGGACCACCATGGGGCTGTGTTCTTAACTCCCTACTATACTCTCTTTACATCTATGGCTGTGTGGCTCGGTATCTCAATATCACCATCTACAAATTTGCTGATGACACTATGGCAGAATGGTGCACCAACAACAACCTTGCACTGAATGCCACCAAAACGAAGGAGCTGATGGTTGACTTCTAGAAGGGAAAGCCAGAGGCCTACAATCCAGTGATCATTGGGAGATCAGAGGTGGAGAGGGTGAGCAAATTTAAGTTCTTGGGAGTCACTATCTCAGAGGATCTTTCCTGGACCCAACACATCAATGGCATCATGAAGAAAGCACGTCAGCGCCTCTACTTCCTCAGGAGTTTGTGGAGGTTTGGTATGACACTAAAAACCCTGGCAAATTTCTTTTTAAAATATTTTTATTAATTTAATTTTAAAGCTGAAAAAAACTATAAAAGTACAAAAAGCAATTATGGAGTTTTAAGTGTAAATAACAGATTCAATCATTAAAAAAAAGATAAATCCAAAATTTATAAACATATTAATAATTTTTTCCCAATTAGAGAGAAATCCAAACCCTATCCCTACTTTATCCATGTTGTATAATATTTGATACTGAAATGAAAACAGATAAAAAATAAAGGTCAAATGTTATATTATATTAAAAACTAAGAAAAAGGCTCATAAATGGCCCCCAAAGCACTTGAAATCATATAGCTGAATTATCAATTGAATAATGAATCTTTTCCAAGTTCAAACATGACATATTATCTCTCAGTCTCTGAGTCGGCAGGGCAGCATCCTTCCATCTAAGGAACATTGCACATCTAAGCCAAAACAGTAAAGGATAGAGTTTGACATTTAATTGAAGTCAAAAGAACATCATCCTTTCCTATTTTTCCAAAAAGGATTTGGAACTAAATTTATGCCAAGAATTAAAGACATCTCTCCATTATTTTCCAGACTAGGACAAGACCAGAACATAAGAATTAAAGAAGCCTCTCATCACTTACATCCATCACAGCAAGAATTTATATCTGAATAAAAACTAGATAATTTAGCTTTGGACATGTACAACTTAAAATTGTAGTAAACAATGACAAGAACATAATGATGAGTTATTGACCAATTTAAAAATTAATTCCCAAACTTCATCTGATATTGAAAGATTTAAATCCCATTCCCAGGCATTTTTAATTTTAAATAATGGAGCCTATCTTAATCATAGTAACTTATCATAAATAATAGATATTAAACTTTTACAAGAAGGCTGCAAAACAAAAACCTCATTCACAAAGTTCAAATTGGGAGCTCCAGATAAATCAGAAAACTGAGATTGGAGAAAATGCCTAATTTGAAAATATCTAAAGAAATGAGTATTAGTTAAGTTAAACTTTTCAGAGAGTTATTTGAATGATTCAAAGTTGTTGTCAATAAAAAAAATTCTTTAAAACATTGAAGACCTACTCTATGCCATTCCTGAAAGACAAAGTCATATAGAGAAGGTTGAAAAATAGATAAAATAGGACTTGAAAGAGAAAAATTGTCGAATCCAAAATGTTTTCTAAACTATACCCATATTCTTACAGAATGCTTAACAAAAGGATTCTCAATTAATGGTTAAAGGAAGTGGAAGTGAAGATCCAAGAAATACTAAATAAGATATAATTTTTGCTGAGTTTGATGCTATTGCTACCCATAATAGATGGTCGTCACAATTATAAAATGAGACCAAAACATGTATATTGTCAATGTATATTGTATAAATTATATATATTGTATAATTATAAATTGTATAAATTGTATTATTATAAATTGTATAAATTGTTATTATAAATTGTATATATTATACAATGTATATTGTATAAAATGAGACCAAAACATGTATATTGTCAATGTATATTGACCGCCCAATAATAAAATCTGAAATTAGGTAGCACAATACCTCCATTTCTTTTACATTTTTGCAGATTAGAGTGTTTACCCTTCCATATATAGGACAATATAGTTGAATGAAGCGAATCAAAAACAATTTAGGAATAAAAATTGGTATTGATTAAAAAAGATATAAACATTTGGGTAAGATATTCATTTTAATGAAATTAATATGACCAACTAAAGATATAGACAAAGGCAATCATTGCATTAAAGATTGTTTCACTTGCTTTAACCAAGTAAGGAAATTCCTTAATAAGATGTTTTTTGATTCTTTGTAATTGTAATACCAAGTGAATTGATTTCTAACAATCTTCTTTCTTTCTTTGGCTTGGCTTCGCGGACGAAGATTTATGGAGGGGGTAAAAAAGTCCACGTCAGCTGCAGGCTCGTTTGTGGCTGACAAGTCCGATCCAATATTATAAGGAAAACTAGCATATAACAATGAAGGTGAGTGCAAGTGAAAATCGCTTTTATGCACATTTAATCTATAACCTGAAAACTGATTAAATTGTGAAAGCAATGACATCAAAGAGGTAAGGAGCATCAGGGCTTGAAATGAAAAGTAAAAGATCATCCATGTAAGAGAACTTTTACGCTCATTTTGTTTCCTCCATATCCCTGAAATATCCTTACACTCACCAAATGCAGTCATTAGTGGGTTAATAGCCAAATCAAAAAGTAATGGACTTAAAGGGCATCTTTGACAAGCACCACATTGAAAATTAATAAGTTGTGACTGTTGTAAGTTGTTAAGAATTGAAGCAGTAGGGCTCAACTACAACAGTTTAATCCATTTAATGAAATCAGGACTAATATTTTTAAAAATCATGAACAAATACAACCATTCTACCCAATCAAACCCTTTTTCTGCATCTATTGAAAGAGCACATTAAGAAGCCTCACCAGAGGGCAAATAAAGAGTATTCAATAAGCAACATATATTAAGGCAAATTTCTACAGAGGTGTGGTGGAAAGTGTGCTGACTGGCTATATCTCGGTCCGGTATGGAAACACCAATACCTACAAGAGAGTTCGTCCGCCCTTTAACAGGACTTATTTTTCATCCTGTAGAGTGTTTAGCCATTCTCCGCCCCAGGCATGTCACAATCATATGACAAACATCAGTAGTACCAGCATCAAACTTTGCAGTACATAACTGGATACAGACTTCGAGTCAGAGAAACAACCCACAATCATAACCTCCTTCCTCCTATCACCAAGCAAATTTTGGATCCAGTTTGACAACAAATCTAGTATCCCATAACTTTCTGGGCCAACCTATCATGCAGGACTTTGTCAAACATCTGAATAAACTTCAGGTGAACATACCTAAGCTCTGCCTTTATCAATTACCTTTGTTACCTCCACAAATATTCATAATCTCCCCTATTCAAAATCATATTGACTCCTTCCAATCAATTCCTGCCTTTCCAAGTGAAGGTAAATCCTGCCCTTCAGAATGTTTCCCAATAATTTCCTTACTATTGGTGTAAGGCTCTCAAGTCTTATAATTTTTTTGTCTCTTTTTGAATAAAAGGACATTAACCATCCTCCAGTATTTTGGTATCTCATCCATGGTAAACAAAGATGCAAAAATCTCTGTCCGAGCCTCAGTATCCTCCTCTCTTGATTCCCATAGTATCCTGGGATCAATCCTGCCAGGCCTTAAAGATTTGTCACCTTATTGTCTCCCAATATTTCTGCCTTTTCTCCATTCTGGCATTATACCTCTTCACCCCCTCTCTAACCTCCACATCCTTCTTTCTAGTGCGTATCAATTAGAACTATTAATTTAAGATCCTACTCATATCCTTTGGTTCCATGTGTAGATCTTGGTCCTTTTTCATAACTACATACTTGTTTCTAATGTACCTTTAACAGGTTTTATGATTCTCCTTAATCCTACTTGCCAAGGTTATGTTATGTCCTCTCTTTTCCCTCCTAATTTGCTTCCTATGGTCTCTTGGACATCCCTTATAAACCTAAAAGGACATATTGAAAACTAAGTCCATAAACCTGACATGCTTCCTTCTTCTTATATAGCCAGGATAATGTGAAGTATTTTGTAACCACATACACCCTTGTGATGAATGGAAACTTAGAGTAACAGGCTACTATTAAATACCACTCTTGATTCTCGGTGAACAAGTCTACTCCCATCGTGTGCCATGGCCTGGCAGGTACTTCTGCTGAAATCATTTCCTCTTTGTGTTATGTGTTTCTGTAATTTTGACTTATTTGACATGTAGCCTCTATATTTTCAAAGTCTTTGTATACACCAGCTCACGGCTGACTTCACTCTGAGTTTGCATTTCCCTATTCCCATGTGACCTTCATGTATTTTCTGGAGAATCTCTTTTGGCATTGTTTCAGGTATAATCAGTCTTGATCCAGGCAGCAGAACACCATTCTCCAATGATATGTCATCTCTGACAGACCAATATTGATGCATTGAAGGCTGTTTCTGCTTTATCCTCTCTGGCCATCCTTGTATTACTTGTTGAGAAAGCATTTGCAAGACATCATCCTTAGAGTTTTTTTTTTAATCTGATCTGGCTTAATTTATTACTGGTCACATTGACAATATGTTTGTATCTTGATCCCCATGTCTTTCATTTCATATTTTTCATTCGAGGAAAGTCATGACAAGGTATCAGCAAGCACCATCTCTTTGCCTGGTATATATTTTAAGTCAAAGTTGTAGCATTGTAGTATTAGAAATGATCTCTGCAGTCTAGTTGGTACCTTGTTTAGGTTCTTTATCTGGATGTGTTCTAGTGGGTGATGATCACTTTCCACTATAAACTTTCTTCCATTCAGAAACTTGTGAAACTTCTTGCATCCGTATTCGACCGCCAATAGCTCTCTCTCTCAATATTGACATATCTGTTATCCTCTGCTGTTGGTGCTTTTGAGGCAAAAGCTATTGGTTTTCCTTCTTGTACTAATGCGAAACCAAGGCATCTGTTAGATGCATCTACTTGCAGAGAGAGGGATTTTTCTCTATCATAGTATCTCAATTCCACTTCTCTGCGTATTATTTCTTTGAGCTGGTCAAAATTTCTCTGATGTGATGGTGACCACTGAAATTCCACGTCTTCCTTCTGCAATTCTCTAGTGTTTGCTGTGTATTCTGACATATGTGATATGAAGGAACTCATGTATTGGACCAACCCAAGGAAACTTCTGAGTTCCTTTTTGTCCTTTTGGTGCTCCATCTCAGCAATGGCTTTAACCTTCTCTGGGCTTGGCTTTACCCCATCAGGAGTAATTGGCATTTCTTCTCTTTTATAATGCATTTGTCTGCATTAAGTTTAATACCAGCAAAGCCTCCAACACCAATATCAAGTGAGGTATCAAGTGAAGAGACCACAACCACTAATACCGAAACATCAACACAGTAGCTGTCAGGTGAAGCACAACAAGCTACATCACCTGCATGTGGACCAGCAACACAAAGTCCAAAGATCACAGCCAAATCCACAAGATGGCAAAGCAATATACTGCTGCCAGTGTGATATCGATAAGAACTATTTAAAAATAGTTGTGCAAATAAATTAGTGTACAAGTACAGAAACACACAACAAAAAGAGGAAATGATTTCCACAGAAGTACCAGGCAGGCCATGGCACACAGTGACAGCAGGCTTCACTGAGAATCAAGAGTGGTATTTAATAGTAGCCTGTCACTACTCTAAGTTTCCATTCATCAAAAAGATGTACTCTTATGCGGTTACAAAAATAGTTCACATTATCCTGATTATATAATACTTCTATTTCTAACCAAACCTTCGATTTCCATTCTTAACTAAGGTTCCCTAATCTTACTGTCTTTGCTTCTTACCTTTACAGGACATGCTGACTCTGAGCTCTTAAATATTTCACCTTTTAATGCCCCCACTTATCTAATGTTGTTTTCCCCTCTAACAACTGATCTCAATCTATTTTTGCCAGATTGTGCCTTACGTTGTTGAAATCAACCCTCCCCAAATTTAGGACCACAATCTCAGACCAACCTTATCTTTTCCCTTGAATCTTGATGAAGGGTTCTGACCTGAAACTTCAAATATTCCTTTTCTCTCACTGACAATGGTCGGCCCACTGAGTTCCTCCACCAGGGTGTTTTTTTATGCTCCAGATTCAAACAAGATTCCAATTTGTGGTGCCTTGTGTCTCCTTATCTTTTTCCATGTCGACCTGGAGACTGACTGAACTATGGTTACTGCTTCCAAAGAGTTCCTCTATAGACACTTTCACCATGTGCCTATCCTCATTACCATAGGTAAGATCAAGTATAACACCCTTGCCTGGCAGTACTCTCTACATTGTACTTTAAACTCTCCCCCATGCATTTTATGAATTCCACCCTACACTAAGACAATCCCAGACAACATTGGTAAATTTAAAATCCTCCTATTATAATCCTTTTAGTTTTGCATCTGATTGCAATTTGCCTCAGAGCATTGCAAACTACTGTTTATTTATCCTTTATTTCAGAGATCTTTCACATAAACTATCTACATCTCTTTACTGCTTCCTTATGTCATCTTCATAACCGGTTCTCTGATCAATTATTGCATCATCACCAAATTTATCAACCATAGCTTTGTGCACTCTTCCAAGTCATTTATATAAACTTCACAGTTTTGAGGCCCTAGTATTAATCCGGGTACCACTTGACCTTTTACATATGGAAAACTAGAAAATACCTCTTTATGCTTGCTTTCTGTTTCCTGACTGGTAGAAGACTGGTCTTCTGTCCTTGTCAATGTGTCACCTCTGTCATCATGAGCTATTAATTTCTGCAATGACCTTTGAGGCCACACTCTTTCAAATGCCTTGTGGGAATCTAAGTATATATACATCTAGCAGTTCTCAGTTCATGTCAGACCTTCAGAATTCTGATAAATGAGTCAAATATGTTTTTCCCCTTCATTAAACCATGTTGTCTGTCACTTTCTGGCTTCCTCTGAGGACTTTGATGGTACCTGCTAAGTTTCCTTATGACATCTGGAGGTTCTGCTTTCTTTCTTCTTCCATTTTTGTATGAAGGAGACACAATTGCTATTTCCTAATCTTCCCTGAATTTAGGGAATTATAGAAAATAAAGCCAAAGCATCAACTATCTCACAAACCACCTGCTTCAAAACCTAATGATGAAGTCCATGAGGATGTAAGGATTGCACTGCAACAATGTATGGGCCACTTTGCCAGTGATCATAAGTATGCCAGATTCCTCAAACTTTTCCCATTCCCAGTATACAGCTTATTCTAGGATTTTACTTGTACCCTCCACAGTAAAGAAGTACAACAAAAAGCTTTGGAAACACTCAGCAGGTTGGATGACATCCATGCAGGCATTAGCATTTCAAGTTGAACAACCTTCTTCAGAACCGAGTAAAGAAAGAAAGAGATTGTGTTTGCTTTCTCCATTGTACTGGAGACTACTTCATGAACCTACTTACCAAATATCCATTCAATTCATATCCTTATTTTATCAATAGATGTCCAGAAAGGTGAAACATAGCTGAAGGAATATGTATGAGAGATGTTGGACAAAGCAAAGAAGATTTTGTGCTGAGTTTTGTAATCATGGCAGAGACACATCAACAATTATGAAACGGGTAAGTTAGCGGTTGAAGGAAGGGGAAATAATAACAAGATAGAGGAACAGTGAGAGCATGGAATTAGGACCAATATTTGTGTCAGGGTAGAATATCAATAGATAATGTTTCAGAGAATGTTGGCCTTATGGTGTTGCCATTTTATGCAGGGCTACCTTCTGACACTATTGTACTAATGGCACCCCTGTCAGAGCCTTATGAAATTCAGAATACTGACCGATCTTGTGATTGTGATGCCAATGCAATATAAAGGCTCAGTTAAAATAACTTTACATCAGTACATCTTATAGTAAGGCACCATGGCCACTTTCTGCAAATTTCAAGGCAAAGAGAAATATTGTTTTGCAGCAACTTCATATTTAATATTTAACATATGTTGATGGTTAGGCTTCTCAAATTCTGGTTTCAGTTAAATGGCTATAAAACATTTGGGCTCAAGAAAAAAGAACTTCCCAAGAATTAAATTCATCCCGCAAACAGATATTAGAACTCTCTTGAACTGCCAGTACCCACCGTATTTTGGTAATGAAAGTGTATGTACTTTCATCAATGGATTGCACATAGTAATTGATCACAGACTACCAACACATTCACCCACCCACCAGCTCTGGCTTCTGAAATCACATAACCACTGGTACATCTGCCTGCGTTTTGTGGTCAGTGATGAAGTGACATCCTTTGCTGCTGACCCAAAGAAAGCCATTTGCTAAGTAATCCAGTGACAATCATAGCATGTGCTTCCCTTTTTTGACTTCAGTTCCAACCAGACATTAGTCCAAGCAACAATAGCCATTATATTGCCTTGGTGACCCATCACATTAAAGAATTCTAACAAAGAAAATCCCCACTTTCAGTTAATATTTTAACACATTTACAGAATTCAAAATAAAGATTGATCAAGGTAAAAGATGTTACATTATCAATAAAATTGCATAATTATTTTAGTTAACATTAATTATATTTTGAAATATTTATGCAAGGCAATTGTAATCCAGTTATTATGAAATATAGATTTTTGGGCATGGGAAGTTTGAAAAGCAAATAATATTTATGGCTTAGTACATTAAAAAGACATTACATTTTCAAATTATTTAACAAGGATATTACAGAAATATCTGAAACTGTCATTAGTTTACTGGTGACAGGGAGGCAAAGAAGGTATTCGGCATGTTTGCTTTCATCAGTCAGGACATTGAATACAGAAGCAGGGATGTCATGTTATGATTGGAGAAATTGGTGAGACAACACTTTGAGTACTGTGCACACTTCTGGTCAACCAAGGAAAGATGAAAAGTGTGCAGAAAATTTTCATGAGGATCTTACTTGAACTGGAAGGCATGAGTTACATTGAAAGGCTGGATAGGCTGTGGCTTTGAATTTAAGCTTCTGTTACAAGTACCTTTGTCACTTATTAGCATTTTGAGTAAGAAATGATCCTTTTGCTCACATTATATAAGATTTGATCTAAGTGTTTGTCTGATATCAATTGATTAATTATATTCCTGGGGCATCTACTTACCAATATTCCTGACAGGTATTTCATAATTTTGTTTCCTATCTTTGCTTGATTTTTACCATCACCTGACATTTAACTACTGGCTGGAGCACAAGATCATTTGCTGAAACTTTATCTGTTCCTTGTATATGTGACATAAAAATCCCCCTTCCAAGTGGGGAACTAAAACAGAAATTGCTAAGCATGTAACAAATCACTTGGAAGATTGTTAACTCAATATAGGCTTAATGCACAGAACCCTTCGTGAAATTGTGGATGGCTGGCCCAGACATGGGGCTAAATGACAGACAGCACCACTTCAAGTTGTCATGCTAGGCTCTTGAAGAGAAAGGCATTACTTACAATTGAACTTTAATTGCTGGGAATGGATTACTCTACGTACTACTTCTTGACATGTGTAACATGTCTTTCTTCCAGCAAGTTTAACATCATTTCTCTTTCTAACCCATCAAGCAAAATCAGCATTCACTGTGGTGAAAGGTCTTAAGTCCAGAGATGAAGTACAACAATCTTAATTCACACAGCAAATTAAAAGTCTTGCACAAAAAGGACCAAATGACAGGGAATTAGAGTCAATAGATGTATTTCTGATGTTCAGTAATAGTCACAGTCAAAAGAAAAAACCTACATTGATATTGTTATGAGCCCAGAGGACCCCAAAACCAAGACAAATGGTTACTTAAACAAAAGTTGCTTTTCATTATCTTTAAACATGAAAACAGGATCAAACTAACTTATCTCTATTGACTTACTTAACCTAACTTAACCCCCTTCTAATTCTAAGTGTACGTGTATGTAATGTGTGTGTAAGTATATGTAAAACATATCTATCTATATATATATATATATATATATATATATATCCATATACTCTGTCACAATATGAAGTGAAACAAGAAAGTCTGCAGATGCTGTGATTGTAGATAATTGATCTGTTGGACAGATCACAGGCTCATTGTCTCTAAAATGAAGTTCCGCAAGGAAGCAAGGCCATGAAAAGAATCAATATGGCCAGGCTGAAGAACCCCAGCATAGCTTCAGCACCAGCTGAAGACTTAGAAACCAAACTTGTTGACCTACACCTTGCAGGCAGCGCTAACGGGGACTGGGAATGCCTCAGGGATGCTGTCCATTCATCTGCACTGATGATGCTAAGGCCCTCTACCCCAAGCAGCATGACTGCTTCAATGAAAATGATGAGGAGATACAGGCTCTACTTGTTGAAATGAACCCCTTTTATCATGCCTATCGGAACGACCCATCATCAGCTGCCATGAAAAATGTCTTCACCAGTGCTCACAGGACAGTCCAGAATAGACTGCGTAAAATACAAGATGATTGATTGAGCATTAAGGCAGATGAAATACAGATATATGCTGACAGAAACAATGTGAAACAGTTCTATGAAGCCCTCAACACTCTCTACGGACCTCAGTCTCTTGGGAGTTCCCCCTCCTGAGTACAGATGGTGCAACTCTCATTACAGAGAAGGGTCAGATCCTGTAGGGATGGACTGAACACTTTGAAGCCATCCTCAACCAACCATCATCTATCAACAATGAGGCGATAGACAAGATTCCCAAAGTGCACATCAACAATGCCATGGATGACCCACCAGTAGCAGCCAAAGTCACAAAAGCTGTCAGCCAGCTAACCAGAGGCAAAGCCCTAGGGGCAGGCACCCTACCTGCAGAGATCTACAAAACCAGTGGTCCTGCATTATAGAGAAGCTCACCAAGTTGTTCCAGTACTTTTGGACAAAAGGATCCATTCCCCAGAACTTAAAGATGAATGCATCAACAAGTATGCAACAATCACCAAGGTATCTCCCCGCTTTCCATCACAGGAAAAAAACCCTTGCAAGAGTCCTGCTAAATTGTCTGCTCACTCATCTGAGCTGGACCTGCTGCCAATGTCACAGTGTTACTTCTGCAAAGATTGTTAGACTATTGACATGATTTTTGCCACGCGCCAACTTCAGGAGAAGTGTCAGGTGCAGAATCGCAAACTCTACACAACCTTTGTTGACCTCACGAAAGCTTTCAACACTGTCAGCCGACAAGGCCTGTGGAGAATCATGTCAAAATTTGGCTGCCCTGCCAAATTCATTCAGATAGTACACCAGTTCCATGATGGCATGATAGCCAGAGTGCTGGACAGCAGAGAATCTTTCAAGGCATTCCCATTCACTGATGGCATCAAACAGGGCTTTGTGCTTGCACCCACACTGTTCAGCATGACATTTATTACCATGCTGAATGATGCCTACCAGGACATTGATGTTGAAATCAGCCTCAAGTACAGAGTGGATGGGAAGTTCTTCAACCTGAGGAGACTTCAAGTTATTACCAAAGTGAAGGAGTCTGTTCTGAGATACTTTCTCTTTGCCGGTGACTGTGCCCTGTATGCTGGCTCAGAGCCAGAGATGCAAGTCAGTATGGACAAATTCTCCACAGCTTGTGTCAACTTTGGACTCACCATCCAACATTAAAAAGACGGAAGTCATGTGCCAGCCTGCTCTTCATTCTCCATGCATAGAACCCAAAATCACAAACAAAGGGCAGAAACTATAGCCAGTCGACCAGTTCACATATCTTGGCAGCATTCTCTACCAAATATTGACTATTGATACAGAAGTTAATGCAGAATAGCAAAGGCAAGTTCTACTTTCAGAATGCTGCATTCCACTCTATGGAAATGTCAAAGAATCAATCCAGCAACAAAACTGAAGGTCTACAGAATTGTGGTACTCACTACCCTCCTGTACGCCTGTGAAAAGTGGACTGTGTATCAAAGGCATGCAAGACAGCACAACCATTCTCACATGTCTTGTCTTCACAGAATATTAGGCATCAGATGGTAAGACAAAGTCCCAGACACTGAAGTGCTCTCTAGAGCAAGTCTACAATCAGTCCACACACTGCTGATGACAGCACAGACCCAGTGGGCAGGTCATGTCATCCATATGCCGGACGAGTGCATATCCAAGCAGCTCCTTTTTGGGGAACTCTCTGCTGGTAGACATTCGCTTGGAGGGCAGAAGAAACATTAAAAGGACATGCTAAAGGCCTCCCTGAAGTTGCTTGACATTGTCATGACCACCTGGAAAACACTGGCACAAAATTGTCATCAGAATGGAATGAACTTCCGAATGAGATAGTTGCGGCAGGGACCCTTCTGTCATTTTAGAGAAGGTTGGATGTGTACATGGAGGTGAGGGGGTTGGAGAGTTATTGGCGGTGAGTGGGAGGTTTGAGCTAGTGGAGTTGTTCTAGTGAACCGGTGAGGACTCGAAAGGCCGACATGGCCTGTTTCCGCTCCGTAAATGGATATATGGTTATGGTTATAACTGATGCGGCCTTATCCAAATGGGCTGTCAAGCTTACGAGGCAAGGCACACTTCTGAAACTCATGTTGTGCAAGTCCAGAGCCATCAGTGCAACAACTGCAGTGCCTACATATGTCTGCCCAACATGTGCCAGGAAATTCTGTGCTCAAGTTGGCTTGACCAGTCATCTTTAAACACACAGCATCCAATTTTAAAATGACTAATGGTGTTGGGGTCTTCATTGATGATGATGGGCGAGCGACGATTGGAGTTAATAGACAAAAGTGCTGAAGTAACTTAGCAGGTCCCATCCCATCCACAGGAGGCAAAGATAATCTCCTGCACTGATGGAGGACTCAGGCCCAAAACTTTGGATACATACCTTTGCCTCCTATGGACGCTATGGGACCTGCTGAGTGTCTCCAGCTCTTTTGTGTATTACATTTATATGGAATCTCACACAAAATCAAGGAATGGCACAACTTCTCTGAGTCAATGAGGCACCTTTTAAATGTTCAATATTCAATATGTTCATGGTCATATCCATTTGTACAATGTGCATTCTTGCTTGCTGACTTCTAAGCAGGTATAACAATGAAGAGTCTCACTACAGAGAAAAGGTGGAAAATCTCATGAAATGGTGTGAGAATAACAACCTGAGTCTCAATGTGGACAAGACAGAGGAGATGATTGTGAACTTTAGGAGGAGTAAAGACAGCCACCCTTCGCTGCATATTGATAGTTTGGTAGTGGAGAGAGTGGAGAGCACGAAGTTCCTCAGACTCTACTTAACAAGTGACCTATCCTGGTCACATAATATCTCCTGACATCAGAAAGGCACAACAGCGACTGCACTTCCTGAGAAGCCTGAGGCAGACAAGTCTACTGGCCAACATTCCGTCAACTTTCTTCAAGAGCTCCATTGAGAGGGTCCTGGTCAACTGCATCACAGTGTGGTACAGTTGCTTTAAAGCATTGGATTGCAAGGTAGGTAATCCATACATCTTACCTTGCAGGCTATGTAATCCGT
Organism: Narcine bancroftii; assembly: GCF_036971445.1. Lineage (NCBI taxonomy): Eukaryota > Metazoa > Chordata > Chondrichthyes > Torpediniformes > Narcinidae > Narcine > Narcine bancroftii. The sequence goes on from NC_091474.1 coordinate 205,705,703, forward strand.
ACATCTGGTCTTTGATCGTCATCCATCGTAGACAGCAGGCTCAGCAAGCATGATTGATAATGTAAGCCTGAAACTCAGGAATATAACATCAGGTAAAGAAAAGACCAAGTAATGAGATATAGCTGCTTCACCACTCAAGCCCTGTTGTTGCCAGGATCACTGCCTCCCTTTCATTGCACAAGGGGAGAAGGAACTTTGAACATATCAGCCCACCCCATTTTCCATGGCTCCTAATGAGTAGATACTTGTGTCGTTGAAGGGGTGACACTTCCCGTTGCTCCCCACCACACTGCAGACAAGGTCTAAGATTTTAGAGTGAACTTGGTCATCCCATGTGTAAGCAGTGAATTATACTTTCAAAGAATGAGCATTTGAGATAGGTGTGAAATATACAGCTTGGTCCTGCTTTACTAACTTAGAAATGTGGTATTGATGAGGCAATTTCCTAAAGTAGAGTCAAGCATTTATAAAAACATTCATTTCTTGCAAATACCGACTTCACCAGCAAGCTCACATTTACTGTCCACTTCGTGGCCTTTAAGAGTCAACTATTATTCTGACAAATTTCCATCCAAGCTTCTTCAGCTATTTTATGTCCTAAATCTTTTTCCCATTTCAACTTATCTTTATCCCAGTCTTTTTTACTATCAATTTCTTGTAAAATACAATACAAATCAGATATATATCCTGTCATGATAATGAATGTGTATGAGATGTACCGGAAGTCACATGGTATGAGAGAGAGATAAGAGCACAAGCAGGAGAACAAAGGAAACCGGAGAATAAAGAGCCACTGAGAAGTTTACCTGATAAAAGTTGTGTTTAATGTTTTATTAACTTCACATTTCGGGCCACAAATGTGACATTGGCGACGAGGATGAAAGAAGCTTGAAGAAAATTAAAGACTAAACAAGATTACAGAGGATTACAGACAACTTCAAGGTGATAAGAATTTTCTCTGTGACTCAGTACTTTTGGGCTGGAATATTTCCTCATGGCTGGGGCAGACTTTCTAACACAGTGGAATTGCTCATTTTGACCCAACAGGTGATGCAAGCACTGTAAGTGTGAAGGGGAAGGCATGGCTGGAAGAATTTGAATCCTACGCCGACAGTCGTGGCCTATTTCTACATACCGGTACGGTTGAACAAAAAGCGCAAAGGAGGGCGTTACTTCTTTTCACTGCAGGACCCTCAGTTCGGGAAACATTTAAGACACTTTTGAATACTGGAAGAAAGGATGAGTACCGGAAAGCGGTAGATGCATTAAATGCACACTATGTAGTGACACCGAATTGCTACATTTCAACGCCATTTGTTTCGGAGAACGAGACAAGAAGATGGCCAGACAATTGCTCAGTACGTGACGAGACTACGCCAGCTAGCTGTTGGATGCAATTACATGCCAGCTGATTTGGACAACCAATTACTGGATCAAGTTGTACAGCACTGCAGATCAGATAAACTCAGAAGACGTCTACTGGAAAGAGGGAGTGAGTTGGAACTCACCGATGCTTTAACCATTGCTGCTGCATTAGAGGCTGTTGAAGGGCAATTTCATACCATGACCCTGAAAGACAACTCAAGCCAGCAAATTAAGAGGCTCTCACATCGCCATAATCAGCCAAGATATGCGTCGACACAGGACGTGGAGTGTTATCAATGTGGAAACCGAGGTCACTTTGGAAAAGACCCATATTGCCCGGCCAAAGGCAAAGTTTGCAGAAAGTGTGGAGGCAAGGACCACTTTGCAAAGAAGTGCAAAAGCAAGTCCAATGCAGACCAGAAGAGGAAGAGTACAACTTCCAAAGGCAAAGCCTGGGGGAAAGGAAAGTATCCTGGAAAGAAAGATACCATTCGCCAGATAGACGGTGACGATGATGATACCCAGGAGGAACAGAGTTGTTACCAATTTACGTTGAATGAAGTACGTCATGAGAAGGTCCCAGTGATCATTGGTGGAGTGACAGTGCAGGTCATTGTAGACTCAGGCAGTGACAGTAATGTGATTGATCGACATTTATGGGAGAAGTTAAAAAGGAAAAAGATCATCTGTACCTCAAAGAAGTGTTCCAAGAAACTGTATCCATACACAGCAACAAAGCCATTGAAGACCATTGAATGTTTGACTGCAACTGTTGAAGCTGGAGATAAGTACACCGAAGCAGAGTTTATGGTCATAGAAGAGAGGGGAGAACCATTGTTGAGTAGAAGCACAGCGCAAGACCTGGCAATACTTCATATTGGAGCTTGTGTCAATTCAATTCAGTCATATGAGGATATGAAGCAAGAATTCCCCGCAGTCTTCCAAGGAGTAGGAAAGCTGAAAGGTCGACAATTGAAGCTAGCGGTAGATGAAACGGTCAAACCCAAGGCGCAACCAGTGCGCAGAACTCCGTTTGGACTTCGTGGGAAAGTTGAAGCCAAAATTAAAGAATTGATCGAACAAGACATTATTGAACTGGTGGAACATTCGACACAATGGGTCAGTCCCGTAGTGATTGTGCCCAAACCAAAGGGTGACATAAGACTATGTGTTGACATGAGAATGGCCAATGAAGCTATAATTAGAGAACGACACCCTATACCAACAGTGGAGGAAATACTTCAAGAACTAACTACCAGCAAGGTATTCTCAAAAATTTATCTGAAATGAGGCTATTATCAATTAGAGCTGGATCCAGGTTCCCGAGATGTGACAACATTTGTGACTCACTGTGGATTGTATCGTTACAAGAGACTATCATTTGGAATTAATGCAGCTTCGGAGATCTACCAGTATGAAATCCATTGAGTGATTCAAGGCATTCCTGGAGTTGCCAACATTTCTGACGACATCATAGTCCATGCACCAACGAAGGAAGAGCATGACAAACGGTTGAGGCGTGTACTATCTAGACTACAGGAGGCAGGCCTTACCGTGAATGGAAACAAGTGCCAGTTCGGTGTGTCAGAAATGGACTTCATGGGACACAGACTTACACGGAAAGGACTAAACCCTGCAGAGGCCAAGGTGAGAGCTATTGCAGAGGCACGTGCACCTCACAACGCAACAGAGGTGAGGAGTTTCCTGGGATTGGTCAATTTTTGTGCAAAGTTCATTCCTAATTTCACTACAGTGGCAGAACCACTAAGGAAACTAACCAGGAAAGGTGTACCATTTCATTTTGGATCTGAGCAGAAGAAAGCGTTCACAGCGCTGAAGCAAAGCCTGACTGATGCAAAAACTCTTGGATATTACGATCCGGAGGCATCAACCAAAGTCATAGCGGATGCCAGCCCGGTTGGTTTAGGAGCCGTGTTGGTCCAGATGCATGATGGAGGACCAAGGATCATTGCCTATGCCAGCAGATCATTATCAGATGTGGAAAGAAGATACTCTCAGACAGAGAAAGAAGCACTCGGACTTGTATGGGCCTGTGAGAGGTTCCATGCATATTTATACGGCATTGAATTTGAACTCATCACAGATCATAAACCATTAGAGGTGATCTATGCACCTAGATCAAAACCATGTGCCAGAATAGAGAGATGGGTACTCAGACTACAACCCTACAAATATAAAGTAATCCACATTGCAGGGAAAGCAAACATTGCTGATCCGCTGTCCAGTTTAGTGAAGGATGGAGGTCCACATTCCAAGTCAGAATTGGGAACAGAAACAGAGAGCTTTGTACGCTTCGTAGCTATTCAGGCGACACGGAAAGCTGTGACTACGAAGGAAGTCAAGAGAGAATCCAAACGTGATCCAGAACTCATGGAAGTAAGAGAATGCATACAGAGTGGACAATAGGACAAGTGTACTCACAAGGCTTACATTCCCATTAGAGACGAACTTTGTTGCATCGGACAGTGTGTATTGAGAGGTTGCAGATTGGTGATACCGCAAAGATTGAGAACGAAGATCGTATCCTTAGCACATGAAGGACACCTAGGTATTGTTGGTACCAAGCAAAACCTCAGGACCAAGGTTTGGTGGCCAGGTTGTGATAAAGACGCAGAGAAATTTGTTAAAACTTGTCACGGATGTCAAATCACAAGTAGGAGTAATCCGCCAGAACCGATCCGGAGTACGCAACTTTCGACAGGACCATGGATCGACGTAGCTGTTGATTTTCTTGGACCTTTACCGACGGGTGAATCAATTATGGTAGTGATAGATTACTACAGCAGATACTATGAGTACGTGGTGTTGAAGTCCACAACCACTGAAAAAACAATACAAGCATTAGCAGAGATATTCGCAAGATATGGATTACCTGTTATATTATACTCTGACAATGGTCCACAATTCATTTCAGAGACATTTACGGATTACATGAGGACCACAGGTATCCACCATCATAAAGTAACTCCGAAATGGCCGCAAGCCAATGGAGAAGTAGAGAGACAAAATCAGTCCATTGAAAAACGATTGAGAATTGCACACACAGAAGGACAAAATTGGCGAGAAGCATTGCTATCTTATGTGGCTGTCTATTGAGCAACGACTCATGCAACCACTGGAAAAAGTCCTGCAGAAGCATTTTTTGGGAGAAAAATCTGCACAAAAATGCCAGAAATAAAGGAAATCTGAGACGACCAGGAGATGAGGGACCACGATGCTGAAAAGAAAGGTGCAGCAAAGCTGAACACAGATTCGAAACGTGGAGCCAAGTACTCAGACATCATGCCAGGAGATAATGTTCTAGTGAGACATGAAACTGGTGGTAAGCTAGATACACCTTATTACCATCAACCCTATACTGTCGTATCCAGAAGTGGCAGTATGGTGACAGTCAAGTCTCCGACTGGAGTCCTGTATAAGAGAAATGTCTCAGGTGTAAAAAGGTACCAGTCCAGAGATACATCGAGCGAAGAGGTTGAAAGGCCAATACGAGATGCTGAAACTGAGAGACCTGATGATGTTCCAGAGGCAGTTACCAGCCCTCTTGATGAAGTGACTAGAGCGCCAGAAACACCCGAAGCCGTGGCGAGCAGTATGTCCGATGCCGAGAGTGAACAACCGAGAAGCGACGACAATATCGCAGGCAGGCCGAAACGAAACCGGAAAGTGCCCAAACGATACGAAGACTTTGTGCCATAGTTTTAATAAGAACTTTGGGACAGTATTTTAATCTTATATCATACAGTGCATGTACGAGTGCTGGAGGAAGTAAATTTTATGTAGTTGAGTTATAGTATTACCATTAGTTACGATGTTTGTATGTTTCCGAGAGATATTGGTAAGTGAAGGTAAAGTTTATTTCTGATTAAAGGAGGGATGTCATGATAATGAATATGTATGAGATGTACCGGAAGTCACGTGGTATGAGAGAGAGATAAGAGCACAAGCAGGAGAACAAAGGAAACCGGAGAATAAAGACCCACTGAGAAGTTTACCTGATAAAAGTTGTGTTTAATGTTTTATTAACTTCACATTTGGGGCCACAAATGTGACATATCCCTTTTTTGGTATTGAAAGTACATATTCTTCAAAACTAGATTCAGGCAATAAAATCATATGTCGACCACATAACTGTTTTACAAAAGATCTTAATTGATAATATACAAATATAGAATTTCCACTAATATCATATTTCCTTTGTAATTTGTCAAAGGAACAAAAACAACCCTCAGAAAAACAATCAGATAAATTTTTTATTCCCTTCTTTTCCCATTGTTTCAAAGTGGCATTAGAGAACGTAAAAGGAACAAGTTGATTATTATATAATGGCAATCTTCCAGAATATATATATTTTAAGTCCCAATTTTTTTAGTTTACTTGTCCATAAATTCAATAAATGTTTCAATATTGGCACATCATAAGTTCGTAATAAATTTTTATTTCATCAAAACAAAAACTCATGAGGAAATTTTTCTAAAATAACCGCCATTTCTATCTTTACCCAACTAGGTGGGTCATCCATATTCATTAATGCACTAAGAAATTTGAATTGAGCTGCTTCATAATAATGCTGAAAATTCAGTAATCTTAAACCTCCAAATTGAAAATCCCACATTAATTTTCTCATTGCTACTCTCGGAAATTTTCCTTTCCATAAGAATTCTCTAATCGCTTTATATAAATCCTTAAAAAAACTTTTTTTTTAAAAATAAGGAATTTATTGAAACAAATATTGTATTCTAGGAAAAATATTCATTTTTATGGTATTAATCCTCCCTAGTAAACCCAAAGGTAGATCCCTCCACCTAATCAAATCTAATTTAATCCTTTTTATTAAAGGAAAATAATTAATTGAATATAATTCTTGAAATTCCGTATTAACATTAATTCCTAAATATTTAATTTGTGTAGTCCACTTCAAATTTGTAATATTTTTATATATTGAATAATCACCTTTACAAATTGGCAAAATTTCACTTTTAGCCCAATTTACTTTGTAACCAGATAATTGGCCATAAATTTCTAAACATTCTTGAATTGCAGGTAAAGAAATATCCGGATCCACCAAATATAATAAAACATCATCAGCAAATAAATTAATCTTATATTTCTCATTCAGAACTCTCATACCTTTAACATTTTCATTTTGACGTATTAATTGTCCTAAAGGTTCAATAACTATAGCAAATAAAGCAGGTGACAACGGACATCCTTGTCTAGTAGATCTTGTCAAACTAAGAGATTCTGAAATTTGGCCATTAACAGCAATTCTAGCCTTCGGGCTATTATATAAAGCCTTTATCAATCCAGAATAGCATTCGGAAATTAATTAATGCTAGATTAGCGATGATTAATTATAATTTTATTCATCAGCTATATTTAACGCCGGAGAAATTAAAAAAATTTGGTTTTAGTAAGTTGGATTCTTGTTTTTGATGTGATCAGACGGCCAATACTTTTTTGCATACTGTTTGGCTTTGTGATCGATTGCAACAGTTTTGGAAAGGTATTCAATCTGTTTTTAACAGTTTATATAATATCCATCTTGTATTAGATCCCGATATATTTTTATTAGGGAACATGCAATCATAAATCGATTTAGGTTTAGAGGATTATCAAATTTCATTTATTTATTTAGCTTTAGTTGTGGCTAAGAAATGTATAGCACTTACTTGGAAAGATAGAAATATACTAACTTTAGATAAGTGGTATTTGGAGATGAAATTTTGTTTGACTATGGAAAGGATATCTTTTTCAATTCAGGATAAGATGTCTTTTTATAAGTTAAAGTGGACTCTGTTTGCTAATTATATGCATTTAAGTTTGATTTAAATATATGTTTAAGTGTGATATTTTAGTATTGACAATTTTTTTTGTTGTTAGAATTGTTTTAGGTTAAGTTTTATCTCTTTTTTTGTAAGTGGGTATTTTTTTTCATATATAATATTGTCAATTTTATTAACTCTTCACTCTTTATTTGGGGGGGAGGGTTGGACTAATTTTAAGTTAGACTATTAATATTGTGTTACAATTAACGGGGGGGTCATTTTGTGTAGTTTTCTGATGTAATATTGTAATCATACCTTTTTAAATTCTTTTTTTCTATTTTTATTTAAATGTAATTCTTTATTGTATTCATGTTATAAAATTTTAAATAAAGTCTTTAAAAAAAAAGAGTCAACTATTATACAATGTCCGAGGAAAGATAATAGATATCCTCTCCTGAAGCATCTAAGAAAATAAGAGATTTTTTGAGCATTACCTGGATGCTCATTGAAACTTTTTTTTGGTGTAAAACAACTCATGTTCAGTAATTAAAATGAAATGGGTAATCTTCAACTCTGTTACCATTTTAACAATTCAATTTTTAGCTCTAATATTATTACACTGCATTTTAAGTAAACAGATAAATAACTATTGTTTACTTGCATTGATTTATAAAGGCACTGGTTGATCAGGAAGAGCTATCACCAAGACTCCAGCTACCATGGGCAGCATGGTTAATGGAGCGGTTAGCAAACTCTGTTACAGCATCACCTACCGCATTTCAAATCCAGCTCTGTCGTCGCATCTGTGTGGGTTTCTTCCAAGTACTATGGTTTCCTTCCACCCTTCAAAATGTACCAGGTTGTAGGTCAATTGATGATATTAGGCGGCACAGGCTTGAGGGTCGAAAGGATGTGTTACCATGCTGTATGTCTAAATTCAAAATTTTAAATTTAAATGGTAATATTTCTTTGTCAGAAATTACCACAATGGGCCAGGTCATCTGAATATCTTCCATTTTAATAGTCTCTGGCCTCCATCACAGTCACTCAAAGCTTTTTCAACCCCATTGGCCATTTCTGGAGTTTCTGACCTCGATCTTGGCCAAAATCAGATACTTCGACCTCTCCACTGGAAATTCCCAAGGTTCCTCATGCCCACTGCTAGGGCTCCCAATCCCAGAACACAGACACATAATCCCACAATTTTGCCTCTGGGTGGAAATTCTTGACCTGCGCATTTAAAAAAAACCAATAATATTCACTAATGCAGACTTAATGAAGTGAAATAATTGTTTATAAAGAAGTATAAAATGTGTTTGTGTTATTTAAGCTCTTTTCTTCCCCAAAAGTAACTAAGTCTTCTGATTTTCGTAAGCCACAATAATTAATAAAAACTATTACTTTTCATCAACTTTCTCTGTTTAGGTTGTTACTTAGTTACAAATGTTTTAAGTTCATCCCACAATTTAGATTAAGCTTTAGACATTAGCTTTAGAATCTATTTTGGCATCTTACAGTCTAAGGACTCACATAGGCTGCAGGCTGCTGGAGACTAGCGCATGGTAACAAGTTAGAGCTAGTTAGAGCAAGAAGGGCTCCCAAAGGGCATCAGGCACTGAAGGCTCCCTGATTGGATCAATGGTTTGGATCTGGAGCATGAGTTGTGGAGCTGCAGAGGCCACGGGAGTGCTTGAAGCAAATCCATGGACATTCAGTGACTGTCGGGACTCTGTTTTGCTTCCCTTTCTCCTATTGTTGGAGATGCCGGTCAATGCTCATAGCGACTCTGTTAGCCTTACGACAGGCAAAAGTTGAAGTATATCATGTAGATCACATTTTCAATGTATTATCACGTGACAATAAAAAGAACCTATCAGGCCTAAGTCTAAACTCCTTCCAATCCCCTAAACCCACGAATACATGAATAATAATTTTATTAGAATGAAGCACTTTAAAAATTAACTTTGATTCTGGAACAAAAGCAAAAGTTTTACTTTTCTCTCTTGAAATATCAAAGCATTGAAGCATGCAATGGTAAATGATTGTAATTACCTTAGTTAATTATGGTAATCTGCTAACAATTATATGATTACATGGGTCACAGGTAAAGGTTTAATTAAAAACTATTGTCTCAAGAGGTCTTTAATATAAACATACTGACTATTTAATGCTCCACTAATTTAGATAAGTGGTATTACAGCTGCACTAATTTCTGACATATCCTACATTTTCAAAGCTTACATTTGTAAATACCATGTTGTAAGATGATTTAAATTCAAAATAACAGTTGCATGATAATGAGCAATTTCAGGTTCTAATAAATATAATCTAAAAAAAATCACAATTTGGTTGACTGGAATGAAACAAATATCTATAAAAAACTGCAGAAGCCGAAATCAGTCCTAAATGGAGAAAATTATGAAATGCAACGGGAGTTCATCAACCTGCAACAATAACTCTTTCTCTCCTCAGATGCCGCCTGACCTGTTGGTGTTTCCAGCATAATAAATCATAAAATAGGAAATACTCATTAATACAACTAGCATTGTGGAAAGGGAAAAATAGATAAGGTTTCATGCTGCAATGGATACTTGATGAAGGGCCCAAGCCCAAAACATTGGTTATTAATCTTTATCTTTGCTACCTAAAGTACCCTGTTTGAACTGCTGAGTTTCTCCAGCAATTGTATTTTACTTCAACGACAGTGTTTGCAGTCTTTAGTATTTTACTTCTTACCTTGATGAAGGGCTCAAGCCCGAAATGTTGGTTATGTATCTTTATCTTTGCTATATAAATTGCATGGTATGACCTGCTGAGTTTTTCCCACAATTGTGTTTTTACTGATGTACTTTCTCTCAGACCAGGCAGAGTTAACAAAAGAGCATTCTTTATTGAAGGAAACCAATCTCAAATTGACACAACTGCACTACTTATCCTGACAAAAAAGAACAGACCCATAAAAATGATTAATGACTTAAATAAATGAACAAATGTCTCTGAGAAATATATTTTGCAGTTATAAACAATAATAACCACACTCTTCTCCTTTAACTCCATAACACAAGAACATACAAGACATCAAGAAAGTAAGAGCAGAAGAGGGCTAGCATGCCCTTCAAGCCTTCCCCACCATTTTCTTATGATCAGGCCTGATCTATGCTGATCTCATCTCTTTTGTGCCATTTCTACATTCCCTTCCATTCCTTGATCGATCAACTATCTAATGAACCTTCACTATAAATACCTGCTAATGATCCAAAATCCACAACCACCAATGCAGAGAATTCTGAAAATTCCTCCATGTCTCAGTTTTAAATGAGCATCTCCTGATCTAACAATATTTCACTCCCCTGTTGCTGCCAGGATCACTGCTTGCCTCTGTTTCACTGCATAAGGGGAGAAGGAAATTTGAATATATCAGTCCACACTCCCCATTTTTCATGGCTCTTGATGAGTAGACACGGTGTTGCTAAGGAGGCAACACTTCCCTCTGCTCTCCACCCACCACACTGCAGACAAGAGCTAAGGTTTGAGAGTGAACTTGCTCACAAGTAATGAGCATTAGAGGTTCGCGACTCTCAGTGCTGAAAATATCCTAGCATCTACCTTATTAGCATCGCTGTTAGTGCAATATTACAGAGCCAACGACCCAGGTTCGAATCCAACGCTGTCTGTAAGGAGTTTGTACACTTTTCCCATGAACTGTACAGATTTTCTCCAAGTGTTCTGGTTTCCTCCCACCGTCCAAAAAGTACAGAATTGATAGGTTAATTAGGTGATGGGCCAGAGAGCTTTCTACCATGGTGTAGTGTTTAAAAAATTTTTTTAATGTTTGAATAAGATCAACTCTCTTACTTCTAAACTCCAAGGAATGCTCAAACTATTTAGTCTCTCTTGATAAGATAACCCTCTCTTCTCAGGAAATGGCCTGGTGAATCCCCTTTGCACTACCTCCAATGTTACTATATTGGTTATTTTAGGTAAGGGGACAAAGCCAGTATTCCAGGTGAGAACACACCAACACCCTGTTGAAATCATGTACCATTGGAACTAAGATCAGTTTATTCTCCATTAGATGACCATTGAACAGATATCTCACATAAAATGATTTTGCCCTTACACTGTCTTAAGTGAGTCTTTTCTCTGTGGCACTATACAGTGCACCTCTATTTTTATTTAACCTGCTCTACATAAGTGTAGGGTGACTTGCCTGGAAAGTATGAAAGCAAAGTTATTTTACTGTATCTTATTACACATGACCATGAACAATTCAACAAGATCTTCAGCTCTTGTGTAATGAACGGCAAAATAAACATTTCACTACAAGTTGTACTTATCATCTCTGACATACAAATTTCTTGCTTTTATAATCTCAGTAAGTCACCTCCTCATAAAGGTCACATAAATATTTGGCCTGTGTTACGTTGCAGACCAGAGCAATAGAAATGCACCAAGTCAGTTTTATTTTCGTGCGCGTGTGTGTGGGTGTGTGTTACCCAAACCATTACAGCTTAGGCATCAATCTGGAAAGTCATTCCCAAAGTTCAGTCTTCAAAATCCTGTGTTGAAATTCAGACTTTTAAACTGATGCTCAGAATTAATTACGAAGGAGGTGAAAGACTGAGTGATCAGACTGGCGGAAACACACAAATCCTTGTCAAGTTGCTTTCAGAGAAATGTCCTTTTATATAAATGATTGTCACAACTCCCCTTTTCCTTGCGCAGGAGAAACAAACTGTGTGACTTCCACCATGCTTCCAAAACCCAGGCATGAGTCAGTTGAAATGACCATCAGAATGGTCACGATGCAATCCAGGAATTTACCTGCTTCCTTTACCCAGATATGGGTCAATCAAAATGACCATTATAATGGTCACTGTGGTTCAATTCCTCTGGTAAGGAGAATTAGCAGAAATGTCCATTTCCACACAAAGTCATTCCACCTCTGTGTTTATCAGATGACTGACCGATCAATACTGAATTCTGTTCCTTTAAGTGTCCCAATCACATGACCATCTCTCACCATCTGTTTTCCTTGAATGAGCAACTATTGTTCTTGGCCTTAGTTGAGAGCATCAACCTTGTTGATAGTTTGGACCTGATGGTGCCACGAAATCTGTAAATGTTGTGAAAGCTATGAATGGTTGCAGCCTGCACCAACCCCCAAAGTGACACTCACTAAGTAAAACAGGAGCCTGTAATACTTGTCATTCAGTTCTGTCATTGTTACACGAACATAATGATCTCCATAGCCTTGAATACAATGTATTACTTATTCTAGATCACCATCTTATGTTAGTAAAACATTTAATAATTGAAGTTAGCAATCACTAGAAGATGCAATTACAAGTGTAACTGAATGATTAATAATAATTATTATTATCTCTACTTTGGTGCCTTTTAGTACTCTTTGTCTTTTCACCTTTGTTCCCTTCCACCTTGCATCCGGACTCGATGATTACGACGACGAGTGTTTATTGTCATGTGCGTAAGTACAATGTTCAGATGTACTGACATTCTTGTTTGCTGTAGCTATACAGGTACATTAAAAGCCCTAACAACAATTAGAATAAATTAACTTACCACACAAGAGAAAAAATATATAATAAATAATAAAGGATCAAAAATACATACAGTTGCAGTTTGTCCAAAAAGGTGATGCAACAATAGTGCAGATGGATCTTTGGTGGTCCTGGGGTAGTATACAGTTAAGGTACTACAAGGAGATTCAAAAGTCTAATAGTTATTTGGGGGATAAAACTGTTCTTGAACTTAGAGGTGCTGGTTCTTCAGGCTTCTTTACCTTCAGTCCAAATGTAACAGTGAGAAGAGGTGTGACCTGGAGATGAGAGTCCTTTATGATGCTGGCTGGTTTCTTGAGGAAGCGTGTTTTATGTCGATATCTTCAGTGGATGGGAGGCCAGTGCCTGTGATCCAAGTTAGCTATTTATTTACCTTGGATGAAGCAGTTGAAGTGTTTGCTGTATTTAAGATGATCTGCACAAGGCCTAACCTGAAATTCTCAATAGGCTCTTTCAGGTGGCCAAAATACCTCAATGTAATGCCACATATTATGCCCATATGCGGCTGTTGGGGTGCCACCTGAAAGCGCAGGATGCGCACTTTGTAAACTTCCTCCCAGAGGGATAATCGCTGGAGCACAGTGGTCCCCCCAGGCACCTGAATGCAGCTGCCTGAAAGTGATTGCCAAAGGGGCGGGCTGATGATGCCGCTGTGATGTCATCAGCCCGAGAGACTTGGCACGAATTTTGAAACACAGTGTGCAGGCAGGGTATTGCAGGTACAGTCACTTTTTTCAGCCTTACAGAAAAATGATATAATTGAACTATGGCTCCATAAAAGGCTTCAAACTGGTGTGAAGCAGAGGTAAGACTCCTTCTAGACCATCTGTCTCAGGAATCCCAGAAAAGGGAGCTCATTGGAACAGTAAGCATGCATAACATTGACACACAGAGCTTTGAAAGGTGAGCACTCACGTCATGTGGGAAGAGGTATCCAGCCAGGTCCTCTGCCGTTCTATACAGAGGAGAATTGGTAAGCACTCAGGCATCATGCGTGCGGCCCAGCCAACCCATAAACTCATCTGAGAAACTGTAACATGAATGGAAAGCACATTGAAGTTATAGACATTGAGACGTGAGATGATAAAGATCAATAAAGGCTTTAACTCACCAGAACCTGCGGTCGATCACCCCTTGCAGAACCACTGAGTCCCACCCTTTGTGATTGTAGTAGGCTGCAGCATCTACACTGGGTGTGATAATGGGAATGTGCGACCCATCAATGGCACCACCACACATTGGGTATCCCCTTTGCGCAAAGCTATCAATGGTCTCCTGGAGACGTGTTCCACTTGGCAGGGAGATGAAATGTTTACCAAGGAACATCCTCAAGGCAGCGGTCACCTCCTGCACCACAATGCGCACAGTGCTGATGCCTATTCCAAAGTTGGCACTGATGGATTGATACTCACAAGGGGTGGAATACCACCACAAGGCCACAGCTAATTGAAGTCCCAGCTCTAATGGTTGCTGCAAGTCTGGTCTATGCACCTTCAGGTGAGGTTCTATGAGTTCCAGCACGAAGTGAAAGATGCCACGCGACATACAAAAGTGTCTCCTCCACTCAGCATCATCAAATTTGGTGAGGACATTACTCCAGAACTCAGCACCTTGGGGTCGGTTCAACCTCCAGAGAGACCGATGTGTCACCATAGCTAATTGACTGACCAGCAGCATTCGCCTTCGTCTGCGGCGCCTACGCTCTGTGCACCTTTCAGCCTCTAACTGCTGCCTTCTTGCCCATAACCTTTGCAGGAACCTTCTCCTGATTGAACCTATATGATTTTCAGATCTCAAGGACATTTGAAGAACATCAACAGCATTAATGGCCTTACCAAGGATTTGATGTATCTCGTTCTGAACACTGAGAAAGTCTAAAACCATCATCATTATGTTTCTCGATTGCTCCGGGTCTGCCATAATCCTGTGCTTCTTCTAGTCACACTCAAAATGACATCACATCAGTGGGTGGGAGTACAGCTGACACTGGACAGGAGCCAGAGTGCACTCAGAGGCGCCTCCCATGCAACTGTCCCTTTCAGATGGTCAGTGCTGCACTTTTAACGCTGCCACCTGAACGGCAATTCCACAGGTACGCTTTCGCTTCTCCAGGCGCATTCTTGGCGGAGAATCCACCTGAAAGCAGCTAATGAGAATAATGGAGGCCGTATAAAGGTTATTGTTTTAAAACAATGGTTCTCAACCATTTTCTTTCCACTCACATAACACTTTAAGTAATATCTATGCCATTAGTACTCTGTGATTAGTAAGGGATTGCTTAAGGTGGTATTTGAGTGTGAAAGGAAGGTTGAGAATCACTGGTCTAGACCCAAATGTTACTGAAATATCTTGGTTGAGAAAAATTCTCATTGGTCCATTTCCTTTGGAGTTATGAACCCGTGCACATAATGAGTCAATTAGGTACAATTAAAACAGTGGTTTCAAACTTTTTCTTTCCACCCACATACTACCTTAAGCTAATCTCTTACTAAGCACAAAGCACTTATGGCATACTTAAATACTTATGGAATAAAGTGGTATGTAAATGGAAAGAAAAAGGTTGAGAACCACTGGTCTATCACTTTCGCTACCCCACTGTCTCCTTTTCTCCCTATCCCTTTACCTTCCTTCTCCTATCATAGAGCTACCCTTCTTAGCCCAAGGTCCTCTATCCCAATCACATCTCAGCTTCCTTCCCTTCTCCCCTCCCATCTGTATGACCTCATCTGAGCTCCTCCCCCTTCACCTTCTCCTCTCCTCTCCCGCCACCTTTTTATTCAGACACCTGGCTGTTTTCCCAGGTTCCTGATGAATGGCTCAGGCCTGAAATAATGATTACCTTTTACTTCCTATGGATGCTGCATTACCTGCTGAGTTTTTACAGCATTTTTGTGTATTGTAAATGAAAATAACCTTCCTTGCAAGGAATTTTTCTGTCAGGATTTTTTTTCTACAGTGGAAATATATTTTTCAATCTCAAATTTGTCGTATGCCTATTGGATGATATAGTAAAATATGCTTTTATCGAATATGACTATGGCAAAACAATATATCTTTGAAAAAGATATCCATTGTGCATTTATCCAATGTGGATATGTGTTTTTGCTTTTAATAGTACGCTACATTTAAAATCAAATCTTTCAACCCGTTCAATTTTCCCAGTGAGTGCAATGTGTATGCAGTGCCACAGCAGGAATCCTCCACTTCATTTCCCAATGAAAACATTCCATCCTTTTAAACTCACAGCCAGAAAGCACATCAAGAGTGAAGAAACTAACTAACTGAATGTGACACCAGTTCTTGAATTCACCTTTTTCTGGACTCAAGCATTGGAAAATGCTCCCGACATTTCAAAGCAGCCTACATTAATAAATGGTTGAATGGAGGTGAGAAAATTACTGATTGCAGCAAACATCAATCTAGAAGTCACCTCCATGAAAATGTTTGCAGTGGGCATGTACAAAGCTCCGATAGAGAGTCAGTTTGGAATATAACATAATCTCATAAATGTAGATGAGGGGCACTTACTTTTGAGCATTTACATATTTCAAACATTGTTTACTGCAAAATATATTTTATTAGCCACCAAACCACCTATGGAATTTTAAGGTATGTATTCTTAATGCAGTTAGGCATTGTAAGATTAAGTCTCAAGCAACCAGAAAATATACTTATCCAGCATCTACCAATCCCTTTAGTTTACCATACATCCTATTTGTCTTTGTTCAGCCATGCCCCTTCAAACCTTCCCTTTCCATTGTACCTCGCAAGTGTCATAATCGTACACACCTCCACAGCTTCCACTAGCAACTCATTCCATAAATACGTTTGGCCCGAATTGGTCCCCCTGCAATCCGCTGCTGGTGATTGGCTGGTTTAGCCTTTGTTGTTGCAGCCAATGATAACGGGCAGCTCAGTTTATGTCATCTGTTCCATTGCCATGTTTGGCAGCCATTTCCTGTGTCAGACTGCGGAGTAGGCTGCCAGCAGCTACATGACCCCTCCCCCCGCCCCAGAACCAGCGATAAGAGTGTTGTTTTTTTGGAGTCCGGCCCCTGCGCTGTGGGGTCGGATGAGGGACTGGCTGACTAAAGTCCAACTGAGTCAGTTTTAGTTGGTCGACCATGAAGGTTTTCTCCTTGCCACTAATGTCCAACACGCAGGTGGAGCCATTGTGTCTGATGATGCAGTAGGTCCCTTCATAAGGCCACTGGATCCCCCGTGCCATACAAATACATGCCCACAGTCTGTAAAGTTTTTGGATACAAAAGCTGTGGCTTGACCATAGGCCCTAGGCTACATAGGGACCAGTGCGCCTAGGCGCTCAAGCAGGCAAGACAAGGTCACCGCCGGGTGTTTCCCCCATATCCTCGGATCCGGCTACGAATTTGCCTGGGATGACTAATGGTGCACTGTAAACCAACTCGGCCTCAAGATCCCCTTTCCTGTGGAACCTCTCCACCAACCCATTGGCTTGTGGGCGATATGCTGTGGTGTGGTAGAGTTGGGTCCCCAGGGCGTTTGCCAAAGCAGCCCACAGGCTGGAAGTGAATTGAGCCCCCATGTCAAATGTCAGATTTTTGAGGACCCCAAAACGTGCCACCAGGTGTTTAACAATGCCCGTGCACATGCCTCCATAGTCAGCCGATCGACCATGGTCAACAGATAACATGCGCCCCTGGATATTGGTATGGGGCCCACAATGTCTATATGCATGTGGCTAAACCATTGGTTTGCTGGCTTGAAGGACTGGGGTGGGGGGGCCTTAATGTGTGTTTGAACCTTTGACGCATACATGTTTTGGCCCACTAAGTGACCTCTTTCCAGAGGCCGTGCCGAACATATCTACTGGCCATAATTTTTACTGTTGTCCTTATGGCAGGGTGAGCCAGATTATGGACAGAGTCAAACATCCACCTTTTCAATGCGGCTGAAATGTTGGGGCGAGGCCTATCGGTCAAGGTATTCCACAGCAGTGTCCAGTTACCTGGGGTGATTTGGATCTAGTCGGAGGCCGGTGAGTGCTGTCAGGTATGCTGGGATATCGGGGTCCGCTTGCTGTGCTTCAGCCAGGGCTGCATAGTCGATGCCTGGGGTAGGGGCATGCACTGCTAGTATAGCTGGTCATGATAGAGCATCGGCTACCACGTTAGACTTGCTAGCAATATGCTCAATGTCCATTGAAAATTCAGAGATATAGGACAGGTGCCAGTGTTGCCTGGGTGACCACGGGTCTGTCACCTGGCTGAAAGCAAAAGTGAGTGGCTTGTAGTCTGTGAAAATTTTGAACTTCCTGCCCTCCAGGAAGTAGTGGAACTGCCGAATTGCTGGGTATAATGCTAACAGCTCCCGATCAAAGGAACTGTACTTGAGGTGTTTACTGAAAAAGGCTAGCAGATGCCATTGTCTATTAACCAGTTTCACACATACATCTCCGACCGCTGTGCTGGAGATGTCCACTGTGAGGGCAGTTCTCAGGGGCACAAGGAGGGTGACGTTGGCCAGGGCATCTTTAGCTGCGTGGAAAGCCTCAGCTGCCTCTTTTTTTCCATTCAGTGTTCTTCTTGGGCCCTGTCATGAGGGGGAATAACAGGCTCATGATGCGGGCCGCCATCGGTATAAAGCAGTGATAGAAATTGACCATACCTGCAAACTCTTGCTGGCCCTTCACAGTTGATGGTCAAGGTAAGGATCGAATCGCATCTACTTTTGCAGGCAACTGCTTGGCCCCGTGTTGGTCAATGTGATGCCCCAGGAAATCAATTGTCTCTCAACCAAACGCCCATTGACCGGATTGATGGTTAAGCCAAACTCACTTCGACTGGAGCACAATAGTCTAAAGTGAGCGGCGTGCTCAGTATGGTTGCAGCTGGCCATCAAAATGTCATCTGAATAAACAAAGACGAGTTGCAGATCCTGGCCCATTTCATCCATTAACCTCTGGAAGGTTTGAGCTGCGGTTTTTAACCCAAAGGGCATGCGGAGGAACTCAAACAAACCAAAGGGGGTTAGAATGGCAGTCTTTGCAAAGTCATCAGGGTGGACTGGGATCTAATGATAACCCCTGTGAGGTCCACCTTAGAAAATATCCATGCCCCTTGCAGGTTAGCGGTGAAGTCCTGGATATTGTGCACGAGATACCTGATGGGCATGGTTGAGATAATGGTAGTTTCCGCAAGGCCTCCAACCTTCTGGCGCCTTAGGTACCATGTGGAAGGGGGAGGGCCATAGGCTGTCGGAGCACTGCACAATCCCAAGTACCTGCATCTTTTGAAATTCCTCTCTAGCCAGGTTGAGTTTCTTGTGGGGAGGCTCCGTGCTCTGGCATGGAAGGGAGGGCCCTCCATGACAATCTGGTGGCTTACCCCATGTTTAGGCTCCACTGAGTTGAAATGAGACATAGCGACGGAGGGGAATTCCGCTAGGATTCGAGCGAATTTATTTTTGGCAGTAATCACCGAGTGCAGGTTGGGGGCAGTAAGTTCAGCGCCATTAAATGAGAGAGTTTGGAAAGTCTGGGCATGTACCAGTGACACCCCTTAATGCCCACCAACAAGGAGTTGGCCATGAGGAAGTTGGCACCCAGTAACAGTTGTTGCATTGCCGCCACCGTGAACTTCCATGTGAAACGTTCATCTTCAAAGCAAAGGGGAATTGTGTGGGGGGCCAAACGTCCGGATATTAGAGTCATTGGCCAACCTTCCTGCTACATGCAGGAAGGACGCTGATTTGGGCCCATCTGTCGAACAGGAAGCGGTGGGCCGACAGGGTGTCCTGGATGTGCAGGAGACTGTCTAGTCGGCTGGTCGTTGCAGCCACCAATGACAGCTGGCTTTGGCTTTTCCCTGGAACTCGCAGGGGGAGTGGCATTGACAGACCTCGGAATCCCACCATTGATGATATAAACAATGTGGATCACCGTTGGTATCCGTCACTCAGGTGGTCAATCGGTCGGTGGGTTTCCTGGCTGGTCACTATTGTCGAGGTGTCGTCACCTCTTCCAGCATAGTGGAGGTATCTCTCTTTGCTGCCATACTACATCCGTTCAGGCAGCTACCTTTCTGGCATCATCAAAATCCTCTTCTGCGATGAGCAGCCAGATCTCTTCAGGCAGCTGCTCCAGAAAGATCTGCTGAAACAGCAGACAAGAGATGTGACTATGGTTGAGAGTGAGCATGTCACTCATGAGGGCAGAAAGGGTCCTGTTCCCCAAGCTATCTATATGCAACAGTCGGCTCATGTACTCGTGCTTCAAGAGCCTGAAAGTGTGGGTTAGTAACTCCTTGATGGCCACATACTTCCCTTGCTCTGGGAGCTGCTGAAGGAAATCAATTAACCAAGCCTCAGTGTCCTGGACAAGGGCGCTTACTACATAGAAGTAATGCGTGTTGTTGGGGAAGATCTGGCAAATGGCAAACTGTTTTTTGACTTGCTAGAACCACATCTGTGACTGCACCTTCCAGAAGCCCAGCACCTTTAATGATACTGTACTGATCTCACATCGTTGAATCCAAAGCACCATATAGACCAGTTGGGGTCACCACTGTAGAACATTGCTACAGTTATAGCTCAGGATTATTGCTCAAAGAAAGAGGCTCACACCGAGAGAATGCTGCTTTTCCTGTGTCTCAATCACATGACTTGCTTGATCAATACTAGCTTTAGTTCCAATATACCAAAAGCGTAAGTCATAAGCAAATGGCCTTGTCTTTGAAAAGATGTCTTTTTTTTTCTATTTTTCACACTATGAACCACACTGACCAAAATACACTGTGCTGTTTTATTCTTTTGTAGTTTTGTATAGGGAGACCTTCAGGATAGCACACAAAACAAATATTTTCACTGTGCTTCAGTTACTATGTTATGACAATCAATGTATTCAACTTGTATTAAGTTTTAAAGGGCACTGATAAATTTAAAACTAAGATAAGGTTTTTAAAACTGATACATTGTAGGAAAACAAGGTGATATATGCCATAAGCAGAGGAATGATGGTCGATGAGATGTACCTATATGTATTAAGATACAGATAGAACCCAGTTGATTATTTATGTTTATGAAGAGTGGCTGGGTGGTAAATGAAAGGCCATTGGAAAACTCTAGACCAGAAGTAACAAAGTGCTGGATGAGGATGTTGTAAAGGCAGATAAATGGATCAAGCACAATATTTTTTTTTTAAATTTCATACTATGAACATATTGACCAAAATACACATAAACCTTTCCCTCTTGAATATACACAGTGTCATTTTCTCCCCGTTTTCCCCCCTCCCTTCCTTCCCTCCTTCAACCCCCCCCCCCCACTCACTCAACGTTCAACATATACAATACATTAAACCCATTAAACAATGTCATCACACAATGAAAATAAACAAGAAATTTGTGTCATCTACTTTTACACACTGGGTCAGTTCATTTCGTTTTCTTCTCCTTCTGTCATTTTAGGTGGTGGAGGTATGCGGTAGGACTTCTCTGTTGTGTTCCATGTACGGTTCCCAAATTTGTTCGAATACTGTGATGTTATTTCTTAAATTATATGTTATTTTTTCTAATGGAATACATTTATTCATTTCTATGAAGCATTGCTGTATTCTCAGGCTATCTTCTAATTTCCAGGTTGACATAATACATTTTTTTGCAACAGCTAAGGCTATCATAATAAATCTTTTTTGTGCTTCAACCAAATCGAGTCCAAGTTCTTTACTTCTTATATTACTTCAAAGATAAAGAATGAAACATGGGAAAAGCTATGCTCCGAAACTATGAGAAATACAATAAACACGAGGTTACGCATGATACAATATAATTGGTTACACAGGCTATACACCACGCCCCAAAAGTTAAATAAATGGGACCCAACAGTATCAGATAGATGTTTTCACTGTAAAAAGGAAAAGGGAACAACAGTACATGCAATTTGGGCATGTGAGAAAGTGGAAAAGTTTTGGGAAGATCTAAACCAGGTATTAAATAAAATCACAAAAAGCAACATACCAAAAAATCCAGAGATCTTCCTTCTAAGAAAAGATTTAAGAAAGAGTTGGATAAGTATATGGATTGGAAGGGGATGGAGGGATATGGGCAGACCGCTAGTAAGTGGAATTAGAGGAGGATACTTGGATCAGTGCGGACTAGAAGGGCCAGCATTCTCTTGGTGTGAGCCTCTTTCTTTGAGCAATAATCCTGAGCTATAACTGTAGCAATGTTCTACAGTGGTGACCCCAACTGGTCTATATGGTGCTTTGGATTCAACGATGTGAGATCAGTACAGTATCATAGCTGCCCGTTATCATTGGCTGCAACAACAATTTGGCCTGTTTCCGTGTTGTAATAGTCGTTCAATTGAGAACAATAATGCTGTTTAGAGCTTTGCGTTAGGTGCAAGGCTGTCTGTTTAAAATGTTACTATCTGTGAGTGTCTTTCCCTGTGCCAACCCCCAAAGTAACTTTACAAAAAAAAATAAAGATTAAAACTAACAAAAGCCTGCAACAAGGTGTATAAGCATCATGGAGCAAAAGAGGTACATGAGGGGGTTAAAAATGAAAGAAAAAGCTCAAGAAAGCATTCAGAAAGTCTAAATGAAGACATGAGGTTGCTTTGGCAGACAATGTGAAGGAAAATCTTAATGGTTTCTGCAAGTATATTAGGAGCAAAAGGATAGTAAGGACAAAATTGGTCCTCTCGAAAATCAGAGTGGTCGGTCATGTATGGAACCAAAACAGGTGGGGAAAATCTTAAAGCTTTTTTCATCGGTATTCACTCAGGAAACAGGCACAGAGTCAAGGGAAGTAGGGGAAACAAGCAGTGAGTTCATGGAATCTATACAGATTAAAAAGGAGGAGGTGCTTGATGTCTTAAAGCAAATAAGTGTCAGAAAATCTCCAAGGCCTGACAAGATTTTCCCTTGAGCCTTGAGGGAGGCTAGTGTAGAAATTTCAGGGGTTCTGGCAGAAATATTTAAAATTCCTTAGCTATAGGTGTGGTGCCAGAGGATTGGAGGATAGCTCAAGTTGTTTCATGGTTTAAAAAAAGCCCCAAATGTAACCCTGGAAATTATAGGCCAGCTAGACTGATGTCAGTGGTAGGTAAATTATTGGAAGGTGTTCTAAGAGAAAGAATACACAAGTATTTGGATAGCCAGAGACTGATTAGAGATAGTCAACATGGCTTTGTGTGTGGTAAGTTGTGTTTAACCAATCTTATAGAGTTTTTACATGAGTTTACCAGGAAAGATGATGAAGGAAAGGATGTGGATGTTGTCTACATGACTTTCGTCATGCTTTTACAATGTCCCACATGGGAGTTTAGTCAGGAAGGTTCAAATACTAGGTATTCATGGTGAAATAGTGAACTGGATTTGGCATTGGCCGGACATGAGAAGCCAGAGAGTAGTGGTGGATGATTGCTTCTACAGTATGAGGCTCATGACTAGTGGTGTGCCTCAGGCATCAGTGCTGGGATCATTGTTGTTTGTCATCTATATTAATGATATGGATAATAGGGTAAATTGGGTCAGCAAGTTTGCAGATGACACTAAGAAAGGAGGCATTGTGAACTGCAAAGAAGGTTTTCAAAGCTAGCAGAGGGATCAGGACCATTCAGAAAAATGGGCTGAAAAATGACAGATGGAATGTAATGCAGACAAGTGCGAGGTGCTGCATTTTGAAAGGACAAACCAAGAAAGGACATACATGGTAAATGATAGGGAACTGAGGAGTGCGGTATAACAGCAGAATCTGGGAATATAGATACATAATTCCCTGAAAGTGGCATCACAGGTGGATAGGGTTTTAAAGAATATTGGCCTTCATACATATAGAGTATAGGAGCTGGTATGTTATGGTAAAGTTGTATGAGACATTGTTGAGGCCAAATTTGGAGTACTCTGTGTAGTTTTGGTCAGCTAACTACAGGAAAGAATCAATAAGATTGAAAGAGTGCAGAGAAGATTTACTTGGATGTTGCCCAGACTCCAGTAACTGAGTAACAGGGAAAGGTTAAACAGGTTAGGACTTTATTCGCTGGAATGTAAAACAATGAGGGGAGATTTGATAGAGGTATTTAAAATTTGGAGGTGGTATAGACAGAGTACGTATAGGTAGATTTTTGCCACTGAGGGTAGGTGAAATACAAATCACAGATCCTAACCAGACGACATGGGTTAAGAGTGAAAGGGGAAAAGTTTAGGGGGAACACAAGGAGAAACTTCTTCACACAGAGAGTGGTGGGGGTGTGGAACGAGCTGCCAGCTGAAGTGGTGAATGCGGACTCAATTTTAACACTTAAGAAGAATTTGGACAGATACAGAGAAACCCCAATTTTACGCGCCCCAATCTAACGCAACTTCAGATATAATGCAATGAGTCATTCGACTCGGGCATCAGGCTCATGGCAGGAGTGGGGACCTTTGTCTCCCGCCAGGAGCATGAACGTCAGCATCTCAGTAGGAGCGGGGTCATCAGGCTCCCAGCAGGAGCAGGACTTCATACTCCCGTCACGATTGGGGACCTCGGGCTCTCAGCAGCAGTGGGGATTTTGGGCTCCAAGCAGGAGGAGGGACATCTGGCAAAATGCAAGTACAGTGAAACCCCAATTTTGTGCGACCCTGCTTTTTTCTCAATGAGATTTAATGGATCCCAATGATGAGTGTCAGTCAGTGGGACAAGAAAAAAATGATTCAGCACAGAATAAAATAGCCGAAGGGCCTGTTTCTGTGCTGTAATTTTCTGCGGTTCCAACATTCTGAGTGGATTTACCTGGGAGAACCTAGAATAAGGATGCAAAGATTTAGGATTAATGGTTGTCACTGAAAAAGGAGAGGTGAATTCATTTCTTTTCTTAAAAGGTTGTGAATTTTTGGAAGTTTCTACACTTATAGAGGAGCGGAATTTGAGATCAAGATAAAGGTTTGGTTGTCAGAGAAGTCATGGTTATAGAGACCAGGTTGCACCAAGATCAGAACTACCACATCTTACTAAGTGGCAGAACAGGTTTGAGTGGCCTTACGTTGGGGTAAATGCTAAAGATACGCTCTCTCCCAAGTAACACTCCCTGTGATTAATCTACCCTGACTGAAAATGACGACGTACTGTATCTGTGGCTGGTCAGAGTGATGCGTCACTCAATTCCTGCTCCTACTTCTTATGCTCTTGCAGTGATCAATTGGGCAAAACTGAGAAAATGACTTGGAGAATCACGAGAGCTTCGAAGTAACATGCTTTTGATGCCTGCCCTAAAACTATTTTGATTTGGTGTAATTTTCCATTCAATTCCATTCCTGTGAAGACCTTTGCTACATTGTCCTATTCAAGGCACTACATAATGCAAGTTCTTCTTATTAGCTCTTTCCAAAAACAATTCTATCCAAGGAAAATGTTCTGAAAGCAGGGATCTCTTTTCAGACTTTGATTTAACAATAATAGAATTTTACTTACTCAGACATGGCAATCAGCTGTAGATTATGATATCAGAATTTTAAAAATATATCTGCATGCTAGCGTGTTGATATAATTTTACATAATTCTGTATGATGTGAACAGTTGTTAGCCCATGGTAATGAATGAAAGGAAAAACACAAGATGGTCTGAAATCACTGTTCAGTCCCCAATAGGCATGTCATTCACAGCCACAAAGGAGCTTAAGTTTACAAAGGTCCAGGTCAAATGCATTGAAAAGCAACTGTATTTAAGCCCAGGGGGTTATATATTTTACCATCAGATAGCATATTTAAGTAGGACACTATAAAAATCAAAGAGAAGAATTAGATTAAGGAGAGCAGTAGATTGCCAGTTTTTCCATTGTATGCAAAAATGTTCAAGCTTTCTCTGGCAAAATACCTTGAAGATAATTATCCAACATCAATAACTAGTTATGAAGTGCTGGAAGCACTTTATTGGCTCTCTTGTTCCCTCAACTAGGCTGGAATTTGTGATCCGTTCTCCAGAGCTGACATAGCAGATTTATGAGGTATTGGGGGTGGAGGAGGAGGGGTAGACAGAGAACAGGAAAAACACGAAGGTTAGCTTGCAGTGCTTTTATCTTTGGCCACTGTAAGTGGGCCAACTGTACTAGTGTGTACAGGAAACTTTTGGAGCCGCACTAGAACAATCAAAGTATTGATTACTACCTGTGACAATAGTCCTAATGAGCATAAAGTGTTTCCTTTCATATGAATGCCAGAACTTCAGGAGTAAAAACATGTCGATTATTGCTTACCGGATGGTTGCCTCAAAATGAAAATATTGTAATGATTGCAGCATGCATCATAATCCTGTACATTTACCCAAATGTAGGCAAAGATTGATGGCTGGACATGTGGACCAAATTGGAATCAGACAACTGCAAGCTGTGAAGGGGATACAGGGGAAACCATTATAACTGCAGTTGTTCTCTCCCAATGCACTTGGAAGGTCCTTCCTCTGTCTGCAGTCTGCGACACAGGGTCAAGTACCTCAGCGCCACACTCTATCATGTGATGGTGAAACAGTAGTATAAAAATGACTGACAAAGTCCTTTAACTGTTCAAATCTCAAATTAGGCCAAAATAGTAAATACAATGGACAGATTATTTATTGGAAAGTAACTTCGGGAAAAGTCCTGGCGATTTTCCACAGTATTAGGCAAACATTTCATCTGCAGATAGCATGCTAAACAAAGTATCATTTGTAATCTCTTCCCCCCAATGGAATCTGGAAAATTATTTAATTTTATTTTGGATGTAATTTTTTTTTATGGAAAAATCTCTGAAGCATCAACATACTGCCCAGCACCCATCACTGAGATTACAAACAGAATTTAGTGTTTGCAACAATTGTGCAGTTATATACTTCCACCAAGGCATTTTTATTTCATTTAGAGGTGTCGGTTTACAGCTAGTAACGAAGCAGATTGGTTAGTCAAAATGCCTGTTTGTGCCTTATCACTAAAATCTTTCTTCCATTATTTCAGTCTCTGAATAAAAGCCTTAACTGTATTATATTCATGGCTTGTCTCTGTCCTCGAGCCAGAGCTGCATAAAATGTGGCTTATTGGAAATCGTTATTCAAATTCCTACACGGATAAGATTATTGATCTATGGCCCGTAATGGTTCCCAGACTACTGGTGGTGAGCAGTGGTTAGAAGTGGAAGGTGGGGATGGGGGATGGGTGTGGTAAGAAGGAGGGAAGGGGCAGGGAGATACTCCATGGAGGCCCGCATTATGTCAATGACAATTCACTTTTTCACTTGTTATGAAGGTGGTTTAATATCCTGAAAAGGCACTTAAACACTGATCCCCTTCATAACATCTGTCAGGGTGTTTCATGTTGACTGTTTCTCACACTGTGTGGCTGCTGTCAGTTGAGCCCCATACAATGACCCTCTGCTTTTTAAGAGACCTTCAAATGCTGTTGACTTCTCTCTCTCTGTCTGTCTCTCTCTCTCTCTCTCTCACACACACACACACACACACACACAAATACACACCCACACATTCACACACAATCATACACATACACTCATACTCACACAGACACACACATCCTGTCTTTCTCACACACATACAAACACACACTCACACACAAACACACACATACAATTATACACATACACTCATACTCACACACTCATAGGCACACACATCCTGTCTCTCTCTCTCTCTCTCACACACACACACACACACACACACACACACACACACACACACACACACACACACACACACACACACACATCCTGTCTCTCTCTCTCTCTCACACACACACACACCCACCCTTGAAGCATATTGAGCAGTTAAGTGCAATTTAGTACAGTGGAGAACTAAGACGATAGTGTGTGGTACAAATGATAAAGGATCGCTGCCTTTTCCTCTCATTCCTTCCTTTTTCACCTCTCACCACATTATCATCTGTTTCATCTGAGGCCATGACATAATTAGGAAGGAATCCTAGTAATAAGATACCAGTGAATTCGTTCTTTTCAAGCATTAGATCAACTTTGTTTGTGTCTGTTCAGAAAAGTTCGATGGCATAAATAAGGTAGAGTACAGGAAATGGTGCCTATTTATGTCAGATGATCAATGAATTGCCCGCAGCTGGGGGAGCTGAACTGTTCATTATTGTGTGGGATGAATGTACAGCAGCAAATAATCTCAGAGGTTTGTCCCATTGAAATGTGCCTGATAACTCGCACCTTTAAATTCTCTCTTGTTTTATTTTTCACCCCACTTAAGATGACAGACTTTACTTCTATACACAAACTGAAAACCCATTTTCTTAACCCATCTGAGCAGCTTCAGTGCTCCAGAGTAATAAAACATGATGGGATAATCTGCCTTATCATGACTTGCACAGCCACGCAAGGTACGTGATACTGAGGGAACACCCTACTTTCAGGTCTGCCAAATGAAAAGTTTTGAAGTTTATTGTTATTGTCACATGTATAGATATACAGTGAAATGTTACCCAGGCAAGCCAAACTTTCCATCAGTATAATGGGTCATGCAAAATAAAGCAAAAGTGCAGAGAATAATGTCACAGAAAAAAGGTCCAGTTAAAGCTGTGCAAAGACAGCATCAAAGGTCCATCAACCTCAGGGAAGAAACTGTCTTTGAATCTCACGGTGTGGTACTAAGGATATATAAAAAAACATAAGAAATAGAGCAGAAAAAGGTCAACAGAATTTATTTGCCTACTTTGCCTTTCAAGTTCATGGCTGAATTTCTACATGAGCACCTTTTTTCAGCAATATCTCCCTATCTTTGTTCCCTTAAGCGATCTATTGATTTATGTATTGAATGAATAGATCCTAGAATCCATGGCTTCTCGGGTAGAGAATTCCATCTACTGAAAACAAAATTTTCCTCTTCATGAAACTCTGGCCCTTTCCTTCACCCTTCGTCTTCATAACTATAAAGATGAGATCACCATCAATTCATCTATACTCTAGAGAATACAGTGGCAGCCTGCAGCAAATCTGTCATCCTTGGAATTGCCCAGAGTATCTTCATTGTTCTCCCTCTATGGCCAAATGCTCAAGAGAACAGAAGTTTGCACAATACTCCAAGTGCAGTCTCACCAAGGCCTTGTAAGCCAATAAGCATTCCTTATCACAAAAAGCTGCTAAGTCTTCCTTATCCTGATTTTTAGGTTTTCTCATAATAATAACAAATTTCATTTATATTTTTAATTACTTGTTACACCAGCATTTGGCCTTCATTTACTAGTGTACAAACATGTATATGCAGTATTTCTCTTTGATATCACCTCCATCTAATCTCACACCATTTAACATTTCCATTACGTGTGTCAAAGAGGGTGACTTCACAGATTTTCACATTATATTTCATCTGCAACATTCTTGCCCAGGCACACAGCTTGTCCTTATCCCCTTGAAGCCTCCTCACCTCCTCCTCAGGTCTCACAATTAAAGCAGTTTAGTATTTTCAGCAAACTTGGAATAAAATGTTGATGAAGATCTTGAACAGTGTGTCTTAAACACCATCCCTTCTGATACCCTGTAGTCAAAGCCTGCCAGGCTGAGAATGGCCCCTTTATTTTTACTCGTTGCTTTTCAACTGATAACCAATTCTCCCCCAATTCCACATGCTCTAACCCTATTCAGTGTCTGTGCAGAATCTTGTAGAGAGCCTTCCAAAAATACAAATATGCCAGATTCAGTGCAGGAGTCAAAAGTGCTGGAGAAACTCAGAGGTCATGTAGTACTTGTTTGCTAAAGTCCTCCATTCGTCACATCTCCAAAGAACTCTCACAGATCTGTCAGATATGATTTTCCTTTCACATATCTTTGTTGGCTCCTGTTCAACCCTATTATTCTTTTCTTGTTGTTCTGTTATTGCAAACTTCCTCAAAGATTCTAGCATTTTTCCTTCCACTTTCATAAAGCTAATACGTCAACAGTTTCCTGCTTTATCTCTCATGCTTTTCTTGCATAATGAGGATTACATTTTCTGTCTTCAATCCACTAGAACACTTCTATAATCGATGGAAATTTGTAAATGATAACGAGTGTATTCATTATCTCTGAAGTCATCTCTTTCACATCTCCAGGAGCAAGATTAGCCTGGTGTTCCAGCTCATCAACCCTTCTACTGCTACTTTTTGACTAATGGTTAGTTTCTTCAGTTCCTCCACCTCACTAACCTTGATTTTGTAGTGCATCCCAGTAGTTTTGTCTGGCTATGTCCCTGCAATGAAGGAAGAGAACACAATATTGTTCTTAGAAAGAGAGATGTAATGAAGGATTTTGATTGACTACATTTACACAGAGAAACATATATAACTGGCAAGTGAATTCCCTCTTTCTGGGCATCAGCATGGACATTTCCTCCTCAGTTATTATTGTATGATGACATGGCCAAATGAGGCAAAAGAAGTTATTCGCAGGATTATAAGAAATTAATACACCATCCCGTTTTACAGTGATGGCCACAAACAGATATTGTGTCCTGATCTACACAGATGAAAGGCCAAAGCATTTAACATCTTTCCACTTGAGACATTCAACTGAGGACTCCCTTGCACTGTCAAGATGTCATGAAAGACTCTATGCCACATTTCAAAGAAAAGAGTCTCAGCAAAATTTTACCCCACAAACAGTATCTCTTAAATGGCTTATCTGGACACTGTTTGCCGATGCCTACTGTGTGCAAATTGGCTGCCAAATGCTCTACTTTTCAACAGTACCTCATCAGCCGCAAAGCACTTTGGTCAGTTCTACGGTCGTGAAAGCTCCAATATAAATACAGCTAAATCATTCTTTCTTTCCTGTTTGTGACATGCCTCCTGGGCCAGTAAGAACTCCCAGATAGAATGAGAGCTCAAAAACCTCATTGGATTTGAGCTTTTTGCACCCATTTTAAAAGTCTGCAAAGGGTATAGTACAACCCAATAACAAGAAGAGTATATCTTTATGTCTTAGTAATATATATTTGCCTCAAAAATTATTCAAATTATAACAAAACCTTGAATTACTTGAAAATCGTAAGTAACAAGAATACACATTTTTAAAATATCAATATCATTTAATAATTGCATTAAATTAGTTAAATCTTACTATTCCTTTAACAAGATTTGAATCTGATGAATATCAAGTTGCAACAATAACACAGTCCACATTTTATCACATGTATGGAGTAATTGTCAGGCTACCTTTTTATTCAGTGTAGTTCAATTTTGGGGAATAATGACGGGCAGTAGGATCCGTACTATTGAACTCATTTCATGTTAACTAGTCCATTACTGCAAAGCACTGTTGACCACCCAAACTATGTCTTTTCAGCTTTTGCATATCTAGAAATAAATGCTTTACAGAGTGGGCCATAACAGATTGCAGCTTCAAATTGCCACCTTTAGCCTGTAACATTGTGCTTGATATATGGATCTTTCATTGCTGTTAAGTAGGGTACAAGTATAACTTATTATAGAATTATTTACCAACACAAGAAGAACAGATTTCTTGGCCTTAAAGACACAGGTATTTCACTTCCATCTGACTTACATCACATTTGTTACAATAATTGCAATATACTAACTGAAAAAAATATTGGCAGGGGTTTTACTATGAAATACAGCTCATTCATTTATTGAATGGTATGGTTGAAGGAGCTCATTTGCAATCCATTACACATTTGTATTGCTTTTCATAATTATTTGAGATATTTTCCCCTTCATATAATGTTTTCCTGATTAGAAAGGTAGACAAGAATGCTATTACGAGACTTCTCCACTTTACCATCCTACTTTTTGAGGTATATGTTGGAATCTTAAACCAGACATTATTTGAACACAGAGGAGGTTGTAATTCTTACTTTTTGGCATGGACTGGGTCTGGATGCTCCAATCCTTACCAATATGACAAGCAGCAACCCCAGCAAAGAATGGACGGGTTTCGGCAAACTGTAAAAAGTCATGGAGTCATATAACATTAAAACAAGACCTGTACCCAGCAGGTCTATGCCAGCCATCAATTAGTTACTGTTTCTAATTTGTTTACCAGCAAATGGTCCATTATCTTCTATGCTTTGGCAATTCAAGTGCCCATCCAGATACTTCATAAATCTTGAGAGAGTACTCACTTCCACCTCCATTTAGGCAATGCTTTGCTGATGTCAAATGCCCCCAGATGACACACCTTTTCCTCAGATCCTTTCAAAACTTTCCACTCCTTACCTTAAATCTATGTCTTCAAAATTTGATGCAACTGATTTGGAGAAAGTTTCCTACTCTCTGCCCCCCATGAATGCAGTCTGTGCAAGGTACTTCCTCAAGACTCGAGCCCAGCAACCCAGGGAGACGGCTGAGTCTTATCTGGGACACTTGCGAGAGTTGGCCCGACTGTGTCTGGCTGAACCCGGGGTAGGTGCAGAGGAGGTTGAGAGGCTGATCCGAGACACCTTCGTCCGATGGCTACGCTTGAGGGCCATCCGGCAGAAGCTGCTGGAAGACAACATCTATGCCCTAACCAGGACTGTGGAAGTGGTCCAAACCCTGGAAGCAGCAGCCCTGCACGTCGAAGCCTTCGATTCCAGGTTCCCCCAGGTTCCCTCATGGCCCTCTCACACTGCAGCTGCAGCCCCAGGCTGAGCTGGGGAGGAGAAGGTTGCTGCGGCAGGTGCCCGGCGCCCCTGAAAGTACTGTGGGTCCTGGTCTGGGTCAGATCAACGATCGCACCAAAACTGCCCGGCTAGGAACCAGTATTGTTCCCGATGCGGTAAGAAAGGCCACTTTGCAAAAGTGTGCCTCTCTAAACCTGCTGGAAGCTCCGCGGCCCTCTATGACCTCCCCACCTCCCCCATGGACCCCCCCACGTTCCAGTGCCGGACAGCACCATTGTCCCCACGACGACTTCCGCCTTCCCCGATTTTGACCGCACAACATCCGGCCCTGCCAGCAACCGTTGCAGTGAGTGCCCCGAGCATCTGCACCAGCCCCCGCCCTCCCGGCACCGCTCGCTGAGAACTACAGCGATGTCATTTCCGGCTCACAGCGTGACGTCACTTCATGCTGATGTAACAATGTCACTGCTGCTGGCCGTAATTATGTCACTTCCCCAGGCACAGCGGACACAGCTGAGGAAGGAGACCAGCCACCCAGCGGCCCTCCATGTGCTGCCACCATCTTGGGCCAGGCAGCGCCCAACACTGAGGGCCCCGAACGACATTGAGAACGACGTGATCAACACAGGCGATGACCAGGCCGCCCTATCGATGCTCCCCATCCCTCTGGATAGCGACGACTCCAACTCCATGACGGTCCTGGCCGCCACCATGCTGACCAGGGACATCCCTCACGACCTTGGGCGCTCAATGGTGGACGTGCGAGTCAATGGGCAGGTATCAAAGTGCTTGTTCAACAGTGGCAGCGCCGAGAGCTTCATTCACCCAAGCGTGGCCCACTCCTTAAAGTTAAATGTCCATCCCACCTCCTGCTCGATCGCCCTCGCTGCCAAGGATAAGACTGTTAGTACCCTCGGGTGCTGCTCAGTCGATATAACGGTGGGAGGGGAGACTTACACAGGATTCAGGCTCCTGGTCATGCTCAAACTCTGCGCACCACTCCTCCTGGGCCTAGATTTCCAGTGCCACCTGCAGAGTGTCAACCTTGCCTTCGGGGGACCCCAACCTCCACTCACATTACACAGCATGCCTACCTACCAGCCCCGGCCAACCTGCAGCCTCTCCACACTGTGCATCACCCCACTGGCAATCTTTCCACATCTTTCGCTAAGCTACAAGCTGATCACCACCAGAAGTAGGCGCTATTGCACCACAGACAGGGACTTCATCAAGGCAGATGTGTGATGACTCCTGGTGGAAGGTGTTAAAGAGCCCAGTAAGCAGCCCTTGGAGTGCCCAAGTCCTGGTGGTCAAAGGGGGAAGTAAGCCGAGGATGGTTGTGGATTACAGCCAGACCATCAACCGGTACACCCAGCTGGATGCCTACCCCCTGCTGAGGATCGCCGACATGGTCAATGAGATAGCCCGCTACCAGGTTTTCTCCACAATTGACCTGAAGTCGGCATATCACTAAAACCCTAACCACCCGAAGGCCTGTACCAGTTCCACCGAGTTCTTTTTGGGGTAACGAATGGGGTCTCCGTCTTCCAGAGAGAGATGGATCACATGGTAGAGCGGCACAAGCTGAAGGTGATGTTCCCATATCTGGATAATGTCACTATCTGCTGCCATGACCAGCAGGACCACGATGCTAACCTGGAAAAATTCCTCTAGACGGCTGCGGAGCTGAACCTCACTTACTACAAGGTGAAGTGTGTGTTCAACACCACCCACCTCGCCATCCAGGGGTACATTGTGGCCCATGGAGTCGTCGGCCCAGATCCGGAAAGGATGCGCCCATTAATGGAGTTACCCCTCTCCCCCACGCTAAAGGTCCTCTACAGTTGCCTAGGCCTGTTCTCTTATTACTTGCAGTCGGTCCCTTGATTCTCGGACAAGGTCCGCCCACTGGCCCAAGCCACAACTTTTCCACTCCCACCTGAGGCGCAGGCAACCTTCACTCACATCAGGCAAGATATTGCAGATGCCACGATGCAGGTTGTGGATGAGGACTCCCCCTTCCAGGTGGAGAGTGATGCCTCCAAGGTGGCCCTTGCTGCTACCCTCAACCAAGGGGGGGCATTCCATCACCTTCTTCTCCAGGACCCCTCACGAACATCTGTTCTCATTTTCCAGGAGGTCGGTGATTGGAATGTCACTCCCACCATGGCTTACGCCCCCGGGACCGGTGCTTCTGCGTAAGCATGTACGGACACACAAGGCTGAAGCCCTGGTAGAGCAGGTTTTCCTCCTTCATGCAAATCATAACTACACTTATGTTAGGTTCAACAGTGGCAGGGAGGACACCGTCTCAACCAGGGACTAGGCACCAGCAGGAGCACCCACCACACCACGCCAACCTCCAACTCAGGACGACACTGACTGGGCATACATCCTCATACCCAGGCAATATGGGGCACGCTGGGCCTCCTTAACCAACAGGGGCCCGCTTCAGCCTTAGGAGAAGCACCCGCCCTCCCACCCATCCAATGCGACCCACATACATCGACCCCAGCCACCATCCGGCCACCCCTCCGCGCGGCACCAGACCAACCACACACAACCCTGCCGTCAGACCCCCCACTTCCCCTCTGACCAGTGACCAGGAGCCAGTCCTACGATGGTCACAGAGACCCCGGGAGCCGCCAGATCATTTCAACCTGTAAATATTGTATGTACATAGTGGGTGTGATTCCTTGTT
This sequence comes from Narcine bancroftii, assembly GCF_036971445.1. Taxonomy (NCBI): domain Eukaryota; kingdom Metazoa; phylum Chordata; class Chondrichthyes; order Torpediniformes; family Narcinidae; genus Narcine; species Narcine bancroftii. Next base: position 205,740,693 of record NC_091474.1, read on the forward strand.
ACTGCCCCCCCCCCCACCTCTGGGACAATTTTAAAGAAGGGGTGAATGTGGTGGTACACCACCAGCCTACTGCAGGGGGCAACCTCTGTACCTGCAGGAATGTAAAGGGACAGGACAACACCTGGCTGGCTGTCAATCAGTCGGCCTGAATGGATCAAGCCCCACCCGGATGGGTGTCAATCACCCTCTTGGATATAAGCCTGCACTGGCCTCCTGAGGCCTCACTCAGAGTTGCTGCAGCCACAGCCAGCCTGGCTCTGTGGAAGTCTTTGTGGATTAAAGCCTATTGTACAGTCTTTATCTTTGTGTGTGTCTGATTCTGGCTAACAGTGCACCACCATACATATTCCCAAGTTTGAAATGCAATAGGATTATAATATAAGACAGACCTTCACAGATTTTAAAATGGCAATATCTTTTCAGGGCATTGTAAGTTTCTCAACAATTTCCAAAACTGAAGACTGAACCTCAGAATCTGCTTTGGTGCAAAATGTTACATCAGTAGCAATTAAACAGTGGGGACAGCAAATTTCACTAATGTGGTACAGTATTCACCACATAATTCTTGACAGTAATAAAACTGCTGGGAGGCAAACATGAACTTTGAGTGCTAATGCATTTAAATTGTGCATGATGTCAATTAAGGGGCCAGGGACTTGCACATTGCTGCAGTAATATGGAACAGGCATTAAAGGAGCCAAAGCTAGAGTATTCATTTCAACATAAACAGATTCACTTTTTACCCACTATAAGTTTTGATCACCACAGAGATCATTTTCAACAGACTTGGTAGCAGAGAGCCAACAAGCACTGGAGAGGGCTGCCTGTAATATTGCACAGCACATGTGCCAGATTGTCAAGTGCTGCAGATCTCCCACAGCAAACACAGCTGCTTGGTAATGACAGCCGAGATCCAACTACGGACCCTAGGATTTAACGGGGAACAATTCACTGTGCTGGGCATTCATGAAGATCTTGTCACAATGTAGAACATTTGTACAGTTTTATTCGGGGCACTCAATGATACTCCAGCCTTCATTTTGATTAGGGATGCATTTTAGGCAATGTCAGATGAGAAGCTGAAGAAAATGTGTCTGAGAAGCTGAAATGAATTGCACAGGAAGGAGATGCATTTAGAGTACAAATGAGAATTAGTCAGTTGGGCTGAACAGCCTGTTTGATTCTCTGTTGCAAATCCTATGTGATTAGTAGATGGATCAAAAAAGTGAACTTATTTTATGGGTCCAATATTTTGATGAACTTTGTGATTGAAAAAAGGAACCTGAGGCAGCAGAGCAGTTCTACCGATTTGTCAGATTTTTCAAAACCCAGATCATTAATTGTATACATTTCCCACTCAATCCTCTATCAACCAAGTGGATTTAATAGGTGCTGCTATGTACCTCCCATACAATATATCTGATCAAATAGCTTTAACCTTTGCACATGGATCCCTATTATATAAGCAGCCACCATCACAGAGTTGAGTAATGCCTGCTTCCTTGCAAGCTGTCAGGTTTATCTTGTATCAATGTTACTTAAGTGGAAAGGAAGGACAGCAAAATTGATGCCAAGGTGATCAAGGCTACTCTCTGGAGCAACAGCTCAGGACTCTCTTGCATGACATCTTCCTGCTATCTGCTGCTCATGTTTGAATCGTATGTAGAGGCAGCCGTCTGGTCCAACTTCTTACCCTGGGTAACTCCCGTAATCACTGTCAGCTGCATTCCCACAACTTTCCTTGAAATGAGGCCTCTGCATATATTTACATGGAATTAACAAAGTCACATAATTACATAGGGCTTGATCTTGTCCCTGGGGCACATTCCATTGTGAAGAATGAAGTTAAGAACAGGAAACTCAGAAGAAGAAGCTTCTTGAATGTTCTATCATTTGCAGGTCAACTTTTTATTTTATTTCATAAAATCATACTGTGCAGAAACAGGCCAGAGTCCATATGAGCCATCAAACACCTGTTTTACACTAATAGAACATTACCACACAGAAACAGGCCTCGTCATCCCTTTTAGTTTGCACTGAGCCTTTTTTTTGCCTTGTCCCACTGACCTACACCCAGTTCATAGCCCTCCATACAAATTCCTCTTAAATTTTAACATTGAGCCCACATTCAACACCTCAGCTGGAAGCTCATTCCACACTCCCACCACACTCTGTGTAAACAATTCCCCCTCATGTTCCCCTTAAACTTTTCCCCTTTCACACTTAACCCATGCCCTCTGGTTTGTATCTCACCTACCCTCAGTGGAAAAAGCCTATCTACATTTTCTCTGTCTAACCCCTTATAATTTTAAATACCTCTATCAAATCTCCCCTCATTCTTCTACGCTCCAGGAAATAAATACCTAACCTGTTTTACTTTCCCTGCAACTCAGTTCATCCTAGTAAATCTTCTCTGCATTCTTTCTAACTTATTGGTATCTTTCCTGTAGTTAGGTGATCAAAACTACACATAATACTCCAAATTTGGCCTCAACAATGTCTTATACAACATTAACATAACACTCCAACTCCTCTAATCAGTACATTGTTATCTTTCTCTTTCTTTGGCTTGGCTTCGCGGACGAAGATTTATGGAGGGGGTAAATGTCCACGTCAGCTGCAGGCTCGTTTGTGGCTGACAAGTCCGATGCGGGACAGGCAGACACGGGTGCAGCGGTTGCAGGGGAAAATTGGTTGTTGGGGTTGGGTGTTGGGTTTTTCCTCCTTTGCCTTTTGTCAGTGAGGTGGGCTCTGCGGTCTTCTTCAAAGGAGGTTGCTGCCCGCCAAACTGTGAGGCGCCAAGATGCACGGTTTGAGGCGATATCAGCCCACTGGCTGTGGTCAATGTGGCAGGCACCAAGAGATTTCTTTAGGCAGTCCTTGTACCTTTTCTTTGGTGCATCTCTGTCACGGTGGCCAGTGGAGAGCTCGCATGTAACACGATCTTGGGAAGGCGATGGTCCTCCATTCTGGAGACGTGACCCACCCAGCGCAGCTGGATCTTCAGCAGCGTGGACTCGATGCTGTCGACCTCTGCCATCTCGAGTACTTCAACGTTAGGGATGAAAGCGCTCCAATGAATGTTGAGGATGGAGCGGAGACAACGCTGGTGGAAGCATTCTAGGAGCCGTAGGTGATGCCGGTAGAGGACCCATGATTCGGAGCCGAACAGGAGTGTGGGTATGACAACGGCTCTGTATACACTTATCTTTGTGATGTTTTTCAGTTGGTTGTTTTTCCAGACTCTTTTGTGTAGTCTTCCAAAGGCGCTATTTGCCTTGGCGAGTCTGTTATCTATCTCGTTGTCGATCCTTGCATCTGATGAAATGGTGCAGCCGAGATAGGTAAACTGGTTGACCGTTTTGAGTTTTGTGTGCCCGATGGAGATGTGGGGGGGCTGGTAGTCATGGTGGGGAGCTGGCTGATGGAGGACCTCAGTTTTCTTCAGGCTGACTTCCAGGCCAAACATTTTGACAGTTTCCGCAAAACAGGACGTCAAGCGCTGAAGAGCTGGCTCTGAATGGGCAACTAAAGCGGCATCATCTGCAAAGAGTAGTTCACGGACAAGTTTCTCTTGTGTCTTGGTGTGAGCTTGCAGGCGCCTCAGATTGAAGAGACTGCCATCCGTGCAGTACCGGATGTAAACAGCGTCTTCATTGTTGAGGTCTTTCATGGCTTGGTTCAGCATCATGCTGAAGAAGATTGAAAAGAGGGTTGGTGCGAGAACACAGCCTTGCTTCACGCCATTGTTAATGGAGAAGGGTTCAGAGAGCTCATTGCTGTATCTGACCCGACCTTGTTGGTTTTCGTGCAGTTGGATAATCATGTTGAGGAACTTTGGGGGGCATCCGATGCGCTCAAGTATTTGCCAAAGCCCTTTCCTGCTCACGGTGTCGAAGGCTTTGGTGAGGTCAACAAAGGTGATGTAGAGTCCTTTGTTTTGTTCTCTGCACTTTTTTTGGAGCTGTCTGAGGGCAAAGACCATGTCAGTAGTTCCTCTGTTTGCGCGAAAGCCGCACTGTGATTCTGGGAGAATATTCTCGGCGACACTAGGTATTATTCTATTTAGGAGAATCCTAGCGAAGATTTTGCCTGCAATGGAGAGCAGCGTGATTCCCCTGTAGTTTGAGCAGTCTGATTTCTCGCCTTTGTTTTTGTACAGGGTGATGATGGTGGCATCACGAAGGTCCTGAGGCAGTTTTCCTTGGTCCCAACAAAGCTTGAAAAACTTATGCAGTTTGACATGCAGAGTTTTGCCGCCAGCCTTCCAGACTTCTGGGGGGATTCCATCCATACCTGCTGCTTTGCCACTTTTCAGTTGTTCGATTGCCTTATATGTCTCATCCTGGGTGAGGACCTCATCCAGTTCTAGCCTTAGGGGCTGTTGAGGGAGCTGGAGCAGGGCGGAATCTTGGACTGAGCGGTTGGCACTGAAAAGAGATTGGAAGTGTTCTGACCATCGGCTGAGGATGGAGATCTTGTCGCTGAGGAGGACTTTGCCGTCTGAGTTGCGCAGCGGGCTTTGGACTTGGGGTGAGGGGCCATACACAGCCTTTAGAGCCTTGTAGAAACCCCTGAAGTCGCCAATGTCCGCGCTGAGCTGGGTTCGCTTGGCGAGGCTAGTCCACCACTCATTTTGGATCTCCCAGAGTTTGCGCTGAAGATGGCTGCATGCACGACGGAAGGCTTGTTTCTTCTTTGGACAGGACGGCTTTGTAAGGTGAGCCTGGTGGGCAGCTCGCTTCTTTGCCAGCAGCTCCTGGATTTCCTGGCTGTTTTCATCGAACCAGTCCTTGTTTTTCCTGGAGGAGAAGCCCAGTACCTCTTCAGTGGATTGCAGCAAGGTAGTCTTCAACTGATCCCAGAGGGTTTCAGGGGACGGGTCCGTGAGGCGGATTGCATCGTCGAGCTTTGCTTTGAGGTTTGCCTAGAAGTTTCCTCTCGCTTTGTCTGACCGCAGGTTTCCAACATTGAACCTCTTTCTGGGGTCTTTACTGTTCCTGGGCTTTGGATGAAGTGAAGGTTGAGCTTGCAGCGAACCAGCCGGTGGTCAGTGTGGCATTCCACGCTGGGCATGACCCTGGTGTGGAGAACATCTCGTTTGTCACTTTCTCGCACCAGGATGTAGTCCAGGAGGTGCCAGTGTTTGGATCGGGGATGCATCCAGGTAGTCTTAAGGCTGTCCCTCTGCTGAAAAAGGGTGTTTGTAATGACAAGCCGCTGTTCTGCGCAGAGCTCCAACAGGAGGCGCCCATTGTCGTTGCACTTGCCGACGCCGTGCTTGCCCAGGATTCCTGGCCAGGTTTCTGAGTCTTTGCCGACGCGAGCGTTGAAGTCGCCAAGGATGACAACCTTGTCGGCTGTAGGGGTGCGTTGGATGAGGTTGCGCAGGTCAGTGTAGAACTTGTCCTTTTCTGCTGGTTCCGCCTGGAGGGTTGGAGCATAGACACTGATGAGGGTGATGCGACGCTTGTTTTGAAGGGGGAGTCACATGGACATGATTCGGTCCGAGTGGCCTGTCGGAAGGTTTTTGAGTTTGGAGGCAATGAAGTTCTTGACCATGAAGCCTACACCAGATAGGCGTCGTTCATCCAAAGGCTTGCCAGACCAGTAGAGTGTGTAGCTCGCGCCGCGTTCTTGGAGACTGCCTACATCGGCCAGGCGGACTTCACTGAGAGCGGCTATGTCGATGTCAAGTCTGAGGAGTTCATGTGCAATGAGGGCAGACCGACGTTCAGGTCGGAGGCTGTCAGCCTTGTCTAGCATGGTTCTGATGTTCCAGCATGCTAGCTTGAGTTTGTGAGCATCTTTTGAGGGGGAGGACGTGGAGGGGGAGGTCGTGGACCTGTCCTCGGGCCTGCGCAAAGGAGCTTTTAGGTGGAGTGCAGTGTGCGCAGTACTGGCCCCACCCTTTACACCCATGGTTCGTGTGCCGTGGCCAAGTAAGCTGGGACGTGGCAGCGAGGTCCTTGGGTCGTAGGTTTTATATCGGAGTGGCCTCTCGCCAATATACCAAAAGCTCTCTTTATAACCCTATCAAACTGTGATGCCACCTTATGAGAATTATGTATCTGTATTCCCAAATCCCTCTGTTCTACCGCAATCCTCAGTGCCCCAACATTCATTGTGTACGTCCTTTCTTGGTTTGTTCTTCCAAAATGCAACATTTCACACTTCAGTCAATTTTTCCAGTTGGTCCAGATCCCTCTGCAAGCTTTGAAAACATTTTTCGCTGTCCACAACACCTCCAATCTTAGTGTTATCTGCAAACTTGCCTATCCAATTTGCCACATTATCATCCAGATCATTGATATAGATTACAAACCACAATGGTCCCAGCACTGATCCCTGAGGCACACTACTGGTCACAGGCCTCCAGTCTGAGAAGCAATCATCCATCACTACTCTCTGACATCTCCCATCCCACCAATGTTGAATCCAGTTCATTACTTCTCCATGAATACCTAGCGTCTGAACCATTCTGACTAACTGCCCATGTGGGACCTTGTCAAAGCCCTTACTAACTTCCATGTAGACAACATCCACAGCCTTTTCTTCATCAACTTTCCTAATCTTAAGCTAACCCCATTTTTAAACAGCACTGCACAGTCGAAGGCTTCTGGCCCATGAAACCCATGCTACCCAATTACAGCTGATTAATCTAGCAGCACCATATATTTTGGAGAGTGAGAGGAAATTGGAGCACAAATAGAAAACCCTCACAGGTCTCTGGGAGAACATGTAAACTCATCTCAGACAGCATCAGATTCAAACCCAGATCATTGATGCTGTAGTAGCATTGAGCTAACCACAAGACTAACATGCACCTCCAACCATTCTCCTCATGTTCTTATCAATTACCCTCAAATTATATCTTTCATTCCATCCTCTGACCCCAATTTGTACTCCATTAAGCAACCAAAGACTCGGCATATCATTCAGATGGTGTTTTCTTTTCTTCTGCCTGGATTGTAACCTAAAGTACCAGATTGCTCATATTTGGAACAACCTCTAGAAATGCGATCTGCACAGCCACACAGACAAGAGAGAAAACCTGCTCTATTCCGATACAGAGCTTTGTCAGCATTTTCATTTCTGAAGGGTTATGCATTTGAAGCCCCCTCGCTTTTGTTTTTCCACATCTTGCACCAGTTTTCATTAGGTCTGTCCCTTCTTATTTTATTGAAAAATTTGTTCAGACATTTGTTTTTAAAGAGGCATGGGTTAAGCATGAAAGCTGAAATGTTCAAAAGGAATTTAAGGGGGAACTACTTCCTGCAGAGAATGGTGAGAGTGGAGAATGAGCAGCCAGTTGAAGTGGTGAATGTGGACTCCTATTTTGATATTTTATTAAAATTTGGATAGGTACATAGATGGGAGGAATATGGAGGGCTATGGTCTGAGTGCAGATCAATAGGAGAAGGCATTAGTTGGCACAAACTTGATGTGCTGTAGTGTTCTGTGGTTCAATTGTTATACCCATCTAAACTTCTTATCAATGTCAGTTAGATTTCCTACTCTGATGTCATTCACATTTGTTGATGTTTTGTCCTATGCATCTAAATTGGGAACATTTATAAATGAAAGCAGCTCTGCTTTTCATCATTATGCTTTCTCAAGACTTCATCAATCAAAAACACGTCTATATTTTGCAATAATCCTGAAACCCAAGACAACCACCACTTCTCTCCATTTTCTCTTCCTGGTCAGACTCTTTCAATTCAGTCAGTTGTTACTTGATCTAGCTAAGAATTTTTTTTTAACTTAGAAATACAACACGGAAACAGGCCCTTTCAGCCCATGAGCCCACGCCACCCATTTACACCCAACTGACCAAACTTCTAGTACATTTTTTTGAACGGTGGAAGGAAACTGGTGTACCCGGAAGAAACCCACGCAGACATGGGGAGAATGTATTAACACCTTATGGACAGCACTAGATTTGAACCCTGGTCGCTGGTGCTGTAACAGTATTGTGCTAACATGCCGTCCAACTGGAAAGAGCAAAGCCAACTATGAACTTAATTCTTGAATCTATAAAGTGAACAGAATCTTTCCCAGTCCTGGTGTGATGTTTGTAATAATGCTAAAAATACCAAGGTCAGGCCATATCTGTTGGATGAGGAACATTTCAGTTAATAGACCCATCATTGGAATTGGAAAAAAAGAGAAAAAAAGCCCAGTTAAGCTGCAGGGAGGGTGGGAGAGGGACTTCTCTGTAAAAAAGATACAATATGTTCCTTAATATAGCTAATGAATGTAGGTTGTTTCAGTAACATTGCATTAAATCTCCATCGATAAGTCATCTCCATAGCTTCGGATCCAACACAAGATATAAGTAACATAGAATGATCAGACACAATCCTACTCTTATATTCAGTCTGAGTAATCTGAGCCTGGAGATGTGCCGATTCTACAAACAAATCAATTCTAGAAAAAGAATTGCGTCATGATGAATAAAAAGAAAAATCTTTTTCTGTCAGATTTAATCTTCTCCAAATTTCAACCAAATTCAAATCTTTCATCAAAGCTGCCATTTTTACAGCCATCTTAGATTTCTTTACACTTTTTGGAGATTTATCCAATAACAGATTCAAATCACAATTAAAATCTCCTCCAATTAAAATATTTTCATTAGCCTGATTCAAAGTCAAAAAATATGAGATATAAACCATTCGTCATCTACGTTAGGTGCATAAACATTCAGCAGCGTCCACAATTCAGCAAAAATTTTACAATTCACCATCAAAAGTCTGCTGGCTGTCTCAGAGAATGATTCCAATTCAAATGGTATCTTTTTATGTACCAAAATTGCCACTCCTCTCATCTTAGAATTAAAAGAAGAAGCAATAACATGACCAACCCAATCCCTTTTCAAATTCATATGTTCTCTTTCAGTCAAGTGTGTTTCCTGTAAAACACAATATCGACCTTCATCTTTTTAACATAGGCCAGTGCTCGCTTTCATTTAATCGGATTATTAAGACCCTGGACATTAAAAGCTGCAAAATTCAAATTAGCCATATTTTACTAAAAAAAGGTCACCTCACACAGCCAATACAAATATAAAAAATGAAGCTTGCCTTGCGTAGATAAAAAAAATTCCCTTCTAAAACTACACACAAAAGAAAGCCCCTCAAATAAAAACAGAATAAAATATATATAAAAAATCTCCCCAAAACTACAACAAATGTAGTAACTCCCCAATTAGCTGGGTGTTGAGAATACCACAAGTGGCAGATGACTTTCGAAAGTATCAGAGTCATCCACCCGACCCCACCCCCTGCCCAGCTGAACTTATTTAGAGATTAATCATCCTGTTCAAGTTCATCCTACTGGCTCCAGTCCAGACAAAGATTGTTCCGGATCCTCAATATCAAGCAAACTTTACGTCATTTCCTCCTTCTTCCCATTCCCATTCCTCTTATCAGATATGGTAAGTAGGCCTCAATTCTTCGGCACTTTTAAAAGGCAGTTTATTTTGTAATTGAGTTTTAGCTTTCTTCACATTTGCAACCATTTGTGTATCTTTTATCTTCAAATATCTTCAGGAACTTTTTCCAAGTTTTCCAGACTTTGTAATTTGGGCATTAAATAGTTCAGCTGGGGAGAGGTGGTTTTGCACGTCTTCTCCCTCCGCCATTTCACCACGCCCCTCGGGAAAGGGACTTCTCTCTGATAGAGTAAAATTATCGTCGCCACGGAGATGAACTGTAAACAAGGTTACCTGGTCAATGAGTGATGAAAGCATTTCAATAGTGAGAACATGGATAAAGAAGGATACACTGAAGAATGTCTAAGTTATCAAATGGAGAGCAGGAAGATATGCATGGCAGGTAGGTTGGGCATGGCATAAGAACTTGATAAATAAGAGCAGGAGTAGGCCATCTGATCGACTGAGCCTGATCCGCCGTTTAACATGATAATAATTGATCTGGGCATAGACTCAACTCCACTTAACTGCTTTTTCTCCACAATGTTTAACTCTCCCATTTATCCAACTGTGTCTTAAATCTATTTAATAATGCAGCCTATACTACTTCCATGGGCACAAAATCCCACAGATTTACTTCTCTCTGGGAGAAGCAATTCCTCCTTATCTCTGTCTTAAATGTCCTCATGTCTTTAACTTTCAGAGAAAGAAAATGACAAGTAGAGATGAAAAGAAGTTGCGCACATAAAAAGATGGATGAGTGATGCATATTAATCAAGTTACCTGAAGTCACCTGAAGTTATAGAATTCAATATCAAGTCCAGAAGACTGTGGTGTGCCTCAGTGAAAATGAGGTGCTGTTCTCAAGTTTGCGTTGGGCTTCATTTTAAAATGATAGGAGACCACAGATCAATAGCTCAAAGTGGATGCAGAATTAAAGTGACAGGCCACAGAAAGCTTTCCCTGCAGACTGAACACAGGTGCTCCACAAAGCAGATACCCAATCTTACTTCAATGTAGATGGTGTTGTGAACGTCAAATGCAGATCACTAGACTGGAAGATTACAAGTGAATTGCTGAACCACCTGGAAAGGCTGTTTTGGGCCTTGTTAGCAATTGATGAGAGAAAAATGTATCAGCCTTGAGGTGGAAGCTGCATTAAAGCCTTTGAAAGTATTGTGTCCACCAATGTTTGTCTCTTGATCATCGAGGACTTTAATTGCTTCATCACTGGCATTCGTGCCTTCACTTGTTCAGACACCAAGATCTGGAACACCCCCTGCAGATCTCTCTGCCCTCTATTTCTCCCACCTCTCTTAGATACAGAATTAAAGCCACCTCTTTGCCCAAGCATTTAGCTTGTAACATTATGCTTCATTAAAGGTATATGGAAGATCTTGTGCAAGTTGTGGGATGTGGATCTAAATATTGGTTGGGTGGTAATTGTGCAAGGATTTTGGGAGCGTCCTCTCAAATCTTTACTAAAATATATAGCACTATACCCAAAATTTAGAATGCCTGTCATCACTCCTTTCTTCCATGGTTAGTTCCATGGTTAATTCCAGCAATAAGAAACAATGGTCAACTATCTCCCTTTAAAAAGGCACACCTATGGGTTAAATCACCACTGCCATCTTTAGTTGGTCCAGGAAATGCCCAAAATTGCCTCCATGAATGTGTGGTAATCCATTAAATCAGTGGTTTTCAAACATTTTCTTTCCATTCACATACCACATTAAGTATTCCCTATGCCATAGGTGCTCTATGATTAGTAAGGGATTGCTTAAGGTGGTAAGTGCGTGGAAAGAAAAACATTTGAAAACCACTGTTTTAATTGTACCTAATTAACTCATTACGTGCATGCTTTCATTAACTCCAAAGAAAATGGGCCAATGACCATTTTTCTCAAGCAAAATATTTCAGTAACGATTGGGTCAAGAGTAGTGGTTCTCAACATTTTTTTCCCCACTTACAAACCACCTTAAGTAATCCCTTACTTATCAAAGAGCACCTATGACAGGGGTGTCAAACTCAAATTCACAGAGGGCCAAAATTAAAAACTTGGACTAAGTTGTGGGCCAAATTAAATATTTATTGAAAATTTTCAACAACATTTGCATGTTTTCTCTTCTTTCAACATATGGAATGTTAAACTTTTTCTTATTAAAATAAATGTTTAATAATAGTTTTGGTTAAACTCTTTCCAGAAGAAGCATTAACAAATGAGAAATAAAATATTCAATAAATAATATTTCTCTATAGCCTTTAATCTCCTTTTAAATGTATTTTTTTCACAAGCCAACAAGTCAAAAAAATAACAACTTGGTTCAATGAAAATCCAATCTTTCAACTATGAACAGTCCAAAGTTAACCAAAGAAAATATTAATCCAAGCTTAGCTTGCTCCATTGTGATTTACTCTGATGCACCTGGGTCTAAACTAGATACTTGGCATCTCTTCTTAGATGCAAGTTCATCAAACTCTGGGGTCAAAGTTTGCCTCCCACCTGTCTTGAAAGGTCCTGTTTTCTGTCTTTCGTTTGGCCATTTTTCGTAAGGGGTTTATTACGTGTGAGTTGGGCGACAGGTCACAGATGCTAATGAAAGTAAAGAGAGGAGGTGGGGGCGATTAGCGGGCTGACGGGCCGGCGCCAACGCATTTGCAAAGCATTCTGGGATTTGTAGTATTAGCTGTGCATGCGCTATACTGGTGCGGCGGCCAGCGGGCCAGCTCTAATACATATTTGATATGATCTTGCGGGCCAAATATAATTATATCACAGGCCAAATTTGGCCCGCGGGCCTGAGTTTGACATGTGTGACCTATGACATAGGGATTACCTAAGGTTATATATGAGTGCAAAGAAAAAGTTTGAAAACAACTGCATTAAATGTATGTGGTGCTTTTGGATGCTCCAATCATAGTAAAGAGAATTTTGGCTGTAATTTGCACATATTTTCCCATGCAAATCAATTTCTCCTCCTTTTTCACCACCAGGTCCAATAACATCAACTTGTATTTTTATATTTCCCTCATAGTAGCACAGCCAAAGGAAATTAAAGGAGTATTTTCAAAGAAAAACAAGGACATTTTAAATAAAATTCTTGGAATGTGCTACCTGCCAACATTTCTTTATTTGCATGTTTCATTTATTTCTGAGAATCCCTGCAATATTTTTAAAGCAGAATACATGTGAGATAGTTGTAACTCAAAAGTCAAGAATCTTTAGGAGGTGCTCCTGAGAAATTTTCACACAACAATCTCATCAAATTTGATAATTAGCCTCCCCAAAAAAATAAAATGTTTCTATCACTGCAGATTACATTCAATGAATAAATCTTGAGATTCTTTGATAAGTGTTTCATAGACTTCTCCTGGGAAAAATTATAATCTGAATTTTGGGAATCCTGGGATTTGATTTGGAAAGTTTCCTGAATTCCAAACATTTTGAAAACACTATGTCTATCACACAAATTTATATTCACTGTCCCAGAATTTTTCTCAGTTTGTAAAGTCTGAGTATGTTTTAAGGTTATGTTTAGTGAAAGATAATTGTTTGGTATTATTCAATAAGATTAAACTACTATTATCGGGATGTTCACCCTTATCTATTAATTTGATTAAAATTAACATTTTGCCTAAATTTCTGTATCCTTTTTAAGTGTTATCTATTTTTATTCCTAATCCTTTTTTTTATATAGCTCATTACTTTTGTTTATTGCTACTTACATATGGCAGGGGAAACAGCCACATATAAATAAAGCTCATCTTCAAAAGACTGAAAGGAATGGAGGATTATCACTTCTAGATTTTAAATTTTATTATTGGGTGATCAATATACATAATTTACTTATTATTACATTTGGATAAGTCACTGAATCGTCCCTCTTGAGTAGAAATAGAACTAAAATTTTCCAAATAAACTTCTATGTTGGCAATTTTAGGAATATTTTTACCATTTTCCTTGTCTAAATTGACACATAATCCATTAATGAGAAGTAGGTTGAGAATATGGGCTCAATTTAAAAAATTCTTTGGGTTTAATAGTCTTTCTCTAGTTAGTCCCATTATAGATAATCACCTTTTTTCAGCCATCTCTGCTGGACGTAGGTTTCAAGGAATGGTGTAGATTAGATATCCAAAGTTATAAAGATCTTTTTATTTGAGATAATTTTGGTCTTTTTAATAATTATCCACCAAATTTAATCTTTCTAACAGACATTTGTTTTAGATATTTATGTTCAACATTTTGTTCAATCAAGCTGAATGATTTTCCTCGTATCTGAAATACTAATATTTTTTATACACTTTTTAACTTAATTTTTTTTCATGGTGGTTTAATATCATATATTTATAATGACTCATTGGATTTAAGGTCAGCCTCAAAGAATGTGATTATGAACGATTGGGAATGAGATTTGTATTTAACATATTCAGATGAAGATTGGTACTCTCCTCTCAGCTTGATTAATTTATCATTTTGAGTAAGGCAATATTATTACAATTTATGGTGGTACATAGAACACACATGTCCAAAATTAAATTAGCTGTTTTTTTTTATGCAGATATTGATCCACTATGTGAGATGTGTAAAAATATTGAAGCTTTACTGATCCAAATGTTTTGGGAGTGCACAAATTTAGAGAGATTTTGGAAAGGCATTTTTCAAACTTTATCAACAATTTTTAAGATTAAAATAGAACCATGTCTGTTAATTGCTTTGTTTAGTTTTTCACATGAGACAGATATATCTGTGTCTGCATCTCAGGATGCACGCTGATAGCCAGATGAGCAATTTTATTGAAATGGAAAGATGACTCTTCACTTACCCATAGACAAGGTTACATGGTGTAATGTCATATTTAAACTTGGAGAAAATTAGATACAACACTAAAGAGAGAAAGTTTCAATTTGAAAGATGTGGGGCCATTCATAGAACACTGTTATGATTGGAAGAATTAAGAATTTTGGATATTCCAGAGGTTCTTTCTGATGTCTGGAGGTCACTATCTGATCCACAATTTCCCTTTTCTTTTACAAAGGTCACATTGATTAGAGGGCGTGGGGGGAGGGCAGAGTAGATTAGATTAAGTTTTTAGGTTTTTTTTGCTTTTTCTTTTTTATCAATTTTTACCTGGATTCATTTGGCAAATATGGGTCTCAACATGGTTATCATGGGTTAATTCAATAACTTGTTTCTCATCTGGAACTGTATAATGTAGCTCCATCAATTTTTTTTGTACTTTAAAGTAAATGAAATGACTTGTTACGTGTTTTCCTTAAAATTTTGTATGCAAGTTTATATGTTAAACGCTATAAAAATATTTTAAAAAGAAAGAACGCTATATTATATTTACAAACAATTTGTTTGATCTTAGAAACAGAGGCAGGCTTTTAAAACATCTCTCTTTGTGACTGATGTCATGAAAAGATGAACCTTGCGTAGGAAACTTAAATCAAACTGGCGGCACAACAAAAGAGAAAAGGAAATTACAATGTTATTTCCTACTCACCACCTCATCCCTGATTATTGATAAGTATTGGCACTGACATTCTGATAATGGGATGTGGCACACGAGAGATGTGCTTCCTCATTTCTAAGGCAATCTGTGTAATCATGTTTCAGCATATAAATCCTGAGGGACATAAGTAAGGATACATATCATAGTCTTCCTTTGCCACTTTTTCTTGTAGACTTTAGGTGCTGTAGGTCAGCACTGGGACGAATATGCAGCATCTGGACAGCTCAGGATGAGGGGGCCTCTTCATTAGCATGGACGCCTCCGGTTTCAAAGTATTTTGTTCTTTTCAAGTACACATGGAGTCAAGGAAATTGTGCTTTAACTGCTGGTTATTTCCTGTTACATTCAATGTTCCAAACATGAGAAAGTAAGGTGGCGTTAACTCAGAACAAACTACCAGTTCAATTTAAAGTATAAAATGGGGCCAATGGATCAGAGGGGAGAATCAAGAATGCAGAGCAGATCTTATAAAGCAATTTTATTTCAAGGGACAGTGCTGTCTTGTTGCAGAATTCAATGGGGAGAGGCAGTGGGTGGCAGCCAACTTGAGCTTTAAAGAATATTCATTCATTGATCATATAGCAGCAGGCTGATACACAGCCTCGGCTTATAAGTTTTCCCCTTAAAATATTTGATTGAGGACAATTGCTTACACATTTATTAGAGGAAAGTCTTGACAGCTGTAATGCTAAGTGGTGGCTATTATTTGAGACACGATTTTAGGACATGCACCTAATGATGATTTTGATGCTCAATCTATTTTTTATACTATCAGACAAAGTCGATCAATCCATTGCTCCCAGACATTGCTGGTACATGCAAGCAATTTCTCACAGAACTGCCTCTTAACGCACATAAGTGCCACAAACTTCAGGATGTCAAAACAAATACAAAAGTCCTTATCTTGCTGGCCGATATCCACTAGTGATGTTTTGGCATTCACACCGACTCACAGAATCTGAAAGGAGACCATTTCATCTGTAAAGCATATGACAAAGTATTTCTCTAAGCATATGATATCCAGCTCATCTGATTCCCCCAACCTCCCCCCAGAATTGCAGGGGTTTTTTTTCCACCTTCCAATTCTAATCCAGAACCATTTTGAACACTGTGACTGAATTTGCTTCCACTATTCACCCTGGTATTGCATTCCTGATTTCAAGGGCTTACCAAATAAAGATGTTTACTCATATCAGTTTTGTCCTTTTTTTCTAATCACCTTTATTCCTGATTTTTCATCTTTCCACAAACGAGAGTAATTTCCCTCTAAGTAATCCAACGAGACTGTTTTTGATTTTAAATACCCCCATCTGTTCCCGAGGAACAAGACCAGCTTCTCCCATCTGCTACATACTTAATTCCCTCAATCATGGAATCTTTTGCAAATCTTTTCTGCACCCTTGCTGAATCTTTCCGACAGTACGGCATTCAGAACTGGATACAGTGATTGTTAATAACCCCTCTCTTTCAAGCCCTTTCTTTCAACCCCTCAACAAAGGTTCATCAAGATTTCTGTGCTCATCTATTTTACATCAGAGATTTACACCACAGTATTTGTAAATACCATACTTTTTAAATGACTTTCTCAAATATCCCTGGCATTTTCCATAATTTCTGCATTCATAATCACAAATCTGTTACAGTGCCTCTTTCCGAACAGTGGCCTCTTATATATATTGTCTCTTCTCATTCTTTCCACCAAGATGTAACATATCGTGTGTTCTTATGCAAAATTTCATCTGCACACATACCCCTTCCACACCAACCTTTTGATGTCTTATTTACTGTGATACTTATAATTCATGATGATTGCAAATTGTGGAAAGTACATGCTTTTATGCCCAAGTCCAAGTCATATATCTATTTTAATATGTATTAAGAATGCCTGTGTTCCTCGTCTCACCTCTGGGGAGCAGTACTATATACTTCTCACCAGTCCAAGAAAAAACATTTGTTACAACTCCAATTTCCTGTCACTTGGCTAGTTTTCTATCATTGCTGCCAAACCCTCTTTAATTCCATGCTCTTCCATCTTAATGACAAGTCTATAATCTGGTACTTTGTCAAATAGCTTTTCAAACTACCTATAACACCACGTTGACAAAATCTCCTTCATCGGCTCACTTAGTTACAAATCCTAAAATGCTAGAAAGATAGTTTAACATGATTTGGCTTCAACCTGTCCAAGCTATTTTTTTTCCTGATCAACACACAATTATACAACTAATTGGTAATTCAATACTGTCACTGATAAATGTTTCATCACTGTAAAGGCTGACTGACTTCGAGTCAATGGGTTTATCTATTTTGAACAAGATATAACATTTACATTTCTCACCCCTCAAGCATCACCCCCTCCCATATATTTGCAGATGTATGGAAGATTGTGGCCAAATACTTTGAAATTTCCTTGCTTAGTCTGTCAATAACTTAAGATACATCTCATAGAAACATAGAAACATAGAAGATAGGAGCAGGAGTAGGTCATTCGACCTTTTGAGCCTGCTCCGCCATTCAACGAGATCATGGCTGATCTTAAAGTTCAGTATCCCGTCCCCGCCTTCTCTCCGTAACCTTTAATACCCTTATACTGAAGAAATAGATCTAATTCCCTCTTAAATATATTTAATGAACCTGCCTCTACTGCCCTCTGTGGCAATGAATTCCACAGATTCACCACCCTCTGGGTATAGAAATTCCTCCTCATCTCGGACCTAAATGGTTTGCCTATTATCCTAAAACCATGGCCCCGGGTTCGGGATTTTCCCATCCTTGGAAACATCCCATCTGCATCCATTCTGTCCAGTCCTGCCAGAATTTTATGTCTCTATGAGATCCCCTCTCAATCTTCTAAACTCCAGCAAGTACAATCCCAATTTGCGCAATCTTTCCTCATAAGTTATTCCTGCCATTCCAGGTGAATGGAATGGCCTGGTGAATCGCCTCTGCATTCCCTCCATTGCAAGAACATCCTTCCTTAGATAAGGTGACCAAA
This sequence comes from Narcine bancroftii, assembly GCF_036971445.1. NCBI lineage: Eukaryota > Metazoa > Chordata > Chondrichthyes > Torpediniformes > Narcinidae > Narcine > Narcine bancroftii. The sequence goes on from NC_091474.1 coordinate 205,758,643, forward strand.
ACTGCACACAATACTCCAGGTGGGGTCTCACCAAGGCCCTGTACAGCTGCAGTAAGGTATCCTTGTTCCTATACTCAAACCCTCTTGATATGAAGGCCAACATACCATTTGCCTTTTTAACTGCCTGCTGTACCTGCATGCTCGCCTTCAGAGACTGGTGTACAAGTACCCCTAGGTCTCTCTGCACTTCCCCATCTCTTAATCTATTGCCATTCAAATAGTAATCTGCCCTCCGCTTTGTATTACCAAAGTGGATAACCTCACATTTATCCACATTGTAGTGCATTTGCCATGTATCTGCCCAGTCCCTCAATTTATCCACTGGAGCTTCCGTGCACACAACCCCTCCTAGCTTAGTGTCATCTGCAAATTTGGAGATATTACATCCAATCCCCTCATCCAGATCATTAATGTAAATTGTGAACAACTGGGTGACCAGTGGGGTCCCTGTGGCACCCCACTGGTCACCGCCTGCCACTCAGAAAATGAGCCATTTATCCCAACTCTCTGTCTTCTACCTGCCAGTCAGTTCTCAATCCACATCAATACTTTTCCCCCAATCCCATGAGCCTTGATTTTGGAAGCCAGTCATTTAGACCCAACTATTTATCTGCCTTAATAATAACTTGGATTTCTGGTATCTCTTCTATACAAATTATTGTCCATCTTCTCAGCTATATCTTTCCTTGAAGAGTAAAATGATTTGACAAACCCAAACTTAAATGAAATTTAGTTCACTTCAAGGCATGAAACACATCGTATTTGTAAATAGTGACAGGAGAAAATGAGCCAGTGAATGGTGAAATAGATGAAGAAACAGATTGTGCTTTGGATTTTGAAAACAACAGTGCTGAACTTTTACTGAAAAGCATAAAATTAATGTGAATAATGAACAACTTTGGTTCTCTTACCCAATAAAAAGAAATCTCAGAGAAGGTTCACCAAAATGACTCTGACGCTAGTAGATTTATCATTGATAAAGGTCATCCTTTTTATAGACTTTAAAGTATGAATGATGAACTAATTAGAATATACAAAATTCTTGGTGGGCTCACCAGAGTAAATACAAAAAGGATCTTTCAACTGGCTAAGAAGAGCAATTCTGGGATTTCTGTCTTAAGGTAAGGGGTAAATGATTTAACCTTAAACTGAGAAGTTTCTTCCACAGAGAATGGGGAATCCTTGGAATTCTCTTTACCATTTCTGAAGGCAGTTATTGATTTCATTTGAAGGTGAAATCAGCAGATCTTTGGATATCAGAGATATCAAGGGATATAGGACAGAGCTGGAAAATGTTGAGATAGAAAATCCCACATCATCATCTAACCTTAACCCTAATGGAAAATTGAAATCATGTTGGCAGATGCCCTATTTCTGCTCCCACGTTTTATGTTTCTACACAAACACTGGTACCTTCATTTTGTCCTCAAAATAAATCACTTTTTTGGTCACTAATAGGCCCCACCTTTCTTCTACAGGATGTGGAAGATTTGGAGAGGGAATGGAGGATATTTACCAGGATATTGCCTGGAATTGAAGAATGTGTCTTATGAGGCAAGTGTGATAGTACAGATTCTATCACCAATGTGTATATGCACAGATTGTAGTATAGGATGACTGTGATTGGCTGAGAGCATAGCCATGCCTACTGGTAGGTCTTAAAGGGTTGCTCCTAGCCAGATCAGGTCATTCTGGACTGGTCGACCTACATGAGATGTAATCCAGTCTTCTAGTTAATAAAAGCCTTGGTTTGGATCAACAAGCCTTTGATTCTTTTGACGCACTCTACAGCAAGGTTAGCAGAGCCAAAGTTTTTCACTTTGGAGCAAAGAAGGATGAGAGGTGACTTAATAGAGGTCTACAAGATAATAAGAGGCAGGGTTAACATGGACAATCAACACAATTTTCCTTGAGTAATAGTAGCAAATACCAGAGGATATCTGTACATGGTAAGAGGTGGAAAGTTTAGGGGAGACGTCAGGGGTAAGTTTTTTTCAGAGAGTAGTGGGTCCCTGGAATGCATTGCTGGATGGTAGTGTAGGCTGGTACAACAGGGACATTGAAAAGGCTCTTAGACAAATAGAGGGTTATGGGTGTGAGGTAGGGAAGGTTTTGATTGTTGAGGAGGTTTATATAGGTTAGCACAACATAGTGGGTTGAAGGGCCTGTACTGGGCTGTAATGTTCTGTTCTATGTACTTTACATATCCATTGATAAGTTGGGTTCTATTTGATATTGGCTTCTTTTTTTTTCTATTTGCTCTTCTTTCTTCTTTATCTTCCCTCTGAACTGGTTGTTATCACATTGCCATGTGTCCTTTTTTCATTTTATCATCCTCTCTACCTCTTTGGTCACCTTGCAAACTCTACTTTTGATTGGCCTGCCATTCTTCTTTGTGGGAATATACCTAAATTACCCTGAGCCACCTACTCTTTATAGTCTGTCCATTGTTCAATTATAGCTTTGCATCAAAATATTTGATTCCAATTTATCTTTCTAGACCTGTTTTTTTATAATTAGCTTTACTATGATCCACTGTATTTTCCACAGGCATCTGCACCAATATATCCAGTGATACACACTCCTCTTGGTTTACCTCACGTCCTCAAACCATTATCAGTATTGCCTCCTTCATCACATAACAGAAACTTGCTGGTCTTCTCCAGCTTCCACTGTTGGGAAGTTGCTCACCAATCCTGCTCCAGGTTCAGTAAGGCAGAGGATCCATTTAGTTGGGTGGGGATCAGATTGTGGAACAGGTAGGTTACATTTTTTTAACTGCCTGTGTTTCTTTTAATGTATCAATCCTTTAAAATACATTTAAGTATTTTTTGGGATTTTTTCAATTTTTAGTGTTTAATATTTATTCTGTTTTTAAAAAAATGTAAGTGCTACTCAACAAAAGGAATATCCAGAAGCATTACAAAATATGAACAGTATTGTAAAGATAACAAAGCTTAAATTATGGTTTGCCACTGTTCAAAGTTCTCCAGAAGTGGTAGGTTGCGAATCCTAGTTGTCACTCAGCCATATCACTCAATTATTTTGAAGTCTCACTATAACTCTGCTCAACGATATCTCAGAAACCCATCAAATCTAGAAATAGTAATTTCAGGGCAATGTGCCCATTCAAAGTAGAACCATGAGGTAGCCACTGCTATTTCCATTGTATGGAAAACAAATGAAAAAAACATATAGATTTCAGATTTATTGTCAGAGTACAAACGCTCAGAGATTCTGTCGTGCTTCTATTATATTTCATGGTGTTACGTACTCAGACAGCAGCAATAGAAATTAGCCAAGAAAGCGTTATATTTAAAATAATATTTTTATTATTAATTACCAATAATATAACACCTTATCTAAATCTTAGATAAACTTAACCTCCAATTATGCCCAAACATACTGGTGTGTGTGCGTGTGTGTGTGTGCATGTGTGCGTGTGTGTGCATGTGCGTGTGTGTGCATATGTGTGTGTGTGTGTGTGTGTGTGTGTGTGTGTGTGTGTAACTATCTCAAACCATTGCAGTTGAAGCACAATTCTGGAATGTCAGTTCAATGTTCAGTATCATAAATCCAGTGATGACATGAAGACTCTTAAATTAATGTAATTTCAAGTGAAGTGGGAGAGACCGGGTGACAGACTGTTGTAAACTCATGAAGTCCTTGTTGAGTTGCTTCCTGAGAAATGTACTTTCAGACAAGTGGTAGTCAAAACCTCCCTTTTCTTGGCGTAGGGGAAATGAAGCGAGTGGCATTCACAAAGCTTCCAGAACCCTTTTGTGGGCCTGTTTAAGTGACTTTTCTTTAGTCACAGTGGGGCTCAATAGTTCCCTTCAAAAATGACTTTTCCTTTGGCCACACAAAGCAACTTCAGAACAGTATTCATCAAAGAGCTGCTGCTCCTGAGCTGCTTCTTTAAAATGCCCTCTGATCAGTGTACTATTTCTTTAATATGTTGGTCACATGGTGTCTGCACCAGTGTTTTAGCGACACTTTCTCTCTCTTCAGAAGAAGCGAATTTGAGTACATGGTGACCCCAGTCTGTCAACCCACAGTCAATCTCCAAAGCTTGCAAGACTTATAGCTTGATTTGTTCTGTTAAAGTGACAGTCCCACTCAAATGAAAATGAACTGGGAGCAGGTAATAATGGTATTTCTTTGATATTAGCATATTATTTACATTACCTAAATATAAATTTACCATGGTTACACTCTAATTTGCTTCTGAGCATTCAGAGTGTAAGGTTACAAAACTCTTGGGTCTGAAATTAATTATATTGGATATAGTGTTGTCCTATATTGTGTTAAATAGCAATAAAGTTTTTATTTTCAAAAAGTAATTAAAGACCAACCTCCAGCTTGATGAATAACAATGGAACTTTGTATTAATGATGATGAACCATGAATATTTCACCCATCATTCCACATACTAAGTTTCAAATCTCAGAAAAATATTATGAGGTCATTTTTCAAAAAGATAAGGAAAGAATTCAAACATGTTCTTGTCATGCACTTCTTAGAATGATGGGTTTTCATCTGCTCCTGGCCTTCAGTCTGAAATAGTTGTATTGTTCAGAAAGGATGAAGAGCATAGAAAATAATAGCTCACAGATTAAATAAATGTGAAACATCTCATATGAAATGACAGTATAGGTGTAGAAGTACATAATATTTGAAACACTGCAGGTTGAAGGGGTGGAGTTTCGTGACAATTTTCAAAATATTGTACAGGGAAAATGAGCAATGCCTGCAGCAACATTCTCTGCAGTCGTGGAGCTGGAGCTGAAATTAAAAGGAGACTTGACTTATGGTCTTAAAAAGTCAAAATTCTTAAAGTTACACAGGAAAACAAAGAATTGTCGCAGGAACTCAGCATCAATTGATATAAATGGTCAGTCAACGTCTTTGGTCCAGACATAAAATTTTAACTGCTCAGCTCTGCCCACGGATGCTATCTGACCCCTGAGTTCCTCCAGCAATATTTGCAGTCTTTGAGTTTCTCTATGGTTAAAGTTAGCTGCCCGCTTCCCAGATGCAAAATCCAACAGTAACAAAACAGAGCAAAAGGATTCATTTTCTGCAAGAATTATTCAAAGGATGTATTTCCAACATGGACAGAAAACTTTGGTCTTTTAATTTTGTTATTAAAATTAGTACTGGGAATAGGAGTCCTTTTATCCAGTAGCATCATCGTGCATCCTATGCCATTTATCATATTGCCAAAATAAAAAGCAGATGTGCTCTAGGGCTCTCACACACTGTTTGAACAATGTGTTTCAGTCTTAACCTCAGAAGAGCACCCTTTACTGCACCAGTGCGATACTTTCCATTTCCATTTCCCAACTGCCTGTCACTGTGGTCTCTCGAGCTACAGTTATACTTTCATCATTGTTGGTTCAGGTCAGGGTGCCCTGAACTCAAAACGATCCCCAAGGTTAGAACTGAAGCCGGAGCCAAGGCAACTCATTCACTGGAAGGTATTAAATGACCTGCCTAATGGATGCATTGACTTTTGACAATTGAAATCAGCAGGAGATGTACCTCAGCTTGATGGCAATCTGCTGCTCTGCAGCACTTCAAAAATCCAATTGCCTGAAATGAACCCTTACTGTTTGTATATGACCACTTGTACTAAGTCTGCTGCAAATTGCAAACAATACAAGTTTGCAGGATCATAGACAGACGGCTGATACAATAATTATCAGTTCTGAGTTTCAATAAAAGTAGCTCATGGCTAAAAGATACTGCAACAATGTCAGAACCCATAAACACAATGAATGTGACTGTTGTATTGGTCAATTCCATGTAATGCTAAAGTACTTTGGCCAGACTTCCCTCAACATTAATATACAACATAATTTTTTTTTGTTTCATTTTCCATAATTTCATGAAAAATAAAAGCAACAAAGGTGAGTTTTGTTTCCTCACTCTTAACCTGCCAAGTTTATCTGAGCACATGGAGAATGGATTAATTTGCTCAGCAGGTAATAACTTTATTTTCACCACAGGTCATCTTATTGATTCAACAGTTGTCTAATTGATGCCAGTTTACGGTCAGGAAGAGGTCATTCAATTCCTGGTAATCTGATGAAATGTTTCTAACAGCCAATCGCTGTGATAGAAATTTGTCAGTGGCTTTCCATAGTGATTTGTGGTATCTGTGCTGGTGCAGATTAGAGAACTAATCTATTCTTTTGGTTTTCATTATGGAAAAACATCCCAAAGTTTCTTTCTTCAGTACTATCCCTGAAACCATTGGTGAGAGGTTCTATTTGACCCATCATTGTAATGCAATTATAATGGGATTTTGATAAATGCATAAAGTAGAGAAGGTGGAAATTGTTTTAGAAGTTTATGTCTTTCAACTCATCTCTAGAATTAAACATGCTGGATGATGATTAAATTGGTTCAGAACTCAAATTTACTGAGTTTAACTCCAACTACAGTCCAACTCCAATTACCCGAAATCGGATTCTCTGAAATCTTTATTTATCCAACATTTTTTTGGAGTCGAACTGACCGGGGACCTTGGGTTCCTGGCTCCAGCAGAAGCAGACTTTGGGCTCCTGGCTCCTGCAGCAGTAGACCTTGGGTTCCCAACAGCAGCAGCAGTGGACTTCAGGCTCCCAGCAGCAGAGGGGACCTCGTTCCCAGGCAGGAGTGAAACCCTTGGGTTCCTGGCACAAAAGGGGCCTCGGTGGGGAGGTGTCGGTGATGCGGGGGCCAGCATTTTTTTTTGTTGTTTGAACTCTGTTACAAGTGATTTGCTGTTGTTACTGGGCTGTTTCTAAAAAAATGACCAGTTATCTGGAAAAAAAACTTTTATCCAACATGGGCCCAGTCCCGACCATTTCAGATAGTCGGAGTTGGATTGTATATAAAACGCTAATGTTATTAAAAAAATTTCCTATAGATGAACATGTGACCATACCCAAACGTTCACATTTCACAACTGATCTTTTCTGTGTTCCAGCTAACTTGCAAGACATTAAAAAGGATTTTTCCACATCCACTATGAGTTTCATCCCCTATTTAACTTTCCTACAGAAAATAAATTTTATAATTTGAGAAAGTCTTCCTTTCCCATAACTCTCCAAATTAATATCTGGAAATTTTATAATACTTTTTAAGTCAGTTGATAGCTTAGGTTGACTGTTATATTGGCCGTGGTCAACCATCTCCTTAGCTTCCTGGTCCAGAGAGAAACAAAACAGAAACATAATTATACTGGGGCTTCACATGCTGCTCTCAAAATTTAAAAGATCAAGGCAAAAGTTAGTTTCTGAGCATATGCTCTAACCCAGTAGTTTTCAAACTGTCCCCCTCAACTCACAATCTACCTTAAGCAATCCTTAAGAAATTCCTATGCCATAAGAGCTCTGTGATTGGTAAGGGATTGCTTAAGGTGGTATGTGAGTGGGAAGGGAAGGTTGAGAATCACTGCTCTGGACCCAATTGTTAATGAAATATTTTGCTTGAGAAAAATTCTCATTGGCCCATTTCCTTCGGAGTTCTGAATCCGTGCACATAACCTGTCAATCAGGTACAACTAAAGCAGAGGTTTTCAAACCTTTTTCCTTCACTCACATACCACCTTAAGCAATCCCTTACTAATCACAGAGCATTTAGGGCATGGGAATTGCTTAAGGTGGAATGTGAGTTTAGGGGGACAGTTTGAAAACCACTGCTCTAACCCAAGATCTGCAATTATGTAGTGAAGTAAACAGTCAACGTGGGACATGTAAAAGTAGAACTGCAATCATAATTTCCATTTCACTAATGAATTCAGACATTGCGATGCCATTCCATGCACGTGATCTGGCAGGCAACATCTACCACTGTAATGGAAGATTTAAACCGTGTTTTTTACTTTTGCAGCCTTTGCTTCTGCACGGCTGAGAACCTGCTTGTTTTTTAGAATCAGCAGACATAAGCTAAATTTCACCGAGGGGCCAGAGATGCAGTTATCTGATGAAAGGATATCTGTGTACCAAGAACATTTAATCTTCCTGCTTGTTTTGGTAACAGACTGTCAGAGGCCTAGCCTTGATGCAAAATAAACCGTTGTATTCAAAGTGATAATCTGAATATTACGTTATTCGATAGAAGCCTAGCATGCTAGCTTACTCGCTTATCTTTCTTGCTGTGCTGGGAATAGGTGCTTGGGTAAGCAGTTTTTGGGTAATATAAGCCATGGTCCTGCTGCTGAAGTTTGAGACTCTCCAAGAGGTTGTAACATCTCTCAGCAAGAAGAAGAGCTTCTAGAGTCCAGCCAACGTCCCGGTCGGGGGAGGTGGAGAAGCTGCTACCGGCGCCCCGACAACCTACTACAAGTGTGCAGTCGTTGCCTCGCTTCGGCAATTGGGACCAGTCCAGGCATTGATAAGTATAGTTGGGAAGGGCTAGCATATTGTAGTTTGAAATCAGCTTTTGAATTTTTAATAAACATTTGCATAAACTGAACTGCTCTCGGTGTTAGCGTCTATTTTCTTTCGGTAGCTCAAACACTGTGACCAATCTAAAATGAACAAAGTGAGAGATACAAGTTTACCCAGGACAACCACAAATAATGAAATTCCTGTGGATGTCAAAGTCAATACTGCACTCCATTTTTGCAATATCAGACCAATCCAAGCCTCCAGTAAATAGCAAATCACTGTCAACAGATACATTAAAGCAAATGAAAGGCCTTGAATCGTTTCATCGTCATCATTTTCTTTTTGGGAAAATTTGAGTTAATTTTAAGAGAGTTTCAATCATACATGATGGTTATAACCCCTCCCCTTCCCTCCCTCTCTAAACTCTCCATCCACAAAGAAATATATATCTATAAAGAATATAGAGTAATATAAAGCAAAATAGAAAAGTAAAAGTAGCTTCACAGATTGCTCAGAGGATCACTTTCCAACACACAGGACTCCAGCAAGGTTTATACGATCAATTTAGTAAAGAAGATTAACACAGGTCTCAAGAAGCTGGAAGAACATTACGACATATTTAAACCTAATATTTGCATATACATGCGCCAAATTTGCAAAAATGAACAATATTTATTTCTTAACTTGCATGTAATTTTCTCCAAGGGGATACAGCTTTGAAATTCTGCATTCCATCTTCCCAAACCCAAATGTGAATCTGACTTCCAAGTCTCTGCAATACACTTCATTGCCACCACTAATGCTATGTTAACAAATTTCATTTTGTATGTTGATAGTTTCAACTTGGGTCTTGTTCCTTCTATGTTTTCCAATAGAAATAAATCCAGGTTCTGTGGAAATACAGTACCTGTAACTTGTTCTAAAGATTTCCCTAATTCCACTGTTATGGGCCCAGAGGACCCCAAAACCCAGCAGCAATATAAAATCACCAAGACAAATGGTTACTTAAACAAAAGTCATTTTTAATTTTCTTTAAACATAAAAACAGGATCAAACTTTATTACTATTAACTTAACCTAACTTAACCCCTTCTAATCCCAAGCGCTCATCTTTGTAATGTGTGTATAAGTTCATAAAATTTATTTGATTCACACCCCAACCCCAACCTCACTTCTCACTCCTCCAAGTATCAGGCAATTCTCATATTGTGCACAGAATTTAACATTTATGTATTTTCACCACTAAGGAAAGTTCTTGTTGGTTTCAGAGAGAGATTTGTTGCTTATTGGACACACACTAACTGATTCCCACCAATCAATCAATTCAGTATCTTGCCAAAGAGACTTTCCCCATCAGGGTTTTCCAAATCATAACCTCTTCTCACAGGTCACCACAGAGTTCCTCATTTCCATTATTTCAGGTGAAATACATTAGCCAGCCATTTCCTCTTGTATGGACCACAAGGATTTTCAACAGAACTCACAACTCATCTTCAAAATGGAGTTTAAACAAACTACCATCTTGTTGTTGCAGCCTCCAAAAGACACTGCAAAAACCAGTTCTCTCTCTCTCTCTCTCTCTCTCTCTCTGCTTGCCAAACCACATGGCCTTCTTAGAACAACAAACTGCAACCAGACAGATTGAAGCACCAGACACAAGCTTCTGAGTCTGTTCATCTGCTGCTTTCAAAACAGTAATCCATTTACACCTGCTTTGGAAATTATTATAGGTGTTATTTCCTATATTAGACTATATTAGATCTTTTCAAGAAGAATGCAACTGTTCATTTCCCAAGACCATCTATCAATGAGGGGAGGGGAGTCAGATTTCCATGTCACTGATATACATTTCCTTGCGACACATAAGGCAATTTCTGTAAATTTAATTTGGAGACTAGATAGCGATCTACTAAAACTCCTAAAGTTCCCCAGGAAGCAAAGCTCTGGATCCACTAGGAAGGTGACTCCTGTGATCTTAGTCAGGGTGTCACAGAGGACATACCAGAAGGTTCTCAACTTCATGCAGAGCCAGGTAGAGTGTAAAAAGGAATCAGCCTCTATCCCACACCTAAAGCACATCTTTGACAATTCAGGTTTATATTTATGTAGATTCAGTTGGATGAGGTACATCTGATGGAGAACATTATAGTGAACCAATCTATAACTGGCATTAATAGTAGCCAACAAACTTACTTGACATAGGTCTGACCAAAGTTGTTATGTTCAAATCTGACTCCCATCTTACTCTAGATTTATGCAAATCTGGCTTTCTGCCCTCTGTGTCAGATTATGTTACATTTTATATTATGTATAGATATGCTTTTGGAAGATAGATTGTGGGGTTTTAGTTAGGTCACAAAAAGATACAAATACTTCAAAACAGATCTCATTTCAAAATGCAAGAGGTATTCATAAGGTGGTACCTACAAGTCTGCAAAGACAATGGATTCCTGTGCTGGAGATTTTCACAATGAGGTGCAAATGGAAGAGCCCATCTCAGGAAACTGATAAGATCTCTCACAAATTGATTTTGGGAGTCAGCAAGCTGTTTGGTGGAGGGTGCTGTTTTAGGAAGGTCATATGGTTTTGCAAGCAGAGATAGTCAAATATTTGTCCTCTAAGTGTTATAGAGAGAGAGAGGGAGAGAGAGAGAGAGAGAGAGAGAGAGAGAGAGAGAGAGAGAGAGAGAGAGAGAGAGAGAGAGAGAGTGCTGGTTTTCTGCAGTGGCTTTGGAAGCTTGTTTGAAACACCATTTTGAAGACAGGTTGTGAATTCTGAGTTCAGCCTGTTCAAAGCCCTTGTGGTCCAGACAAGAGGAGATGGCTGGCTGTATAATGTTTCACCTGAAATAAGGGAAACAGGAAAGGAACTATGTGGTGACCTGAAAGAAAGAGGTTATCATCTGGAAAACTTTGATGGGGTAAGTTTCTTCTACAAGACTCTGAAGTGGCTGATCAGAAGGAATCAATTTGTGTGTGTCCAATGAGCAACAAATCTCTCTCTCTCTGAAAACTAACAAGAACCTTCCTGAATGGAAACCATTTACCTTTCAAGCACCAAAGCCTGGTGAAGATTTATATATATATTAAATTCTGTGTACAGTATAAAAGTTGCCTGATACCAGTGAACTTGGAGGAGTGAGAAATGAGATTGGACTGTGAATCAAAGAATTTTTCTGAACTTACAAACCTATTGCATACACATGAGCTTAGAATTAGGAGGGGGGTTAAGTTAAGTTAATAGTAATAAGTTAAAGTTTGATCCTGTTTTCATGTATAAAGGAAATTAAAAGTGACTTTTGTTTAAGTTACCATTTGTCTTGGTGAATTTCTATTGCTGTTGGGTTTTGGGGTCCTCTGGGCCTGTAACACCTCATTCATTTGTAAAAAAATATATTCTGGAAATAAATTTATGTACATTTTCTTCATGAAGCAGTTTCACCACTTCAATGAGTCCCAGTAAATGTAATTCAGGGCCCAATCTGCCCCTAAGAAAGGATCTTAACTGAAGGTAACAGAAAAAAGTCTTGTTGGACAAGTCATATTTCTTCAACTGTTCAATTGACATAAAGAGTCCCTTTTTTGTAGCAGTCTTCCAGAAGTTGTATCCAAATATGATGCCAAGTCTCCAGAATGTTATTGTTTAAAGTCACGAATATGATTACATTTTTACTTTAGAAGTGTTTTCGGTGACAATCCCCTTCTCAGTCCAGAACCTCCACGAGTCTCATACCATATTCTAATGAAGTACTTTAAAACAGGGTTGTCTGCCCTGTTGGATATAATTTTAGAGTTTCATTTATAAATAAAAATCACTGCATACCTTCTCTTTTAGGGAGTGCAATCCAGTTTGTACAAGGATGGGGTATCATCATCCACAAAAAAGGATGAAATAAATCTCATTTGGGCTGCCAAATAGTATTTTTTTTAAACTGGGTAACCAAATACCTCCTAAACTATAGTCTCATGTTCATTTTTCCTTGCATACACTGGGGACTTTACAGTTTCATATAAATTGCCCAACATGTTTATTAAGGGCTTTAAAAAAAGGTTTTGGGTAGTGGAATGGGCAAGGACTAGAAAAGATACGGCATTATCAGCAATATATTCATCTTCACACAGTTGACTCTGCCAATTAGAGTAATGGGAAAATTCACCCATCTACTCAAATCCTCTTCAATTTTACTAAGTAATGGGGACATTAAGTTTGTACAAACTTTGGAGGTTATTAGCTACCATTATTTCAAGACATTTTATACCATTCAAGGGCCACATGAATGGGCTTGTTTGCTGGCACTCAGTGTAATCAAAGATTGTTAATGGAATAATTTCACTTTTTCCCCAATTTACCTTATATCCTCAGACTTCACCATAGCCTTTTAATAAAGTTTGTAATTAGTGAGGATCTGTTAGGTACAGGATTATGTCATCTCCCTTAAGGTTAATTTTGTGATTTGGCTGACCCACTTTGAAACCCTTTATATCTGGGTCTTGTCTAACTGTTTTAGCCAGGGGCTCAATAGCCAAGACAAAAAGTCCTGGAAATAAAGGACAGCTTTGCCAACTTGACCTGCTCAAGGGGAACATTGCCAAGATCTGTTTGATTAGTGATGACCCCGGGAGTTTTAATCCAACTAATAAACAGGTGCCCAAACCCAAGGTTGGCCAAGACTCTAAATAAAAATGGCCATTCCAGCCTGTCAAAGGATTTTTTCAGAATCCAGAGCCACAGTGATACTCAGTTCAGCCTTAGATTTTGCATAGTGAATAATACTGAGGAGCCTACATAGATTGTTGGCTGATCGGTGTTTCAAAATAAAGCCACTCTGCTCTGTATTTATTAATTTTGACAAATATTGACCAAGCCTGTTAGCCAGGGCCTTAGAAATCAATTTATAATCTGAGTTTAATAATGAAAAGGGCTGAAATGAAAAACATTTTAATGGGTCTCTTTTTTTAATGAATCACAGTAATTATGGCAGTATAAAATGATTTAGGGAGAGCTTGTGTTTTAAATGCTAAGTTAATTACATCCATGATGAGGGGTATGTAAATCCTTAAGTTCTCTATAAAATTCTGGTGGGAAATCTTACTCCCCTAGTGAGTTATTAGATTGTAGTGAGCCTTTCTTCTGGGGTAAATGGCAGGTTCATATTTGCTTACCTTCTTAGTAAAGTTTGGGCAGTTCAACAGTGGATTAAAAAAAATCATCAATCTTAGTTAGGTCTTCTGGCAATTCTGATGTATATAAATTTCCATAAAATTGTTTAAATGTGTCATTTTTAATTCCTGTTGGATAATATGAGACTAAAGACAGATCAGTCTGAATTGAATTAATTGTCCTCAACTTTCCACTGCATTCAGTTATCAGGACAAGACTTTGTGTGCTTTCTCTCCCAATTCGTAACATCTTTGTTTAGTTCTTAGAATGTTTTATTTTTCAATTCTATCAGTGTTTGGTGTATTATACTTGAGCTTTTTGTTTACAAGAACTTTATATACTTCCTTGGAGCCAGATGGTTGGAACACCTTTCCCAATTTCAGAATTTCTTTTTCCAGTCCTTCGATGTCTGCCATGTATTTCTTCTTAATACCTTTAATATTTGAGATTATTTGTCCTCTTAGATGGGCTTTTAACATGTTCCATAATATTAAGCTTTTGGGAGCAGAGGCATAGTTTGTCTCAAAGAATAATTTTATCTGGTCTTTCATAAATTTACAGTATTCTGGTTTTTAAAAGAGAGTGAGATTCAAATGCCATCTATATGGGTTTTTCTTGCATCAAATTAGAGAGGGTCACAGATGAATAATCTGACAGGGTTCTAGATACATATTCAGACTCTAAGGTTGACAACAAAACAAGGTCAATCCTAATATGCGAATTATGGTGGTAGGAATAAAAAGAGAACCCTTGGTTCGAGGGTGTGTTTGCCTTCACACATTTGTCAAATTTAAATCTCTCATAAAAGCCAAAGTCGTTTTGGCTGCTTTTATTTTGGATCCTGTTAACATTGACTTGTGTTGGACAGGACCCAAGCAGAAATTAAAGTCATGCACTACAAGTATATTTAGTCATCCCTCCGACACCTTAAGAAAAATATCTAAAATAAAGGATTCATAATGATAATGAAGTGTATATAAATTTTAAAATGGCCAGAGTTCTGAAAAATCTTGACAATTAATTAATACATATCAGCCTGATGGGTCAATGAAAGTTTCTTCAATCATTACTGGTGTGTTTTTGTTTATCAAGATGGATCTCCCCTCTGGATTTGGAGTTAAAAGATGATGATATTACATGTCCTACCCATTCTCTCCTTAGTTTCTTATGTTCCTGTACCATAAAGGGGGTGGAGGGTTTTTTGTATAAAGGCAATATCAATTTGCATTTTTTCAAGTGTCCCAAGACTTTTTCTTTTAATCATTCCATTCATCCCATTCATATTAAAGCTGACAAATTTCACTAACTTATTCCTCAATAATAGTCGTGTATATATTGGTTTTATGATCTCTGTACAATCTCTATACAAGTGAAAATATGTCTCGTGATAAAATAATAAATAATAGGATAAAGCACTGATAAGGTTAATTAAAAAACCCTCCCCCTCCCAATGCTGGCTTCTGAATATTCAGCATTACCTTCCCCATCTCACTGGGATGTGCACTCTGCCCTTGTTCAACCCAGCATGTCTGACTAATTCTTAAACATTTTGGTTGGCCCAAGGTTCTTATCTAAAATCATGAGTTACTATACAAGGTTATTCAATTTTGAATGCAACCATAGATTTTGAAAATGCCGAATAAAAGCAATTGCTATAAAAATGAGCTACTATAGAAACTATTAGGTTTAAATTGGAACTCGTCTATCCATTGTAAGTGGAAAATGTGACAACAGTGTAAAACATATATCCTTGGCAGCTCATGAGGACTACGACTGCCTCTGGTTTTCCTGCACCTGCTCTCATCTGTTATTTTATTTCTTCCTGGTGAGTCATTTAGGAATGTTGCTGCTTCCCTAGGTGTTTTAAAGAATCTCCTCCTTCCATCAGGGAGTGTGATCCTCAATGTTGCAGGATGAAGTAAGGCAAATGGAATGTCCTTAGATCCAAGTTAATTTGATCGATCTCCTCCTGGACTTCATTAATTTAAGATTGATGTTATTGATGTTATTAAATCGGCTGTGATTTTCTAATTGATTAATCTTAACCAATAAAAAATCATTTTCTTTCTGTAATAGGTTCAGGGAAAAGTCCATCCCTGTCAATCAGTCCTCTGCCATCCCAACACATACCTCTGCCTCACCCACATGGGAGCTTAACTTATCCAGCACAGATTTAAGTCCTGAGATAGATTGATTGATGTCTTTAGTCTTGGAATTGATTTTTTTGGAAATAGCTTCTCCAAGATAAGTGAGTCTCCCTCTTTCAGTTGTTCTTCTTGAGCTGGTTTCTTGATGGCCCACTCCTGGTATGGTTTCCTCCACAGACATCAGAATCAGAATTTATAGTCATGAACAAGTCATGAAATTTGATGTTTTGTGGCAGTGTCATAGTGCAAACATTCATATTTTAACCATTTACTCTAAAAAAATAAAATAATAGTGCAAGAAAAGTAAGGCAGTATCTTTGGTCCATTGATTATTCAGGAATCAGAGGGCAGCGGGGAAGAAGCTGTCCTTGTGCCGTTGAGTGCTCGTCTTTGAATTTGTTATGATAGTTATTGTGGTTGCAATGCAACTAGCAATGCCTTACAGTTTGATTAGACTTGGCTGCCAACAGGGGGATGAAACTCAGTATGGAGATCTGTAATGGAGGCTTGTAGCCTCATGGCATGCCTCATGGTGCTGTTTACAACAACTTTAAAATAAAGAACCTTTTCCTTCATCCATGTGTTATCTAAGAACTCACACACACATGAATACAAGATGAAACAAGGTTCCTGTACCTTTTTCCCAATGATAGCAGAGTGAAGAGGACATAGCCTGGGTGGTGGGGGTCTTTGAGAATGGAGGGTGGTTTTTATAAGACACCACCTCACATAGATGTCCTCGATGGAGTGAAATCTGGTGTCTGTAATGTCAAAGGCTGAGTTAAAAACCCTCTGAAGTTTATTCTTGTCCTCAGATTTGGCACCTCCATTCCAGGCGCTGATGTGACCATTCAGAATGCTCTCCATGGTACACCTGCAAAGTTTATGAGAGTCTTAAGTGTCATACCAAATCTCCTCAGATACCTCACAAAAGGGGCGTGGCAAGATGGTGTAGAGGGCAGACGTGCGGTCCTAATCCTCCCCAGCCAGTTTTTTTTAAACACCTATTTTTAAACTTTAATTTCAGTATATAAATGTTTTACATTAGTTGTCTATAATGGCAGCTAATATTAAAAAACCTAAGACTCAACTACAGAAAAAACTATTTTTTAAAAGTGCTGAAGAACTGAGGCCTACTTGTCCAGCTGGATCCACGGAGCTACCGTCTGGAACCTCCAAGCCACAGAGAACTCCAGCTAGGCTAAGTATTATGCCGGCGCCAGTCTTGTCCCCGCAAGATGGGGCCGGCTTCTTGACGAAATTGACCGACGTTGACCCTCGACATTGACCCGGTGCTTCCAGGGTCTGTGATTTATTGGAGTGTGTGTGGACTGCGGGAGGGCCCGAGCGGCGGCGCCCCAATGTGGTTGGGGTGCTGTCGTCGGGTGTTCAGACCCGCAGCTACACAGGAAAAGCCCTGTCAACACTGGAACAAGAAGAAGACTTACCTTTCATGGCCAGTTCACAGGAATAATGGGAGGGGGAGCTTGTAGAAGATGGGTCTCAAGATGTGGCACTGGAATCCAGACTGAACTCTATTTTTACTCTGCTGGAAGGGATTGCTTACCATATGGATACTATGTCTCATCAAATGACTCAAATGCAATCTACAATGTTTAATGTCTCTCTGAAGATCTATCTACACTTAAGAGAGATGTTAATAAATACCTTACTTCAGTAGATGTAGTACAAGAAAAATTTTTAAAGCTTGAGACAGCTCTCTCTGAATGTAAAGAGCAAGTTGTACGTAATAAAGATAAAATAGAGAAAGTGGAAGATTCGTTGGTGGATTGGGGAATTCAGAAGAGAGATTTATTGAAAAAAATTGATTCATTGGAAAATCAAAGTCGGAGAAAAAATATTAAAATTGTGGGCCTTCCGGAAGATATTGAAGGTGCAGATCCAATAAAAAATTAAATATTTAGGAATAATTGTGAATACTGGGTATCAATCTTTATATAAATTAAATTATGTTCCATTATTGAAAAAGATTAAAGCAGATTTAATTAAGTGGAAGGACCTTCCATTAACTCTAGTTGGTCATGTTAATTGTATTAAAATGAATATTTTTCCACATATTCAATATTTGTTTCAATCAATACCATGTTCTCCTACAAGCAACTTTTTACAGGACTTAAATAAAGTCATTAGGATTTTTTTATGGAAAGGTAAATTACCAAGGGTAGCATTAAATAAACTTACTTGGAAGTATTAATTAAGTGGATTGCAATTACCTCATTTTCAGAACTATTATGAAGCAGTCCAACTTAAATTTATTAGTGGTTTGATGGATTTGGATTGGCCTCCAAGTTGGGCTAAAGTTGAGATGGCATGTATCTCTGAAACTGCAATGCATCAATTTATATTTCAGTGGAATATAAATTTATTACGGGAGTATAATGTGCCGATATTAAAACATCTATTGATGTTATGGACAAAAAAGATTAATATTATAGGATCAAAAGGTAAATTATCTATTTTAATGCCATTAAATAATAATCAGCTTATTCCTTTTTCATTATTTAATAGTCATTTAAAGAATTGGGATTTTAAGGGTATAAAAACATTGCAGGATTGTTTTGTAGAAGGTCAGTTTCTTTCTTTTACTCAGTTGAAAGAGCATTTTGATATTGCTGAAAATTCTTTATTTGTTTATTATCAACTTCGATCATTGGTAAAAATAAAATGTATGGTAGAGAGATGATTTTACCTGTATTGTCAGAATTTGAGTCTTTGATTTCTTCTATACCTAAAAAGGGCTATATTTCTGTTATGTATCAAGTATTACAAGATAATATGGATAAGCCAGAATGGGAGAAATCTAAGCTCAAATAGGAAAATGACTTAACTTTTGTTTTTCCTGAAGAATATTAGACGGATATGTGTTATTGTAGTGTTACTAGATTGACGAATGTACGATATGGAATGGTTAATTATAATTTTTTGCATCAGTTACATTTACCTCCTGAGAAATTGAAAAAATATGGCTTTATTAATTCAGATTCTTGTTTTAGATGTGGTACATGTGTTGGAATCTTCTTACATGCTGTTTGGTCCTGTACATATGTACAACCATTTTGGGAAGAAATTAAGCTAATTTTGGACAAATTGTATAAGTTTAAGTTATCATTAGATCCATCCATTTGTTTATTGGGTTATATGCTTCCTTTAAAGGGAGTGGGGTTGGATAAATTTCAAATTGCATTTATATATTTAGCATTGTCTATAGCTCAAAAATGTATAGCAAGTACATGGAAACATAATACAGTGATTAATATACTGCAATGGCAGAATGAAATGAAAGCTTGTAGTTATGGAAAAAATTAGATATGTTTTGCATCATAATTTTTTGGATAAAAAGTGGTCACTATATTTGGACTATATACATTTAGATGTACTTAGATTTATTTTGTTTTTTAGTTTTTCTTTATATATTTCTTTGGCTCTCCTTAAGAGAGCTGGCTGAAGGGGTGGGGATTTCATTTTTTTTTAATTTCTTTTTTAATTTTTTTTCTTTTATATATATAAAAATCTTGTTATAGTCTGTATTTTGTATGATTACTAATATTTTTTCAAATAAAAGTTTTTTTTTTAAAAAAAAATACCTCACAAAATATAGCCACTGGCAAGGCTTATGTAGCCATCATTTGCTGTTTTCTCGACAGTTCATTCCTGGAAATGGTTTCTGCTGCAGACGCTGAGTTTTGGTCGTTCATTAAATTACCTTGCTTATTTTTCTGTTTTCTGCTTTTATTATAGATTTTCAGCTGGTGTGAAGGTGAGTCTGGGTATTTTTAAAAGCTCTAGTTTGGATTCTTCTGGGGAATCTTTGGGCTTGTGTCTTCCTAACTGCATCAAGTGACACCACCCACCCCCCCCCAACCACCCATCCTCCCCCATAATAATCACATTTGAAATAGCTTGGAATTAGCTTCACTTTTCCTCATTGCCTTTATGTTCTGGGTTACAATGTCACCTCCTCCAAAAGTGAGTTGAGGACCCTTTAAACTGATGGAATCCAGTTGACAGAGGAGATGATTTAGGTCATCCTGTCTGTGCTAACACTGCAAGGAAACCCTCCAGTAAGCCCCAGTTCATTTGTCCTTTCCTTATCAACACTCTAAGTGTTTCCTTCCCATGATTCCCCTCCAAAGTGAATGTGAGTCTTTGAACCTAATGCCATCTTGGTGAATAGGCAGAAGTTTAAAATCATGATGTTTTTTCAAGGAGAACATTCAAGTTAGCAGCTCAACCACTTAAATTTCTTGAAAACTTTTTTACCTTGCACTTCTTCTCAATCGCATGCAGAGGCTCACTAAACATTTAAGATCTGATTTGAGACTTTGACTTATTTGAAATCCCTGCAAAGAGTCTCCAACAGTTCCATTACAAACCGTAATGACTCAAAACCCAGCAGCAACAGAAATTCACCAAGACAATGGCTACTTAAACAAACTCTTTTTATTTTCTTAATGCATAATAACAAGATTAAAATGAACTTATTACTTTTAACTTAACCTAACTTACCCCCCTTCTACTTCTAAGCGCACGTGTTCAGGAAAGTTCTTTTTCACTGTCCAATCATTCAATTTTCACTTTTCCAAGTTCACTGCTATCAGATCATCTTCCATACTGTGCACAGAATTGTACAGATATTATATTCACCAGGCTCTGGTCCTTTAACTTAAGTTGTTACCATTCAGGAATGTCTTTGTTGGTTTCAGAGAGATATTCGTTGAATGCACAAATTGATCTCCTTCAATCAGCAACTCAAGTGTCTTACTGAAGAAACTTTCCCCTTCTTGGGTTTTGCCAAAAGATAACCTCTTCTTCCAGGTTACCACATAGAATTCTTCTTTTTCCCCTATTTCAGGAGAAACACAATAACCAGCCACAACCTCTGCAATTGACTACAGAGAATTAGAATAGGCTGAACTCAGAACTCAAAACCCATCTTGAAATGGGGTCATGCAGCAGGTCTGCCAACTTCCAGCCTTCACCACAAATTTCTGCAGAATACTCTCCCAAACAATGGATGTTTCTCTCTGTTTGCAAAACCACGTGGTCCATCTTAGGACAACAAACTTCAACCAGAAATGTAAAACTCTGGCACAAGACTAGAAGCAAAAGGTTTCTAAGTTCTTGAGCTTGAACACTGTTCAACCATGCTGGTCTATTAACACCTACTTGTGAAATTCTCACAAGCACTTCCCATTGTTTCTGCAAAGCCAACTGTAGGCATGAAGTCTACTCTTGCATAGTTCTTGCATGACAAATAAGATGTTTGTGAAATGTGACCTAATAACTAAACATCACAACCTCACCATTTTAAGATACATTTTCTTATTCTTATTCTATAACAGTACACAGCAAGTGACAGAGAAAGCAGTAGGGATGCTGAACTATACAGAGCTGCCTGAAGTAGGTGACAGCTGCAGGGACTTCTTTACATGTTAAGTTTCAGATTTCAGATTTTCAAAGTCCATACATGACATCACCTGAGATTCTATTTTTTCCTGCGGCAAGGCAGAATTACTACTTATTGGTGGTGCAAAAAAACGTACTCAGCGTCCACTTGTAAACAAGAAAAGCAAGAAAACTGTGCAATACAAGAGAAAATAAATCAATAAAGTGCAAAAGTAAGAGTCCTGAAATGAGTCCCTGATTGAGTGTATTGTTGAGAAATGTGATGGTAGAGGGATAGCAGCTATTCTTGAAACTGCTGGTGCAAGTCTTGTGACATCTATACCTCTTTCTGATGGCAGCAGTGAGACCAGAGCATGTGCTGGGTGGTGTGGATCTTTAATGATTGCTGCTGCTCTCCAATGGCAGGGTTCCCTGTAATTGTTCTCGATGGTGGGGAAGGTTTTGCCAGTGATTCCCACTACCTTGTGCGGGTCTTTACTGAAATACAACTTCATGGATATACAGAGTACTTATTTCCTGGTTGGAGTTCCGCAGTAGCTCTTGGTCTCCTGCAGTGCTGTTCTATATCCCTGGAGAGCTGGGTTGTCTGGTGCTCCCTCACCAACAAATAAATCATGAGAAGAATCAATTTAGCCTACAACACCATCATTACAGATATATCCTGAAAAGAAAGTTTCAATGAAAATTCCCAAATGAATTTAAACTATTTTTAAATTAAAAAAGAAAATTTAAACTTGACAGAAAAGCAATATAATGTTGAACTGCACAATGAAACATAAGAATTTGCCTTTGAGTATCAGCCCTTCCAGTTTAAGTTATCACTGATAATGACAAAATTGATGGACATAAATCACGATATAAGTGTTGAAACTTAATACATACATCTAGGGTTACCCTCTGTTTGGTGGAATGGTGACAAGTCAGGATTTCTGCCTCCTGTAACTATTATAGCCTCTACAAATTTTCTTCTGTCAAGATTAATAAGACATGCAATGTGAGCTCCTGGCAGGACGGCAATCACCAAGAGGGAACCCACCACAGAGTATGAGACAACACCAGTCACGAGGTTTAAAAAAGGTGCCCAAAAAGCAGAGAATGGATACCTGCTGAGACTGCAGCCTTGCAAATCAGTTAATGAAATTCAGAAACTGCAAATGCTGGAAATCTGAGATGGAAACAGAAAATGCAGCAAACATTTTGAATGAGAACGGCGGCATCTGGAACGAGAATGGCGGCATCTGGAACGAGAACGGCGGCATCTGGAACGAGAATGGCAGCATCTGGAACGAGAACGGGAGTTAACATTTCATGTCTCAGACTCATCACCAGACAAATAAGTACGATCTGTTTCTGCGTCAATTAACTCATGTACTCTCATCCCATCTTAACCGTCTCTTCCAGTGAAAACTGACTAGTTTTCTTTCTTTCCAAACTCTGATGAAAAGCCTCAGACGTTTTATTTCCTTCCACAAACCTTGAACCACCCAGAATTAACATTTATTGTCACATTATACCCTGATACAGTGAAAAGGGTTCATCTTGCGAGCAATCCAGTGAGTCAACTCTAACATACATGCAGCCAAAGTAGAAGACCAAGGATGCCCTGCAGAGTGGAGGGTTACAGTGAAAAGACAAGGGCATCATGAGATTACTTATCTGAGGTTCACTCAGGAGCCTGATGGCAGGAGGTAAGAATCTGTCTTTTAACCTCTTGGTAAGCAATCCCGCCCTCCAGAACCTTCTCCTAAGAGTAGGAGAGGAAAAAATTGTGATATGGGTGAGATGAGTCCTTCAGTGTGTTGGGTGCTTTTCCAAGGCGGCAGGAAACGTAGACAAAGCTGATGAAGGGAAGAGAGATTGGTGTGATGTCCTCAGCTGCATTCACCATCTTTAGCAGCTTCTTCCGATCTTGGTTTGACCGCTCCTGTCCCACTCTGTGATGCATGTAGTTTGGATATTTTTGATTGGACATCTTTAGAAGGAGTTGAGAGATATGGGGGATATACCAAACTTCCTTAGCCTTCCAAAGAAGTAGTATGCATTCTTGACAGTTGTGCCAATGTGGTTGGTCCAGGTCAGATCCCAAGAACTTGAAATTATCTGAAGTTTTCACTTCAGCGCCATTGATGTGAACAGGGCCCTACTCTCCTCTTCACCTCCCGAAGTCAATATTCAGCACATTTGCCTTGATGGCATTGAGGGAAAGGTTGATATCTTGGTGCGGATCCACTAAACTCTAAATTTTCTGCCTGCATTGCATCTCATCGTTAGTTGATATAACGACTACCACTATAATGTTACCAGAGAACTTAAAGATGGAATAGGAGTGGTATTTGGCTACACAGTCATGGGAGTAGAGGGAATGTAGTAGAGGGCTGAGTGGGGCACTGATATTGAGTGTGATCATGGAGGAGGTGCTGCTTCCTATCTGCAATGATTGATAGGAAGTCAAAATTCAATTGTGAAGGGGGCACTGAGGCCCAGGTCTCAAGGATTGAAGATAAGTTTACTGGAGACTATGGTACCGAGGATGGAGCTGTCATCGATAAACAGTAAGTAGCCTGACATTGGTGCCATTAGTGTCCATGTGTTCCAGAGCCAAGTGGAGTTATAGATCATCAACGTGGAACAGCTATTCAGCTTAACTCGTATGTCTGTCCACTGCTAAACACATTCTGCTGGGTGGGTGCTCATCAGATCAAGCAGCATCTTCAGGCCAGAACTCTTTATCAAGACTTTAATGAAAGCTCCATCCCAAAACATTGACCATTTTTATTGACCCACTGATGTTGCTCAACCTCCTAAGTTCCTCCAGCAGATTGCGTTAAGCCTCGGACGATGGCACGTACAGTCTCCTGTGTTTCTCATTTATCTGACCCAATGTGTTTTGAGCACTGATGTTGTGCCCACTTCAACAATTTTTTCTGGTGACTTAGCCTCTGAATTGAAAGTTTGCTGCTCAGATCACTCCAGGTCCAGAGAGGTAGAAGGTTGGTACAAGGTATGGAAGACGAATTGGTGGTTCAGTGCTACCAGCAAGGATAGAATTGATGTCAGCCACAACTAGTACTTCATGTTGATGGATGCAAGAGCCAGAGGACATTTGTCATTTATCCCCTTTATTGTCCTTTTCTTCTGTACTGGTGTGATAGTGGCCTTAGTAAAACAGATAGGAACTCAGACCTATTGCAGGGAGAGATATCAGTGAATACACCCACCAGTTCACTTGCGCAAGCTCCCAGGACACACCCAGAAACCAGCTGAGCCAGTCACTTTCCACAGGTTCACTCTCTGGCAAGATAATCTGATATCAACTTCAGTGACTGTGTTGCGTTTTTGCATGCTATGCTGCCTAGCTTTGCTTTGTACTCCATGACCTGCTACAATCACCATATGTCAATAATGTTCTGATGGTGTTCTCGCCTCAACAGTACTGCCTCTGGCTTTCCTGCAAAGATTGTACTTGGATTTCTTGTACAAGGCTGGGTCTCATAACCTGAATACACCCAACTTTATAACATCAAGCAGTGTGGAAAGCATCTAGTTTTATAGATTTCTACACAACATTTCAAGTATCCTCTTATGGACTGCCATCGAAAGGCCAGTCAGCCCAAAGAAATGGAGAACCCACTCCACGATGAATTCCTATTTGTCCATTTGAGAAACTTTTTAAAAAATTCCACACACACATGGATCTCTTTGCACCTCTTGTAACTAAGCAATAAGTTTCTTTGCACAAACTTTAAAACTGCGCTAATGTTAACCTATGATCCAATAGGACACTGAACATTCCCTGCTCTATTGCTAAAATACAACATATTATTATTTTTATGAGAACAAAATTAAGATGCATTTGCGGCCATTTTGCTTCATCTAGATTCCTCAAATGAAGCAGAACACTGAAGTTTCACAGGAAGATGGGAGCAAGGAGAGGCTTTCTAGTCCGTTAAGCTTACTCTTTGCGACATTCAATTTTCAAGCCACATTCATTTCGGCCCAACTCCCAATCTACACATTTCCCATAATCTTCCATGCCATTTGTTTAAAAAAAATGATGGCTCTTTCACATCTATATCTTCATCCAAAGCACTGTTTCATTCCTTTCTGCATCTCGGAGCAAAGGCGAGGCTGTCAGTAAACAACACACTATTGATTGGAGGAATTCAACAGGTGAAGCAGCATCAGTGGGAGAAAAAGAATGGTCAATGTTTCAGAAGGACCTTTCATTTCAGGTTCAGCCCCAAATGTTAACCATTCTTTTTCTCCTACTGATGCTGCTTCACCTGTTGAGTTCCTCCTTCAATTGCTCCAGATTCCTGTATCCACAATTACTCTGTGTCTCTTGGTTTTCAGTAAAGTTTGAGAGAAATAAATGGGCACAGCAATGTGAGTTTCTTGGCTAGCAGAGCAGTATTCGCATCTGCCACTGTTGGAATTGTCCATGAAACTACAAACATTTCAGTCCGAACTTCATGCAGTGAATGGAAGATGCGTGTTTATTGAATGGCTGTTACCAGCCATTACCAGCCACTGCATGGATTTGGTAGATCAGGGTCTTGATCTAATGACAAGGAGAAGATCAAAAACCTTACCTCCCAGAATCCATCATTCCATATAATGAAAGCCAATGAAAACTTCTGGGAGTGTAGTTTAACCAAAATGGTAAAGAAGTCATAGCATTCAGTATTGGGAAACTCTACAGTTGATCCACATTCAGCCACACATTATAAAGAGGTCTGGGTTCTAAATGGGACCTCTAATAGACACATAAATGCAGTGTTAATGATTGTCTGTAGTCATGGAATGTGCTGACAAATCTCTGATAAGATTAAAGATTCAATTTATTTTCATGTAATAAAAACAGTGTCATATTACACAAAATTGATTTTGTCTGCTGTAAGGTAGACAGATTTGTCATTGGCAGAAATGGTCTGAAGCACCTCTTCAGTCAGAGAAAGAGAAGCAAAAGAGAGTCCCTCAGAGTCACCGAGTGTTCATGGATTCCCCTCCTGTGCTCCCGCAGCCTCTGCAACCACATAGAGTCCAGTCCAAACCATCGGCAACCCGAGCTCCATATCCAAACCTCTGATACGATTAGGAACCTTTCTGTGCCCACGGCATTGTCTTGTATCCCAGGTCCGATACCTGTAACCCCTTCAGCCTGTTTCGAGCCAATCTCCATCAGTCTGCAGGCTGGTTGTGAGTTCCATGACTGCAGTCTCCTCAGCCCACATGTGTTCCTCACCTTGAGTCACCACTGCTTGGTGGATTTTTCAGCCGCAGGACCCTCACGGGTCTACTACCATGGGGTCATCTCCTCTGCTTCTTCTTTGTCAGACAGGTGGTGTTCTCCCCGTTTTCTGGTGCCCTGCGCCAGTCCTCCACTTCCCTGCAGTCTGAAACCCTCACAGCTGCTACTGACCATAGGCACACTCTACGGCCATGGGATTTTACATTACCATCGGGTCCTTTAACAGCCATCCACACTCCGTAAAAAGGTAATGGCAGTTGGACTGGGTGGTTGGACCCTATGGAAGTGCTGTGTCTTTGCTCCTCACTCTCCCAGATCTGCACCAATGGCAGCTTTGCAGGCATTGCCATTTTTTTTAAGTAAGATGGCACTTACTTAAAAGCTTCAAGTTCTTAGGATTAAATATCACCAACCACCTGTCCTGGTCTAAGCATGACAACACACTGACCAAGCCTGCAAACTACCCTGCTTTCTCAGAAGCCTGGAGAAATTCAGC
This sequence comes from Narcine bancroftii, assembly GCF_036971445.1. Taxonomy (NCBI): domain Eukaryota; kingdom Metazoa; phylum Chordata; class Chondrichthyes; order Torpediniformes; family Narcinidae; genus Narcine; species Narcine bancroftii. The sequence continues at coordinate 205,785,504 of NC_091474.1, forward strand.
ACGTCTCTTACCGACGTTTACAGATGCGCCATAGAAACTCTCCTCTCTGGATGCATCACAGCTTGGTATGGGAACTGTGCTGCCCAAGAATGTAAGAAACTCCAGAGTTTGAATGCACATCAGACCATCACACAAAATAACTGCCCCTCCATCAACTATGTCTATCCCTCCTGCTGTCTCGAGGAAGGTGACAAAATAATTAAAGGACCTTTCCCACGTGGGCGTACTCTTCTTCCCTTCTATAAGGCAGAAAATACATGACCTAGAAAAAGGATTCAAGGATGATTGCTTTCTATTGTTATCAGACTCTGAAGTGGACCTCTCCTTGGATAGTTTTAACTGTACTTTCCTCTATACCCTGTACTTTGTCTTTCCTATTCTATTGTAACACAACACCACACTTTTGTTTTAAGGTTGTATTTCCTTGTGTATTTAAGTATGAACTGATTTGTCTGGATAAACAAAACTTTTCACTGTATCTGGTACACATGACAATGAACAATTCACCTCAATTCAATTCAAAAAGATGGAACTTTTCCTTCTGGAGTAACAACCGGAGGTGGGTCTTCTGTAAGTGCAGCATGCAGGAAATTGGAAAATATAATGGAGATCTGCTGCAGTGACTTGAAATAATCCCAGTTGGCCAAAAATTCAAGTCAAATTGACTTTGATTTCCCCGGACAAAAACAATCCAGGTACAAGAGTGCGGTGAATGGTCTTCCTGCAGCATATCACTATCCTGTGTGCTTACAGGCTTTGACAATCTGAACTTGCAGATAAATTCGCTATCAGAGAGGTCCAGTCAACATGTGGTTTCCAAAGGATCTCTGGAAAAAGGCCATTCACATATGAGTAAGTCTTTGCCAATGGTCTGAAACACCTTCCCTGACACATTTGATGATAGAATACCACCAGCCATGTCACCACTGAATCGCACACTGAGTGAATACACTCATGTTCCGTTCAGTTCAGGTTTATTGTCATAGGTATCAAAGGGACACTGGGTCTCAATATTAAAGCTTCCAAAAAAAATAGGAGACACAGTTGGTGAGATGAAAATGGCACTGAGTGTGCTTGCTGAAGTATTGAGTATCAGAGTTGGATGATATGTTTCTGCTGGACAAAACATTGGTCAGGTTACACTTGGGACATTGTTACACAAAACTGCTAGAGAAACTGAGCCAGTCCCACAGCATCCATAGAAGGCAAAGATATATAATCAATGTTTCAGAGCTGAGCCCTTTGTCAGCTCCGAAAAGTTGGTTGTATTTATTTTCCTCCTATAGATGCTGCAGGCCCTGCTACTTTCCTCCAGTGCTTTTGTGTATTGACTACAATCACAGGATCTACAGTCCTTCTTATTTCTCTTGAAACATTGGGTACGGTTGTGGTCACCACACTGCAGAAAAATTATGGTAGCATGAGAACAGTGCAGAATGTGGTCTGGAATGGAGGCCTCAAGTTAGAAGAAGGGACTGGATGGGCCCAGCTTGGTCTCACTTGAACAGAGGTGGGCAACTATTTTTTTTAACTCACATTCCACCTTAAGTATTCCCTATCCCATTAGTACTCTGTGTTGGTAAGGGATTGTTTAAGGTGGGATGTGAGTGGGAAGTGAAGGTTGAGAACCACTGCTCTATACCCAATTTTTACTGAAATATTTTGCTTGAGAAAAATGGTCATTGGCCCATTTCCTTTGGAGTTGTGAAACTGTGCACATAATGAGTCAATTAGGTATGATTAAAACAGTGGTTTTCAAACTTTTTTCTTTCCACTCACATACCACCTGAAACAATCCCTCACTAATCATAGAGCACTCATGGCATAGGGAATACTTAAAGTGGAATGTGAGCTTTTAAAAAAAAGGTTGCCCACAACTGCACTCTTCTCTTTCTTTCTCTTTGGCTTGGCTTCGCGGACAAAGATTTATGGAGGGGTAATGTCCACGTCAGCTGCAGGCTCGTTTGTGGCTGACAAGTCCGATAGGTAAATGCTGAGAGGTGATCTAATCGAGATTTATAAAGTTATAAGGGGCATAGATAGAGTAGATAGTCTTTTTTTTAAAAGTAAAGGGCATAGCTTTAAGGTGAAAGGGGAGAAATTTAAAGAACTGATGGCATAAGTTTTTCACAGTGGTAGTGGTTAAATGGAATGAGCTGCCAGAGGAAGTGGTAGAGGCAGGTACCATTACAACATTTATAAGGCATTTGGACAGGTACTTGGATAGGAGTAAAGAGATTTAGGAGTAACATGGGCAAATGGATTTTGCGAAGATACGCATTACAACCCGTATGGACAATTTTGGTCAGTTCTTATAACTCTAAGACTCGAATAGCTCGGCCACCCAGTGCTGAAATGGGCATTCAGTGCTAGTTGTAGCTCACTTTGTAGATTCTGGAAGGTGCTTGAACAGATTGCTGACAGTTATGTCTTGCAACCTTTGCAAGATTCTCCCTTTAAAGAGCATTAAATGATCAAGTCGAAGTGAGTCTATTCTAACACATAAACCTCAGCTGGTGAACGTATGATGCCAGGGAAAGATCAGCGACAGGATGCATCTAGTCCAACAATGGAATTGATGGGATTTCACCTGGAAAAGTTAATTTTTGCAATTTACTCTGGGAAAAATCAATCTTGGATCAAAGAACAGTTAAAAATTCAGTGTTCCACTATCCAACTTCAAGGTTATTGACTCTCCAGCTGAGGAAAGTAGCCCCTCAGAACTTACTCTGTGCAGCTCTCTGGGATTTGTATACTTTTTAGTATTACTTCTCAATCTTTCAAACTCCAGAGTATGGGTTCTTTCCCCTCAATAAAATAAAACAAATACTCCACCACCATGCCAGAATTGAACATTAATTCAGTTTGCTTGATTATGTAATTCAGTATAAGCACATCCCTTTTTATTCTTTTGCAATAAAACCATTTTTAGCTATATTAATACATTTGCAAACAGAAGCAGCTGTAAATTTTGGGATCTGGAACAAAAGCAAACTGCTGGGTCAGGGAGGATCTGTGGAGGCAAAGGGTTGGTCAACATTTTAAGTCAAGATCCTGCACCTCGATCCAAAACTTCAACCATCTTAGCTGAGTATGCTCTTTAGAAAATTTACCAAGCAAATATGAAGTAAATTAGGGTCTAGAATATTATTTGGTTGCCTTGGTATCGCTTATTTCTGTCAATAATTCAGAAATATGAATGAACAAAATAAAATCGCTTCAGAAAACCAGCAAGATTTTGAGCACAATTTGTGCCCAAAATATCATTTTGCCTATTATGGAAACTTCACAGTTCAAACATTTGTGACATTTCTAAATAATCTAAAGATTGATCATTTGAAGTAAAATGTTTCTTAAAAAACTACCAAGGACTGTTCTACAGCTAACTATCTGCAGAAATAGTTAAACAAATCATTTGCCTACCTCCACGACTGAAGTCGAAATTTGTACAAGATGATAGCAATAAAAATGTAATATGAACTCAAGCAGCTCTTAACTAACTCAGCGGGACTGCAGAAGAATTTATGATGTGTGAAATTTTTCCTTTGTTCCTCCTCTGGTAGCCTGCTGTAGCAATTAGAAAGCCACTGAGGCTACTCATGTCAACTGTAACATTATGCAAACTTTTGTTATTTATTAGTAGAATTAATGAGACTCAGTAGGTTTACTTTAGTTTAACAGCATCACTACAAAAGTCTCTAAATTTTAGTCCCATTTGTGATTTTCTTTCTGTGAGCTGTGATGACTGCTACGCTTTTCCTTCTGTGCTGCACTGGAATGCAATAGAACTCTCTTCTAATTGTGTCGGTTTTAGAGTTGGTTTCACTGCAAATCAACTGTGAATGTTGGGGTGGCTGCAAAAATGACAAAACTGTAGAAATTGCCAGGGTTGGCCTTCAGGAAATGAAGTTGGGGTAATGTTGACTTACTGTGATAGTGTAAAACAAGGGATAACAAGTCAGGAGAGATTAAAACAGGCAGCCATTCGCTATTGCCCATTTTACAGATTTGCTCAAAGCCTTAACGATCACTTTTCTGTATTCCTGGCTGCCCCAATTAGAAAGGGCTTGCATTAATATACTGTCTTTCACACACCACAGACCTTTCAATGCACTTTACAGGAAATTAAATAACTTTTGAAGTTTAATTTTGGGAAAACCAGCAGCCAATTTGTGCTCTGTAAAATTCCACCAAGACATAAACAACATGATTATCTGCTTTTGTGGTCAATTGAGGGGGAAAAATGTTGATCAGGACATTTTTTTTCAAAAAGTGTCATGAGATCTGAACCAGCCGTAATAGCATCAATTTAGCATCTCATCTGAAAGCCAGCACACAGTACCTTCAATCCTCATTAACAGCACTGAAATCTTTGTTTTGATTACAATGCAATATCTTATGAGGGAATTAAAACCATAACTTCCTCATTCAGAAGCATGTACTAAAACCAAACAAAGATAACGCAACCTGAAATATTACTTCATCTCTTTTTTTAAATTTTTTTTATTTTTTCACATTATGAACCATACTGACCAAAATACACACAAACATTTCCCTCTTGAATATACACAGTGTCATTTTCTCCCCTTTTCCCCCCTCCCTTCCCTCCCTCCTTCACCCCCCCTCCCCATCCACTCAACGTTCAACATATATGACACATTAAACCCATTAAACAATGTCATCACACAACGAAAATAAACAAGAAATTTGTGTCTTCTACTTTTACATACTGGGTCAGTTCATTTCGTCTTCTTCTCCTTCTGTCATTTCAGGTGGTGGAGGTTCATGGCTCCATTGGACCTGCTGATTTCTGCAGGTTTTTATCATTCAAGAAAATGTTTAATGTCCACCTCTGTTGAAACCACACGTTGAGAACATACAATGTAAGTATGAGCTCTGAATGGCAGAGAGCAGGTTATGGATCATAGTTTGCCATTATTTGTCAAGAGACACAACCAGATCGTAAGTGATAAAACTATTCCATTGTCATTTAAGGGTCAATAAATAGGTTTCATGCTGTCAATCCATAAGCCCATCAGAACTATGCCCCTTCTATCTCTGCCTTTTTTCTCCTTCATCTTTGTCATTTTGTGAGGGGTGCTGGACTGTGAGGGGCGCTGGACAAAGTGGCGACTCTCTGTCTGCATTACGGTCGACAAAAGTTAAAGAATTTCATGCATGTTACATTCTAAATGCAGTATTACAATCCAATAATGGAACCTTTAACTTTACCAATGCTGCCACCATCATGTACTTATTTATCAAATGATCATAGAGTCTTGTAATGGCCATTTATTTCTTATCCTAAATGTCTAATCATTTTTTACATCTTAGCATCTTAAATATCATTAATATAGGTGAATGTTCTTTTGTACCATGTTCTATGAATGAGGACAAAATGCTGCTTAAGTGTCCAGTTTTACTAAATGCTTTAATTCCCACATTTAGATGAGATTATAAATTCATTATATCCATTACTAATAAGACAGAAGGTAATTCTGATCAATAGTGGTGATTTAGAGCTTCTACGATATGGCTTTTGATTTGCCAATGAATTTTTTCAGCTTTTACAGCAGCACCAATTGGAACCAGACTAGGGTTCGAATCCCGCTCTGTCTGTAAGGAGTTTGTACATTCTCCCTGTGTCTGAGTGGGTTTCCTCCAGGGTCTCCAATTTACTCCCACTGTTTAAAACGTATCGGGGGTGTAGGTGAATGGGATGTAAATTGGGCAACATGGATTCATGGGCCGAAATGGCCTGTTATCATGCTGTATGTCTAAATTTAAAAAAAAATAATTCCACAAAGGAAATCTGTCACACCTCAGTCTTCAAAAATCAAACAACAGATGCTGGAATTCTGAAATGAAAACCAAAACCAGATCAGGCATCCACAGTAGAAAGAGAAACACTGTTACATCTTCAAGTGGAAGACCCTCACTAACCTATCAACCAGATGGTTTTGCAAACACAATATACCCAGTAGCCATGACAACAATGGCCTCACTGTAGTCATTCCCATCCCACCATTGCTGCAACTTAAAACAAATTTGTCTTCTCACTTTTCCAGATCTGATGAAGGGTCTTTGAACTGAAATATCAGCTCTTTCCTCAGAGGTTGCTTCACCTGCTGGGTGTTTCCCATTTTTCCAATTACATTGGACAGCGAAGATTTTGCTTCCTAGACACTTTTGCGTATATTATATGAATTTTGGGATGCTGATTTGAAAATCACCTTAAAATTTTCCTATCACCTACCGTGTTTTAGATATAACCTATTTTCGTGATTTCCTGGCATATTTTAAGTCTACTTCAAGCATACAAAACCGTGAAGTGCAACATGTTATTGAAAATTCATTTTCTTCATTTCCCTGTTGATCTTGGTGTCGCCAGTGACGAACATGGTGAAAGGTTTCACCAGGACATTGCAACCATGGAAAAGCAGCATCAGGGCAGCAGAAATCCATCAATGCTGGCTGACTATTGTTGGACACTGACATGAGAGGCATCAGATGCTGAGTACAAATGAAAATCAGCAGCAAGACATCTTCAGGTCACTTGAACTGATGCAAAGTGTCAGCATCAATTTGTGATTAAACTTGCTAAATTCAATAAAAGTTAATTTAATGTTTGTCCAAATTCCTACTTGATACGGCAAATCTGAAATTAACTATTTTATCAATTTTTTTTTCAGGAAGAAAATCTTTTGACAAAATGTGTTATTCAGTGTATTCTTCTACAATATTAGAATACAAGGCTGATCTTTTCAACTAGTACTCATGGGTTAATCTTGTCTGCTTCAGTATCATTGATCTCCTTGGTCAAAATTTATTTTCTGAAATGCAATTCCAAAAAACTGAATGAGTTATTCAAATTGCCTAAGTTGAAAAAAATCATGGATTTTAAAAAATATATTTTGGCAACCTGTCAGCACAAGTCTTTCCAGATCAAACCAACTTAAAAGCAAATTTTCAAAACTCCAGAAGCCAATTTCTGAACTGCTTGTATCAGAAGAAACAAAATGAACTGAGGCAAACCTTCCCAAATCCATTTTAATTCAGGTTCAGAATGTCAAGATGATTTTGAGTTTGCTTTGGTATTTGAATTAATAATACAATGTCAATCTGCATGGCACAGAAGACAAATTCACAGAAAAACCCACTGCGCCATAAGCCACTAGATCAGTTCATTCCACTTTGGTTCGTTTTACGTGAATCCATGGAAATATTATTGATGAAAAAGCTCATCTCTAGTGGGCAATTCATCGGTTGGAAGTGCCATAAGCCGGTGTACCCACTCGTACCTGCAGAAGATATATGTTATGGTCAGGTTGGAATGTAACATTTTTTTAAATGAACTGCGGTGGGGTGGGGGGGTGGGGTTGGGTGGAAATTAGAGAAACACACAAAGTGCAGCTGCTGGAATCTTGAGCAAAGAGTTGCAAGTGGATCTCAGCGGGTCAGGAAGCATCCAGGGGTGTTTCTGGTTGAGACCCTTTATTGTGACTGGAGGACACTGACTATTTCATTAAAATTATATATTTATAGCAAATGTAATTTGAAGAATAAATATGTTACATTCTGGTAAGAAGAATAGGGAGATAAAAGGACAAATCAACAGAGGTGGGAAGATATAAAGAAGACTGTCTTGCATAATGGTAGGCATTATTAATTGAGGTACAGAGTATAAAATCATGTTACACCTTTGTGATAAGCTAAACCTCAAATAAAGTAATAAACCTGGTTCTTTGCAATATAACACCAGGAATGCAAGGTCTATGAATGGGTTCAAAAGGAATGCATTCGAATGACATCAAGGATAAAGGGTTTCAGTTTTGTTGCAGAGGTTGGAGAGATGGAAATATTCACATTCAGGTAGAGATTTGATATAAATTTTGACAATTTCTCTCCTAGTCGGAGAGAAAAAAACTGTTTCAAATGGTTGTGATCTGGAATACACTGTCTGAACAGATGGTAGAACAAATTCAAATGTCTAGATTGCATTCAGTATGGCACTCTTGATAAACTGCTGGTGTCTCTGCAGTGGTCTTTCCACTATGTCACAAGATAACCACAACAGGAACCCTGACCATTAGAGAGATTCAGATCAATTATAACTTCAAAAGGACACAGGATTAATATTTGAAATACAATTATAAGACAATGATGGAACAGCCGTGTTATAGAAACAGTTCAATGCCTCTTTCAATGAACTCAGACTGGTTTGATAGTCAGAATTGTTTCCCCCTATACCATTCCACGATTCTGTGATGTAGAAGCTATTGTGTCCATCCTGGTTCTATTTTTTCATATTGTCAGTGGAACTGGAGCATATCCAAGGGAGTCCAATGAAGTGACACTAAGCTAGGAGGGGTTGTGTGCACGGAAGAGGGGGTCAGGAAGCTCCAGTGTGATTTGGATAAATTGGGGGACTGGGCAGATACATGGCAAATGCACTACAATGTGGATAAATGTGAGGTTATCCACTTTGGTAATACAAACCGGAGGGCAGATTACTATTTGAATGGCAATAGATTAAGAGATGGGGAAGTGCAGAGAGACCTAGGGGTACTTGTACATCAGTCTCTGAAGGCGAGCATGCAGGTACAACAGGCGGTTAAAAATGCAAATGGTATGTTGGCCTTCATATCAAGAGGGTTTGAGTATAGGAACAAGGATACCTTACTGCAGCTGTACAGGGCCTTGGTGAGACCCCACCTTGGAGTATTGTGTGCAGTTTTGGTCACCTTATCTAAGGAAGGATGTTCTTGCAATGGAGGGAGTGCAGAGGCGATTCACCAGGCTGGTACCTGGAATGGCAGGAATGACTTAGGAGAAAAGATTGCGCAAATTGGGATTGTACTCCCTGGAGTTTAGAAGATTGAGAGGGGATCTCATAAAGACATATAAAATTCTGGCAGGACTGGACAGAATGGATGCAGATGGGATGTTTCCAAGGATGGGAAAATCCAGAACCCGGGGCCATGGTTTGAGGATAATAGGCAAACCATTTAGGACCGAGATGAGGAGGAATTTCTTTACCCAGAGGGTGGTGAATCTGTGGAATTCATTGCCACAGAGGGCAGTAGAGGCAGGTTCATTAAATATATTTAAGAGGGAATTAGATCTATTTCTTCAGTATAAGGGTATTAAAGGTTACGGAGAGAAGGTGGGGACGGGGCACTGAACTTTAAGATCAGCCATGATCTCGTTGAATGGCGGAGCAGGCTCGAAGGGTCGAATGACCTACTCCTGCTCCTATCTTCTATGTTTCTATGTGTCACTGATACATTGTGCAAACAACTAGGGTGATTTTCAAACCTGCTATTGAGAGTATGCCTGTATGGCTTTAGAAAAGATAAAGATATTTCATCAAGACAAATGAACCTTTGTTAAATTAATTCTTTGGAGTTGTTCCTAGCCCATTGACTTAAATTGCTGGAATTGTGGTTGAAACCCATCAATACTCTTTACCTCCACTTATTGCTAATGACCTTTGTACAATGGAAATATTCAGCCATATCTTGTTATCTATCTTTCGACAGACTTTGTAGCTTTTCATGCAAACCCATGAAGCCACATGTATAAGTACAATAATATTTCATTACTCTGGCTGAGAGGTAATTAAAAAAGTGACTTACATTTAATCAAAGGACTAAAAAAAGTGATTTTGGTTTCAAATTCAATGATTCAATTACTGCGTTAGAATTAATGTGGTTTAATGCAGATCTCATTGTTATAATTTACAACTTGTTTTCATATTTCCAGTTTCTGATAAATCTTATGTACTTCTAACATCATGAAGTGTAGTTTGCTCTCAGACAAGGTCCCCCATGAGAGTCTTATCCAGAAAGAGATGAGGCATGGGATCAGTGGAATTTTGGCTGTGTGGATAAAAAATTGGCTTGTAGAAAGAAAACAGAGAATAGTAGTGGAAAGAAAGTATTCTGCCTGGAGGTCGGTGACTAGTGGAGTGCTGCAGGGATCTGTTCTGGGACCCCTGCTCTTTGTGATTTTTATAAATGACCTGGATGAAGAGGAGGAAGGATGGGTCAGTGAGTTTGTGGATGACACGGTTTGGAGGAGTTGTGGATGGAGCTGAAGTTTGTCAAAGGTTACAAGATGATATAGACAGGATGCAGAGTTGGGATGAAAACCGGAAGATGGATTTAAACCAAAGAAGTGTCAGGTGATACATTTTGGAAAGACAAACCAAAAGGCTCAGTGCAGGGCTAATGATCAGTTACTTAAGAGGGTGGATGAACAGAGGGATCTTGGGGTGCAAATCCATACATCCTTCAAGGTTTCCGCACAGATAGATAGGATAGTTAAGGCGGCCAATGGGATACTGGGTGACATTAATAGGGGGATTGAATTCAGGAGTAGAGAGATCAAGTTGCAACTCTACAAATCTTTGGTAAGACCACACTTAGAGTATTGTGTTCAGTTCTGGTCACCTCATTATAGGAAGGATGTGGAAGCTATGGACATGGTGCAGAGGAGATTTACCAGGATGTTGTCTGGATTTGGAAAAAAGTCTTATAAGGCAAGGTTAGCAGAGCTGAGACTTTTCTCTTTGGAGCATAGAAGGATGAGGAGACTTGATAGAGATCTACGAGAGGTATAGAAAATAGGTCGAGAGTCAGCACCTAAATCCTAGGGCAGGATCATCAAACACCAGAGGACATATGTACAAAGTTAAGGGAGGGAAGTTTAGGGGAGAGATCAGGGGTAAGTTTTTTTTACACAGAGAGTTGTGGGTACCTGGAATGCCTTGCCAGGAACGGTGGTGGAGGCTGAAACATTGGGGGCATTTAAGAAACTTTTAGACAGATGCATGAATGAAAGAAAAATAGAGGGTTATGGGGTAGGGAGGGTTTATTACTATTTTTTGATGGAATATATGGGCCGACACAACATTGAGGGCCGAAGGGATGGTACTGTGTCCATATTATTTGATGTTTCAGAATTAATGGGTGAGATAACTACGATTAATCTGAACAATATTGAAAAAATGGACAGAGAGTCCCATTCAGCGCTAGGGTTGGTTTGGTAGACAGTGGATAAGGGTTCACAATTTGTAGCAGGTGCCACAGGAGAACAGTTTACCCTGAACATTTGTCTGAAAACATTTGACAGGCGGGCACCAGGTGAAGAATGCTGTTGGCATGGAACACCAATAATTGGAATGTGCCTTTTGAAGCTTCCCTCTGACAGCCACTGGAGGCTGCCAATTCAACACTTTTAGTATCAAAGGAATGTAATCCATGTACACCCAGTCAATATTCAGGGAATTAACTCCAACACCATGACTTAAAATAGCAATTCACTGAAGCCTGAAACCGTGCTAGGCAAACATTATTGTGGTCCTGTGATTTGGGTGTTCACTTGCCTCACTTGCCATTGGCATGGTGCCATATTGGCTTGCCTGGTACCAAACTGCAAACTACAGCAAAGTGGTTACTTTAGGTGACGTGATTCACATGCCACCCCCAAAATACTATCAAATCAGACAATAAATCATTGCGGAAGGAGGCCATGCACCTCTTCAACCTGTGAAGGGTTAGCAGTCTTAATTTTTTTTCCATTTAGGGTCCTCATTATAAAATTAACAAAGTGACAAAGGAAGATAAAAAAAATCATTCTCCGCATACAGGCGGAAAATGTTGCAGATAAATGACAGAGATGCAAACACAGTGAAGCAGACACCAAGATGCCATGCCAACAATTATTGGCCATGACTCACGAAGATATCATGGTATCAGCAGATGTGGCCAATGTCAGTGATATGTGCATGGATTTTGAAAAAGTATTAGGGCTGCCACAGGACATGACAGAGATAGACAAAATTATAAATGCTCAGACAAAGCAAGTGGTGCTCTGGACAGAGCTGTACAAATAAACTTCTGTCGCTGACACAGCAAACAGTGCCATTGAAAGCCTATAGCCTTTGGGAATGCGACAATGTACCAGCAACCAAGGAGCTCGCCAATCTGGGAAGAACAGAACATAACTGGAAGCCAGACCAACTGCAAATAGACCTCCGTTAGACTTCTCCTATGTCTCCGCTGGAGGGAAGGTGTGGTGGTACACCACCGACCTACTGCAGGGGCAACCTCTGTACCTGCAGGAGCGTAAGGGGACAGGACAACACCTGGCCGGATGCCAATCAGTTGGCCTGAATGGATCAAGCCCCACCCGGTCAGGTGTCAATCACCCTCAAGGGTATAAGCCTGCGCCGGCCTCCCGAGGCCTCACACAGAGTTGCTGCAACCACAGCCAGCCTGGCTCTGTGGAAGTCTTTGTGGAAATCTTTTTGGATTAAAATCTGTTGTACAGTTTTACCTTGTGTGTGTCTGATTCTGTATAACAGCGCACCACAAGTTAATCCACAAAATTTTCCAATGGCTGCCAGGGAAAAACTCCTGAGCGCAGGGAGCCTCGAAGTCAACCCACGCCACCCGGAAGCCCAGGCACGCTTCGAGATCTGGCAGCACGCGGTCAAGGCAATCATCGAGGTACACGAGGGCGACATTCTGGATTCCGATCGGAAGAGGTTGGTCTTACTCCGGTCAAAGCTGAGTCCCCATGCCTTTCAGATAACTAAAAGCTGCTCCACGTACAAGAGCACAATGGACACTCTCGAGAACTTGTACAAGCCCCCCATGAATCTGGTCTGTGCAAGGTACCTCCGCAACACCCAAGCCCGGGGAGATGGCTGAGTCTTACCTGGGACACTTGCGAGAGTTGGCCCGACTGTGTCTGGCTGAACCCGAGGTAGGTGTAGAGGAGGTCAAGAGGCTGATCCGGGATGACTTCATTCAAGGGTTACGCTTGAGGGCCATCCGGCAGAAGCTGCTGGGAGACAACATCTATGCCCTAACCAGGATTGTGGAAGTGGTCCAAACCCTGGAAGCAGCAGCCCTACACAAGCCTTCGATTCCAGGATCCCCAGGTTCCATCATGGCCCTCTCACACTGCAGCTGCAGCCACAGGCCGAGCTAGGAAGCAGAACGTCGCTGCGGCAAGTGGCCGGTGCCCATGTAAGTACTGTGGGTCCTGGTGTGGGTCAGATCGACAATCGTGCTAAAACTGCCCAGCTAGGAACCAATATTGTTCCTGATGCGGCAAGAAAGGCCACTTTGCAAAAGTGTGCCTCTCTAAACCTGCTGGCAGCTTAGTGGTCCTCTATGATCTCCCTACCTCCCCTGCAGACACCCCATGTGCACGTTCTGGGCGGCGCCATGGTCCCCGCGAAGACTTCCGCCTTCCCCGACTTCGACTGCGCAACATCCGGACCCGCCAGCAACCATCACAGTGTGTGCCCCGAGCATCTGCACCAGCCCTCGCCCTCACCACTAGCTGAGAACTACAGCGATGCCACTTCCGGCCCACAGCATGATGTCACTTCCGGCTCACGGTGTGACGTCACTTCCGGCTGACGTCACTTCCCCTGGCGCAGTGGACATGGCTGGGGAATGAGGCCAGCCAAGCAGCAGCTCCCCACGTGTCGCCACCATCTTGGACCAGGCAGCGCCCGACACGGAGGGCCCCCGATGGCATTGAGAACGATGTGGTCAACATGGGTGATGACCAGGCCGCCTTACCAACACTCCTCACGCCTCCGGGTGCCATCAGCAACCAACGGCAATGTGGTCAACACGGGCGATGACCAAGCCGCCCTACCGACGCTCCCCATGCCTCTGGAGGCCATCAGCTACCGCATGCTGCACCTCACGACCGATGTCGACATGGTCAACACTGGTGATGACCAGGCTGCCCTATCGACGCTCCCCATCCCTCCAGATAGCGATGACTCCGACTCCGAGATGGTCCTGGCCACCACAACACTGACCAAGGACATTCCCCACGATCTCGGGTGCTCGATAATGGACGTGCGAGTCAACAGGCAGGTAACAAAGTGCCTGTTTGACAGTGGCAGCACCGAGAGCTTCATTCACCCGAGCGTGGCCCACTCCCTAAGTTTGAAGATCCACCCCACCACCTGCTCGATCACCCTCACCACCTGTTGGTACCCTCGGGAGCTGCTTGGTTGATATAACGGTGGGAGGGGAGACTTACACAGGATTCAGGTTCCTGGTCATGCCCAAACTCTGCGCACTACTCCTCCTGGGCCTGGATTTCCAGTGCCAGCTGCAGAGTGTCACCCTTGCCTTTGGGGGGCCCCAACCTCCACTCACATTTCACAGCAGGCCAACCTACCAGCCCCAGCCAAACTGCGGCCTCTCCACACTGTGAATCACCCCACCGGCACTCTTCCCACATCTTGCACTAGACTGCAAGCTGATCACCGCCAAAAGTAGGCGCTATTGCGCTCCATCAAGGCGGAGGTGCGGCGACTCCTGGCGGAGGCGTTAAGAGCCCAGTAACAGCCCTTGGAGAGCCCAATTCCTGGTGGTCAAAGGGGGATGTAAGCTGAGGAAGGTCGTGGATTAAAGCCAGACCATTAATTGATACACCCAGCTGGATGCCTACCCCCCTGCCGAGGATCGCCGACATGGTCAATGAGATAGCCCACTACTGGGTTTTCTCCACGATTGACCTGAAGGACAAGCCCTACATTGCCTTTGAGGCGGACAGGCACCTGTACCAGTTCCGCCGGGTTCCTTTTGGGGTAATAAATAGGGTCTCCGTCTTCCAGCGGGAGATGGATCGCATGGTAGACCAGCACAAGCTGAAGGCAATGTTCCCATATCTGGATTACGTCACTATCTACAGCCGTGACCAGCAGGACCATGATGTAAACCTGGAAAAATTCCTCCAGATGGCTGCGGATCTGAACCTCACTTACAACAAGGAGAAGTGTGTGTTCACTTGCCTCACTATCCTGGGGTACATCATGGCCCATGAAGTCATCAGCCCAGATCCGGAAAGGATGCACCCATTAATGGAGTTACCCCTCCCCACACGCTAAAGGCCCTCCGCAGGTGCCTGGGCCTGTTCTCTTATTACTTGCAGTGGGTCCCTCACTTCTCAGACAAGGTCTGCCCACTGGCCCAAGCCACAAATTTTCCCCTCCCACCTGAG
The DNA here is from genome assembly GCF_036971445.1 of Narcine bancroftii. Classification (NCBI taxonomy): domain Eukaryota; kingdom Metazoa; phylum Chordata; class Chondrichthyes; order Torpediniformes; family Narcinidae; genus Narcine; species Narcine bancroftii. Next base: position 205,800,549 of record NC_091474.1, read on the forward strand.
GCGCAGGCAGCCTTCACCCGGATCAGGCAAGACATCGTGGACACCACGATGCAGGCTGTGGATGAGGACTCCCCCTTCCAGGTGGAGAGCGATGCCTTCGAGGTGGCCCTCGCTGCTACCCTAAACCAAGGGGGGCGCCCCGTCACCTTCTTCTCCAGGACCCTCCACAGCTCTGAGCTAAGGCACTCTGTCATTGAAAAGGAGGCCCAGGCGATTGTGGAAGCGATCTGCCACTGGTGCCACTACCTGGCCAGCAGGAGATTTACGCTCCTCACAGACCAGTGGGCCATGGTGTTCATGTTTAACACTACCCATCAGAGCAAGATCAAGAACGACAAGATCCTGCGCTGGAGAGTCGAGCTGGCAACCTACAGTTATGACATCCAGTACTGCACCTGGAAATTTAACGACTCCCCTGATGCCCTCTCTCGCACCTGCACATCTATGCATAACAACAGGTTTCAAGCATTGCATGAGTCCCTCTGCCATCCGGGCGTCACCTGGTTGTACCATTACGTTAAATCCCGAAATCATCAGGGACATCAGGGACATCAGGGACATGACTGAGGCCTGTCAGGTCTGTGCAGAGTGTAAACCCCGTTTCTTCTGCCACCACCCCCCCCCCCCCACCAAAGCCCACATTGTAAAGGCTACTCGGCCTTTCGAGCGTCTTGGCGTGGACTTCAAAAGGCCCGTGCCTTCCACGAAATGAAACATCTACTTCCTCACGGACACCTCCACGGCCACCGTCATCAGGGCCTTGGGGCAGATTTTCACCATGTTTGGCTACCCCGCCTTCATCCACAGCGATCGGGGGTCTAGTTTCATGAGCGACGAGCTGCGCCAGTACCTGATGGCGAGGGGCATCGCAACCAGTCACACAACAAGCTATAGCCCAAGAGGCAACGGGCAAGTGGAACATGAGAGTGGGGTGGTCTGGAAGGCAGTCCTCCTGGCTCTCAGGTCAAAAGTATGGGCCGTTGAATTCTGGCAGGATTTCTTGTTACTAACTCCCCACTCCGGGACAATTTTACAGAAGAGGGTGAATATGGTGGTACACCACCGGCCTACTACAGGGGGCAACCTCTATACCTGCAGGAGTGTAAGGGGACAAGACAACACCTGTCCGGCTGCCAATCAGTTGGCCTGAATGGATCAAGCCCCACCCGGTCGGGTGTCAATCGCCCTCCGGGATATAAGCCTGCGCCGGCCTCACACAGAGTTGCTGCAGCCACAGCCAGCCTGGCTCTGTGGAAGTCTTTGTGGATTAAAGCCTGTTGTAAAGTCTTTACCTTATGTGTGTGTCTGCTTCTAACAGCACACCACAGAAGGTGAACTTCCATAAGACATGAGGGACTCCATTATTGTCATGTTATAAACAAAAATATAGCAGCAGCAAGGGCAATAACTATAGCCTAAACTCTTCAGTCCAAAATCCTTGCAGAGAGAGTTTAGCCTAAATAACAATGTGGTCTCCAAATGAATCTTTTAAACTTCAATGTAATCTTCTGCCTGAAGAACTGACAAGAATAGTCAGGGTGCAATGAAAGCCACTTTGCATTGTCTTCCAAGACCGTTCCCAGATATTTGGAAAATGCAGTTACAGTTTTCTCAAACAGCTGTTCAAGATTGTCAGTCCTACAAATGCTCCTCAGCAGAGTCAGATCCTTATATGTGAATGTCGAAGGTACCATTCAATACAGTAGCTCAATCTTGGAGACTTTAAGTATACACAGTGGAGCCAAGCAAAACTGCCACTTTGCTCCAACCATGTTTGAAGTTTGCATATTCTCCTGCTAAAGCATGTCTTTGGGACAGATGAAGAAGGAAAACTCTTTGACCCCACCTGACTGTTGATGTCATACCAGCAATGGCACGCTGGGAGTAATACCTCCAGAAACTGCTCGACAACACTTCTCATACATTGTTCAGTCCTCTTCCTTCAATATCAACAATTATGTCTTTGAGATTACCACCATGACTGTGCATCAGGAAAACTGCATAATCTCTTGCTGAGCTTATAAAAGGAAGTGGCTGTATAACAACCTGATTTAGCATACACAACAGGAACAAAGCAAGTGTCATCTGTACTCTGCTGTAGTTAGTGAGACTATTTTTCTTTTAATTTTTGCTTCATGATTTCAAACCTATATCTTCAGTATTTTTGACTTCTTGAGTCATTGAGAGACATCGTCATGAGCACAGAAACTACTATCAGCTGACCATCAACCACAAACTTTCACTAATTCTACACTAACCCCATTTTATTCTCTTCGCACACCTATCAACTTTCTCCCACTCCTATCTTACCACCCACCGAGGTCAAAGTCTCTGGTCTATTTGCTAATTGAGTTGAATTCAGCATCAAAATTCAGGTAATGTACCATTAAGTGCTGAGAGTCTCAAAGTGATGCTGATTCATAGCAAAGATGTCTCTTCACTGCTACACTAACAATAAGACTGCAATATGCCAACTATTTCAACATTTGAAATTGATGTAAATCAGCTTCATATATATTAATGCATATTATAAAATATCACTATAAAAGGGAGTTCCAAGTTCTACCACCTCTATATGTAAAAGGTTTTCATAAAAACCCCAGCTCTTATGTTGAGACAATATTCCTTATTGCTAGATTCATAAACATGTATATTACTCTCTACAAACTCCATTACACTCTGTTATGCACCTTTAATATCTTGAATACTTCCCTCAAAATCAATCTGTAGCCTTTTAAATTGCGGGTGCTCTGATCTTTCCATTTTAACTCTTGAAGCCTTCCTGTAATTTAACCCTTGAACTCAAGACATAATTTTGGAAAATTTACACCTTGTTTCTTTAAACTTTATGTATCCTCATCACACGTTAAAAAAATTTCAAAAACTGTGCGACTGGGCCGACAATGGCCAAACTCTCACTTTAGCTTCTGTTTCAATTCTGGGCCATCTTTAGGTCAATGAATCTTTTGTAACATTTGTGATTAGAAGCTGTAGGCCAGGTGAGTAGCAAAATCACAGAATGTTTAAGGCCTTGAAGAGCAGCAAGTTGTATTGGCTCAGTGGGAGGATAATCCAGTGGGTCCAACTCCACTGCATTCTTCCCACTTTCCTTTCCTTCCTTTGAACTCTACAGTTGAACCTGCCTCCACCGCCTCTACCTTGCATTGGAGACCGAGCCAGTCACTAGCATTAAACAGATTTCATTATACCAGATTTTGGTAAGATTGGCTTCTAGACTTTAACGACTGGTGTCTCTGAAGACTGCAGGAGTAAGGTCTTCACTGATGAGCAAGTCTTTACCTTTTCTCTGATCCACCCGGAGGACCAGTCACCGCCTTAGCAACTCCTTCAGTAACAGATCATTACCACTGAAGAACAAATACATGATCATCTCAGCAACTCAGCGCTGGTGAGAGTATTCTGTGTCAGGTTTAGCGCATCATCTGGACATTAGAATGTGCTTGAGGAGCATGCAGTGAGTTGTGAATGTTCTCTGCCAGATGTCAGGAATTAGCAATAAAACCCACAGAGACTATAACACTAAAACGATTCCACAAAGGTCAGATTCAACCTTTGTGCTTTATGTTGGGAATGGAGACAATTATGATTTTTAGATTACAGGCATGTAACAGCAAAATTAAGGAATTTTGCCACTACATAGGCAGTCTAAAAAGGAATGTGCAGGAATTTTGGGTCAATTCCTGCGCCGTGCTTTATCCTGCAGGACCCCTACACCCTTCTGGAGGAAGCCTGCAGTGTAAATTGTACTGGAAAAATTCATTGTCAGTCATTCACTCTACAGCACCTCCAACCACAGGTCTGTTGCATTCAGGTACTTGCAGTCTGTAAAGGTGCCCAATGTGAATGATCATACGGCCATACATTATGTTAATTTTTTCAGTGATTTTCCTGACATTGCAGTCTAAAAAACATTAATGAGAATTATACAAATTGCATGAATTGTAGCCGAGCACCACGTGAATGATCGACACTCACAAGTGTGGTCAGGTTAAGCTCTGGTTTATTGGGGCTCAACCCTGATTTTTATATCATTTAAGTTCCTGCCATTTGCCCTGATTACTGACGTCACATTCTGCATGACAAATTCGGGTTTTCCCATGCGAGGGTACACCCTTGCATGACAATACCTTCTTCCCCGTGCACTACCCCAATCTGTTCGCTATACAGTGGGTCCAGTGCCATTTTAGGGCGGTGCATCATCTTGTTATCCACTTGGGGATGGTGTGAATTCTCCTGGGACAATCAGTGGAGCTCCGTAAATGAGTTCAGCTGATGAGGTGTTGAGGTCCTTCTTGGGTGCGATGCATATCCCCAGTAGAACCCTAGCTCATCTGCCCAGTTGGGTCCGTGGAGTTTGGCCATGAGCACAGTCTTGAGGCGCCTGTGGAAGCGCTCTACCAGCCCATTGGACTGCGGGAAGAAGGCTGGGCGCCCCACAGGCTAACGAGATCAGATCACAGGCTGGAGGTGAACTGAGCTCCCCTGTTGGACATGATGTGTGAAGGCACTCCAAACTGTGCCGCCCTGGATGAAATGAGGGCCCTGGCACACGAGGTTGTGGAAGTGTCTTCCGGGGGACTGCCTCCGGCCACCTGATGAAACAATCAACCATTGTGAACAAGTAGTGGAAACCCACTGGAAAGGATCACACTATGTCCATGTGGATGTGGTCAAACATATGCTCGGCAGGCTCAAAGTGCTTCGGTGGGTTCTTGGCATGCTGCTGTACCTTGGCTGTTTGGCAATGCGTGCATCCTTTTGCCCACCCGCTGACCTGCTTCCGTAAATCATGCCACACATACTTGATGGCCACCAGCTTGACCATGGTCCTTCAGGATGGGTGCACTAGCCCGTGGATGGAGTAGAAAACTGGTTATCTCCAAGCTGCCGGGATGATGGGTCTAACCTGTCCGGTAGCCATGTCGCACAGGAGTGTGATGTTACCTGCGCCCACTGGGATATCTCAAAGTTGTAGTCCCGATATGGCTGTTCTGTACTGGGACATCTCCTTGTCTTCCTGCTGTTCCTCCGCCAATGCTACGAAGTCCACTCCTTTCGATAGCACATGGATACTTTGCTGGGACAGTGCGTCGGCCACCACATTGTCTTTTCCCAAGATGTGCCTCACATCCATGGTGTACTCAAAAATTTACAAGAGGTGACACTATGGCGAGCTGACCAGGGGTCTGAAATCTTGGCTACGGCAAAAATCAGGGGTTTGTGATCCGTGAAGTCTGTGAAAGTCCTGCCCTTGAGGAAGTACCTGAAGTGGCAGATGGCTAAGTACAGCACCAGTAGTTCCCTGTTGAAGGCACTGTACCTTAGTTCTGGGGCATGCAGGTGTTTGCTGAAGAAAGCCAGTGGTCAATAACTTCCTTCAATCTGTTGGTCTAGGACTCCGTCGATCTCAATTCCCAAAGCATCCACTGTCAGGACTGTTGGAGCATCTGCCCTGGGGTGTGTTAGGTCAGCAGTGCCTGCCAGGGCTTCCTTGGCTTTCACGAAGGCCTCCGCTGACTCCTCATCCCATGTAACATCCTTTGGTTTGTCCGCCATATGGGCATACAATGGCCTCATGATCTGGGCTGCCGAGGGGATGAACCTATGGTAGAAATTGACCATCCCCCCATGAACTCCTGCAGTCCCCTGTTTGTCCTGGGCTTGGGAAACTTTTGGATGCCCTCCTTGGTTATCCTGTGGCCCAGGTAGTCAATGGTCTCTAGCCCAAACTGGCATTTGGCCAGTCCGAATTCGATCAGCTGGGTGTAGAGCTTGCAGAGGTCCATCAGGTATTCCTGCCGGTTCTTACTTGCCATGAGGATGTCGTCTAAGTAACGAAAGTGCCATCCAGGTCTCAGCCCACAGCATACATCAACCACTGGAAAGTCTGTGCAGCATTTTTTAATCCAAACTCGAACAGGCAAAAAGGAGTTATGATGGGCATCTTGGGAATATAATCGGGGTGCACCAGGATCTGAAGATATCCCCATATGAGGTCCACTTTCAAGAAGATCTTTGCTCCGTGCAAGTTGGCCACAAAGTCTTGGATGTGCGGCATGAGGCCTGCTCATCTGTTCCTGGTGTCCTGACCCAATGGGGGCAGGACACTGACCTCTGCTCCTGAGTCCATGAGGAAATGTCGTTCAGACTGGCAGCCCCAAACATACATGAGGCTATCAAGTTGGCCAGCTGCTGTGGCCATTAGCGGCGGCAGTCCCCAGCGTTTCCCTGAAATATGCAGGGAAGCCGGCAATGGTGGGCTCCGGAACCCCATCGCTGGTGATAGAAGCACCACTGTCCATTAGGGTCACTTCCTCTGGGGGGCTGATGCTCTTTATGTGGGTGTACCCTGGTCTGGTTGTGGGGTCTTGCGACGAGATCCATGGTCTCTCTTCTGCTTCCATAGGACATCCGCTCGTGCAGCAACTTTCCAGGGGTCGCTGAAGTCAGTGTCTACTAGTAGCAGCTGGATGTCCTCAGGTAGCTGTTCAAGGAAAGCCTGCTTGAACATGATGCAGTACTCGGGTTTGCCAAGGAGTGCCAGCATCTTGTTCATGAGTGCCGAAAGGGGCCTTTGCCCTATCCTGTCCAGATGGAGCAGACGTTCTCCTCTCTCGCACCATGATAGCCCAAAAGTCTCGATGAGTATTTCTTTGAAGGTGGTATAAGCTCCATCGGTCAGGGGCTCTTGGATAAAGTTGGCCATCTGGCTCACTATGTCCTAGTCCAGGGCACTCTCCATGTGGTAGTACCAAGTGGACTCTGCCTGATCTGGATCTGAAATTGTGTCTCAGTCTGGTCGAACTAGATGCATGGCAGATTCATCCAGAAGGTTGGCAGCTTGAGGGCGACTGCATGAACTGCTGCTGGCTCGCTCGTCGTTGGGTTTAGATACCGTCTAAACCATCAGGGGCAGCAATTGTAGTCACACGCGCTACACAAAGCAACAATGCTCACAAGTGTGGTCAGGTTAAGCTCTGGTTTATTGGGGGTCAAGCCCAACTTTTATATCGTTCAAGTTCTCGCCGTTTGCCCTGATTACTGACATCATATACTGCATGACAAAAGCGGGTTTTCCTGTGCGCGGGTATACCCTTCCATGACAATACCTTCTTCCCCACGCGCTACCCCAGTCCGTTGGCTGTACAGCGGGGCCAGTGCCATTTCAGAGTCGCTGGCCCTTTAGGCTGCTTTAGCCATTCATCCACCAGTTCACTTGCTGGGGCCAGTGCCGCTGCGCAGTCTGCTGACTTCATGTTGTGCTCGCTACCAAAGCACCAGCTTGCTCGCTGCAGCGGCGGGACACACATAACAATAATTAGGTGTTTTATCAAGTGCCAGAGAAGCATAAAACAAGGTGATGCAAGTGCATGATTTCACATGGAAATAACCTTTAATGTAATCTACATTGAGATTAGTAAGTTCTTGCACAATTTGCACATAAAAAAGATGGCGCTAATTGATGCAATTTCTAGCATCTCATTTGCTAATATTTCAAGCTAATCAAAAGTCAACTTTACTAATGCTGTTCCCAGTACCAATGTTGACTAAAGAGCTCAAGAGACAGTTAAAAATAATCAAAAAGTGTCTTGAGGTTACAATGAATTACATGTGATAATTAAACGTAAACCAAAAGTGAATGATGGGATTTATTTTCCTGAAAATTCTGGCAGTTTTGGAACTGTTGGCTTTTCCCTGCATATGTGTCAAGAACCTTGGGACTCTTGTGTAAGGTGTCTGCTTCTAGAACTCTCCTAAGAATTCACCAGTGATTTTCTATGTTTCACTGCAGAGCACAAACTTCCTGTGTCCACAACAGTTACACTGGTTTTTATGTTCCAGACAGCAGCAATAAAAATTATCCCAGACGGTGTTATATTTAAAATAATATTTGTAATTATTAATCAACAATAATATAACATTTAATCTAATTTCTTTACATTTATCTAACTTAACCCCCAACTATATGCGAATATACTGGTATGTGTGGAATACCCCAAGCCACTACAACTCAAGGCCCAATTCTCGAAAGGCAGTTCCAAGTTCAGTTTCAGAAAATCCCAATGTTGACACGTAAGCTTGAAATTGATGCAATTCATGAAGTGGATGAAAGAATGTTTTTTTTTTAAATATTTTATTTAAGTTTTAAGAAAATACAGAATATAGAACTCAATTAATATAATAACAATAATACATTGAATATAAAATAATAGAAAAAATTTCATAAGGTCAGAAAAAAAAATAAAAGGGAGAGTTGCTCTTCTCCCAGTGCCCCCTCCCCCAGATTCGAAAGGGTTAGGGTTAGGGTAGAGGGAGATAAAAGGAAAGAAAATAAAAAAGAAAAAGAAACAGGAGCAAGGTTCGACATCTCAGAGTCACAGCATTTTAAAAGAATTACATTTCTAATAAGGAGTACACTAATTGGCAAATATCAAAATAAATTATATATTCTGGGCATTTGCAAGACCAGTGATCCAACCAACCACTGAGCTATCGGAGCCAACTCGGCATTGCCAGGAACTCACACTTGAATAGAGAGAAGAAAAAATGGTTGGGTGGGGGGGGGGGGGGGGGCTAAAAGGAGTAGTCTGAGAATAATGCTGTCCTTAACATTGGAGCAAATTTATTAATTGCAAATTTAGAAAGTTCCAGCATCATAGGGACTGAGTTGATATTTAACTGCCAATAGTAAGGACAGGACATTGCCATCTGAAAAGATGTTAATATTTAAGAAGTTGACAAGGTATTAAATGAGACATTGCATTGATATTCACCAAGGAGGAAGGCATGGAGGACAATGCTTGGGAGCACAGAGTGGATAATGCAAGTGTTACGCCATTTGAGACCAAGAAAGTGTTGGTGCTGGACGTTTTGAAGAGCATTCAAGTTAAATCCCTGGAGTCTGAAGGAATATATCCCAGGTTATTGAAAGAGGCAAGTGAGAAAATTGCTAGGGCCTTGAGGAAGATTTTTGCCACCTCGCTAGCAATAGGCAAGGTCCCAGGAGACTGGAGAGTAGCTGATGTTGTAGCATTGTTCACAAAGGGAAATAAGGATAATCCAGGAAGTTATAGGCCAGTGAGCCTCATATCGATGGTCAATGAACTACTGGAGATGATACTTAGCGATAGGATTGATGCATATTTGGAAAAGAATAGCCAGACTATGAACAATCAGCAGGTCAGGTCATGTGCTACAAATTTGACTGAGCTTTTTAAAGAGATGACAAAGGTCGTTGATGAGGGTTAGGGAGTAAATATTGTCTACTTGGACCTTACTAAGGCATTTGACAGAGTTCCTCATGGTAGGCTGATCCAGAAGATACAGATGCATGGGATCCATGTTGATTAGAGAGTTTAATTTTTTTAAAATTTAGACATACAGCACAGTAAAAGGCTCTTTCAGCCAATGAGCCCGTGCCATCCAATTGACCTACAACCTCCAGCATGTTTTTGAAGAGTGGGAGGAAACCGGAGCCCTCAGAGAAAACCCACACAGACACGAGGAGAACTTACAAACTCCTTACAGACAGTGCAGGATTTTAACCCTGGTCCCAATCACTGGCTCTGTAACAACATTTCACTAACCACTACGCCCACGGTTCGGATTTGGAATTGGCTGGCCCACAGAAGGCAAAGGGTAGTGATGGAAGGGGATTATTCTGGATGGTGGTCTGCGACCAGTGGTGTTCCATAGGGATCAGTGTTGGGACTCCTGTTGTTTCCAATTAATGACTTGGATGAAAATATCAGTGGGTGAGTTAAATAAAGAATGGTCAAGTTGCAGACAGGGTCATGGGTTATCTAATTATATAAAGGGGTATAGACCCGTTACAGATATGGCAAGAGAAATGGCAGATGGAGGATAATCTGGATAGATGTGAGATAGCACTTTGAGGGAGCCAAATTCAAGGAGAATGTCAAGGAGACTATTGTTAAAAAAACACACTAACCCTAACCTTTGATGAAGGGCTCACGCCCAAAACGTTGGTGATGTATCTCACCTTTGCTACATAAAGACACTGTTTGACCTGTTGAGTTTCTCTAGCATTTGTGTGTTTTTTCACTTACAGTAGTCAGGCCTGAGCCCTTCCCCAGGATGAAATGGTTGCATTGTTAATTCAGTTATAGACACTCTCTTCTCTGCCCAAGATTAAAATTCCAATTTTTGATAGTGACCCACTTCAATCTCAAGGGTTTAAGAAAAGCTTTGAATGGGGAATGGAAATTAAAAGTCACAGCTAGGAGAATTGTTTTGAGTATTTGCTTCAGTTCACGAGTGGACAACCAAGAGTTGCCAGCATATGGCTCCGAATCAAGGATTCATAATGGCCAAGTGGTTATTAGAGAAACATTTTGGTGACAAGTATAGAATTTCTAGAGCTTATTTCCATAGCTTATATTGTCATGGTCATCAATGAGACCAGAGGGCACGGATGGTTTACAAGCTTATACCTTCTTTCTCAGAGGATGTTTTAACGTCATGATGGAGATTGGCTATGATCAAGAGTTTGACATACTTCAGAATAAGATAAATCTTGTAGATAAATTACCAAACTGGATGAGAGAACTAAGGGGAAGACAAGTTGTTGAACATCAAAGAAAACATAAGGTGGCAGCTACTTTTAAGAATTTGGTTGATTCCATTGAAGGACAAGTGGATGTTGTTACAGATCCCGTGTATGGAATTAAGAGTACTTAAACAATGAGTAAAGAAGTTGACAAGTACAAATCGTATCCTCAATTGAAATCGAAGAAAAGGACATTTGCCACCTCATTGGCAGTGGTGGATAAAGAAATTAAGGAAAATAAAAGCATCTTTGTGGAGAAAAAATGTTTATTATGTAATGATAAGCACGATTTGGGGGAAAAAAAGTGCACAGATAGAAATCAAGACGCATAGTCTTTTTTGAAGGAAAATGGAGTGTATTTTGGATGTCTGTGTAAAGGACTCATCAGCAAGGACTGCAAGAAGGGACTCGAATGCAATAAATATAATCAAAAGCATCCTAAAATGCTACGCATCTTCAAGGAAAAGAAGGATACAGAAAAGGAACAGATGTCGATGAAAGAAACAGATTTAAACAGTGTTGAAGCTTCAGTATTGACAAGTGAGGTTACTGCAGTTGGTGCAGATAATTGGAAACTCTTGACAAGTTAAGGCCAAGCATAGGAATGCAACAGTATATACTTGTGCATTTCTTAACCCAGGAAACACAGTGTCATTTTGCCCTGTGGGGCTAAGACAAAGGTTCTATTAAAAACCATGGGACAAAGAAAGGTCATTGAAACTAACGTGGTTTCAGGGTTAGAGGTAGCTGGAAAACACAGTAATGATTTTGCCTTCTTCTTCTTCTAGCCATGATGATGGTTCCTTTCAGTCAGTTTGTGGGGTTTATACTCCATTTCTCAGAAAGGGACAGCGTAAGTGTTAATGGATTTAGGAGAGTAGGGGGTTGCACAGGTCCAGGACCTGCCCTCTCAACATCCCCTCCAAATCCGGCAAAATGGTGAGGTCCAAGATGGCTAGGGAAAGTTCAGCTGCAGTGAATGGCCAGACCAAGATTTAATGCAAGGGATGCCATGTGTTTGCTAGTTGGCTGTTGACCCTATGAGAGGATTCAGCTGCCCTTTGACAGGTCTTGTTTTTCATTCTGCAGGGTGTTTAGCCACCCTCCACACCAGACAAGCCTGGTGGGGGAGCCAGTTTAGTCGTCCACCACCCGACCATGCGACAAGTAATACTGGGTTACATGATACCAGTAGCATTAGGAAGACTATGCCCGTGGATAAAGGAAACATCTCACATCAAAGTGATGTGGTCATATCTGAGGAAGGTTTATATACCTGTGCCAGAAGATAACTCTGACATCGCGATGCTAATTGGTTTAAATGTACCAAATGCTCTGGAACCAATAGAATTAATACCAAGTGTGAGAGATGGCCCTTACGCTATAAAAACTGTGCTTGGATGGACAATCAATGGACCATTAAAAAAGAAAGAATGATATTGCTCAGAAGCAGTCAACAATAAGCGTCAATATATCCGTTGTGAATCTCAAAGAATACAACAATTCTTAGAAAATCTTATTAATGAAAATAAATCAAGAGTATCTAAATCAGTAAAAAAAAATGTTTTTAATTAAAAATGGACGAAAATGAAGCATTAGAAGATTCTGCAAATTCTACCAGTGATTATTCTTGTGAAGTTAAATCAAGGGCAAAAATGAAAAGAATGTCTGGGGACAAATCTGACAATATGGTGCAACCGCCTTCAGAGTACAAAGTGTTGAAAAAGAACTCAGAAATCTTGGATGGTCCAAAAAAACAGTGACCAAAAGTATTTTTAACTTTGCATATGGAAACAAAACTGAATCTGAGGAACCTTCAGTTTGGAAAGAAACCAAGAGAGAAGATTAGGGAACAGTTGGCAAGAATGGAGAATTAATTGTTAATAGAATTCATGAAAACCAAAGGAAAGAAAAGAATATCTGCTAAAGAAACTTAGCCTTATCGAGATGCAAAATGTTGGAGGAGGCGATTCATTTCTTTTTTTAAAAAGAACAAGTCATTGTTTAATGGCCCAAGACAACAGACCATAAAAAACAATGGAGAATGTACCTTAAATATGCAGAAAGAAGGAAAAATTACATTTTTGAACACCCAGTTAATAAATAGAGAGATAATCAAATTTATTTTAAAAACCAAGGTAAATTATCAGAAAATTAGACTGAATTGGAAGTTGCAAAATTGAATCTGGAATTAAAAAAACAATAGAAGCCAAAGTGGCTGTTGATGAGTTGGAGGAACCAATATTGTTGGAGTCCTACCCTTTGTATACCTGGAGGAAGGCCTGAAGCCCAAAACATTTCCTCCTATGGATGCCATGAGACTGGTTGAGTTTCTCCAGAATCTTTGTTTTTTTTTTGCTGTTCACACTTTGTTTCAAGATGCCTTTGACCACATTTGAGGTGCGTAGTACCTTTAATCTTAGTTTACTTTACCCAGGGGGAAAAAAAATTAGAACAGGCTAGGCCTCTGTGGCAAAATGTCAGCTGGCAAAGCTTTCATGGGTGTTTTTTCAAGACTCAAGATTCCTTTATTGTCATATAATACATAAAATGTAATATTACATGATACTTCCTTCTACCTGGCGTATATCAGACAAGGAGTCGCCATTATTATTGCATGGCGCCCTTTACAGTAAGTGAGAAAGAATAGCAAAGAGAGTCCCTTCAGAGATACTGGGGGTCCATGGAATTCTCTCATGGGAGTGCTCTTTTGGAGCCCCATTTATCCTATGGCCTATGCTGACAGCTTTGAGACCCTTCAAGCGAGCCAAGTATCTCCTCTGGATCAGGACCAGATAAGTACAGGCACAGGAAGATTACCGGATAATGTGCCCCAGCACAGTTTTTCAAGTGCACAACTAGTTTGTAGTTATTTGCCTTTACTGACAAAACAATCTGCTGAAATTACAGCTTTTATCATGTCATAGGTACAATTATGAATCACTTTTTTCTGCTTTGATTTCTAGACTCTTTTCCTTGAAGCATGATACACTCTTTTAATTTACAGATTGAAATAGTAAACCAAATTGTTTTTGTTTCACACTGTGACGTATAGGATTGGTAATTTAAATGGTCACATGAATGTACATGAGCTGAACAGGCTCTTGGTTCAGAAGGGGCTATAATTGTGCTGCAGTTCTAAATTAAAATAAAAACATATTAAAGCACTTGTTTATGGCAAGTAGATATCTCCAAATATACAGTATTGACCAATTAGCCAAGCTAGTCCTAATTCACCAAAGCTTTAAATCAGTTAATCTATAGATTCAATTCATTTTTCGCACGTAATAAAACAGGTGTAATATTACAGAAAATTGATTTTAGTCTGCCAAAAGGCAGATAAAGATTTGCCATCAACAAAAATTGTCCTGCCTTTTATAGTCAGAGAAAGAGAAGCAAAAGAAAGTTCATTTGGAAACATTGAGTATCCCCGGATTCACTCTCCAGTGCTCCTATAGTTAGGCAACCTGAGCTCCAGATCCAAACCTCTGAGACGATTAGGAAGCCTTCAGTGCCCTCAGCACCCTCTCACATTCCAGTTTGGATACCTGATACCCCTTCAGCCAGTCTTGAGCCAGTCTCCAGCAATCCAGAACCTGGTGTGAATCGTTTGACTGCAGTCACCAGAGGCCCGCAGCCTATGTGACAACATCTCGAGTCTCCAGCTGACCGCCGACTGTGTGTTCTTCAGCTGAAGGGCCCCTCACTGGTTTGCTGCTGTATTCACCATCACATAGGGTCATCTCCTCTGCCTTTCCTTCTCAAACATTACTGGTGCTCTGTGCCAGTCTTATCCTTCCTTGGAGTTTGTAACCCCTCGAGACTACTGTTGAAAACAGGCACCACCATCTGGGGCCAAACCCTGTGTTTACAGGATTTTAAGGAAAAACACTTTCTGCTCCTTTAGCAGGCCACCTAAAGCCTGTACGGAGCTGTTGGTAGTTGAACCCTGCAGACAAGCACTGTGCCTCCACTCCCCACACCAACGGCAGCATTGCTGTTAAAAACCTAAAAGTCTAACTTAGTCTCAAATTTTAAATAATTCTGAGATAAACTGAAAGTTGTGTTTCATTTTGTACCTTGGTTTTGAACACGTATTGTGGAAAGACCAAAAGCTTCTGAAAACAGAGGCACGCATCGATCAGGAACAGATGTCTTTCTAATGATCCATACTTTATGTTTTTATAAAAACTGATGAATCCCATGATTAATCTGAACCATTTACCCATCTTTCCAAGGGTTCTCTCTTGCCTATATTTCAATTAATGTAGTGTATCTTGAAAAGGCCTTTGTATAGTGACATGCTTATTTAATAAAAAAAAATGCATAGTCTTGTAATACAACCCTTCTGGAAATAATCTGAATCCATTTTTTCCTCAGTCTTTCCACAGGGTGGTCATATTTTAACAGTTCCATTCTCTGGAGAATAGGGGGGAAAAGACTTCTAAAGAAGTATGATAAAAAAATAAGATTATAAATCATCTGTGATAAATTTATTTTACGCTATACTTGTGGCAAATGTATCATAGGTTGACTCACACATTTTAAAATGTAAACCAAAACATAAAGCCTTTTTTATTTAATTTATACAGCATCCAAATATATAAAGTACCCAAGGAGTTTCACAAAAGTATAATCAGAAGTAACTGTATACAAGGTTTAAGGTGCTAGGGAAGATACTGTAAATTGAGTGTTCAGTGATTTATTAAGGATTAAAAAAGAGGTGGATTGATGGAAAAGGCAGAGATGGAATCCCAGAATGGAGAGCTAGGAAAATTGGAGGCACAGCCTTCAGTTTCAGGCCAAATGAAGGATATTTAATAAAAAGGGAACCATCGGCGAGGGGTGCCACAAAGAGTTACTGTGATTGTCAGGCTAAAACAGCTTTCAAAGAACGGGAGAGCCAAGATGATGATTTTTGAATGCTCATTTGCACCCTGCGGAGGAGCACTGTGTCTCACTCTGCTCCCCACTGCTCCTGCTCTATTGGGGATAGAGGGTAAATGTTAATCAGCAGTTGCAAGGTGTCTCAGTGTAAAATATGACACCAAATGGCAAATATTAAAAGACCAAATATTTAAAGATGTGGTATACTGTGTGACAGTAAAGAATGGTGGTGCTTTGAGGAGAGGGTGGGATCTCAAAGCTGGGGAACTTGAAAAATAGAGTCCAGTGGGGAGGAGCTTGAGATTCACTCTTTGGAGGCACAAGGAGTTCCCATTTGGGAGTGATTGAGTTAAATGCCGAGGCTTTGACTTGAGAGGGTTCGGTAAAGAGAGCCAAGCAAAGGCTCAGGTAAGAACAGACAGTGCAGCTTAGCTCACTGCAGTGGAGATGTCAGTCAGGGAAAAGGATTACTCCTCCAGCAGAACATGAGACATTAGGGAGACTCTATTGTTCCCCAGGGCTTCGACTGCGGGAAGTGCATTCAACTGCAGCTCCTCAGTGAATATGTCAATAAGATCAGGATATTTCAAGAGGCAGAGAGGGCTGTAGTGATATGGTCACACATAAGGTATAGGCTACAGTCAGGAGGAAAAGAAAGCAGCCAGTACAGAGTTCTTCTGTGGGCATTCCCTTCATACCCCTCTTTCGATCCTGTTGCAGGGAATGACCTATCATAGCATAATAGTAGCAGGCAGGTCATTGGTATCATGACTATGACTGAGGCTCAGAGGGGAAGGGACAAATCAAGTCAAAGGATAGTGGTAGGAGACTCCAGGGTCAGGACCATAGATAGGTGTTTCTATGGCTGCGATAGATCTTCCTTGGTGCCAGGATCCAAGAAATCTCTGAGTGAGCAGAGGACAATGAGAAGGGAGGGATAGCAGCCAGAGGTCATAGACTATATTAATTTCAATAACATAATTAGAAGGTCTAGGAGAATTAGTTCAGTGAGCTAGGTAGTAAGTTAAAAAATAGGATTTCCAAGGTTGTAATCTCGTGATTACTCCCCATGCCATCTGCTCATGAAGCAATAAACAGGAAGCTCATGCCATTTAATATGTGGCTAAGATCCTGGTCCAGGAGGGAGAGCTTCAGATATTTGGGTCATTCAGCTCTCTCCCAGCAAAGGTGGAACCTGCACAAGAGGGACAGAGCAACACGTAAACTGAAGGGGAACTCATATCCTCGTGGGGAGGTTTACTGGTGCTATAGAGGAGGGTTTAAACTAAACTGGCAGGAGGTGTGAAACTGAGCAGCAGGGCAGCAAGCAGACAAGTTAAGGCATCTGTATCAGGGCAAGCAAATCTGAAAGGAAGGAAAGGAAGAGATTGATGAATGGTCACAGTGAGACTGAGGAACTGGAGTGTGTTATTTTAATGCAAAGAGTGTTGAGATGAACTTAGAACCTGGAACAACACTTGGAATTATGATGTTGTGTCCATTACAGAGACTTGTTTGCAAAAGGGGCAGAAATTGCAGCTCAATATTCCTGGATTTTGTTATTATAGATGGGAGAGAGAAGAAAGTAAAAGAGGTAGAGTCCAGGTCCTACATGCTGCTATATGAAGGAAGGATAAGGATGGCAAAGTAAGAAAACCTTGGTCATGAACTTAGGAAGAAAATAAGTAACATTTGTAAGGTTCAGGAGGCTACAATCAGAAAGAGTCCTGGAGGAATATAACAATTATATAAAAGAACTCAGGCAAGACATTAGGAAGGACAGGAGATATACTTGGGAAGCAGGATTAAAGAAAATCCTGAGACATTTTATACTTATATTAAAACAAAAGGATGACTAGGGAAAGGACAACTCGGTGGCAAAAGTGGGAAATTACACTTGGAGTTAAAGGAAGTAGATGAAGTACTAAATAAGTACTTTGCATGAGGGTTTACCAAGGAGAAAGACATGGATAGTAATTGTGGAGCATAATGTGGGGCATGCTAATGTATTAGGGCTTTCTGTGGATCTTTTGAGGAACATTAAGTTTGACAAGTCCACTCAGCCTGATAGGATACATCCCCAGTTGATGAAATAGATGTGAAAGATTGCTGGGGTCTTGACAAAGATCTTTGCATCCTCACTAACAACTGGAGAGGACCTAGAGGACTGGAGAGTGGTTAATCCTGTACATTTGTTCAAAAGAGATAATCCAGGAAAATATAGGTCAATAAATCTTACTCCAATGGTAGGGAAGCTGAGGGAAAGAATTTGTGCACATTTGGTTAAGTCATGGTTAGTTAGGGATAGTCAATATGGCTTTGTGAGGGGCATATCATGTCTTACCAATTTGATTGAGTTTTTTGAGGAGGCAACAAAGGTGGTTGATGGAGGTAGGGTAGTGGATGTTGTCTACATGGACCAGGTCCCTCAATGTAGACTGATTTAGAAAGTGCAGATGCACGAGATCCATAGTTTGGATATGAAAGTGGCACAACACTATTACAGCACCAGAGACCTAGGTTTGAATCCGGCACTGCCAGAAAGGAGTTTTTAGTTTTCCCCATGTCCTTATGGGTTTCTTTCAGGTGCTCCAGTTTCTTCCTACCCTTCAAAGTGTAGGGGAGCTGTAGGTTCATTGGGGTATTTAGGCGACATAGGCTCATGGACCAGAAGGGTGTTGTATGTCTAATTTTTTTTAAAATGTAAAAGATTTAAAACAGAGGATAGTGATGGAAAGCTCTTATTTGGGCTGGAGGCCTGTGATCAATGGTGTTCCACAGGGAGCGGTGTTGGGACCCCTGTTGTTTGCGATATGACTTGAATGCAAAAGTACATTAGTAAGTTTACAGATGATACAAAGATTGGTGGAACTACAGACAGGGTGGAGGATTATCAAATAATACAGCAGAATAAATATCATTTGCAGATATAGGCAGAAAAAAAGGGAAATGGTTTAATGTGATGAAACATCAAAAGTCTGGAGACACTATGATTGTTGTAAAAACACAGAAATGCTGGTAGAGCTCAACAGGGTCTTGCAGCATCTATAGGAGGTAAAGATATACCACCGACATTTTGGTCCTGAGTCCCTCCTCAAGGAATGAGTAAAAAACAGGCAGGTTCCTGAATTAAAAGGCTGGGAAAAAGAAAAAAAATAGAGCAGGGAGGAGCACAGACCCACAGATAAAAGGTGATCATTGGACATAGATAGGATGACAAGAGAGAGAAAGTGAGAATTGATCACGTGAATACAGAGCTAGAGTAAAGGAGACGGAGGGAAAAGGAAAGAGAAAGAGAGACAGAACTAAAGAGGAAATAGGGATAGAAGAGGGTGGGGGAATAAAGGAAACCAGAGAAGTCAAAGTTAAACCCATTTGGTTGGAGGGTGCCCAGAATATGAAGTGTTGTTTCTCCAATTTGTGAGTGGTCTCAGTCCACCAGTATATGAGATCATGGAAAGACATGTCGGCATGGGAATGGGTTGGGGAATTGAAATGGGTTGTCACTGGGAAATCCCCACTACTGCGATGAACAGAGCTGAGGTGCTCAAAACAAAGGGATTTCCCAGTCTGTATCCAGTTTCTCCAATGAGAAGGAGACCACAATGTGAGCTCCAGATGCAGTAGGTGACCCCTGCAAGTGAAATGCTTGGGGCCTCAAATGATGGTGAGGGAGGAGGGCTCAAGTATAGAACTTCCTGCAGACACATGGGTAGGTGCCAAGGAGGGGATTGGTGGGAAGGGAGGAGTGGACGAGAGAGTCTTGGAGTGAGGAGTCTATACGGAAGGTGGAGGGAAAGATTTGTCTAGTGGTGGGATCATGTAATAGATGGCAGAAATGGCAGAGGAAAATATGTTGGATGTGGAGGCTAAGGGAGTGGTAGGTAAGGGCAAGGGGAATCCTGTCCTTGTTGTGCCTGGGAGTGGAGGAGGCCAGGGCAGGTGTGCGAGCAATGGAGAATATGCTGATGAGGGCCAAGATGAATTTGAGGTCGGGGTAGAAGTTGGCAGTAAAGTGGATAGTCAGTGAGCTCATGAGGCAGTACCAAAGTAGTCATTAATGAAGCAGAGCTTTTCCTGTGTAGACTTGTAGCATGTATTGCTCCACATAGCTAACAAAATGGCAGGCATAACTGAAGCCCATGAGAGAACCTATGGCTAAAACTTTGATTTGGAGAAAGTAGGATGAGTCAAGGGAGAGTTATTGAGGCCAAGTTCTGCTAGCTGAGGAACGTTGTCATGGAGGGGGACTGGTTGATCTGTTGTCAAGGAAGAAACGAAGGGCTCTGAGGCTTTTGATAAGGGGAATGAAGATGTATAGTGATTGGATGTCCATGGTGAAGATGAAGTGCTCGAGTTCAGACAACTGTAAGTTGTAGAAGTGTTAGAGGGCATGTGAATTATTGCGGATGTAGGTGGGGAGGAATGAACTTGGAAGGAGGACAAAATATAGTCGAGATGAGCACATACCAGTTCAGAGGGGAAGAAGGACATGGAAATGATGGGTCTACTGGGGCAATTGGGTTTGTGTGTCTTAGGTAGGAGATCAAACTGGGCAGTACATGGTTGGAGGCTATGGAAGGGAGCTTACCAGAGGTAGTTTGTGTGATGGTAGTGTGATGAGTTTTGGTGGGTCCTATTGAAAGGGTAAGTAAGATGAGCAGTCTGTGAGCTGTCATCTGGCTTCAGCCATATAGAGGTCAGTACCCCAAACCACATAGAACCACCCTCGTCTGTGGGTTTGATCAAGTCAAGTCACATTTATTGTCATCTGATTGCCCAAGTACAACCTGATGAAACAGCATTCTCACACACAACCAGACATAACACACATTCAGACAAATAATACATATGCAGGACTAGCATTCATATATACAAGTAAATAAATAAATATTGTTGTGTAAATATGAAAGTCTCAGATGGTTCGTGTGACCAGTTCCTTTGGTCGTTCATCATTCTCTCTGTCCATGGGAAGAAGCTGCTCCTCAGCCTGGTGGTGCTGGCTCTGATACTCCTTTATCTTTTTGCTGATGGGAGCAGCTGAAAGATGCTATGTGGAAGGTGGAAAGGGTCCTCAATGATTTTGCATGCCCTCTTCAGACAATGATCTCAATAGATTATGTTGATGGGGTGGGAGTGGGGAGGGAGACTCCACTCTTATGATCCTGTGGATCGACTTCCAATCCATTTCTCTGGAGCAACCATACCACACTGTGATGCAACTAGCCAAGAGACTTTCGATAGAGCCTCTGTAGAAGGCTGACATAATGATGGCCAGTAGCCTGCTCACTTCAGTCTTCTCAGGAAGTACAGTCATTGTTGTACCTTCCTGACAGGTGAAGAGATGTCGTGTGTCCAAGATAGGTCAATAGTTAAGTAAACTCCAAGGAACTTGGTGCTTTCCACTCTCTTTACTACAGAGTTGTTGATGTGTAGTGGACAATGGTTGTTGCTGGTCCTCCTGAAGTCCACAATCCTCTCCTTCATTTTGTCCATGCTGAGACTCAGGTTGTTATTCCTGCACCATATCATGAGATTTTCCACCTCCTCTCTACAGTGTGACTCATCATTGATACCAATGAAGCTAGCTGCCCTGCAAACTTGATGACACTGTTGGAGCTGGATCTGGCAATGCAGTCATGGGTCAGTAGCATCCGCAGGAGAAAGCTGAGCACAGCCCTGCGGTGTGCTCAGCGAGATGATGCTTGATATCCTACTACTGACCTGGACAGATTTGATGGTGAGGTTGGGATTAGTGCAGAGAGAGTGAAGGACAAGTCTTTCTGAGACGATGAAACTAGAATGAGTGAGGGGTGTGGTGAAGCGGAGAATGAATGTCCCAGTGCCAGATGGCATAAAATGTCCAGAGCAGGCAGAAGCCTGGAAGAAGGTGGCCAGGAGGAGGAATTAGTTTTAAGGTGGGAGAAGGAGTCTGTGGTAGGGGATAAAGAATCCTGGTTAAAGTAGTAGGCATGGAAACTGAGTAGAAGGAAGAAGAGTTCAGCATCATGGTGTACACTGAACTTATTGAGGTGTGAGAAAAGGGGGACTAAGGCTAAACTACTAAGGACAGAGCATTCTGTCTCTGAGGGAGGAAAGTTCAGTGGGATGGTAAAGACCAAGCAGGGGGAAGGGGAGGGTGAGAGCAGGGTGAGTGTTTATGACAGAGGCTCAGTCCTTTAAGCCACCGAGGCCAGAGAGAGAGTTCGGGATGAAGTTCGATCCTGTAGGTTGCCGGGCCTGAGGTGGAGAGCTGTGTTGGAAGCTTGGTCATGTAGGCAGCCATGGAGGCTTGATTGGATTCATTGATGACTGTTTTGAAAGTGAGAGAAACAGCAACTGTTTCTGGGAATAAGTAAGGATAGTTCAGTAGTTAGTGGTCTGATGACAGTAGCATTGAAATTTTGAGAAGTTGGTCTCACGTAAAAGATAAGAAAGGCACAAGGGGAGATAAGATGGAAATTGGTCGAAGCACATTCGAAACAGGAGGGATTGACGGGAGGTAGGTCAACCTGTTGGGTAAGTGGGATGGGACTGCAAGAGAATCTACTGAAGATTAGGTTAAAGTATTGAAGTGGACAATTGAAAGAGGTCTGAGGAAATGGTTGGTGGTAGAAAAGAACCTTTTCTCCCTGATACAATGGGATCTGGGGTTGGATAAATCTGAAGTGGTGAGCAATTATAACAGACTGTGAAGCCTGAAATCCGCTAATGCATTTGGCCAGGTCCAATAGGCCAGAAGGCAATTAAGACTTTAATTGCCTTGGCCCTCTTATTTTTCTCATCATTTTATTACAAGTTCAGTGTTGGCTGAAGGGTATTTCATTTGTTTCTGCAGGAATTGTCAGCAGTTCATATTCACCAATATTCCCCCTCCAGAAATATATGCCATTCTGAAAAAAAAATAATCTCGGGGAGCCTTTCAGACCAGACAAGGAATTTATAATTTTTTGAAACATTCCATTTCTCAGGATGCAGGATGTCTATATTCTGGTAAATTCCATCATCAAAATCTGCAAAAAACATTCTCTCCTGCACTCGGAGACATGACTCAACCTGAACCCAATTACCATGGAAACAGTCTGCTTTTCTCTATCATCGTCCACCTGTTTTACCAGGCTGTTAGAATAAGCTTTACCAAATTCCACTGTAGCACAACAGAAGCAATTACTTTCAGATGTTAAATTAATCATTTGGAAGTACTGTAACTTCATTGATAATATTTTAGGTTTGAAGGCTTAAGACTTTCTACATCAAGACATAATTTCTGATGGAAAAGCATGGATCTTGATTTTCCTCATATTATTATCAGAGAAAATTCAATATTTAATCATTTCCCATGGCACTGAATCTCATTTGAAAGCGTGGAGGGTGTGGGGTGAATACCCAGAGATATAGATCTAGAAAAGTGGTCTTCGTACAATCCCAACTGTGGTATGATCTATTTCCTTGAAACAGAACCATATGAAATTGATTTCCTTGCTTCATCAAGCACCAGAAGGAAGAGTACCAGCCCTGAACATAGCTGCGAAGGCAGCTGCATCCGGAGTTGGGTGTGCATGGTAGCAAGGTGGACTGGCTTGAGGTGGGGGAGCATGGGAATGCAGTGTTTAACTGAGAAGCATGAATAACTTATCTTCACTCTTCAGACCCTAGCATCAAATCAATGTTGGCTGATTTTGGAGGGGACCAGTTTTTTTATGGTTATATTTTATTTATTATTTTAATATATTTAACAATCAACAATCATTACAAATGTAAAATATCAATAAAACCCCTCCCTCCACCCCTCCCCTCTATTCAACAGAAAAAGAATGAAGAAAAAGAAAAAAAGAGATCATCACATTGTCAGTGCATAGAATAAAACATATGGATAATACCACATTGTGAAAATCTTTAGAGGTCTACTGGCTAGCCATTAGCAATCATGACTCTCTATTGACACCAATGAGGTACCTATATGCTCCAAATAAGGCTGCCAGATTTTTAGGAAGATGTTATATCCCTTCCTGAGATTGCATGTGACCTTTTCAAGTGGGATGCCATTATTCATCTCCAAACACCACCTGTCCATGAGTAGATAGGTGTCAGATTTCATGGTGATCGCTATGCAATTACTGGCCACACATAAGGCAATTTCTGTGAATTTAATTTGAGAATTCATTTGTAATTTACCAACTGTGGTAAAGTTCCCAAGAAGAAGTTAAACCTCTGGGTCTACTAGGAAGGTAACTCCTGTGATCTTAGGGTATCACAAAAGTCATACCAGAAGGGCCTCACTTTCATGCAAAGCCAGGTAGGATGTAAAAAGAAACCACACCTAAAACACTGATAATTCAGGTTTATATTGGTATAATTTCTGTGGGGTGAGGTACAGTTGATGGAGTAAATTATAATGGACCAATCTATACCTGCCATTGACAGTAGTCATCAAACTTCCCTGACACATTTCTGACAAGAGTTGTTCTTCAATTGTTGTCTCTAGGTCTGACTCCCATCTCACCCTAGACTTATGAAAACCTGGCTTTGGGCTCTCACTCATCAATATAAAGTACATTCTAGAAATAAACAAATACATTTCCTTCAAGGAGTAGTTTCTCCTTTTCAGTGAGTCCTGGTAGAGTCATTTAGGGGCCCAAATTGGACCTATGGATAGATCGCGACTGAAGGTAACAAAAATGGTCTTATCGGACAAGTCATATTTCTTCTTCAGCTGTTCAAATGACATGAAAAGTCCTTTTTCATAACAATCCTTCAGACGTTGTATCCCCTTTATTACAGACCCAAACCTAGGATCGCCACTAATGGACAGATCTCGGTAGCCCAGGCTTTGAAGATTCCAGGCTTCCAAAAGTTTATTGTTCAAAGTCATGGGTATAAATTCATTTTGTCTTAAAGGTGTCTTCATTAACAATCCTCTTTTCAGTCCAGAGCCCCACAGGTCTCACCCCATATTTTAACCAAGTGTTTTAAAATGGGTTGTCTTTTCTGCTGGCTATAATTCTGGAATTCTATTTATACATGAAATCATGATACACGTTATCTTTTCGAGAGTGAAATCCAATTTGTACCCAGGAGGGGGTATCATCCCTCTCAATAAATGAAGAAATAAATCTCATTTGGACCACCAAATGATACTTTTAGAAACTAGGCAACCAGATGCCTCCTAACCTGTAATCCCATGTTAACTTTTCCA
Source organism: Narcine bancroftii (assembly GCF_036971445.1). NCBI lineage: Eukaryota > Metazoa > Chordata > Chondrichthyes > Torpediniformes > Narcinidae > Narcine > Narcine bancroftii. The sequence goes on from NC_091474.1 coordinate 205,825,223, forward strand.
TGGATGTTCTAGATACCTTAAAGTTCCAAATAAATTCCCCAAGAGTTTTAAAAAGTGTTTGAGATAGTGAAATTGGCAAGGACTGGAAAAGGTACTGCAATCTTGGCAATATATTCATCTTTACACAGTTGACCCTGCCAATTAGATGGATGGGTAAGTTCATCCACCTACTCAAGTCTTGTTCAATTTTACTAAGTAGCAGGAGGTAATTGAGTTTGTATAAATTCTGGAGATCATCATCCTCTATTATTCCAAGATATCTGATGCCACCTGAGGGTCATTTGAATAGACTTATTTGCTGATACTCAGTGTGATCAAAATTTGTTAGAGAAATTATTGCACTTTTTCCCAATACAACTTGTATCCTGAAACTTCACCATAAGGTTTTAATAGAATCAGTAATTTAGTATGGAATTGATCGGATCTGTTAAATACAGGATCAAATCGTCTGCCATGATTAATTTTGTGGCTTGTCTGACCCACCATAAAACCCTTTTTCCCTAGGTCTTGTCTAATTTGCCACTGCCAAGGGCTCAATAGCCAAGACAAAGAGACAAGGGGCAACCCTGTCGGGTCGATCTGCTCAAAGAAATACTGCCAAGATCTGCCCATTAGTCATGACCCCAGCTTTGTAATAAAGAGTTTAACCCTAGTAATGAATAGTTGCCCATATCCAACCTTGGCCAAGACTCAAAATAAATAAGACCATTCCAGCCTGTCAAAGGCTTTCTCAGCATCCAGGGCTACAGTGACACTAGGTTCAGCCTTAGACTTTGCATAGTGGATAATAATGAAGAGCTAACATAGGTACATAGGTAAATAAAGCCGCTCTGGTTTGAATTTATTAATTTCAGCAAGTATTGGCCAAACCTATTAGACAAGGCTTTAGATACCAATTTGTAATCTGAGTTTAGTAATGAAATGGGTTAAAATAAGGAGGATTTCAAAGATCCCTGTCCTTTTTATGATTGTCAGTAATTATGGCAGTAGAAAATGATTCAGGGGGAGTTTGGGTTTTAGATGCTGTTAATTACATCCATGATGAGGGGTATAAGTGTTCTGGGGAAAGAGAAATTGAGATAGGGAACAAGGAGAGCTCAGTTGCCAGCTATTGTAGTAATCTGCAGCAAGGAGAAGCTCCTTAGTTTCACCTCCAGGTTACTTATCTGCAGTTTCCAGTGGCTCCATTAATAACAGTTGGATTCATTGCTTTGTGCTGTAGATATTGGCCAGAGCAAACGTGGTGTCTGGTGTTGTTATTTGGACAGCAACTCTGTTGGAGGACAAACTGGATGTAGTGGTCCAAACCCCACAACCCTAGTTGCCACGAAGCTATCCTGCAGAGACTGAACACTTCAAAAGAGGAAATATGTCATATCATTGCATTACTTCACTGATTCCAGTCATGATCTGAAACTAAATGCCTGCCTGCTCATTAGCTTTATATGGAGGTGCTTGTTAGCAACATAAGCACTGCCCATGACACCATTGACAAACTCCATGCTATCTGCTTCATTTTGGAATAAGGGAAGCTAAAGTGATCATGACCACAGCCATGGGTATGTTATGGCTACCTTGGAATGGAGGCACTTGAATGAGTTTCTGCAGATGACACAAGACTGAACCAGAGCCTCCTGGAATATGGTTCAGAGAAAAAGAAAAGCTGATAATTCTATAATGATCTTCACTGCCTAAAAGCATCCCAAAGTTCCAGAGGTAATGAAGTATTTATGAAGTTTAATCATCAGGAAAATTTCATTGGCGGATATTAGTGCATTAGTGTCAAATAGAATGTGTGTAAAGAGATGGCAATGAAAGTGTTAACCCAGTGGTGCAATCATAATACTTGTTTTGATGATATTTAGGTCATTAGTTTCTGATTGTCCTGTTTGAAAGATGTCACTGGCTTGCTTAGCAACTCTTTTGCAAGCTTCTGTCCACCTTGTCTGGGGGCTAATAGTTTCTGTCAATTGCTGCTTCTCCTCCTGATCTTCTTCCCATCGGTCTGAAGGGTTGTACAAACAAGTTCACTCCAGATGGTTCAAAAAGCACAACTAAACTTGCCTTACATAGCGTAAATCTAGGATAGGTTTGCTTTTGGCATGATCCAAATATCAAAAAATACTTCTGAGTAACTCTTTAAATATAACTTCAAATAGCTGCCATGCCCATTTCCTGGCTAGTTCCTGCTCTAAATTATACTTCAAAAATACTTAATTGTCAGTAAAATGCTTTGAGATGTTCTGAGGTCATAAAAGGTGCTACATAAATGCAGTATTTCTTTTTCACTCAGTGGTGGTCTACCATTTCCTGTCAAAATCACTGCGGGTGTTCCATCAGCATTCTGGGACCACTATTTAAATATTTAAATAACACTGCTACCTGATACATGTGAGGGCCAGTACTGTCTGGGTCCTAACTAAAAGCAAAATAAAGACCAACCCAGAGTTATGCAGACGAGTTATAGATATTGCACCACCATGTTAACACTCTTACAATCAATTGAAGAAAGCTAAGGTCACCAATCCATTCATCTTCAACAACTAATGCTGTCAACAGTCATTTCAAGAGCTTTGCTTTCAATTAAAGACTTTTTAATAGTAACTTATTAGACATTCATTGATAGTGCAATAACAAAAATACACCTCATTCATTAACATTGCTGTGATATTAGGGGACATTTTCATTCTCACAGGTAAAATGAGAAAAAAAAAAGTTGGTATAGAATTCCTCAAAGTTGCTGTCAGTTCAAAAGTTAAAGTTGCACACTATTCCTTTGTTCATCAGCACTCTTTCTGGAACATTAGCCAGTGTTTTGCTTCATATACAGTAACCTTTAAATGACTTGACTTACAAAAATCTGAATTTCTCCAACCTTAGCTAGGACATCCATTCTAAATTACCTCCAGGCCAACTTATATTCTTGGAACCTATGATTCTCCCCCCATCCTCCTCAAACCCACTAGCTCCTAGTCATTTATTAAAGACTTTTTTTTTTCTTTCCAGCCCTTTTAACTTTGTTAAACGTATCACAGCGGTCATCCCGATCATGTTTGCTTTGCAGATTCAGCGATTTTAAACGGTGCTGATTTCCTCCCAGGCAGCGCTGTGCTCACGTGGAGTTGAAGCGCTAATTCTGGAGCCAAAAATAACTTCATGCCATTTTAAAGTTTCTTCCCCTAGAAATAACCCTCAGTTTCTCTGAAACATGGTTTTGTGCTTTATTTTACTTTATCCTCCGTTGCCAGCAGAAACATAACTGCACTCGTTTATAAGCCTCAAACGATTCATTTTGATTTACATGAACTCAGCAATTGATTAATTAGTATTGCTCTCTTTTTTGGAATTTAGTGTTACTATGTTTGTTGATAGAAATACTGTACTTCACAAAACCAGAGAGGTGGAATAACATGGTTGAACAAAAAGAAGTTTAAATTATTCTTAGACCACCTTTAGCACTGCCTTTTTAAGCCATTTTATGAGAATGATTATCTTTCTGTTCCTTTCACTTTTTCAGGGTTGTCAAAAGCACCATCCACTTTTAATTTAATGCTCTAAAAAAAACATAATCATCGTCATTAGTTATCACTTCTGTGGATTCCCTTGAAAAATCATTCCACTCTTTCTCTTTAACTAAAACCCAAGACCCATGTCTTCAAGCAAACTTTCATTAACCCCTCCTCAGATTTACTTTCTTAGAATCCATGTATTTCTCCAAACTGTATGAGACATTTACCAACACAAAATATACTATGCGACTTGTTGACTCAGGCAGTAATTGATGTAAGTAAAAAAAGCTGAAAGTTAAATATAAAATCAAGAGCATGAGGGAGTTTGAATGATCGGATCAGCCTTTGCTTTTCTTTTATTGCAGCAGTGCAGATGAAAATGGCCTTTAACCTTTTGTTAGCATGTGACTGTCATAGATGATTCACAGCCTGACTTCTTGGCATTGTACATTCCATTATGTTCCTATTGATCAGTAGACTGAATTAGCAGTTTACAATATACTAACAAAACTGAAAAGCTGAAAATGCTCATAAAGTTTGACTGTAATTAAAAGAGAGAAACAGTTACTTATTAAATAGACCATTCAAATTATTCTGGTGTAGAGCCAACACCATTTATTTAATTATCCACAGCAAGGAAGGATTAAATAGATGGGGTCAGTTATACAATGAATAATTGATATTCCTGAGGATATTCAGCAAGACTGAGGATACCTCAGATTTGTCCAAACATGCATGGTTTTATGCTTACTACCATCTAAATTGAATAGCATTTCCTATCCAATTTCTGTTGCATTCAAAACAGTTTGATTATCTCTTGCCAAATATATATATATATGTGTGTGTTTTACATTATATAAATATATATATAGTAGTTGTTTTAATTACATTAAAATAAAAACTCAATGCTAGAAAATCTGAGCAGGATAAACAGTGTACTTTATACAGCAAAGATAAGGCTGGAGCCCTTGTGATGGGCCATGTTTGACCTTTTGGACAGTGAACTGTCATCATAAAGGATGGAATCCTGATGGGAACTCTGTGGTGCAGCTGGGTTGAGCTGTGCAGACAGAGAGAGAGAACGGCAGTTGGAGAGACAGTTGGAGAGACAGAACTCCAGTTGGAGCGGTAGAGACCAACTGGAGGACTGTGTGAAAGACACATGGCTCATAAGTTAATAAAGAATTAAAATCCACAATTTGAGAAATGAGGGAAGTCATCTAAGGAGGCCTTGAAAAAGAATTCGTAAGCTTATGGCAACTCAACATCAGTCATTTCTCTCTCTAACTTTCGATATGACGTTCTCTTGTTATTCAGTTGGGGGGAGTGAATTTGGACATTGAGCTTTGGTTTTGAATTCTGTGGACTGAGTTGTTGGACTGACTGACTTGACTGACTGAGCTGGGGCTTGTGGTGGGGGGGACTTTTCTCTTTTTTGAATATTGGACACAGACTGTAATGGTCTGGATTTATTTTTACATACTCACTGCTTAGGAGCTATATATCTGTATATTTGTTATAGGATACTTATGGTGGGGTTAATTGGGTTAAGATGTTATATTATTAATAGTCATTAATAAATTTAACCCTTTTGAATTGCGTCTTCTGTTGATGCTGGTTTGAGGTGTAACAACCTTCATCAAGGTATGAGCAAAATGTGGACAGGCATCTAAACAAAATTATGGTGGAGAGGGCAGAGGGAGGAGCCTACTTTCACAATCTTAATTAGATACTGATCCAGCTCAAAATGAAGTCCTCTGGTAAACATATCGGTTTCTGGAAGAGAGAATGTTTCTTCTGTTGTCTAGGTCGATGAGTTTAGGAATCAATTTAATTTCCCATACCTCTTTAAGTCTGATTTTTTTAAAAAAAAGAAAGCATCACATGGAGGTAAAATACAGCTGTTTGAATTAGTAGTGGATATATCTAACGGCAGCATGGTTGGCGTAGCAGATAATGCAAGGCCTTAACAGCACCAGCGATCGGGGCTGCACATGGGTTCGAATCCCTATATGGAGTTTGTACATTCTCCACATGTATGCATGGGTTTTCTCCAGGGTTCTGGTTTCCTCCCACTGTTAAAAACCGACTAGGGGTGTAGGTTAATTGGGTACAAATTGCGCAGCACAGACTTGTGGGCCGAAATGTTTTGTGACTGTGCTGTATGTCTAATTTTTTTAATTTTAAAATTTAAAAACTTAAATTTAAAAATTAAAAACACTGCAGTCAGGAGTCTACTCCTTTCCAGAAAGGCATTTGTTTCAAAGATTCATCACAGAGTTAAGGTAATTTACTTCTTTGGCATGTAATCTTCTTGTGAACAGGTCCAAGGCCGTGTAATATTTGAATTCATCAATTGGCTGTTGCTGTTTAGTTCATTAAATAATTCATGAATAAGCATTGATGACAGCCATTTACTACAAAATGAATATACTTTAGAAATGATGGAGACACATATTTCACATTAGACACCAGGGTACTAAACATCAAAATATGTTATCACCAAGTTAGAGCACTGTGCAGCTGAGAACTAAATGCTGAAAGAGCAGGAGGAATTACTACAGAAATGAAAGGAAAGAAACACTCTTAATGATGATGGGAACTATAGGAAATGGGTCTTTGCAATTGCAAGTAAGAATAAATTTCTGTTCACTCAGCATTGGACAAATGTTGGGTAAACATGAAATCTGCATATGCTGGGTCCAGTGTATCACACAAAAGTGCTGGAGAAACAACAGGACACACAACATTCATGGAAAAGCCTGAGCCCTTCTTCAGAAAAACAGGAAGACCCTCCCTCCCCCCAGTAAGAAGAGAAGGTGAAGGAGCACAAGCTAATCGGTGATAGATGGATACAGGTGGGAGGGGGTGGGGAGAAGAGAAAGGAGCTGAGAGGTGGTCAGAGGAGGGACAGAATAGAAAGGAGCTGACAGGGAGGGAGCAGAGGGCTGAAAAAGATAGCTCTCTGATAGGAGAACCAAGGGTTTACAGCTGAAGTGTTGCTTCACTTCAAAGGACTGGGTCCCTGAATGGTGGTGAGGGAGGAGGTGTAAGTATAAATGTAGCACTTGTTGATGTCAAAGGGATAAGTTCCGGGGAAATGTGGAGTGCAATTGTTGGGAAGGATTGAGTAGGAGGAGATATTTAGACAATTATGCCTGCCCCAGTTAATTGTCAGATAAGTCATTCATTGTCCTTCTCTCCTTCAAATTATTAACTTTTTTTAATCAAACATACACCTTCTTCCCTTTGTAATATTCTAAAATAATCCTACTAATCTCTAGTTTAATTTCATTGATGATAATCACAAATGTTTGCCCTATATATTCTCTGTGCTTCAGAAGAATAGATGCAAAAATTGTGCTTTCCTCTGCCTGGGATGTCCAGAACCAAAGCACATGGATTAGCCAGCACCCAGTCGAAATAACTTGGTGCCCATTTATTTTCATTGATTTCAATGGAACGGAATTTTTGAAGCTGGTTACAATACAGAGTTGCTGCTTTATGTGAATTATAACAGGCAATCGAAGAAGAATTTATACTCTTGTGCACTAACCAGAGTCAATAACTTGTATCAGTTTTCCAAAAGAAGGATTAAGCTCTTCACCTTGCTCTACCATTCAATAAGGAGATGGTGATACTTTTATCTCAGTGCCACTTCCCACATCACTTAGTTCCCATGATTTCCAAAGAATTCTGACCCAACTGATCTTTCATAATCCTTTTGAGCAGAGAATTCCAAAATTCACTATTCCTTGAGGAAGATATCTATCATTTATTTCTTCAATAATGAAACATTTATTTTAAATTCATGACCCCTGGTTCTAGACATCCAAGGCAGAGTAAAATATAATTCCTGCATTTATTCTTTTAAAGTATACATTATGCCAAATTTGTTTAATCTCTTCTCAACATAAATCTTCAAACCCAGAAATCAATCACGTGAACCTATTCTTCACCCCTTCTATACCAAATATATAATATTTTCCTTGACAGAGCCTCACCAGGGAGACATCTTTATCCAAGGTCGGATTGGAAGATAGCAAATGGCATGCCACTGTTTTAAAAAAAAGGATGTAGGCAAAAAGCAGTTAGCTTAATGTCTGTAGTTGGAAAAATGCTTAAAACTATCAGTGCGGAAGATAAAAATGATTAATATGGACCATCAGACAGATGGATTCAGGAAGAAATTTTAAGGCGGTGATAAGTGCAATACATAGAGGGGAATAAGTGGATGTTGTGTACTTGGATTTCCAGGACATTCAATAATGTGCCATAGAAAAGATGTCCTTTGGGTGTTGGGGATAAAGTATTAACTTGGAGAGCAAATTGATTAACCAAAAGAAGGCAGAAAGCTGGGATAAATTGAATTAAATGAGAAAGTCTGCAGATGTTGGAGTCAAATACAATGTGCAAATGTGCTGGAGATGCTGAGCAGGTATCATAGCATCCATAGGAAATAAAGGATAGCAATACCTGACATACTTGACAAAGAGCCCAGGCCCAAACCATTGGTTACCCTTTATTTTCTTTGAATGCCGTGTGACTTGCTGGGTTTATCCAGCATATCTGTGTAATGAGTTGGGATAAATGGGTGTTTCTCTTGTTGGCAATCAGTGGCAAGTGCCCACAACTCCTCACTATATGGATGATTTAGAGGAGGGGACCTAGTATATCACATCTAAATTTGAGTTTGAAACTAAATTCAGGGAAAAAAATCAAATTGTGCAGAGGATGTGGAGAGTCTGCAGAGAGATATAGATAGGTTAAATGAGTGGGCAAGCATCTGGCAAATGGAGTACAATGTTGGTAAATGCACTTCAGAAGTGAAAATGAAAGATGTGGTTATTTATTATTGGCCATGATTCACAAAAGGTTTGACTGCAGGATTAACAGATAACCAAGAAAGTAAATGGAATGCTGGCCATTGAGAGAAGGATTGAATTTAAAAGCAGGGAGGTTCTGCTGCAACTGTAGAGGGCATTGGTGAGGTCACACCTGGAGTATTGCATGCAGTTCTGGTCTCCTTAAATGAGAAAAGATGTACTATCTTTGGAGGTGGTGCAGAGTAGGTTCACCAGAATAATTTCAGAGATGAGGAGGTTAGCTTATGAGGAGAGATGGAGCCATCTGGGACTGAACTCAATGGAATTTAGAAGAATGAGAGGGGTTCTTATAGAAATATAACATTATGAAAAGGATAGACAAGATAGAAGCAAGAAAGTTGTTTCCAATGTTAGGTAAGAAAAGAAGTAGGGGACAAATGCTCAAGAATCAGGGGAGTAGATTTCGGAAGGAGATGAGAAAAAACTGCTTTTCCCAGAGGGAAGTGAATTCTTTACCCAAGGAAGCAGTGGATATTTAAGGTACAGTTGGATAGATTTTTGCTAAGTATGGGAATTAAGGGTAATGGAGAAAAGGTAGGTTGGTGGAGCTGAGCCCATGGCCAGGTCAGCTATGATTTTACTGAATGGAGGAGCAGACTCAACAGACCAGATTTTTTAAATTAAAAAACCCAGACAGACACATACAAACTCCTTAAAGACAGTGCAGGGCTTGAACCCCGATCCAGTCCCGATCGCTGGTGCTGTAAAGGCGTTGCGCTAACCATTATGCCAACCATGCCAGATGGTCTACTCATATATCTTATGTTCTTATGTAACTTAGAATCTTCCTTCCTAGTTACTTGCTTAACTTTATGTTAGTTTTTAATGATTTGTGAGCAAGGACACACTTCCTCTGAACATCAACATCATTCTGTTTTGAAAAACACCATATAACCATATAACCACTTACAGCACAGAACAGGCCAGTTCGGCCCTACTAGTCCATGCCATAGCAAATCCCCACCCTCCTAGTCCCACTGACCAGCACCCGGTCCATACCCCTCTAGTCCCCTCCTATCCATGTAACGATCCAGTCTTTCCTTAAATGTAACCAATGATCCCGCCTCGACCACGTCTGCCGGAAGCTCATTGCACATCCCCACCACCCTCTGCGTAAAGAAATTTCCCCTCATGTTACCCTTATAATTTTCCCCCTTCAATCTTAAACCATGTCCTCTAGTTTGAATCTCCCCCTTTCTTAATTGAAAAAGCCTATCCACATTTACTCTGTCTGTCCCTTTTAAAATCTTAAACACCTCTATCAAGTCCCCTCTCAATCTTCTACGCTCCAGAGAAAAAAGCCCCAGTCTGCACAACCTTTCCCTGTAACTCAGACCCTGAAATCCTGTCAACATTCTCGTGAACCTTCTCTGCACTCTCTCTATTTTGTTTATATCTTTCCTATAATTTGGTGACCAAAACTGTACACAGTACTCCAAATTTGGCCTCACCAATGCCTTGTACAGTTTCATCATAACCTCCCTACTCTTGAATTCAATACTCCGATTTATGAAGGCCAACATTCCAAATGCCTTCTTCACCACACCATCTACCTGAGTATCAGCCTTGAGGGTACTATTTACCATAACTCCTAAATCCCTTTGTTGCTCTGCACTCCTCAATTGTCTACCATTCAATGTATATGACCTATTTAAATTTGCCTTTCCAAAATGTAGCACCTCACATTTATCTGTATTAAATTCCATCAGCCATTTCTCAGCCCACACCTCCAGCCTTCCTAAATCACCTTTTAATCTACGGTAATCTACCTCACTGTCCACAACACCACCAATCTTTGTGTCATCCGCAAACTTGCTTATCCAATTCTCCACCCCTACATCCAGATCGTTAATATATATAACAAATAATAGTGGACCCAGGACTGAGGAACTCCACTAGTCACTGGCCTCCAATTGGACAAACAATTTTCTACCATTTTTTCTATCAAAATGGAAATATATTCCATCTCCATTAGCTCATTCTGCCTGCATTTCCCTTAAAGCCTGTATGTACCTCCACATGGTCCACATTGCCACTAATTTGTATCACTTTCCTGAAACGGCATCCCATCTTGGACTCTGTCAGAAACCTGTGTGCAAGTTGTGTAATTTTCCAGAAATTTTTTTGCACATCCAAACACAAGAGCATCTATGAACCATCAGAATTGAACACTAGTTTAAATTGTTTTATTTAATCAAAATAATCCTTGTTACAGTTACATTATGATTTGGCAGAATTTCATAAATATAGTTAATTACTAAATGGTGACACATTTTATTTGGTGTCTGGACCACCATCTATCAATAACCTAATTTTGAATTAGTGAATGTGAGTTTCACTGCAGGTCTTGTGGTAATTTTTGAAAAAGAATTCTATTTAAAAACTTTTAAAGAATATTTATATTTGACCTGGCACCTAAAGAATGACTTTAAGTAGATAAAGACCAGCCAATGGGAAAAGTGAGTTGGAAGTCACAACAGTATTTAATCTGATCAGTTGGATCAAATGGCATTGGCAAGACTACCTTCTAATGATCCATTCACAGAAAAAAATAACTTAAAACATTGCCAAAGTTTGATTTCTACTAAACCACTATTGTACTTAAAATACTAATTTTTTGAAAGGCAAAATTAAATTATTAAAACTATAGTGATTCAACAATAAACAACTTGTACCTAAAAATGTATTGGCGCCAAATGCAATGATTATCCCTATTGATAAGACTACGCATTCAATATCTAAAAACTGAAAGGTACGTCTTTAAGACTGTTAATTCATTCAAGAACCAATAAACATTTGTTCAAGGTTTTGGAAGTGGGAGGGGCCAGATGGCCTGGATTGATAGATAAAAGTTTCAGCACATTTGTGATAAAAAAAAAGTCATGGCCAATCAGAGTGGTAAGGGTCAGAGCAGGGCCTAATCAATAGGAAAGGTCAGTAAATGTTGCCTTTCATCAGGATACCTAAGAGAGACGTACCTCAGGGCGAGTTCCCAGAGCAAACCAGGATCCATTATGCAGGGCTATGGAGATTTCGGCAGGAGTGCCTGCAGACAGCAAGGGTCACAAATGGCCAATTGTGCTTTGTACATAGTTGAGTGTCACTATGCATGTTTGGGCTTCTCCATACTCTGGGTTACCAGATGAGCAGAGGACCTGAAAGAATAAATGCAGACCATGCAACTTTAGTGTCCTCAATTGTCCATTATATTCCAATTTTCAATGAAACAAATCACTTAAGCACACTAATGTGGTTCTGCACCAAAATCTGCCCCATATGTTCTCTGATTTTTAAATTTAGTCATATGAAATACTTACATGTAACACCAATAATGGAAAAGGAGATTTTCTGTGAAAGTACCAACTGTGGCTAATGTCTGATCATATTTACTATTACAGACAGGAATTTTGCTTTAGGCACAATCTCAGTATGAATTGTACAGAAAATTTCTTTTTTGTTTTTACCATTCTACGACCATACACATTTTAATTGTGATGCCAAGTAAGTAAATAACATGCTTTTTTTTTGTCAAACCTTCAACATAGTTTGCACACTTGTGACATACAAAGTAACTAAAATGGCTTTTTCTTGCTCTTTCGGGTGTTTCAGGAGGTGACAGGAAGCCCATTCTTCTCCAACATTGACTACGTAGAAATACCAAGTGTTAAATTTCATGCACCAACAAAATCTTTTATTCACATTAAAGATCATTGGTTTATCAGGCAAGGAATCAAGCATCTATTCAGACCTGAAAGGCTATATTTGTGTACAAGCCAAATACTTAATAGATATATTCCATTTTTGCTGAGGATAAGACAAGGTATCATGCGATAATCCATACACGTTATTTAGCACATTTATAGATTCATTTAACTTTGTGTGCTCTAGTGTGCTATAATTCCTAGAGAACATAATTTCTCTGCTCTCCTTAATTACTTCCCACTTGGAAACATTTCAAAACAAATCTAAAATCAGCTAAAACCTTGAAGGAGGGCTCAGGCCTGAAACATTGGTTATATACTGTATCTTTACCTTCTGTGTGACCCACTGCGGGATTTTTCCTGGGTCCAGCACACCAATGGCATGGTGAAGAAAGCATGGCAGTGCCTCTATTTCCTCAGAAATTTGCAGAAGTTTGCTTTGACATCAGAAACTCTTGCAAATTTCCACAGAGGTGTGATGGAAAATGTGCTGACTGGCTGCATTACAGTCTGGTATGTGTTGTGATAGAGAGCTACCACCAGGAGGAGTAGGAGATGGAGTGTGTACATCTGGGGAATGTTGCATCTTGGGAATGCTGTTACCTCTTCGGTAGATTCAAGATGAATGTTTCCAAATGAGGTCGAGCATGTGTATGTTCTTTGGGCTGTTTACTTAGTTAATAAATCTAGTTGTTTTAAAAAGAACCCAAGTTTTTCTTTATTGTAATAAAAGAATCATCACATAGTACCAGGAGTGGAAGAAATAGCCAAGTTCTGCTGTGCACAGGAGCAAAAGAAAAAAAAAGAAACACACAGTATGCATAGTGAGTAACAGTCGATATCAGCAGTAAAAATATGAAGAGGCAATGTCAACCCTGAGTGAAGGCTGTTTAAATAAAGCTTTATTCTGTACCTGCAAGCCACTGGAATCGATAGCAAACCGGACACACGTAAGATTACACTGCGACTTATCACGGCCGGACCTCGTGTTGGGCACTATCAGTTGCCCCAATAATTGCAATGACAAAGACTGAGGGGAATGATAGGCTTTATTGCACAGAAGATTTGAGCTGGCCCAGATCCAAACTAGGGAAGTACAGGGAAGGGAAAGGTGGCCCCTGGGTTCCAGGGGAGGAGTCCAGGTAAGAGTGTCATCAGGGGGCTGGCCAGCCCAAGCCACTTAGCATACACAATCCATACCATTACACCTCGAGCACTAGAAGTTTTCAACACATTTATTTTTGCCGCGGCAAAAGATCAGAGCAAATTCAACAAGGTCATTGAGATGTTTGATGAACACTGTTCACCAGGGAAAAATGAAATCTTCGAGAGGTACGTGTTTTTCTTGCCCACACAGATGCAGGGAGAGAGCTTTGATACTTTTTTGACAGACTTAAAATTAAAACCAAGAACATGCAATTTTGGATCACTGCAAGATTAAATAATCTGTGATCAAATTGTGTTCGGAATTAATGATAACAAAGTGAGAGAGAGGTTGCTGGGAGAGACAGAGCTTACCTTAGCTGGAGCTGTGAAGATATTCCACGCCAGTGAATTAGCTCTGCAGCACGTGAAAAAAAATTGGTGATAGTGTAAAAGCCAGTGAAAATGAAGGCATAGTCATAGCCACAGCATCTGGACACACACACAAACAAAAAAAATAAGAAACAGAAACCAACAAAAAGGAGAGATATTCAATTGAAAACAATGTAGCACAAAGCATATGCCAAGGCAATGCCCAGCTTATGGAAAAGTCTGTAACAAGTGCAAAGGGCAGAATCACTAGGCAAAGCAATGTTTTTCCAAAGGAAACCTAAATAGAAGTAAAAATGTACACACTATAGAAGATACTATACACATTTTAGAAGAAACTGCTCTCGCTTATACAATTTTTGTGGATATGGTGGTGCAAGAAGTGAAGAATGTCGAGCAGGATAAATGGACAGTGTCATTGCATACAAATTGAACAAATATTCCTTTCAAGTTTTTTGCCTTCACAGGGCAAAGGTCAATTTGATATCTGAGCACAAAATCAAGACAATGAAGATAAAGCCATACATCCATACAAATCCTGTACTACTCCAAAAGGTATGAAAGGTACATGTAAGCTCAAGGTGAAAGTTAAAGATGAGGAACAACACCTCAGGTTCACAGTAGTCCCAGATGGACATTATTCACTGTTTGGTGACAAAGCATGTGTTAACTTAAACCTAGTCAAGAGGGTGTATCACATTAACAGTGATAATACACAGAACAGCATAAAGGAAATACTGGATCAATTTTGCAACACCTTCAAGGGGTTTGGAGTTCGACCATTCACCTATAAGATACAGTTAAAGGAAGATGCGCAGTCAGTAGTGCATGCCTGAGGCAGGTTCCAGCGCCACTAAAAGACAAGCTCGACTGGAACTCAACAGAATGACAGCACTAGGAGTCATAGAGAAAGTGGAGGAGCCCACACACTGGGTGAATTCAATAGTTTGTGTCAAAAAGAAGAAAGGAGACCTAAGTGTGTGCATGGACTGAAAAGACTTGAATGCCAATATAAAGAGGGAACATTATCAGATTCCAATCAGGGATGAAATTACAAGTGAGAGGGCAGTGCAAAGTTTTCCCCTAAATTGGATGCATTTCAGAGCTTCTGGCAAATGAAATTGCAGGATGATAGCACAAAATACTGTAAATCTAATACACTGTTTGGCCAATACTCCTGTCTGAGGAGGCCTTTTGGAATTTCCTCAGCTCCAGAAGGACAATGGAGCACATCATAGATGGGGTAAGTGTGTACATGGAATACATGATCCCATGAGGATTCACACAAAAAAAAACATAAACAAAAGACTCATCGAAGTGCTAGAACACATCCAGAAGTATGAATTAAAATTAAACAGAGAAAATGTCAGTTTGGTGTGAAGGGAATCACCTTTTTTGGAGATAAACTGACAGAAGCAGGTGTAGAGCCAGACAAGAGCAAGGTGAAAGCAATTTTAGAGATGTCCAGACCCACTGACAAAAAAAGGCATATTGAGAGTCCTGGGAATGATTAATTTCATTGGTAAAGTCATACCAAACCCATTTTCCAAACCAATGTACCTAAGGAAGTTGTTCCAGGACAAATGTGAATTCAAATGGACAGACAAGCATGAGGAAGAATGGTGACAATTGAAGACCATTCTAACTACAGAACCAATACTTTTGACATTCTTTGACACGTTAAAAAAGACTAAAATATCCACAGACCCTTCAAAAGATGGAATTTGTACCATACTACTTCAGGCAATAGGAGAAGATTGGAGGAGAGTAGCATATGCATCAAAGACGATGTCAACATCTGAATGTCAATATACATAGATCAAGAAAGAATGTCTAGATCTAGTCTATGGACTCAAGAAATTCCACAGTTATGTGTACGATCTACCAACATTCGTGGCAGAGACAGATCACAAGCCATTAATAGCAATAATCAAGAAAACTTTCAGTGAAATGTCACCAAGAATCCAAAGACTGATGATGAAGCTACAACTTTATAACTTTGAATTTGGTGTACACAGCAGGGAAACTTATTGTGTTAGCTGATGTGTTATCAAGGGCAACAATGCAAAGTGAAGCACACAATGAGAGTTCCACAGAGACAGCTGTGAATCTCCATGTGAATCTAACCACTGAATCTCTTCCTGTATCTGACATGAAATACAAGTAGATTGCAACTGAAACAGAAAAGGACACAGTTCTACAGGAGATCATCAACAAGCGGAATGAAGGATGGCCACGAGGTGAATGTCAGCCATACTAAAACATCAGAGCTGAGCTGAGTGTTGTCAATGGGCTTGCACTCTGACAGAGCAGAATTGTCATTCCACAATCACTGAGACAAGAGATGCTGGAAAGGGTGCATGAAGGGCACCTTAAAATTGAAAAATGCAAGAGGAGGGCCAGAACTTCTGTTTATTGGCCAGGGATAAATGGTTTCAAGCTGTGAGACCTGTTTGAAACATCACACAAGGCAGACAAAGGAACCTATGATAATAGCTGACATACCAGCAGACCCGTGGCAGAAAGTTGGGACTGATCTGTTCCACAAGGATGGAAAGAATTAATTGCTGGTTATAGATTATCTATCGAACTATCCGGAAATTGTGCTGCTTCTGAGCACGTCTGCTGCTTATGTGATCAAATATATGAAATTGAACTTTGCAAGACATGGAATTCCTCATATTGACTACAGTGACAATGGACCATGCTACAGTTGTAGAGAATTCCAGAGCTTTGCAGAAGAGTATAATTTCTGATGTGACTTCAAGTCCTCTGCCTCCACAGTCAAATGGCAAAGCAGAAAATGGAGTTCATGTATTTAAATAGTTGCTCGAGAAAGCACAAGACAGTGGCTCAGATCCATATCTAACTCTACTAAGTTAAAGAACTTCGTCATTTGAACATGGCATGTCACCCACTGGAACACAGACTACGCACCACACTTCCCAACTCTGCTGACCCAAATAAGAACTGAGATATCAAATGGAAACAAAAACATCTGCAAAAGGCAAACTATGACAAGTCAGTGAGAAGCTTAGGGCCACTGGCAATACATGACACAGTGAGACTCAGAGATTCCAACACTTGGGACAAGAAGGCCACTGTTCTGAAGTAGGTAAATCCAAGATCTTACACTGTCAGAACAGAGGATGGTGAAATACTGAGGAGTAATCGAAGGAGCCTGCTGAAAATTCCAGAGATACTGCAGGAACAGATAAATGCAGAGGCTTCAGCCTGCACAGAAACAGAGGAAACACTACTTGTGCTAGACCAGAAGAGCCGACACAAGCACCTATGTTAGGAAGATCCAGATGAGTTGACAAAGCACCTGACAGAATGAATCTATAAAAGAATAAAGCAGTGCACACTTACGTGCACTGCTGAAGTTCATGTAATGTTAGTGTTGAACTTTAAATTGAAAGAATAATGTATTAATGTGTCATGTTCAATTAAACATCTCAAGGAAAGGGGATATAGTGATAGAGTGCTACCATCAAGAGAAGTCAGAGACAGTGTGTGTGGCATCTAGGGAATGTTGCATCTTGGGTTGATTAAAGATAGATGCCTCCACATAAGGTTTGGCAAATGTATGTTCTGTTCTTAGGGCTGTTTGCTTAAATAATAAATCTAGTTGTTTTAAAAAGAACCCAAGTTTCTTTATTGTAATAAAAGAAACATCACAGAATGGAAACATCAATATCCCTGAGCATAAAGCTCTCCAAAAGGTAGTGGACACAGCCCAGGACATCACAGGCAAAACCCTCTCCACTATTGAGCATATCCACAGGGAATGCTGCCATCAGAGAGCAGCAGCAATCATCAAAGATGCTCACCACCCAGTACACGCTCTGTTCTCACTGATGCCATGAGACTTGAACCACCAGGTTCAGGAACAGCTGCTACCCCTCCACCATCAGACTCAATGTCAAACTCAATCAGAAACTCTTTTTAAGGACTCTTACTTGTGCACTTTATTGATTTTCTTTTTGTTCTCTCTGTATTGCACAGTTTGTTTACAGTTATTTGTTTGTTTACATTTTACGCTGTGTAGAGTTTATTTTTTCACTACCATTTAGTGGTAATTCTGCCGTGCCAGCAGGAAAAAAAGGAATCTCAGGATTGTATGTGATATCATGTATGTACTCTGCCAGTGAATCTGATCATCTGAAATCACAGTGTCTTTTGACTTTTGTGTTTTACTCTACAAACAGGTAGGAAACTTAATATTGACCTCCCCTTCTCCATGCTTTTTCACATCTTTTTTTTTGTTTTTTGGAAAGGGTTTACTTTTTTCTTGTTTCTTTCCTATCTCTTAATTCCTTCGCTGTTCAGGCCTGCTTCTGAATGTCTCTTCTCAATCTATTTTTCCATTTCCTTTCTTTCTCTTCCCTCTTTCACTTTGTATTTAAAAAAAACTCCTTTCATGTATTCTTCAACTTGCTGCTGACAGCATCCAGCAATAATAAACTATAAGGTTTCTAATATAAAAAGGGTTTTCCAGGGGTCCCAAGGAAAGTGTAAGACGTTTCATGTAAAATATCAATCTACCAAAAAAACATGCAGAAATGAACTCCAATCTAATTCTAATTCTACTTTATGACTAAGGTTTTTGTTAAACATCAAAGCATTAGTAGAAGGAGATAACTTAAAATGCAAGGAGAATGCTTCAAATATTATCTCACACTAGTTGACCCAGAGAGGCAATTTCTGACCTGCACTACTCAAAATAATGACTGCCCTTACTGAACATCTAAGTCTGCTACAATGACACAGGATGAGTTTAATCACTGAAGAATCTTTCAGTTGTAATGACCACATTGTTGGATTCATCCTCAAAATACTTTTATTCTTCTTGCTGTTCAAACTAAACGTAGTTTCATAAGTCTCCAGAAAAATACAATTCCTTAAATGTATCAAAAACCCAATGGAAAGAGCCGCCCCCTTTGCAAAGAAAGCAAACCTGCCTAAAACTCTCATTTCAATATTCCACCTATACCAGATCAATGGTTCTTTTTTGAAAAATAAATCATTTTGTAAATACTAATTAAGTTATAAAGATTCCTGTTAAAGATGGCTGGATGTGAAAATATATTCTGAAGAATATTATACTTCAACCCTAATACAAAGATGACTTGAACAACAATCCCATTCTGTGATGGTATGTTAATAAAGAATGACACAAAACAGGAGGAAAGCAAGATGTTGAGCAAACCAGCCCCTCAAATTTGGAGGGTGTAAATAAGCTTTTCTTACCATTTGCCCTAAAACATCTTTTTCTTCTGTAAAGTTCAATACCAGCTGATGAATTTCATCTGGAAAAATGTCATTGTTTTCCACAAATGTTCAAAAGTTTTACTTTTGCAAAATGCTGTTTCCGATTAAAGTGAAACTTCAGACTATTAATGGTTTACATACTAGCTCCGAAAAAGCAAAGTCATTTTTCAATAGCAAAAAAGCAAGAGACCATTGGGAATACAAAGGAAAGAGAAAGGAATGAAGGAATGAAAAATGTTAGTTGAAAAAAATTCAGCTAGGAGAAGTCACAGAGGTTAGAAAAAATCATTTAGAACATATTTGAAAGTAAATCTCATTTATTTGACAAAAAAGTTTTATTTAACATTTTACAAATGTTGTCAAAATTATTTGAGATAAGTGTGTATGGTAAGGAAAATTAATTCCTGTTCTCTTTTCAAATGTAAAACTCTGCAAAATTGTGAATTATAGAGCGCTGTGTATTTATTTTTCTATGCACCTTGGCAGCATGTCAAGTTGCTTCAATAAGCATGTTAATCAGAAATTAAACCTGAATTTGCAATTGAATTACAGTTTTTCCAACTGACAAAATCGTATTTAACAAATCATTAATGATGTGACGCATCTCTGATTATTTTTATACCTTGTTTGACAGACACTTCTGGAAATGTCTTCTTGTTTAACATCGTCAGCAGAGCTTCCAGTTAAATTTCCTTACGTGGCATTAAATACTGCTGAGCTGAATGGCATTTACTCACCCCTCACTCTAAGAATCATGGTCTGACTTGGCAAGGAGTTGGAAACACATTTTTGTCACAACAGCTGACCTCCAAAGTTAGGCCCATCTGGTCCTGTTTTCAATAAGTTTTGGAATCAGACTGTACTAATTAGGAGAAAATTTTAAGTCAACAATTGAAATACTTGCTCTTTTCATTTGCTCAGACTGACAGTTGGACGAAGAGTCAAATTGCTTTCATGGGTCCATATACTATGTTCTTTTCTCAGCCTTGTAAACTCGAAGCCAGTGTCGACGTGCTGTGAGAAATTTTTGGATCAACAGCAGTCCTGTCTATTTTCGGCTTTGTCACAGCTTGAAATTTTAATTTATTTTGATGATGCTGCCAGTCCATCTTATGACAGCCCCTGATTTAATCTTAGAACACCAGGTACTTCCTAGTGAAAAAGTAGATTTGGATAATTTAGGACGTAAATTAGTTCCAGTCCATGCCAGTATTTGTGGCGCTGTGATAAGGATATGATGTGAAGGATGGAAGAGCTGTCAGCCGATTGTCATGGAAGCACCCCCAACAAACTCTGTGCATTTGCCTCTGGAATGGTATCACTGGAGAGGGGCAGGAATGAAAGCCTCAGGACAGTTGGTGAATGCCTTGACCATTGGAGTTATAAATGTCATATGACAAATCTCTCTTCTGGAGACAACTACAAACAGATTTGGATTTTGAGTTAAAGCAATATTTGCTTATATATCAATTAGCTCCAACCTATTTATTTAAGGAAAATAGGAAATGAAATAAATAATCTGTCCAACTCAATAAATGAAATCACTAACTGTGGAACAAATAATTTATCTACTCTTCATTGACGTTATTTATGAAGTTCATTTGTACATTCTGTACAGCTGTTCAGTAGAGTTCATATCATGAAATTTTAGTTTAACTGGATGAGAGGAAATGATGTTATTCTCCATCATTATGTTCCGTTCCTGGGCAGATGTTCAGAAAAGCATCAAGAGTAAAAAAAAGTGAAGAACTCATGGGCAAAGTCAATAATTTTATAAACCATTGTAAATGACATAGTAGTGACATAAAAATGTCATTTGATTCATATTCCTGCTTTTAAAGTTCACGATATTTAGTAAAATATTGTTAATGTTTTGTTAAATGAGTAACAAAGTTAAAAATTTCTAGTGTTTTGCAATGAGAAAAAAGGGAGAATGAGGTCAGCATTCATCTGGGCTCATTGCCTTTTACTTCAAACTAATTCCTGTTAAATAAATTATTCTTGACTGCATAAGAAATGAGGTACATCCAAATCTAATCAGTAACTTTCCACCACATATTCACCAAAGCAAGTCAAAAGTTTACGTTACAATTACAGCAAGAAAAACTATTTATATTTTATGTACCTTTGTTTACATTGCAGTTAAAACTATTTCAACAACGTCTTGCTACAACCCAGAGGATTCATTATAAACTGTAAGATGTTGCAGATTCAGTAGTTTATTTTCCACAAGATACATGTTCACAGCCAATCAATTTATATTCACATTTTCCTTTCAATCCTTTTGTTTAAGAGTTTAATGGATCTTTCCAAGGCAATGGTCTATTTTAAACTAGAACCCAAAAAGTTGAGAGCGTAAATTGAGAGTATGTATTATTCATCGTAAGTCCTCAAATCATTTGCTGAAAATATTTCTCATTTTGTACATAAAGTTAATGCTCATTTCTAACCAGAGTCATTCTGAGAACATTTTCAGAGGACAGGAATTTTATTTAAAATACTTCAAAGAAAATAAATGGCATGCAACACAATAGGAGCAACATATAACAGGATGATTTCCCATAGTTACTCAGAAGGAAACTCTTCATTACAAAGTAGGTGATGAAACATAAATAACCTGGTGCCACTTAGTGTTTAACTAGATTAATGATTCAACTCTGAAGTTTCATCATATAAATGGACTCTGAGCTATTCGCACTCTGAAGACTGCAATAATAAAGGTGAGGAGAATGTATAAAAGTTACTGCGAGTTTAAGTGCTGACGAATACCTGTAGGTGTTCCAATTCTACCTCCAAAGATTAAGTCACACTGTCACGGAACAACCCCAGTATCCGCAGATTTTCTTGCTTAAGTAAAAGAATAGCAGCTTTCAAACATAACAAAAGTCCGACAGCAGTTACCAAAGGCTGAACCAAGGTTTTGAGTGATTATTTAGGTGAGAATTATGCTGCAGCTGGATCATCAGATCTAAGGTAACAGGAGAAAAACAACAAGGTGCATGAAAATATCAAATACCTTTCAAATTTAGTCCCAGGGCTGAAAAAGGTGGTATTTCTGGCCCAGTCCTACATTTTGTGAGAAGGTGATGGTCGATCTTCCCTGTGAACTACCATAAGTCCTCATTAAGATATTACCATAGTCCTCATCAAGACTACATTGGGGCTGCCTTGTGTAACTGAGATGAACTTGTCAACTTCACCCACTTCGCAGCCAACTTCCACCCCAATCTCAAACTCACCTGGTCCATCTCCAACAACACTCTACCTTTTCTGGATCTCTGTCTCCATCTCAGGACACAAGCTTTCCACCGGCATATATTACAAACCCACTAACTTCCTCAACTACCTTGACTCCACTTACTGGCACCTGCAAGGATTCTATCTCCTTCTCTCAATTTCTTAATCACTGCCGCATCTGTTCCCAAGATGAGGTCTTCCAGTCCAGATCTTCTGAAATGTCACAAATGTGGCTTCTCCTCCACCACCATCAACTCAGCCCTCACCCACACCTCCTCCATTTCCTGCTCATCTGCCCTGGCCCCCCTTTTCCCCCAGATCCAACAAATATGGAATCCCCCTTATCCTCAGCTACCACCTCACCAGCCTCCACATCCAACATTTAGCCTCCAGAATTTCTGGCACTTACAGCAGGATCCAACTACCAGACACATCCTCCCCTCTCTACCTTCCATAGGGTGTATCCCTCTGTGACTCCCTCATGCACTCATCCCTCCCTACCAATTCTCCCCACCCTAGTACCTTCCCCTGTGGCCGCAGGAGGTACCATACTTGTACCCACATCTCCTCTCTCACCACGGTCTTGGGCCCCAAACAGGTCTTTCAAGTGAAGCAACATTTCACTCGTTTATCCGGATGACTGATTTACTGCATCCAGGTGCTCTCTTTGTGGCCTTCTCTACATCGAAGAGTCTGAGCGCAGATTGGGAGATTGCTTTGCTGAGCACCTTTGTTCCGTCATCACCTGTGACAAAGACATCCCAGTACCCAAACATTTCAGTTCTGTGTCATACTCACACACTCATATATCTGTCCATGGCCTTATGTACTGTCCCACCAAGACCACCCGCAAATTGGAGGAATAACACCTGATTTTCTGTCTAGGCACTCTCCAGCCAGATGACATTAACACCAGCTTTTCTGCACTCCTCCTTCCTTTCCCCATTCCAGTTCTCCTCCCCCCTTCACCCAGCCATCCTTCCTCCCCTTGATCGCTGCTGTCCCTACCTCCTTTCTCCACCGATCACCTCTTACCTTTCCAACCACCCCTCCCCCCACTCTTTTGTTCGGACATCTGCCAACATTTTTCCATACCTTGATGAAGGGCTCAAGCCCGAAACACCAGTTCTGTATTTTGACCTTTGTTATATAAAGGACACTGTTTGACCTGCTGAGTTTCTCCAGCATTGTGGTTTTATGTTAGTCAAGGTGTCTGCAGATTTCCATATCTTACTACCAAGGGTGAATGTATTGTAAGCTTCTTCCCAACACAGTGCCTTTGATTATCATAGTGATTATGTCACCCATCTTCACAATGGAACGTCCCATATGGGCTTATTTTCCCCTCCAGAAGGTGCCCCCAGAAGAGGTTTATCCAGGCAACAACAAAAAAAACTGACAATGTGACCAAGGACATAAACTTGCTTTTGTTTATCCTTGGTTGATCTAAGAATCCATTATTGAACATAGAACAATACAGGCCCTTCAGCCCTCAATGTTGTGCTGACCCATATATTCCTTCCTTAAAAAATGTATTTCACCCTCCCTACCCCATAACTCTCTATTTTTCTTTCATCCATGTGTCTATGAGTCTCTTAAATGCCCTCAATGTTTGAGCCTCCACCACCATCCCTAGCAAGGCATTCCAGGCACCCACAACTCTCTGTGTAAAAAACTTACCCTGATGTCTCCTTTAAACTTCCCTCCCTTAACTTTGTAAATATGTCCTCTAGTGTTTGCTGATCCTGCCCTGGGAAACATGTGCTGGCTGTCTACCCTATCTATTGCCTCTCATAATCTTGTAGACCTGTATCAAGTCTCCTCTCATCCTTATATGCTCCAAAGAAAAAAGCTTGAGCACTGTAAATCTTGCCTCATGTAGACTCATTCTTCAATCCAGGCAACATCCTGGTAAATCTCCTCTGCATCCTCTCCATATCCTTCCTATAATGAGGTGACCGGAATTGATCCAAAGTTTTTTTGGAATTGCAACATGATCTCTCTTGAATTCAATCGCCCTATTAATGAACCCCAGTATCTCATAGGTCTTCTTAACTATCCCATCAACCTGCATGCCGACCT
Organism: Narcine bancroftii; assembly: GCF_036971445.1. Taxonomy (NCBI): domain Eukaryota; kingdom Metazoa; phylum Chordata; class Chondrichthyes; order Torpediniformes; family Narcinidae; genus Narcine; species Narcine bancroftii. The sequence continues at coordinate 205,849,445 of NC_091474.1, forward strand.
TGAGGGATATATGGATTTGAACCCTAAGATCCCTCTGTTCATCCACACTCTTAAGTAACCAACCAATAACCCTGTAACTCATCCTTCTCGCTTGCCCTTCCAAAATCCATAACCTCACACTTATCCAGATTGAAGTCCATCTGCCACTTTTCTGCCCAACTCTGCATCCTGTCTTTATCCTTTTGAAACCTTCAACAACTTTCAGCTCCATCCAAAACTCCTCCAACCTTTGTGTCATCCACAAACTTAATGACCCATCCTTTCTCCTCTTCATCCAGGTCCTTTATTAAAAAAATCACAAAGATGAGGGGTCCCAGAACAGATCCTTGTGGCATTCCACTCCTCATCAACCTCCAGGCAAAATACTTTCCTTCCACTACTACTCTCTGCTTTCTTCCTACAAGCCAATTTTGTATCCACACAGACAAGGTTCCACTGATCCCAGGCCTCATGACTTTTTGGATGAGTCTCTCATGGGGGACCTTGTCAAATGCCTTGCTAAAATCCATGTAGACCACATCTACTGCCCTGCCCTCATCAGTTTCTTTTGTTACCTCCTCAAAAACTCAAACTCATGAGGCATGACCTTCCCTTCACAAAGCCATGCTGACTATCCTTGTGTAGACTATACTTCTCCAAATGCTCATAGATCCTATCCTTAAGAATGCTCTCCAATAGTTTGCACACTACTTACGTAAGACTCACCAGTGTATAATTCTCAGGACTCTGCCTATTACCTTTTTAAAACAAGGGGACTATATTTGCCATTCTCCAAAACCTCTGTACATCCCTTAATACCAAAAAGGATTCAAAGATCATAGATTATTGGTGGAGCATTCACATTATTCCAGAATTACAAGGTTCACAAACCAGGTGCCATCATTTAAACCATAGAATCTGGTGACAATTAACGAACAGAATACTTGTGGTCCAGGCCAAACTTGAACTTTGCTACTGATCTATGAGAATTTGATTTAACAATGTGAACACGAGCAACCAGCTTAGTCAGGGAGTCATTCTGCATTGTGCTGGGACAAAGAATTATCAATCAGGGATGCACCAAAATCAATTCACCGCCAGAAAATTAAATGATGAAAATTCATTGACTATCAAATTCACCAACGGAAAAATCACCGACCACCAAATTCACCCCAAGAAAATTCATCGACAATTGAATTAATTAAAAGAATGACTCCGCAAGCCTTTGCTGCATGTAGTCAACCAGCAGTTGGAAAGCTTCCAGGTGCAGAAAACCTCAAAAGAACAATGAGAAGCATGCAAAGCAAGAAGCACGCAGGCCCGGTCATTCCAACCTTTCGCAAAGACATTGTTTTTCCTCAAGACTAAACAAAATTGCCGAATGGTGAAGAGTTTTATATTTTGACTCAAGAAATTATGAAAATCATATTATAGTCTTCACCACAACACTAAATCTTCAGTTATTAAAGAAAGGAATGGCTTAAAAGATAACATTTCAATTCCATTAATGAATGCTTTGCTACCCGACAAATCTGAAGAAACCCATAGGATTTTTTGGAAAGCATCAAAAGGATTGATCCCTCTTCAACCCCATTAACCATAGCTATTGATAATGAAAAAGTCATGATTAAAGTGTTCCCAAACACGAAACAGAGGTTGCTTTTTTTCATTTTTCTCATGCAAGTTGTTCAAGCACATGGTCTGAAATAAAGATATGAAATGGATGCAGATTTTGCCCTAAACCTTCATATGCTATCTGCATTAGCATTTGTCCTGCCGCATAAAGTAGTCACACCTTTGAAATTTTGTGCAACAGTCATATTTTGCTTCCTGTAGCTCAACAAGTCATTGATTATTTTGTGGATACTTGGACTGGTCATCCAGATCAAAGGTAACAGCGTCAACCACTGCAATTTCCACATGAGATGTGGAACATTCACAAAGCTATCATAAGTGATTTGCCAAAAATGAATAATAATCTTGAAGGTTGGCATAGGAGGGGGTTTGAAGTGCCTGCCATCCCATAAAAAAAAGAACAAACTTTAAGCGAAGCTAAAATTGAACAATATATTACAGGTCAAGAGCCACTGAGAAAGAGAAGAAAATATGAGGATTATGAACAAAGAACCATTACATTTTTAAGAGGCGTAGCTCATAATATCGTTTTAACTTTTAATGAATTTTGAAGTGTCTTTGAATAATGCTTTCAATTAGGTGCTAATTGGTGATTAAAAATTAAAAAGCTCATCGGTGAATTTTCCGTCGGTGAATTTGCCATCAATGAATTGATGGTGGGTGATATTTTTCATCGGTGAATTTTCCATCGGTGCATTTGCCATCAGTGCATTAGATGGTGGGTGATTTTTTTTTCAGTGAATTTTCCATCGGTGCATTCGATGGTCAGTGATATTTGTCGGTGAATTTTCAGTCGGTAAATTGATTTTAGTGAATTTACTGCACACCACTCTCCAATACCAACTACAGTACCCTCCATAATGTTTGGAACAGATACTTTTCTTCCTTAACTTGCCCCTGTGCTCCACAGTTTTAAATTTGTAATCAAACAATTCACAAATAATTAAAGTTCACATTCCAGATTTTATTCAAGTTTATTTAAATAAATTTTGGTTTGACCATGTAGAAATTACAGCACTTTTTATACATAGTTCTGCTATTTCAGGGCATCATAATGTTAGGACATTTGGCTTCACAGGTCTTTGTAATTACTTGAGATTCTTTAATTGTTTCATTGGTGCAAGTATAGGGGAGCTAGGCTTGCTTCTAAGCTTTTGATCATTTTTGGAATCTGTAGTTTTCATTTTTCAACACGAGGGCCAGAGATAAGCCAAGGAAAATCAAAGACACCATTATGACCTTGAAAAACAAGAATAAAATTACTATGTTCCAAAGATTTGAGTGATATCTCTTACTATTTTATTAGAAGAAAGAGCTTACTCATGAACTCGGTCATCGCAGAGGGATTGGTCGGCCAAGGAAGACCACCACTGCTGATGACAGAAGAATTCCCATCAGAATGAAGAAAAATCCCCACACACCTGTCCGACAGATCAGAAATGCTCTTCAGAAGGCAGGTTTGGATATGTGAAAGGAATCTGTGTGTGGAAGACTTCAAGAACAGAAATACAGAGGCTACACTGCAATATGCAAACCATTAGTTAGCCACAGAAACTGGATGGGCACATTACAGTTTGCCAAGAAGTATTTAAAAGAGCCTGCAGAATTCTGGAAAAAGATATTGTGGACTGATGAGACCAAGATTAACCTGTATCAGAATAAGGGCAAGAGCTAGAGTTACTGGCACACTTATCTTCATTGATGATGTAACCGCTGATGGCAGTAGCTGAATGTATTCTGAGGTGTATAGGAACATCTTATCTGCTCAAGTTCGAGCAACTGTCTCCAAACACATTTGATGGCGCTTCATCCTGTAACAAGACAATGATCCCAAACATATTTCTTAAGCAACAAAGGGGTTATTCAAAGCTAAAAACTGGAAAATTCTTGAAGTCAGTCACCCAAGCTAAATCCAAATGAGCATGCCTTCCATCTGCTGAAAGGAAAACTTAAAAGGACAAGTACCTGAAACAAGCAGGAGCTGAAGGTAGCTGCAGTAGAGGTCCAGTAGAGCATCACCAGAATCAGAATTAGAATCAGAATTTATTGTCGTGAACAAGTCACGAAATTCAGTGTTTGCAGCAGCGTCATCGTGCAAACTTTCATATTATAACCATCTTACAACAATAAATATTTAAAAAGTGCACAAAAAGTGAGACAGTATCTCTGGTTCATTGATTTTTCAGGAATCTGATGGCAGTGGGGAAGAAGCTGTCCTTGTGCCATTGAGTGCTCGTCTTGAGGCTTCTGTACCTTTTTCCTGATTGTAGCAGAGGGAAGAGGGCATGGCCTGGGTGGTGGGGGTCTTTGAGGATAGTGGCTGCTTTTTTTAAGACACTCCCTCATGTAGAAGTCCTCGATGGAGTGAAGTCTGGCGCCCGTGATGTCACAGGCCGAGTTAACAACCCTTTGGAATTTACTCTTGTCCTGAGAGTTGGCACCTCCATACCAGGTAGTGATGCAACCAGCCAGAATACTCTCCACAGTACACCTGTGGATGTTTATGAGAGTCTTCAGTGACATACCAAATCTCCTCAGGCACTTCACAAAGTACAGCCGCTAGTGAGTCATCTTTGTGATGGCAGATCCTCGTAGATGTTGACACCCAAGAATTTAAAGTTCTTGACCCTCTCCACTACTGAACCTTCAATGAGGTTGTGTTCCCCTGACTTCCTCCCGAAGTCAGCAATTGGCAGAACCAGCGGCCTCTGTTGGGAGGGTCCTTAAAACAGCTCAGGCAAGTACACCAACAACACCATCACAGGTCCTTTAAACACTTCATGCAAGCACAACCACAACACAGCGGGAGTTTTAAACAGCCAGGGAACAGGCCATTTAAACATCGCAGGAATTGCAGACAACAGACACTCAGCACATTTAAAGATCACTGAGGATTAAAGGGACAGCACACAGACCAGTTAAACACCACAGAAACTACCAGCAGAAGACCCAAGGGGAAGGTAAAGAAGACCCGAGCACCTCCGAGGGGAGGTGGGGGGGGGCTACAGTCAGGTTGAGATGCTGGGACCTGAGGCTTTCACTCCCTACCATCCTCCTCGACAACATCCAGCTCCTGGAGAACAAACTTGATGAACTCCACACCAGACTACAACATCAGAGAGTCATCAGGGAGGGCTGTGTGATGAACTCCACACCAGACTACAATATCAGAGAGTCATCAGGGAGGGCTGTGTGATATCCATTCCAAATACAGTGCTGCAACCCAAGGGCTAAACCCTCCATCGCACTGACCAAACACCGACATATGGAAAAACCAGCGGAGGAGAGGTTTGTGTCATCATCAATTCATCCTGGTGCCCAAATGAGGCGATTATGTCCCAGTCCTGCTTTCCCTGACCTGGAATGTCTGGCAATCAAGTGTCATCCATTCTACCTGCCGAAGGGGTTCACCGCATTCATCCTGGTCAGTGTACATTCCACCCCAGGCTAACATCAGGCTGGCACTGGAGAAACTGAGTATTGTGATGTACAGCCATGTGACAGCACAACCTGATGCCTTCCCGATCATTGTGGGAGACTTTAATCAGGCCAACGTGAAGAAATCTCTGACAAACTAATACCAGCATGTCACATGCGAGTCCAGGGGAACCAATACATTTGACCACTGCTACACCACCGTGAAAAACACATACCGAGACATTCCACGACCGCACTTCGGCACGTCTAATCACCTGGATGTACTTCAACTCCTGGCAAACAAGCAGAGACTGAAGACCACAGCACCAGTGGTGAAGATGGCGAAGGTGCGGTCAAGGGAGGCAGAGGAGCAATCAGTGGACTGGAACATATTCAGGAACTCATCCATAGACTTGAATGAATATGCAGCAGGTGTCACCGACTTCATCAAGACCTGTGTGGATGAGTATGTGCTCATGTCCAAGTACCAAATGTTCCCCAACCAGAAGCCTTGGATGAATCAGAGAATTCACAACCTGCTGAGGGTGAGAACAAGGCCAGGGATCAGGATCTTTACAATAAGTCCAGGTACGATCTGTGGAAGGCCATCTCTGAAGTAAAGTGGCAATTCCGGAGGAAGTTAAAGACAGAGACAGGTACACACCAGCTATGGCAGGGAGTGCAGGTCATTGCAGCCTACAAAGTGAAGGCAAGCTTTGAGAAGAAGAAACAAACTGTACCTACTAGAATCCCTGAAAAGGTTGAGGAACCCGTCTGCTCTGATGGTGAAGCCAGAACATCATTCAAGAGGGTGGACCTTCGCAAGGAGTCAGGCCATGATGGGATACCTGGCAGGGTGCTGAAAATCTCCACTAACCAACTAGCTAAAGTGTTCATGGATATTCTCAACTTCTCATTGCAGCAGGCAGAGGTTTCACTGGCTTCAAAAGGACATCAATCATCCCGATACCCAAGATGAGCAGAGTGAGCTGCCTCAATGACTATCGCCTAGTAGCACTAACCTCTACTGTGATTAAATGCTTTGAGAGGTTGGTCAAGGATGAGAAGAAACATGTACCTAAGCAAAGATCTGGACCCACTGCAATTTGCCTATCATCACACCGCTCCACAGCACATAAAATATCACTGGGTCTCCACTCAGCTCTGGATCACCTCAAAAACAGCAATTCATACTTGTGGCAGCTCTTCATCACATACAGCTCGGTCTTCAATACCATTATTCCCTCAGTGCTGGTTAAGAAGCTACAAACTCTAGGCCTCTGTACCCCACTTTGCAACTGGATCCTTGACATTCGGTACGTTCCCAAGGTCTCTCGTAAACTTCTGCGGGAGTACCGTAGAGAGCATTCTGGCTGGCTGCTTCACTGCCTGGTCTGGAGGTGCCAACTCCCAGGACAAGAGTAAACTCCTTAACTCGGCCTGCAATATCACAGGCACCAGACATCACTCCATTGAGGACATCTACATGAGGCGTTGTCTTAAAAAAAGCAGCTTCTATCCCCAAAGACTCTCACCACCCAGGCCATGCCCTCTTCATTCTGCTACCATCTGGGAAAAGGTACAGGAGCTTAAAGGTGAGCGTTCAATGGCACAAGGACAGTTTCTTCCCTCTGCCATCAGATTCCTGAATGACCCATGAACCAGTCACTGCCTTACTTTTCGTGCAGTATTATTTTTATTTTATTAATAGCAGAGTTGTAATATGGTTATAATATGAATGTTCACACTATGATTCTGCCACAAAACACCAAATTTCATGGCAATAAATTCTGATTCTGATCTCTTTGGTTTTGGTGACGTTGAGTGCTAGTTTGTTGTCATTACACCACTCGATGAGATGCTCTATCTTCCTCCTTGCTATTTGTGATTCTGCCAACGACTGTGGTGTCATCGGCAAACTTGTAGATGGCATTGGAATTGTGCCTGGCCACACAGTTATGGGTGTATAATGAAAAGTAAATCACAAAATTCTGTAGACATCGCAGTTGAAGTAAAAACACAAAATGCTGGAGAAGCTCAACAGGTCAAACAGTCTCCTTTATGTAGCAAAGGTAAAGATACTCAACTGACGTTTCAGGCTTCATCCCTTCAATCAAAGTATGAAAAAATGCCAGCAGACGTCTGAACAAAAGAGTAGGGGGAGGCAGAAAGGAGGGTGGAAGTGGTGGAAAAGGCAGGAGATGATAGGTAGAGAAAGGAGGGAGGGGACAGCAGTGATGAGAGGGAGGAGGGATGACTGGATAAGCAGAAGAACTGGAAAGACAGGAAAGAGAGAGGGGAAAGGAAAGGCAAGCAGGTTTAGTGGAAGGCAGTGAAGTCAATGTTAATGCCATCTGGCTGGAGAATGCCCAGATGGAAAATAAGGTGTTGTTCCTCCAATTTGTGAGTGGTCTGGGTGGAATAGTTCACAAGGCCATGGGCAGACATATGAGCACAGGAGTGTGATTGAGAATTGAAATGGTTGGCCACTAAGAAGTCACTGTGGTTGCGAATGCTGAGCGAAGTGATCTCCCAGTCTACGACCAGTCTCTTTGATGTAGAGAATGCCATAAAGGGAGCACCTGATGCAGTAAATAAATCCTCTGGATGTACAAGTGATGTGTTGTTTCATTTGAAAGGCTCGTTTGGAGCCCCAGACCATGGCGTGAGAAGAGGCGTTGATGCAAGTGTTGCACCTCCTGTGGGCACAGGGGAAGGTGCCGGGGGTGCGATAGGTGGGGAGGGATGGGTGCACAAGGGAATTACTGAGGTGCGGACCCCTGCAGAAGGGCGAGAGGGGAGGAGAAAGAAAAGTATGTCTGGTGGTGGGATCGTATAGTAAGTGCCTGAAATTCTGGGAGATAATATGTTGGATGTGGAGGCTGGTGGGGTAGTCAGTGAGGATGAGGGGGATTCTATGTTTGTTGCATCTCAGAGGGGGCCAGGGTAGATGAGCAGGAAATGGAGGAGATGCAGGTGAGGGCTGAATTGATAATGGTGGAGGGAAAGCCTCCACAGGTGTATAATGAGTAGAGCAGTGGGCATCCTTGTTGATAATCGTACTGACTGCGGAAGATACTCAGAGAAGATATTTAGAACCTGGTGATGTCTATGAATCACATTGCATGCAAGGGATATGCAACTAAGTACTAAACATGACTACTTTAAAATACATATAATTTCTACATCCTGTATATTATGCTGCCCTGAACTGAGGGATGGGACTATATATTAATTAAAAACACAAGATACTGGAGAAGCTCAGCAAGTCAAACAGTACCTCTATGTAGCAAAGACAGAGATGCATAACTAACGTTATCTGGCTTGAACCCTTCATCAATGTACATAAAGGACTTTGTTTGACCTGCTGAGTTTCTCCAGTATATTGTGTTTTTAACTTCAACCACGGTGCACACAGAATTCTGCGTTTTACTTCCTTATGTATAAAAAGTGCTGAAATTTCTACTTGATCAACCAAAATGTATATTCATATAATCTGGAATGTGCACTTTAATAACATGTGAATTGTTTGATTACAAATTTAAATCTGTGGAGCACAGAGGTTAATAAAGGAAAAAAGTCTCTTTGTCCCAAACATTATGTAAGTGAAGAAGTTGGTTATCAGCTTCAGGAAATGGGATGGCACATACTCCCTTTTCTGTGTCAATGTTACTGAGGAGGAGATAGAAGAGAGCTTTAAATTTTTCAGTATAAAGAGCACCAACAAACTGTTCTAGTCCAACCATGTTGATGGCTACCAGCAAGAAGGCACAACAACACCTCCACTTCTTAAGAAGTCAAAGAAAACATAACATGCTCCAATGGTGCCTACCAATTTTTATAGATGAACCATAAAAAGTATCCTGTCCAGATAAATTACAGCATAGAATGGGGACTGCTCTGCCCAACACCCTAAGATATTATAGATTTGTGAACGCCATCACACAAAGTAAGGTCCCTCCATCAACTCTACCTGTACTTCCCATTTCTTCAAATCATGCATTGAATTTAATGTAAATTTGGCTGCTTTATTATTTATAGTTGTCTTCCCGATTTTACCTATCAATGGGTCAAGGTTAAAATTAAAGTTCGTTTTAATTAATGTTTGTAGTAATTTTTTTTTACTATCGGCAGTGCTAGCTGCTACTCTCGGGTAATCTTAGGCTAGTTCCCAACTTCTCTTCTCAATAAATTTTCAACTGAGAGTATGAAAATATTGTACCATGTGATATTCCGTATTTGTCTTTTAACTTTTCAAATGTTAATAAATTATTTCCCAAAAAAGCAATCTTTTATTCTTTTAATTCCTTTTCTAGCCCATTTCCTTAAAAAAATAAGTTGTCTATTGTCAAAGGTTTTAATGGGGTTTGCGTTAGTAGCATTCTATCATCTTTCACTCCAGATGTATTCTCTTCCATGTTTTTAGTATATGATGTTGCATTGGTAAATTGTTGTGTTGCACCAGTTTCTCATCCCATTAATTTCTTGGGGTTTTTTTAATGTTATTGGGGTGGGGAGGGTGGGAGGAAGGGGGGATAAAAAATGAAAATATCACTGTGTATATTTTAATTATGAATATTTATATATATTGTTATTGACATGGTTCACGGTGGTATTAAATAAAAAAATTTTTATAAAAAAGGGAAAGGAGGGATCTGTCTGACCATGGGAGTCAGATCAACAGTGGGAGTCAGAGTTTTACAGTACAGCCTTTAGCATGCCAACCAAGTTAACTACTGATGTCCCTTCTGTTTGCCTGCATTTGACCCATGTCCATCCAAACCACTCCTATCCATGGACCTGTCGAAATGTCTTTCAAACATAACAGTTCTTTCCACTTCTACCACTTCCTCTGGCAGCTCATTCCATTTGCCCACCATCCTCTGAATAAAAGAAGTCACCCCTCATTTCCCTTTTACATCTTACACCTCTACATTCAGGCTGCCCTTCCAAGGGAAATTGAGAATGACTTTATGAAGAAAATGACTATTTATTATGAAATTTAATCATATCCATGTCTCTCATGATCTTATATACCTCTGTAAATTTTCCCTTCAGCCTCCTTCACTGAGAGTGGAAAGGTCAGTCGGTAGTATGAGAGGAGGGGTCAGTCTGACAGTGGGTGTTGAGATGTCAGCGTGACATTGGGGGTGAAGGGTCAGTCCAGCACCAGGAACGTTTTCAGTTCTTATTTAGATCTCCATCATCTGCTGCTTATTTTATGTCCCTCTATTGGAGACCTCTCTGCAAATGTATCTGAGTATTTTGAATTGCCTCTCCAAAATGTACCTAGGAAATTGATTTGCACACTGCATTTCATGCTAAAGTGCAGTCCTTGAGAGGTTTCAGAACATTAAAAAATGTTACATCTGAACTTCCTTACAAAACATAAAGATAACCACCTTGTGGCTAGAAGACCCAGTAATTGGATTGTTAAACCGAACAGGAAAAGGGCTGCAGGCACATGGGAAGGCCAGCACCTGCATGCTCACCTCCAAGCCTCACACTGTTCTGACTGGGATTTATATCTCACATTGGTGAGACCGCACGGAGTATCGCCCACAGTGATAGTAAAAGTATTAAGTTGAAAATGGCATTGAAAAGACTCATGAGAATATTGCCAGGACTCGGTAGGTTTGAATTATAAGGAGAGGCTGGATGGGCTGAAACTTTTCTCACTGAGGTTCAGGAGGCTAAGGGTAGGATCTGACAAAGATTTCTAAAATCATGAGGGGCACAGAAAAGGTCAATATTTATCTTCTTTTTCCACTGGAAGGAGAATGTAAAACTAGTGGGCATAGGTTTTGAGAGGGGGAAGATTTAAAAGAGACCAGAGAAGCATATTCTTTACAAAGAGAGTGTTGGCATATGGAATGAGCTGTCAGAGGAAGTGGTAGAAGAGGGGACAATTGTGTAATTCAAAAGACATTTAGACTGGTACATGGACTGGCAAAGGTTCAGAGTGATATGTCCCGTTACAGGCAAATGAAACAAGCTTGGTCAACATGAACAAATTGGGGTGAAAGTGTTGTTCCTGGGCTGAAGAGCCCTCTGAATTCAGAATTAGAATCACGATTTATTATCATGAAGATGTATGAGATTCATTGTTTTGTGGTAGCATTACAGTACAAATAAAAAAATAAAAGTTAAAAAAAAGTGCACTTTACAAAATGAATTTAAAAAGTCAAAGTGCAAGAAAAAACATCAAAGCAAAGCAGTGTCTGTGGTTCATCGATCATTCAGGAATCTGATGTCAGAGGGGAACAAGCTGTCCTTGTGCCACTGAGTGCTCATCTTCAGGTTCCTATACCTTTTTCCTGATGGTAGAGAGTGAAGAGGGTGGTGGGGGTCATTGAGGATAGAGGTTGCTTTCTTAAGACACCCTCTCTTGTAGGTGTCCTCGATGGAGTGAAGTCTGGTGCCCGTGATGTCACAGGACGAGTTAACAACGCACTGGAGGTTTTTCTTGTCCTGAGCATTGGCACCTCCATACCAGACAGTGATGCAACCAGCCAGAATGTTCTCCATGGTACACCTGTAGAAGTTTTCAAGAGTCTTCAGTGAACTCCTCTTCATAAAGGCTGGCGAGCCTTCTTCATGATTGCATCAACATGGAGGACAGATCCTCAGAGGTGTCTACACCCTCCTGCTGAAAGCTCAAGCCAGGTGGGCTGAACATGTGGTCAGAATGCCAAACAGCTGAATGCCTAAGCAGCTGCTGTTCAGAGAACTGTGTCAGGGAAAGCGCTCAGTCGGGGGGGGGGGGGCAGAAGAAATGTTACAAAGAATGCCTCAAAGCGTCCTTCAAAGACCTGGGTGTCAGCATCAACACGTGGGAGTCCCTAGCCCTCGACTGTCCAGCATGGCGCAGCAAGATCACCACAGGAGCCCGTGCGGCTGAAGTCAAGCACATAATCGAGGTGCAACGAAAGCATGCTGTTTGCAAGGCCCGAGCAGCATCCACTGCCACAACAGCACCCACCCACTTGTGTCCCACATGTGGGCAAGCCTTCAGGGCCTGGATTGGCCTCACCAGTCACCTCCGGACCCACAGCCACCAATCTTCCATTTGACTTTGAAGCCATGGTCATCTTCGACTACAAAGGATGAACAACAGCAAAAACAACAGTGCAAATATTGGAATAAAATTACATTTAAAAATAAATAAATAAGTGCAAAAAATAAGAGAAAGTGAGGTAGTGGGTTTGATGTCCATTCAGAAACTTAACGGCAGAGGGGAAGAAACTGTCCTGTGCTGCTGGGTATTCACCTTCAGGCTCCTGTACCTCCTTCCCGATGGTAACATGTGAAGAGGGCATGGCCTTTGTGATGAGGGTCCTTGAAGATAAAGGCTGCTTTCTTCAGACACCACCTCTTGTAGATGTCCTCCATGGAGTAGAGACTGATGGCCATGATGATTTCACAACTCTAGTTTTTTCTTGTCCTGTGCATTGGCATCTCCATACCAAACAGAGATACAGCCAGTCACAATGTTCTTCACAGTACACCTGTAGAATTTGCAAGAGCCTTTGATGGCATACCAATTCTCTTCAAATTCCTCACAAAGTATAGTTTCTGGTAAGCCTTTTTTTTTATTGCATCACCCACTGTAGAGGTTCCACAGGACAGATCCTCAGAGATGTTGACTCCCAGGATGTTGAAATTCTTAATGCTTTCCACTGCTGACCGCTTGATGATGTCTCATTCATGTTCTCATAATTTCCCCATCCTGAAGTCCACAGTCAGCTCCTTGTTTTTGCTAACATTGAGTTTAAGGTTGTTGCTATGGCACCACTCAACTAGATTATCATGGGGCCCTCCATTTAATATTACTCTATCCAATAAGATATCAATTTTAATCCATTGCAAAACCCATGAGGCTGAGGAAGTTCAAGATGATTAAGTTCAAGATTGTTTGTCACATTATATCTGGCAAAATGAGAATGGTTCTTCTGTGAGAAGTCTAATATTCATACAGCTCCACAAAGTCAAAGGGCAAGATCACAATGATAGAGGACAGGGTTATAATGAAAAAAAAATCAGTTAGTACATAACAAGGGCAACATAAGAGCACTGTTGTGGTGTTCATTTAAGAGTCTGATGGCTTAGGAAGGAAAACTGTCATTAAATCTGCAATACACAAATGTGCTGAAGAAACTATGGATTGCAATCAATCCCAGCATCTGCAACTGTTCTTGTTTAACTGTTTTTAAGCTTGATGGTGCACAATTTCCCAATGAGAGGAGGAAGAAGAGAATGTGTCATTTGTGAAGTACTGGCACTGTGGTCGGATTGTTAGCGGAGTGAGGGTGTGGCGGCGCATCCTAAGATGGTGGCACCCAGGGCAACCACAAGGCAGCTGCATTGTCGGATGAGTAGGCCTTCTTATTCTGAAGGGCTAATTCCATCGTATCTGCCAGCTCGACAGCTTTCCACAGGCTGAGCTCCCCTTGCTCCAACAGTCCTTGGCGGAGGTAATTCTACCTGATCCCTGCAACATAGGCATCCCTGATCACGTCCTCTGTGTTCTCCGCATCCATCATGGCCTTACATTCACAGGCCCTTCTGAGGGTTTGCAAGACCTTGAGGTACTTGGCATTTGACTTCCCAGGTTGCTGCTTTTGCGTCACCAGGAGGTGCCTGGTGTAGACTGTTAATCTTTTGCAGGTAGTTTCCCTTTAAAATGTCCATGTCCTGATAAGACACTGTGTCCCTGATCACTGAATACACCAGGGTGCCAACTCAGGAGTGCAGTACCTATAATTTGTCGTACGATGGCTGAAGATGCCTGCAGGAATGCCTTGAAACAGTGTAGCCAGAGTTCAAAGTTAGTAGATGCCTCAAGTGATTGAAGGATGATTTTCAGCTTCCCTGGCTTCAGGATCTACTGCATTATAAAAATTATCACAAATAAAATTGATGCACCATCAATTATTCCAAAACACTGAAGCTGAGGAAACTGATTGGCTTTTATTTGCTATAGCACAAAGGCACGTCCATGTTGCTTGACTGTCCTGCACTGGGGAGGGGGCTGTGGAACAGTCACCTTTATTCAAAAGCCTGTGGGAGGAGCCACAGGTACAGTCAGCCAATGGTTGTGCCCAAACTGATAAATATATACTAACAGTGATCTACCTTGTCCTTCAACAACTTCTACAGATGCACCATTAGAAGAATACTTGGTGAATGCATCACAGCATGGTTACGGGAGCTGCTTTCTCCAAGGTCCTAAAATTCTGCAGAAGGTGTTGAAATCAGCTCAGAGCATCATGTAAAATTACCTCTCCCCCCCCCCCACCCCACCACTTCATGCCTAGAAAAGGCAGCCAACATACTGAAGGTGTGATTACACCCTTCTACCACCATCGCCAGGTTCCATCAGTGGCCCAACCATGTCTACTGTACTCTGGAAGCCCCTGAAGTGCTACTTCTGTGGTCTGGGCAAGCACCCAAGGAAATGCTTCCCAGTGAAAGACATGCTAAGGTGTGGAGATCCAAACCTCTTCCCAGCAGCACCACATGTGGACTGTGGGTGCTGCCATCTCGGATGCTGCCATTGCTGAGAGCTAGTCATGCCATGTGCCAGTCAAGGGGGCTGCCATCTTGGATGCCATCTTTGGGACTTAGCAGCACCACATGCAGGCCATGGGGGCTGCCATCTTGGACACTGCCATCTTTTGAATCAGCATGCCATCTCTCCACTGCAGCAGCAAGTAGGGCTCCAACACTGGTCTCCAGTGGTCGACACTCGACCAGGACAGCCCATATCAGCTGACATGGTCAATGATGGATATTCAGGTGAATGGCCACGTGACAAGTTGACTATCCATGAGCAGCATGGAAAGCTTAATCATCCCAACACGGTGCAGTGCTACTCCCTTGTGGTCTGGCCAGTAAACCAAAAGTTGTCTTTGGCCTCAAAGTCATATACGATGGATGTTCATGGCTACTGCTTAGTGACTCTGACCATGCGGACTACAGATTATAAAGACTTTAAACTTTTGGTGATGCCGCAGCCCTGCGCTGCTGTGCTACTGAAATTTGACTTTCAATGTCACCTTAAAAGCATGATGATGGAATTCGATGGGCCCCATCCACCCCTCACTGTCTGTCACCAGCAGTTCTCAAATTGTTCACTGTGCACTACCTATCCTATACCAGCAACCCCCCCCCCACCATCGCACACAGCCAACAACCCAGTCGCTCATCGCGCACCATCTGCAGACTCCCCATGCTCAAAATCACCCTTCCACCACTGTTCACCAATTTCACCCCCAACTATAAACCTGTCGCCATCAAAAGTAGATGGTACAGTGCCAGGGACAAGGACTTTATTTGGGCAGAGGTACAGCGGCTACTTAATGAGTGAATCATTGAGACCAGCACCAGTCCTTGGAGAGCACAAGTGGTGGTGGTGTGGAATGGGGAGAAGAACAGGATGGTCATCGACTACAGTCAGACCATTAATAGATTCACACAACTAGACACATACCCCCTCCACTGTATATCAGATATGGTAAACCAAATCGCACAGTATCAAGTCTTCTCTACCATCAACCTGAAGACCAGATATCATTAGCTCCCTATGTACTCAGAGAACCACTAATATTCTAGTTTCAAGGTGGATGGCCACCTCTACCACTTCTTGTGGTCCCCTTTGACGTCACCAATGGAGTCTTGATTGCATCATAGATCAGTATAACCTGCATTCCACATTCCCATATGTCGACATTGTCACCATCTGTGGCCAGGACCAGGATGTCAACCTTCAAAAATTCATCCAAACAGCCAAGCTCCTCAATCTCACATACAATAAGGCAAAGTGTGTATTTTGCACAACCCACCTTGCCATCCTTGGCTGTGTCATTGAGAATAGAGTTACTGATCCAGACCTTGATTACAAGTACCTCAGGGCCCTGAAAAGGTGACTGGCCTTTTTCTCTTACAACATCCAGTGGGTCCTTAACTATGCAGACAAGGCCCGCCTCCTCGTCAAATCCACCTCTTTTCCTCTGATGCGAGAGACCCGTGCAGCTTTCAGCCACATCAAGGCAGACATTGCCAAGGCCATGATGCACACTGTTGATGAATCCACCCCATTCCAGGTGGAGAGCGATGAGTCAGACTTCACTCTGGCTGCTAACCTTAACCAGATGGGCAGACCAGTTGTTGTCTTTTCCTGTACCCTCCAGGGCCCCAAAATTCGACACTCCTTTGTAGAGAAGGAGGCCCAAGCCATTGTCAAGGCAGTGCTCCACTGGAGACATTACCTGGCTGGCAAACAAATTTTCCTGCTAACTGACCAATGTGCAGTTACATTCATGTTCAACAATCAGCAGCGAGAGTAGAATCAAGAACGACAAGATGTTAAGGTGAAGGATTGTCCACCTACGATTACGATATCTTGTACAGACCCACCTGATGCCCTTTCCCAATGGGCCTGTATTGACCACCTACAAGCCCTTCACAATGATCTCTGCCACCCCAGAGTTACCAGGTTCTTCCACTTCGTCAAAGCCTGCAACCTGCCGTACTCCATTGAAGAGATCAGGTCAATGACCAAAAACTGCCAGGCCTGCACAGAGTTCAAACCACACTTCTACAGGCCAGACAGAGCACAATTGATAAAGGCCATCTGCCCCTTTGAACGCCTGAGTATCGACTTCAAAGGACCCCTCCCCTCCAAAGACTGCAATGTGTACTTCCTCGATGTTATTGATAAGTACTCCTGTTTTCAGTTTGCCATCCCCTACTCTGACGTGACAGCTGCCACAGTCATCAGGACCCTGTGCAGTCTCTTCACTCTATTTGACTTCCTCGGCTATTTTCATAGCGACCGAGAACCTTCTTTTATGAGCAACGAGCTGTGCCAGTTCCTGCTGGCCAGAGGCATTGCCATGAGCAGGACCACTAGCTACAACCCCCGGGAGAATGGGCAGGTGAAAAGGGAGAACACCACAGTCTGGAAGGCTGTCCTCCTACCCCTGCAGTCTAAGGACCTTCTAATCTCCCACTAGGAAGAGGTCCTCCCAGAGGCGCTCCACTCCATCAGGTCCCTTCTATGTACTGCCACAAATGCCACACCGCACGAACATATGTTTTCCTTTCCCAGGAAATCTGCGACAGGGACCACGCTGCTGGCGTGGCTGATGTACCCAAGGCCTGTCCTACTCTGGAAGCATGCGAAGAGCCATGAGTCCAACCTTCTCGTCGAAAGAGTCCATCCCCTCCACGCCAACCCCCAATACTACGTGGCGTACCCTAATAGGCACTGTCTCCATTAGGGATCTGGCACCCTCGGGGCTCTATAGACCTCTACTGATCACTCCACACCCCACTCACCCCTAGCCACCCATGATGCACCAGGGCCATGGCACCTCACACCAACAGAGGACATACCAGACTTGCCGCCGCATACACACTAGCCCAATGTCAACAATTGCACACAGGCACCCCAGGCTGCCCAGGACCCCACCACTGCGCCGCAATTGCAGTCGGTATTATGACAGTCACACACCTTAGAGGGAACAGTGGTCAAAACCTTTTTGCTCTAAAGTACAATTCTTAATAAAATGTCAACTGTGGAAGACTGTGCAGAAGTGCTCAAAAGTAATCTTCATTGGGAAGTAAAAACAAACCTCAAAATTGATGCTTAAACAGTCTAATAGTTTCATTGCCAATACTTTTAACTTCAGACTCTTTCTTGGCATTCTTTGTTCATGCCAATACCAACTCACTAGAAGAAAATAACCAGTGTCTCAGCAATTTGCAAACTTATTCTGGTCATGTCAAAAAATTTCTTGGAATTTATTTAATATTTATTTTAACATTATAAAAAGATATGTAAACATAGGTTTCCATTACTTCCAGAGATATTTGTAGACTATATTTATGAAATGTTTCCCAAGTCATATGAAGTATTTTTGATAAAAGTATGTTTTGTCATTTGCCAATCCAGCTTATTATATTTAAAAGGAAATTGTCCATGAAACATCATGCCACATTGATATAAACTTCAACATCACCATTGTGTGGTTAAACTTATTTATTTGCAAATATGGTATACTTAAGAATGTTCTCAATATAAAGTAATCCTGACAGTACTGGCAATGCCATTCTTTTGGTAAGCACTCAGACTCATCCAGTTTGAACATTATTATTCACCTCACTACGTGGCACTGGAGTTGTTTTTAGTGTTTTCACAATGTTTCTCATTGCTGGCTGCTTTCTGGTGCTTTTTAAAGTAAATTATTTATTTATATTTTAAAAGCTGAAAGAGTGGGAATACTTGATATGTGCAAAGCAAAATATAATTCTGAAGTAATGTATTACATCAAACATGTTTTTATTTTAAAATGTACATTTTCCAACTAATTGTTGATAATATGCCCTATGATGTATATTTATTTTCATTTTTGTATAAAAATTCTACCAAAGGGTTTGGAGTAAAAAGGAAATAATTCAGAAATAGCCAAAGATGAAGTTTCATGAAACATATTATCTATATGCATTTTTTGTGTGTGCTATGATAAACTACAAAGGTTCTATCAAATGATCTGGTTAAAAATTAGTAATGATGGCATGATTAACTTTGGGGAAAAAAATCAGAAGCTCTACCAATGTAACGGGATTGAATTTTTTTTAATTTTAATTTACATTATTTTATTAATTATTTTCATAATTTATCAGATTACTCAGATATGGTTTTGTGATTTTAGTCTTCACTATATGGTAGTTAACTATATGGAACTACCAATGTTCAGAAGGGAAGGGGGTAGATTTTATAGAATAGCAATATCCCTTTTTCAATTAACCATTTTATATTTGTTTAAGTGCGTAATATACTTCTTTTTTGGTTTTCTTCGAGTATGTTTGTTAAAGTACTTTGTTTATATATAATAGATTTTTCTACACATAATTACTACACCTGTACATTGCTTTTTACATGGTTACTTTGTTTAATGGCTTTAACTTGTTATTATTATTGAAAACTTAATAAAAATACTGAAAAATAATTAGTAATATTAAATTATTATATCAATAATTGTGTGTCACTATTACTTTTACCTCAGAAAGTCAAAAGGTTGTGCTAAAGCCCCACTCCAGTGTGACTTAGGTGCAAAAAAAACCTTCCAGCTTTCAAATAGGAGTTCTCCCTGGCCTCCTGGAAAATACTTATCATTCTCTAAAAGCAGATTTTTTAAGTGTTTGCTGATTCTGTTGCCTGTATACTGGCTGCTGAATTTCCTGTCTGCCTCCGTTGATATTGCACTGCTTGATGTCCATCAGAGGGAGATGCAGCCTTCCTTCGACAAGAATCCATCTCAGAGTTTTCCCACGAAATGTGAGATCTTTAAACAAACATACCGTGAGGCTTTGTTAATTGCCTGTATCCAATCGGTTGACTCAATTTATGAAGCAAACCTCCCTTTAAAAGAATTCACAATCCCCTTTCATCATCGCAAGCTAACTGCTTTTTCGAAAAACATTTTCCAAACACACAGGCATGCTTTAACTGGCAACTTCTTATGTTCAAGGTTAACCAAATCAGCCAATGGTTCAGACAATAAATATATTTTAACTACAACATGTAAATATTTTGGTGAATGATCATAATGAAGTAATTGGAACATGAAACTGATGGCATCAAGTCAGCTATTTCTTAAAATTCTGCCAAAAGTGGGGAAGAGTCGTCTGCTACCAACCATGACAACGGTAATGAATTTATTGTCATACACATGGATACAATGTACAAATGTCAGAATTCTTATTTGTTGCAGCCAAACAGGTACTATGTTTTTAAAAAAAAAACTATTCTAAGAATATGCATTAAATTACCACACAGAAAAATAGATAATAAATATTCACTATTATCATAGAAAGAATGCAGACAGGTCTTTTTGTGATGTCCCGTAGCAAGTGGTAAGTGGAGCTTCACAAGCCTGATAGCAAGTATAAATAAAAACTGGTCTTGATCCTAGAAGTGGTGGACTTCAGGCTTCCATATCTGCCTGAAGGTTGTGAACAGGGTGATGGGTGTCCTTTTATGATGTTATCTCCTTCTTGAGGCACCTTCTCACATCGAAGTCTTCAAAGAATGGGATGGACCTGGCTATTTTAGTTCTTTCTACAGCTAGTTACTATATCAAACCAGACCCTTGTGCAAATTCTGCCCCATCTAATCCCTCAGCATTAAGGTAGTCCTTGTCAATAGTAGTGGAGTTAAAATCACATAATATAATAACTATTATTTCCACAACTATCTGCAATCACCCTACATATTTTCTCCTGTAGACTCGTAGAATATTGGGGAATCTATAGAACAATTCCATTAATCAACCCCTTCTTATTTCTAACTTTCAACCATGTAGCATCACTGGGAATATGCAAAAACTGCCTTTATATTCTCCCTATTCAAAAAGGCAACTACCGTCCTCTCGCATATCTCTATCATGCCTGTTGCATCTGTGCCCTGGAATATTGAACTTGTAAGAGCACTGATTTATAACAGCTTACAAACAAATAAAGAATATACTCACTCATTTCTTCCAGCACACCAAGAAGTCGACTTCCGTTATCAAATCCTAGACACAACAATGCATCCTTTTCCTTTCCAAAAACTACCCAGCCAAACCCGTCTGTACTTCTCATTGGATCATCGCCGCACAAGTGATCCTGACGCTACCACTCTGCTCCTCCTGCAACTGCCCCCTCCCCACCCCCCCACGTCAGCCTCCGGACCATGCAAGGAGGCAACTGATTGGAACTGTCCCACCACATAATGGTCCAGAGGGCTGATAGTTCAACCCGACCTCATATGATAGTGCAAGACAGGTGATGCATGTCTGACTGGCAAGGGTGCAATGGGTGCTGATTCTGGCTCTGAAGCAGAACATGGACCATCAATATACACCGGCTTCAACCTATCAATGGAGACCGTGTCAGCTTTCCCATTCCTGTCAATTACAAAAATCTTCGGGTGGCATCGTAAGACCTGAAAAGGACTGCCATAATGGGCTGAAGTGGTTTGCAAACAGCATCATGCCGGAGGAACACATAAGTACAGCGTTGCAGATAATCCAGCACATACACTACAGGTGACGCCAGCCATGTAGGAGTAGGTTGGTGTAATCTCATGTTTTCCCGAAGATGATCAATATAACTAGCCAAATCATAGAGCATTGTACTTGGGCTCTGTGGTAAACCAACTGTATATATGTTGGTACTTGTTGTAGTTTGTCTGGACTTGCCCCTGGATGACTGTGCCTGTGGATCCTCCCACAAGACCCCTAAATAAAGGCAACTGTGCCACAACTACCTCCTCAGTCCAGCACAGTCGACCAGCATGGATGTACCTCCATTCTGTTGATAATAAAAGTCTATCAGTTCTTATATATCTTCTAGTCTTTTGAAGTAATTGATGGCGCATCAATTTTATTAACAACAAGTTTTTGTTTTGATAATGGAGCAGATTTTGAAATCAGAAAAGCTGGAATTCGACCCACAATCACCTGATACATCCAACAGCTTTGAACTCTGGCTGCGTTGCTTTGAAGCATTGTTGCAGGCCTCCTCTACTATCATTCGATCAGAGAATGGCAGACTGCGACTACTATATTCCCGGGTCGGGCCCCTGGTATACTCAATAATCAGCGATGCCAAGCCATACCCAGAGGTGATGTAAATATTGAAAAGCCAGTACCTGAGGAAGGTAAACAAGGTCTCTGCTAGGCACCTCCCGCCTACCCAAAAACAGCAACCCAGAGAATCGAACGCCGAGTACCTTCGGGTCCTGCAAGCTCTCGGACAGGCCTGCGGCTGCAAGGCCATGACAGCTGTGGTGAACACAGAGGACTTGATCAGAGATGCTTATGTCGCGGTCAGATCCAGCTATATCTGGCCGAGACTGTTGAAGCAGGGTGAGCTCAACTTACAGAGTATAGTCAAACGAGCAGACACACTAGAGGTGGCCCTCCAAAATATGGATGCCTGCACAGCTGATAATGCAGCCGCCTCTTGGTTATGGCAGGCGCCATCATCTTGGGGCATGGGAGATGTCCCAAAATGGCAGCATCACATGCGGGCCATGGGGGTGCCATCTTGGATTCTGCCATCTTGTCAACCCAGCAGCACCGTGTGTGGGCTGCCATCTTAGACACTGTCTTCTTGGGATCGAACACCCAGGCCTCCACCGCATCAATGGAGTCTGACAGCTATTCAACACTGGCCTCCAACATGGTGGATCAAGGTAGCCCTCACCAACTCACCAGATTTATGATGGACATCAAGGTAAACGGTCACGAGAAAAGATGCCTGTTTGATAGTGGGAGCACAAAGAGCTTCATCCATCCCGACACAGTGCAACATTAGTCCCTTGTGGTAAGGCCAGTAAGCCACAAAGTCTCTTTGACCTCAAAGTCCTATATCGCAGATGTTTGCAGTGACTGTGTGGGGGACAGACTATAAAGACTTTAAACTGCTCTGTGCTGCCATGCTGTGGGGGCTGGACTTTCAATGCCACCTTAAAAGTGTGACGATGGAGTACGATGGGCCCCACCTCCCCCTCACTGTCTGTAACCAGTAGTTTTTAAACTGACCACTGCACTTCACACGCGAAAACCTCCAACTTCTCCTCCCACCGTTTCTGGCCAGCAACCTGCAGATTGCCCACCGCACACGATCTGCGGCCTTTCAACCCTCAGGATCACTCCTCCACCACTGTTCACTAACCTTACCCCCGACTGTAAACCCAATGCCAACAAAGGAAGGCAGTACAGTGCTGGGGACAGGCCCTTTATTAGGTCAGAGGTGCAGCACCTGCTGAATGAGGAGATCATTAAGGCCAGCACCAGCCCCTGGAGAGCCCGAGTGGTGGTGGTAAAGAATGAGAAGAAATACACAATGGTCATTGACTATAGTCAGACAATTAATAAATATACGCAGCTGCATACTCCTCTTTCCCACATTTCCGACATGGTAAATCACTCAATAATGGGTATCCTCCATTATCCTGCTCCCTATCCGCCCGGAGGACTGCCAATATACTGCCTTTGAGGCAGATGGCCACCTCTATCATTTCCTGAGGATTCCCTTTGGCGTCACCAATGGGTTCTCGATCTTCCAGTGGGAGAAGGACCAAATGGTAGACCAGTATGAGCCGCAAGCCACATTCCCGTCTCTGGATAACATCACCATTTGTGGCCATGACCTGCAGGATCACGACGCCAATCTCCAAAACTTTCTCTAGACCACCAAACTCCTTAACCTTACATTCAATAAGGATAAATATGTATTTCACATAACCTGCCTTGCTACCCTTGTCTGCATCTTAGAGGACGGAGTCATTGGCCCCAATCCCAAACGCATGTGCCCCCTTTTAGAACTTCCCCTTCCCCACAGCCTCAAAGCTCTGAAAAGGTGCCTGGGTTTCTTCTCCAACTATGCTCAGTGGGTCCCCAATTATGTGGACAAGGCCCACAAATCTACTTCTTTTCCCCTGACATCAGAGGCCTGTGTGGCCTTCAGCCACATCAAGGTGGACATTGCCAAGATCGCAATGCATGTTGTGGATGAGTCCACCCCGTTCCAGGTAGAGAGCCCTGGCCGCCAACCTTAACCAGGCAGGTAGACCCGTAACTTTCTTTTCCTGCACCCTCCAGTGCCCTGAAATTCACCACTCCTCTGTCAAAAAGGAGGGCCAAACCATTCTTGATGTGATACAGCATTGGAGACCCTACCTCGCCAGCAAACGATTCACCTTGCTGACTGACCATATGCAGTTGCTTTCATATTCAACAATCAGCAGCAAGTAAAATCAAAAATGATAAGATATTGAGGTGAGGAATTTAACTTTCCACCTACAATTATGATATCTTATATTGGCGTGGATGAGACCCAGATGCCCTATCCCGCGGAACATGTGCCAGCGCACAAATAGACTGGTTACAAACCCTCCACAGTGACCTCTGGTATCCCAGGGTTATCAGGTTCTTCCACTTTATCAAACCCCGCAACCTACCTTACTCCATTGAGGAGATCAGGACAATGACCAGAAACTGCCTTGTCTGTGTGAAGTGCAAACCGTACTTCTATTGAAAGCCTGAGCATTAACTTCAAGGGGCCTCACCCCTCCTCTGACCACAACATGTACTTCATCAACATCATTGATGAGTACTCACATTTCCTGTTCGCCATTCACTGCCCGGACATGACCACTGCCACAGTCATCAAAGCCCTGCACAATCTCTTCACCCTGTTTAGGTACACCTGCTACATCCATAGCGATCAGGCGTCCTCTGTTATAAGTGACAAGTAGCGTCAGTACCTATTGGCCAGAGGCATCACCACAAGCAGGACCACCAGTTACAATACCCGAGGGAATCGGCAGTTGGAAGATACCGTCTGGCAAGATATCCTCCCTGATGCACTGCACCCAATTAGATCGCTCCAAAATACCACCACCAATGCCAGTCCACATGAAAGAATGTTTTCCTTTCCCAGGAAGTCCATTTCAGGGATCATTCTGCCATCTTGGCTGATGTCCCAAGGGCTAGTCCTCCTATGGAAGTACGAGTACCCATAAATCTGACCCACTGGTCAAAATGCACCATCTCTTCCATGCCAACCTCCAATACTCCTATGTGGCATACTCTGACAGGCATGAGGACATAGTCTCCATTTGGGTCCTGGCACCCTCAGGAGTCCCTGAGACCATTGTCGACCACCCTGCACCCCCTTCACCTACTGTTACCCATGATGCACCAGGGCCTTGACATATGGCACCAACGCCAGTGGATGACACGCCAGATCCATCACCACAGCCCCACCAAGACACCATCAACAGCATACAGGTGTCCCAGACCATCCAGGATTCAACATTTGCACTGCAGATAATACTACAATGGCCGGAGCGGCAGATCAGACCACCCGAAAGACTCAATTTGTAAGAACATTTAATTCACTTCATCCCGCCAAACTCTTTCTAAGAAGAGGGGTGAATGTGGTAAATCATTGTATATGTTAGTATCTGTTATAGTTTGTCTGGAGACACCTCTTGCAGACTATGCCTGTGGCTCCCACAACAGACTCCTGAATAAAGGCCACAGCTCCCCTCTCGGTCTAGCACAGTCGACAAGCATGGACGTGCCTCCATTCTGTTGTTAATAAAAGCCTTTGGCAAATACTAGAGCGCCTCGGATGCCCCCCAAAGTTCCTCAACATGGTTATCCAACTGCACGAAAACCAACAAGGTCGGGTCAGATACAGCAATAAGCTCTCTAAATCCTTCTCCATTAACAATGGAGTGAAGCAAGGCTGCGTTCTCGCACCAACCCTCTTTACTATCTTCTTCAGCATGATGTTGAAACAAGCCATGAAAGACCTTAACAATGAAGATGCTGTTTACATCCGGTACCGCCCAGATGCCAGTCTCTTCAATCTGAGGCGCCTGCAAGCTCACACCAAGAAACAAGAGCAACTTGTCAGTGAACTACTCTTTGCAGACGATGCCGCTTTAGTTGCCCATTCAGAGCCAGCTCTTCAGCGCTTGACGTCCTGTTTTGCGGAAACTGCCAAAATGTTTGGCCTGGAAGACAGCCTGAAGAAAACTGAGGTCCTCCATCAGCCAGCTCCCCACCATGACTACCAGCTCCCCCACATCTCCATCGGGCACACAAAACTCAAAACGGTCAACAAGTTTACCTATCTCGGCTGCACCATTTCATCAGATGCAAGGATCGACAACGAGATAGACAACAGACTCGCCAAGGCAAATAGCTCCTTTGGAAGACTACACAAAAGAGTCTGGAAAAACAACCAACTGAAAAACATCACAAAGATTAGCATATACAGAGCCGTTGTCAAACCCACACTCCTGTTCGGCTCCGAATCATGGGTCCTCTACCGGCATCACCTACAGCTCCTAGAACGCTTCCACCAGCGATGTCTCCGCTCCATCCTCAACATTCATTGGAGCGACTTCATCACCAACATCGAAGTACTCGAGATGGCAGAGGCCGACAGCATCGAATCCACGCTGCTGAAGATCCATCTGCGCTGGGTAGGTCACGTCTCCAGAATGGAGGACCATCTCCTTCCTAAGATCGTGTTATATGGCGAGCTCTCCACTGGCCACCGAGACAGAGGTGCACCAAAGAAGAGGTACAAGGACTGCCTAAAGAAATCTCTTGGTGCCTGCCACATTGACCACCGCCAGTGGGCTGATATCGCCTCCAACCATGCATCTTGGCGCCTCACAGTTCGGCGGGCAGCAACCTCCTTTGACGAAGACAGCAGAGCCCACCTCACTGTCAAAAGACAAAGGAGGAAAAACCCAACACCCAACCCCAACCAACCAATTTTCCTTTGCAACCACTGCAACTGTGTCTGCCTGTCCCGCATCGTACTTGTCAGCCACAAACGAGCCTGCAGCTGACGTGGACATTACCCCTCCTTAAATCTTCGTCCGCGAAGCCAAGCCAAAGAAAGAAGAAGATCAGTTCTTGTATAACTTCTAGTCTGTTGGAGTTATCGAAGGTGCATCAAATTTGGATTCACAAACTCACCTGGCAAGGTTAATGTAGTGCCATATACTAGCTCTGCCACTGAACATCCAAGATCTGCTTTAACAGCAGTACACATGCCAAGGAGAAACATGGGTAAACGATCACTCCATGTAGATGCATCACCACCTGCTTTTAATGCTGCTTTCAATTGCCAATGGAAACACTCAACAAGTCAGTTGGCCTGTGGATGGTTGTGATAGTACAGATTCTATCACCAATGTGTATATGTACATATGTACAGCTGGTAGTGTAGGATGACTGTGATTGGCTGAGAGTGTAGCCACACCTACTGGCAGGTCTTAAAGGATTGCTCCTAGCCAGACCAGGTCATTCTGGACTGGTCAACCTACTTGTGATATGCTCCAGTCTTTTAGTATATAAAAGTCTTGGTTTGGATCAATGCCTTTGGTTCTTACGACGCGCATTACAATGGTAAGCAGTAATGAGAATACGGGTAGTGCCCAGATCAGTGAGAGCTTGTAACAATGCCAACTCGAACTAAGACCCTCGATCTGTTGTAATAGTGTCCAGAACACCGAAAGATGGAATCCAATTATCCACAAAAGCCCTAGCGACCGTCTCTGCAGAGATCCTAGTGATAGGAATAGCCTCCTGCCACCTGGTAGCATGGTGATCACATGTGAGCAGATAGGTATGTCCCTGAGATGGTAGAAGTGGGTCTAACAAGTCCAGGTACAGGTGCTGGAAACGGGAATCTGGAACAACAAAGTTCCCAGCTTGGACTTTGTAATTCTGAGGGCATTAGAGCATTGACAAGGCAAGAAGGTCCATACCCATAATTCAACATCCCGTTTAACACGAGGCTGGGTAAAACGCCCTATAACTGCAGGTAATCCTAATTTACGACCTATGTGAGATACATCCACCCACACACACGACTGAATTTTTAAAAAAAATACTGTACATATGCTGAGGTTCTTCATTAAAGATTCATTTGTTGATTTTTTTTAAATTGCTGTAATACCACATAAAGACGTGATTCCGACTTACAACCCATCCTTCAGCCTTGATTACAGTCATAAGTTGAGAACTACCTGTAGTTTGATTGATGCTCTTTTACCAGGATGCATTAGATTGTGAAGAGACTCAAAAATCTCCCGCCTCTTAGCCGCCAGCCCAGTCCCGCTGATCCCTCAACCATGTTGTTACAAGAACTATAATATCTCAATCCCATGTGTCTCATCTTATTTACCTGACTGTTAGGCTTCTTGCATTAAAATAAATGTACTTTAGCTTATCATATTTTTCTTGCTCCCTGTCCTGCCCTACTTAATCTGCCTTATGGTCTTGCTCACATAAATTCCTATATTTTCCTCAATTTTCTCATTGACTACTTTTCACCCAGTCCCCTGCCAAACTAATTCAAACCATACTGAGCCACTCTAGCAAATCTCCCCACCTGGACATTGATCCCCTTCCAGTTCAGGTGCAACTCACCCCTCTTACACAGGTCACCTTTGCACCAGAATGGATTCCAGTGTAACCTGAATGCCACATCCCTCCTGCAGCATTTCATAAACTCTCAGAGGACTCCTCAGCTCTCAAAATCTACACCATGAGGACCGTGACAATGTTCTTCTTAAAACTCTCACAAGTCATTCTTTGGGTAAGCACCCCGCCATTTCAACTGAGATGTTACTCAACATTACAGATATTATATAAATTCAAGCAGTTAAAGTTTTTTTTTAAATTCCATTATCTGAAAGGGCCTAGATATTCAAATCAGGGTCATAGCTAAAGAAATCCTTAAACATAAACTTGAAATGAATTTGCAGACTTACACCAAATTATGTATTCTGGGGAATTTGTCACGTGATCTTTATCAATTAATGTGCAATTGTCTAGCTATGTTAATGATTTTTATCATGCAGTCAACGTTGCTTAGCATCATCTGTGCCAAAATTTTAGCTTATATTTATGCACCCTCAACAACCCCAGGACTAAAAGTGCTGACTTTGATTTGTAGTTACACTTGCCGTGATATAAATGTCAAATTGCTCCTTAGCAACAAATTTTAGTCAAACTGTCCCGAACCTTTTGAGTTCTGCTGTAGATCTTTCTTTTTAATGTTCATTGAAGAGGTCATTGAAGCCTTGGATCCTACAGGCATCCAGAAAGTATCACCTTTGGCAATGAAGTGCTTTCGATATTTTCCCACAGAAATGCCGCGAAATTGCCATAAGGAGAACTCGGCAGTATCCCGGCTTCAAGCTTGACCCGGTCGTTTACATAGAAGCCAGCGAGGTCTGCAAAAAGGCGAACAGGGTGCTCTTTCACACAGAAGGCCGGCATTCCTCGGCCAAAAGAGCCGGGTCGTGTGACACCACAGCGTCGTCGTCGTCGTCTGACATCCCCAGCTACAATTGCAATGGCGGTACAGCTCGAAGCCATCATGCCACCATTGGAGCACAATCAAATTTCATGCAAATCCGAATCCTACCTCTGGCGTCAGTAGGTCGCATTTCCCGCTGAAACATCGCAGATGTTGCGCGTCATCGCAACCTCGTCTTCCATACCCGAGCTGGACCCGGAATAAGGTAAAGCAGCTTTCAGACAGCGCGGCGATCCGGGGCTGGGACACGGTCCGCTGGCGGGAAAATCCCACTACGGACATGACTCCCCCCACCCCACTACCACCCCGTTCCGGGTTGGCAATTTTCAGACAGCAGATGTGCCGTGTAAATGCCGGAAAATATCCCGGAATGAAACAGTTGTCTGAAAGTATCAGAAACTATAGGTGCCATATAGGATTCAATAGATTCTTATAATCTCTTCCTGAACTTATTTACATGTAAGGCAATCCACCAACGTACCGTTACTGTTACTTTATTGGTGGTTTAGTTCAGGGGAAATAGATTTAGGATAAGTTCGTTAGTCTTTTTTTTCTGCATGAAAATGCTTATCATTAGTTGCGATGTTCATTTTTATTTTAGGATACATTGTAATTACTTTGTACCTGTGCAGGATATTTTTCATCTTACACTTTTTGTTGTATAGATGCAATCGTGTCTGCCTGTCCCGCATCGGACTTGTCAGCCACAAACGAGCCTGCAGCTGACGTGGACTTTTTACCCCCTCCATAAATCTTCGTCCGCGAAGCCAAGCCAAAAAGAAGATAGATATTAATGCATAGATTTACATATATATAAACTTCGATTAAAAATATATTCTGCAATTTTGCAGAACTGTACTGGAAGCAAGTCATGCTCACCCTTCGAATTCTGCTCAAGATAAAGACTTTAAACACTGGATTTGAGAGTCTATGGTGATCACATGCAGCAGACTGCAAAAACTCCTCGAATAGAACATCTTTTGAGAACCACCAAGAAATAGATATTTTACTGAACTTCAGATTGTGTGATTTTATCATGACAGATTTCTGGAATATTGATTGATAACGATTTCTTTCATTGTTTTATTGTTTTCTCACGAGCCATTCTGGACCAGGAGCTCGCTCTGCCCAAATGCACCCATACGACCAATAAACTACTAACCCCTTACATCTTTGAAACAAGGGAGGACACCAGAACACCCAGAGTAAACACTCTCAGATGGAGAAAACAGGAAACCAGTGGCAGATTCGAACCTGGTATTGTAATAGCATTGTGTTGACCATTATACTAAGCGTACCACCCAGGATGAGGCATCTTGGAAGGGAATATCAATGGTCAACTTGCAATCACGGAAGAAAAATAAATTAGTAACAAAGGCAAAACAATAGATTGGAGCTGATTTAAATACCAAAAGATAAATAGAGAGAAGAAGAAGAGGGTTTAATAGAGAGAAAGAAAAGATATTAACACATTTGACTAAGAAATTACTGCATTTCAAACGACATGGCTAATACTTTCCTAGTTATGGGAAAGGCACTGCCGACTTCTGTTAAGAGCCACGAGTTACCAGCCTCAAATGCCTGCAGAGATTTATTTGAATTGGTAAGACAAATCTTATAATTTCATGCCACCCAATAGGAAGGCTCACGTGAGTAATTTAAATTCTTAGTTCTTAGTGGAGGGGCACAAATGGAGAGTGGGAACGTAGCCACGAAATGCTGAGATTTTCGGACTAAGCAGAGCAAAGTAAATGATTTCTCTCAGTTTGATGTTTAATTCTGTTTAACACTCCCCAGTAAGTTCAAGAGATCAAAATGATCCCCTGGCAAATATTTTGTGTTGTTATCTTACATTCGTGTAAACATTGTCTGTTGACGCTGTTTCCTTGGTGCTTTTAAAGCTGAGTGAAATTCCAACCCCGAGGTGAGCGTTCGTTCAAAATGACAGATCCGACTAAGTGGATAGGAGTTTTAACTTTACTTTAATGGTTCCCATTCAGTAATTAATTCGCAGACATCTCATTTTACTCTAACTCGTTAAGAAATGCCGGTCTGCACTTCTTTCCCTTTCTATCTGAAGTAAGTAAAAAGGCCACAATAACAATCACCTTTTATTGATTGTTTCGACACATTAATGCTGTCTGGTTGCCGGCATAACGCACGCAACAATCTCCCACGCAGAGAACACCAAATAAACCGATATTTTAAATTTCATTTTGAGGTCAGTCGCATAAGGGCCCTTTCAACAGCGATGAAAGTTGTTTTTATTTCGAAAAATATTACTCTCAAATGCATTTAATCACTTTCCCTCTGTTTCTCCCTACACACACACAAAGGAGAAATATAACCATATACAGCACAGAACAGGCCAGTTTGGCCCTACTAGTCCATGCCTGCTTCTTCAAGGTCTACTAATCCACCCGTGACTTCAGCTGCAGGTAGTACTGAAGGAATTTGGCGCTCGGAACAAAGACTGCATTAGAAGATCATCCCAGCATCTTGAAATCAATCTCACGAGCACGAGTGCAAGCAGTGAAAGGGAACCCGGCAGCGCGGTATCGACCAGCGCACATTACGTAAGGGGGAGAAGAATTAAACGGAAACTTAAAATCATTTCAAGATATTCTTAACGTCAACATCTCCCCTCCCCGGGGAAAAAAAAGCAACAATAAATAATGTTCAATGTTCCATTCCTCCCCCCCCCCCCAAGTGTGGATATAAGTAGTGATAGGTCTATCCCTTTGCAATATTCAGCAAGATAACTCAGGCAATCCGGTTATTGTAACAATTGTCAGTTCGCCGGTTTCATGGATTGCGCGCTGAGATGACATTCCAGTGTCTGCGTATTTCGCGAGGGATGGGTGAAATTAACCATCACCGGCTAAAGCAAAAGACAGGAAAAATAATCCTACCTCTCAATTAATCAGATTTCCAATTGTTACAATTCTATTAATACATTTGAAGTTTGGAGATTTAAGGCCAGCTAATACCTGTCCTAATACCTGAAGGGTTCAAGCCTTCATCGTTGGTAGGCGCTGACCTTTAACCACAAGGACTAGTGAAACTGCCAGTTTCCCAATTTCCATTGCTGTTCTGCATTAATGTAGTTGGACATGAGATTATCTCTTGAAATTAGCGCTATTTTTTTTTTATTCAGCGAGGGTCATGTTTGTCAACTCAGCTCAGGCACAGAAGAAATGGATGAGAGTATTTATTCTCATTCCTAACTGATTAAGCAATGAAGTTACGAGGGTTACTTTCTGTGTTATAAATAAATGACCGAGTATGCAAAGATGACACCTTTTGAAAGACTAGCCGTTGTATTATTGAACCGATCTTCAAAGCATCAGATAGCTACTGTTCAGTTGAGGAACATAATTTGATTCACCGTGATGGTCATAAATAAAATATATAGTGTGCAAATATGACACCTTCTGTTAAACTTGCCTTTTGTATTATACAAGCTAGAGCACTAAACCATTTTGCCACCTGGAGAAGAGCCCTTTGAGACTCTCTGTTTTAAATGGAACGCTACTCTAGTTTCAGTTGAATTGAACTCAGGTCCACTTAAAAGAACACTTGTATGGATACCAGCTCTGCCAATAAAACAATTTAAAAGTAATATATCCAGCTTGCCATCGAAACCATGGACCAGGCGTCCTCCTGAGACTCGACTACTTATACTTGGGGAGCCACTTGGGGACCACGAAGGAATAATGTTCCCATGGTCAAAAAATACAAGAATCTAGCAATGGTTGTTTGGCAATCTGCCACCATGAAACTATTGAATCCTGTGTATTAATTCAGGGTCTTCATTGACATTTTAACATAAAAAAATCAGAAGCAAGAACAGTCGTGAGCTATTCAGAGCCGCAAATCGCTCTGTAAACGTTGTTTCATAACTCAGCACTACTGACCCTGTTTCCTTAACAAACTTGATATCCAGAAATTATCGATTTCTCCGTAATTGAGATTCATTCACCTCTGAATGAAGAAATATCTTTCCATTTCTGTCCCAAATGACTGACCCATTAATTTTATTCTGTTATTCCTGGTTCTAGATATTTGAGTCGAGGGATGTACATTCCTTACAGCTATTCTCTGGAAACCTGTATGGATGTTTTATTGAACATCTCATTCTTCTAAAGTTCGAGCGGCACAGTCTATTTAATCTCCCTTCAATCTTATCCCAGGAATCAATCTGGTGATTTCCTTCTTTGTGTGTGTATATATGTATATATACACATATATATATATATATATATATATATATATATGTGTGTGTATATATATATATATATATATATATATATGTATATATATATATATATACATACATATATATATATAAAGTTCCAGACGTGGCTAGACCCATTTATAAGTGCAGTTTAATGTCCTTTTTTTCCCTCGTTTTCAAGTTCCATTGCAATAAAGATCCACATGCGGTTGTCTTATTTGCTTTCAGTATCTGCCCGTAAACTTGGATAACCACACCAATCTTTTCACTCTCTCAACATGTAAAAAAGCACTACACTTTTCATTTCTCTTTCTACCAGCGAATGGCCTCGTATTTTCCACATTATATTCTCTCTGCCATGTCCTCGAACATACAATTCGCCTGCCTGCAACCTCATCGAAACCTCTTTGCGTCTCCTCACAGGCCAATGAGGCCGCATTGGCATCCATCCTAATAACATCAGCAAGTTTGGATTTGTGATACTTGTTTTCCTCAGACAAATCAGTCATATGGATTGGGTACAATTGGGGCCTCAGCAGCAATCCCCGTAGGATTCTGCTGCAGTAATTAGTCTCCTAAACTCAAAGATGACACGTGTATTCCTGCTCTCAGTTTTCTGCGCTTTCATCATCTCGTCAGATTTCGAATATTTTCTGTGTAATTAATCTTGAGGCGGCAATGTCCTAGATTACATAAATAATTTGAAGCTATGTTTAATCAAAAATAGGCTTCAGCATGTCGTGGAAGAACTATGAACACTTTGTCACGAAAATGAACTTGGATGATCATCTCCTTTCCCGCCAAATAACACTGGCAAGCACAATTTGGTCGAAAAGTGAATGTTAGCCGTCATATATGACATTTTAAACTTAGAATGTCTTTAAACCCATTTGACTTGAAACAATTTGAATGCAAGCTTGCCATGAATGAACCGCCTCGTACAAGTTCTCGCACTGAGAAAGTACTGAAAGGTATCATTTTTACATTCCACGGAATTTCGTAATTGTTACGATCTGTGAACAGAAACTTGCGCTGAATATTTAATGATGAACCACAATAGAGGAGCAGTTTATGTGGGACGAGGGGTAGATTGAAAGTTAATAAAATGTCAGACGGAGTTAGTGAACATGAGAGCATCAAATGGTAAATAAAATTGGTATTTTCTTCTGTCGTAGATTCGTGTCATCAGAAAGGTAATTTTCAGATTGTAACGCACAA
Organism: Narcine bancroftii; assembly: GCF_036971445.1. Taxonomy (NCBI): domain Eukaryota; kingdom Metazoa; phylum Chordata; class Chondrichthyes; order Torpediniformes; family Narcinidae; genus Narcine; species Narcine bancroftii. The sequence continues at coordinate 205,883,847 of NC_091474.1, forward strand.
AATCTAAAAAAAATTGCAACATGTAATGATAGCGGAGGAGGAAAGGATTCTGAATGTGTCCTGGGTTGTCCATCAGGATACAATGGGGAGAAAATACCTGGTGAGCAAAGCTGGAATTAGTTGTAAATGAACCGGAGGAATGCATTTGTAATTTTCCACGTTTCCCCATCATAATGATATCAGAAATAAATGCTCAGCTTGCGTGAGCGTCCAGCACGAAGGGCTCAATGTCATTATTTACGTTCAATGATCTTTTTCCTCCTTTTGTCCATTCCATTACAAGCATATATTGATGTTTGCTGTAAATTATAAGGGGTGCTGTAAACCTGCACTTGATTCGCCTTAGCGAATTTCGAATACTGAATACATATGTTAGTCGTAAAAATATGCCAACGTTGGCATAAAGAAAAACTGTGGATATATTACCATAAATGAAAATACATTTTAATATTGCTGAATATATTTTAATAATGTTAAAATTGAGGAAAAAAATAATTAAACAATTGAAAGTAAAGAAAAAGTCCTACTTCGTCGCTCAAAATAATGCTTAATAGTCACTACTCTTCAATGCCAGGATGGGGGGGAAAAAACCTCTTCCAATCGATTTACTTTGTATTTTGCAAGAACTGTGATGTAACAGGACCTGAAAGAATCCATGCTCGCCTATTCTATAATCCTTAGCCTTATAAAAATAACTCAAATGGGTCAAATGTTCTCCAAGTTTAAAACTATTCTTGAAAATCACAAACGCGTAACAACATGCAAATATTATTGTTTAATTAAGAAATTCCCAAAATCTTTTTAAGAAGAATGTCTCGTTTAATACTAACCGAATCTATATTTATAATTGTAATTCTTAATCCATTAAATGGAATATTGTGGGGTATTTTAAATTTTGCACAGTCTATTCACAGATTGTATAACTGCGGTTCAAATATATTTTTGAACTTGACCTGGATGGAACTCTAACTGAAGTACATTCCTGTTCGATAGCTCACAAGTCAGCACAGAGGGGAACTTCCTAGAACTGAACATAAGCATCTTTCCCGATTCTGAACAGTTTAAATCGTTCAACGTCCCGGCATGCTCCAGTTCCAAGAGAGGGCAGAGATTTAAATTCAATTCCAACTCAATTTAATTCATTTCATGTATTAAAAAGGAAACCCTCTTTTTGTAGGTAGCTAGAAAAATAAATATGTTTTGTTACATTTCACTTTTCTTCTATTGACCAATCAGCTTGGCAAGTTTTGAACCCGTTGTCAGCACTGGAGAAGATGGCAGACGGCCGAACAAGGAACAACGTGGAACGAGAGGAGATATTCAGGCAGCACAAATCGTGATGTCCAGACAAGAAGAGATTAAGTGTAAGCCGAGAGACAGTAGAAGAGTGCGGGCCCAACGATATAAAGGTCAAGGGAGGACAGACTGTAGAGCCAAAGATTTGGAGAATATTGGAACCGAATGTAAGCCCCATGATAAAGAGATCAGCAAGAAAAACGGAACCCAAACTTTCAAAGAGACAGGCAGAAAAGGAGCACAGATCCGGCATGCAGATACAGATTGGGACAGAGTGCAAACAATTAAAAAAACCTCAAAAGCACGGACAGGAATATAACACAACCCCAAAGAGATTGGGGGGGGGGGGGGGGTGGGGAGACAGAAACAGAGAACGAGAGAGAGAGAGAATAAATGAGTTTGGATCTAGAGGCAGTAGACTGGACAAGATTAGAGTACAGATAGAGGGTCAAATATGAAGAGATCACAGATCTAGAGACAAATGGACAGACCTTAATGGATGGTAAGCACAGAGACAGAGTGGAAGAAAGTGGAAAACTAGAGCTAGGGACAACAAAAAAGGGACAAATCTAGATATATTCAGACAAAAGCAAAATGCAAACACGGACTGGAACAATGTGCAAACCAATATAGAGATACAAATGGGAATAGAAACCCGAAAGCAGGAGGAAAAGAAGAATGAACACAGAGACAGGCACATTGGAACAGAGTACAAGGTCAGAGACAATCAAACAGAAGAGGGGGATATATCCCAAGAGAGTCAGCATGAGCAGAATCTGAACAAATGGGAATTAGGTGTGGACATAGCAATTAAGAAACAAAGAGACAGAAAGAAACACAGCACAGACCCAGATAAGGTGCTAGAGTCAGAGGATGGATAAATAGATACATAACCAGATAGATAGGAGGAGGTTAAACTAATTGGAATAGAGTACAAATCCAGATACAGGTGGACAGTAAAATAACAGTTCAGATCCAAATTCAGGGAGGTAGAGAGCAAGAGAGTGTAATCCCAAAAATGAAGACATGGGCAACAGCATAGACAAACAGACAGGCAGGGACAGACTGCACATCCACACAGACAGAAAACAAGAGCACTCAGAACTAGAGGGAGACTGAAAGAGACAATACAGGCCCACACAGACAAGCAGCCAGGAACAGAGTTTATTTTCATGGACATAGAGACAGACAGGACCAGAGCATAAAAGATGAGAGAGAGGGAAGCAACAAGCCCAACAATAGACAGACAAGAACAGAGAGCAGATATTAACAAAGTAAAACTTCTAGATAGAGAGATAGACAGGAACAAAGCATCATTGCATAGAAAAGAAGATAGAAAAATAGTACTATTGGACAACAAAGAAACATCTCCAATAAACAGTGCACACTCACAGATACAGTAGATGAAAAGGAACAGAAAGTAGACTGAATTCAGACAGTCTGGCAGGAAGAGCGTGCAAACCAAGTTAGGGAAACAATAATAGAGGGAACACTTTGAGACAGGTAGAAAGAAAGAGAGCACAATGCCATAGACAATGAGGCAGATGGAGTGAAGACCCAGAGGCTGAGAAGCATTTCAGAATAGAACACAAATTGGGAGGGATTCAGGTAATAGAGGACAAACACAAAGATACAGACACAGACTGGAACAGGATGTGGACACAGAGACAGGGATCAACCAAACACCAATCGAAATACTGAGAAATAGGAATACATCCCCACTCAGTAACAGAAAGGAACAGATTGCCATCCGGTTGAGAAGAACGAAACACACACCATCAAGAACAGAGTGCACAATCATAAAGCGACACAGAGGAGCAGAGCACAGGTTGCAACAATGCACAAAAATGGGTGTGAGAGAGAAATAGTTTTTAAAAATAGACAAAGACAGAGGTCAAACTAATAGATGAACAAATAGGCACAGAGTAAACCTAGAAACAAATAGTCAAAAATTAAAATAGTACAGATTAGAGGCACAGACGTGAACTGGGGACAAATCCAGAAACAAGGAAACAGGTACACGGGCAGAAATAGAGGACACGCCAGAGAGTAGCACTGGCTACAGGAACGAAGAACAAATTTAGAGGAACACAGAGCATAATTACAGTGCAGAAATGCAGAGATAGTGAGACAGAGAGTACAAACTACATAGCAGAAACACAGAGAGCAACAAGGCATAAAACCACAGGCGAACAGAATGGAGGGCAAGAGACAGATAAAGCTAAATTAGAGGGCAGAAGTGGAGCTAGAAGTTGCTTGAAATATTCAGCAAATCAGGTTGTATCTGTGGGAAGAGAAACTGAGTGAATGTTTCAGCGGAGTACTTGTATTTCCTGGGTTTTTTTTTCAGACTTCCAGTATTTGCATGGGTGTTTATAATTTTCGCACAGACAGGGACAAGGCGCAACCCCGCAGACAGTGCAAGAGACAGGAGCAGAAATGCAAAGCCAGAGAAAGAAAGATAGGAGAGAAAGACAAAAGGGTAGTTTTTGGCAGTGACTAGACGGGCTGAAGGGCCTGTTTCTGTGTCGTAACGTTCCATGGTTCTCTGAATTGTTGCGAGCCTTGAGGACGAAGGGACTTGCCGCGAGCCCGGACACTGCATGAACATCAGGGCTGAGCGCGTGCCCGGTCACTGCTCGAAGCTTGGATCAGAGCGCGTGGGACTGCGCGTTCACGGGAAAGCAGGAACAGCGCGTCGGGGCCCCAAGAACGGAGCGCGTTCCCGAGGGATTGAGGTTCGCTTGGGTGTATTTATCTGTTGATTGAGCGGGAACCCCCAAATGCAAGAATTGACAACCCGACCATGCCCAGAGACGCAGAGCGGGCGCGCGCCTGGAAAGGATTGCGCGCCGACCGGAGACAGCGGAAGGCCGCGGAGTGAGCGCGGACGCGAACGGGACTCGCGGGGAAGCGCGCGCCCCGGCGTGGAGCGCGCGCCCGCCCGGGGAGTGGGGAGCAGGCAGGGCGGGAGCACGGCGAGCGCGAGGCCCAAGCGCGCGGCCAGCCTCCTCCCCCCACGGCCGCACAGCACGAGCCCGTAACGTGAGCGCAAGCCCGGGGATCGAGCGCGCGGTTCCGGATGCAGAGCGTGAGCCGAGGTGAGTGCGGCTCCGGGGGTCAGAGGGATCCACGGAGTGAGCGCCACTCACCAATCTCGTGCTGCGCAGACAGACCCTGGGACAGCAAAACAAAAACAGTGCCGCCGCTCTCATCCCCGCCCCCTCGGTCCCAGCTCGGAAGAAGACCTTGGAAATCAACTCTTTCCAACAGGACGATTTGAAGGAAAGAAACTGGAATTGTGTTGAGGAAGTAAGTTTTTTGGGGGGTCTCTTTTTATTTAAACACGGCCCCGCGAAACGATTGGGTCTGGGTCTCATTCACGGATGTGGGCGAGGAGACCTTCCCAGCCTGCCAACCAACATTAAATGCCACGCCGATGGAGGGAACGTGAATTGCCGAGGCAATTCCATGGGATTCCCGGAAATGTTGAATGCAGAACGTTGGCTGCCTGGTCCAGTGCTCTAAATGCAGAGGCTCTCTGGCCATGTCCTGTTCGCGGGGGTCGTGCGGGGTTGAAGGCCAGTTATTGTATTGTGGAAGTCCACGTGCATTTCGTGTTTATGTCTGGGAGGAGGATACTCTTACAAGACACACACCCGCCGGGGCACCACCGGCTCGCTCCCAAGCCCATTGGGCTGTCGTCCATTAGTTTTCCTTGTTGGCTGTCATTCCCGTCCCTTTGAATTCGATCCTTCAGTAAACGTACAGGTTGGATTTCAGATTAACGACACGTCCTTAATAGTTATTTGCCCGACAGCGCGATTTCATTCCACCTTCAAAGAATAATAATGTTCCCGTTTGGATCATTGTCGAGATGAGCGGTCAAAGGGGCTTCGCGCCTTTACCTCTCGGGGCAGGCAGGGGAAATCCCGGTACCGTTAATATCTCTCTAAAATCCGGCATTTCTCCGAAATGCCGACAAGTGTCGTAACTGTGGGGCATTTAGAAAGCACGTTGTAAGGATTTACATATTTAATGGTGCTGCTCAGAGTTACATTGTATCTTTTTTTTGTTCACTGATTTTTGTTAACAACCGCTGCTCAATTCCAGTGTAATCGCAAGGGTTAAAGCCGGATTAGTCCTGAAGTTCGACTCAGAAGATGCGATAAAATGATAACCACCCCCACCCTTAATGTTTCTGGTCGATGCTGGGGGGGGAAATAGGGTGCAGATTTCGATACAGTTTCACCACACATCATCAATTTCAGCGCAAATCGGAGTTGACTCTGCCAGCATCATTTTATCCAAGCAACCGGAAAACAAAAATCACAATTACTGTATTTCAATTCCGAGCAAGAACCGTGGCCACGTTTCATTAATCTTTTGGAATTGTGGGGGGGGGGGGGGGGAGACGTGGTGGATGGTCCCTTTGACAGGGACGTGCTTTCCCATTTGCTTTCGAATTGGCATCGTGTCCACTCAAGTGGGCACCTTACCTCGATATCGGCGACTGGGTCTTTATATTCTCCCTGGCATTCCTACCCCGTTTCGTGGCATTTTCCACTTGCCTTTCACAAAATGCACTTTCCGCAGCCGAACTCACTGGATATTGCTACATTCAGCTCGCGCACCGACTGAGTCAAAAAAAAGGAGTTCTCACCAACGCCGAAAGTCAGATAGGCATTTTCCGATTTGGAGCACGGTTTTTTTAAAATATGTGCTGTATCTGCTGTCAATTAGTCGACAAGGGTGACGATTAATGGATTTTAAACAGAAAAAAGATGTGCCGTCTGCACGAACAGCTGCTTTGCTGAACTGTTCGATGCCCGCAGTCAGCGCTGAGAATTCGCCTGTGAGAATAGATACAATCGAGGAAATAACGGAAAAGTAATCACCGAAATACTGAGCCACTGTCAAGAATTCATACATTCCTTTTATCTTTTAAACGAAAAAGAGTTTTAGAAACGATTGAAATCCACATTGGGTCTTCAGATCAGCTCTGAATCAATCCCGATGAATGAAATTGAATTAATGAAAATTGTGGTTAAAAATTCCCGACTCTTTGTAGAATAAATTCACGTGACGATAATTAGGCATTTAAATAAATTTTAAGTATTTTAAAACATAACAATCAGGATAAAATATTATTCTGAAGTATGCATTCCTTTCTGAAAAAAGAACGTAAGATTAAAACTGGACGCAAAAGGCTCAACCAGAGGTACAATTTTCAATGGTCTATATTTATTAAATGGTGTCTTCACAGTACAGTTGCATTAAATTTGGAACAAAATATTTTTTCTACAATGTTACAGCGATTTTTGTGGGGGTAATAGAATAAAACAGAAGCTGTCACTCATAACTGTTCACTGGATCGATCACATTGACCTTCTCATGGAAGTAAACGACTGAGAATTGTCAATTGAACCAAACTCTGATATCATTTTGACAGAGGAAATTTAAAGTTGTTTCTTATTAAAACAGAAATGAAGAAACTGGAAATAGATTGACAGACAGTTTTTGGGCATCTTTAATATGTTTACTCCTCTCCGCCAGCAAATAATTTGCACAGCCAAGAAATTAACAATAGCATTTTACATCTTGTGATCTCACCCCTATTCCAAAATATTAGTATCATAATTCTAATACTCTAAAGTGATAACATGTCTTTTAATGGCCAAAATGAATAGGATTTGTAATTCAAGGGAGATCCATTAGAGCAGATGAACATGAAGGAAAATGACAATTATTATGTTTAGTGTTTTAATCCATTTCGTGCATGAAAATAATAAATGTTAAAGTCCAGAAGCATTCAGCATTTCTCATCCCTTTGTAGTTTATGTGGGTCTGCCTAATTAATATATATCATCTGGAGATTATTCATTGAAATTAATACCTCTAAAAATATTCTAACACCGTTGATGAAATAGAGAACATAGAATATTCCAGCACAGTACTAGCCCTTCGGCCTATAAAGTTGTGTCAACCTATAGAAACCTACTCAATGAACTAAACCTTTCCTACCTCACACCCATAACCCTCAATTTTTCTTGCATTCATGTGGCTAAGAGTCTTTTAAATGTCCCTATTTCACCAGCCTCCACCGCCACCCTGGCAATGCATTCAACACACCCACTCGAGGTCCAAAAGAAACTTACCCCTAACATCTCCCCTAAACTTTTCTCCCCTTGCCTTTAACATTTTATCCAATATTTGCTACTTGCCCTGGGGAAAAGGCACTGGTTGCCCATCCTATCTACGCCCCTCATAATCATGTAGACCTCTATTGTCACCTCTCATCCTTCTTCGCTCTAAAGCAAAAACCCCTAACTTTTTCCAGTCCAGGTAACATCCTGGTAAATCTCCTCTGCACCCTCTCCAAAGCTTCCACATCCTTCCTGTAATGAGATAACCAGAAATGATCATAATATTCAATGTGCTCTAACCAGAGTTTTATAAAGCTGCAACAAGTGGCTCTTGAAGTCAATTCCCCGAACAATCAAGGCCACCATACAATAAGCCTTCTTAACTACCCTAGCAACCGGTGATACTGGTCAAATGAATCCATAAGCACATTTGAAGTACACATTCATTAATATGCTCAACACTAGCATATAATTTATTCCAGTCATCATTGCTATTTAATGACAGAAATCAGAAATCTATTCACATGGAACAAACATTGAAATTTCAAAACTGCACCACTGCTTTTGAGCAAATGATTGTGTTCAGTCTGTGGGATCTCATCGGTATACAGAGTTAGAGGTAAATTGTTATACCATTGCAAATTAACTGAAACACAAATATAAATAAAGATCATTTACAGCTAATCTTATACATGCATCAATGCAAAGAAATGAAACATCATGACTTTTGTATGGTATAGGGTTAATGTTGCACATGGTGTGAACTGTAAATATAGAACTGCATGGGAAACACTTGGTGTGATTTATTTAATCAGTGAAGGAGTCAGATGATTGATTTAAAACACAATTATATTGTTTTTAAAACACTGCTTAGATTTTTTTTGCAATCCTACATTATTCTGATAAAAATGTAAAATAATTTTTATACATATAATCAATTAAAACATTGCAGACCTTTGTTGCAAAATGCAGGATTCTATTAAATAGGTATATTATTATGCATGATAAAACAAGACTAATAATCGAGAAAATCTACTGTCATGGAGAAATCAAGATTCGGTTATAAAAATGTAACGAGGTATCAAGAAAAGTGACAAAGCCATTGGAACGTCATAAACTTAAGTGATTTCACTAATTTTAGGAAAAGAAAGCTGCAAACCTTATCTTTATGATTCCAGCCCCATCCCAATGCTCTTAAGTGGCATTGAAAGATACACATACTTAAAAACCAGGTCCACAATAACTACTGTAAAGCAAATAGGAGAGAAAATGAATACCAACCTTTCCAGCAATGCCCATATGCTGAGAATGTATTTTAAAATGAATTAATGTGTAGTGTACTCACTGTTATTCAGAGCATTAAAATACAGCTGCTTTATTTTGTTCACATTCCTGGCATGTAGTTCTGCTGAAGTTGTTAATTTCACATCTGTGGAACAGCTTTATCACATAGTCTTAGTTGAAATGATTGTTCACATTTATTTTGAATAAAGAATTTTTAGTATTATATTTCTGTAAAAATGGTAACATATTTGGCTGGGTCACTCTTAGGTGAGGCCTGGAGTTCTGTTTGAAATGACTCCATTTTCCCTGTTGATAGTCAGTATGTCTTTGACATACTCCACTACGTACACCAATGTGTAAGTTGAAGATGTGCTAGATGCCAGATGAGTATGTGACACCCCCACCCCACCCACCCCCCAAACACCTGCCACCAGACTCACCAGTTTGTGAATAATAGTTTGGGATCACTCTGAGCTGGATGTACTTTGCATCTAGATATGTTGTTCTAGGCCAGTCATGACTCGTCTAGGCTACAAGCAAAATCTCCATTGATCTGAATTTGGATCACTGACCATTAAAAAGTTCAGGTTCAGTTTTTTTTTAATTGTGCTTTGTGTTTTATTACATAAAAGCTACTGAAGTAAATTGTTTAAATCTTTATGATTTTTGTTTTAATTAGTTAAATCCTTTTAAATGGTTTTTGTATGTTTTCGAATAAATGAGACATTGAAAAGGTAAAAGGGTGTTGAAGGTCATCAAGACTGATGTGGATGTGGCCTTGAGCTCCTTCAGTGGCTTAGTTACCAACTTTTGGAAGGAAGAATCCAGTACAGTACTGCAGATGGTAGGTGCAGATTCAGGGCAAGATTAGGCATAGAATTAGATTGATCAGTATCATACTCAAAGGAAGGCAACCAATATGCTTCACAGAATGCCAAAAGGCAAAGAGAGGGAATAAAGAGGCCTTTTCCATTTGGCTGCTGGTGACGTGTTGGGTCTGCTACTTTTCACATGCTAATGATCTTGGATGAAGGAATTATCACCAAATTTTCAGATGAATCCAAGGATTAATGGAGGGCCAGGTAATGTGAGGAATCTTGGACAGGTTGGGAGAATGGGTAAAGAGGGAATACAGTATAGGAAAGTGAATGATCGTGTGACTTTGGTAGAAGGAATAAAAGTATAGACTACTTTCTAAATCTGAACAGATTTCAAATATTAGAGGTCTAAAGGGATTTGGGAGTCTTAATGCAGGATTCCTTAAAGGTTAACTTGCAAGTTGTCGGTAGTAAGGAAGGTAAAAGCAATTTTAGCATTCATTTTGAGAACACTGGAATATAAGGTGTTAGTTAGACCACAGTTGGAGCATTGTGAGCAGTTTTGGGCTCCATATCTAAGGAAGGATGTGCTGGCATTGGAGAAGTTCCACAGGATGTTTGCGAGAAAGATCACAGGGTTAAGAGAATTATGAGGAATGTTTGATGTACTTGCTGGAGTTTAGAAAGATGGGTGGAGGAGGATATCATAGAAACCTACAGAATATTGAAAGGACTGGATCGAGTGGACAAGGAAAGGATATTTCCCATAGTGGGAGAACCATAGACCAGAGGGCACAACCATAGAGTGAAAGAATGCCCTTCAGGAATGGAGATGAGGAGTAGTTTCTTTATCCAGAGGGTGGTGAATCTGTGGAATTTTTTGCCACAGATGGCTGTGGAGGCCAAATCATTGGATATATTTAAAGCAGAGGTTAATGGATTCCTGATTAGTAAGAGTGTAAAGAGGTGCAGGAAGAAGGCAGGAGAATGGGGTTGAAAGGGAAAAATAAATCAGCCATAATTGAATTCCTGAGCAGATGATAGGCTGAATGGCCTAATTCTGTTCCTAAATCTTATGATCTTCTGGTCAATGTATTAACTTTGAAATGTTACAAAAGCAATATAATATCAACAAGAGCACGACTCTTAGAAGTGTTGATTCAGGGATAAAGATTGGTCAAGCTACCAGAGATAAATTCTTTTTGTTTGGAAGTATATCAATGAAATCCATGATTTCCAAGTGTGAGGACATAAGGGAGAAAAGCACATGAGGGAGAAGGCAGAGAGGATAATGTTGATACTTTAAAGATGTGAGGAGGTTTGAGCAGAGTGTAAGTGAAGGCAAGGACCCACTGGGCCAAAGGCACTGTTTCTTTGCCAATATATCCTATGTAATAGCTTTTTTACACAGAGAATGGTAAATGTCTGTAACATATTACCAGGGTAGGTGGTAAAAGTAGCAGCAATAATAGTATTTAAGAGGCTTTTAGGCAGACACATGTGGAGGGTAGGGAATAGAGGATAATGGGTCATAAGCTGCCAAATGGGTTTAGTTACATTGACATCGTGGTCAGCATAGACAGAAAGACCTTTTCTTATACTATGTTGTACTGTTCTATGTTCAAATGTTCATTCAAAAGTCAATTTCTCTGACAGTTTCAGCCTAGATATTTTGTTTTTACATTCACTGCTCATTATTATATTGAACTTGTATTATTACCACCATCAGAGAAACCAAGTCAGTGAATGTATTGTGCATTATTTCATTCACATTATTTTTTTTTAGTATAAAGTGGTGTTACTTGTAAATAATGTAGTTCTCCCAAAACTGAAGTTAGTTTAAGTGGTGGTGCTTTTGACAGGTAAAGTGAGGAGTGGGGAGGGAGCAGCATAGTGGAAGCTGGTAGAGCAGCTGCCACACAAGTTCAATGCCGACTTTAGCTTTTGCCTGTATAGCATTTTCACTGGGCTTCCCCTGGATGCACCAGTTTCCTCCCACACACTAGAGATGTGCAGTTTGGTAGGTTAGTCACCCACTTGTAATTGTCCCTAGCATGCAGGTAAGTGATAGAAAGAGGGAGAGGTTCATGATAATATGGGGAGTATTACGTATCAATACCGTAAATAGGTGGTTGATCGATTGTGTGGATTCAGTGGCCAAAGACCTGTTTCCATGTTGTATGTCTCCATGACTCTGTGATTTTTAAATGAGTGATAATTAATTTAAGTTATCCATTGATTTATCTGAAATCAAAAATAAAATGGCCACAGCCAACTTTCATAACATATTGACTAAATGTATACAAAATAAATTGATCATTAAACATAAATAGTAATTCTTAAGAAGTGGCAAGTTTGTTGTCATATAATTGCACAAGTACAACCCAACGAAACAATGTTCTCCAGTCCTCAGTGCAAAACACGCAGACACCCAACCAGACATAACTCACATACAGACAATACATATGCATGACATGTATTCATACATACAAATAAATAAATAAATATTGTTTCATAAATGTGAGAGTCTTTGATAGTTAGTGCAAGTAGTTCCTTTGGTCATTCAGCATTCTCATTAGCCGTGGGAAAAAGCTGTTTCTCAACTGCCTTTTCGAACTACTACAATTCATCTGATCGCTGTACTTCCACAGGACTATTTCCAGGATTTAGACTAGTGGTGGTGAAGAAATGGTGATGTATTTATAAATTAAGATATTTTGTGTTGTAAAGAGTAAGAGATGGTGATCTTTTCTTGAACCTGCTATCCTGAGCCATTTAAATGATAGAAATCCTGGGTTTGGGAGATGGTGTCAAAATAACCATTCTCAGTAATTGCAATTGATACAAACAGCAGCCATGACATACCAGTAGTAGAAAGATTGAATATTTATGATAGTGGATGTCATGCAAATTAAGTCCACTTTGACCTGAATCATATTGTACTTCTCCAGTTTTGTTGAAGCTACATTCACCCAGGGAGGTGGAGCGTATTCCAATTTGGAGAGGAGTGACCCTTTTCCAATGGTACTATAGTATCAGAGGCTCAGCCTCTGTCCAAACCATACTGCTGCAGTCGAGGACCTTTTAGGCCTGTGAGTTTGGCTTTGTATCTCCAGAACTGGTGATGGAGAGTACTCCAGAATTCTCCTGGCTTGTGAAATACAGATTATGGTAACACTTTTAAGATACCAAGGCCTGAGTCACTCATCAAAGGATACTCAGCTTCTAACATAGATTTTTGTCACTGGTCCAGTTATGTTCCCAGTCTTCAGTGGCCCCATGATTAATATGGTTTAAAATTAGCAATGGTAATACAGGGAAACAGCTCAGATTCTCTCTTATTGAAAGTAGTCATTGCCTGGAACTTGTGTACTGCAATTGTTTCCTGGCCTCGTGTTGCCCAAGTATTATGGATTGTGAATAAAAGTGATCACTGCGCAATCTAATTCTCAAGCAAAGATTTTGAGCAACAGTGGAAACTTTAGTGATTTTTCATTTCTGAAAATTATGCTCAATAATGTAATATTGACTATAGTTTTACACACCATGAATTTTTCTGAAATAAGTACAGAAATTTAAAATATCTGCTGCTTCCAAATGTTTGCTATCAAAACAAGATGTAAATCACACATTTATGATCATATATTATGCTGTGGTTAATGCTTTTAACAATACTGATTCTTTGTAATGAACTCTAACCAATTATTAACACATTCACCTATGGGAATTGATGGATGCTGGATAAGTGTATTTTCCGGTTGCTTGATACTTACTCTTACAATGCCTAATACACATGCATTAAAAATAAACAGTTGAAAAGACAAAAGATAAAAATGCAGTACAGTACTGTACTTACACTGAACAAACTTTCCTGTGTGAATATATAAACTTAAACCATTCAGTCACATTCTTTTAAAATATTTAACCATCGTTGCATCTACAAGTTCCTCCCACTCTATAGAGCCACCTGAAAAATGAACAATAACATTATAGAAAATTAACCCCCTGCCTCCCCCAAGTTTACAGATAAAACCTCTGACTAGGAGGATTCTTACTAAGCAGGGACAAGAAGAAACTTTAAAGGAGTCACCCCAACAGCAAGTAGCATCAACCAGCTCTTCAGCCTAGGCGACACAATTTTATTCAAACACAACTTTATTCAAACTTTATTCATACAGTTGCTACAAACAAAGCATGACCAAGACACTCTACTGGCTAAATGTTTGCTCCCATCTTCATCAGTTTATGTGGTACTTAGAGAACATTCACTTTTACAATTTCAAACTTATGTCTTTTTTACCTTAAAATTATTTATTTTAATTTTAAAATTTATTTTCCTCAACTATTTTGCCACTTGTTTCAGGCTGCTGGTTACTTGATTTTCTGGTGCCAGGTGTTTTACTGTGTATAGTGCCTTCCATAAAGTTTGAGACAAAGACACTTTTTTCCTTTATTTGCCCTTATGCTCCACAATTTTAAATTTGTAATCAAACAATTCACATGTGATTAAAGTGCACATTCCAAACTTTATTAAAGGGTGTTCGTCTACACTTTTGTTTGACAGTGTAGAAATTACAGCACTTTTTATACATAGTCCCCTCATTTCAGGGCACCTTAATGTTTGGGACATAGCAATTGTGTACATATTAAAGTAGTCATGTTTAGTATTTTGTTGCATACCCCTTGCATGAAATCTGTGATTTATAGACATCAGCAGGTGCTGAGTAGTGATGCTCTACCAGACCTCCACTGCAGCCATCTTCAGCTCTTGTTTGTTTCTTGGGTTTGTCCCCTTGAGATTTATCTTCAGCATATAGAAGGCATGCTCGTTTGGATTTAGATCAGGTGACTGACTTGGCCATTCAAGAATTTTCCTGTTTTTAGCTTTGAAAAACACCTTTGTTGATTTAGCAGCATGTTTGGGATCATTGTCTTGCTTTACGATGAAGCACTGCCTAATGCGTTTGGAGGCATTTGCTCAAAACTGAGCAGATAAGATGTTTCTATACATCTCAGAATTCATTTTGCTACTGCCATCAGCAGTTACATCATTAGTGAAGATAACCGTGCCAGTACTTATGGCAACCATAATGCCCAGGCCATAACACCCCTACCACCATGTTTCACAGATGAGATGGTATGTTTGGAAGTTCCTTTACAGCTCCACATTTTGCTTTTGCCATCACACTCAAACAGATTAATATTGGTCTCATCTGTCCACAAGTCCTTTTTACAGAATTCAGGCTGTTTTAAATATTTCTTGGTAAACTATCATCTGGCCACCCTGTTTCTTTGGCTAACTAGTGGTTTGCATTTTGCAGTGTAGCCTCTGTACTCCTGTTCATGAAGTTTTCTTCAGACAGTAGTCATTGACATATCCACACCTATCTTACGAAGAATGTTTTTCTGAAAGAATAACATAATGACCATTTGTATCTGATACCACACTGTGATGAACAAAAATAATATTTTTCTTATTTATAAGAATCATGGCCCCCTGTCTTCAGCTTGAAAAGAAGAATGAAAATGCTGCCCCCTCCAACTTGTCATGAGGTGAAAATGATCACAACTATGAATATGTGTTTTTGTAAAAAATACAATTGTGGCCTTGTTGTTTAATATGTGAAAACACTTTCTTTCTCTTAACTGGATGGTTAAAACCTTTCTGTTCCAACTAAAGAAAATAATAAAATTATCCATTTTTAATTAATAATGTGTTGATTAGCACAAATAATATCTAAACTCCAAGTGTCAGCCTTGAGGCAAAACTTTTAAACTAGTAATAAATTAAAGATAAACTACACAAGGTCAAAACTTGTACAGACTCCTAAAGCTATTTTTTCTTTGGCTTGGCTTCGCGGACGAAGATTTATGGAGGGGGTAAAAAGTCCACATCAGCTGCAGGCTCGTTTGTGGCTGACAAGTCCGATGCGGGACAGGCAGACACGGTTGCAGCGGCTGCAGGGGAAAATTGGTTGGTTGGGGTTGGGTGTTGGGTTTTTCCTCCTTTGCCTTTTGTCAGTAAGGTGGGCTCTGCAGTCTTCTTCAAAGGAGGTTGCTGCCCGCCAAACTGTGAGGGCCAAGATGCACGGTTTGAGGCGATATCAGCCCACTGGCGGTGGTCAATGTGGCAGGCACCAAGAGATTTCTTTAGGCAGTCCTTGTACCTTTTCTTTGGTGCACCTCTGTCACGGTGGCCAGTGGAGAGCTCGCCATATAACACGATCTTGGGAAGGAGATGGTCCTCCATTTTGGAGACGTGACCCACCCAGCGCAGCTGGATCTTCAGCAGCGTGGACTGGATGCTGTCGACCTCCCATCTCGAGTACTTCGACGTTAGGGATGAAAGCGCTCCAATGGATGTTGAGGATGGAGCGGAGACAACGCTGGTGGAAGCATTCTAGGAGCCGTAGGTGATAAAGCTTTAACAACCTCTAAAAAACAAACTTCCGTTCTTCCACGTCTCTCACTCCATCACCAAAACCAGACAGCTGCTAAAGACATCAACAGCAAGCCCTTCAAAATAATCATTTTCCACCCAAACATATCTTCCTGCTGGACAAGTTATCTCTAGCTCCATTCTTCTAATGTAAATATATTCAGCAGTTCCAAATGTTACATAATTCAGTTAAGACTACAACCCTATAAAAATTATTTTTGGATATCTCCTGCAATTTTGAAAAGTATATAATAATGTAGAAATATAAACCATTATTACTGAGAGAAAAATGAATGTATAATTCTCAGTATTCTTCTCATAAAAATGTAATAGGCCAGTGAATTTAATACAAAGAAAAATACTTACATGACTACAACCCAAGTGGGTTTATTACTCCATATAATATTGCCAAAACAAAGAAAGCCAACTAGTCCTCACCCAACAAATACTATATTACAAGTAATAGAAATCTTAAAAGTCAATCAGCTTCAGTCACCAAGTAAAAATTCTCACTGGCTGCGATGTAGTAGGGAGACATCTAGGTAATTCCGAGCTTCGTCAACCAAGCGTAGCCATTTCTTATGTCCATGGGAAAATGTAATGTGGAGAAGCATGGGATACAACAGGGAAGGTTTAGAACCACACTTGTATGGCTCCAACATTACTTCTCTGTGCTCAGCAGGCTGTTTCAAAACTTTGAGACAGTAATCCTCTACAATCCTGATCTGCTGGCTGCGATATTCGAGTTTTCCCCCTTTGACGAGCTTCACGAATCAGAGAATCCTTTATTTGATATCAAAGTAGCTGAAGAATAACTGAGTATAGTCTCTGCTCCAAAGCCGGCTTAGGTATTGGTGAGTGATGAACTCTATCAATCTCTGGTGGAGATTGGAGCAGCTCCTTCCTAAAATCCACGCAAAGCAAATCTGAAAAAAAAAATTGTAATTTGTTCTCTTTTGGTAGATTCAGCCAAGCCCAGAACATGTCTGCTCCTGCCTCCTAGTCAAATGACTTTCGCCGTTAGCTTCGAATTGTCACTTAATTTGGTGCACACATCTTCTAATTCATCAACACACTTGCAGAAGTTGTTCAAACCGAACTCAAAAGATGATAAACGTTCACCGTGTTCCTCGGTTAAACTCCAGACTTGGTCAAGTTTAGCATCAATCTGATTTAAGATAACTTTAAAATCGTTGGCTAATGATTTTCTGTGCTGATCCAGTACCTCAGAAATAGCCTCCGTAGTCAGATTAGTTGGCATTTCTTCTTTCTTCCCTGATTTACCACTTCTTTTAGCTATTTTAATATGTATTGATAAAGGAAAGACATATAGTTTGAAACAACTTGGTTGTAAAGAACCAAATAGGTGGACGAAATGTACAGGAAGCAGGAGCATCTCATTGCTGCTGCTATACAATGCTGCAGCCAACCGGAAATCATAAAGAATATTTCTGATCTGTCTGACAGGTGTTTAGTGATTTTTCTTCATTATGTTGAGTATTCCTCTGCCATCAGCAGTGGAGGTCTTCCTTGGAATGCCAGTCCCCTTGTGATTACTGAGCTGATCAGTACACTCTTTCTTTTTAATGATGTTCCAACTGCTGATTTTAGTAATCCTAAGGTTTGGGTGATGTCGCTTACAATTTTATTCTTGTTTTTCAGCCTCATAATGGCTTCTTTGATTTTGATTGGCACAACTCTGGGCCTCAGCATGAAAAAATGGCAGCTACAGATTCCAATGGCGATTAAAAGCTTAGAAGCAAACCTAGCTCTCTTATACCTGCACCAGTGAAGCAATTAAACATACTTGAGTAATCACAAACACCTGTGAAGCCAAATGTCCCAAACGTTTTGGTTCCCTGAAATGGCAGAACTGTGTATAAAAAGTGATGTAATTTCTACATGGTCAAACCAAAATGTATACAAATAACCTTGAATAAAATCTGGAATGTGCACTTTAATTCCATGTGAATTGTTTGATTACAAATTTAAACCTGTGGAGCATAAGATCAAAAAAGAAAAAAAAAGTGTCTTTGTCCTAAACATTATGGAGGGATGAGCCTTCCACTCAATATCCATATATGTCCTCTGCTAAACTGGCCCTGCTGCACAATCCTTTCCTCCGGTAAATAAAGTTTATTTCAAAATCTGGTAGATACAGGGTATATATTGTATATCTTGGGAATCCTTTCAGGGAAAGCAAACATTAATGATAAAATTCACTCCTGCCATCAAGGTAGTAGTGCAGCCTCAGGTCAGTTGAGGAGGTGTTAGCTTGCCTAACATAGGCACTCTGTTCTGAGCTCTGTCATGGGAAAAGTTTGCAAAGTATTCACAAGAAAAGACTAAAGGATGTGCTCAAAATAACTTCGCAGAGCTACAATATTCTCACCGACTCTTGGGAAGCTAAATGATTATCTACAAAATAATAATAGGTTAACCTTATTCAAAAATGAAACCCTTATCAATGATATTTGCACACAGTTGAAATATCAATTTTTCCATTTGATTAAGATCCTAAAAGCATAAATTTGATCACCTATTCATTGACCATATTCATTATAGTGATTACAATACCATTGCAAAAAATGATCACTTTAAGTTTCGGGTAGCTAATTCATCCCAGTATATCATTCAAGGACAATAACATTATTTACATCAGATGATCTTAAACATCAGGTTTGCTTCAGTAGGGATTGTAGTGCAGCAGTCCATCAGCCAAGAATTGAAGGCAGTATGGGCATAAAACTTATGACAACCAATAGACAAACTGTCCATGGTACACAAAACAAGTCAATTCTTTTGGAAACAGAGAAACAAGATCTGCAGATACTCAAATTTTGAACAAACAAATAAAAGCTGGAGGAACTTAGCAGCTCAGGCAATATCCATGGAGAGAAATGGACAGTTGTTTCACATTACAGAGATGATATAAAGAGGAGTAAAATAAACTGTAGTATCCTCTCCCAATAATTGGTTAATTTATGCAAATCACTGAAGTTTTACATAGATATATAAATTGTATCAAGAAATCATTTGCGACTATCACTGTGGCGAGAACTACCCAATCATCTTCACTTTCGATGGCTGTAGCATTGTCATTAAATGCAGCTTTTTAATAAAACTTTCACTTTTATGCATGCTTTTTTTTAAAAAAAGTGAAGAATGGATCAGCCCTGTTCTCTTCACATTGATCATTTAATATGTGTGTTGATAACATGCAGGCAGTGAGAAAGCTGAACAACCAAAGAAACTGCTCACACTAACCATCTGAGACTCTCAAATTGACACAACAATATTTATTTATTTATTTGTATAGATGAATACTTGTCCTGCATGTATATTGTTTGTCTGTATGTGTGTTACCTTAACGATGCTTTGCATCGAGGACCAGAGAATGCTGTTTCATCGGGTTGTACTTGTGCAATCAGATGACAATAAACTCGACGATATATGAACACTACTGCCTAAAATCACCCTATGGTTACAGTCTGGGCAAAGTTGGATACAATGAGGTTGAGGTGGCATGGCAGTGCAGCAGAGTATTGCTGCCTCAAAGCTCCAAAAATTTGGGTTAAATCACGACCTCAGTTAAGGTGTGTGTAGAGTTTGCATGATCTCCCTGTGTGTGTGTGTGGGTTTCCCACTGGTGCTCAGATGCTGTATGTGTGGTGTTTGCATGATCTCCTTATGACTGTGAGTTTCCCCCTAGTGTGCAGATACGGTCTGTGTGGAGTTTGCATGTTCTCCATATAGCTCTGTGGGTTTCCCCCTGCTCTCATAGCACAAGCTTTTTGTTTGGTTATTTAGCTCCTGTGAAATACCTCAGTAAAGGTAACCATATAACCATAACCATATAACTGTTTACGGCGTGGAAACAGACCATGTCGGCCCTTCAAGTCCACGCCGGTTCACTTGAACAATTCCACTAGCTTCTCCCTCCTGCTCTCCGCCCATAACCCTCCAACCCCTCACATCCATGTACACAACCAACCTTCTCTTAAATGACAGAAGGGACCCTGCCGCAACTATCTCTTTTGGAAGATCATTCCATTAAAGTGGCAGAAAAATCAAATGCGAGTAGTCCCTTAAGCTAGTTGTTCTCAACCTTTTTCTTTCCACTCACATACCACTTTAAGGAATCCCTATGCCATTGCTAAGCAATGATTAGAAAGGGATTGCTTCAGGTGGTATGTAAGTGGGAAAGGAAGGTGGAGAATCACTGCTCGAGACTCAATTGTTACTGAAATATTTTGCTTAAGAAAAATTGTCATTGGCCAATTTCCTTTGGAATTATGAAACAGTGCACATAATGAGTCAATGAGGTACAATTAAAACAGTGGTTTTCAACCTTTTTCTTTCCACCCACATACCACCTTAAGCAATCCCTTACTAATCACAGAGCACCTATGTCATAGGGGATATTTAAAGTGGTATGTGAGTGGAAAGAAAAAGGTTGAGAACCACTGCTTTAAGCAAACACAGATACCCCAACTTCGCCAGTCTCTCCTCATCTACGGTCTTTGCAACAATATCACCAATCTCAGTTGCATCCTCTGTAGAGCTATCACAAAAATCAGTTTCATGATCATTTTCTCCTCACATTACAAGTTGTTCTTCCTTGATTATTGATTATATTTCAGAGTTGGCATTTCTTCAATGCAATGGAGGAAGGGAGGATTATGTGATTGCAGCAGGTCATGTAACTGCAGAAGTAATTTAAAAGAGTATTAATCAGTTGATTTAAATCAATGGTCTGAAGATGGGTGCAAAACCCATTACAACAATTGGGTTCTTTTAATGAATAAAATAAATATGGGGGGGGGGAAATCCTAGTGCCAATACTATTGACCATATAACTCCAAAATTATTGTAAATAATCACCTGCTTCACAAATATTCTTCAGAGAGATAATTTTGTCATAGCTTATCTTTTATGTTTTTCACTAAAGAGCAGAGCTCACTAAAACATTATGTTTAAAGGAATTTGGGAAATAATCTTCCTAGTAACAATGAGAATGCATGGACGGAACTAGAAATCTATTTAGGTTGGTGATATTTGTTAGAACATTCCCATACTGGGCATGTCACTTTACTGATGTGCCAAAGACATCTGAATGTAATGAATGATGCTGCAAGATCCTGCTTTGAGTGGGGATCTGTACTACCAAAATCTTCCCAGTGGAATGAGTTGAAGAGCTGTAGCATCAAAATACTTAACTTGAGTTGGGATGGATGGAGATTCAGGGTTTGCACATCTTTGCAGATCCATTTACTATAATTGCGGTTATCATAGTGTAATTCAATTTTGGACAGAATACTGACAAGTTTGTCAAAATGTACATGCTTACAAATGTATAAGTTGTGATATCAAAAGCATATTTGAATAATTTATCACCTTTCCATTGTAAATCTAAAGTAAAGATAATTGTACTGATACCATGATACAGTCTAGAAATTAAAGCAGACAATTTTAGAAATTGGCAGCAGTTTATCCCACAGTTTGAACTAATGATTCTTTCTGCAAGAAATGCTAATGTATGTTTTCACTTCTCAGGTGCAGATGGATCTGCTATAAATTTTACTCCATTTTCCTTTTTGTTTTAATTTTTCAGAATTGGAAGTTGAGTTTCATAAACCATTCCTTCCCACAACGTTGCAAACTTTTCATACCAAATGTACCTCTTTTTTGGGGATGTTACACAATTTCATGTTCACAAATGAGTAATTTTTTATTAGTCAATACATCATTTTTAGCTGATTATGGGTTATTAGAAAGGTGCTTCACAAAACACTCGTGTGTGAACAGAAATCTCTAATTATTACTAATGAAATAAAAAATAGTTACCCATCATGAGCATATGTAGTTCTGGAACCTTGCAATTACATGCAAGGAAGAATAAACAAATTCTGAGCTCTTTGGATGAAGAAAAGGATACAACAAGCAATAAAACAAACAAAAAAATCTGCACATTGCAAATGTTAGCTTGTAAATACTGATGGGAACCTGACTGATTACAAAGTAATCATAGGGGGATGAGAAAATTAAAATAAAAGAGGATAAAGAGCAATTAAGAAAAGATTAGCTGCCAACATAACTAGGAATCTGAAAATATTCTACAGATATATAAATACCTGTGGTAAAATAAT
Source organism: Narcine bancroftii (assembly GCF_036971445.1). NCBI lineage: Eukaryota > Metazoa > Chordata > Chondrichthyes > Torpediniformes > Narcinidae > Narcine > Narcine bancroftii. The sequence continues at coordinate 205,905,979 of NC_091474.1, forward strand.
AGCATGAAGAGAAATGGTGTCCATTTGGAGATTAATATGGAAACTTACACATGGAGGACGCTGCTAATGTACTGTATGAATTCTTTGCCTCCGTAATTACAAAAGAAGACAGTCCTTCCAAAGTAATCATCAATAAGGAGATAGCTGAGTGGCAGGCATTGAAAACTGGCATGGAGGTATTAGAAATTTGGCAGTCGGTAAGTCACTGGGGCCAGATGGGATGCATACTAGGATTTTGAAAGGATAAGAAAAAAATTGTGGAAATGTTGATTACAAGTTACCAATGCTCTATGGAAAAGAGGGAGAGGTTTGGAGAGTTGAAAATTATCTTCTATTATTCAAAAGTAAAATAAGAGAAAGAATAAGTCTAGCAACTGAACCTTTATTAAAAGAAGCGTTGTGTGGAACCTTTATAAACTAATCATAAAACCTTTTGTGTGGCAACCAGTAATGTGTTCAATTCTGGTTGCCACATTAAAGAAAGAGTCAAGAAATGATGTGTAAGGCCGGTTACAGAGATGAGGGCCACAGTTAAAAATATAAGCTTGAGAGTCTGAGATTTTTTTTCTTTCGAGAAGGGGAAACTGATGGGAGCTCTGAAGGCAAATCATAAAGGTTCTTTTTAAAATAGAGTGAGGAAGACTTGGTCTTATTGGTGGTCAGCTGTTTTACTGGAGTAAGTAAATACTGCTATAGTAGTAATGACACATTTTGTTGGTGATTAGCACCATGCATGGATGTCAGCTTTCTGTATGAAATCTACCTTCAATGAGACACAATTCTTGAGATTTGATGATTAAAGAGAAGGACCTCACACCTGGCACAAAACTCATGGTCTTCTGGGCAACAGTGATCGCTACTCTCTTATATGCTTCTGCAACTTGGACTACCTACAGTAGCCATAGAACAATAGAGCCATAGAGCCACAGGCCCTTCAGGCCTTCTAGTCTCTGCTGAACTATTATTCTGCATAGTCCCACTGACCTGCAGCCAGACCATATCTCTCCATAATTCCTCCCATCCATGTACCGGTCCAAATTTTTCTTAAATTTCAAACTTGAGCCTGCATTCACCAATTCAGCTGACAGCTCATTCCACACTCCCATGTTATTTCATGCCTAGTTTTTTTTTAATATTGTAACTACTACCCTATTTATTTAAATAAAAACTTCAGTGAAAGGGAAAGTGTCTAGGTAAGTACCCCAGTAGAGAAAGTGTTCTCCATGTTCAAATAATGAGGCTGAAAATACTTGTCCTACTTCACTGGTCAATGGATGAAAGTGAACATTAACAGCACTGTAGATGTAAGTGTGTGGATAGGCAGGAAGTAAAAAAAAAAGAAGCATTTTCTTTCCTAAATCTAATCTTAATCCAGGTCGATACTCATTCTGTGTTACTGATAATGATGAGTTGTCCTCCACATCCAAAGATCAATTGTATTGATTTCAGTTTTGGAGGCAGGTAATAAATGCAGACATCAATAGATTGTGTGTGTATCCCCAAGTGACAAGTGACCAAGGATGATTTTCTATCACCCACCCCACCCACCCCCACCAAACTCGGCCCTTTCCCCCTCCCCAAACTGATGCCTTTTAAAATTGTTATCGTAAACAGGAAAAAGCTGATTAATATCACCTGCATTTTGTGAACAAGAACATGCAGTTTTTCTAATTTGTGACATTTTGGCCCCAACTTAATATCCAAAGACATAAATTATAATTCCACCAAGGCAGCTGGGGTATCCAGTTAATTAAATAAATCTGATCTTAAAAGCTGATGTTGGTAATTGTGGCCATGGAACTAATGAAGTGTTATTAAAAATCCAAAGTGTCCATAGGGAAGAAACTTGCTGCCTTTATGTACGCCTTCAGTGCCATAGGCTTTGAGAGTATGGTTTGGTTATACACTCTGGAAGACTCAGCAAACCACACAAATTGCTAAGATGCAATTAGCTGATCCATTAATCTGTAACAAGAATGGTTGGTTCAACCAACCACCAGGCCTTATCCTAGATGTCAGATTTGATCACAACAAAACCCAATCAAACCTCCAAAGTTCTTCTCACTTATATAAGGAAGTTGCGATAGCATATCATGGAGTCAGACCTTTGTTTTTAGCCAATAACCATCTTACTGACAGGATACATCTATTAGAAGTGCATGGATTTGATATACATTAGGAAGGGAGGCACTCTGGGAATATTAAATATTCACTAGACATCAGGTCAAACATGGGCATGAAAACTTCCAGCTTGTTCAACTTGCTCAACTAATGTTTCACCAAACTCTTCCATATTTAACAATAATTGGAAGGAGACATAAGAGTAACGTGGGCACAGAGTGGCTGAAAGGTGTGGCTTCAGGATAAGACTGTCAGGAGATGAAAGAAGCAACTCGAACCAAAAAACCTAATTGACTGCTGCTCTCTGTATTTCATGTCACATATGTACCTGTCTATCATAGTATTGTTTGACTGCCTCTGTGAAGAGGATGTCTAGTTCTCAGTGTGAAGACATGTCATTCTCCTGTCAGAACACACATGGCCCTTCAGATGGACACTTGTGAGAAACTGTGGACAGTAAGCAGAACCACAACTGCATTTCATTATAAAACCTCCTATGGCTCTGTGTCATTCTCTCATTACTATAAAAGAGATCAACCGTTTAGGAACTCTTTGTACTGCTAATTGGGCCAATAATATCCATATTTGAAGCAATGAAAAAAGTGCAGAGATTAAGAAATGTGATCATTTTTCAATTACAGAATGGTAAAGAATCTATGTAGATAATCTTCATATTCCCTTTATCTACCAAACATGATATCCTCAAGCCATTAACTAATTTAAGTGGAAAAGAAGAATTAATAGGACCACTGTTAATAAATTCCAATAGCTTCATCACAACGGATGGAGTCTGAAAGCTTAGTTAACCAGGGATGAATAAATGTGTCTTTGGGTTCACTGTTAAAACAAGCAAAATTATTGGCCATTGGTTGTAACTTCATTGACTTCCTTGGCACTATTTTGAGATAAACGCAGCAATCAACTGTAAAAAGCTTAACGGTATTTCTTCCATCAACCTTTCTCAAGTAATGGATGACCATTTGGAATTTTCTAATTCACAGTCAAACTTCAAAATCTAGAAAGCTTTGAAAAATTATAACTATTATTTCTATAATGACCTCATTTAATATTCAGTATAGAAACCATAAAGCCATATAGGTTTTTATTAAACCCCATCATTTTTTTCCATTGCCATTTTTCAAGTTCAGGTTTATTATCATCTGTCTGTACATATACAACCAGATGAAACAGTATTCATTTTCACTTACCGACTATTCAGAGTTGACTTATATCGAGGTTTCTTTGCGACCACTAAAGCTTTGTTCTCTTTCTCCTCTGTAAAAATGGATATGAATTATTTGTTCTGTAAATGTCATTTTATTATTGTCCATTATAGAATTATATGGATTAACTTCAAAGGGCCTACATTTCATTTATTACTCTTTCTCCTTATGTCTTTACTGCAACATTATATTTTCTTCTTGTGCATTTTATTACTTTTTTTAATACTTTTAACTCACTGCAGGTCACCAGGTCTGTTTGGTTTACATATTTTCTTGTAAAAATTTGGGTTGCTATGAATTCTGAATCTGCAAGCTGAAATGTAATTTGCTGCTTCCATTTTACCTTCTCCTTGTTTTCATTTTTTGATTGAAATACTCCCTTTGTTTTATGACCACTTTTGCTGCTTATGCAGTGGAATAGAGACTTGATTTGAGGTAACTTGATTGGTATTTGTCCAAAAAAAAATTCCTTTGCTTAATGCAATTCTATTAAATTCATAAAATATTCAAAATTTTCCAGTCAATTGTTCACTTGGCCAGATCATAAACTTATTTGTTTAGAAAATTGGGAATCAATGGGCAGGTTAAAAAGAAGGATTGACTATGACCAGGTTTTTCTGGAGGGTCCGGAAAGTATTACTGACAATAAAATGTAGAATTATTGGGATCCTTTATTGGCAAGTTTTGAATTAGTGGATTTGTTTCCTCTAGGTTTAACATGCAGTTGTTAGAGGCACATGTAATATACTGTCTCCAATATGGTTTTAGAAAAAAAAAATCACTGAAGCCATGAAGCCATATTGTAGTACATAATTCATCTCCAGAAAACATTGTCACAACTTGTGTTGCTTGTATTTCACTCTAATGCTATTTAACTCAAATTGTTCCACCTAAACACAGGCTAGGTTATCTGTATTCCAGTTGTATTGCTAAGGTTCTTCTACATTCATAGAATTTGAAAATGTTTGGTGCCTGCCATAACATTTATATGAATGTTACAGAAGTCATGATAACTATCTTTTATTTATGTGTCCACTGTCTCTATATTTTATTTTTTGATTGAAGTAAAGCATTCTGAAGTTCAAATAGGATGACACAGTGGGTTTGACAAATTATTGCTTTATTCCATTAGGTAATTCAATTTATAATCTCCAGCTATATCAAGAAAAAAAGTAAGCTTTCATGTTTGCAAGGTTATTGTATGATAGTGAAGTAGAGTTTATTTTTTTTTTCTTTTAATAAAGATGAGTTAAAATGTTTGGTTACCCTTTTGTTATTAGTGATTAAATATCAATATCTTGCAAGGAGAATTCTTGTTTAAGACTGTATGAGTATTTCCATCTTCAAAAAGATAATCGTTTTTAAATTCCAAAAGTATTTATGATTCAAATATATATACGCAGCAAAACCTTTGGAATCCGGCACCTATGGGGATTACTAGATGCAGGATAAGTGAATTTTCTGATTGTTTGAGATTGTGTGTTGTATGGATTGGTGAACTTATGGTGAGGTGTGCCAATTTTAAATACCCATACTTATTACGTTTTTATTTTCTGCAATTCGTTTTGCTTGTTGTTTAAGGCTGCTGATGGCTTGCATTCCAATTAATAGGGGTTTTACTGTATTTATGAGAGAAATAATTAATAATAGAAGTATTTTCTATGATCAATTTGTTTCACACAGAAATTCCCTCAATTTAAATTAATAGTACATTAATAGGTCAATGTGTCATCAAAATTGCTCTGAGACATTTTCTAGCATCTGCTGATATTTTGAAAGCTCAGTTGAGTTTGAACAATCAGCCTTTCGCTGTTATTAGGGAGAGGTTTTCAGCTGCAGTAGAAATCAATTGGATAGTGGAAGGGATATTCCTGCATTGGCATTAGTAGACAACACAAAATGTTTAAAGGAGTAAAGGTAATCCTTGAAAATTATGAGGTATTGGAAAGTCTGACAGTGGATTTAGGACATAAGAGTGTGAAAGTAGTGCCATTATTCCTTTTGAAACTTGGCACTGCTTAGATCCACTGTTTAGGTCATTCTACATTGTGTACTAGTTACGAGAACAAGCTTTGACTGTACTTCACAAAATTAACACCTAAAAAATAGCAACTTTAATTTAATCCTGATGTACATATACCAATTGGGTCTTTATCAATTTTTTTTTCCCACTCCTTCTCCTCATTCCTTTGGCAAGTTTCAAACTCTGTTGTCATTTACCTTATCATTTTGAAGGCCCAGAGGAATGGGCACCAATGCACTATTCAGGCAGCAAAATGGGTAAAGAGATCATTAATGTAGGATTTAATTGAATTTTCAGCCACACACAGCATTTCCAAGGAGTGAAGAAAACGTGTAAATAATGAACACCACGCACATAAGCAACCGGCACTCCTTCCCTATCGCTCTCAATAAAAAAAAAGGAAGCATTGAATCCTTTAACATAATTGGTAAATTCATCAAGTGCAGGAGAAGACACAAAGCTTCACTCCCAGATTAACTTAATGCCTTCTATGCCTGATTTGAACACCAGAACAAGGAAGAACCACTGTGCACCCCCATGTCCCTTGATGATCCTCTACTGTCAATATCTGAGGATGACATGCAGACAGCCTTCAGGAGAGTGAATCCAAGGAAAGCGTCCAGTCTGGATGGAGTACTTGGCTGAGGACTGAAAACAGTGCTGACCATCAAGCCAATGATTTCATGGATAGCTTCAACATCTCACTCCAACAGGGTGTTGCAAACAGGCCTCAATCGTTTCTGTGCCCAAGAAGAGTGTGGTAACCTGTCTAAAGGACTACTGACCAGCGGCACTCAGATCCACTGGGATTAAGTGTTCTGAGAGGCTACTGTTGAAGCATATCAGCTCCTGTCTGAACGGCAACATAGATCCATTCCAATCCACCTATTGCAGCAACAGAACTACAATGGACGCCATCTCACTGGCTCTGCAAAGAGCCCTGGAGCACCTGGACAGCAAATACACGTACAACAGGATGCTCTTTATCCATCACATTTCAGCATTTAACACCATCATCCCCTCAAAATTGATCAGCAAACTCCAAGACCTGGGCCTCCCTCAATGCCCAAATGGATCACAGTCTGGTATGGGGGTACCAATACATCTAACCAGAAAGCACAGCAAAAGTAGAGGACATAGTCCAATACACCACAGCTAAAACTCTCCCCACCACCGAGAAAATCTACATGGAACAATGGCATCAGAGAGCAGCAGCAATCATCAAAAGTCCACACCACTCTGTTCTTCACTTCTACCATCAGGAAAGAGGTATAGATGACACAAGGCTCATAACATCAGGTTCAAGAACAATTGCTCCCCCTCCACCATTAGACTCCTGAACAACAAACTCAGAGACTCATTGAAGGTCTCTTACTTTGCACATTATTTATTATTGATTATTTATTTTCTGTATTGCACAATCATCTTGTTTGCACTTCCTTCTTGTTTACATTTCTCTCTTTTGTGTACCTATCTTCTCTTGAGTACAGTTTTTTTTGCACTACTGTTAAGTACAAATTCTACCTCTCCAAGAAAAAGAATCTCAGGATTATATGTGATGTCATATAAATATGTACTCTGGCAATAAATCGGAACTGAATTTTGAACTTTAATTGAGTTCTTCATACCTTTAATTTCGAATGTACACTTAAGATCATAAGACAAAGGAGCAGAAATAGGTTATTCAGCCCATTTAATCTGCCCTGCCAATCAATCCATGAGCTGATTCATTTTCCCACTCATCCCCAACGCTTGGCCTTCTCCCAAAATCCTTGATGCACTGGTTAATCAATAACCTATAAATCTCTCCCTCAAATATACCCAACAATTTAGCCTCCTCATCTGCCTGAGGCAACAAATTCTGCAGATTCACTCCTCCTCTGCATCTCACTTCTAACTGGACGCCCTTCGATCTTGAAATTGCACCCTCGTGTCCTAGATTGCCCCACATAGGAAACAACCTTTCTACAGCTACTCTGTCCATGTGATATTAACTGGATCACTGTGGCCAAATTTGGCAGCCTTGGCTTCAAATCAAAGTTGCACATGTATTAATGTATTCAGGTTGGGGCAGTGGTTCTCAACCTTTTTTCCTCACTCACGTAGCACCTTAAGTAATCCCTTACTAACCACAGAGCACCTACAGCATCCTAACCATTGGGTTAAAGTCATGATCTGCCTCTCATACTAATTTGCAGCATGGCTGACACCCTAACCAGTTTCCTCTGTGGGGCAACTTACACTAAAATGCTATTAGCAATTCATGCAGGAAATTAGAACTAAATCAGCACTTATAATGCCAAAAGGCTGTAATGGGAATGTGTTACATTAACCACAGTTACATAATTATATATTGAAACATGTAAAATATAAATAAAGTTGCAAAAGTAAGTCAAGGAATCAAAACATTTGCATAAACATAATAATAACTATTTTGTAACATTTTAAATTTATAATTTGGTACATTACTGAATGTTTTAATAAAAAAAGAATATTGTTTCCATGATCAACTGAATTCTGAAAAGAAAGGGAATATAATAATTTGTTCGATTTAAAATATTCATAAAAAGTACCTTTTTTTTGTATTTCCATAGATTAATTTATATGGTAGTGCAGGTTGAATGAAGAAAATGTAGTTGGAGGTACCTTAACAATAACAGTTAGCATGATATATTGAATATCATTGATATCAGACCCATTTTATTAATGTCCCAAAGCACTTTACAGTCAATAGATTACTTCTAAAGTGCAATTGCCACTTATTATGAGAGCAAATGCAACAGCTAATTTGCACAGAGAAAGGTCTAAAATGCAATAATTCACAAATGATTAGATAAATCTATTTTTGGTGCCGTTGTTTGAGGGAGCTTTATTGCTCCAGGTTCTTGGAGAACTTCCTTGACTTTCAAATATTTTTTACTGCACAGGCAGATGAGTCTTCTCCAATATCTTGTCAAAGCATGGCATATCTGACAATGCCTGCTCATCCAGGTTATGTTCTCCAATCTGGTAGAGTTTGAATAAAATTGTGTTTTTCTTTTATTTTAATGCTATGAAATTAATTGTTTCCTGCAACAACAAAAAAAAATACAGATAGCTAACATATAAATGTTTTTGACTTGAATAGAACTTGATCTTATTTCTATCCAGCAAATCATTCTTCTGCATGTCTGTGGATAAGTCAGTGGTGAATGTTGGTGGACAATTAAACTCTTGTGGCAAAATGTGCCACTCCATTATCAAACCGGCATCCGTAGTTGTGGGCCCCTGCAGGATCAAGAATTCCCAGTGGCTGGGGGGCACAAAAAACTCTGGGAGGTGCATGACTTCAGAGGTCAGGTGATTGTGGTAGTGCCCCCACTGTAATTATTTAAACTCCTGCAAAGTTTCCATAAAACAGTTCAGCTCACAGATATCTTCTATTGTGCTTTATTCACTGCACCAGTCGCTACACAATGAAGGGAGAGCACATCCTCAAGCACAACAGGATGGGGGGGGGGGGGGTGGGGGGGTGGCTTGGGAGGAGGGAGGGGGGGGAGAAAAAGTCACTGTATATGTGTGAAAAAGAAAAAGTGTGTATCATGGCTAATGTGATTTATGGTGTGAAAAATAAAAAAAATTTAAAAAAAACAAAAAAAAACCATCATTTGAGTGCTAAGGTCAAGGATGGAGCATTTGCAACCAGGTTCAGGTAGAAATACCAGACGATCCATCTTATAGAAGAAATATTCAGCAAGTTCAATTCATAGTTATAGGTCTAAATCCTGGAGCTCCCGACCAAATAATGCAGTGGGAGTACCTTTGCCAGAAGGTCTGCAGTAGTTCAGCAAAGCAGCTCCGTGCCATCTTCACAAGGGCTTTAAGGGATGGGTAATAAATTTTGGATTTGCCAAAGGTGCTCATGCCCCAATAAGAAAATCAATAAAACAAAAAGTCAGCCTTGAATAATGCTTCGAAGAGAATTACTGTTTTCAAACTATTTGACTTTTTTTTGTCACAGTGGAGAACATAACCTATAATATGTTATGTGGTTTGAAATTACACTTTATCCAGCAGCTGTTCAAATTAAGTTTATCCATTAAACATTTCTAAGCGTTTAAAGGTAAGTATAAGAAGATGATGGTGTGATTGCACTTTCTGCTTGTCTTTGATATTTGATATTGCTGCAGTAAAGGCAGCGCTATAGAACAATGAACTACTCATTGCTATTTAGATATATAATGGAATTACCAGAGTTTGCTGCAGATCTTTCTATCATTGATGTTATTATTTTGGCCAAGGAGGAAGGAAGGCAATGGTTGAAAGAAAAGTGAACATTCTATCACAAATCTAGTGTCAAGGCAGCTAGATGGCCTGCTAATTGACCTCCTGCAACTGTTACTGTGGGTTAGTTTTGTCATTTGAAACCATTAGGCTGCAATTGAACATATCAAGACAGCAGGGGCAAAAAGAGTCTTTTTTTCCACACTGAGCTCAATTATGTTGTAATTGATGAACATCAAATTATATTTTCATTTTCATAAAATGTTGCAGCTAGAATATGTTAGTATCATTACATAGGAAGTTGTTTTCATGTTATTCATCCTTTCACTTTACTATATTCCACAGCAAGCAGCTTACTTAATCAGTTTGACATAACCAGGTTAGTACCTATCATTTTGCATGTTACATGAAGCAGCCTGTTCTCTATCATTATGTGTATTTCACATAATCCTAAAGGAATTTATTGTGCCTTTGAGAAGGGATTTTACATTGGTAATTGGATAAGAACCCTTTCTGATTACAGCTAGGATGGATTGCCTCTAAATGTATATTGAGCATTTTTCTCAGTATTCTAAAACTTTATAACCGATGTTATTTTCTCATGAGTTGGCTCGGGTGCAGGTTTTACAGGAACTGCTCAGAGTATCTCCTTTAAAGCACTTTCAGACCAATTACTCCATGATCATATTTGGGGTATTTCTGTTACAAAATAGGACTATATTTCTAATGTCTCCACACCAATTAAGTGAGTAATAGGGGCACATTTCTTTTTCCAAAAAAAATTCAAAATCTCACGTGCCTTATAAATGTTTTGATTAAAGTAATATGTAAAGCAAAGAAGCAAATGCAGTTTGGTTTTCTTTCAGGAGGCGTCTTCTAATCTGGAGGGGCAGCAAAAACATCTGCAGATTAAAAAGAAAGAAAACGAAGGAACCCCCACATGGAAGACCCACAGGACTTAAATGAACAATCGGTGAGTGAATTACGATGTAAATCAATATTTGTAAGATAACTTCACGTTGAGAAAAAAAATTGAATCTTTGATGAGATATTAGTTGCAAACACATTGATGATTTTTGTTGTTTTTTTTTCCTAAAATGGATGGGATGATAGAATTGTTTGTAATAATGATTTTATACTTCAAGAAGAGAAATGCACCTTATGTCTGAATAAATTATTATTGAGTGTATATTTCTGCATGTAATACATTTTTGAAAATGTCATAAATAATGATGCTTGGAATTTTATAAAACATTTAGTTTTGTTGTTGGTTCCTTTTAACTTTTAATTAAATGGACTCTAGTTTGTCAAGATAATGACTATATTTTCATGTACATCAACCTGTTGCCCTTTCCTCATGAAAATAAATACATTTCTAATTATACATACATTTCCATGACTATATCTTACTATTTTTAGTTAACAATTTGTTTTCTAAAGTGTGATGCCTTTTGAGTTGTGATCATAAAATAATAGTAGAGGCTTAGAAGCATTTATTAATTCTGTTTTACAGAAATGTTAAATCTGGAGGAGAAATCCAAAATAGGAATAATCTTTCAGCTAAATGTTTGATTTTTTTTTTGTTTTCCTTTGGTTTCTTTGCTAACACATTCTTACAAGACTTGTAAATTCCAAAATGAAGGATTTATTCCTCTCTGAGTAAATAAGATTGACAACATTCCTAATGAGTAACTTTTCAGTCACAAAAGTATCACAGTCCTTTCCAGATGTTTGAGACCTCTATTGCACATTAATAGATGCATTTCATAAATTTTAAAAAAGCTTAATGTTTCATTTATTCTTTCATGGAAAATGACATTTTTAAAAAACTGTTTCGGTTTATGGTACATCAGCTGGAGCTTGACAACTTGCTTCTGTGTGTAAACTGGCCTGTCACTTAAACTATTGGATTAAACAGATGCGATCATATAATTTTGAAATATTTTCTGGATTAGTTAACCATTTGTAGCGATATTTCACTAAGCGTTGACACTAGAAACCACAGTCCATTGTTTGTTCAGAACCAATAATACTGAGAGCTTTCCATGATACAGCTTGCAACCATTCAGCAATTTGCTAAGGAAGGATTTGTGTTGTCAAATGAGTGTTAATGTCTTGTAACCAGCTGCTTATATGACAGTTGATCTACTGTATGTTTCAATTCTATAGTTACCACAAGAGCCAATAGAAGCACTTGTTGGCTTCACTATCTAATACCAGACATATATAGTGTCCACAGGGTCTTAACAATAAAGCCACTATCTTCTATTCTTAAGCAAGACGAAAAATATATACTTTTATTTCACATTGTACCAACTCCCCTTGCGCTGATCTTCTATCTTCCCCTCTTTCTTATAATTCCACAAATGTTTTATTTTGATGTACACAATGAAGTAGTTGACACAGTTTTTTTCAGATTTCTCTTAAAAATTATTCATTTAAATTTTGATACACTATTGATCACATTTTCTTCTTGATAGTGTCAAATTACCTTATTAATAGAAGTTGTTGAGATGAATTATAAAGCAACAGCCAACTTGTGTCGCACTTTGTTTGCCAATTTCTTAGTCAGGTTATTGGAGGACTGCTAATGTTATACCATGACTGAAAAAAAAGGAAAGAATAAAGCAAATCGTTACAGGCCAGTTAGTTTAACTTCAATTTTAGGGAAATAATTGGATTCAATTCGGAGTATAGTATAAACCTTCATTTAGAAAGGTAGATTAATCAGGGTCAACCACTGTGGACTTCCTAAGGGGTAGTCATGTCTGATCACCTTAATTGTTTTTTTTTTGAACAGAAGATTCAATCTGGAACAATGCACTTAATATAGTCCACATAATTTTTGGAAAGGATTTTTGTAAGATTCCACATGCCGCCATACTAAAAGTCTATAGAATGAAAGGCAAAGTGGCAAATTTGATGTAAAGTTACCACAGGGGCAGGAAACAAAGGGTCAATGTTTTTGTGACTGAAAGACCATTACCAGTGAGGTTCCAAAAATGCACACTGTTCAATCCAATGCTGTTTTCCACATATAATGGTTTACTCATTTGGTCTAATGTAGAGTAAATTAAAAATTTGATGTAAAAATTGACCATGTGATTGACACTGAGAAGAAAACCTTTAAATGAGAGGAAGATGTAAATTCATAGTTACACAAATTAGGAAACAGGCCCTATGCTTGACTCATCCATGCCAGCCAAGATACCAAGTTAAGCAAAATCCCAGTTGCCAGTCCAAATGTTTTATAAATGTTGCAACTGTATCTGCCTCTACTACCTCCTCTGGCAGTTCATTCCATATGCTCTTTGCTCTGTGTAAAAAGTTTAGCCATCAAATTCCCTTTAAATCTTTCCCCTCTCACCTTAAATCCATCCCATACTCTGGGGAGAAAAGACAGTGACTACCCTATCTATAATAGCATCATTTTACACTTATCTCAGTTAAATTTCACCAGCCATTCATTTGCTCACTTTGCCAGTTGATCGATTTCCTGTTGTAATATAATACAACCTTTCCCTCTGTCCACTATACCTCCAGTTTTAGTATTCTCTGCATATAGATGGTCAGGACATTTAGGCAGAACTGTGATATACAATAAGTGGAAGGATCATGAGTGGTGTGGAAGAAAAATATACAGCCACAGATCCTTAGAAATAACAGCATGGGCAAACAAGGTGAACCGGAAGGCTTAAGGAATGCTTTTTGTTATCAATGGGGACGTTGAATATAGGAGCAGGAAGATTATGCCTGAGGATACATGAGAGTCTGCAAGTACTGGAATCTGGAGCAAGACCCAATCTGCCTGAGGAACTCAGCAGATTGAACAACTTTAGACAAGTCATGAAGCTTCAGCCTGAAACATTGGCAAGATTATATCAGAGTGAAATGCGAAAGTCTGCAGATGCTGCGATGTACCAGAACTATGATTGACTCCAGTTAGTGCTTTATCCTGTTTGTTTCCAGTTCGAATGATCATATTGCAGGGTCATATTCTACATGGAAGAGGCCCTTCAGCCTAACTCATTCATGCTGACCAAGTTGGCAATCTGGGCTAAACCCATTTTCCTGCTTTTGTTCCATATCTTTCTTAGCCCTTCCTTTTCATATATCTGTCCAAATCAACATTGTAATTGTATACACCTCCATGTATTCTGGCAGTTCATTTTAGATATGTACTACGCTCTGAGTGAAAATGTTGCCTCTCTTTCCTCTTACTTTCAACCTTTATCCTCTAGTTCTAGAATCATCTACCCTGAAAAAAAAGTGAGCATTAATTTTATCCAAACATCTCATGATTTTATGTACCTTGATTAGATCACCTCTCATCCTCCTATGCTCAAAACAATGAAGACCCAGCCTTCCTAAGCTCTCCCTGTAACTTAAGCCCTCCAGTCCCTGCAACATCCTGGTGAATCTCCTCCACACCACTTCCATCTTTATAATATATTTCCTATAGCTGGAGACTAGAGCTGCACACAGGATTCCAATTACAACCTCAGTAATGTCTTATACAGCTGAATCATTAGGTCCTAACTAAATAACCAATGAAAGTAAGTGTGCCAAACACTTTCTTCATTAGCCTGTCCACATGAAGTACCACTTTCATGGAACCATGCACCCTCTGATCTCCGTCTTCTGCAACACTCTCCAAGACCCTCACAGTGCAAGTCCTGCAATGGTTTGACTTACTGAAGTGCAACACCTCACACTTTGTCAGAGTTAAATTCTGTTTGCCTTCTCATCCAATCTAGATCCCATTCAGAAGTCCTTCCTGAAGATGTGATAGCACTGGAAAATGTGCAGATGGGATTTATGTAGATGTCAGGACAGAGAAGAGAAAAAATTATTTAAGAGGAAATATTAGTTATCCTTCGATTGTTCTCTTTTTGGCACAGAGGAAGCTGAAGTGAGACTTAATTAAGGTATAAAATAGGATGAATAGGAAGGACTTATTTCCTTTATCTTTAGGGTTCAATGTGATTGATAAAATCATTCAAAGGGAGATCATGAAACAATATTGACTCAAAATGTAATTAATGTTCAGTTCTTACACACAGACTGAAAAAATGAAGGTGAGGTCAGAAACATTGGTCACGCACATTTTTGGATGTAAGAATAACAAATAGTGACTCACAGAGCAATAAGACCTCATTCAGAAAGGTGGGATTATGTTAGGTGGCTCTTTACTGACAAATATGAAGACTACAGGATGAATGATCTCTTTCTTTGTCAATCAATAGGAGGGGTGAATAGGGCAATTTTCTTCGTTAATTACCTGCTTTCCCATTCCAAAAAAAATCCCACAATTGAGGTCAGCAGATTACATGGATGAGTAAGCCATTTGTTATGAAAAACTAGAAGGGTATCATATCCCAGGCATAAAGGTATAATAGCTGCATTACATTGGTGGTTCAACAAGGCAATGACATTCAAATTCATGTGTAGAACTTCAAATCCATGTGAAAACTCTGCATAGACATAAGAAAAAATATGCCCACATGGAATATATTTTGTGAAAAATAATCCCTGTATTGTGCCTTTAATTTCAATAACAAGATTGGCAATATTTTCAGGTGATTTTGAATCTTTTAAAACTGCTATAGTATGGGTTTGTTTTTACATTCAGAATTTGCCTTTATATATTGCGACTGTGCTTTAATTTCTGAATGTTGTAAGCAAATTAGTTTTATGAAGTTACACACGTAATTTAGTTTATCCTTTAGTTACGTCAATCCAACTAACAGAATTGAAGGTTTCTCCATGAGTTCCCCAATGTGGCAACTGAGTAAGAATGAAGTATTTCTTTGTTCGATGACTTCTATCACTTTTAATCACATGATTTTGCAGAAATAATAGTGAAAAATAAATGAAGTACACTGCTCTCTTACTAATAGAACCTTGATGTAATAAGGACTCGTGTTCACTCCAAATAGAAATATATCAAATGAAGGAAAATCCCTCCACATTATGTAGTGATCCAAAGTACAAATTTGCTTGCTGCATAAGAAGTCAGATGTGATTAATTATTTATTTGTTGTCCAGTTAAGATGATTGTAGCCTGTATTCAGGTAGCATTTTTTCATGGTCATTGTTTTTAAGAAATGTTAAGATCTAAAGTTACATTTTGGGATTTTAATAGGAACAGAGAAATACATGATAAGATTTTCAGATTGAATTAAGTCTTAAATAATTATTTTATCAGGTGATAGTCTTTTCGTTTGGAAGGGTCAGACCAAACACAAGTAGATGATTTTTATTTATCAATAATCTATGTTTATATAAAAGTCTTCATTGTTGAAAAAAAATGCTTTTAGCACAATGGTGTCGATTCCCAAACAGAGATTCATTAAGGAAGAATGTAATTTCATCCTTTTGACTTGTCCTATATAACTTCTCGAAATATTTAGGTCACAGAGACATTGAAACAATCAATGGTTTAGATAAATAGGACAGTATCTGTATTCCTGTTTGGTTCGTCATGGGAAATCACATATAGCTTTCTTAAAATACTATTTTGTTTGGCAAAAGTTGTCAGTTTTGTGAAGTTATGACCTGTTTACAAATTTATTAATATTTTGCTGCTTGTAGTTTCTGAACATGTATTGAGCAGCATGAAGGACCATTGTTCACCTGCACATTTGATGGAATTAACTTGTATGTAATTCTGCTGGTTCATTCTTCTGGCTGTGGAACATTTGTACGCGCTGTTGGTAGTTTTATGACTGATTTCAAGTTTGAAAAGACAACTCTCAGTAGACTGATAGGTTTTATTTTTTACATTTTTGTTGATTTCAAGGCGTCTGCACCAGAAGGTTGTTCTAAATCAGTGGTTTTCAAACTGCCCCATTAACCTCACATTCCACCTTAAGCAATCCCTATGCCATAGGTGCTCTGTGATTATTGAGGGAAGAAAAAGGTTTGAAAACCACTGTTTTAATCATTTCTAATTGACTCATTATGTTCACAATTTCATAACTTCAAAAGAAATGGGCCAATGACAATTTTTCTCAAGCAAAATATTTCAGTAGCAATTGGGTTGAAAGCAGTCATTCTCGACCTTCCCTTCCCACTCACCTACCACCTTAAGCAATCCTTTTCCAATCACAGAGCACTTATGGCGTAGGCATTGCTTAAGGTGGAAGGTGAGTTTAGGGGGGCAGTTTGAAAACCGCTGCTCTAAATCATGGTTGCATTATTAATGCTTTGGGTCAAGAATATCCAGAAGTATGAGCTCAAAATGAGTAGGAAAATGGAAGAGAATGAAGAGAGTAACAGGCCTTTAGTAGACAATCATATTTAAATATGATATTCAGCGAACATAAACACTAGCATCACGTAGGAAGTCTTCGCTGAAATCTGCCTTGCGTTGTTCCAACAACTTCAACCTGAGCTGGACAAACCAGGTTCAGACTGTTTTTTTTAAAACTTTATTTAAAATGAAACCACTTAGCAAACATATTACAATATTTCAAACTTGATACAAATACATGTGGTATTTTATAAAAAGGGAAAAATGAGTAAAGAAATACAAAAGAAAAATAAACATCCAATTAATACCACCCACCCCCTTCCCCCAACCCCCTGAAAACTAATAAAAGAAAAAGAGAAGAAAAATGAAAAGAAGAGGGACAAGAAAACCAGAACAGGACTACTTCACATTCTGATACCTTTAAATATATAAATATTTATTGAGACCTATAAGAGAAAGGGAATTTTAATATCAATAATTTGTAAATATGGGCTCCATATTTTCCAAAATGTGGGTTTAATTGTGGAACACTGCCAAGAAAATTTAGATTATTGAGTAGGTTTATATAGATCAGGACAACATCAAGGTTGAAGGGCTTGCATTGTGCTGTAATGTTCTATGTTCTTTGTAACATGGCAATAAACTTCCAGATTAGTGCTTGGGAGAGATATGAGCAAAATTTTCCACAGAGTGCATACCACTGCATTAGAAACATCACCAATGCACATTGTTCTAGAACTGATTTAACTTTAATTCTCTCTTGCCAGAAGCCAGCAGACTAAGATTTGTTAGGATTTGCTAGGATTCTGGGTGCTCTGTGTAGCATGAATAAAAGCTCTTACAACAGGAGGGGGAACAAATGCTTTTATTAGCTTATAACTAGGGGTAGGGTCTCACAGTAGTCTTCAGGAGGGTTCTGAATTTAGGCGGGAAGCCAGCGTGATATGTGAGCAGATGGGGGTGGAGCCATCAGCACAACCCACTATCAATGAATCCAGTTCACTGCACCTTGTCTGTTCCTGTCCCTCCTATGACAGAAGAATGTCATGCGAAGGCTATATGATTTTGTGAAGGAAACTGTAGATGACCTCAGATGATTTTCTCAAGCAAACCTGAACCCAGACCACCCAGCTCTGGACCAAAGCATTTAGCTGCACATGTGTGGTGAAACCACGATTGTACATCTTTATCATATGTAAATAACATGTCCTTTCCTGGTTGACCCTGCTCTCACTGGCTGACTCATGACTCCTCCCCTTTCTTCTCCATAAAGGCTGTCATGCCACAAGCCTGCCCCCAGTTCGAGTCCAATCAGTGTGAGGGATTCTGTCCATCTCTTGCAAATAAAACCCTTCAGATTCAGCAACTTCAGGCTTTGTGTAATTGATCGTGCATTAACATGGAAGTTGTTAGGTTTGGAAAAACAACTGACAATAGGAAGGGCATTGACAAAATGGGAGGGGGAATAGCACAGTGGGAGCACTCAGGAAGCTGTTCAGCAGTTACACGAGAGGGAAAATTGCTGGACCACTGCGAGACCCTTCGAATGCCTATGAACACTGCATATAGTCCAAGCTGGTTTTCCATAACCACACTCTGATCTTACACTGCTGTACTCAGAAAATGGAAGCTGTGGATGCTGCAATGCAATCTGAGAGAACAGCCATTTTGCCTTATAGTTGGAGAAGTTCAGTGTCCTTTATGTAGCAAAGGCAAAGATGCATAAGATACAAAGAAAAGGCAAGCAGGTTTAATGGAAAGAATTAAAGTCAATATTCATGCCATGTGACTGGAGGGTGCCCAGATAGATAATAAGGTGTTGTTCCTCCAATCTGCGAGTGGTCAGGGTGGGATAGTATAATGTAGATAATGGCAAAGCAACACTTCACTTGTACATCCAGAGGACTTATTTACTGTATTCAATGCTCCCTTTGTGGCCTTCTCTGTATCGGAGAGACCGGTCACAGATTGGGAGATCGCTTTGCTCAGCACCTCCGCTCCATTCGTATCAACAGCAACCTCCCAGTGACCAATGATTTTAATTCCGAGTCACACTCCCACACTCACACGTCTGTCCATGGCCTTGTGTACTGTGTCACGGAGTCCAGAGGACCCCAAAAACCAGCAGAAATAGATATGCACCACCACACAGTGTTACTTAAACAAAAGTAGTTTTTAATTATAATTGAACAAGGAAACAGAATTAAACTTAAACTTATTACTTAACCTACCTAACCTACTTAATCCCCCCTCTAATATGAAGCACAAGTGTGTGTAATGTATATTTAAAATTAGAAAAGTTCTTTGGATCACAGTCCAATCTCACGGGTTGCAGGCAATTCTTGTACTGTGCACAGAAGTTAGCATGAACAAAGTTCACCAGGTTTTGGCACTCAGGAGGGTTCTTGCTGGTTTTCAGAGAGAGATTCCTTTTCCAGGACATCGGCAACTGATTCCTTCTCAATCAATCTTGCTGACGAAACTTGCCCCCCTTCAGGGTTCTCCAGATGATCCTCTTTCTTTCAGGTCACCTTTCAGACCACCAGCCTTTGACTAGACAGCCTTCCAAACGTTTGTCAGCTTTGTCCTTTTGGAACTGATTTCTGTGTCTTTCCTCTCTGTTTCACTCCCTCCCTCTTTGAAAGAAAAATTGTTCCATTTCTGCCTGGAAAGATCACATGCTCTCCCAGGCCAGCTGTATTCTGCAACGTGGTTGCTCTTTCTGGAAAAAGCATCCTGCAGAAATCCTGTGTTTTGAAATGTGTGTGTGTGCAAGCCGCTCTAGCAATTCCTCCCAAACCACCTTGAAATACTCTATCACAACTGTCACACCCTGACCATCTGCAGATTGGAGAAACAGCACCTTATTTTCTGTCCAGGCACCCTCCAGCCAAATGGCATTAACTTTACCACTTTCCATTAAACCTCCTTGCCTTATCTTCTTCCACCCCCTTTTTCTGTCTTTTCAGTTCATCTACCCATCTAGCCATCCCACCTCACCCTCATTGCTACTGTCCCCTCCCTCCTTTCTCCACCTATCATCTCTTGTCTTTGCCACCTCCCCCCCTTCCCCTACCCTTTCATTTGGACGCTTGCCAGCATTTTATCATACTTTGATGCAGAGATGAAGCCTGAAACGCTAGTTATGTATCTTTACCTTTGCTACATAAAGGACACTGTTTGACCTGCTGAGCTTCTCCAGCATTTTGTGTTTTTACTTCAACTACAGTGTCTACAAATTTTTGTGATTTACTTGCATTGTAGTTGGGTACACAAGTTGTCAATAGGCCTGTTCACTAGTTCCCTTCTGGTAACAACTGGCTTCTCGCAATGTTCTGCATCTTTCTCGAAAACTGAACTGAGGCTTTTTGGCCTAGGGATGAACCAAACATTTTGGTGTGTCAACCCATCATCTCTTCACTGTAGCACAGCTTATTGGTACCCCAAGAGACTGAAAATTCTGGAATCTGGACCAAAAGAAAAATGTAGGGGTAAGGGAGGGTTAACCAGTCCTCATTCTGGGTCTGATCTGAAAAGTCATCTACCTCTTTGCCTCCAGAGACACTGCCTGACTTGCTGAATTTCACCAGTAATGTGTCTTTTGCCATTGATCCTTCAGTCCTGTGTTCTGTAGTCATTGGTGCCTAGTGTGACTGCAGATGCAGCATCCATCTCTCAGCCCACCTCTAAGTTTGGCATAATGTTAATATCTGAACTGGTCTTTGTGTGTGCCCAATTGAATGACACGTGTCTTCACTATAACTGCCTTCTTGGAATTCTATTATTGTCAGACCAGGAGAAAGGGACAAGGATAAAGGGAAATGGACAAAACTAATCTCCCATCATTGAATTTTGCAACTGTCAGCTCACCATTGCCTTTTTAGTCTGCGTTTGGAGAGCCGGAACACATCTATTATTTTTTTCTCTTAGATGTCATGTTTGAATTGTTGACTGTGCATGCAAGCTTTGAGGTGTGCACATGAGATGAGCAGCAGAGCCTAAAGTGTAAGGGTTAGGTAAAAAATATTAATGCTGGGTATAGTTGTGATTGATAGATTGTGTTGTTTATGTTAGTATCCACTTTATCAGGTACAGCATTTGAAGATAAAGACTTTTGAAGTCATTGAACTTTGGACCTCAACTTGGTCCTCGACTAATTGCTCAGCATTGACCTTTGACCTGTCAGCCCCACATTGCCTTTTTAGTTAATGTCTGGGAAGCCTATAGCCCTACTGTCCCCTCCATTCTGCCTCCACCAAGTTTGCAGTGGAACAATGGAAAATCTTGATGCATTGTTCCTTCCATGTCTAGCATTCACCTCTCATTCCTAGGTCAGATTCAGCTCACAAAGCTCATCACCTTTTACAGATCCACTCCAGGCTAGCTTTATCTGCTGCTTGAGAGCTACAGTTCTGAAGTCCCTGCTGATATGTGAGGCCATTGAATGATCTAGATAATGGTAGTCACATGCTTTGATCTTAATGGTGATCAGAAAGGATGAATTTGAAGTGCTGCTTGTATGGCATTGAATGGCAAATATGTAATATTATCCCTGGGCCTTATTTTAAGGACTAGTCCAGTTTAGCACTAATTATGCTCTTTATCATAACTTTATGGTCTTATTTGATGGACTTGATCCACTACAGTATAACTTTCTAAAGGAATTTGCCTTGATTGAAAATTTGTTATAAAGTATGCAACAACTGATGCAAAGTGGAATTCTGAGTTTTTGATGGCTTTAATTCAAAAGCATTTACAGTGTATTTCACAAATATAAATGGAATGTATTCAATGCAACACAGAAATAGGAGCAAATCACTTAGTTCTTGGAGTTTGTTCCAGCAGTTAGAGTTTTCTTTTGAACATAAGCTTTAATGTGTGATTTGCATGCAAATATGAAGGTTATACGAATTGTATTTTGATCAATTTAAACTGTTCCTAAAGATCATTAAAAAACCTGTTTTTGCAACAGTTGATATAGTTATTTGTTTACCAAGATCTGCAAATTTCCCATTTGTTGTACATTTATAAAATAATTAGAGAATTATGATTTTGTTTTCCAACTACGAGGAATATCACTGTTCTGTGTCATATTGAGATGATTCACTTTCTAATCTGATTTCTAATGCATGTCAGTCCCATTTTTGTAGCAGGAATACAAAGTGCAGCTGTCTCTCTACTCTATATTGTCAGACATCTGAAAGGAGCATGAGCAGAGGAGTGCACTCATTGCTTCTGCTTCATTACTTGGAAAGCTGTCCTTTGTGTCAAAATTTAAATACAGAGTTAACTGTCAAGCAGAAGACCTTGTTTGCTTAAGTACTTGTTTGAATATGAGAACTCTAATTTTCATGATTATATTCCACAACATTGTATTCATGACAAATCCGTGATTATCAGGTTGAAGATCATCTCACGGACCTTGTCAAAATCTTTTTAACTGTAACTTGTTAAGGCATTTAATGAACAAAGGAAAATAGCAGCATGTTAAGTGGTTGAGATTTTAATTATAGCAGGATTCATTTATTCAGTTCATTGCAATTGTAGATTGTATTACCAGTTCTTTTATTCCATACTGTTTATTGAAAAGTAGTAATTGCAATTTTATATAATTAAACAACTAATGAAATTGTGCCACACATATTGACAGCAGTACTTACTTTACCAACAGAGCGAGTGGAATATAATACCCTTTCTAAAATAAGATAACCCCCTCACGGCTAATGCATTCAAGTGCTAATCCATTGTGTTGTGGCAAAAATCCACTGGTAAAGAGGTACATTTGCTGTCATACAGAAAACCGTTACATTTGTAATGCAGCTGACTATCTGTTTCATACTGAACCGATTTCAGAACATGTTTGCAAAGGAAGTCGTTGCCAAGTCCTATTTTATGGAAAAGCTTTCATTTTCTTCTATACCCAATGAATATAGTTCAAGAAATCACAGCTAAGAAAGGAATGAGAAGAAGTTAGGGAGAGTGAAGGAAAGGTAGTAATGCTACCTTTTGATAAATAGGAAATAAACTGATGCACAATAAACATGTCTCCATATTTACTATCCACAATTTTTCAGAAATTCTATAGTCCTTGAACTCTGTAACGTTTGTATGAAAGAGTGAGTAGTTATGTATTAAATTTCTCGATCATTAGAATCAGAGATTTGATAACTAAATCTAAGAATAGTTTATTATTTTAATTTGATCTTTTATAATGCTAACAGAAATTCAATTTTCCATCATTTGGTAAAATTAAATTCATAATATCGACCTGCAGTAAATTTCAGATTCAGATTCAGATTTCAGATTTATCGTCAAAGTACATACATGACATCACATCCAACCCTGAAATTCTTTTTCCTGCGGTGAGACCGAATTACTTCTTATTGGTAATGCAATAAAAACTGTATGCAATGTACACATATAAACAAATAATAAAAGTAAACAGATAACGAATGTAAACAAATTGACAGCAATACAGAGATAATTTTAAAAATCAATAAAGTGCAAAAGTAGAAGTCCTTAAATAAGCCCATGATTGAGTTTGTTGTTGAGGAGTCTGATGGTGAATCTAAGTTAGATTCTCATATAAATAAACTGTGAATACACATTAATTACAACTACCAGAAAAGTAGAATAAATTAGATGTTCATAAAATTTAAACTTTTTCATTATACATTTATAAATTTTAAAAAATGGGTGTGTTTTGTGAAATCAGATAGGTATTCACCAGCTTACTAATGTTATTTTAGTTTTGATTCAAACATACAACATACCTGCTGTCAGTTAAATACTGACAGTTCATCCCAATTTTGAAAAACATAAATTTTCTTAAGGAAAAATGAAAGATGGCAAAAGACAGGAGTCATTTCAAACTTTTAGTGATAACATTGTTTTTAATCAATCCCAGCAAACCTTTGATGTTGTTAGAAAGTTATTTATTTGGATTAGTTTAATTTAATTCAAACAAATGGTAAGAAATGGCTTGAATTTAATTTTTTTGGTAACATCATCAGTAACAAGAAATTGTTCACCCCTGAAACATTTGTTGGCATTCTTATTCCATTGTAGCCGAGGCCCATCATGGAATTCTTTTGGATCTTATTATTTACATATCATATGTAATATATCATCCAAGCTTTGAATAAAAAACTTACGAATCATCTTTATCATTTACAGAAAGCTTTTGAGTCTCTGTTAACAAATTAATCTTTGGGGCCAGTTTGCTGCAAATAATTTCAGATCAGGTGACTAGAGAGTTACTATAGTTACCTCAGTGCCACAGTTTCGAAGAAAAATCACATAGGATTCTCATTCCATATTTTGCTGCTGTCAAGTTTTTGTGTTTTACTGGATGCCAGTGGAATCTGGCTTCCCTTGATGTCTTCTCTGAGGAGCCAATGCAAATAGAGTGCAAGTAGAATGTGTAGAATAGGTGAGTTGCTGGAGGACACTCAAAAGCTTACAAAAGTGCAGGAAAAATACATCAGGAAAATTTGAGGGAACATACTGCCTAATATACAACAGGGAGAGCTGCTGCCTCAGAGCTCAAGCATCCCTAGTTTGATCCTGACTTCCAGAGTTGTCTGTGTGGAGCATACATATTCTCATGACACCCCACCCCACTCTCTTCTTCCCACATCCTAAAGTTGTTTAATTGATTAATTGGAAATTATTACAGTGAAACAAATGGGGGAAATGCTCTGGACTGCTACCCTAGACTTAATGGGCTGAATGGTCTTCTTTTACATTGTAAGGAAATATGGAAATATTAAATTAACTGATTCTTGGATTTAGTTATGTCATCAACTATAAAATAATCTAAAGCCCAAGTACAGAATGTTAATTTACACACATTTTATGTGCAGTTTATTTCTACACATTCATTGTAAATCCTTTTTTTTTGTAATAATATCATTCATTTATCATTTACATCTAAATCTAGAATGAGATCAGAAATACACTTTTATAAAGGAATAATAAATCAAATATTTGAATTGTCCAAACTGTATTAAAATCAAATGTAAGTTAGTGCTTCCTTCATGCTTCTTTCATCAATTAAAAGAGGTGGTTTGCATTGTGACTCAAAGCATGAAAGAACCACACCATACTCAAAACTACACAGACCAGGCTGTAATCTGCATTTATGAAACCAGTATTAAGCAAACATTTATTTCAGATATTATTGCAATTTGTCCTAATAAATTTAATTTTAAAAAGTAGTTTTGTACTATAATTTAATCACATGCATGGGGTTATGTACCACGTAGACAAATGTGTGTGTTCACCTTCGAATACTTATCCATATGTACAGATATTAATTACACCTCGTCCTCTACTTATAAGATGTTATAAATGATCACCAATATATTTATTTGTCTGCTGAGAAAAAAATATAATCTCCTTTTAATTCATCATAATACGTGATCCATAGACAGGATGTATGAATTGTCATGTAGTTCCCTACTCCTGCTCATTAGCTACCAGTATACTATTCAAAGCAAAATATTGATTCCTGAAAGATGTCTGTGCTCTGCATGTGTAGTTTGAACTTAAAGATGATGTTTATTTAGCAATAGATGACTGCTGCAAGATCCAGCAATTGCCCCCCTCACTAGTACCACCTGGCCCCTTCACCATTACCAAGCCCCCCTTTCCACAAAAGTTCTTATGTAAATTTTGAACATGTGAAATCAACTATTTGCAAGTTATTTTCCTTCAATTGTGTGACAATGGTGAGCTTTGAGAGTTAGTAAGTTGTCCAAGTTACTCATTAGAACAAAGTGAACCTACTTCCATGAAATGCAAGGACAGGATGACCAAGTGAAAGCTGTACACTTCTCCAAAAGAGGTCTGGAAAGCTTCGGAATATTGGCTGGAGATATTTATCTTACGCAAGTGCTGTAATAATAAGTTCTCATCCAAGAGTGAGAGATACCATAATTGCTGTTTAACTATGACTGAAGAATTTTTTTCTGAACAGCAGAGCCTATGATTTGCAGTCCTGTTTTAATCTAATAAACTAACAGGGCAAAACTGATGGAATAAATCTGTCATTTAGTTGTTAATGGCATATACTGTAATGAATAAGTCATTGAAATAAATAAAACGTTATTGTGGCTAAATCAGAGGATTTTGATAACATTTTCTTTCCTTGATCAATCAGTTCCAAGCCAGAAAAAAAATGGATATTTAATAGAAATAGCCAAGTTTTACAAATCCAGTTATATTTGCATTTGATAATTTAGTTTTGAACTAAGTGTAAGAGATATTGAACATACTACTGCACCCAAAATATTTCAAATCATTTTATTCATGCCAACTGATAATGATTATAACATTGTTGTTATTCATTTAGAATGATGTTGCAGTGTGGAAATCTATGAAATAGATATGACTTCATAAACAACAGACTAATAACCATATAACTACCATATAACTGTTTACGGCGTGGAAACAGGCCATGCCGGCCCTTCAAGTCCACGCCGGTTCATTTGAACAACTCCACTAGCTTCCCCCTCCTGCTCTCTGCCCATAACCCTCCAACCCCTCACATCCATGTACACAACCAACCTTCTCTTAAACAGTTCAAAGTTGAGCCTTCATCCCAGTACTTCATCTTCAAATATCCTGCTTCTGATGCACAATATTTATTAGCCCGTTTTTGAAGTAAAGATAAAAAGGCTTTAAGAATTCTATTTCTTCAACAGTTGGTGTCAGTGTACCAGTACTATCCAGCCATCTTCTGTGTGACTACATCAGCCATCCTCAACCTTTTTTCTGCTAAGACACACCCCAGCTCCCCCCACCCCCTACCCAGAATTGGTCAAGTCTTGGTTTCTTCTGTACATCCCTCCTACCGACTGCATTAAAAAATGAACATTTTTTTATGTTGCATAAGGTGAAAAGAAATCAAGCCTTTTATTTAAATGGGCCTCTGTTGTGAATGGTTGAGTTCGATGTTACTTTCTCCCTTAATTCTTTTTATGAACAGCCTGAATTGTGGGGTTTTTTTTTGTGCTAGGAACTGTCTATCACTCTGTGTGTTATTGCAGTAGAAGTCCCAAAATCCAGACCATCTGAGAGTCCGGACTTGTCAAAAACTTTGAAACGTTTTAAATTTAGTGGGCTTTTATGTGCGTGCTTAAGCACTACAGATGCACAACAGCAATGAGTGACCATGCTTGTTGACTTTATTTTTTTAAAAACTACTAATTTTGATGAATAAACTATCAAAATTTAACTATTCATCTCTTTATTCCTCCTTAAATCTGAATTTTAAAAGAATCTAGAAAATCTAAATATCTGGACCAACCCAATCCCCAACAGTTCACATTTTTGGACTTCTACTGTAAAACCTTTTGTATCTTTGGCAAGTAACAATCAAGTTGTTCCTTCACCTTCTCTGCTCTTTCAAATCCTTTTACTTTTGTCCCGCTCAAGATTGACCTGACCTAAATTTAATCATGTTCTAAGATTTTTATGAAATAGCATTTGAACAGGGGTTTAACTTCATGTGCAATATGGTAACAGAAAGTATGCTAATTGGTATCTAATTGTTCAATTTGAGCACCAGGTTTCTTCAGTTCTCTGTGACAATCTTCAATCTTCAGTAATGTACATAATATATTTTCCATGACGACTGATTAAAGGCCCAAATCGGAAGCAATTTGTATTCTTGGCACCAACAAAGTTTCACCTCTAGAAACCACTTATATAAACTGCGCTTTTTGCTGCTCACTGAATGAGTATTTTCGTCTTTTTCATCACTGATGCAAAAAGAATAATGTTGCAAAATCTTTTGAAAATCTAACATCACACGATGCATCAGGATGGCCCAATTTATACAATTCTTACAGATTTCCTCATCTTCACCAATGCTTCAGTTTTTTCTCCTCCTTTTTTGATTGGTTGCAATTCATTCATATCTGTCTTTAACTAAAAACAAACTATTTCTTTCTATACAACTGCAAGTTTGCATTTTTGACTTGTGGTCCCCTGAGCACTTGTTCTAAAATACAAACATTTTTTATCGATGTATGTTACTATTTTACATCATCGGGATAGCAAAGCCAATAATCCAAACTATGTAATATCTTGTCTATAATAGATTGAAAGATCTTCAATAAAGGACTAAAGACCCTTTATATGTATTGATTGTTAAATATTGCTGACTTTCACCTGACAATATTCATCTGACAAATGAATATAATCCGGTAAAAAGTTTGACTCCTACCAACTCTAGATAGAAATGCTGTGAATTAAGCAATGGATATTATTTCTCATCAATGGCTTAATGTTTGAGAACACTATTTTGTCGGGTTGTACTTGTACAATCAGATGACAATAAACTTGACTTGACTTGGCTTTGCTCAAGGTCACTGTGTGATCACCATTTAGTCGAACAGTCTTGCCTTCATTAGCCTATAATACAGTTGGTGTAATGCAAAATCTCATCAAGAGATACAACACACTGTACAGTTGGTGTTGTCCAATTAATCTGGTTTCCTTTTATTTTTATTTTATTCCTACATTTTGGTCAAATTTATCTAACCCTTCCAATACATTCTACAAAGAATATGGGTCACGGGAATGTTTGCATCATGTTGAGATTATGTGTTTGAATGTAATCCTTCATCAATGAAAAAGCAGGAAGGCTTGAGGAGCTGAGTCTTCTATTCCTGCTCCTAATTCACATATTGATTTTGCACCTGGCTTGATATATGGTCATTATAACCTATGATACTCATGTGGTATGCTTGAATATTTCCCCATTTATTTTGCAATAATAGATTCAAATATGATTTCAAAGCATTTATACTGAATGTCTCTTTCCAGTCTCACATGGTTGGCCAAAATTTGGCTCGGAAAATCAATATTGCTGTTTGGTATAAAGAGCTAGAATCAAAGCTGACCACTTTGACTTACTAAACATTTCTTTTGGCCTGAAGTCATCAGTTCCTGGTGTGAACAATTTTTCAGTTTAATTGTCCTCCTTGTTAGGGTACTTGGCTGAATTTACTTGGATATGTGTCCTTGTCCATAATTGTGAAATTAGGGGCCATGCAGATGCTCTTTTCAATGCCTTGATCATTTAATGGTACTTTTATCTGTTATTCTGGGGTTTTTTTTTGCCATTGCTGTCAGTGATGTAAATTCTCTATGAGCATAATTCTACACTATATTGGCTTCAACATTGTGTGGACTTGTTCTCTGTGGCTTCTAGCTATGAAAAGTTTCTTTCCCATGAAAAAGCAATCACACTACTAAAAATGTATGAGTTCCCTGACTTAACTTTAGACTTCCATGTTGACAATTAAAACATTTAACTATTTCAAATTAACATGGTTTCCCTAACATCACCACAGATATCTGTGCCACTCAGATACCTCAGATTCATATGTACAACTCCGTCCTTCACACTTGCATAAAACAATAAACTGAGGTTCTGATTATGTCATCCAATGAATTAAATTGTTCATCTTCCTTGATGCCATTTCCATTGGCAGTACAATTTTATACACAAGATACATTGTGAGTTTTTTCACAATCTGTTTGAATTGGTTCATCAGTTGAGCCACAGATAAGCTTATTGCTGATTTCTGATTCCACATATGTAGCTGTGCTTAATTTCTAATAGTTTAAAATTTGACTAACTCAGTTACCACTGGAGGAACTCAGACCATCAAGCAGTATAAGTGTGAGGAAAAAAACGGTTGACCTTTTGAGTTGGTTGACATCTACTGTTTTCCATATTATTAAAAGATTAGACGAATGTGGGGTGTTGCATTTCAGTAAAAATAACCAGAATAGGACATATACAGTTAAGGGGAGGGCATTGAGGCATGCAGAGGAGCAAAGGGACCTGGGGGTTATGGTACAGAGTTCATTGAAGGTGGATTCCCGTGTAGACAGGGTGGTTAAGAAGGCATATTGTATGCTGGCCTTCATAAATCATAGAATAGAGTATAAGAGCTGGGAGGTGATGCTACAGCTGTTTAAGGCATTGGTGAGGCCAGGTTTGGAGTACTGTGCTCATTTCTGGTCTCCAAATTATAGAAAGGATATAGGTAAGGTGGAGAGGGTGCAGAGAAGGTTTACAAGGATGTTGCCTGGCTTACAGCATCTGGATTACAGGGAGAGATTAAGGAGACTGGGACTTTATTCATTGGAACTTAGATGACTGAGATGGAACTTGATAGAGGTATTTAAAATTATGAAAGGAATAGATAGACTAGACATAAACAGACTCTTTCCCCTGAGGGCAGGGGAGGTTGGAACAAGAGGCCATGAGTTAATATTAGGAGAAATATTAGAGGTGGCTTTTTCACTCAGCGAGTGGTGGCAGAATGGAATGAACTTCCGAATGAGATAGTTGTGGCAGGGACCCTTCTGTCATTTTAGAGAAGGTTGGATGTGTACATGGAGGTGAGGGGGTTGGAGAGTTATTGGTGGTGAGCGGGAGGTTTGAGCTAATGGAGTTGTTCTAATGAACCGGTGCGGACTCGAAAGGCCGACATGGCCTGTTTCCGCTCCGTAAATGGTTTTATGGTTATATAATATACATTTTGAATCCTATTACATTTAGAAGAATGGTTTTCTTGTATTTCTATTTTGCATTGCTTTGTGCAGTCTTACCACCACCATTTTCTACATATTATCAGCTCTAACAACATTGCAATGCATTCTGTGTATGATCTAAAAGGCTTGCACTGTTGATCATGTACAGAAAGGTTTGATTCTAAGCTGCCCCTTTCCCCTCATCTGATTTTGTTCATGGCAAGTCAGATGCAACACCAATTTCCCCATCTTCCCAGAGGACTTAAGAGAAATATGAGGAACTCGTAACAGGTTTTTCAAAACCTCTCCTAATATACACAAAATGAGGATTCTTAGAAAGACGTAGTGATCAAACTTGAAAGTGCAGTCCTTGCGGGATAATGATTCTCAGTAACATTTGATCGAGATACCAGGATTTTACTGATTAATAAGCAGTCAGTGGTCAAATATGTTGAATAAGGACAGTGCATAGCTCACAGGAAAATTAAACTTGTAACTCATTCTTTTTCAAAATTTTAATTAAAAAAAAAAAAATTTAAATTTAGACATACAGCACATGCTGCTCAATTTACACCCAATTAACCTACATTGTGAATGGTGATGGGGAAACCGGAGCACCCAGGAAAAACCCAGGCAGACACGGGGAGAATGTACCAACTCCTTCCAGACAGCGTGGGATTCAAACCCTGGTCCCGATGTAAAGGCGTTGCGCTAACTGCTCTGCCAACTGTGACGGCCTAAGGTAGTTCAAAGTGATTCTTTTATCTATTCTGAGGTGCCAGAGAAGTTACCATAATGGTTGTCGCCAAGTCTCCATTGGTTAGTGCACACTTACAGCTACAGTGTTATTTTTTTTAATTGTTTTGGACATACAGCATGGTAACAGTCCTTTTTGGCTCAGGACCCCATGCCACCTAATTACACCCAATTAACCTACAACCCCCAGTACGTTTTGAATGGTGGGAAGAAACCGGATCCCCCGGGGGAAATCCATGCAGACATGGGGAAAGCATGCAAACTCCTTACAGACAGAGTGGCCTTCAAACCCCAATCCTGATCGCTGGCACAGTAACAGCATTGCACTAACCATTATGCCAACTGTGGAGTGGATGAAGTTCAAGCCCATTTGGAGAAATGCCACTCAATTAGATTTCTCCAACCTGCTTGTTAACGATTAGTATTCCATACTCCCAAGGAGCCAAATAATGCTTTGAAGGTTCTTAGCCAAACCATTTGATGCAGTATAATTAACCCACTCTTGGAGTCAGGCTTTTGTTTGCTTATTATGGAAGAAATGAGTGGCACTTGGACAAAGAAATTACTCAGAACATCATATTTAAGATGTAGAATTCACAAATTTTAAAGTTCAGAATAAAAAGTTCCTTCTTTGTTCATGTCCAATGGTTATTGTATGCAAATGGAGGTAACTTCAGTTTTCTGTGAAGAAATGGCAAAGACATTATAACCAAATCTGATTGTTTGCAAAGGAAACATCTATAGAAATAAGGATAGCAAGACGGTGCAGCAGTTCACACTGCTGTTTTATCCCTCCAGAGACCTGGGTTTGATGCTCACCTCTGATACAGTTCATGTGAGGTTTACCATGTTCTCATTGTGATGGTATGGGTTTCCTCCAGTTTCCTCCCATATCACAAAGTTAAGGTGATCAGTTAATTTGTGATCATAAATTATCCTTCAGTAGACTCTTGTCAAAAAAAACTAAAGTGGAGTTATGGGCATCCATGAGAGAGGAACACTGGGATATAAGAAGATGGGATTAATGATATTATTCTCTTGAAAGCTGGCATAGCCAACTTCAGTGTCATTGTAAGAATCGGGCCATCCGTTCTTTCCCAAGATGACATTTTGGCAAGCACGATCATCGGGCTTTGTTCCTTCTGCCTTCTTATAGGCAGAGCCTAAAAAGAGAAGCTCCAGAGATCAGGGGAGCTAGAAGGTGGTCACAGGAGGCTGGAGAATGGTTACAGGACTTCCTTGATTTGGTGAATTAGGCAGTGTTCAAGGACGCAGCTGAGAATCTGAACGATATACCAGGGCTGTCATAGTCTTTATCAAAACAGCTGTTGATAAGTGTACCCCCACCAGATCATTCAGGGTTTTCCCCAACTAGAAACCCTGAATGAAATTTGGAACCTGCTGAGAGCCAGATCACGGGCATTTAAGTCATGAGATCCAGCTCAATATAGAAGGAACAGGTATGACCTGCAAAAGCTATCTCCCAGATGAAGTGGAGATTCCAGATGAAAATGGAAATAACAAGGGATACCTAATAGCTGTGGCAAGGCCTAAATGACATAACCTGCAACAAAACCAAATCCAGTGAAATAGCAGATGGCAAAGCTCCACTCACAGAGAAACTCAATGCCTTCTACGCCCGATTTAACAACAGTAACTGTGAAAAACCACCCCTCCGCACCCCCATGACCCCCCCGATGATCCATCCTATCTGAATCTGAGTATGATGTGCATGCTGCCTTCAGGAGAGGCTGTGTCCATTAAAATTTGGAAGGCTTTATGAACAGGGATATTAATGTTGCCATACCAGACCGTGAAGCAGCCAGTTGGCATACTTTCCACCACACATCTGTAGAAATATGAGGAAAGCATTCAGCCCAGACAGAATACCTGGCTGAGTATTAAAAATCTGTTCTAACCAACCTACCAATGTGTTCATCGATATCTTCAATATCTCACTTTAGCAGGGCGTGGTACTCAGCTGTTTCAAACAGGTGGCAATCATACCAGTGTCCAAGAAGAGTGTAGTAACCTGCCATAATGACTATTGACAGTGATTAAGTGTTTTTTTAACAGACATATTTCATACCCCCGTATGTTTTGGATGGTGAGAGGACACTGGAACTCTGGGGAAACCCCACACAGACATGGGGAGAATGTACAAACTCCTTATAGATAGCAAAAGATTCGAACCCCAGTCCTGATCGCTAAGCATGCCACCCTAGCTGGTGTTGAAGCATATCAGCTCCTGTCTGAGCAGTGACATGCATACATTTCAGTTTGCCTATTATAGCATCAGGTGCTATCTCATTGACTCCACACAAAGCCTGGAACACCTGGACAATTAAGCATTCATCAGGATTCTCTTTATCGACTACAGTTTGGCATTTAATACCATCATCCCCTCAAAACTGATCAGAAAACTCCAAGTTAACATCCACTGTGTAATTGGATGATGGATTTCCTCACCTCCAGACCACAATCAATGAGGATTGGTAAGAACATCCCTGCCACAATCTCCAACAATACTGGATCACCACAGGACTGCATTCTTAGTCCCCATTCTACTCACTTTACTCCTACGACTGTGTGGTAAGGTACAACAATAACACCATCTACAAATTTGCCAACAATAGTGGGTTGTATCAAGAAAGGTTATGTCAGATTGAAAACTTGGCTAAATGGTGCCCACAACAACAATCTTGCACTGAATGTCAACAAAACTAAAGAGCTGATTGTTGACTACAGGAACGGAAAGCCAGAGTTATACCATCCAGTGATCATTGGGGGATCAGAGGTGGAGAGGGTGAGCACATTTAAGTTCTTTGGAATCATTATCTCAGAGGATCTTTTCTGGACCTGACATACTAATGGCATTATGAAGAAAGCATGTCAGCACCTCTAATTCCTCAGGCATTTGTGGAGGTTGCTATGACACCAGAAACCCTGGTTATTTTCTACAGATGTGTGGTGGAAAGTGTGCTGACCGGCTGCATCATGGTCTGGTATGGGGACACAAATACCCCAAAGTGTAAAGCCCTGCAAAATGTAGTGGACACTGGCCAGCTCATCACTAGCAAAACCCTCCCTACTATCAAGAACATCTACACGGAACACTGTTGTCAGAGAGAATCAGCAATCAGCAAGATCCACACCACCCAGCATATGCTCTGTTCTCCCTGCTGCCATCAAGAAAGAGGTATAGGTGCAACAACACTCACATTACCAGGTTCAAGAACAGCTGCTACCCCTCCACCATCAGAATCTCAACGGCAAACTCAATCAGGGCTCATTTAAGGATGCTTATTTATTTGTGAATTTTTAAAATTCTCTCTATATATTGCACATTGTTTATAGTTTTTTATTTGTTTACATGTTTATGCAGTGTTTTTTTTTTACACTACCAATAAATGGGAATTCTCCCTCGCCCATCGTAAAAGAATCTCAGGGTTGTATATGATATCATGTATGTACTCTGACAGTAAATCTGAAATCAGCAATAAAAAAAATTTGAGTGTGCCTAGATAAACGTAGCAGAAGAATTCAGTGCAGTGTTTTGGTAGTGGCTGAAAGGCTAGTAAAGGCAGAAGCCCCAACATATTCAAACACTACTTGTAGAGCCATGATCTGCAGTTCTGAGGACCTAGTGTAGGGAGGTAAAATTAGAATGGAGGCCTCTTCAATTGGTTTGGTCACCAGGAGCCCAATTGCCCCCCTTGTGTTATGAAATTGTGCAGGGATTCTATGATTCACCACTCTTGTCATCAACATTCAAATTTATTGTCAGAGTCCATATATGACATCACATACAATCCATGTAGGCCAGACAGCATTTCTACTTATTGATAACTATAAATTGTACTCATAAAAAAGATACATACACAAAAGAGCGAAATGTAAACAAAGAAATGTAAACAAACTGACTGCAAACACAGAAAAAAAATCAGTAATGAATTAAATGAGTCTCCGACTGAGTCTGCTGCTGTTCCTAAACCTGGTGGTATCAGTTTTGTGGCACCTGTACCTTTTTCCTGATGGCAGCAGTGAGAACTGAATAAGGTGTGGATCCTTGATGATTGCTGCTGTCCCTTGTAGATTTTCCTTGATGATGAGGAGAGTTTTGCCTATGATGTGCTGAGCTGTATCCACTACCTTTTGCATGGCTTTCCACTCAGGGGTACTGGTACCCCATACCAGGCCGTGAGCCAGCCAGCCAGCACACTTTCCACCACACATCTGTAGAAGTTTGTCATGGTTTCCGATGAATTACTGAACCTTTGTAAACGTCTGAGAAAGTAGAGGCACTGACGTGCTTTCTTCACAGTGGCATTGGTATGATGGGTTCAGCAAAGATCCTCCAAGATAGTGATCCCAGGAATTTAAATTTTCTCACCCTCTTTACCTCTGATCCCCCAATGCTCACTGGTTTTCCTTTCCTAAAGTCTGCTATTAGCACCTTGGTCTTGGTGACATTGAGTGAGAGGTTGTTGTTAGTACACCATTTAGTTAAGTTTTCAATCTTGCTCCTTTATGCTGACTCATTGCCCCTTCTTATATTGGCAACTATAGTGGTATCTTCAGTAAATTTATAAATGGGGTTGCTATCATACCAAGCCACACAATCATAGATGTATAGTGTGTAGAGCCACAAACTGAGCAACCAAAGAGCAAGAGCAACAGGATATACAGATGAAAGTTCAGGATGAGGAACCGAGGGATCAGTTCAGACAACACCTGGCAAAATTTCTCTAGATTTAGCTACTGACTCAGCCAACTATACATGTGTCATTTAGCTTTTCTTGGCCCCTGTCGATACAAGAAAGCTCTTTCTTTCACCTACTCCACCAAAGCCACCAGTGCAGTATCCAGATCTTCCACCTTTTGTTATTCTTCACTGTTTGCCAAGTCTAATTCACTTCATATATGACACCCAGTGCTTGCTCCAACCACTTTGTTCCTTCTCATTAATCAATGCAGCCTAGATTTTAGCTGAGCAGGCAAACCTTAACTGATGCCCGCTGCTCAGAATATTGGCTGCCCATTGAAACATCCAGTCTGTGAACATCACAGTACTAGTGGATACTACAACATTATAATTAGCAAGCAGCACAAGGTTAGCCCACTTCCTGCATTCATCTTTAGAGAAGCAAGTTAACTACAGATCAAGATCCCTTGACTACATGTGGTGGAACACGCTAGTCCAGGTGTGACCTCGCTCGACTGAACAAGCTGGCCTGCCTCCAACCCTGTAACTCCTCCCCATAAGATTACCAATACCAGCCTTGGATCCAGGCCAGCAGCATGAAGAGACGTGCCTGATGTTTCAGCATATTAAAGCCTTTAATCACTTACTTCGAGTCTGCTTGTGGTTATTGATTGTGCGACAATTTAATATCTTGATGACTTGCCATGGACAAGGCGATCTGAGTGGAGAATCTGGAGATCGAACCCCCAGGGATCCAGAGGCCTTTGTCAAGTTTGATTTGTGGCTGCGCTACTTAAAGGCCTACATGAGGTGCCACGAGATCTCTGTAGATGAAGACAAGAACAATCTGCTCTTTTCATCAGTTGGCCACCAAGCTTACCAAATAATACAGGACTGTGAAAAGTACAATGATGCGATGGCCCTACAGCAGCAGTAATACAGTGCTCCCATGAAATCTATGTATGCGCGTTACCAGCTGATCACCTGACGCTAGGCCCCAAGTGAGTCCATCGACGACTTTGTGAGGGCCATGAGTAAGCTGGGACGAGCCTGTTGGTGCGTTGATGTGACCACGGCAGTCTATCAAGAGGAGCTCATCCACAATGGGTTAGTGGCTGGCTTCCACTCATACTACATCCGCGAGCGACTCCTGGAGAAGAGCAATTGGACCCTACAGGAAGTCATGCCGCTGGCTCAATCGCTTGAGATAGCCCAGAAGAACAAGCTGGCCTACTCTATGAGCCACATGGCCACCAGGTGGGGAGCATGGATGCCACCATCTTGGGACTCAGGGACCCTGTCTGCCACTTTCACCACTGAACACACAAGATGCAGTTATTGTGACCAAGCACCCGAGGAAGTACTGCCCAGCCTGTAGTGCAACTTGCTCGAACTGCAGGAGGAAGGGGCACTACACCAAGGTATGCCATTCTAAACCTCACTCCAGCATTGCCATGTGTGAACCGCAACCCGCATCGCCATCTTAGATTGACCCATTTCCAGTGTCACTTCCGGCAGCTGAGAACCGGACGGTGGGAACAGGAAGAAGACGATACGGGGTGACATCACATCAGGTGTCTCTTCTGGATTCTACCGCATATGATCCATGGGGCAGCCAACTTCGGAATCTCCAGGGCAGCCATCTCAACACTACAGCAGTAGCCATTCTGACAACGAGCTAATTCTGCCCTCCATTGTGCTGGACCAGAACAGGCCACACCAACTGGTGCGATCCTTGATGGACATTGAGGTAAACGGTCACACTATGGACTGCCTATTCAACATGGGGAGCACTGAAAGTTTTGTACACCCGGGTGCAGTCCAACGCTATTCCCTTGCAGTGTCCCCTGTGAATTGAAAGGTAGTTCTAGTGTTCAAATCCCACTCCATAACCCTAACCGTGAGGGGCACCAAGTATAAAAGCTTCAAACTACTCATAATGCCCCACCTCTGTGCATCAGTCATACCAGGCTGGATTTCCAGTGCCAGCTTAAGATCATGTAGTTTGATAGGCCCCATCCTCCCCTCACCATCAGAAACAATCAATTCCTGGATGGTCCGTCCACTTTTCTGAACGTGGCCAGTCAGATACCAGATCACCATCCAGGGCACCAAACCTGAGGACTGGCGACCCTCCGGGTCCCTCCAGCACTCTCCCTCCCCACACCCCCTCCAGTTCCAGAACCTCACCCTGGACTGCAAAACAGTTGTCTCTAAAAGTAGTGATACACCCCTGAGGACAGGGAGTTTATAAAAGTTGAAGTGGGGTGACTGCTAGCGAAGGTCATTATAGAGCCCAGTAGCAGCCCGTGGAGGGCACAAGAGGTGGTGGTTAAGAATGGGGAGAAGCACCAGATGATAATCGATTACAGCCAAACCATCAACACGTTCACCTTATTTGACGCCTACCCTCTCCCCCACATAGCTGACATGGTGAATGAGATCACTCCATTCACGGCATTTGAGGCCAACAGCCACCTCTACCTTTCCTGCGGGTCCCATTCAGCTTACAAAAGGGGTGTCTGTGTTCCAAAGTGAGATGGACCACATGGTAGATGACAATATATTAAAAGCCACATACCTGTATTTGGATAATGTCACCATCTGCGGCCATACCCAGGAGGAACACGACACGAACCTGCAGATGTTCCTTGCCACCACTAAAGCCCTGAACTTAACATACAACCAGAAAAAAATGCATGTTCCGCACCTCGCATCTGGAAATACTTGGGTACATGGTGGAGCATTACCCCTGACCACGAATGCATGTGCCAAAACCTCAAGGTCTGAAAAGGTGCCTGGGGTTCTTCTCATGCTATGCCCAATGGGTCTCCAAATATATAGGCAAGGCTCACCCATGGTGAAAACAACCATATTTCCCCAGTCAGTGGAGGCCCCTAAGGGTGAGATTGCCAAGGTGGTGATGAACGCCATTGATGAATCCATCCCTTTCCAAGAGGAGAGCAATGCCTCTGATGTCACCCTGGCCACCACACTGAACCAAGCAGGCAGACCTGTGGCATTCTTTTCCCAGACCCTCGAGGGCCCTGAACTCCAGCACCCAGCCATCAAGAAGGAGGCACAGGCTATAGTGGAGGCTGTGCACCACTGGAGGCACTATTTGGCTGGCAGACTGTTCACCTTACTGATGGACCAGAGAGCCGTTTCATTTATGTTTAACAATAAACAGCGGGAGAAGATTAAAAATGGCAAGATCATGAGGTGGAGAATTAAACTGTCCACCTACAAATACTGGCCTGGGAAGCCCAATGTGCTACCCAATGCCTTGTCAGAGTTAAACTGCACCAGGGCACAGGTAGATTGCCTCCAAGCCGTCCACGATAGCCTCTACTACCCAGGGGTCCCCAGGCTCTACCACTTTGTGAGGCCCCGCAACTTCATCTTCTCAGTAGAGGAGATCAAGGAGCTGACCCGTAACTGCTCGATCTGCACAGAGTGCAAGCTGCACTTCTACTGGCCAGAGAAGGCTCAGCTAATTAAGGCCTCGTGCTTTTGAATGTCTCAGTTTGGACTTCAAGGGCCCCCTCCCATCCACAAACTGGAACATGTACTTCCTGAGTATTGTGGACAAGTACTCACGCTTCCCATTCACCATTCCCTGCCCAGATATGACCACACCACAGTCATTAAAGCTCTCCACAACCTCTTCACCTTGTTCAGATACCCCAGTTATCAGGATTCCTCATTCATGAGTGAGGAGTTGCACCAATATTTCCTGTCCAAGTGTATAGCCACAAGCAGGACCACCAGCTACACCCCCGCGAGAAAGGGCAAATGGAAAGGGAGAATGGCATGATCTGGAGGGCAATCCTCTTGGCCCTCAAGTCAAAAGGGATGCCCATCTCCCAGTGGCAAGAGGTCCATCCGGAGGCACTACATGCCACCAGGACCCTACTCTGTACTGCTACAAATACCACCCCACATGAGAAACTGTTCTCCTTTGCTAAGTCGGTGTCGGGAACCATGCCCAATGTTTCTGGATATTAAAGCCTTTTATCACTTGTTTCAAGTCTGCTTGTGGTTATTGATCACGCTACACTACATTCATCGACTATTGAATTTAGCCCACTAAGCATTTTATTTCTGTAGCAAAATAGAGATGAACTTCCAACAATGAGCTTTCAATGTGTAGCATACATACATGTACTTATATTTATGCACTCCCAACATAATTTTAAGGTTCTATACATTGAAACAGCTCAATGGCATTTAAAGTAAAACTCCTAAGCAGGAGTTATATAAATCAAATCAAAGATATTAGTATTGCTGACAAAAACTGGTCTGACTTAAGTCAAGACTGCATGACAAATACAATTATCATAAGGATATAGATTGGTGCAATATAATTTTTTTGCATCAGCTATATCTTACCCTGCAAAAATTGCATAACTTAAATTCTAATATATCAATTATATATTTTGGATGCGGTGAAGAAACGGGAATCTTTTTACATTCCACCTGGTTGTGAAAACCTTTTGGGAAAATTTAAGAATGTTATTAGATTAAATTATTGGGAAACAATTACTACAAAGTCCAGAATTGTTTCTTCTAAGAAATACCATAGATATAAAATCCAAAATGAAACTGTCCAAGTATCAATTAGAATTTCTTAAAATTGCATTGGCAATGGCCAGGAAATGAATTGTGGACTTGGAAGTCTGATTCCCCTTTGGATATAGGCCGATGAAATGCATAATTGTGTTCCCCTGGAGAAAATTACTTAATTTTAAAGAAGAAGTATGATATGTTTTTGCAGGTATGGCAGCCATACTTGCAGAACACAAGGAGACACTTGTCTCTATTTAGAGACACTTATTCTGTTTCTGAGTTTTACGTCCTGGTTCTTTCCCCATCTAGAGATCTAGGTAAGAAAAGGAATCAGATCCTATGAACTCGATACAAAACCCTGAAAGTTCCTTTTCTTCTTACTTTTCTCTTCTCCTTTTTCTTATCTATCTTCTCTTTCATTCTTTACTTCGGGGCTTTGTTTGGGGGAAAGGGGAATAGAATTGTTTGCAGATTTGGACAACTTATACCATTGATTTTTTTAAATTTCAATTCATGTCTTTAAGTAATGGTTGTTTTTTGATGCATATTGTCCACAAAGTTAACATAAAATATTTTTAAAAAGTAAAACATTCCGAGCTAATAAATGGTTCTGAGCATGACTTATTTTAATGTATAAAAACACAGAAGCCACAGAAGGAGTTGTAGCTCTAAACTATAATAGACTGGGTTTCTTTTTTTCAGTTTTGCAGCTGAGTGGGAGAAAATGGAGAGTTAGTTGTGAAATATCACTTTTTAAATATTGGAAGGAAAGTTTAAGGCAAAGTTAGATCCCTGGAGAAGATAAAAGGAATAAAAAAGGGTCAGGATTATTCCTGCCCAGCTTTTTAAGGCATTTTTATTTATAAAGCTCAGTGCCCATCCTTTAACTTCTGCAAGCTGCTTTATATGGTTATTTATTCTTCTGCACTGGTTATTAAGAGGAATTCACATAAAAAGTTCAAACTGCAGAACTGAACTGTAAAATATCACTATGGACTTCATAAAAGTCTAAATCTAAGCACATTGAAACCCAAAGGTATTTTTATATTCAAATATTTTCCTTCCTGGTAAGGTTTAGCTTCCCATAATGTACTTCTATTAAAATATGAAAAGCTTGATATTTAATTTATTGAATTGAAGCAATTATATAAGAAAGTAAAGTGGAAAGAAGTCAATTTCTCTGCAATTTTGGCAATATATACATTTGATTTTCCCTAATTATTAATGTGCAGTCAAATAGTATGTACTATTTACTCTTGTCATTAAATGATTAGAACATCTGTTGTTGCCAATTATGTCCAAATTGCCTGTAATACATATTGTTTGAGTTTAAAAGCAAAAAATATTACATATGCAAAGTAAGTTTGTCAAACTATACTTAGAATGTTTGTAAGGATCATTAAATTATTTCACACATATTGCAAACCCACAGGAGGCATTACTTAGTGACCAATCTACACCAACATTCCTTTTCAGTTATGAAAAATTGCAAACAGAATATTAGCAAACATTTTGGGAACATTTTCTTGCATACATAACTGGAGTTGGAACAGACAAGTGGGTTATTTTACTACTCAAATAGATTGAATGAAGATTTATTTGGAACTTACAGCACTTTATGTCTCCTGGAATGGCATGGCAAGTAGTTGAAGCTTTTTAAATAGTCCTTCCCCTCACCAGAATATCTCACTTTTATAGTCCTTGCTCCGAAGATGTTGCTGTTTTAATTCTATTTTTAAAAAAGGATATTTTTTTCTTCGAATCTTACAAATACCCCATTGAATGCATGCCAATCATTTCATGACTGCATGGCTGAATTTCAGTTTTCCATGAAGAATAGATAGCCATTATCAAGTTCAAGTTTGTGTTAAAAAGAAAACTTCAGTACATTTATAAATTGAGCCAATATAGAGAAGGAACAGTGAAACATGTTCTCTCTTTGTTCTTATATACCTAGCACTTTTTAAATATTGTTTGAGAAAAGCAATAAGTATTTGCCATTTTGTACAGTGGTACCTTTAGTTGCTGTGTTTTCCTACATTGAAAAATGATTGATATCCTGCAGCTTTTTACAGTCAGTGACTTTATGCAGTAAACTTACAGGAAATTCATGGCTCATGTAATTTAACCCTTGAGAAAGTGTATAAAATGGGTAAAACGATATTCACATCACAGGAGGAAAACACTAACATGATTTGGTTACTTGCAATGTAAATAGAACCTGCTTATAGATTTCAATTATTTTTTATTATATAGGTAGTCAGATGACTGACTTACAAATGGACTTAATGGCACCTTACATTATCAAGGCCCAACATGTTTGTAGTGGTTTCTATCAACCACAGGACATTTTTCAGTTTTATTTTATTGCATCATAATTCAGCATTAGCGATGATGTACAGAGAAAGTTTTAATTTACATTGGCTAAGATGCAGTGTTCTCCATGTTCTTTCCAATTATCTCAGATAGAATGACAAGGGAATTTTCATAACTATTCAGCACGAAAATATTCTGCCTCCAGTTAGTGTTATTTACTTTTATTTATTACTTTATTTATTTTTCAAACTTATATACAATAAACAATATGGCTCTGTATATGGAGTAAACCAACAACAAACATTGACTCATGAAAAGATTTCATCCTAATCATTTTATTACTTGATATCCCTGCCTTAAGAGCACAGAGTTCAGTTTATATTTGTTTCCATATATATTTAACTGAT
Source organism: Narcine bancroftii (assembly GCF_036971445.1). Lineage (NCBI taxonomy): Eukaryota > Metazoa > Chordata > Chondrichthyes > Torpediniformes > Narcinidae > Narcine > Narcine bancroftii. The sequence continues at coordinate 205,949,174 of NC_091474.1, forward strand.
TTAAAGTTATGTGAGACATTTTCTATCTATTTTGTTGCAGTAGCATTATTTACACAATATAATAAATTTGAATTGTTTAGGGAGAGGGAAAAAAAACCTTAGCATGGGTTTATTGCTTATTTTTAAGCTTAATTGATGATTTATGTGCCTGAATTTTGAATATCATCTAATTGTAAAAAATCTTGCAGATGAAATGGTTCCTTTGTTCCTTATTCTGGGGCGCTAATGGTCACAAAGAGAAGCTTAAATGAACATGAACATAAAATAGGATTAATATTATTTAAATAGAAAAATATTATTTGGCAAGCAATAAGCTGACAGCTGCCTGGCTAAGAAGGAGCCATTGCCATCATGCCTAATGAATTTAAAGAATTAGCCTATATAACTTGGAAACTATATGCAGGCTGTCAAAGGTTCTAACATAGTAACGCAACATCATGTTATCTTTGTTTATAAGGTGCAAAGGGGAAAACAATGGACAAACTTAATATGTGTGAGAGTTATTAAAAGATTAATATTATTTGATTATTTTATCATATACTTTTGTCTGAGATGGACATGTATTCACTCAAGATTTTTTATATTTTAAATACTTATTAATCTCAAATTCATAATTATTCAATTGATATTTACAAATTTCTTCATCATCTAATCCAACAAGGAATAGAATGCTTGATATAACCAGATTTTGCATCAGAAAATTTAAGTTTAACATAGTGAAATTCTTTTAATCTTTTGACAGATTCAAGTTGGAAGAGATCATCTGTATTAGAAATTGACATCTGGGTTCTATTTTGTTAGATCTGTAGTGACTTGCATAATCCGGCAAAGATAATTACCATTTTCTTAATGCCTGGAAAAAAGTTCGAGAACTATGAAATTAAGATTAAAAAGTATCACCAAATCATTTTAATTTTAATTTATTATAATCAGAACATTTTTGTAACATGTATTTCACTTCAATTTTCACAAGAGTTGTCTGATTCTCACATAAACTAGAGAACCATCAGCAAAATCTGTTAAGAAAGAAGCTTGGTATTTAAATGCTCCTTTTAACGTAGACAATTATCCAAAGGTAATTCACAGGCTGTCATCAAAACAACTTGGCACCAATCCATATAAGGAGTGATTTGCAGACGCTTTCAAAAGCCGTTGCTATTTCTGTCACTAATTTGTTTTAATTTTCACTGAATCTACTTCCCCTGAAATTGGGATTTTACTATTGGAAATGCAAAGTGATGTTATGAGAAGAATAGATCAATCATATGAATATATCATATATTAACTTTCTTTTCACAATGCTTTAGCCAAGGATTGGCATACATGAAAATCACTCTGAGGAACTATCCTAATGAACTTGAACCATGGACTGATAGTGATGGAGAACATTGCCAAGAATAGTTGTTTTCTCCTATCCTCTGGAGATGGAAAGAAAATATTGTTTCATCTCAACGCTCGAAATTCTGCTAATTGATTTTGCTAACAGAATGAGTTGAAGGAAGACAGGAGTAACGGCTGAGAGTCACATATGAACATGATAGTTCATAAATAGACTTGTGCTTTGCCTGTTCTGTAGATGCTCCTGGAGTGTGGAGTAATATTAACCACAAGGATTGGAAAGAATGTAATAAAATTCATCATCTTCGAAAATGGAAAAATTTTTTGGCAGTGTTTAACGGCATAGAAATTGTTGAGAAGTTGTCTAGAAATACTGCAATAATATTTAGTTAAGGACAAAGGAACCTTACTAAAAATTTTGCAGGGTCTTAACACAAAATGTTAATAATTCCTTTACCCATTCTGATGCTACTCGAACCACTGAGTCCTTCTGGCAGTTTTTTGTTCGTTGCTTTCTTGTGTGTCATTTTACTATGAAATATTAATTCCATTTGTTATTTGAATGATCTCGCTGACAATTAGAATTTTTTTTATATTACAGAACATTATCTATGAGACATTTCTTAGGGATGTGCAATTGCCTGGTTTTAGCATTATGAATGCACTGGATATTAACCATCTGGAAACATAAAATTATGTATGTACATGAGTATGATAAAGCTCAGTTGTGAAGGTGAAATTAGTAATAATGGATATACCAAATGTATGCAGTCAGATATTTAATATGCACTCATGGATTATGACAAGCAGCTCGTTTTCAAGCAATTGTGGACAATCAAAGCAGTATTGCTGAAGTGAGCTTAATATTTTTGTGGGACCAAGAGGAACAAATATGCATGCCCTGGTTTTTAAAAATCCTTATAACCACTAAATTGAAGCTATTTTGGAGAGGTATCCATGGAGTAATTAAGTCAAACTGCACAGAACAAGCCCGTTAGCCCATCATGTCCATGCTGATGATTAAGTACCTCGCTCTAATCCTTCTATTTGAGTCTGCTTTGGTGGTTCAAGTCCTTGTCTAAATACTTCTTAAATGTTGTGAGAATACCCCCCTCCACCACCCACTCAGTGTGCTCTAGATTCCACTCTTTGAATGAAGTATTCTTCCTCATATCTTTTTCTTCTTCCCTTGAACCTAATCCCCTCAGTTTTAGATAGCAATGATAATTTGTGGTGGTGAGCCACCTTTCTTAATCCAGTACAATAGTCAAGCAACCCCCAAAGTGCTGTTATATAATGATTTCTAGGAATTAGACTCAGCACCGATGAATAGGAATATATTTCCAATGATGCATGGCTTGGAATGGAACACAGCAATAATTTCAAGTGTGTTCCTTGTGGTAGTGGTTCCACAATTGTTGTAAGAGGTAGAAGAGGTACAAGGACTGCCTAAAGAAATCTCTTGGTGCCTGCCACATTGACCACCGCCAGTGGGCTGATCTCGCCTCCAACCGTGCATCTTGGCGCCCCACAGTTCGGCGGGCAGCAACCTCCTTTGAAGAAGACCGCAGAGCCCACCTCACTGACAAAAGACCAACACCCAACCCCAACCTACCAATTTTCCCCTGCAACTGCTGCAACCGTGCCTGCCTGTCCCGCATCGGACTTGTCAGCCACCAACGAGCCTGCAGCTGACGTGGACGTTACCCCTCCATAAATCTTCGTCCGCGAAGCCAAGCCAAAGAAAGAAGAAAGGTTCAACAATGTAGGTGTTGTTGAAGATTCTTTGGAGAATTTTCAATACTGCATTTTATAGATTAGAGATGGTGGTGGAAGGTGTGAATGTTTAGGATGATGCATTGGGTACCGGCAAAGTGAGCTATTATAATCTCAGAATATGTCAGGTTTCTTATATGTTCATGGAGCTGCACCATTCAGGCAAATGAAGTGTATTCTGTCACACCACTGATTTGTGCCTTGTTGATGATCCAATGGTTTTAGCGAGTCAGAAAGTGAGATTACTCCACAGCATATATGCTGCCTGAAGAAACTTACAAATGACTGGGATTCTCTGTCTATATTGTCTGTTAAGGAGGCACTAATCAGTTTTCATGTGGAGTTTAAGCAAGTTATTTCCCAGGCTGATCTAAAATGGGAAAAGACTGAAAATGGGAGTAGAGTTATTTATTTATATACATGTTATAATTGAAAAGTTATAAAAAATTTTGAGTTTCACTGTCTATACAATGGCATCAGTAGCTGTTTGGTGTACCTTCCATTTAAATAGTCATCATCTCACCATATTTGAAGCAGGGCACTTCTCGCATTTTCACTGGCAAAGGAGAAATCCACACTTGCCAGGTGTAGCTCACACATTATTTATTGCAATACAATCCATTACTCTCTGTACAAGATGAAGCTGGCCTTCTCTAATTCAGTCGTTTGTACAGGATGTTACAGACATCCACTTGGGCTGACATGAGTCTCTCAACATGATTCTGAAAAGGCTGACCTGACCTCAGAAGGCAGCACACATTTGATATCCTGGGTTAGCCAAGATCTTACCAATTTTTTTTTCAGAGTATGCTCTTGTCTACTATTTGATGGCAGGTCGTTGGAGAGAACTCATGGCTATGATAGTGGTCCAGAGTATGTGTGATTCTTCAGATTTTGTTTCAATGAGGTTTGAATGTGAACAGTACCAACCACTCCAGTTGTTCATGGATCCAGAACTACATCCAGAGAATAAGTTTTAATTTGCAAGGATTGTTATAGGAAAGTTGGATGAGCTCAGAGCATGGATTAGCACCTGGAATTATGACAATGACTTTGCAGGACTGGCAACTCAATGTCCCAGAGTTTTAGACACGATAGAGACAGAAGGTTTGAAAGGAGTAGGGGTGGCAACGCTGGTCAGCAGTGCTTAGATAGGACAGACTAGTAGGCTCATCGACTGAGGAATGAGAAAGGGATGACTATGTTAATGAGATTATATTATAGACTACCCCATAGTCAGTGGGAATTGGAGTAGCTAATTTGGAGTGAGATCACAGAGAGTTGTAATAAACATGAAGCTGTGATAGTAAATGATTGGAACAAATTCTTGGAAAACTCAGATATTATATTTAAAGGGACATTGCTAAATTAAAATGGTGAGGACAATTTTAAACTTGGATATGTTCAATTATGAATTATAAATAGTTGTACTGCAATGCTGTTATAATGGCAGCACAGCCACTTGTGTGGCCCAAGAGTGGGGAGCGGAAACTCAGCACTACTCCGTAGTGTCCTATTGCAAGGTTTTGTTGCTGACAGCTCCATACATGCTTTAAATGGCCTGTTAAAGGAGCAATAGAGTTTATTTTAAAGTCCTGCAACTATTGTGATCTGTGCCCAAGATGGCAGTGCCAATTTTGGGTTGCATGCCATAAAGGGGTGCGGACTCAAGCAGAGTAGCGGACCAGCACAGGGCAACAGATACGGGGAGGACACCCTCCAATGAGAAGAAACATGGAAGATGACCCTGCAGGAAGGTGACTATGGCAACAGACCAGTGATAGTATCAGCAGCTGAAGGATGCACTCACGCTATCAAAGGACTCACACAGTCTGTGGGCTGCTGGAGACTGGGTCATGACAACCAGGTATTGGAGCTGGATTTGAAAGGGTGCTAAGGGCAAGAAAGGGCTCCCAAAGTGATTCGGGCGCTAAAAGCTCAGAGGTTTGGACCTGGAGCTCGGGCTACCAATAGTTTGAACAGGAATCTGTGTGGCTGCAGAGGCTGCAGGAGCGTTGGAAGTGATTAACTAGAACCAACAAAAAGTTATATAATTCCCACTGTTTTTAAATTATGATTTATATGTAGAGAACATAGCCAACTTTAAGTAGTACTTGAAGAAGAATATATGGATTGAAAAATAATTACTTCAATTTAAAGTTGCCTTTCTTCAAAAAATGTTGGTGGAATTCATGGATCTAGTTTTAATTTAGGAGTATTGCATCAGTCTAAGCTCTACGTCCAGCCCAGATTTAGACATAGGAAGTTGCAAACTGAAATCAAGTATCATTACAGGTACAAATTGATAGATTTATGTTCAACGAAGGAAGTATTTAATGCACCATCCCTGAATATCTACCTCAAAAAATTCTAACCAAATCATTTCAACAATATTGTACAGCTCCACCCACTCTTGTAATGTAACCTCGATTGCAGCTTTATCTGTGATCCACTGGGTAGTTGATTATTATTATTACCACGCAGAAGAGTGTCTTCTAATCCACCATAAGTATGTTGATTGCCACATCAGGTTTCAAAGCAGTAGCTTTATTCTTGTTGATTATCATGCATAATATTGAAGTTCAACTTTTATCTCATTGATTTTTTTTTTATTACTTAAAAAATGTTTGAATGTGACTTGTAAGCATGCTATATTGTCGATGAATGATTTTGGAATTGTGGTCATGTGCCCAAATTTAACAGGAATCTGTTTCTCAATTTCTCCCCAAATTATCTAACATTGTTGTTAATTAACCAGTGTTTATATAGAAACATCTTTGTACTCATTTGCCTTGAAATCTGCTAATTATCATTGATTAAATTACCATCGATGTAGTATCATCTGCATTTAAAAATACCATTGCATACAGTTCATTATTATTTCATGGACGTAACTGCTGAAAATTTACTGTAAAGAAAATTCACAAGGTTGAATCTTCTTTTTTTTCTTTGGCTTGGCTTCGCGGACGAAGATTTATGGAGGGGGTAAAAAGTCCACGTCAGCTGCAGGCTCGTTTGTGGCTGAAAAGTCCGATGCGGGACAGGCAGACACGGTTGCAGCGGTTGCAGGGGAAAATTGGTTGGTTGGGGTTGGGTGTTGGGTTTTTCCTCCTTTGCCTTTTGTCAGTGAGGTGGGGATAACCATATTGCCAGATTAATGGCCTCACTGAAGTGTCAACATTTAGCTACATCACAAACAGGATTGGGGAGAAATATCTCAATTTCTTTTATCCAATGATAATCTCAGCTTTAGGTCTCAATGAGAAAGTAAATTATGTAGAGCATGATCATGTACAAAATTAGGTCAAAGACTTCATCAATGTGGGAAGCAATACATGGTCTGCTATTCCTTAGATGCAAGCAAAGTCCAAGCGCTCTCCAGGTTAAATAGAATTGATGGATCATATCCCCTCCTTTGTACAATTGCTCACTGCTCTTTTACTTTATTCAAGTTTAGATTTAATCTTAGTCTATACATGTTGAAACCTACAACTGTTTTCAAGATTAACAATGAGAGTGAAGAATTGAATCTGAAACCATGGTGAATGTCATTCAACATTCTGAAAGAGTGAAGCCTGGTTATCACATTTTGACATGTGTCCACTGACTATTCATTCACATTCTTTAATTATTACCATTTTTTTCACTTGAAAGTTAAAATCAAGACAAAAAAAAATCATTTCTATCAAGTAGGAGTATGGCTTCTGGTTTCCATTTTATTGAAACTATTATGTAATGGAGTTACAGTCTCATCCAGCAATATGAAACAAATTGCCATAGTCTGCAGTAAACTCATCCCCAAACTTTGTCACCTTGGATTCAGCCACCCCCCCCCCCACCCCTCCCCACCACCACCATGACTTCAGTCTGACGGACCATAATTGGTGAAGATAGGAACCAATGTCTCCTCCTCCATCATACTCAACACTGGCACCCAGCAAGGATGTTAACTTTACCCATGCTTCAACTCCATCTTTAACTTTGCTGTTGACACCACGGTCATAAGCTAGCTATCAAATCGTGGAATAGAGAAAGGACTTTGAGAGTTTAGTGGCCTGGTGCCAATCTAACAGAACCGTTCTCTCAATATCAGATAAACAAAGGAGTTTATCAAGGACTAGTGGAAGGGAAATAGAGTCCACTTCCTGGTCCATGTAAAAGGCCCTGAAGTGGAGACAGCTGGTAGCTTCAAGTTCTTGACAGTAAATATTTCCAGTGACTTGACCTGGAGCAAACGCATCAAGGTGATAGTCAAGGAAGCACACCAACAACTCTACTTCCTTAGAAGGTAACACCCATCGATAATATCCTAGCTGGATATTACAGGGTGCTGCAGGAACTGCTCAGCCCAAGTTCAGAAGAAGCTGCAGAAGGAGATGAATACAGCTCAGATCATCATGCAATATTGGGAAGAACTTCTTCACTCAGAGGGTGGTGAGAGTATGGAACAATCTTTCAATATTAGTGGTGAATGTGGGTTTAATTTCAACAATCGAGTAATTTGGATACACAGATGGGAGGGGTATGGAGGCAATGGTCTGGGTTGATGGGAGTAGACAGAAAAATAGTTTGGTACATCCTAGATGGGTCAAAGGGCCTGTTTCTGAGCTGGGATGTTCTGTTATTCTCCAGTTCTATGAATAAGGATAACCATAAAATCAACAAATTTCCATACATCCATAGAATCATATAGTGTGGAAACAGGCCCTTCATCCACCTCGGCCATACCAACCAGAATGTCCCTCCACACTCTCCAAACCTATCCTATCCATGTATCTGTCCTAGTTTCTATTAAACATTGCAATAGTACCTGCCTCAACCATCTCCTCTTGTAGCCCATTCCATTTACTCATCATCTTTTGTGCCAACTATTTCGCATCAGGTTCCTATTAAATCTCTCCCCCCTCACTTTAAATCTATGTTCTCTGGTTTCCGATTCCCCTACTCTGAGCAAAGGACTGATCCATCCGATATGTTAATTTCTTTTAAACGGCCAAGAAAATCACAGGTGTCTCCTTTTCCTCTATTGACGACATTTGATGGGGGCATTGGTTAAATGGGGTTCAAAGACTTATAGAGGATCCTTCCCATCCAGTACACAGTGTCTTTGACCCTCTACCATCAAGAAGAAGGTGCCATGACCTGCTACAAAACCAAATCCGGTGAAGAAGCAGATGGGAAAGCTTCACTCCCAGAGGAACTCAAAGCCTTCTATGCCCAATTTGACAAGAGTAACAGCGAAGAACCACCCCTCAACATCCCACTTCCCTGATGATCACATCCTGTCCATATTCTGAGGATGACATGCATGATGTCTTCAGGAGATTGAATCAAGGAAAGCTTCTGGCCTGGACAGAGTACCTGTTTGTGTATTAAAAATCTGTGCTGACCAACTTACCACAGATATTTTCAATATCTCACTCCAGCAGGATATGGTACACACCTGTTTCAAACAGGTGTCAATCATATGGGTGCCAAAGAAGAGTAAAGCAACTTGTCATAATGACTATCAGCCAACAGCACTTACATTGAGTGATGGTGTTTTGAAAGCTGGTGTTGAAGCATACCAACTCTAGTCTGAGCGGTGACATGGATATGTTCCAGTTCGCCTATCATAACAACAGGTCAACAGTGGATGCTATCTCACTGCAACTACACAAAGCCCCGAAACACCTGGACACTAAAGATGCATTCATCAGGATGCTCTTTACTGACTACAATTTGGCAATTAACACCTTCGTCACCTCAAAACCGATAAGGAAACTCCAAGACCTGGGACTCAACACCCCATTGTATAATTGGATCATGGATTTCCTTACCTTCAGACTACAATCAATGACGATTGGCAAGAACATCTCCTCCACAATTTCCATCAGTACTGGAGCATCACAGGACTGCATTCTTAGCCCTTTGCTCTACTCACTTCACACCTACAACTGTGTGGCTCGGGACGACAATAACATCATCTACAAATTTTCTGATGATCCCACAGTGGTGGGTTGTATAAAGGAAGGGGATGAGTCTGCACACAGGAGGGAGATTGAAAACTTGGTAGAATGGTACACAAACAACAACCTTGCACTCAATGTCACCAAAACTAAGGAGCTGGTTGTTCACTTCAGAAAAGAAAAGCCAGAATTATACAATCCAGTGATCATTGGGGGATCAGAGGTGGAGAGGGTGAGCATGTTTAGGGCCTTGGGAATCACTATCTCAGAGGATCTTTCCTGGACTCAACACACCAATGGCATCATGAAGAAAGCATGTCAGCGCCTCTACTTCCTCAGGTGTTTACGGAGGTTTGGTATTACACCAGAAAACCTGGCAAATTTCTACAGATGTGTGGTGGAAAGTGTGCAGACTGGCTGCATCACGCTCTGGTATGGGAATGTGTAAAGCCCTGCAAAAGGTAGTGGACACAGCCCAGGATATCACAGGCCAAAACCCTCCCCACTATCGAGAACATCTACAGGGAATACTGCCGTCCAAGAGCAGCAGCAATCATCAAGAATCCACACCACCCAGCACATATTCTGTTCTCACTGCTGCCATCAGGAAAGAGGCATAGGTGCTACAATACTCCAGCCACCAGGTTCAGAACAGCTGCTACCTCTCCATCATCAGACCCCTCTACAACAAACTCAATCAAAGGCTTGTTTAAGCACTCGTTTGTGCACGTTATTGATTTTTTATTCTCTCTGTATTGCACAGTCAGTTTGATTACATTCATTGTCTGTTTACAGTTCTTTTATTTGTTTACATGAATATGCTGTGTACAGTCTTTTGTGCATTACAAATAAGTGGTAATTCTGCCTCACCCGCAGAAAAAGAATCTCAGGGTTGTATGTGATATCATATATGTATTCTGACAATAAATCTGAGATAAGGAGCATCAAAATCAGTACTGCTAAGATGGGAAATAGCTTCTTCCCACAGGCTGTGAGATTAATGGACAGTATCCCATTGTGACAGATTGTGTTATATTTTATATTGTATATAGATGTGTTTTAAAAATAAATAAATTGTGTTTTTTTAGTGTAGGTCACAAATACATACAAACACTTCACAACACAGATCTCATTTAAAATGCCAGAGCTCTGCTCAAGCCAGACAGTCCAGGCTCCCAGTGCCTTTGTAAAGACAATGGAAACTGCTTTGCTGAAGGACTTCACAAGTAGGTGTTAATTTAATTTGCTGTGGAGTCATAGATTATTGTTTGGGAAAGCAACAGATGAAAGAAATCAGAAGATTGGGTCCGATGCCGCAGTCTGAGTGCAGTTGGCTGTTCTAAGAGGATCATGTGGCTTTCTCTGAGGGAGAGAGAGAGAATTCAGTTCCACAGTTCTACAGTTCAGCAGCAGCAGATGGGACTAGAACAGGACAAGCTGGCAAGCATGTGGAAAAACCCCATTTTTGAAGATGGGTTGTGAGTTCTGACTTCAGCCTATTCAAAGCCCTTGTGGTCCATACAAGAGGAGATGGCTGTATAATGTTTCGCCTGAGATAGAGAAACAGAAAAGGAAGTCAGTGGTGATCTGAAAGTAAGAAGTTATAATTTGGAAAACCCTGATAATAGACAATAGACAATAGACAATAGGAGCTGGAGTAGGCCCTTCGGCCCGTCGAGCCAGCACCGCCATTTTACAGATCATGGCTGATCACTACCATCAGTACCCCTTTCCAGCCTTATCCCCATAACCCTTAACTCCTTTGCCCACTAGAGTCTTATCTAACTCTCTTTTGAACATAATCAGCGAATCTGCCTCTACCACCCTCTGTGGCAGAGCATTCCACAGATTCACACTTCTCTGGGTAAAAAAATGTTTTTTCATCTCCGTCCTAAAGGGCCTACCCTGTATTCTTAAACTATGCCCTCTAGTCCTCGTCTCCCCCATCATTGGGAACAAGTAATCAGACTTCACCCTGTCTATCCCCCTGATAATTTTGTATACCTCAATCATGTCCACCCTCATCCTTCTAAACTCCATCGGATACAAGTCCAGTTTTTCTAGCCTTTCAGCATATGTCAACCCCGCCATCCCTGGAACTAACCTTGTAAATCTGCGCTGCACACCCTCTATAGCTAGTATGTCCTTCCTCAAAATTAGAGACCAGAACTGGACGCAATACTCCAGGTGGGGTCTCACCAGGGCCCTGTACAACTGCAGAAGGGCGTCTCTGTTCCTATACTCCAATCCCCTCTTTATGAAAGCCAACATGCCATTAGCCTTCTTCACAGCTTTCTGAACCTGCATGCTAGTCTTCAGTGACCGGTGAACAAGTACTCCCCACTTCCTAGCTTGTCTCCATTTAAATAATACTCAGCTTTCCTATTATTGCCCCCAAAATGGGGCAAGTTTCTTCAGCTGATGCAAATAAATCAGTTGTTGGTGTCAGCAAACAACAAATCTCTCTCTGAAAACCGACAAAAACTTGCCTGAGCGATAACCATTTACCTTTCAAGCATCAACGCCTGGTGAAGACTCACAAATGTTAAATTCTGCACACAGTATACCAGTGAACTTGGAGGAGTGAGAAGTGAGATTGGACTGTGAATTAAAGAACTTTTCAGAACTTATACACACATTACATACACGTGCGCTTAGAATTAGAAGTTAGGTTAAGTTAATAATAATAAGTTAAAGTTTGATCCTGCTTTCATATTTAAAGATAATTAAAAGCAACTTTTGTTTAAATAACCATTTGTTTTTGTGAATTTATATTGCTGCTGGGTTTTGGGGTCCTCTAGGCCCGTAACACCCATAATGAGTAAATAATCCCAAAATATATATTTTAAACTTTACATTGTACCTTTATGTATATATGCGATTATTATGTGTGTGTATTTTGAGTGTATGTGTGTGCACAATGGTATGGAGAAAGCTTTTCATCTACTTGTATATATAGTCAGGTGATAATAAATTTGAACTTGAAATCTGCCGTTCATATATGTTCATTTTTCAAGATCTGGTATTGCTGACAAGATTAGCATCTATTTACATCATTAATTGTACTTGAAAAGTTGGTGATAAGCTGCCTACTTCCATTGCTGCTTTTGATTAAGCTATTCTCATAGTGTTATGGGGTAGGGAGTTCCAGGGAATAGATCAGCAATGATGTAGGACTGATGAAGGACCATTGTGCATTCTCAGCTTTTTGTCAACTTTGCTTGTCCTGTGCATGACATTAGATATATACATGACAGTCAGTCCTCTTGCAGAATGCAGTTAGATGGTGCAACAAATCACTCAATTCAAGGGTAATTAGGAATTGATATCAAATATTGATCTTGCAGGTCATCCTTATCTCAAATAGGAGGAATCATATATTCATCACTCATAAATTTCAATGTTATCATAAAGATCTTAGCTTTTAAAATGTTTATGTTCACCAGTCTAATTTAAACACAGAATCATTCTTTGTTGCAGTCAGTAGAAGAAAGGGTTTTATTTGTAAGAGCATAAACATGCATTTTTAACTGTTTCAGATTTCAGAGTTATCGAAGATCACAAAAATGGTTGTATAAATACTGTATTTTTGTCTCCTACAGCAACTCCCTTTAGGTTTCTGTAATTTCCTGTGCTTGCGATTTTGGAAATTTGATTGGTTTTATAGATATTGACCTCATAATCTTAAATGCACCAAAAAAACACCTGATGCATTTGAATGTACAACATTGTTGGAAATTCTGGAGGGTTCACCATCAATTGATGTGTTTATCAAACCACAGTTTAACAGGAGATTTGATTTATGGGAATATCCTCCCATTCGGTGTATTAAAATTATGCATTTAATATGTAAAGCCACAATATCCATATTAATAACAAACATATGAAGAATAAAGAAAATTATATTAAAAAACTGATGATGCTGGAAATAAAAACAGAAAATGTTGGAAACAAATAGTATCTGCAGAAAGAGAAACTGAGTTAATATTTCAGGCCAAAGACTATTTGTCAGAAAGAGGGAAGAGAGAAAATCAATTATTTTATGTTGCAAAGAGAGAGTGAAAGGAATAGAGAGGATTAAGGAAATGTGGGGAGAGGTCAGGGTAGCAGTGGGGATAATTTGTAAAAGCTATCGATCAAATGAGTTAATGGGGAAATTAGAGAAAGAGAGATTTACGGAGAGAAGGCGGGGACGGGGTACTGAACTTTAAGATCAGCCATGATCTCATTGAATGGCGGAGCAGGCTCGAAGGGTCAAATGACCTACTCCTGCTCCTATCTTCTATGTTTCTATGTTTCTATGAGAGAGAGAGAGAGAGTGTGTGTGTGTGTGTGTGTGTGCGTGTGCGTGTGTGCGTGTGTGTGTGTGTGTGTGTGTGTGTGTGTGTGTGTGTGTGTGAGTGAGAGAGAGAGAGGTGATGAGGGAGAGGGAGATAATAAACAAAAGATATGAAATGAAGATAGTCAGAGAGCACATCCAAGTTGTGAAATGCTGGTCTATAAGAATTCCCAGCAGGCCATGCTCTGCTAATAGGGAGCAAAAATCTGACAAAATTGAATCGACTTATTTTGAAGGTTCTGAAAAAGCAAATATTAAAGATGCAAAACCATTGTCAGAATTCCAGGCGAGAATATCACCAAGTCCCTTCAAAAGAGGTTTGCAACCTTTAGTGATCTGCCTCTGTGCACAACAATTTATTTCACAACTCAGTAAACACCCAATGGCATTTGATAAAAGGATGTCAATCCCAAAAAAAAGCAGATTTTTATTGAATAACCAGAAGCAAGACCTTCCTTCAAGATCAAATTCAATTTTCAAATTTATTGTCAGTATTATTTTCAAATTTACTGTATGGCATGACATACAACCCTGTGATTCTTTTACCTGCAGGTCAGCCAGAATTTCTACTTATTGGTAATGTAACCTGCTATCAAGATTAAAAATACATACCAGTATTCAAAGAGAGAAATATAAACAAAGAAAGGAATGTAAACAAGCTTTGCACAGAAAAAAAATCAATAATAAATAATGTGCAAAGTTGAAGTCCTTAATGGAATCTCTGATTGAGTCTGTTGTTTAGGAGGGTGATGGTTGAGTGGTAGCAAGTGTTCCTGAACCTAATGGTATGAATCTTGCAATACCTATACTTCTTTCTTAATGCAGTAGCAAGAACAGAGTGTGTGCTGGGTTGTGTGGATCCTTGAGGATTGCTGCTGCTCTTCAATAATGCTTTCCACATAGATATTCTCGATGGTGGGAGAGTTTGCCTATGATATCCTGAGCTGTGTCCAGTACCTTTTTCAGGGCTTTCCATTCAGTGGTACTGGTGCCCCCATAGCAAGCCATGGTGCAGCCAGCCAGCACACCTTCCACTACACATCTGTAGAAGTTTGCCAATGTTTTTGATGTCATACCGAACATTCACAAAGTCCTGAGGAAGAAGAGATGGTGACATGCTTTCTTCAGGATGACAATAGTATTTTGGGTCCAGAAAAGGTCCTCTGAGATAGTGACTCCCAGGAATTTAAATTGCTCCCCCACACCACCTCTGATCTCCCAAAAATCACTGCATTGTACACCTCTGGATTTACCCTCCTAAAGTCTCCAATCAGCTCCCTGGTTTTAGTGGGATTGAGTGAGAGGTTGTTGTTAGCACAACATTCAGCCAGGTTTTCAATCTCCCTCCTGTATGCTGACTCATCGCTTCTTTTTATACTGCCCACTATTGTGGTATTCTCAGCAAATTACGCAGTGAGGTGTTGAGGCGCAGGTCATGGAGTTTGCTGTTCAGTTTTGATGGGATGATAAGCTTGTTCATCGTCATTCACTTCACTTCCAACTTCTACCCTGATCTCCACCGACATATATTACTAACCCACCAACTCCCACAGCTACCTCGACTACACTTCCTCACACCCAGTCCCCTGCGAGGATTCTATTCCCTTCTCACAATTTTTCTGTCTCTACTGTATCTGTTCCCAAGATGAGGTCTTCCAGTCCAGATCTTCCGAAATGTCTGCCATCTTCCACAAAAGTGGCTTCCCCTCCACCACCATCAGCTCAGCCCTCACCCACATCTCCTCCATTTCCCACTCTGGCCCCCATTGCCTCCAGATGCAACAAACACAGGATTCCCCTTGTCCTTACCTATCACGCCACCAGCCTCCGCATCCAACATATCATCCTCTGGAATTTCCGGCACTTACAACTACCAGACACATCCTCCCCTCTCTTCACTTCTCAGCCTTCCGTGGGGAGTGCTTCCTCCATGACTCCCTCATGCATTCATCCCTGCCCCCCAATTTCCCCCTCCCCCCTGGCACCTTCCCCTGTGGCCACAGGAGGCACCAAAATTGTTCCCACACCTCCTCTCTCACCACAATCCAGGGCCACAAGCAGACCTTCAAGTGAAGAACATTTCATGTGTATCTGCAGGATTGATTTACTTTATTCGATGCTCCCTTTGTGCCCTTCTCTACATTGGAGAGACTGGGTGCAGACTGGGAGATCACTTCACTAATAACCTTTGCTCTGTCCGCACCAGTGACAGGAATCTCCCAGTGGTCAACCATTTCAGTTCTACATCCCACTCCCATATTCACATGTCTGTCCATGGCCTCACGTACTATCCCACCATGACCACCCATAAATTGTAAGAACACCACCTGATTTTCCACCTGAGAATTCTCCATCTGGATGGTATTAACATTGGCTTGTCTGGTTTCTGCAAACCTGCTCACCTTTCCCCTCCCTTCCCTTCCACCTGTCTTCTTTCCATCAGCTCTCCACCCTCTTCCCTCTCTATTCACTCAGCCATCCCTCCTCCCCTTGCTTGCTGCTGTGCCCTTCTTCCCTTCTCCACCTATTATCCCCTTTGCGACCACTTACCCTTTTATTCCGAAGCCTGCCAACATTTTTCCACACTTTGATGAAGGGCTCAAGCTCAAAATGTTGGTTATGTATTTTTATCTTTGCTACATAAAGGACAATGTTTGTCCTTCTGAGTTTCTCCAGCGTTGTGTTTTTACTTCAACCACGGTCTCTGCAGACTATCATGTTTTACTGGTGTTGAATACCAAACTGTAACCAATAAAGAGCAAATTGACATATGCATCTTTGCTGACCATGTGTCCCAGGGCTTTGTGTATAACCAGTAAATTGGCATCTGCTCTACACCATCTCCTCAATATATGGAAGAAGATTCATGTAGAAAGAAATAAAATAAATTACCAAATACCAAAACTAATATTGACGCAAAATAAGCTACTCCCTTTTACAATAGACAACCTTGCCTTTAGAAAATGGGAAAAAAAAGGGATTAAAAGAATAGAAAATTGTTTTTCAGGAAGTAGATTCTTATCCTTTGAACAAATGAGAGATAAGTACAATATAACGGGAGATACAGCGCTGGCATATTACCAACTGAGATCCTACTTGAAAAATAAATTAGGAAGCAACTTGAGTTTACCAGAGGGAAGTAACCTTGAATATGTGATTACAGATACAATGTTAATCAAAAGATTTATAAAAAATATGTATATTAAACTGCAAGAAAAGGAAAATGAGGAAACAAATGGTAAAACTAAACAAAAATGGGAACAAGATTTAAATATAAAGATAAAAAAGGAAACATGGGAGAAGTTATGCTCTGGAACGATGAGAAATACAATAAATACGAGGCTGCGTATGATACAATATAATTGGTTACACAGACTATACATTACACCGCAAAAGTTAAATAAATGGGACCCAACAGTATCTGATAGATGTTTTCGATGTAAAAAAGAAAGGGGAACAACAATTCATGCAATCTGGACATGTGAGAGAGTAGAAAAATTTTGGGATGATCTCAATCAGATATTAAATAAAATAACAGAAAACAATATACCAAAGAATCCAGAGATCTTTCTCCTAAGTAACATAAAAAATAAAGAATTTGGAATTGACTTGGAGGATGCACAAAAAAGATTTGTTAAGATAGCCCTAGCTGTAGCAAAAAAATGTATTATGTCAACCTGGAAATTGGAAGATAATTTGAAAATACAACAATGGTATATAGAAATGAATAAATGTATTCCATTAGAAAAAATAACATATAGTTTAAGAAATAATATTGAAATATTCGAACAAGTATGGGAGCCTTACATTAAATACAATAGCGAAAACCTACCGGGAACAAACATTACCTAAGTTGATGGAAGGAGAAGAAAAGAAAAGAATGGACTCAGTAGAATTTCTGGTGTATTTTTGTTGAATGACAACATTGTCTAACTGAATTAATGCAACCTAGATTGTATAACTAAAATGGATGAGAGGGGGGGGGATGGGGGGGTGGCTTGGGAGGAGGGAGGGGGGAGGGAGAAAAAGTCACTGTAAATGTGTGGAAAAGAAAAAGTGTATATCATGGCTATTGTGATTTATGGTGTGAAAAAAAAAAAAAAAAAAAAAAAAAAATTGGCATCTGCTGTAGACCTGTTGCTGCGGTAGGCAAATTGGAATGGATCCGTGTTGCTGCTCAGACAGAAGCTGATAAGCTTTAAGAGCAGCCTCTCAAAACACTTCATCATTGTGGATGTGAGGGCCACTGGTCAGTACTCATTTAGGCACATTACCAAACTCTTTTTGAACACCAGCATGATAGAGCCTGTTTGAAACAGGTGGGTACCACGCCTTGACAGAGTGAGATGTTGAAGATATCCATGAAAACATTTTTCAGTTGGTCAGCTGGGTAATCCATTTGGGCTGGATGCTTTCCTTAGATTCACTGTCCGAAGGTCATCTTTGGATATTGAGTAGAGGATCATCAGGGTACATGGGCGTACACAGTGGATCTTCCTTGTTCTCGTGGTCAAATCTGGTGTAGAAGGCATTGACTTCATCTGGGACCAAAGCTTTGATTTCTCCTATTGCACTGGATTTGGGTTTGTAGCATTTAAGCCCAGAAAACAGCTGTCGGGCATCCTTTGGAAGATCCTTGTGTCGTGTTCTGGATCTCTGGATTTAAATTCCTGTGATCTGGCTCTCAGCAACTTTCACATTTCATTGTTCATCCAGGGATTCCTGTCAAAGAGAGCTGACTGTGCTCTGCATCACTGATTGTGTGGTACAACTGGAGGGCTTCTCAATCTATTGGATGGATCACACAGCGTCCGCATGTAAAGTAAGAGGTGGAGGAGTCTGCTTCCTAATCTATTCCTCGTGCTATTCAGACATGGCAGTCCAGGTAAGCTGCTGGACTTTGGACCTGGATTACCTAACTGAAGTGCCGACTCTCATACCTGCCACAATAAATCACATCAGCTTTACTGACTGCAGTGTACAGGCCACCCCAGGGGAACATGAAACTAGCATTAGTTGAACTATTCACCTCCATCAAGAGCCTTGCAATGAAACTGAATCTGAAGCTGTGTCCATCAATCCTGGGGACTTCAATCAAGCCAACCACCAAAGTACCATCAGCCCATCTCCTACCCCGCCAGAGGCCCCAGTACCCAACCAATGACACACCAACATAAAGAATGCCTGCAGTTTCATCCCATGTCTCCAACTCAAACCAGCTGGCTATGCTTCTACAAGCAGAAGCTGACCTGAGAGGACCCAGTGATCAGAGGTGTACAATACCAGTCCAGGGGAACATCCTTTGTCAGTGAAACACGAAAGTCTGCAGATGCTGTGATCGTAGTAAAAACTCAGCAGGTCACGCAGCAGCCATAAGAGGTAAAAACACATTTTGAGCATGATTGCCAAGAAGGCACTCAAGCACCTCTACTTTCTCAGTAGCCTGAGGAAATTTTGCATGTCCCCAGTGTCCCTTAACAACTTCTAAAGAGTATTCTGTAAGGATGCACCACTCTGTGGCGCAGGAACTACTCATTCAAGTCTGCAAGAATCTGGAGAGAATTTTAAATGCAACTCAGAGCATTACACAAACATCCTTTCCCTCCATTAACTTCTCTACACTTCACCCTGCCTTCAAAAAGCAGTCTACCCTAACCATAAAGGTCTCATCCCACCCAGCCACACTCTCTTTTCCCTTCTCCCATCAGGAAGAAAATTTGAGAGTATGAAATTATGCAGAACCAGATTCATTTGTGCTACTATTTGACTACTTATGTGTTATGATGTGTGTAAATAAGAAGTACATTTCCTAGAATGTGCATGTGGTTGGGTGGAAACAGGAAGTGACATATGTTAGAAGTTGGTGAATTGTCATTTGGAAGTGGGTTGAAGCACCTCAACGAAAGTAATAGTCAGTTAAGTATTAAACCCACATAAAGTCATTCTTCTTGATAGAACAAACATAACATGATGTCAGAAGTGTCTGAGTGAGTAAGGGAAGACAATAGTTCATAAGTATGGATAAATTAACTCCTCCTACACTGATGCAGTTTACTGGCAATCTAGCCAATAATTGGAAATGCTTCAAACAGCAATGCAACATTTATTTAGCAGCTGTTGGGTTGGTAGAAACTGATAGAAAACGGAAAGCTTCCATGTTCCTGCACATGATGGGTGAAGATGCCTTGGACATCTATGACAGTTTTCATGTTGGACATTCTGATGACAAAATTTGAGTATTTTGATCCAAGTAAAAATATCACATTTAAGAGATTCAATCTTTTCTTCTGTGACCAAAAACAAGGTATGATCTTTGACCTTAGCTGAGCTTCACACACTGAGTAAGTCCTATGAATGAGGACATTTGAAAAATTCACTGATTAAAGATGGAATAGTTTGTGGCATCCCAGACTGCTGCGTGAAAAAGATTTGACTCTGGAAAAGTTTGTGGATCTATGTAGGGCAGCAGGGACCACACGGACACAAGCTAAGGAGCTGCACAAGATGGACACAACAGTTAAGGAGATGCACAGGATAAACACAACAGTACATACAATGAAAACAGATAAGCAGAGCACCAGGAGTTTCCCAAAGGAACAAAAAAGCAAAGTAGTAAGCTCAAACAGCAAATGCAGCAGGTACAGAGGTAGACATATTCCAAAAATGTGACCTGTGTATGGAAAGTCCTGCTATAAATGTGGGAAGAAGAATCATTTTGCAAAGTGCTGCAAAGCAGGAGATACCAAGAGAAAGGTGCACACCGTGGACAAAGAAATGGAGGAATTCTTCATAGATTCACCTCAGGATGCTGCTAGCAAAACAGAATTCCATTTAAGCTCGGCATTAGAGCCCAGGTGAATCTGTTATCTATGGACGATTACAAGATCCTCACCGTGCTGAGCAAGATTTATCCTGTGAAATTAAAAGTGACAGACTACACTGGAGAGAACATTCCAGTAAAAATAGGTTGTATATGGTGACCTTCAAACACAAAGGGCAGCATCTAAAGTCACAGCTACAGATTGTAGAGTACAGCCAATCTTAGGTCTGAGTTCATGTGAAGAGCTTGACCTGGTAAAAAGAGTTTTCTTAATGGCTTCACAGCCTGAAGATAAGTACACAACACTTATGGAAGAAAGGATAACTACATTGGAAAAACAATACCATAATGTATAGAGAGAATAAACCTCATTACATGACATGAATTTCAAATTGGGAAATGAGTTGGCAAGTGAGGATGCCTTCTTATGCCAGCTAGAAGACAAAAATAGAGAGTTATAGGAATGTCTGGAACTTGCTGAACAAAAACTGCAGCAAGCAATGAAGTGAGCAGAAACGTTACCAGAAGTAGAAGTTGAACTCGCCCAGCGAATTGGAGCTCTGGCAAAAGCTAAAGAGGGACATGGCAGCAAAGAAGAACATTTGAGACGTTTAGAGACTCAGCTTGAAGAAAAGAATGAAGAACACAATAAGTGATTGTCAGACACATTGTGGACAGAGTCTAATGAATGACTTCAGCTGCATCTAAAAGAAAGAATGGCTGCATTAGAGGATAAAAATGTATCGATACAAGAATCTGAACTCTTAAGAAAACAACTTGAAGAGTCTCTTCATGATAAGGAATTGGAAAATGCAAACCATCTTCCTTCAACTACAAAGCTTAAAAGAGCCACCACACTATCAGAAGAGGGACTGTCAGCTATGTCACCCACTGCAGCAGCTGTGGCAAAGATTGTGAAGCCTGGAATTAAGTTCTCAGAGTTGTATAATGGATAGGTTGAAGCCCAAGATCTATTTCTATTGGCAAAACAGGAAAATAAGAGAGGGAATAAATATTTGGATGAAATTGTGTGCAAAAGTCTGTGGCAAATCTCTCAGCTAAATTAGAAGATGCCATGAAGGAAATTTGCCGTTTACAAAAATGCACTGTTGAGCCAAATAAGCATGCTTCATTACTCAAGTCAAGTCACCTCAAGTTACCTTTAGTTATTGTTCATATCATGCTCTCAAGGTAAAGACGAGGTAGCGTTTCTCCAGGAACATGGAGCATATTTACATAAATATAATTTAGAATAAAAGTTAGACACATTGAAATGTTAAAATATTAAGACATATACAGTATAAGTCAATGGTATACTATCCTCATATGTTCTGGGAATTCAGGAACCTGATGGCTTGGGGGGAAAAACTGTTCCCAATTCTGGTCGCAATGGCCTGAGTGTTACGGTACCTCATACCAGATGGCAGAAGGGAGAATAGTTTACATGAAGGGTATGTGGAGTCCTTCACAATGTTTATTGCCTTTCATCTGCATCGAGGGTGTAGATGTCCTTCATGTTAGGAAGAGAGCCCCTATGATCTTTTCCACTGACTTCACTTCTTGTGATCCGAGATGGTACAGTTTCCAATCCAGGTGGCAATGCAGTTGCACAGGATGCTCTCAATACATCCTCTGTAGAATGTCATGAGGATGGCGGGTGGGAGATGAACTTTCCTCACCTTTCACAAGAAGTAGAAGCACTTCTGGGATTTCTTGACTGTGGAGCTGGTGTTAAGGGACCAGGTGAGATTCTCCACCAAGTGCACACCAAAGAATTTGATACTCTTGACAACCTCAAATGTGGAGCCATCAATGGTCAGCAGAGAGTGATCCCCCCAGGCCCTCCTGAAGACAACAACCATCCCTTTTGTTTTACTAACGTTTAGATGCAGTTTGTTGGCTTTGCACCAGTCTGTTAGCAACTGCACCTCATCTCAATATACTGACTCCTCATTCTTACTAATAAGACCACCACAGTCATGTCATCAGCAAACTTGATGAAGTGGCTGAAGCTGTGTTTAGCTGTACGGTTATGGGTCAGCAGAGTGAACGGCAGTGGTCTAAGCGCACAGCCCTGGGGGCCCCTCCGTGCTCAGTGTCATGGTCTTGGAGGTGCTGTTACCAATCTGGACTGCTTGAGGTCTCCCCGACAGGAAGTCGAGAATCCAATTACAGAAGGTGTTTAGACCCAGTAGGCTCAACTTCCTTATTAGGTACTGAGGTATGGTTTTATTGAATGCTGAACTGGTCGATAAACAGCAGTCAAACATACAAGTCCTTATTTTCCAGGTGGGTGAGGGCTAGATGGAGGGCAGTGGTGATGGCATCATCCATAGAGCAGTTGGATCTGTATGTGAACTGCAGGGTCCAGTGATGGGAGCAACAGGAGCTTGATATCCTCCATGACAAACCTCTTGAAGCATTTCATGACGATGGACGTAAGTGCGACAGGACGGTAATCAATGAGGCAGGACACAGATGATTTCTTCGGCATGGGATAAAAAAATGCAACTGTCAGATCTTTCACAAAAGAATATGATGCTTTTGATGAAACTAGAAGATGCGTAAGGAAATCATATTTTACGTGAATATGAAGTTAGTTCTAGTGACAAAAGCAGTTCCTCTGAAGTGATTTATCAGCATCTGGTGGCCTATTGTAATGTTGAGGAAATGCAACAGCAAAATCAACAGCTACTGGTGACTGTTCATGAACTTGTTGATAAACAGGAACCTCTTCAAGGATTTCTGATCTTCACCTGAATCTTGCGAATGCCCTAAATGAACATGAATAACTTGGTGAAGCCCAAAGTCATCAGATGCAACTGGTGGAAAGAGACTGACCACAGAGAGTATTGTGTTTGTGTTTTTTAAAGGGGACAGATGTGTGTAAATAAGAACTACATTTCCCAGCATACAATGCATGTGGTTGAGCAGAAAAAGGAAGTGAAATAAGTTGGAAGTCGATGGGTGGTCGTTTGGAAGTAGGTTGAAGCAGTTCAAGGAAAATAAAGTTGGTTAAGTGTTAAACCCACATAAGTCGTTCTTCTTGAAAGAACAAGCATAACATCTTGCACGAGTAAAATAATGTTGGTTTTACCGCATTCAAAGTAATCTTTCAGCGTATCTGTGCTGTTTTATTCTTTTGTAGTTTTGTATAGGGAGACCTGCAGGATAGCACACAAAACAAATATTTTCACTGTGCTTCAGTTACTATGTTATGACAATCAATGTATTCAACTTGTATTAAATTTTAAAGAACAATTGAAAGCGTGGAGAGTTTTGCGAGGAACATCCTGGATGCAGAAAAAAGGCAACTGAAAATGTGGTTTAAATCTTGGATGAGATTACAGAGATGGGAGAGGCACTGATAAATTTAAAACTAAGATAAGGTTTTTAAAACTGATACATTGTAGGAAAACAAGGTGATATATGCCATAAGCAGAGGAATGATGGTCGATGAGATATACCTATATGTATTAAGATACAAATAGAACCCAGTTGATTATTTATGTTTATGAAGAGTGGCTGGGTGGTAAATGAGAGGCCATTGGAAAACTCTAGACCAGAAGTAACAAAGTGCTGGATAAGGATGTTGTAAAGACAGATAAATGGATCAAGCACAATATATTTTTTTTAAGTTTTTATATTTCACACTATGAACTATATTTACCAAAATACACATAAACCTTTCCCTCTTGAATATACAGTGTCATTTTCTCCCCTTTTCCCCCCTCCCTTCCCTCCCTCCTTTCCACCCCCCTCCCCACCCACTTAACATTTAACATATATGATACATTAAACCCATTAAACAATGTCATCACACAATGAAAATAAACAAGAAAATTGTGTCATCTACTTTGACACACTGGGTCAGTTCATTTCGTCTTCTTCTCATTCTGTCACTTTAGGTAGTGGTGGTCCGCGGTAGGACTTCTCTGTTGTGTTCTATGTACGGTTCCCAAATTTGTTTGAATACTGTGATGTTATTTCTTAAATTATATGTTATTTTTTCTAATGGAATATATTTATTAATTTCTATGTACCATTGCTGTATTCTCAGGCTATCTTCTGATTTCCAGGTTGACATAATACATTTTTTTGCTCCAGCTAAGGCTATCATAATAAATTTTTTTTGTACTCCCTCCAAATCGAGGCCAAGTTCTTTACTTCTTATATTACTTAGAAGAAAGATCTCTGAATTTTTTGGTATGTTGCTTTTTGTGATTTTATTTAATACCTGATTTAGATCTTCCCAAAACTTTTCCACTTTCTCACATGCCCAAATTGCATGTACTGTTGTTCCCGTTCCCTTCTTACAGCGGAAACATCTATCTGATACTGTTGGGTCCCATTTATTTAACTTTTGGGGCGTGGTGTATAGCCTGTGTAACCAATTATATTGTATCATGCGTAACCTCGTGTTTATTGTATTTCTCATAGTTCCGGAGCATAGCTTTTCCCATGTTTCATTCTTTATCTTTATGTTTAGATCTTGTTCCCACTTTTGTTTGGGTTTACAGCTTATTTCATCGTTCTTTTTCTCTTGCAGTTTGATGTGCATGTTTGTTATAAATCTTTTAATTATCATCGTGTCTGTAATCACATATTCAAAACTACTTCCTTCTGGTAACCTCAGCCTGCTTCCCAATTTGTCCTTCAAGTAGTTTTTCAGTTGGTGGTATGCAAACATTGTACCATGAGTTATACCATATTTGTACTTCATTTGTTCAAAAGATAATAATTTATTTCCCGAAAAACAATTTTCTATTCTTTTGATCCCTTTTCTCTCCATTTTTCTAAAGGAAAGATTATCTATTGTGAAAGGGATTAGTTGATATTGCGTCAATATTAATTTGGTAGTTGATCATTTGTTTTTTTCCTTTCTACATGAATCTTCTTCCAAATGTTGAACAGATGGTGCAGTACTGGTGAATTCCCCTGTTGCACCAGCTTTTCATCCCACTTATATAGTATATGTTCAGGTACCTTCTCCCCTATTTTATCTAGCTCTAATCTGGTCCAATCTGGTTTTTCCCTTGTGTGATGAAAATCTGATAGGTATCTTAATTGTGCTGCTCTATAATAATTCTTAAAGTTTGATAGCTGTAAGCCCCCTTGTTTGTACCATTCTGTTAATGTATCTAGCGCTATCCTCAGTTTCCCCTCCTTTCCAAAAGAATTTCCTTGTTATTTTCTTTAGCTCCTTGAAGAATTTCTCTGTTAGGTGAATTGATAACGATTGAAATAGGTATTGTATCCTTGGGAACATTTTAATGCAATTTACCCTTCCTATCAGTGTTAGTGGTAAATCTTTCCAATGTTCTAAGTCATCTTGTAATTTCTTCATTAATGGCTGATAATTTAATTTGTATAGATGGCCTAGATTATTATCTAGTTGAATACCTAGGTATCAGATTGCTTGTGTTTGCCATTTAAATGGTGATTCTTTCTTAACCTTTGTGAAATCCGCATTATTCATTGGCATCGCTTCACTTATCAAGCACAATATTGATGATGTAAACTGTCAGTTCTTGGCAATAGCCAAGAACAGGGGTCGAAACATTGGTCAGAGATTTCAGTGCCAGAAATTGTGAGCAATTCCAAATGCTTAATTTTTCTTTTTTGAACCAGGCAAATTTATATATTTCCCCTGTCATAGTATTTCCCCACAAATAGTTTAGAGTCTAAAATATAAATCAGTTTCAAATCAAGCAGAATTATGATTGAATTCCTGACCAATTCCTGAGCTTCTTTGGCATTCTTGGAGATACAATATTTTGCCACCTGCTCCGACCTCTGCATCCTGCCAATAAAACTTTTGCTTAAATTTTCCTCCTCCCACCACGCTTCTGCATCCCTGCTTCTTCACAGATTCACCCACTCCTCACAGTTCCATTTTCATTTCATTAGTCCTGCCAGCCATAGCTTCTTTATAGCAATTGTATCTGTGCATTATAATTTTAAAGCCCCCTTAATGTCCTCAAACATACACCAATGTATAATACTATAAGCATCCAAACCCTCCTCTGCAATGGGCACTACATGAGGATGTCAATTTTGAAATGAAATTATCATCTTCATTGAGGAGTTTGAGGACAGGAGCCCAGTTGCGTGTGGCAAGGGATTCTCTGTGAGGAAGAGGAGTGGACCAAATCTGCTTCTACTGTCTCTCTTTCTTTCATCACAATCTGCCTCAGGAATCCATGACAGGTCCCTCCTGTTGGGAGCAGAAGGCAGGTGTCAGGGGTTGTTGCACCCTTGTTGGGAGAGCCAACTTTCTCACCTGTCTGTTCCATTCCTCGTTGACAGTTCAGCTGTTTTCACAAGTGATTTTATTTGGAACATTTCTTTTTGGGAGCTGTTACTGATATTGGGAAGTGTCCAGATTTGTCCTGGACTGAACATTTCCATTTTGTAGGTCCAAATGAAAAGAGGAAAAAAAAAATTAGATGCAAGTAGTCAAATGTTGTTAGAAGCATTTCGGCAGCCTCAAAGATGCACTAATCGGTCATCAGTCAACACCCTGATAGCCGTTCCGATCGTGCATCTGCTGATAAAATTTACAGAAATGCCTGAGCCTCAAACTTTTTGGTGCTGCTGAATGGGCATCACATACTTTCCCACACACGTGGGGTCACTGAGGAATCTGATAAGTATTTGGATAAGGACTTTAAGTGGTTGCTTCAGCAGCTGAGTTGGTGAAAATTGGTCCAGAGTTCTGGAATTAGGGTCTGGAGTGGGAGAAGATCGAGATTAGAGATTGGGTCCTGCATTTCCAGTGGTTCGAGAATCGGATTCTAAATCAGGGGATCAGGGATTTTGGTCAAAGTATTGTGACCTGGGGAATTAAAATTATAAAATTTTGGTCCAGTCAGATTTGGATAGTTGGCGTAGAGAAATTGGGCTTTCGTTGGGACTTTGGAGAACCCAATGTAGCTTTTCTGCAGGTTGGTCAGGATGGAGGGATCTGGGGTAATATCACCCAAGAATTATGATTTTAGGGTTAATGATGACAGCGGTGATGGCAGTTGTGGTGAAGTGTTCAGTGAAAGGAGAAAAGTGGTCAAAGACAATGGATTCATCAGAGTTGGGGGTTCAAGGGCCATGTTGGGAACTGCTGATGGTCCCACTACAGATCAAGCTGCAATATTAAAACCTAGTTGGTCTGAGTTTTTCCATAAAAAGCACTGAGTGAAGGTAAGATGTTTTTAGATGTAAAAAGTACATTATTAGTGCAAACAAGGCTTGAAATGGAAATGGCTTCATGGACAGGGGCTATTTAACTTAGAAATCACGAATTGGTTCAACCAAAAAAAAATCATGATCAGCATGATGTTAATGTTGATTATGTATCTTTATATTTGCTATATACAGTACATTGTTTGACCTGCTGTGTTTCCTCAGCTTTGTGTTTTTACTTCAACACATTTAGACTGAGACATGGTATGTACATACCATGAAATAATGTATCACTACATATCTAAATTTTTTGTCTTTGAGTCAATTTTCAAGAATCCATGGATAAAAGACCTCTTGGTTAAAGTAAAAACAAAGCTAGGGAAACTCATCAGGTCAAACCGTGCACTTTATGTAGCAAAGATAAAGATAGAAATCCAACATTTCAGGCTAGAGCCCTTCATCAAGGTATGAGCAAAATGTAGACAGGTTCTCAAACAAAATGGTGGGGGGGGGGGGGAATAGAGTGAGGAGCACAGTCCCACAGGCAGGAGGTAATAGGTGAATAAGGGAGGGAGGGCACACCAGCAAACGGTGAGGGGGGATGGTTCTATGAATGGAGAGGGAAGGAGTGGAGCTGGAGGAAAGAACAAAGGGATGGGGAAGAGAAGGAGACCGGCTAGCAGAAACCTGAGAAGCTGATGTTAATGCTGATTATATATCTTTATATTTGCTATATACAGTACATTGTTTGACCTGCTGGGTTTCCTCAGCTTTGTGTTTTTACTTCAACACATTTAGACTGAGACAGGGTATTGGGTGTAAATGAAGATTAAGCCTCTCCAACATGATCAGCAAGCCTCTGGTAAGGGAAAAATGAAAGTAATTGCACAACAAAGCAATTAGTGGCCGTGGAGAAGTTAGAAATAGACAGGAGAGGACAGCTAGTTT
Source organism: Narcine bancroftii (assembly GCF_036971445.1). Lineage (NCBI taxonomy): Eukaryota > Metazoa > Chordata > Chondrichthyes > Torpediniformes > Narcinidae > Narcine > Narcine bancroftii. Next base: position 205,977,522 of record NC_091474.1, read on the forward strand.
GAAAATATTTTGTTACAGGTCTCAAACAGGTTTTAGGCCCCCAAAAGTATTTTAATTTATTTTTCCAATACATTGGCTTTTATCTGTGTGCAAGTCTGCCTTGTAAAATGCATGTCCTTTCTGTTGCCAGGGTGGAAACTTAAAGACCAGTTTAAGTTCAGAAAAATAGACACAGTATGACCAAGTTCCTCAGTTTATTTGAAATTTATAAAATATCACATATTAGCAGTATTGTAAACACAATTACCCTGTTTATTTACTCTGCCAAGAATTGGTTTAACACCAGAATGAACTGATTACCAGCCTCTAAAGTACCAAATTTCCATAAATTGTATCAAGGGCTCCTTCTAGAACTTTGTTTGAGCAAGTACAATATGATTTGAAACTTAGTCTTATTGTTTATCAAGAAGCATATTATAGCCTTCAGTTTTTTACTGTCAAACTGCACATTGTCATGGAAGTCAAACAGACTGCAAAAGAAAAATTAACAGAACCAAGCAAACTAGTCTCTCTAGGGCAAAGCAACCTGGGCCAGCAGTGGAGCCAGCTAGACTTGCTTTTGAAGTTGCAAATGTTTTGACTGAGTTCAAGAAGGAGGCTGAAGTGGGAAAGGATTTTCAGTGACCCTTGGGACAAATGCAGTTTTTCATTGTAAGGTTGAAAAATACTTTAGCCTTCCTTTGGAACAGGATCAGCACCAAAGCAACTGGTTTAGTATCATCGTGCTGGTGTAATAATCTCAAAATGAATCCTTCAGATGCTTAATGTACTGTATAGCAAAGGCTTTATGGACATCAGTAGTTTTTCTACAATGTTGTTAAAAACAGATAAAATTGGTAAAAAAAAATTAAAATAATTTCTGCCAATTTAATTTGATAGATAATTAATATGTTCACTGATTTGTTAAATAGGACAGCACAGTTTGCGTAGCAGTTAGCGCAACACCTTAACAGCACCTGCGATCGGGACACGGGTTCATATGCTGCACTGTGTGTAAGGAGATTCTACTTTCTCGCCATGTCTGTGTGGGTTTTCCACGGGGGGTCCAGTTTCCTCCCACCATTTGAAATGTACCGGGGTGTAAATTGGGTGGCACGGACTCTGCATTTCAGGATATAGCTATACAGGAGATTAGCTTTTGCAGTTGTATTCAGGAGGTCACATCATTTCGGTATTAAAATCATGCACTATTTCATTTTTGATGCTCATAATAGTGGTTTATTATCTTCTAGGAAATTGAATGTTTATAAGGAGAAATGTATGGACTGGATTTATTGTCAATGAAAAGAAGGAGGCTGAGGGGTGACTTTTTAAAGGTTTATAAAATTGGGAGGGTATAGAAAGGATAGAGATCTAGGGTGACTAAAACTAGTGGGCATAGGTTTAAGGTGAGAGGGTGAAAATGTAGAAATCTGAGGGACAACCTTTCCACACATAGTGGTGGTGCCAATGTGGAAAAGAGAAAGAGGGAGAGAAAGGTATGATGACAGCATTTAAAATACATTTGGACAGATATTTGGATAGGACAGGAGTGGTATTTACACAGTAAAACTCTATGATTCTAATCTGTAGTCAATGAGTGAGAATACAGTCTTCTTTCTTTCTTTGGCTTGGCTTCGCGGACGAAGATTTATGGAGGGGGTAAATGTCCATGTCAGCTGCAGGCTCGTTTGTGGCTGACAAGTCCGATGCGGGACAGGCAGACACGGTTGCAGCGGTTGCAAGGGAAAATTGGTTGGTTGGGGTTGGGTGTTGGTTTTTTCCTCCTTTGTCTTTTGTCAGTGAGGTGGGCTCTGCGGTCTTCTTCAAAGGAGGCTGCTGCCCGCCGAACTGTGAGGCGCCAAGATGCACGGTTTGAGGCGAGATCAGCCCACTGGCGGTGGTCAATGTGGCAGGCACCAAGAGATTTCTTTAGGCAGTCCTTGTACCTCTTCTTTGGTGCACCTCTGTCACGGTGGCCAGTGGAGAGCTCGCCATAGAACACGATCTTTGGAAGGCGATGGTCCTCCATTCTGGAGACGTGACCTACCAAGCGCAGTTGGATCTTCAGCAGCGTGGATTCGATGCTGTCGGCCAAATATTATACTGGGTGACAATGTAATAAACATTTCCACAGATTTCACTCATGCCTCCTGTTGTCCCCCATGAATTACTCTGTCATTCAAATTTATTTAAAACAATGAAAATAATTAACAGTTTTCATAAAATTAATTTAAAAACAAAACATTTTAAAATAATTAAAAGTAAGCACAAGTAATTAGTAAAAATTGTGTTATTCCTTCCCTGCATCTGTAACTTCTCCATTAACAAGAAGTGGAGCATAGATCCCACACCGAACTTTAGCAATTGCTCTGAATTAGTTATTGGGAAATTCTTCCAAGCTCCTATCCTATTGTGAGACTCCACTTGGAGTCGAACAGCAAAGGATCTACTTGGCCAGTAAGTTTGGGTATTTCCATAATGTTCAAAGTTAATTGTGGATTTAACGTCAATTTTGTAAGTTTAGAGGCAAACATTTAGAAGTTATAGACTCAAGATTGCACTTTATTATTGCATTTTATTTTTATTTCCATAGGTTAAAGTACATATTTTAATGCAGACACAAAGCCAGTTGATAAAAAGAGAAAGAATGTAAATCTTTGAAGCAACACCAAACCATTAATGTCATGGAAAAAAAAGACCTATTAAGATCTTGCAATAATAGCCAGTTGCCACCTCAGCTGGTCACAATGGAAACAGTAGGAATCATGCTGTAATCTCATCTCATTGGGCCTGCCTGGAGTTGGGCATTTGTTTTCTGACTCAGAGGTGGAAATGCTACCATTGGACCGAAGGCTCACTGCAAATTAGTCAGTATCTCCACAAATGGTTTAGTGGAATTTTCTGATATTCATTTATTTGCAGAGGTAATAGAACTGTCGTCTCTGGAAACTCATTTGTAATGGAACTGTTAAAATAGGTTGAAATTTCATGTTGGATAATCTTATAAAATGTAGATATCCAGCAAATTTATTATAAAGCCTTTTTCTCGTTTGATTACAAACCTTTAAATGTTTGGGTTATTCTATATGTTAAACATGCCACATGAATGCTAGTTATTTTGTATACAATTTGTTTGCCATATTTCCAGCATTAAATCAATACAGTACTTCATTAGCTACCACCCTCCTTCGGATGTCACAGATGTTTCAATATTAATCCATGTTTTCTTAACTTGAAGCTACATTACTGACAACATTGCAATTTTTTTGAAAGATTGCCCCCTTTTTGTTGCTACAATTTACTGAGTACTGAAAAGATGACTATTCTTATTCTGTTATTATTGGAATTGACTTTGATCCTTTCTTGTTGGCAACCACAATATTTGCTTTCCACAATCTGAGCATTTGATGAGCTAAGTGCCCCTACTGGTCCACTTTCCACAATTTCCAGTAAAGTGGTGTAAAGTGAATCTTTGGATTGAAGCAACTTTTATTAAATGGAAATATAAACACAATAAAATAAATCCCATATTTAGCTCCATTGTATGCCATTTTTTTCCAAAATCCAAACTAATGGTATATGCTCCCTTTTTTTCATAAAGCAATCTCTTGACTGTTTCCTTTGCCTTCAGGACACTCCAATTTATTTGTGACGATCTCATCACAGCTGTTTTTGACAATGGCCATTCATAAAAGTATCAAAAATATCCACCATATTTCTTGAAGATTTACAGTATATACAGACTTAAACAAAAATAAATTGTAGGAATATGATTGCAGTATCTGTTTGCAGTGTTAAAATATGAAATTTACCCCTTTTGAGAAAACCCCTTTTTGTATCACAATCTACAGAGTGATTAATTTAAATGACTTGCTTCTCTGGAAATAAGTCTCAGGCCTTTTTCCCAATATTTTCTACTTTTTTGTTAATGCAACAAACTTTTAAATTGTCAGCAAGAAATAACATTCTCTCTGCATCTGAGTTATTATTGCTGGAATGAATTAGTACTGTAGATGGGAATACTTACTCAATATATTGGTAGCAAATTGTCGGTTCGGCATTTTAGAACTAAAATATGCATGTATGACCATATTATGACATAATTCAATATGTGGTAAAATACTCTCCAAAATGTTTAAAAAAATATTTCCATAAATTTAAACAAAAAAATTAAACTATTTTTCCATTTTTTAACTTGTCAGATGCTCTTCATTTCTTAGCGGACAAAATATTTCCATTGGAGTATATAAAGTTTCTATAGTTTGTCATTCAAGTTAAATATTAATGTTGACATGATCAGCCATGATGTTTATGTTGATTGGCCAGAATCCAGTGATTCTGTTCATTCTTGGAAATATGTCAACCACAACAATTTTGATTGTGCCCTAGATATGTTTGTTACAAGTATTCACTTGTAACGTTATTCAGACCATTTGCAGTCTAAATTTATTGAAAGTTAAAATGTAATAACTGTATTCAATGAATTTGTAGCTTTTCAAACAGTAGATCTTGACATTTTTGTTTTGGATTCTATTTATTCAATTTAATAAACTGCTTTTAAGTACAGTAGTTATACATTTCTGATTCTTGTCCAATATGATTGCTGTGGTGAGTAGTTTAAAAACAAAAAAATATTTCCAGCAAACACAGTTGATTAAAATGACTATAACTGGGTGGCCTGGTAGCTCTAGCAGTAAACCGCTGATCATACAACCACAAAATATATATTTGTAACTTGGGCAGATTAATTTTCCACTGACTCACAAATCTGCATTTAAACCTTATCTGCTATAACTTGGGAAGTTTTGCAAATGTCACTGAGATAGCTGGATCTTCAGGAGGAAAGAACTGTTGGGCCTTAACACTGGCCGGCTTATCTTATGATAGCCTGCTAAACGTCATTTTCTGGTGACCAGCTGTAATGCAATATGTATATTAACCATATCACCTTTTTATTTGCTGACAATGTGCACAAATATCAGAAACTGCTCCCTCCCACATTTTAACAATTTATGCAGGAGCTTCGTGTATAAAAACTCAAAGCTTCAACGGGATCTCCCTCTCACAAGTGAATGCAGCACACATCTGCTTACAGCAACTCTTTCCTCAACGTAGAGTTCATTACATTAATATATTTAATTAAAGTATACTCCAAACCAAGATGGAGAAATTAGGAAGAGAGATCAAATAAAGAGTCTTTTTACCCCTTTTACACAGCACTTGAAAGACGGGTATAAACTTACCCAGCTTCAATCCACCAAGGTAGGTAGCATCAGTGGTGGAGTGTATTGATGCAGGACCAGTCTAAAAGGGCAAGCCATGTTGTCATGCTGCTGTGCTACATGTCCCGCCTCTTTTTCCCCGGGAATCCACCTTTTCTTCTGTTCCATGTGAACAAGCAAGCCGGCTCTCAGAGACGCATCATGTATATAGCAATAAAGCAGCTCTTCAGTGTAAAAAGGGCTAAAAAATAGTGGAAGATCAGAGAAGGTTATTGTGGGAATTCCAGATAGCGACACCAAGGCCATTAAAGGCACAAGCATTGCCAGGGATGTAAAACAAAATTGAGTTGCACAAGATACAAGAGTTTAATGAATAGAGGGGTACTTGAAACAATCTGTGTTTAGTTCATTGATCATTTGATTAATCCTGTTTACCGGAAACATTTAATGAAACTAGTGTATTATTTGATAGGAATTTTAGTGGAACTAATTGTATCTGCTCCATCGACCAAGCACCTGATATAACTCAAACTTGCAACAAAGCAAGGATTCAAACACTGATATGGCACAAAATAATCTGGCCTGGATATTTGCAGCAAAGATCAGCATGAATGAAGAAGGCCCAATCTTACTGATTGAGCACCACTGGCGATATCCTGGCTGAACTCCATCCTTGGTGTCCATATGGGTTCCCACCCCAACAGTAGAGCAAGATATTGCTGGGATTCCACAGCATTTATATTTGCTGGATGTGAAGCAGGACTCGCCAGCCTATTCATTGGTAATGGAGATGGGATGCCTATGTGGAAGAAAAGTAAGGATACAGTTCTCATAATCATTTGGACTTATTTTAATATTTTTAATTATCTTAAATCTTGTAAGTTTTAAACAAATATTTTATATGCTAATTTAATTTTCAATAGTTTCAGAAATATTGAAAGACTTTGATGCAATTTACAGATGGCAAAGCTGATTCAGGGCTTGCTATCTGTCCAGAGTTTCCATAGGAGTTTTTCATTCTGGTTTACCTACACCATCCAACTATACCATTCAAGCTTTGTTGCCAATCAGGCCCTTGCTTTTCTTGTTGAGTACTGTTATAGTCAGAAGAATGGCTATCTGGACCTGATGAATTTGGGCCATTGGGCTATGAAAGACTTGAGTGAACAGCAGTCTCCAACTCAACCAAACCAAATTTCCCAGTCATAGTAGCAGCACACATGTATGAAGGTACATCTTCGAGCCTACTCTTCAAGATTTATGTATCTAATTTGGTGGATACAAAAATGTAGATGAAGATTCAATCTGAATTGATTTTGCCAAAGATGTACTATTTATCCAGGTCACAGAATAATAATGTGATACTGAACAGAAACAGGCCCTTCAACCCAATGAGATTAAGATTGTACCAACCATTACCATTTTTAAAAATTTTCTCGAACAACCCTTCAACCCCCCCACCCCCAAAGGAGGAAAAACTCAACACCCAACCCCAACCAACCAATTTTCCCCTGCAACCGCTGCAACCGTGTCTGCCTGTCCCGCATCGGACTTGTCAGTCACAAACGAGCCTGCAGCTGACGTGGACATTACCCCTCCATAAATCTTCGTCCCGCGAAGCCAAGCCAAAGAGAAGAGAGTGTCAGAAGCTTAATTCCCAGGACATGGATGCAATGCCAGAAAATGTTTCAACATCCTTGGTCGAGTTTTATTTTATTCTTTGCTTTTCTGTTCACTGTTCACTGTTCACAGCTCCATCAACCCCTGTCACATTTTCACTATATTCTCTACTAATCCACACCTTTGCGATTTGGGAAGAAACAAGAGCACCTGGAGGAAGCCTTCACTGATACTGGGTGAGCATGTGAACACCAAACAGATAACATCCAAAGTCAGCAAAGTCAGCATTGATTGCAGGTCTCTTGCACTATGAGACATCATGTACCGTACTAGTATTCACACTATGACCTGAAATGAGAAGTTCTGCATTTGGTTCTTTCTCTTCATATGGTATCTTCCTGGCAAGATTTTATTATGCTGGAAAGATGAGAAAATGTTAGTGAGATTCTGTATGCCATTCTGGGAATGTGCTGCCATGATGGAATAAGTGGTTGTCAACATGTGGGATAGATAAATGAAATATAACAGAGTGATGAATATGAACATGTGGAGAGTATTTCAGTATTTTGACTGTTTGTATCGCAGCCTAGTTTGGGAATTTAACTGCCCAGGAACACAGAAGACACCAGAAGGTAATAAGCGTAGCCAGGTCCATCACATGCTCTGACATTCCATATATTGCAGACATCTATGCAAGTCATTGCCTCAAGAAGGCAGTCAACATCATAAAGGAACTCCATCACCCCGGTCAAAACATCTTTTCACTGTTACCTTTGGGCAGAAGGTACAGAAGCCTGAAAACCAGCAGTTCAAGGTTCAAGAACAATTTCTCTGCAATAACTAACAGTCTTTTGAACCTCCCTTTGGTTCACTAATCATAGACAAAAGGTCTGTTGGCTCGAATGCAAGTCACCTTTTTATACTGGGAATAGTGTGAGTATTTATATATCCTTTTTGTATTGATTGTAGTAAAAAACACAAAATGCAGGAGAAACTCAGCAGGCCAAACAGTGTCTTTTATGTAGCAAAGGTAAAGATACATAACCGACGTTTCAGGCCTTCATCAAAGTATGAGAAAATGCTGGCAGGCGTCTGAACAAAAGAGTGGGGAGGGGAGGGGATGGCAAAGGCAGGAGATAATAGTTGGAGAAAGGGGGAGGGGCCAGCAGAGATCGGGAGGGGAGAGATGTCTTGATGGGTAAAGGGGAAGGGAGAGGAGAACTTGTAAAAGTTTAAAGGGGGAGGGGAAGGAAAGTTAGCAAGTTTAGCAGAAATCAGAGAAGGCTGGAGGGTGCCCAGATTGAAAATAAGGTGTTGTTCCTCCATTCTGTGAGTAGTTAGGGTAGGATAGTACTCAAGGCCATGGACAGACATATGAACGCAGGAGTGTGACTCGTAATTGAAATGATTTAATTCAACAGAATTTTGTGTGTTACTTTTTACTTATGTATTGATTGTTTATTTTAATTTAATTCAAATAGTTTATTATTATAGTTTTTCTTTATATGTACCTGTTTGGCTGCAGCAAGTAAGAATTTAGGTGCCTATGTACATTATACAAAGTGTATGACAATAAACTCATTGTCACCAGTGATTGTAGGCAAGCGAAGGCTTGTGGGGAAGAGAATATAGTGAAAATGTGACAGGGGTTGATGGAGCTGTGAACAGTGAACAGAAAAGCAAAGAATAAAATAAAACTCGACCAAGGATGTTGAAACATTTTCTGGCATTGCATCCATGTCCTAGGAATTAAGCTTCTGACACTCTCTGTCCAGTTTTTCACTCCCTCCTAGATCTGCTGCTGGGAGGACTCCAAGTTTCTTGGGTGGAAGGGAATGTTCTTCCACCTGTCATTGCTTGGAGCAATGACACAAAATGCCTGGATGCCTTTTAAGGCTTTTAAGGCTTGCTCCAGTTTTTAAGACCTGCCTTTAAGCGGTACCAGAAATGCCAGTGTCTGAGGCCAGAGGAGATAGCACTGAATGAGCCATGTATTTGCGCTGAAAACAAACTTCCCAGTTTTTCACTGATGAATTTTGTGATCAATTTCTTCCTCACTTCTTCAAAAATAAATTCAGGCATCAGTGCAGATAAACTGGTGTGGATTCTTATTTTGATATTATATTGAAAGCACTTTATGAAACAATTTGAGAAATTTGAGCAAAATAGAATTTGAATTTATTCACTGAGAGATATAATAACTCATTAGATTGCTTGCATGGTGTGGGAAAGGAATACACAGATGCAGAATAAATACAATGGTTTTGCATTATTATTTGACAGCAAGGGGTCCCTCATCTGTTAATTCCTAATTCTATTGAAAATAACTTTATTAAATGGTGAACAAGTATTATTAAAAGTACTATTTTAAAAAAAAGTGTTACTGTTAATATTTCAAATATGGAGACATGTGTTGTTCTTCCACAATTGAGACCACCTGCAAATTGGAAGGATAATGCCTTATATTCAGTCTTGGCAATCTCCAGCCAGATGGAATAATTATTGACTTCTCAAATTTCTGTAAGAGTTAGCTCTTTCTCCTTTCCTCCAGCTCTCAAACTCCTTCCTTCTCCTATCAGCCAGCTGTCCTTTGCCCTCTCCCCCATCACCTCTCTGCTTCTTCATCTTTTACCTCCCATCTGTATGCACCTATTACCTCTTACCTATTAGCCAATGCTCCTCCCCCTTCTCCTTCCTCCCTTCTCTCCCCTCCCTTCAGTTTTTTATTCAGGTGACTACCTATTTTTTTACAGATTCTCGACAAAGTGCTCAGGCCTGTAACATTGATTGCCTTTTCTTCCTATGCATGCTGCGAGACCTGCTGAGTTTCTCCAGTACTTGTTAATTTTGCACCTCCAATGCACATTGCTTCATCGGTCAATATAGGCATATTGTACCCATCAAAAGCAGATCTCAACAAAATGTCACCTAGAATCTGCACCATTGATTTGTGTTTGAGGTTGCATCAATCTAAAAAATTAATTATTTGCTGAGGCTGTTTGATCTGCTGAATACTTCCAGAATTTTATCTTTGTAGGTTAATTTAACTACCGTATTTGACCGCATGTAGGACCCACTGGCGTACAAGACCCCCCCCTCCCCCATTTTAGCAGGAAATTTGAGGAAAAATTTTTTTTTTGTATTTACAGGTAAAACCTGGACAGAGCATGCAACTAGGACAATGGTGAAATTTGTTTAATGATAATATTGTTTTAATTAACAAGAAAAAAACCTTTTATCGGAGAACATTAAAACAAGTAATGATTATAAACAAAAACACAATAAAACATCAGTGTTCTGTAACAAAAACTTTTAATCATCTTCAATGCCTGAACATTCATCAACAACATCACTATCAAACCCCAAAAACTTATCATCACTGTCTTCAAATAATGCATCGTCCTCAGTGCTATCAAGGGTATTACAAATTCCACACTTCTCAAAAGCCTTAACAATAATTCCAGCTCTTTTAGTGTCCCGAGAAGTCTTCACCTACTCACACACCTGTGTAATGGTGGGACATTTCACTCTTCCTCATCATGTTAGTGCATGGTCCTTTTCTCCCATCCATTTGTTCCTGTGTTCTCTCATCCTATTTTTAAATGGCTTGTTTATACACACATGTAAAGGCTGCAATTGGCTTATCAGACCACCAGGAATAACAGCCATCTTAGTTTTTTTTAATGGCTTCAGTTCTGTGTGCTCTGAACTGATCCTAGACCAGAAATGCAGGTTTTTGATAGTCCATCAGGATGCCTTCACTATATTTTCTGCAACCATAATTTGATTCCAGCTTCGTCTATCCAGCCTTTTGGATGAACCTGAACAAACACACTAAACAGTGGCAGTTTTGTGTCATAAGTACAACAGGCCCAAACTACTGTATCATGTGGCTTTTCATGACCAGTGGTTTTAAACTACGATGGTTTTAGCTCCTTTAACACTCACGGTTTTGTTGGATGGTACATCAAATGTTACTGGAACTTCATCCACGTTCCCTATTTTGCTCAGTTCAAAACAAGTTCTTTTTTGTGCATTTATTACAAATTTATGAAATTCTAATATTTTGTCTTCATAATCCATTGGAATTTTGTATGCAATCAATGTTTTTTGTACACATTGATAGACTATGCCATTTTCTCAACCTTCTGTTACAACAAAATTCTTGTGCTTTTGTTCTTTTCCGAAGCTCCTGCCCTCATGAATTATCATCTTGGTAGAAACACATTTCCAAGCTTTTCTTTCATTTAGCACCCAGTTTTTTAACTCCTCCTCAGGTTGTGGCCAATGTGGGACTGGACAACGAAGGTTACATTTACCCTTTTTAGCAGCTTCTAGCCGTTTTTCTTGCTTTCTCCATGCACGTACCATTTTTACTGTAGGTGTCACTCCAAAAACTTTAGATGCCGTTCTATTCCCATAAAGGAGCTATACGTTACAACTTCTAGTTTGTATCCAATAGCATAGCTTAAGTGCTTTTCTCCTGTCGCCATCTTGCGGAGGTAAGCCTCTACTACATTTGTCTTTTGGTGCCCAAAATGGTGAAACCAAAATGTCACTTTTGCGTATAAGACCCAGGGAGGTTTTTGGATTTTTTTTTGAGAATACAAGGGGGTTTCTATATGATGTCACATATGGGACATGAATGTTACATATTACAATATACCATATGTCAGTATATAAGACAACTCTGTATAAGGCGACGCCCAGAATTTCCACTTTACAATATAGGCTTTGAACTATACTGTATAAGACTACCTCAAGTCTGGCACTTACCAATGACCAGTGGAGTCATTTTATCACAACATTTTAAAAGTAAAGGTTTAGATTTTATTTGCATACTTTAAAATAAACCACCATCCAGCTCCTTTAGCAGACTATTTAAAGCCTGTTCAGAGCCGATGGCAGTCGGACTGGGTGGGTGAATCTCACGGTGGGGGGAGGGGAGCTGTGAGACTTTGCTGTCAAGGTTCACGTTGTAAACTTGCCGCGGGAGAGCGTTGAGACTTAACTGTCAAGGTTTGGAATTTATACTTGCAGTATAAGATAACACCTGGTTTTGGGCCAGCATATACAGTAATAAGACTTCTCAAATTCCTAATTGGTGATGTTGATATGCAAATTTGTTCATCTAATTGTAGTGTGTGTAAATATAAAGGAAAAGGCTCGGAATGATTCCTGCCACACAACAGCCAGCACTGATAGTTTTGGGGTATGCCAGTCCCTTTGATAGCACCAATGAGTTGTGCCTTTCTAGCCTCTTTCTTGTTTCAATGTTGAATTTGGCAGCAGTTTCTACACAGATGCTTTTAGCCATAACATTTATTATTCACATAAATTGATATGAATTTCCAAAAGTTTCCCTTTGAACTTAAAATGAATCACTTACTTTGCAATTCTCTTTTCAATGTCACTGGAATAGCTCATTGAGAAGCCAAGCAGTGACAACAAGTCTATTGCCTGCAAATTTGCAAATTGTGTCTGAAAGAGATTAACCACTTCCAGGAAAAAGTTGCGCCCTTTGGGAAATGAGCTCAGGCACATCCAATTGCACATTAGGTGTTTCCCAATTTAATTCATGAGTTCAAATTCAAATATGTTATCATCCGACTACATATACAACAGCATTTCTCCAGACTACAATGTGCACACATATGCAGACACAATACTCAATACTTGGAATGATTTACCCGGTTACAGGATACTGATCTTAAATTTCACAGCCTGCAGGAAGAAGCTATTTCCCAGCCTGGCAATCCTGATTTTGATCTGCCTGTATCTCCTTCATTATGGTAATAGATCAAAGATACAGGCAATCCCTGCTGTACACTACTTCAATCGATGAAAAATTCAGTTACCACGATTTGGAAACTGTGACCATTTCCTGTTTTACGCGTGTAATTATTCTGTAATAATTGTGTAATTGGATTAATTGTGTAATCCATGTAATACAGCTAGATCTTTCTGGAAAACTCAAGTTACAAGAAGATCGTGTGAACGGCCCTAAATAAAATGTGCACAAGCGACAGTCAGACTCAGTGTTAAATATGGATAAAAGAAAATGTGGAAAAGAATCTGACAGTGATATTAAAAAGAAAAGAAAATCAATTAGTTTAGAAGAAAAACTTTAAATTATTAAACGACAGTGCCAGAAATATGGAAATTGGACATGATCTGGGCTACAATGAGTCAACGGCGCGCACAATTTTAAGTAAGAAGCATGAATATAAAGAACAAGGTAAAGTTGCATCAGTTTCTCCAAGCATGCAAATGACTCAAAACACAAGGCCATTAATGATTGAAATGCAATGGCTATTTGATCTTTGCATTAAAGATTGTAACCAAAAGCAAATACCACTTTGTACAAAAAAACAAACCAAAGTGTAAGCGTTAAAGTGCAAGTTGCAAGCAAATTCTGCAAGCAGCCAGTAGATGTTGCCATATTTCTTGCTGTCTCCTAGTAACATCTTTGCTTCAAGGTTATAGCTAGTTTTCTTAGTGTGTTTGAGATAAACGTTCAGTTAGATTTTCTTAGTTTTATGAAAATCCAGACATTAGAAGAGTTCTGACAACTTTTATTGACCATTTAATTATGTTTAGTACCATCTAACAAAGTTTTAGTGGCTTGTAATAATGTAGAGGCTGATATAATAAACCATGGAAATCTCAACTCAACTTTAGTACGGATTTGTTTGAACGAGTCATAGGCAACAACATTCTATTTTCTGCAAGCCATTTGAAAGGAAAATAATTGCTACACAAAGCTTTGAATACCTTTTCGATGCTTAGAGAAAATAAATTTCAAGGGGATGTGGAAACTTTGCTGCATGTTTAGGTTGGTTTGACCACTTTAAACATCAAACAGGATTACACAATGTAAGAATTACAGGGGAAGCTGCTCATGCTGATAAAAATGCTGCTGCAACATTTCCAGAAAATTTTCAAAAAGGATTTGAACTTGTTGAAGCCACTAAGGATTTTTTTTTAATCTAAATGTTGATCCTAACATGGAAAGAAGTATGGAAGTCCACAGCAATTTAGAAAAAGTGATTGCTAGCTATAGGAAATTATATAATGATAAAATATATCAAAATCTGTGCAGTCAACTTTGAAGAAATATTTTAAGGAAAAGTTTACTTATGATGTAAATATGAAATAAATTAAAATATCATGATTATTTTTATTAACCTTAACTGTTTTGGCATTATATGCAGCTAAAAGTTGTTTTTAAAACACATTTTTATGTTTTGATGGATGATCTGAAAGGACAGGCATTCATTGTAATTATTCCCATTGATTCCATTAATTGCCTAATGCAAATTAATCTTATGCAAGTACAGATAGTACAGTGAAACCCTGTGTGAAGTGGGGTTTGCCTGTACTAGGTGCTGGATGGAAAGGGCCCTCAATAACTCTTTGAACCCTATTTAAGCAATGCTTCTGGTAAATGTCATCAATAGAGGAAAGGAAGACCCTAGTGAGCTTCTCAGCTGTTTTGATGATCATTTGTATTGGTTTCTGGTCTGATGCTTTGCAGGTACCATACCACACAATGATAGAGCCATGCAGGATCCTCTCAAGCGTCCTCTTGTAAAAAGTTGTCAATATGGGGACCCGTAATCTTTCCCTCTTCAACCTCCATAGGAAATGCAGTTGCTGATACATCTTCCTGACTAATGATACCTAATGACACCATTGGTCAAGCATTATATGTTTCCAAACAACCCCACCCACCTTAGTGGCATTAAGATTCAACATTCCTGTAAAACTCTTCAGGCTTTTTTTAATTTTAAAGACAGAAAACAGTTAAAAGCCTTCCATCCCATGAACCTCTTGCTACCCAATTAATCTACCAAATCCGTACTTTTTGGAGGGTGTAGGAAACCAGCACACCCAGAGAAAACCCACACAGATCACAGGGAGAATGAACAAATTCTTTATATACAGTGCTAAATTTGAAACTGAGTTGCTCGCCCTGTAATAGCATCATGGTAACCGCCAGGCTAACCATGCTGTCTAGACTCTTTGTCTACTTTTAAAATTTATTTTATGATGGGAAATGGGGTATTAATGATAAGACCCACCTTTGAAGCCATTCCCTAATCACCCTTAAAATGAGACTCTTAAGCTTTAATCAGGTCGATGGCCTCGAGTCATGTACAGGCCTGACCTGAAAATGATTGAGGTTAAATTTGACAATCTTTTGGCCAACTCAGTAGATGGAGAGATTTGGGTCACACCCTGTGACTGTTCATACCTTGATGAAGGGCTCAAGCCCAAAATGTTGGTTATGTATCTTTATCTTTTCTACATAAAGTACACTGATCTGCTGAGTTTCTCCAGCATTTTTACTTCAACCACAGTGTCTGCAGAGTTCTGTGTTTTACCCCTATGACTGTTCATTTGGAGCCCAAAACTCAATGTGGTACTATAGCTGCCCGCGGCCCACACCTCGGGCCAACACCGGAAATGGCCTTCAAAAGCAGCAACCAGCAAGACCTTGCATGGACTGAGATGCACATTTCCATAGGCCGCTGAAAGACTGGTGAAACTGGCCCATCACTGCTGGCGCATCCCAGGGGGCGCAATCCGGGCCCTGGTGCTGGAAGCGACCAATTGGTGGCTGGCCCGTTCAAGCCACACCCCGGTGGTGATGCAGCCGAGCTCACTATAAAAGGCAGAGCTGCCCTTGAATAAACTCAGTGTTGTATACACTCTACCAGCATGCATGTCTTCTTTCTTCCACGAGTCTTGAGCTACAGTCTAGGAGCTATAACCGTGAGCTATAACCCGACTATAGTAGTAGCGACCCCGCTACAGTGGTGACCCTGACCAGTCCAAATGGTGTTTTAGACTTGATAGAGCAACAACCCAAGATCAACATCATAGCATTGATGCTGCCCTGCCTCTGACCGCCAATCTACAGGTGTGTTTCCAGCAAACCGAGGTGCAGTTCACCATTCAAAGGATCTCCAAAGATGACATGCGCTACTACTATGTGTTCAATGCCCTCGACCAGGACATCAAAGTCCAGATTATCAATTTCCTCCAGCAGCCCCCGGAACAGGGAAGGTATGTGGCCATCAAAGAGCTACTAACTCACACTTTTGAGCTCTCAAAGTGGTATTGGGTCAGGGTCTCATCCGCGTTCATGAGTGATGTGCTCGCTCTCTGCAATGGCCACACCTCCTGTCCGCTGTTCCAGCAAATATTTCTGGAGAGGCTGCCCGAGGACATCTGGCTACTCATCTCGGAGGAGGATTTTGAAGACCTCAGGAAAGTGGCCACCTGAGCAGACATGTGTGGTGAAGAGGGATGCCTGCGCTTCGATCGACCAGCTGATGTCACCATGTCAACAGGACCCAGCCATGAGGAATGCCGACCGGCCATCTGACCAACCGTCCGACCGATCATTCGACCGACCATCCAACCAACCGTTCAACCGACCAACCAACCGAACGAGATGCTCCACCAGTGAGCTGTACTGTTATTATCATCAACGGTGGGGCTCCGATCCCCAGCGATCCCGCTCCCCCTGTACATTCCAGGGAAACGCCCAGGCTGGCCATCATTAATGGCTGTGACGATCAGCCAACTGCAAAGCTTCCTACATATCCATGACTCGCTGCTGGGCCGACACTTCTTAGTGGACACTGGGGCACAATAATACAGCATCATTCTTCCCCCCCCCCCAACCATCGTCGAGGCTCGCTGTGGCAAAACCGGCCGAGAACTCCAGGCGGCAAATGGATTCAGTATCCGGACTTTCGGCACCCGTTCCATGTCCCTCCACTTCGGGCACTGCCAGTTTACCTGGAAGTTCACTGTGGCAGCCGTGCAGCAACCACTCTTAGGTACCAGCTTCCTAAGGACTCACTCCCTTCTGGTGGACATTAAGTGGCTTCAACTAGTACATGCCCAGCCATTCCAATCACTCTCCCTCAATGGCACCAAGCTCACCAACCCCCACCTATACTCAGTGAGTACTGTCACCAACAAGTTCATCAAAATCCTGGCAGATTTCCCCACTATCACCATGCCTCACTTCCATTCGGCAGAACCCAAACATGGAGTGAGGCACCAGATCATC
The DNA here is from genome assembly GCF_036971445.1 of Narcine bancroftii. Taxonomy (NCBI): domain Eukaryota; kingdom Metazoa; phylum Chordata; class Chondrichthyes; order Torpediniformes; family Narcinidae; genus Narcine; species Narcine bancroftii. The sequence continues at coordinate 205,994,436 of NC_091474.1, forward strand.
ACTGAGGGCCCTCCTCTCCACACGAGGGACAAAATTTTAAAAATGGAAGAAGTAGGCATTGTGCGGCGCTCTGATAGCCCCTGGGCCTCACCCATCCACATGGTCCCCAAGTCAGCGGGTGGCTGGAGGCCGTGCAGTGACTATCGCCAACTCATTGAGGCCACCGATCCGGACAGATATCCCGTGCCTCATATTCAAAACTTTACTACAAACTTACAGGGGGCATGGATATTTTCAAAGGTGGACCTCATCAGGGGCGATCACCAGATCCCAGTTCATTCAGAGAACATCCCAAAAACGGCCATCATAACCCCCTTTGGATTGTTTGAATTCTTTCACATTCCCTTCAGGTTAAAAAATGCGGCTCAGACTTTCCAGAGGTTGAGCTATAACCCGGCTGTAGCAGTAGTAACCCCGCTTCAGTACTTTTTCCTTCACTTTGTAATTAATGCCCATAACAACCTTGCACTCAATGTCACCAAAACTAAGGAGCTAATTGTCAACCTCAGAAAAGGAAAGCCAGTGGTATACAATCCAGTGATCATTGGGGGATCAGAGGTGGAGAGGGTGAGCAAATTTAAGTTCTTGGGAGTCACTATCTCGGAGGATCTTTCCTGGACCAACACACCAATGCCATTGTAAAGAAAGCACATCAGCGCCTCTACTTCCTCAGGAGTTTGCGGAGGTTTGGTATGATATCAGAAAGCCTGGAAAATTTCTACAGAGGTGTGGTAGAAAGAGTGCTGAGCAGTTGCATCAAGGTCTGGTATTGAAACACCAATACCCCTGAGCATAAAGCCCTGCAAAAGGTAGTAGTCATGGCCCAGGACATCACAGGCAAAACCCTCCACACTACTGAGCACATCTACAGGGAATGCTGCCATTGGAGAACAGCAGCAATCATCAAAGACCCCCACCACTCAGCACACACTCTGTTCTTGCTGCTGCCATGAGGAAAGAGGTCCAGGTACCACAAGACTCACACTATCAAGTTCAGGAACAGCTGCTTCCCCTCCACCATTAGACTCCTCAACAACACACTCAATCAGAGACACATTTAAGGACTCGTACCTGTGCACTTAATTGATTTTCTTTCTGTTCTCTCTGTATTGTACAGTCAGTTTGTTTACAGATCTTTGTTTGTTTACATGTTTTACGCTGTGCACTATTTATTTTTTGCACTACCAATTAGTGGTAATTCTGCCGCACATGCAGGAAAAAAGAATCTCAGGGATGTATGTGATGTCATGTATGTATTCTGACAATAAATCTGAAATCTGAATCTGAATCAACAGCACTGGTCACTGACCTTGAAGAAAATTGCCCACAAGGTTCAGCAGTCTCTGTAAAGTCAGTATTTCATTTTCCATTCTTTGACATCATCACCAGGAGATCCTTCAACAGTAAAGAATTTTCACAGGTATCACAGCAGAAAGGAAGCAATGTGGTCTTAAGCTATTTATTTTAAACATTTTACAGAGCATATCATGAAGATTGAAGATGAAATCTCTGAAACAAACATATTATTAAAAATAAAAACAATTAAAATCTAGTTGGAGGCTTTCTTGGCCATTAAAAACTCTCTCATGCTTTGTGCACTTTGAGGGTATTTTGCAAAAAGAAATAGTATGCAAATATCTTCACAAACCATTTCATTTGCATCTGTTAGAGAATGTGTAAAAGAAAGTAAGCTGTTGAGGGTCTGCTGAACCACTGATAACTTTGTGACATTAGTGCTATGTGATGCATGGGTGATGCTATTGGTTTCACTAAAAATTATGGTAATCGCTATCATAGAGTCATACAGCATGGAAATTGGTCATTTGGCATAACTTCTCCACGCATTCAAGTTGTCCATCTCAGTAAATCCCACTTGGCTACAAAACCAATATCCTTCTAACCCTTTCCTATCCATGCTTTTTTCTACCTGGGCAAGAAATTAACGTTAAATTGCCATTTATACTTCATTCTCTGTCGCTGATCCCTTAACTCTTCAAGGCAAGAATTGAAAACAACTTTCAATGGGAGACCCAATTCTTAAAGGAAGCAGTTACAGCAAACTGCACATATGATTTTAGCATTTCTGACATGCAGCGGCAGATAACCACAGGGTTTCATTTATGCTATTTGCAGATTGCATGAACCCAAGCAAAAACTCTTCGATCAGTGGATCAGAGGAAAGGTCCAGTGATAAAGAAATATTATGGATGCTGGCAATCTGAAATAAAAACTCTCATCAGCAGGTCACGCCATTTCTCGGGAAAGAGAAAAGAGACTAATTTTTCAGAATGATAACTTTTTACCAGAAAGAATGAATCTTCATCAGGACTAAAATTTTGAGTTGGAAGAGCTATTGATCACATTTCCAGAAAATCAGCGTAGGAATTCCTCAGGAAATTCCCAGAGTCAACCACCTTTGAAAATCCCTTTCAGATGGAGTTAAACAGGCATCCATTTGACTTTCAGAAGATTCACCATTTCTGATGCTCTCGTTATCATCTGAGTTAACCCTTAACTAAATGCTAGATATTCTTCAGTGAATGTCTCAACCTCTCAAAATGTGTCTCCCAAAGCAAAGCTCATCAGTAATATGATAGCTAGATGAAAGTATCTTGACACCATCAAGGATACCACAGTTTGATTGGTGCCCGTTCCCCTGGACTCAGTTTCCAAACCTCAATTCCCCACAGTTTGAGAGCTACATCTTTGAAATTGTTAGGTCTGCTTTGTTCATGAATGAGTGAGACAAACACCAGGCTGAGTCGAAATCAGGGTTCTTTGTTCTTTATTACCGGATTGTAACACTTGCAACTAACCATGTTAGTCGGAGAATGCATTCTGCCGTTATCAGCAAAATGGTGATTTTTTATACCCTTGGATACATGCTTAGAACATCATCATATCATTACTTGTCCAATGACTAAAACTGTTGCTATCCTTTCCCTGCTAGCTTCCTGCCTCTCAATCCGTCAATGTCTCTCTTATCTTGTAAGTACAAGGATGCATTCACATCTTGTTACAACCCTGTACAGGGTAACTCCTTACACATTCCCATCTCATGATGTTTTACCTTACAATATCCAGCAGCACACCAATTACTTACCAGGAGCCTTCAACCATGTTCCTCTTCTTTACAACATCAACCACCCTAACAAATGAGAGGATCATCATCAGTTTGACTTACACAATGTTCATCAGCAAGTCAGTGCCATGCCACGTTTAGACAGTTAGTCTGATAAATCAGCAAAACAAAATCAAAGCAAAGATTTATTTCATGTTTGTGGTAAGTTAACTTGTACTCTATCACATACACTTGTTCATATGACCTTTTCATGGAAAGTGAGAAGGCACAAGCTGTAGGGTCCCAGTGACTCTGGACAGTCTTGGTTTTTTTAAAAGAGACAACACAGTTGTTTTTGTGTCTGGATTTCTCACATAATATATCACAGTGTCTGGTCTACATTCTGCCTTGCAGTAAACCTACAAGCAGATTCACTTTTAGTATGTTTTGGCAACATTTATTCACTCTGCATTATATAAGGTCATTTAATTGGTTAGCCACCATATTAAGTGTAGTAATGACAGGAGAGTCAATTCTACAAAATTGTGAAATTTAACTGATTCCATTCAGATTTCCACTCTGAATTGCCTTCGGACTGAGCATAATGCCCATAAATCTAATTAATGATAATCTGTGGATTTGTAAGTATTTTCCTTGCTGCAATGCTGATACCTGAAGCTCAATATACATATACTCTAGGCAGACATTTCATTTTTGCTGACAGACTTGAGCTAGCTCACCATGGACATGAAAGTAACTGGGGAGAATATTGACATTTCTTACATTTTCTGATCTATTTTACTCAAGTATTGTGCAGGCTTGGAGTCCAATTATCCTAGAAAACCTAAGGTATATTGTTTGCAATAAGACATGAGATGTTTTATTGTTATATTATTTGAAACCTAATGTATTGAAAATTCATTCATTATAAATCCTCTTTAAAGCTGAAGGTTTATCATTGTAAAATTAATGGAAAGCTAGATTTCTGGAATCTTTCTTGAAATTCTCTCATTTGTTTCCCTAATCTCAGAGGGTAAAATTACATTCTGTTGCACTGGATGATATTATGATGCGGTTAAGATTCACAGTACCATTCTAACTGTTTGCCTGAATCAGTTCATTATTCTCGTGATTACATTTGATGGCTTGCCAGGCAGTTTTCATGGAGTTTAATTGTAAAGTCCTCAATTTATTTTGGGAAATGTTTCTCAGTAGTTTTCTGAATCCCCTGTTGCTTGCCTAGAAGCAGGAAGCAAGGTTGACCTAATGTGATTGAGGGAGATTGTATAAAAATGTGGGGGCTTGTGTAAATCAGGAGTGATTGATGGGATACTGAAGTGATTTTGACAGAGTGGAATGGTGAAATGCCATACCAGCATAGGTATAGTGATGAATGAAGAGGTAGCATTACTAGATCAAGCACTCCTTAAACTGAATGCAATGCACAGATAAGAGTTTAGCATGCTGGAGCAGGATTAAACACCCAACTCTGAACTTCGATCAGGCAAAATACTTCACTCATTTTGTTTAAAATAACTTGCCTGTAACAAAGCATAAATCATGCCACAAATTTGATTTGTAATACAGTATTCCAAAAAAGCATCATCCAGATACAACTCTAATACACATTTTAATTGCCTTCAGTGTGAATGTTTATTTGTTTTTAAAGATAAATTATATTAGGAGAATTTATTTTAAAAATGCTTGTGAATGCCAATCTAGAAACCAATTAATAGCTCTTTTTTTATTGATGTAGATATAAGATGGTATTACTACATTCTATTTTCTCCAATCAAACCATAATATCCTGTTAACAGGAAAATATCCACTTATTTCACAATATTTCACCAAAGAATATAGTATTTTTTTCAGCATCCAAATAAACACTTGTTTTATTAAATTTGTTGGCTATTATTTCAAAAACTTCATGCCAAAATTAATCTTTCAACTTATTTTATAGTGGTTGTATATATATAAAAGAACAAACTTAATACGGTATATAAGAACATAAAATGTTGCAAAACCCTCAACAGCGCAGGCGGCAGTGGTGGAAAATAAACAGAATTAATCTTCCAGAATGTAATGTAACTTTCTCCTGGCCAGTATTTGTCACCAATAATTGCAGTTTCCTTCATAGTTTAACAAAGATCCAAATTTGATTCTGTAAACCATTGTTTGTCATGGCATGTACTAATTTAGTTCCCAAGCATGGTATGATGTTTGTATGCATTTATGTGGCAGGAATTACACTAAATTTCATTGAAAAGAATATTAGGCTGCATGCAAGATCTCTTCTTTGGCTTGGCTTCGCGGACGAAGATTTATGGAGGGGGTAAAAAGTCCACGTCAGCTGCAGGCTCGTTTGTGGCTGACAAGTCCGATGCGGGACAGGCAGACACGATTGCAGCGGTTGCAGGGGAAAATTGGTGGGTTGGGATTGGGTGTTGGGTTTTTCCTCCTTTGCCTTTTGTCAGTGAGGTAGGCTCTGCGGTCTTCTTCAAAGGAGGTTGCTGCCCGCCAAACTGTGAGGCGCCAAGATGCACGGTTTGAGGCGATATCAGCCCACTGGCGGTGGTCAATGTGGCAGGCACCAAGAGATTTCTTTAGGCAGTCCTTGTACCTTTTCTTTGGTGCACCTCTGTCACGGTGGCCAGTGGAGAGCTCGCCATATAACACGATCTTGGGAAGGCGATGGTCCTCCATTCTGGAGACGTGACCCATCCAGCGCAGCTGGATCTTCAGCAGCGTGGACTCGATGCTGTCGACCTCTGCCATCTCGAGTACTTCGACGTTAGGGATGTAAGCGCTCCAATGGATGTTGAGGATGGAGCGGAGACAACGCTGGTGGAAGCGTTCTAGGAGCCGTAGGTGGTGCCGGTAGAGGACCCATGATTCGGAGCCGAACAGGAGTGTGGGTATGACAACGGCTCTGTATACGCTTATCTTTGTGAGGTTTTTCAGTTGGTTGTTTTTCCAGACTCTTTTGTGTAGTCTTCCAAAGGCGCTATTTGCCTTGGCGAGTCTGTTGCCTATCTCATTGTCGATCCTTGCATCTGATGAAATGGTGCAGCCGAGATAGGTAAACTGGTTGACCGTTTTGAGTTTTGTGTGCCCGATGGAGATGTGGGGGGGCTGGTAATCATGGTGGGGAGCTGGCTGATGGAGGACCTCAGTTTTCTTCAGGCTGACTTCCAGGCCAAACATTTTGGCAGTTTCCGCAAAGCAGGACGTCAAGCGCTGAAGAGCTGGCTCTGAATGGGCAACTAAAGCGGCATCGTCTGCAAAGAGTAGTTCACGGACAAGTTTCTCTTGTGTCTTGGTGTGAGCTTGCAGGCGCCTCAGATTGAAGAGACTGCCATCCGTGCGGTACCGGATGTAAACAGCATCTTCATTGTTGGGGTCTTTCATGGCTTGGTTCAGCATCATGCTGAAGAAGATTGAAAAGAGGGTTGGTGCCAGAACACAGCCTTGCTTCACGCCATTGTTAATGGCAAGATCTACACCTATCACAACTACACAGATTATGTAGATCATGATGCCATGCTGATTTAATCCTAGTATGGAACGTAGGAAATTAGAACACAGGAGTAGGTGTTTCAGCTCATATAATCTCTATCAAACAAGATGTCAAATTAAACTTCTGCTTGCACATGATATATACCTCTCTGTTTTCTGCATTTTAATATGTCTAAATAAAATCCTCTTAAGCAATACTATAATATGTTTCCACTGCTCTATCTAGCAGCCCATTCCTGTGTCAAAACTTGCTACAGACGTCTCCTTTAAACTCTCCCCCTCTCACCTTAAATTATGTCCCCCAGTATTTGACATTTTTACCTGGGATAAAGATTCTAACTGTCTACCGTATCTATAATCTTATAAACCTATCAAATCTCCCCTTAGCTTCCATCACTCCAGAAAAAATAACCCAATATTGTCCAACCTCTTTTAACTCACACCATTCTAATCCAGGCACTATACCTTATAAATCTCTTATGTACCTTTTATGTACCTCTTATGCACCTTTTCCAAAGCCTCCAAATCCTTCCTATAATAAAACAATAAGAATTGCGCTTAATTCTCCAAGTACAACCTTATTAAAGTGTTATATAGCTGCAGCATGACTTGCTTACCCTTATGCTCCATGCATTAGCCCCTTTTAAATTGCAGCACCTGGTAGCCCTCCTGGGACCCGGGTGGAAATTACTGGGACAAAGGTGCTGAAAACACCTTTTAACTTGCAGGGGAATCAACCCATTAAATTGCCAACGCGGTCATTTAAGGGGGATCCCGCCTCAACAACGACGCATCACGTACTCACCAGAAGTATTGCCGGATGTTCAGATGCTGCCTGCCCGGTGCCACACCCATGCAATCGCTGACATCACCCGAATAAGCAGGCCAGCCATTTTCATTTTTAAATCAGCCATGGACGAGACCTAGGTAAGCTTAACTGGATTCCCTGACTACCTCTGAAATAGGTCAGGGACCCGGTTGGATTTGGATGGGATTGACCCATTGAACCCTTTCTAATTGCCATGTAACTGGGGTGCTAACTGGGCAAATTGCCCGGTTAACTCCATTTTACCTGGCAGTGTAAAGGGCCTATTAACTTAGGAATGCTGTTTTAGAATTTTCACTTTCATATAGTTGATATTTGACTTGGTCCAGAGAGGATGCTTCACATGTTGCTGAAGAAAGTAAGGGAGGTTCTAGATCAAAATCTGCAGATGCTACACACTTCGAGTCATAAAGTTCTACAGCAGTGAAACAGGCTCTTAATCCAATTTGTCCATGGCAACCAAGCTGAATAATAAGTATTAACTTGTTAAAAAATACACAATAACTGGAAATCAGGGAATTTAACTTGCAAGATGGGGAAGATTCTAAAAACTGGAGCAGAGAAAGTAACTACTTGGACAAATGTGGATTGATTAGAGAAAGTCAACATGAATTTGTAAAACTAATTCCATAGTAACAGCGAAAGGATCGATGAAGGAAATGCAATTGAAGTATATATCAACTTTCAAAAGGCATTTGATAAAGTGCCACATAAAGAGCTTGTCAATAGATTGAAGGCCACAATAAAACTGGTTGTAGCAGCCTGGATGGAACATTGATGAAGTCAAAGGAAGTAGTTGTGCAGGGTTGTTTTGTTGATGAGAAGGAAGTGCATTGTAGAGTCTCCCAGTACCACTGTTTTTCTTCATAAGTGACTTGTACTTGGTTGTACAATCACCATTCATAAACTTGAAGGTGACAATAGAACATAGAACATTACAGTGTTGTACATGCCCTTTGACCTATAAAATCTACTCCACAACAATCTAATCTTTCCCTACCTCACACCCATATATTTTCTTTACATTCATGTGCCTGTCTAATAGTCTTTTAAATGTCCCTATTATACCAGCCTCCACAACCACTTCTGGAAATGCATTAAAGACACCCACCACTCTGTGTAAAAAGAATTACCTCTGATGTCTCCCCTAAGATCCTTTTGCTCCTCTACGCTGTTAAAAATCCTGCCTTTGACAATGTACTCTGCCCTCAGGTTTAGCCTTCTGAAGTGCATCAGGTCACACTTATTTGGATTGAACTCCATCTTCCATCTCTTCACCCAATTCTGGATCCTTTCTATACTCTGTTGTGGTATACGACAATCTTCTACACTACCCACAACACCTCAGACTTTCATGTCACTTGGAATCTTACTTTCCCACCCTTCCACTTCTTCATCCAAGTTATTAAAAAAAATCACAAAAAGCAGGGGTCCTGACAGATCCCTGCAGAATGACAATAGACCTGCAGGCAAAATCCATTGCATCTACCGCTACTCTCTGTCTTCTGCAGGTAATCTAATTCCTAATTAATTCATCCAAGGTTCCATGGATCCCATGCCTCATGACTTTCTGAATGAGCCTATCATAGGGGACCTTGACAAATACCTTACTAAAATTCATATACAAAACATTCACTGTCCTACCTTCATCAATGTCTTTTGTCACCTGCTTGAAAACCTCAATTAGACCCATGAGGCAAATCCTACCCGTCACAAAGCCATGCTGACTATCTCTGACAAGACCATGCTTCTTTAAATGCTTGGAAATCCTGTCCCTAAGAATCCTCTTCAGTAGTTTGCAAATCACTGACATAAGACTCACTGGTCTTAATTCCCAGTTATCTCACTATTATTTTTCTTAAACAAGGAGATGACATTTTCCATTTCCCATTCCTCTGTTACCTTTCCTATGGCCAATGCACCAACAATCTCTTCCATTGCTTCCTGAAGTAACCTGGGGTATATCACGTCTAGTAGCCTCATGTCACATCTCAGCTTGGAAAAAAGTTCTATTTAAATGTCTTGGCGAGGTTTCTAAGGAGAATAATGAAATAGGAGGATCATAAATATAGTCCTAAAGGAGAAATTGACAGGCTGCTGGAATGGACACATAAATAGCAGCTAAAATTTATTACTAAGTAATGTCTTGATAGGAAGAATTAGAAGAGGAAATATAAACGAGTGGACTAAAACAGGTGCAAAACCAGAGAGAGCTGAAAGTGAATGTACATTTCTCAGATAGGGGGACAGTTGAGAAAAAGTTTAAAAATATAGGGGATCTCAGGCTTTATGAATAAAGAGAAAAAAACATCATGGTTAATATTTATTAAGTGCAACAATTGGACTAATATATCCAGTTCTGGGCAACATGTTAGAATTGGAATGTAAAACACTCCATAGAGAGGCACAGAAGGGATTTACTAAAATAATTCAAGGAATGAGACTTCAGTTGTATGAATAGACTTGAGGTTGTTGCCAAGAGGTGTGTAGACAGAGTAGCTCTGTTCCTGAGCAGAAACTGTTCCTGCTGGTGATTGGATCAAAATCTAGGAGAGATGGAATGAGGGTGATTGACGAAAAAATCAAAATACCCATGTGAATTTTTGAATTGTGCAACAGTGGTTAGAGTTTGGAGCATGCAGCCAGGGTTAATAATGGAGGCAAAATAAATTGTGGTGTTCAAAAGGGAGTTGGATAAGTACCTGAAAGGAGAAATTTATAGGACTTTCGGGATTGGGCAGAGTGAACAAGACTAACTGAATTGCTCTTGATCAGAGGCTAGGCAGACCCATCAGGCTGAATGGCCTCCATCTATATCAACAAAACAGTGATTAATGGCCGATCTTAACCTCACACAGCTGAACACTTGTTCAGCAGCAGGAAGGAACCCCATCAAAGGCATGTAAATAGATCATCAACTTCTTTCAACTTAGACGTTGATTGATTTCCATTGGCTGTTGCTATGATTGTAGAAGTGTTCAGAGCTTTCTGATGCTCTTTAAGGTTATAACAGTCTTCAGGGAATGATGCTGGCCGGTTCTGAAGGACTTTGTCCTTACTTCAAGGCTTCTCTGGTCCCCTGGGAATACAGCAAAATTGAAAAGAAGGAGCAGGGAGAAAAAAAGGGATAAGAGATTCTCAGCAGGAGGCTATTTCAATCCAGATTGTTAAGGAATTAATTCTCCTTCCTGAACTTCAACAAGGATCAGTATGTCAGGCAGCTGCAGTTCAGAAAGGACAACCTCTAAAATCTGTCAACTGCTCTGACTACAAATGTAAGCTTTGAATAATGAATGTCAAGGTGATCATAGCCATGTACTTTTACATTTGCTGTCTGTGGGCTGGAGCTATTTGCAATGTCACATAGGTTTCCATCCATTGTTGCAAAAGGAAAGTCACTGACAGTTTGGTGGATCCCAGAGTCTTGAAATGATACTGCATCAGAAAATCAATGGCCAGGATCCAAAGAACAAGCATTTTGGTTTCATTCTGCACCATGGTTATTTGGAAATGAACATACAATTTAGTAAGAGGTGGAACACACACACACACACACACACACACACACACACACACACACACACACACACACACACACACACACACACACACACACACACACACACACACACACACACACACACACAGAGCAGAAGTATACCTTGAACAACAGACTGACAGACAGCAAACAGGCACCAAGATTTTTAATATAAAATGTTTTCGTAATGTAAAGTGAGCATTTCTATAGCACCATGGGCCTGTTTGTAGTCAACCTATTGCTCTTCCACCATGGTGCTGCAGTTTGTCCTTCTTGATTCATTGAAAGAAGAAACATACAACAATAAAATTGATTAATTAAAAGTTGTGGAAGCAGTACCTTTAGTTTATTAATCAAATTGTGAGGTGAAAGACTGGTGGTTAAATATGAAGATGCCATCATCGTCTAATCCTTCAGCTGTATGCCTGGCTGAAGCCTTAGCAATAATGGTTTTAATGATGGAGGGTCTCCTTCATAGGTCTGAGGACTGGCAGAACACTATCCCTCACCAGACAGCACCCACTAGCTCCTGGTGTTAAACACTTGATCCACAAGAGAGAGGGGGGTTGTATCGAATTACAATGTACAACAAAACTGATAATCTGATAGTTTTGGGATGTGGTAGTGCCGTACAAGCATATTTTCGAACAATTGAATGTTACTCCTTTTATATGACAGAAATACAGTGTTTACATTTCAATTTTTTATATTTTAACTGATACCATAGTACATTTTCCAGTCAACCCAGTAAGCGTAAAGGGAGCATTCCAGACCCCACCCTCAATTGCAAACATACACATATTCTTGATCCATACCTGATTCACATCTACAGCCATGAACTAAGAATGTGACCAGCCAAAGTCCGGTCTCTGATTCTGGGCTGCAACTGAGACCTCTCCTCACATTGGTCATTGGTCTAGAATGTTCGGTGAGGGATAGTGTTCTGCCAGACCTCAGACCTATGAAGGAGACCCTCCATCATTAAAACCATTATTGCTGAGGCTACAGCCAGACATACAGCTGAAGGATTAGATGATGATGGCATCTTCATATTTAACCATCAGTCTTTCACCTCACAATGTGTTTTGGCTATTTGTTTGCCATGGTTCAATTGCTGGCAAGACTTTCATCCAGTAAGACCTTGGAATGAGACATGCATCAATGCTAAATGTATGAGAGTGAGGTAATCAGCGGTATGTTATATCTGATTCACTGAAATTATTGATGGGTGCATGATTTGGATGCCACTGAAAAGAATTTGGGGTTTCTCGGCAGTTTGACTTCCAATTTCTGTTAACCTCATTCCCCCAGTCTCTATCTTTTCCTGTGTCCCACCCCCTTCCCTTCCTTGTCCTATCAGAGATACCCTTCTTAGCCCTCTGCCTTCTCAACCATCACTTCTCAGCTTCGCTGTCTTCTACCCTTCAGCCTGTATCCATATTACCTCTTACCTGTTAGCCTGTGCCATTCCCTCATCCTCTCCTCTCCTCCTCCCTCCTCCCCCTCACCTTTTTATTCCTGCCAAGGCCGGCACTATCACTAAGCACACTAGGCAGCGGCCTAGAGCACGGACCTCAGAGGGGCGCAGCACAGTCAGGGTGGCCAAACATCCGGTGAGTAGAGGGTAAATGTGCAAAATGAACTTATTAGTCAGTACCCTGGTATCATGTGGCTGGGTGTAGCCATCTTTATACTTGTTTGCATGTGCGAATACTGGCTGGCGCACGCGTGATGGATTTTGAATACTGTGGCTGGCTGGCTGGCGCATGCATGGTGGGTTAGTTACTGGGGCCAGTTGGCATGTGTAGGGTGGGTCCGCAAATGGGGGAATGTTTAGTGCAGGCGCAAAGTTCTGGCGTGATCGACAGTGCTTCAGTTGACGTTGAGAGGAGTAATGTGGCAGGCTTTGAAGAAAGGTGAATGAATAATCATTTCTTTCAGCTCTTTATTTATACTGTATGAATGCATGTATTGTATGGCCTGTTTTCTGTGCTGTAGTATTCTATGGTATAGTTAACATTTTTTTCAGGGTTCTCTATCAATATATTGTAAGTTCTCACAGTCGTTATTGTGTAATATGGAGATACTATCCTTCCAGGCAGTTCTCAAAGAGACGTGATCAACTTTTTTATTGTTATCGTTGATACTGTCTCACAGTGGTGCAATTAATGCATCTACTATCTCACAACTCCAGTGACCAGGCTTCTGCACTGAACTCTGTCTGTACTGTCTGTATGCAGTTTGCACATTCTCCCTGTGGCCACATGAGCTTCCTTTGGATGCTTCAATTTCCTCTTGAATCTCAAAGATGTGGGCAGGTAGATTATTAGCCGTTGCTGTAGTGTAAGTTGTAGAATCTGGGGTGGGGGGGGGGGTGATAAAAATGTGCAAAAATAAAAAAGGGGAGTAACATAGATTTGTAAAAGTGGTTACAGGAAAGTCAAAGCAAACTTGATGGGCCAAAGGGGCATTTTCATACTGCATCATTCTGGTGGAAAAAAGGTGTGAAGTAAAAGGTTTTAATGTTGTTTTGCTCTTGGCGGAGGTATGAATTCTACCGAGTGCCCTTTAGGTGAATTATTTATTCTTGCAATTTTTTAAAAAATTATTTATAAATTTAAAAGCACAAAGAATTCAGAGAATTGGAATATTATACAATGTGGCATATATAAGAAGAAAAGAAAGTAATCCTCCTATATAACCCCTTCCTCTTCTATCCCCCTACTAAAGAAAAAAATGAGTAAGAAAAACATAAAAAGAGGACAAGAGACCCTCAACAAGAGTACCTATTACTTTATGTTTTCTTTTACTATATTGAGACCTGAAGGAGAAAGGGAATATCAGAGCTTTGTTTAAATATTCACACTCACATTTTGTAAATATGGGCACCATATCTTCCAAAATATATAGTATTTATTGTGGCGACGCACATCCTCTTGGCGAACCGGCCCCGCTTGTATTGCCACGTGATGGGGCAGCCATGAGGAAATGGCGTCGTCAGAGGCTTCTCTCGGACTTCAGCATCCCTTCCAATGCGCACCCTGGGCATTAAAGGGGCGTGCTGAATTTGAATAAAAACTGTCGTTAACGACCCTCAACATGGTGGCTGTGTTTCTTCCACTGCTCACACTGCCAAATTATCTCGTAAATTATAAGTAATTTTCTCAAGTGGGTTACAACTCCAAACTTCATGTGCCATCTTTCTATACCTAAATCTGTATCAGACTTCCAAGTTATGACAATACATTTTCTTGCGATTGCTAAAGCAATTGGAACAAACTTCTTTTGATACATATTCAATTTCAATTTAGGTTTAACACCTCTAATAAAAATAACATTGGGTCCTGTGGGACTTTAATCCCATTATTTGTTCCAATAAATTACCTATTTCTAACCAAAAGGGTTTAAATCTAGGACACTGCCAATTAGAATGCAAAAATGTACCAATTTCCTGTCCACATTTAAAACATAAATCCAAAAAGGTCTGGTTCAATTTTTTTAAACTTTTGTGATGTCAAATATAACTAATGAATAAAATTATATCATACCAGCCTATACCTCATATTTATTTACTTTTCATATTTTTACTAAATAAAACTCAAATCCAATCCTGTTCATCTCTTTGTTTATTCAAATCTACTTTCCATCTTTGTGTAGATATTTTCGGGCTTTCTTTTATAGTAACCGATACATCACTGAAATAAATTTCTTTATTTCTCCATTACACAATAATGATACTAATTCTGTCCCTACATGCAATAACGGCTCTTGACCAAAGTTTTCACGTAAAAATTCCATAACTTGATAATATAAGGCTAATATTCTCAGGTACCTTGAACTTCTCCTTCATGCTATTAAAAGTAATAAATTTCCATGCTTCGAAAACATCCTCGGTCTTCCTAATACCCTGATACTGCCAAATCTTTAAAAATTGATTTCCCTTGTAAAATGGAATGAATCTATACTGAAACAATGGTGTTTTTCTTGACAATAAACCTCATCCCCAATCTCTTTATCAACCTTATTCCAAAGCTCAATTCAATCTTTTAATATTGGAGTTTCTCTATTCACTTTTAACCATCTTGAATTCCTGTGGGGGGTTGTCAATACCAGATATAGGATGGTGCGGTATACATTAGAAGGCGCACAAAATCAGTGAACCGGTGCGGTCTCGAAAGGCCAACATGGTCTGTTTCCGCTCCGTAAATGGTTATATGGTTATATGGTAACATCCTGAATCAGTTGCACCTTAAACCTCAGAAACTACACAGATCAAAGACTGAGATTTCAGAAATGTGTTTTAGATGTGGTATGGATATGTGAACTGTCGTCCATTCCCCCTGGCTGTGCTCAAAGCTGAGACCTTTTTGAGAAGACCTGGGGAATATTCTAACAAAAATTACAATATTGGAGAAGTGCAGTTTAGACTGACTAAATTCCAAATTTTGTTTGTTAAGGTTGCTTTGGCGGTAGCCAGGAAGTGTATAGCAGTTTCATGGAAATAAGGCTGCCAGCTAAATACCACATGATGGAATATGGAAATCCAAAGTTGCATTCCCCTGGAGAAAATCACATATAACCTATGGAGGAAACATGACACATATGGCAACCTTATTTAGTTCTCATATAGATTGATTCCCCCTTTTAAATAGGGATAAGGTTAAAAGATCCCAGTACAGCCAGTGATATGATTACGAAAATAGGACTTGGCACAGACGATGCACCTGCCCGTTTCTTTTCAGGTCCTTAGTTTTCTTTTTCTTTTGAGTTTCTTTCTTTTCTTTTTAGTGTTTTCTTTGAATGGCGTTGCCATTGTGATTTATTTTCATTACAGGTCTTGATAGGGATTGTGTGCCCCATGATGAGTGGGATCAAGATAAGTTTTTGGAATGTATTTGCTATAGCGGTGGGGGGGGGGGGGTGGGGGGGTTGGGACAAATACAGATTTTGGGTATGCATATGTACATGAATGGGTTTGTTTATTGGATTTTGTAAGTCTGTGAAAACTAAAATAAAATATTCAAAACAAAATCTTGAATTCCATTTATAAATACAATTATGTGGCTTTGGTTCCCATATTTTACTAAGTTCCATATAGACTTAAGTTGGAATTTGATTTAAATCAGACATTAACAGAGTGCAACTGCTTGCTTTATAATAGTTCGTAAAATTAGGGAGCTGAAAACCTCCCAAATCATAATTCCACATTAAATTCCTTAAAAGAATCATTTATTTCTTGTGGTTTAAACCTGTGATTCTCAACCTTTTTCTTTCCACTCATATACCACTTTGAGTATTCCCGATTGCATAGGTACTCCTTGATTAGTAACGGATTGCTTAAGGTGGTATGTGGGTGGAAAAAAAGTTTGAAAACCACTGTTTTGATCGTACCTCATTGTCTCGTTATGTGCATGGTTTCATAACTCCAAAGGAAATGGGCCAATGACAATTTTCTCGAACAAAATATTTCAGTAACAATTGGGTCTAGAACAGTGATTCTCAGCCTTCCCCTCCCACTCACATACCACCCTTACTAATCACAGAGCGCCAACGGCATAGGGATTAATTGAAGTGGTATGTGAGTGGAAAGAAAAAGGTTGAGAACCACTAGTTAGTACTTAATAATCCCAGAATGTTTTTTGACTGGATTAATTGTTCTAGATACCTGTTCTGCTTCAATTGCCATGCTAGAACCTTGTGTGCTCTTTCTTCTAATTCATATTACTTACTTTTGCAATTTAAAATAAATTTAGCAATTTCAAGTTTGTGCTTTTCATTTTTTCTACAAACAATCTGAATTTGAGAGTTGAAGTTGGCAATTTTTTGGGGGGAGTTTCAAGTAGTGGCCTAGGGCAAAAAACAGTCTGGCACCAGCCTTGATTCTGGCATCTACCTGTTTTTCCAGATTCGTGATGATGGGCTCAGGCCCGAAACATTGGCTACCTTTTTACTTCCAATGAAGGTGACCTGCTAAATCTCTCCAGCACTTTTGTGTATTGCACTCGACCCCAGGCATCTGCAGATTTTCCTGTTTAACACCATTTGGCTGTGCAGATAGTAAGATTATGGTGATTGAAGAAGCATTCATAGGCATTAATCACTCATGTAAGATGAATAAATAAAGTTTGTGGAGCTTAACTCTTGGCATTGATCACAAGATATATAGGAACAGAAGTAGGCCCATTGGCCCATCAAGTCTTCTCTGCCATTCTTGTCCTAGAATCTCCTACCACGGGAAATATCCTTGCCACATCTACTCTGTCCAGGCCTTTCAGCATCCAAAATGCTTCTATGAGGTCCCCCCTCCTCATTCTGTACTCCAATAAGGAATGTCCAAGAGCCAGCAATCATTCCTCATATCCTAAGCCTTTCATTCTTTGCATCATTCTAGTAAATCTTCTCTGAACCATCTTCATCGCCACCATGTCTTTTCTCAAATAGGGTGCCCAAAACTGGAGACAGTACTCCAAGTGAGGTCTCACCAGTACTTTATAGAGTCTCATCATTACATCCCTGCTCTTGTATGCTATCCCTCTGGAAATGAATGCCAATATTGCATTCGCCTTCTTCACCACCGATTCAACCTGGAGGGTATCCTGCATAAGGACTCCCAAGTCCCTTTGTACCTTTGAATTTTGAATTTTCTCCCCATCTACATAATAGCCTGCCCATCAATTTCTTCTACCAAAGCGCGCGACTATACACTTTCCCACATTGTATTTTATCTGCCTCTTTGCCCATTCTCCTAAGTGCAGCCTTTCAGTATTCTCAGCACCACCTCCCCTACTACCTATTTTGGAATCATCTGCAAATTTAAACACAAAGCCATCGATTCCATAATCCAAATCATTTGCAATGTAAAAAGAGCTGGAACACCACTGGTAATCGAGAATGAACCAAAATAGGATCCCTTTATTTCTACTCTCTGTTTCCTTTTGACCAACCAATGCTCTAGTCATGCTAGTATCCTTCCTGTAACTCCATGGGCTGTCATCTTTCATAGGAGACTTGATGTGTGGCACCTTGTTGAAGGCCTTTTAAAAGTCCAAATACTCAACATCCATTCCATCTCCCCTGTCTATCCTACCAATAGGTTTGTCAGGTATGATGTAAACCACGAAAATCTGGAGATACCATAGTTGAAGTGAAAACACACTATGCTGGAGAAACTCAGCAAGTCAAACAGTGGCCTTTATATAGCAAAGGTAAAACTACACAACTGACATTTCGGGCTTGAACCCTTCATCAAGGTATGGAAAAATGTTGGCAGGCATTCATGCAAAAGTGTAAGGGAGGGAGGTGTAGTTGCAAAGGCAGGAGGTGATAGGTGGAGAAGGGAGGGAGATATAGATGACATTTTCCTTATTCTAATCTATCCTAATTTCAAAGTATCGTCTTCCAAAAGCATGAGTTACGATATTCCGAATTTCAATCTCTTTAATCCAATAAGTCCAACTCTGTAGCTGCTGCTTTATGTAGCTTTAATTCATTGATAAAATGGATAAACATTTTGCATAGCTTTACATTAAGACTTTTATAATGATGAATAATGAAGTATTTACTGTACAATGATAGAGATATAAAACATATATAAAGAAGCTCAAGCTTTAAAGAGATACATAACGATATTTAAAGAGACAAAAAAGTATTTAAAGAGAAACACAGAAAAATTCAAAGAAAAATTTCTTGTCCTCGCGCTTCTTCACATCCTGAAAAATAATGAGCAAGTCATTAGTCTGGGTGTATATTAAACATATTACATCATAGTCACTATGGTAACACTACAAACAATAGCTCTATTAAAGAGACAGACATAAAATTAACTAAGAATCAAAACCACAAGGTTTTAACCATTACAGGAGGGGACAGCAGAGATCAAGGGGAGGAGGGATGGCCAGTGAAGAGAGAGGGAAGAGAGTAAGGAGAATTGGAAAGAAGAAGGGAAGGAGGGAGGGGGAAGAGGAGAGCGGATTAGCAGAAACCAGAAAAGGCGGTGTTAATACCATCTGGCTGGAGAGTCCCCAGACGGAAAATCAGATGTTGTTCCTTCAATTTGCAGGTCGTCTTGGTGGGATAGCACATAAGGTCATGGACAGACATGTGAGTATGGGAGTGTGACACAGAACTGAAATGGTTGGTTATTAGGCGGTCTTTATCACTTTAGTGGACGGAGCAAAGGTGCTCAGTGAAACGATGTCCCAATCTGCGCCCAGTCTCTCCGATGCAGAGGGAGGGCACGATTTTATGTTAAGGCAGCCATGCTGTCTTGGGCTTATCTTTTCATGCACCTCCAGGTATTCTGTAATCTCATCTTTGACAATCAACTCCATCAGCTTCCCAGCCACTGATGTCAAGCTAATAAGTCCATAATTTTTTTTTCTGCTGCCTCACTCCCTTCTTAAACAGTGGAGTGATATTTGCGATCCTCTAGTTCACCGGAACCATGCCAGACTCCATTGATTCTTAACCAATACTTAACCAATGCTTCCCCAATCTCTACAGCTATGCTCTTCAGAACCGGAGGATGCACTCCATCCAGTCCGGGAGATTTATCTATCCTTAGACCATTTTAGCTTCCCAAGTGCCTTCTCTCTCATGATCTTAACCTAATTTTCTTCTCTTCCAAGAGAGCTGTGAGAGTCCGAGATGCTACTAATGTCTTCCACAGTGGAAACGGATCCAAAATATTTCATCAGTTTCCTCTTTGATATTACTTGCTAACTTCATTTCATAATTCATCTTTTTCTTGATTGCCTTCTCCAAGTTTTTAAGTTTCAAGTCCCATATCGTCCCTCTTAATTTTGATTCCCATTATGCCCCCTTCTTTTACTTTTCCTTTGGCTTTAAATTCCCTCGTCAGCTCCAATTGTCCCATTTGTCCATTCACAATTTTCTTTCTGTTTGGTATGTGTTTGTCCTGCACATTCCTCATTTTGTGCATAAACTCCAGCCCTGGCTGATCTGCTGTCTTCTGCATTAATGTGTTTTCCCAATCGACTTTGACCAGTTCCTCTCTCATGCAACTGTAACTTCCTTTACTCTTTTTCAAATGTCAAAGTGAACTTAATCACATTGTGATCACTGTCTCCTAAGGGTTCCTTTACCTTAAGTTCTCTAATCACCTCTAGTTCATTACACAGTGCTCAATCCAGAACAGCTGATTCCCTGGTAGACTCACCAACAAGCTGCTCCAAAAAGCTATACCACATGCATTCCACAAACTCTCTCTTCTGAGATCTGGTACCAACCTGACTTTCCAAATCTACTCTCATTTAAAATTATCATAATGCTGTCCCTCTGACATGCCTCATCATTTTCAGTTGTATTTTGTAATCCAAATCCTGGCAGTTGTTTGGTGGCCTAGATATAACTGCCATTACTGTCCTTTTACATAACATAACATAACAATTACAGCACGGAAACAGGCCATTAGGCCCTTCTAGTCCGCACCGAACCAAACACCCCTTTCTAATCCCACCTCCCTGCACAATGCCCATAACCCTCCATCTTCTTCTCATCCATATACCTGTCCAACCTTTTCTTAAATAATACAATTGACTCCGCCACCACTATTTCTCCCGGAAGATCATTCCACACAGCTACCACTCTCTGAGTAAAGAAGTTCCCCCTCATGTTACCTCTAAACCTCTGCCCCTTAATTCTTAACTCATGTCCTCTTGTTTTAAACTTTCCTCCTCTTAACGGAAATAGTCTATCCACATCCATTCTGTCTATCCCTTTCATAATCTTAAATACTTCTATCAAATCCCCTCTCAACCTTCTACGCTCCAAAGAATAAAGACCCAATCTGTCCAATCTCTCTCCATACTCCAGATGCTTAAACCCAGGCAACATTCTGGTAAACCTTCTCTGCACTCTCTCCACTCTGTTTATATCCTTCCTATAATTAGGTGACCAGAACTGCACACAGAACTCCAAATTAGGCCGCACCAACGTCTTATACAATCTCAACATCACCTCCCAACTCCTATATTCCATGCAATGATTGATAAAGGCCAGCATACTAAAAGCCTTCTTCACCACCCTATTCACGTGAGTTTCTACCTTCAGGGAACGATGTACCGTCACTCCTAAATCTTTCTGCTCTTCTGTATTCCTCAATGCTCTCCCATTTACCACATATGTCCTATTCTGATTCTTCTTACCAAAATGAAGCACCTCACACTTATCAGCATTAAATTCCATCTGCCATTTTTCAGCCCACTTCTCTAAGCAGCCCAAATCCCTCTGCAATCCTTGAAAACCTTCGTCATTATCCACTATTCCACCTATCTTAGTATCGTCTGCATATTTACTAATCCAATTCACCACCCCATCATCTAGATCATTAATGTATATAACGAACAACAATGGGCCAAATACAGATCCTTGAGGCACACCACTGGTCACCGGCCTCCAACCTGACAGACAATTATCCACTACCACTCTCTGGCCTCTCCCTTTCAGCCAATGTTCAATCCATTTGACTATCTCAAAATTTATACCTAAAGACTGCACCTTCCTAACTAACCTTCCATGTGGTACCTTATCGAAGGCCTTACTGAAGTCCATATAGACAACATCCACTGCGCTACCCTCATCCACATTCCTAGTCACCTCTTCAAAAAATTCAATCAGATTGGTCAAACATGACCTTCCTCCCACAAATCCATGTTGAGTGCCCCTGATCAGACCCTGTCTATCCAGATGTTTATAAGTACTATCTCTAAGAATTTTCTCCATTAATTTACCTACCACAGACGTCAAACTTACAGGCCGATAGTTGCCAGGCTTCCTCCTTGAACCCTTTTTAAATAACGGAACCACATGCGCAATGCGCCAATCCTCCGGCACTATCCCCATATCTAATGACATTTGAAAAATTACCGCCAGAGCCTCTGCTATTTCCTCCTTCACTTCTCTCAATGTCCTGGGGAAGATCCTGTCTGGTCCCGGAGACTTATCCACCTTTATATTCTTCAAAAGCCTTAAAACTACACCTTTTGTAATCTCTATATTCCCCATATTTACCCAATTTGCTTTTTTTATCCCACATCTCCCAATATCCTTCTCCTTAGTGAATACCGAAGAAAAGAAACTGTTCAATATCTCCCCCATTTCTCTAGGTTCCACACACAGTTTTCCACTCTGATTTTTTAAGGGACCAATTTTGTCTCTAGCTTTCCTCTTACCATTAACATATTTGTAGAACTCTTTTGGATTAGTTTTCACCCTACTTGCCATAGTTTTCTCGTACCTTCTTTTAGCTTTCCTAATTCCTCTCTTAAGATTCCTCTTACATTCAATGTATCTTTCAAACATCTCCTTAACTCCATGCTTCTTATATCTAATGTACGCCTCCCTTTTTCTTCGAACCAAGTTTCCAATATTCCTTGAAAACCACGGCTCTCTCAAACCTTTTGCCCCTCCTTTTAACCTAACAGGAACATAAAGCTTTTGCACTCTCAAAATCTGATCTTTAAAAGACTTCCATCTCTCTACTACATCCTGCCCATAAAACAAATTGTTACCTTTAATATTATTTAACTCAACCCAAAAGGACTCGACCTCTTCTGATCCTGTGCTGCGATCAATGACCACTCACAGACACGAAGCAAGAGTCAAAGGCTTTATTGATCAGAAGACCCAGACATGCTGCTGGCTCACGTCCAAGGCAGGTATGAGGGCGGAGACTAGGGCTCTTGGCCTTTATTAGGGGTTCTTATGGGGCGAGGCTACAGGCACAGAAGGTGGGCCAGCCTGCCCAGCCCATTGAGGGCATGCCTGCACAAGCCCACAGTACCGTGTTCCACCACAGTCCCTATGTCCCTTCTTTCCAATAATGTAATATTGTGGCTTACCACCAGAGCCACGCCACCCCCTCTACCTCCCTTCCTATCCTTGCACAACATTGCGTATGCTTGGACGTTCAGCTCCCAATGACATTCATCCTTTAGCCACGACTTGTTAATGGCCACAGCATCATACTCCCCAACCTGTAGCTGTACAGCAAGATCATCCATCTTGCTGTGTGCATATACTACCTTTGGACCAGTTTTTGAATCTACTGTACCTCTATCATCCTTCTGGCTATTATCTTGTCTCGTCACCAGCCTGTCATCCTTGCTGCACACTATCTTCACTTTACTGCTGTTTCTCCCTTCTTCAGCCCGAGCACTCTGAATCCCACCCCCCTGCCAAATTAGTTTAAACCCTCCCGAAAAGATATATTAAACCTGCCCGCCAGGATTTTGGTCCCCTTTGGGTTCAGGTGCAACCCATCCTTTTTATATAGGGAGTACCTTCCCCAAGAGAGATTCCAATGATCCAAGAATCTGAACCCCTGCCCCCTGCACCAGTTTCTCAGCCACACATTTATCTGCCCTCACTAGCCTGTGGTGCAGGCAGTAATCCTGAGATCTTGCTTCTCAGCTTCCTCCCTAATCCCCTGTGTTCCCACTTTAAGACCTCCCGGCTTATCTTACTCATGTCATTGGTACCAACATGTACCAAGACTCCTGGCTGTTCGCCCTCTCCTCTCAGAATGTTCTGGACCCAGTTTGAGACATTCCATACTCTGGCTTCAGGGAAGCAACATGCCATATGGGCGTGTTTATCGGCCTCACCGAATTTTCTGTCACTAATCCATGCATCATCACAGTTTAATTGAACTCACTGCCTACAAAGTTTTCCTGGAGACCCTTCTATCCCAATATGGATGGGCCACCTTACAATTCTTTGCAAGCCTTGTTCCATAGCTCCAATACAGTAGTGAAAAATATTGGCGCTTATTCTCCCTATTTTGTCAAGTCAATTCAAGTTTATTGCTATCTGATTGTACAAGTACAACCCGACGAAACAGCGTCCTCTGGTCCTCGGTGCAAAACACGCAGACGTACAACCAGACGTAACACACATACAGACAAATAATACACATGCAGGACCAGTATTATCAATAAATTAATAAATTAATTTGTTTTGTACAAATGAGAGACTTGATGGTTAGTGTGAGCAGTTCTTTTGGTTGTTCATCATTCTCATTGCCCTTTGGAAGAAACTGTTCCTCAGCCTGGTGGTGCCAGCTCTGATACTCCTGTATCACTTCCCCAAAGGGAGCAGCTGAAAAATGCTGTGTGCAGTGTGGAAGGGATCCTCAATGATTTTGCGTGCCCTCTTCAGATAATGATCCCAGATCATGGTGTCATTGGTGGGAAGGGAGAATCCAGTAATCCTCTCTGCCACTCTCATAGTCCTGTGGATTGACCTCCAATCATTTCTCTGCAGCAACCATACCATAATGTGATGCAGCCAACAAGAAGGCTGACATAATGGAAGCTGGTAGCCTTGCCCCCTTCAATCTTCTCAGGAAGTGCATTCGCTGTTGAGCCTTCCTGACAAGTGAGGAAATGTTGAGTGACCACGATAGGTCACTAGTTAAGTGAACTCCAAGGAACTTGGTGTTCTCCATTCTCTCTACTACAGAGTTCTTGATGTGTAGTGGAGGGTAGTCATTCCAGTTCCTCCTGAAGTCCATGATCATCTCCTACGTCTTGTCCACGTTGAGACTCAGGTTGTTACTCTCGAACTATTTCATGAGATTTTCCACCTCTTCTCTTGGAAGGTTGTTTATTCTCGTAGCAACTCATTGTTGTTGCTGATGAGGCCAGTTACTGTTGATGACACTGTTGGAGCTGGAACAGGTAGGTCAGTAGCATGAACAGGAGTGGGCTGAGCACACAGCCCTGAGGTGCACCAGTGCTCAGCATTGCGGTGCTCGATATTCTGCTACCAACCCGGACAGACTGTGGTCTTTCCATTAGGAATTCCAGGATCCAATTACAGGCACTAAGTCCCTGCGAGGACAGCTGTGCCACCAGCCTCTGGGGAATGATCGAATTCAATGCCGACCTGAAGTCGATGAATCTCCTGTCTGTTCTCCTCACAATGGGATTTCCTATCACTATCGCATGCATCATTGCAGTTAATTGCTCTCATGGCTTGCAGAGTTTACCTGGAATCCCTTCTATCACCATATGGATGGGCTACCCCTCACTCCTCTGCATATGAGACGTCATTCTCCAGGTGGGCCAGGACGGATTGAAGTGACAAGGCTATAGCTGTGACTGTGGAACGATTTCTTCTATATGAGAATTGAAATGGATCCAGTGTCTCTGGGAGATGTGCTTTGATGCGTTCCATCACCAGATGCTTGAAGCATTTTATTATGGTGGAGATCAGTGCCACAGGGCAGTAGTCATTGAGACCTCTTACTGATGCCCTCTTGGGTACCGAGATGACAGTGACTGTCTTGAACCCCCGCAGGAATGAGGGACTGCTGCAGAAAAGTGTTGAAGATGTCCGTGAAGACCTCCATCAACTGTACAGTCCTTCAGTATCCGACGAGGTATGTTGTCTGGTCTTACTACCTTGTGTGGATTCACCTTCGATAGAGTTCTCTTCACCTCGGCTGTAGCTATGTGACCCTATTTTTCAAATCAAAATCTTATCTACAGCCACTCCACCAGCACCTGCTGCCTGAGACTACCTTCTCTCTGGAGGATCAAACAGCTTGCTGCTACATGCAGCCATACAACAATGCAATTAGTATTAGCTGCTTGTAACAATCAATAGATTAGCAGGTGTCACAAAGTTGGGTTGATGCTTGCACTGGGCCAACAGATGATGGATAACTGTGCTTTGTGACCCCTCGTCTGTTTTTGTAAGCTCTCCAACTCTTGAACTTTCCAGTCTCTGCTCCACTGTTTGATTGACAGTTGGAAATGAAATTGATTCTGATTCCAGCCTGAATTATATTGAGAATTGTGGCCACTGAAGCATTGTAGCTTGGCTGTATGTAAATGAGGAACAGGAATAAATGATGCAAGCCTCAAGTCTGTTGTGTCACTACTCACGATTCCAACCAAAATTCTACGTTCCCTTTCACCCCTAACTAATCAACTTATGAATCTGCTTCCACACCCTTTGAAGGAGAAAGCTACGAGAATAAACAAACTTCCAAAAGAATTTTTTTACCTTATATCTACTACCCTTGGTGAATCCTTATTTTTTAAGTGACCCCGAGATCTATCTCACAAAAGGAAACATTCTCTGCATGACCACCCAGTCTAGATCCCTCAATCCAATTCCCTCGTACTCTTCTAAACCCCAGCTGTTGCAAGCCTTTCCTGTTCAACCTTTGCTCTTAAAGACAATCCACCCATCGACGAGTAAATCTTATAAAATTTTCCAATACCTTAAGCAAGGAGAGCAAGCCACCCATGTAGCTTTGACCCCAACTTGTCCATCCAAAAAGAACTATGGTTGTAAAAATAATACAATTCTCTCCAGCAGTACGAGAAAGTCGCAAAGTAAATTACATTCTTGTCTGTTCCTAGCAAGAAGGATAAACAAGATCTGAAAGACATTTGTTTCCAATGGATTGAGTAATCAAGTACTGAATTCAACAACAAAGGCCAAGAATGCTCCAAGATGTATCTGAATCTCAGTCATCATTAGATCTGAGTAGAACAAACTCTACAATGCTTGATTCTGAAAGGGGGCAGCTACTGTACCTCCTGGGACATCTAGTCGCAAGAAGTAGTTTGAACTATTAAAAGAAAATACTAATAATCATAAACTCCTTAAACACTCTGGAAAAGAGAAAGCACATTTAGTTTCTTTCACTTTTTTTCTTCAAATAGACCAATATTTCATACTTTCTTTTCTGCTTACTCCCCACAACACTTTAATATTCCCCTTTGTCTGTTTAATTCTATTTTGAGTTACTTGGGCTGTGGGGTGCAGCAGAATATTTTGCATTCTCACTTCTGGTAATTTCTGAATGCTGCATTGTATCAGGAACCTTCATCTGTTGTAACATAAACAAGTAATAATAGTGAGATAGCCTACCAAAGGAAGAAATGATCACACTTATATCATTGGGCTGGAAAGGGTACAGAAAGAAGATTCATGAGGATGTGAGCAGGAAGAAGGATTAAAGAAGAAGCCTATTTTCTAAAAGGAGAGAAAATTCAGAAATGGGAAGTCCAAAAGGAACTTGGAAATCCCAGTGCAGGATTCTCGAAATGTTAGAAGTAAACAAGGCAAATCCAATGTTAGCATCCATTTCAAGACAACGAGAATAGAAACGCAGAGATATAATGCTGAGGATTTACAAACCGTTGGTTAGACCACATTTGGAATATTGTGAGCAGTTTTTGGCCCCATGTCCAAGGAATGAAATGCTGGTGTTGGAGAAGGTCCAGAGGAGGTTTACGAGAATAATCCCAGGAATGAGAGGGTTAATGTATGAGGAGCGTTTAGTGGAGCATTTAGTATCCACTGGAGTTTAGAAGGATGAGGGTGATCTCATCCAAATATTGAGAGGTTAGATAGACATAGAGGAGATGTTTCCAGCAGTGAGAAAAAAAAACACCGAAATGCAGGAGGAACTCAGCCAGTCTTTTCAGCGTCATAGGAGACAAAGATATATTGCCAACATTTCAGGCCTGAGCCCTTCTTCAAGGAATAAGAAGAAAGATGCTGAAAAGTGCAGCTGAGTTCCTCCAGCATTTCAGTGTGTTTTTACTATAATCTCAACTCCTACAGACTTTTGTGACTCACCTGTAGTGGGAGAGTTCAGGACCAGATGGCACAGCCTGAGAATAAAAGGATGTCCCTTTAGAACAAGATGAGGAGAAATGTCTTCAGTCAGAGGGTTGTGGACTTGTGGAATTCATCACCACAGATAGCTGTGGAGGCCAAATCATTGGGTATATATAAAGCAGAGGTTGATAAGGGTGGTCAAAGGTTATGGGGAGAAGGCAGGAGAATGAATTGAAAGTAAAAATAAATCAGCCATGATTTGAATTGGGAGCAGACTGGATGGGCTGAATGGCCTAATTCTGCCTCTGTCTTATAATCTTATGATCTGAATAGGACTGGAGGACATGAGTTATAAGGAGAGATTGAATAGGCTGTTTTCCCCAGAGCATAGGACACTGAGGGGTGACCTTATTGTCGCATGAAATCATCAAGGGTGTAGATAATGTCAATAATCGGTCCTTTTCTCAGCTCGGGAAGTCTAAAACAAGGGGGCATAGATTTAAGTTGAGATGAGAAAGATTTAGATGAGGAACACCCTTTTCATTCTGAGGGTGGGAGTATATGTTGAAGGAGCTTCAAGGCAAAGTGGTAGAGGAGGGTACAATTTCATAATTTAAAAGTTATTTAGACAGATACATGGATAGGAAACTTTCAGAAGGGATATGGTCTAAGCACAGGCAAATGGGGTGACCTTAGTTAGCATGGATGTTGGACTGAATAGCCTGTTTCCATACTATAAAACTCGGATTCTGTAACTCTGTGAATAAATAATTAAGATGTAACCTTTAGAATTCCAATCTGGCAGTTTGTGCAAACATTGCATCCGAAAATAAAATCATGTACTTTTATGTCCTTGGACATGTCCTAAGTTTGATTGTTAATATATCTTTATGTTTAGAATAATTATTCTGTTCACCTTATACCACTGGAAAGAGTTTTCTCCTTTTAGTTAAACTCAGATGAACAGTAGTGCGTAAAAGGAATCAAAAGTCATTTCAGAATTTCATATTATGTTTGAGACCACTATAAAAAATACCATTGCTTCGACATCAATATTGCAAATCCAGTGCATTGAACAATCTAATGAATGTCTCTGATAAGCCCAGGCCAATGAATAATCGTTAAATTGCTATTCCTAAGGGGCTCAACTGATTAATGCAATAAATAGCTTAATCATACAGAGGAGGTAAGTGGTTGGTTTTAATTCCCTTGTCATGAGCTGTTTCAATTACATGGCGATAGGAGTACTGTATTAAAACAAGCAGCTTAGTGTTGCTTAAGGAAGGTAGAGTGAAATCAAAGTTTTGATGTTATTAGAATTTTTCAAGTTGAAGTTAAAGTTCATTTTTGTTATCATCTGATTGTACGAGTACAACCTGACGAAACAGCATTCTCCTGTACTCAGTTCAAAATTATACAAACTCACAACCAGACAAAATATGCATACGGACAAATGATACAAATGCAGTACATATATGCATATACAAAAATAAATAATTATTGTTAATAAATAGTAGGGTTTGTATGAGCTGTTCATCAATCGTTCAGCAGTCGCACTGCCTGTGGAAAGAAGCTGTTTCTCAGACTAATGGTTCTGGCTCTGAAAATGCTGTGAATGGGGTGATATGGATCCTCAACGATTTTGAAAGTCCTCTTCAAACAACGATCACATGGATAGGTTAAGGAGGGGGAGACCCACCTTGTGGTCACTCTTGTAGTCCGTGGATTGACCTCTGATACAATGCTCTACAGCACACATGTCAAACACAGGCCCGTGGGCCAAATTTGGCCCATGATATAATATATTTGGCCCGCAAGATCATATCAAATATGTATTAGAGCTGGCCCACTGGCCGCCGCACCAGTATAGCGCATGCACAGCTAATACTACAAATCCCAGAATGCTTTGCAAATGCATTGGCGTCAGCCCGCTAATCGCCCCAACCTCCTCTCTTTACTTTCATCAGCACCTGCGACCTGTCGCCGAACTTGCGTGTAATAAACCCCTTACGAAAAATGGCCAAACGAAAGACAGAAAACAGGACCTTTCAACACAGGTGGGAGGCAAACTCTGACCCCAGAGTTTGATGAACTTGCATCTAAGAAGAGATGCCAAGTATCTGGTTTAGACCCAGGTGCATCAGAGTAAATCACAGTGTAGCAAGCTAAGCTTGGATTAATATCTTCTTTGGTTAACTTTGGACTGTTCATAGTTGAAAGATTGGATTTTCATTGAACCAAGTTGTTATTTTTTTGACTTGTTGGCTTGTGAAAAAAAATACATTTAAAAGGAGCTTAAAGGCCATAGAGAAATATTATTTATTGAATATTTTATTTCTCATTTGTTAATTTGTTAATCTGGAAAGAGTTTAACCAAAACTATTATTAAACATTTATTTTAATAAGAAAAAGTTTAACATTACATATGTTGAAAGAAGAGAAAACATGCAAATGTTGTTGAAAATTTTCAATAAATATTTAGTTTGGCCCACGACTTAGTCCAAGTTTTTAATTTTGGCCCTCTGTGAATTTGAATTTGACACCCCTGCTCTACAGTAAAACCCTGACTCTTGATGTAGCAAACCGTTGTAGATTTGCGTAAGGACAAAATTGTACTTGGTTGTCAAGATATCTGGGGATTTCTGTTGGTCTTGAGGCTTTGCTGTTAAAAATAGTCAGTACTTACAGATGGAAAGTACTTACAGAAGGAAAGGAGAGAAAATTAACTGCCTGCATACCCAACCACTTTTTCCACAATTCAGTCACATGTATATGCTGGAGTCTTTTTTAATTTGTCCTATGCGCTAAATTGTGAAATCACTAACTAAATCACTAACATTTGGCCTCAGGGCTTTAACTTTGATTGACAGTTTGAAAGAATGTAATTTAATTATACTCAGAAAGTTACTTCTATAACCAGCCAAGCTATCCTGCTCATATTTATTTAAATTGAAGGTGTAAGTCACAGGCCTCACTTGCTATTTTGGGGATTTTGGACATTTATAGTGTAGAGCTACAATATTCTCACTTTTCAATATTCTTCTCAGTTGACAAAACTAAAATTATTGCTTTAAGTTTCACTGGTTGTAAATTATTTGGAATCAATCTCCCTTGATTCATTAGTAAGTTTTGTTAATGAACTAATGTGCCTCTTATTTAAAAATAATGTAATTGCCTCCTGTGTTTTAATGTAGCAAGTATTGCTCAGCTAAATTGAATAACCAATCAAAAAGAAAATATTTCAAAATTCTCGTTTTGGAGCACATCCCATTTAAATCACTCCACACGTGATACTTCCTGCTGCCAAAGGCCCTGACTTCTGGAATTACTTCTCAACCTCTCTACTAACTTTGTTCCTTTTTAAGACCTTCCTTACAATCCAGGTTCATCGATCCAAGCATCTCCTTATATGATTTAATACCACTGTGTGATGTGCCTTGGAGAATTTTAGAATATTAAGTATGATATAAATGCAATTTCTTTTTGTACAAAAGGGGAGGGTAATAAAGAAATGAAGGTGGTCAACTAATTAAGTGAAAGGTGAAGAAGCATTTTCAATACACAGGATCCACATGGTTGGAACAATGATTAGTCATTTTGGGGGAAAGAGGAGATACATCAAACCACAATAAGAATTAGAGAGATTGAAAGGACCATTGTTGCAGAAATAGAGAGAAATGGGTCCCAGAATGGATAGATATTTAAATTTAGCTATTGTAAAATCAAAAGCCAATGTTGGCCAATGAGGACAAGGGTGAAGGATATGGGAAGATAATATAGCTGAGCTACAATGAGCTGAGCTACAGAGCAAGAAGGCTGAAAGAATGGGACATAGAGTATTCAGATACTGGACCAGGGTTTGAGTCCCGTGTTGTCTATAAGGAGTTTGTACGTTTTCCATGTGTCTGTGTGGATTTCATCCCACTGTTTGAAACATTCTGGGGGTCTAGTTAAATGGGGTATAAATTGGGCGGCACAGACTTGTGGGCGGAAATAACCTGTTCCATGCTATATGTCTAAATTTAAATGTAATTATCTAAGGATAGCAAAAATTATGAATTCAGCAGAAAATAGACATTTGTAAGGAGACAGCAGAGAGGGGGAAATACACATTTTTGTATTAGAGGAGGTATGTGGAAATGTTGGGATTCAAATAAAATATTATGGGAGCCAAATGTCACTGGGTAGTTGGATGGAATGGATAGAAAGTAAGGAATTTGAAATGGTACAGTAAATGTGATTTACATGGACTTTAGTAAAGACTTTAAAAAGATCCTGCATGGGAGACTGGTTCAAAAGTTTTGGGCCCATGGGATCAAAATTAGCTTCAAAATCACCATAGCTTAGCAATAGGAGACAGAGAGTGATGGTAGATAGTTGCTTTTGTGATAAGATACTTATGACTCGTTGTGTCCTTCAAGGATTGATGCTGGGACCCTTGTTGTTTGTAATATATGTGATATTTTTAGATATGGGAGGCAAAGTCAGTAAGATTGTAGATGACATGAAGATTGGCATACTTCTTGTTCACGTGGAATGTAGTTGAAGGCAATCTTTGGCTTGGCTTCGCGGACGAAGATTTATGGAGGGGGTAAAAAGTCCACGTCAGCTGCTGGCTCGTTTGTGGCTGACAAGTCCGATGCGGGACAGGCAGACACGGTTGCAGCGGTTGCAGGGGAAAATTGGTGGGTTGGGGTTGGGTGTTGGGTTTTTCCTCTTTTGCCTTTTGTCAGTGAGGTGGGCTCTGCGGTCTTCTTCAAAGGAGGTTGCTGCCCGCCAAACTGTCAGGCGCCAAGATGCACGGTTTGAGGCGTTATCAGCCCACTGGCGGTGGTCAATGTGGCAGGCACCAAGAGATTTCTTTAGGCAGTCCTTGTACCTTTTCTTTGGTGCACCTCTGTCACGGTGGCCAGTGGAGAGCTCGCCATATAACACGATCTTGGGAAGGCGATGGTCCTCCATTTTGGAGACGTGACCCATCCAACGCAGCTGGATCTTCAGCAGCGTGGACTCGATGCTGTCAACCTCTGCCATCTCGAGTACTTCGACGTTAGGGATGAAAGCGCTCCAATGGATGTTGAGGATGGAGCGGAGACAACGCTGGTGGAAGCGTTCTAGGAGCCGTAGGTGGTGCCGGTAGAGGACCCATGATTCGGAGCCGAACAGGAGTGTGGGTATGACAACGGCTCTGTATATGCTTATCTTTGTGAGGTTTTTCAGTTGGTTGTTTTTCCAGACTCTTTTGTGTAGTCTTCCAAAGGCGCTATTTGCCTTGGCGAGTCTGTTCTCTATCTCATTGTCGATCCTTGCATCTGATGAAATGGTGCAGCCGAGATAGGTAAACTGGTTGACCGTTTTGAGTTTTGTGTGCCCGATGGAGATGTGGGGGGGCTGGTAGTCATGGTGGGGAGCTGGCTGATGGAGGACCTCAGTTTTCTTCAGGCTGACTTCCAGGCCAAACATTTTGGCAGTTTCCGCAAAGCAGGACGTCAAGCGCTGAAGAGCTGGCTCTGAATGGGCAACTAAAGCGGCATCGTTTGCAAAGAGTAGTTCACGGACAAGTTTCTCTTGTGTCTTGGTGTGAGCTTGCAGGCGCCTCAGATTGAAGAGACTGCCATCCGTGCGGTACCGGATGTAAACAGCGTCTTCATTGTTGGGGTCTTTCATGGCTTGGTTCAGCATCATGCTGAAGAAGATTGAAAAGAGGGTTGGTGCGAGAACACAGCCTTGCTTCACGCCATTGTTAATGGAGAAGGGTTCAGAGAGCTTATTGCTGTATCTGACCCGACCTTGTTGGTTTTCGTGCAGTTGGATAATCATGTTGAGGAACTTTGGGGGACATCCGATGTGCTCTAGTATTTGCCAAAGCCCTTTCCTGCTCACGGTGTCGAAGGCTTTGGTGAGGTCAACAAAGGTGATGTAGAGTCCTTTGTTTTGTTCTCTGCACTTTTCTTGGAGCTGTCTGAGGGCAAAGACCATGTCAGTAGTTCCTCTGTTTGCGCGAAAGCCGCACTGTGATTCTGGGAGAATATTCTCGGCGACACTAGGTATTATTCTATTTAGTAGAATCCTAGCGAAGATTTTGCCTGCAATGGAGAGCAACGTGATTCCCCTGTAGTTTGAGCAGTCTGATTTCTCGCCTTTGTTTTTGTACAGGGTGATGATGGTGGCATCACGAAGATCCTGAGGCAGTTTTCCTTGGTCCCAACAAAGCTTGAAAAACTCATGCAGTTTGGCATGCAGAGTTTTGCCGCCAGCCTTCCAGACCTCTGGGGGGATTCCATCCATGCCTGCTGCTTTGCCACTTTTCAGTTGTTCGATTGCCTTATATGTCTCATCCAGGGTGAGAACCTCATCCAGCTCTAGCCTTAGGGGCTGTTGAGGGAACTGGAGCAGGGCGGAATCTTGGACTGAGCGGTTGGCACTGAAAAGAGATTGGAAGTGTTCTGACCATCGGTTGAGGATGGAGATCTTGTCGCTGAGGAGGACTTTGCCGTCTGAGCTGCGCAGCGGGCTTTGGACTTGGGGTGAGGGGCCGTACACAGCCTTTAGAGCCTCGTAGAAACCCCTGAAGTCGCCAATGTCCACGCTGAGCTGGGTTCGTTTGGCGAGGCTAGTCCACCACTCATTTTGGATCTCCCGGAGTTTGCGCTGAAGATGGCTGCATGCGCGACGGAAGGCTTGTTTCTTCTCTGGACAGGACGGCTTTGTAAGGTGAGCCTGGTGGGCAGCTCGCTTCTTTGCCAGCAGCTCCTGGATTTCCTGGCTGTTTTCGTCAAACCAGTCCTTGTTTTTCCTGGAGGAGAAGCCCAGTACCTCTTCAGTGGATTGCAGTATGGTAGTCTTTAACTGATCCCAGAGGGTTTCAGGGGACGGGTCCGTGAGGCGGGTTGCCTCGTCGAGCTTTGCTTTGAGGTTTGCCTGGAAGTTTCCTCTCGCTTCGTCTGACTGCAGCTTCCCAACATTGAACCTCTTTCTGGGGGCTTTATTGTTCCTGGGCTTTGGCTTGAAGTGAAGGTTGAGCTTGCAGCGAACCAGCCGGTGGTCAGTGTGGCATTCCGCGCTAGGCATGACCCTGGTGTGGAGCACATCTCGTTTGTCACTTTCTCGCACCAGGATGTAGTCCAGGAGGTGCCAGTGTTTGGATCGGGGATGCATCCAGGTGGTCTTAAGGCTGTCCCTCTGCTGAAAAAGGGTGTTTGTAATGACAAGCCGCTGTTCTGCGCAGAGCTCCAACAGGAGGCGCCCATTGTCGTTGCACTTGCTGACGCCATGCTTGCCCAGGATTCCTGGCCAGGTTTCTGAGTCTTTGCCGACACGAGCGTTGAAGTGAGGCAGGTGGAGGCCCCGATACGGGCAGAGAGTTGGAGGCGGCGGCCCCAGTCCGGGCACAGGGAGAGCAGCAGCAGCCCCTGCCCCGGTCTGGGCGAAGGGTAGGCGGCGGCGGTGGCCCCGATCCGGGCAGGAGCAAGGGGGAGACGGCGGCCCCGGCCTCGGTCGAATGGGGCAGGCGGAGGCCCCGATCCGGGCAGAGAGTGGGAGGCGGCAGCCCCAGTCCAGGCACAGGGTGAGCTGCGGCGGCCTCGGCCCCGGTCCGGGCAGTATGGACCGACCTAGGAGGGGAGGCAGGCCCCTCCAGCCCGGGTAAAAAACCTGCATAGGAGAAGGCCACTCTGATATAAAACCTACGACCCAAGGACCTCGCTGCCACGTCCCAGCTTGCTTGGCCACGGCACACGAACCATGGGTGTAAAGGGTGGGGCCAGTACTGCGCGCACTGCACTCCACCTAAAAGCTCCTTTGCGCAGGCCCGAGGACAGGTCCACGTCCTCCCCCTCCACGTCCTCCCCCTCCACGTCCTCCCCCTCCACGTCCTCCCCCTCCACGTCCTCCCCCTCAAAAGATGCTCACAAACTCAAGCTAGCATGCTGGAACATCAGAACCATGCTAGACAAGGCTGACAGCCACCGACCTGAACGTCGGTCTGCCCTCATTGAACATGAACTCCTCAGACTTGACATCGACATAGCCGCTCTCAGTGAAGTCCGCCTGGCAGATGTAGGCAGCCTCCAAGAATGCGGCGCGGGCTACACACTCTACTGGTCTGGCAAGCCTTTGGATGAACGACGCCTATCTGGTGTAGGCTTCATGGTCAAGAGCTTCATTGCCTCCAAACTCGAAAACCTTCCGACAGGCCTCTCGGACCGAATCATGTCCATGCGACTCCCCCTTCAAAACAAGCGTCACATCACCCTCATCAGTGTCTATGCTCCAACCCTCCAGGCGGAACCAGCAGAAAAGGACAAGTTCTACACCGACCTGCGCAACCTCATCCAACGCACCCCCCTGAAGGCAATAGAGTGTTGGTGAAATGGGCTGAAAATTGGCAAATGGTGTTTAATCCAAAAAAGTGTGAGGTGATGCATTTTGGAAGCACTAATGAGACTAGAGCATGCACTGTAAATGGTTGGCTCCAGTACTGAGGAACAAAGGTATCTTTGAGTACAAGACCATAAATTCTTGAAGGTAACAACGCAGGTAGAGAACATGGAAGAATAAAATGTTGAACTGCATATATTGGGTTGTTAATTCTAATACAAAGCATGCTATTTTCTCCTTGTAAAATAATTTGTTGAGGAGCTCAGTGTCCAATTCAGTTCTGCTTTCATTGCAGCTGAATTGGTGGTGAATGAAGCTGGATTAATTCACAGTTAGAAACATTTTATTCTCCTCACCAGCAGAAATGCAATTACATTGCAGATGATTTCTGAGTTGTTGCCTTGCAGTGTCGATGAACTTTTAAAGATACATGATTTTTGAAATCACGTAAGCCGGCCATAGAGGAGGACATTTGGAGTTTGTACAAATATTGATTCTTTATAGGAGCAGTACATTTCATTCCACTTCCTTGATCTAATCCATGCCTCACCTTTCCAATAAAGGTTTGTTTTGATGTGAACAGCATGCACATTTTGCAGAGAAAATAATTTTCCATTAAAATCCTTCCCTTTTCAAACTTCAGAGGTAGGATCATAAAGTATAAAATTAGGATCAGTTTCGATAATAGTAATTACACAGTTGCAACAAGATCATTTTAGACCTTTGTCAGTTATTACAGAAAAAAAATTTGAACCATGTGTAAGTATTAAATTAGTTCTTAATCATATTTTTAAAGAAGATTACAAGCAAATGGAGGTGGAAGATATAGATTCAGTTGAAATTTTTGAGGAACAAGTATGACAGAAATATTAATTGGAACACTGTATCTGCCTTCACTCTTGAAGTTGATGTAAAATTTAATGATGACTAAATATTATAATTTAATAATGATATTAATAAAGTTGTTGTATTCATGTTTCAAGCTTTTTTTTATATTTTATTTTAGTTTTCACAGACTTACAAAATCCA
This sequence comes from Narcine bancroftii, assembly GCF_036971445.1. NCBI lineage: Eukaryota > Metazoa > Chordata > Chondrichthyes > Torpediniformes > Narcinidae > Narcine > Narcine bancroftii. The sequence goes on from NC_091474.1 coordinate 206,031,390, forward strand.
ATAAACAAAGCCATTCATGTACATATGCATACCCAAAGTCTGTATTTGTCCCAACACCCCCCTCCCCACCACAGCGAAGACATTCCAAAAACTTATCTTGTTCCCACTCATCATGGGGCACACAACCCCTATCAAGACTTAATGAAAATAAATCACAATGGCAGTGCCATTCAAAGAAAACACTAAAAAGAAAAGAAAGAGACTCAAAAGAAAAAGAAAACTAAGGGCCTGAAAAGAAACGGACAGTTGCATCGTCTGTGCAAAGTCCTATTTCCGTAATCACATCTCTGGCCATACTGAGATCTTTTAACCTTATCCCTATTTAAAAGTGGGGGGGGAGGGGGGGGGGAATCAATCTATTTGAGAACCAATATACTGTAATTATTTGACATTGGCAACATGGTTAGCATAGCGGTTAGTGCAACACTTAAATCGTTAGGAACCAGAGTCCAAATCCCGTGCTGTCTGTAAGAAGTTTGTACGCGCTCCACATGTCTGCATGGGTTTCCTCCAAGTGCTCCAGTTTCCACCCACCTTTCAAAACATACTGGGGTTGTTGGTCAATTGGGTGTAATAGGCTCATGGGCTGAAAGGGCCAGCTACTGTGCCTACATTTTTAAAATTTAAAAAAAATAGATTTAAGAACATAAAATAGCCAGACACGACATAACTCAGTGTACCCAGTTCTGTGAGTCCCTAGCCTGCATTATTAATAAATTTGTACTCACAGTTGATTTTCATAGATTGGAAGGAAATCAGTGTAATCCCAGTCTTTTAAGGAGTGACAAGGTAGATCCAGGTAAATAATTCCACACTGCTAATGGGAACGATGCGTGAGGAAATCATATTACTCAAGGTGCAGCATAGAGAAAAGGTCATGTTGAACAAATTTGATTGTATTTTTTGCAGAACTCTGCAAGATAATGGGTGATGGTAGCCCAAGATATATTTGGAGAGAAATTCTGCTACATAACATAATGTTTAAATGTGTCATGCAAGTGAATTTTCCTTTGTGCACCTGCAGTATAATTCCTTAGACTCATTCTGGGTCCTTCACACACAATGCACATACAGATAAAGAAAACCAAACGAGCTCAGTAACATTAGAGGATGCACAATATATATTTTAAATTATGTAAAGTATCTTTTCCACAAAATTCATCAAAACAGAGTTAACTTTATCTCAAGAGTTTCGGCACCCATACAAGAGCTATCCTTATCTGGTGTGCTGTCATGGAGTTCAAGGTATCCAGCAACTGGCAAGTGAATCCTTCTTTCAGTAGATTAGTGAGTGTTGGCCTACTGCTTGTATGCTTAGGGTCCACCCACACTAACCGCACATTTAAATATTCAACCACACACTACCTCTACCCCCCGCCCCACCGATTCCTAGTCCCACACCCAACAACTGATCACATGTATGATCACCCTTATCCCAGATATTCTTTCTCTTATGCTGCCTCCCCTTGTTTCTCCTGTCCCCTGATCCCTGACAGTCTCAATTATTCCACCCACCCACACCCACATCCTTTTCCTCGTCCCCACGATGTTGCAGACCTGCAATTCCTCATCTTCTGGACATCAAGTTCCTAATAATCTAGACTCCACATCTGACTCCAATCTCTCTTCACCCCCTGGTAAAAAGTCTGCGGGTGGATAAATCACCTGGACCAGATGGACTACACCCCAGAGTTCTTAAAGAGGTAGCTGAGAGATTGTAAAGAACTAAGTAGTGATCTTTCAAGAATTACTTGTTTCTGAAATGGTTTCGGAGGTCTGGAAAATTACATATGTCACTCCAATCTTCAAGATGGTAGAGGAGTAATTTTTCGAGGAGGTTATCCAGAAAGTTGTTGAAGGAAAGGCTGTGTCATCAACGTGGACAGTAGTAAGACCTTTGACAATGTCCCACATGAGAGGTTAATCAGGGAGGGTCAGATGCTCAGTATTCATGGTGAAGTAGTGAACGGGCCTGCAGAAAAAGAATCTTTGTGTGGTATGTGATGTCAAATATCTACTCTGACAATAAATCTGAAGTCCAAAATCTGATCTGGATTCAAAAATGGCTGTATGAGAGAAGCCAGAGAGTAGTGTTGAATGATTGAATCTGAAACTGGAGGCCTGTGACTAGTAGCGCACCTCAGGGATCGGTGCAGGGAGCATTATTTGCCAGCTATACTGATGATGATAATGTGGTAAATTAGGTCAGCAAGTTTGCAGATGACACTAAGATTGGAGGCATGTGGATGGTGAAGAAAGCTGTCAAAGCTTGCAGAGGGGTGTGAACCAGCTGGAAAAATGGCAGATGGAATTTAATGTAGACAAGTGTGGGGGGTTGTATTTTGGAAGGACAAACCAAGAAAGGATACTGAGGAGTGGAGTAGAATAGAGGGACCCAGGAATACAGATGCAGAATTCCTTGAAAGTGGCGTCAAAGGAAGACAGGGTTGTAAAAAGAGCTTTTGACACTTTCATAAATCAAAGTATTGAGGATAGGAGCTGTGATTTTTTTTAAATTTAGACATACAGCACAGGATCAGGCCCTATCTGCCCATTAGCCTGTGCCGCCCAATTACACCCAATTAACATACAACCCTTGGTACATTTTGGAGGGTGGGAGGAAACCAGAGCACCCAGGAAAAGCCTACACCGACACAAGGAGAGCGTACAAACTCTTTACAGATAATGTGGGATTTGTAACCCGGTCCCTGTCATTGGCACCGTAACAACTAACCACGCCGTCATTTTTATGGATTCTTCTGACAATAAAACTAATATTTGGTGAATGTAACATAAACTCTGTACACAAACCAGTCCCTAAAAGGTTCCTCTAAAAATGTGAGATGACAATCTTAACTGGGAATTGTTATTTATTCACATATCCTACCTGCATAAAGATGCGGATCATTCAAACTTGCAACAGACATTTTTATGCTTTGTACATAAACTTAGTCATCAATAATGACATGAGAAAAACAAACTTCATGTTATAGTAAAGTTGTATAAGACATTGGTGAGGCCAAATTTTGGAGTATTGTGTGCAATTTTGGTCAGATATCAATAACAGGAAAGATATCAATAAGATAGAAAGAGTGCAGAGAAGATTTACTAGGACTTCAGGAACTGAGTTACAGGGTTAAACAGGTTAGGACTTTATTCCCTGGAGTGTAGAAAAATGAGGGGGGATTTGATAGAGGTATCTAAAATTATGAGGGGGAGAGACAGAGTAAATGTAGGTCGGCTCTTTCCACTGAGGGTAGATGAGATACAAACCAGAGGACATGGGTCAAAAATTGAAAGGGGAAAAGTTTAGGGGGAAACATGAGAGGGAACTTCTTCACACAGAGAGTGCTGGGAGTGTGGAATGAGCTGCCAGCTGAGGTGGTGAATGTGGGCTCAATTTTAACTTTTAAGAAGAATTTGGACAGATACATGGATGGGAGAGGTATGGGAGGGCTATGGACTGGCTGCAGGACAATGGAACTAGGGAAAAAAATAGTTCACAGACTAGAAGGGTAGAGGGGACCAGATTCTGTGCTGTAGCATTCTATGGTTCTAAGGAAGGCATGGTAGCCCAGTTTGCAGATAATATGGGAGGAGGGCAGGTAGTGTTGAGGAAGCACTGAGTCTACAGGACTCAGATTTAGAGATTGGGCAAGGAAATGACAGAAGGAATGCAGAATATGATCATGTACTTGGGTGGAAAGAATAAAGTTATGGACAAGGAGTTTAGAAAGCGGATGTAAAAGGCTCCCTAAAGGTCAAACTGAAGGAAAAGTTATGCAATGTTGCAAGGATTAGTGGAGGGCCAAAGGGCCCTGGAGATTGTGGTAGAAGAGAATCCTAGGCATTCAGTTGCATAGTTCCTTGTAAGTATCAACTCAAAATGCTAAGTTCATATTGATTGTCGCAGTACATGCATGACATCACCCTGAGATTCCTTTTCCTGCAGGCAGGCAGAATTTCCACTTAATGGTTATGCAAAACCTGTACTCAAGAAAAGATACTGTTATGGGCCCAGAGGACCCCAAAACCTAGCAGCAATAGAAATTCACCAAGCCAAATGGTTACTTAAACAAAAGTTGCTTTTAATTATCTTTAAACATGAAAGCAGGATCAAACTTTAACTTATTACAATTAACATAACCCCCATCTAATTCTAAGCATGCGTGTATGTAATGTGTGTGTAAGTTTAGAAAAGTTCTTTGATTTACAGTCCAATCTCACTTCTCACTCCTCCAAGTTCACTGGTTCTAGGCAATTCTTATACTGTGTATAAAATTTAACATTTATGAATTTCACCAGGCTTTGGTGCTTGAAAGGTAAATGGTTACTGCTCAGGAAGGTTCTTGTTGGTTTTCAGAGAGAGATTTGTTGCTCATTGAGCACCCACAACTGATTCCTTCTGAACAGCCACTTCAGCGTCTTGCCAAAGAAACTTGACCCATCAGGGTTTTCCAGATGATAACCTTTTTTTTTCAGTTCACCTCAGAGTTCCTGTTTAGTTTCCCTTATTTCAAGCAAAACATTATACAGCCAGTCATCTCCCCTTGTATGGACCACAAGGGCTTTGAGCAGGCTGAACTAAGAACTCACAACCCGTCTTCAAAATGAGGTTTTTCCATAATCTTGCCAGCTTGTCCTGTTCCAGTCCCAGCAACTGCTGCTGAACTGTAGAACTGAATTCTCTCTCTCTCTCTCTCTCTCTCTCTCTCTCACTCACTCAGAAAAACCACATGACCCTCTTAGAACAGCCAACTGCACTCAGACAGACTAAGGCTCTAGATCTAATCTTTTGAATTAGTTCATCTGTTTCTTTTCAAAACAATAATCCATTACTCCACACCTATTTGTGAAGTCCTTATAGGCATTCTTCAAAGTTTTTGCAAAGACACCCAGAGCCTGGCCTGTCTGGCTTCAGCAGAGCTCTGGCATTTTAAATGAGATCTGTTGTGAAATGTTTGTATGTGACCTACACTAAAAACCCTGCCACAATTTATCTCCTTTAAAACATAATATTTTACAGTATAAAATATAACATAATCAGTCACAGTCAGGAAAAGATACGTATACAAAAGAGAGGAATGTAAACAAAGTAAGGAGTGCAAACAAACTGACTGTGCAATACTGAAAATAAATATTTTGTAATAAATAATGTGCAAAGTTCTGAAATGAGTCTTTGATTAAGTTCGTTGTTGAGGAGTCTGATGGTGGAGGATGTGGTGGTACACCACCGGCCTACTGCAGGGGGCAACCTCTGTACCTGCAGGAGTGTAAGGGGACAGGACCACACCTGGCCGGCTGCCAATCAGTCGGCCTGAATGGATCAAGCCCCACCCGGTCGGGTGTCAATCACCCTCCGGGATATAAGCTTGCGTCGGCCTCCCGAGGCCTCACACAGAGTTGCTGCAGCCACAGCCAGCCTGGCTTTGTGGATTAAAGCTTTGTGTGTGTCTGATTCTGTCTAACACCGCACCACAAAGGGGTAGCAACTATTCCTAAACCTGGTGGTCCAAATCTTGTGGCACCCACACCTCTTTGCTGATTGCAGCAGTGAGCACAGAGCATGTCCTAGGTGGTGTGAATCCTTGCTGATTGTTGCTGCTCTCCAACAGGGGAGAGTTTTGCCTGTGATTTGTCCACCATCCTTTGCAGGGTTTTCTGCTCAGAGGTATTGGTGCCCCTATACCAGGCCATGATGCAGCTCATCAGCACACATCCCACTACACATCTGTACAAGTTTGCCAAGGTTTTTGATGTCATACCAAACTTCTGTAAACTGCTGAGAATGTAGAGGCACTGATGTACTTTCTTCAAGATGAAATTTGTGTGTTGAGTCCAAGAAAGATTCCCCGAAATAGTGATTCCCTGGAATTTAAATTGGCTCATTCTCTCAACTTCTGATCCACCAAAGATCACTCAATCATACAACTATGCTTTTCTCCTCTTAAATTCCACAATCAGCTCCTTGGTTTTGATGACATTGAGTCTGAGATTGTTGTTACTACACCATTCAGCCAAGTTTTCCATGTTCCTCCTGTTTGCTGAGTCATCACCCCTTTTTATGCTGTTCACACCCATTTTATTGTCAGCAAATTTATAGATGGTGTTATTGTTGTACCGAGCCACACAGTTATAGGTGTAAAGTGAGAAGAGCAGGGAACTATGAACTCAGCCCTGTGGTGCTCCGGTACCGATGGAGATTGTGGAAGAGATGTTCTTTCCAATCCTCACTGATTGTGATCTGGAGGTGAGGAAATACAAGATCCAATTACTCATTAGTGTATAGAGACCCAGGTCTTGGAGATTACAGATCAGTTTTGAGGGGATGATGGTGTTGAATGCTGAGCTGTAGTTGATAAAGAGCATCCTGATGTTTGCATTTTTGCAGACTAGGTGTTCAGGGTTTTGTGGAGACACAGGTGGACAAGGCGGTGACAAAATCATTTGGTATACCTGCCTTCATTGAATACAAAACTTGGGACCTCATGGTTCAGCTCTTCAAGATGTCAGTGAGATCACACTTAGAGAACTGTATGCAGTGCTAGTCGTCCAGTCATAAAACTTGAAAAGGATGCTGAGGAGATTCACCAGGATATTCCTCTGGCTTAAGGGCTTGACTTCTAGGGAAAGGTTGGATAAACTTTGAGCAGCGCAGTTGGCGTAGCAGTTAGCGCAATGCCTTTACATCACCAGCAAATGGGCCCAGGCCTGGGTTCAATTCTCATGCTATCTCTAAAGAGTTTGCACGTTCTCCCCATGACTGCGTGGGTTTTCTTTTGGGGCTACAGTTTCCTCCCACCCTTCAAAATATACCAGGGTCTAGGTTAATGGGGTGTAATTTGGACAGCATGGACTTGTAGGGCTGAATTGGCCTGTTACCGTGCTGTATTATAATTTAAATTAATCTAAAGCTTGGTCTTTATTCCCTAGCATGAAGAAGGCTGAAGGAGAAGTTTATACAGGTATAGACTCATGAGAGCCATGCATAAAGTGAATGCTCATGGTCTATATTTCCCAGAGTAGACAATTCTAAAACTAGAGCATGAGTTAAAAGTGAGAGGGGAGAGATTTTAAAAGGAACTGAGGGGCAACCTTTTCAGTCAGAGGCTGTTTGGCTGCCAGAGAAAACTGTAGAAGTAGCACAATTTCAATGTTCAAGAGACATTCAGACAATCATAAATATTTTTGGATAGGAAAGGCCTTTAAGGATATGGACCAAATGCAGGCAAATGGGAATCAGCTAGAATGCCAAATCGTTTGGCATGAATGGGATGAACCAAAGGGTCTATTCCATGCTGAATGACTATATCATTGCAAATTTTTAGCTAAAAAAATTATAAAGAAGGAGACTCACTATGAAGGAAGACTAGCAAATGAAATTAAAAACAGAAAGTGAAAGCTTATATATAAAATGACAAAAGTAACGAATGTTAATTTTGGTTCCCTTGACCAGCCATTCTCAACCTTTATTTGTCTATGAACCCCTTAGGACTCTATTCAAAGTTTATGTGCCCCTTTCCCTCTGAAGCTATCAATTTTAGTAGGTTTCTTCTGTCCACTTTTTCCTACCGACTATATATTAAAAAAATTAAAAATTATTTATGATTTCAGTCCATGGCACCCCTTCAATTTGCTGTGGCCGGCTGTATGGCCCCTGTTGAGAATGGCTGCCTTAGAGGATGAGACTGAGCATTAGTGAATGGGTAAAAGAGACATGTCAGAGATTCTAAGTATTTATTTTGGATCCATCTAAAACTCTTCAATCAAGTAATCAAGGGCCTGTAGGGGGAAGAAATTTTATATAATCTCAATCACAAGAAAGAAAAATACTGATGTAGCAGGCCAAGCAGGCGCACAGCGCGGTATCACGAACTGTCGCTGGCACAGTTCTGCAGGCGTGCGGAACCATAATACAGACAGCTAAATACTCACATAATGGACCGCACGCAAGAGATACTGAGTGCTGAAGAACAGCACATTGATCTGCTGAGTCTCCTGCTGGAAGGTGTGGGACACTCACAAGTCTTAATTTTAAACCTGCTGGTCCCGTGGATCAGCAGCAAACTCGTATTGACGTCCCACCTTGTCCCGTGGAGCCCAGGACATGCGGTATATAAAAGAAGCCTGTAAAGTCTGAATAAATCAATCTTGAGTTAATTAATCTGGTGTGTGTGTTTGTATTACATTAGTAGCTCTACCATAGTAACTGCTTCAATTGGTGACCCTGACTACAAGATTCAGCCAAAGACTGAGTCTACAGTTGTAATGAATGCAGCTACAGCAGCAGCGTGGCAGCAGTTAATGCAGTGGGACTTCACTTGCATCCTTTTTGGGCCCATCATCCTCGGGTATGACTTATTCAGGCTGAAACACAATTTTATCTTCGGGGCATTATGGCGGAGGACATGAAATTCTGGCACGTCGTAGGTGCATTGGACCCCACTACTGCATCTTGAGTAAGTGAATTTATTGCCAATCCCCCGCGGAAGACCAGTGCACCAGGTTCCACCAATTTCTCCTGGATATGCTGGAATTGGCAAGACATGAGCGTGGCATGCAGTTTTTGACAGGAATCCATCTAACCTAATGAGTGAGATGCTCGCATTAGCGATGGTCATTCTCATTTACTGCTCTTTGAAACTCTATTCCTATTCATGCTCCCAGCTCGTGTCACCATACGCATCATTAACATGGATTTCTGCCATCCCCATGACAGCGCAGGAGGCTGACAGGCTCTATTGTACTCCAACACAAGCATCTGCTCAAATACAGCCTGTTTTGGAAGCAGATACATCTCCCGCGCACTACAAGCCTCCTGTATCTGCAGTTCAATCAAAGAAGGAGGAACGTGCTGACGGGCGTCGAGAATGGTGTTTTTACCATCGCCGTTGGGGGAAGAAAATGCCCATGAACTGTCCAGCCACGTACCTATTACAGGAAAAAGGTGGGGAAACAAAAGAGTCGGCTGCCAGTAGTGGCCTCTGCAGCTGGCGCAAATACCGGCCTATTGTATCTTCAAGACGACGCTGGTAAGCGCACGTTTTTTGTAGATATGGGTGCTGAGGACACTTTACTCCCGCCGACCTATTTTGAAAGAATGCGTGAACAACAACACCCGACACCTGACTCTTCAAGTGGCAAATGGGACTACCATTCCCAGCTTTGGCATGCGACGGATCACAATTGGAATAGGAGGGACCATATTCCATTGCTATTGTGTCTTAGCTTATGTTGCTCAGTCCATTTTGAATGCAGACTTTTTATGATTCCATGACATACTGGTGGACGTGAAATGGAAGAAATTGGTTCATGCCACCACTTTTCAGACATACCCACTGGCATGCAGCAAAGGGAGAGTTTCCCAGCTTGGGGTACATATGCTGCACAAGGATGCCAATGCCGCCCAGCTCAACGAATTTCCCTGTATTTTGACTCCTAATTTCAATGCCTCAAAAACAGCCCATGGTGTGTCTCATTACATAGATACATAAGGCCCACCAATTCATGCCAGGGCTCGTCGTCTTCCACCTGATAAACTGCTGCAAGCAAAGGTGGAATTTATGGCAATGGACGAGTTGGGTATCATTCGATACTCCAACAGTCCTTGGGCATCACCATTACACATGGTACCCAAGAAAATAGGTGGATGGAGACCCTGCGGCGATTACCGTAGGCTTAATGATGTTACTACACCTGACAGGTACCCGATTCCTCATATACAGGATTTCGCTGCCCATCTACACAATTGCCTCATTTTTTTCAAGGTTGATCTAGTCGAGGGATATCATCAGATACCAATCCTTAAGGATGACATTCCTAAAAGAGCAATTATTACCCCTTTCCGGCTTTTTGAATTTCTTAGAATGCCGTTTTGATTCAAAAACGTCGCTCAAACCTTCCAGCGGCTTATGGACACTTTAAGCAGGGATTTGGAGTTTGCATACATTTACTTGGATGACATCGTTGTAGCCAGTAAAACTGAGAAAGATCACCACCTGCATTTGCACCGCCTTTTCCAATGGCTAGAAGAATTTGGTCTTACCATCAACCCCTGAAAATGCCAAATTAGTAGATCCACCATCGACTTTCTAGGACACAAGATCACAGCCGACGGTATAATTCCCTTATCCAGAAAGGTAGACGCAGTCCGTGCTTTTTCCAAACCTACCACAGTTAAAGGACTGCAGAAATATTTGGGCATGATAAACTTTTATTACTGGTTTATTCCTGTAGCTTCTGGCATTCTTCGACCACTGTTTCAGATCCTCTCCACCAAGCACAGGGACGTTACCTGGACATCAGAGGTAGAGGTTGCGTTTACAACTGCCAAAGATGCATTGGCCAAAGCAGCAATGCTCGCCCATCCTAACCCTGAGGCTACCTTGGGGCTCAGCACTAATGCCTCGAGTACAGCCACGGGTGTGGTTCTTGAGCAGTACATCAATGGCCATTACCAACCCCTCACTTTCTTCAGCCGACATTTATGGCCAGTGGAAGTGAAATATAGTGCATTTGATCGGGAGCTGTTGGCATTGTATCTAGCCACACACCACTTCCAATATGTTTTGGAAGGTTGGCATTTCACTGTTTTTACAGATTATAAGCCACTCATTTTTGCCTTCAGCAAAGTAACGGATCCATGGTCGGCAAGACAGCAGCGTCTCTTATCATACGTTTCAGAATTCACGATGGATGTGCATCATGTTTCAGGAAAAGACAATCTTGTCACAAAGATGCTGTCCAGACCGACTGTATATCATATTCAGGGTGGAATCAATACTTCTGAATTGGCCAGTGCACAGGCACTGAACCCTAATGTTCAGGCATACAGTACGGCCATTACTAACCTGGACATACAATAGGTGGTGCCACAAAAGGGTGGCCCAATCCTTCTTTGTGACGTGCCTGGGCTACCCTAGACTAATGATTCCGGTATCATAGAGGCGACGCCTTTTTGACCATATACTTGGCTTGTCTCATCCGTCCATCAGAACGTCAGTCAAGCTCATGTCAAATAAGTACCTGTGGCATGGACTAAAAAAAGACGTCGCTCATTGGGCATGTACATGTACGTCCTGCCAGACTGCCAAAATTCAGCGGCACACCAAGGCACCTCTTCAGCCTTTTCCAGTGGGACGCAGGAGGTTTGAACATGTGCATATGGACCTGGTTGGACCATTGCCAGTATCTCAAAACATGAGATACATTCTAACAGTGGTGGACCATTTCATCCGCTGGCCAGAGGCCATCCCGTTGCCATCCAGTGACACTGAAACATGTGCTAGGGCATTCATTGTCTATTGGATCATTAGATTTGGTGTCCCGATGCACATAACGCAAAAAAAAAAGCTTGTAAAGTCTGAATAAATCAGTCTTGAGTTGACTAATCTGGCGTGTGTGTTTGCATTACTTTAGTAGCTTTACCGTAGTATCTGCTACACTATGCAAATTAATGGGCTGAAGACGAGATGCCCCTGGATCTGATGGCCTGCTTCCTTAATACTTGAAGGAATTGTCTGCAGAGAATGTCTATTAGTGTCAATCTTCCAGTATTACCCAGGAATCTGAAGTGGTCCCAGATTGAAAAGCAGCAAATAATACACCACAATTCAAGAGGAAGGTTGGGAAGGTAGTAAAGTATAGTGTAACATCTGGAGTTGGGAGAAGCTGGAATCCATTATTAAGGAAGTAATTGTAGAACACTTAGAGAATCATAAGACATTGAAAGTGACCCAATATGGTTTTTATGAAAGGGAATTCAGGTTGGACAAATTTGCTAGAGTTATTTGAGGAAGTAACAAACAAGTTGGACAAAAGGGGAACCAGTTGATGAGTGCTATTTGGTTCCAGGGGACATTCTATACGGCAGCACATAAAAGGTCACTACATGAGTTTAAGGTATTAAATTGCCATGGAAATAGATGGACTATCTACGAAAAAGTCTAATTTTGGGATTGGCAGTCAATAACATAGGGTAAGTGCTGGGACCTTAACTATTTATAACCTATGTGGATGAAAGGACTCACTGTAATGTGGCCATATCTACCAATTATATAATAGGTGAGTTAGCATGTTGAAAGGAGGAGACAGAGTTAGGAGAAGGACAAAGGTAAGTTCAGTGGGTGAGTAAGAAGTTAGCAGATAGAGTATAATGTGAGGTTATCTACTTCTGAAGGAAAGACAAAAAAAAGGTACTATTTAAATCAGGTTGACAAAATAGTGCAGAACAAATGGCCCCCGGTACAAACAATATAAAAGGTCAGCACACAAACAATAAAGGTTAACTGTTCCTCTTCCCATGCATGTCATCTGGTCCTCAGAGTATTTCCAGCATTTTCTGATTTATTTTAGATTTTAAAATCTGAGTTTTTATTTTCAAAGTCAATCAACTTACCGAGATGCTGACACTCCTGCAGTTGTTTTTTTTTCCTTAAGAAGCCTCCTCTCAATAGTATATATGATACGGTGAGCCAACATTTACTGTAAGTTGGCAGCAGGGGATAATTTATACTGTATGTCAGAGGATGCCAGTTTCCCTATTAAACGAATGGCTAACTTGACGCCGGCAAGTAATGCAATAATTTTTTTAAATGGTGACTGCAAATAAAGCAAAAATAATGAGGTTTGGTGTGGCACCACCATTTTAATGTGTGACTTACACCAATTGAGATAAATTAAAATTGACTCCTTTGAGAATTGATAATAATTCTTAATGAAATGTAATTTGAACTGTCTCAATGTACTTCCCCAGGATATGAGACCACAGAACAAATCTAAACACAGTTCATAATTGACATAATAATAAAAAAGTTAAGAAAATGGCCAGTTTTTGGCAACATTTTTGCTGTTTGAGGTACTCAGTGGACTTAACTGAGTGCTGCTAAACTAATAACTTAGCCCAAATGTGTCATAAAACAAACTGACTGCAACTTCACTGCCTTTGGCTGCAACATTTCATATTTCTCTTGGGTCTGTGAATAAAAGAAAAAGCAATAAATAATAGACAAATATTAACTATATTTAGGTGCTACAGTGCTAATCTGAGAGTGATGAATGTGTCTTGTGTATGTGCAATTGGTTGGGAATTATTCCACGCTCAAGTCGCCAAATAAACTTTATCAATTGCAGTTTAAAAACTGCTCTCTGTATTTCTTTCCCTAAACACGTGAAGTATTTTCTTTTAAAAATGTTGGAAATATTTCCGTTGTCAAAATTGTAGATGGCTCATGTTCACATTCATCAGAAAGCTGGATGGCTTTTTTTTTGTTGAAAGGTGTAAAATGTTTTTTTTTCAATCACTGCTTCGAGGAGAACATTTCCACACAAACTCTCTCATCAGAATAGAATGTAGAACAGTACAGTGCAGGCATGATGTTGTGCCGACCTATATTTGGCAGTACTTATCTCCACTGGCATCTTGTACCATGAATCTAACCCTTCCTCCCTCACAGTCCATAACCCAACATTTTTCTTACATCTACTTGCTGATCTGAAAGTCTCTTAAATGTCCCTATTGTATCAGCCTCCACCACCATCCATGGCTGTGTACCCACCACTCTTTGTATAAAAAATATCTCTTAACATCTCCCCTAAACTTTTCTCTCCTCACCTTAAGTAGATGTTCTCTGGTATTGGCCATTGTGGCTCTGAGAAAAAGGGTGGCATCTGTCCACACTGTCTCTGTCCCTCTTATTTGGTTAAATTGCCTCTCACCCTCCATCATTCCAAAGAGAGAAGCCCTCACTTTGGAGGTACTTTTCCACCTATTTATGTGTGCCTTAACCTGGTAGTATATGAAGCTGTGGACAGCCATGTTGGAATGGAAAGTGGAACTAAAGTAGCTGGCCATTTTCATCAGCACTCCCATTGTCCAGATCTAGCAGATAATGTTGACTATTATCTCCAGCTCTTTTCCTCCTGGCTATTGAACCATTAGCAGAATCCATCCATCTAGATCCAGGCTCATTCAGGAAGAACATAAAATTAATTTATTTGCTGATTATGTTCTGATATATCTGACAGAACCAGTTAACCCATTACAAAAATCCCAGTCTAAATTGGAAGATTTTGGGATGATATTGGGTTATAAAGTCAATAAGGACAAGAGCCAAGTTAGACCACTTACCGGTGAGAATTATGAACAAATTAAGAGAAATTCTCAATTTAAATGACCACTCAATGGGATTAAATATTTAAGTATTAAGGTAGATAACAACCAGCAGAATTTATAAACTTATCTTCCCTTGCTTCAGAAAATTGAGGATGATCTTAATGAATGGGTGACCCTCCCAATTATTTTAGTTGTAAGGGTCAACTGTATTAAAATGAATGTGCTGCTTAAAGTACAATATTTTTTTCAAAGTTTGCCTGTTCCTCTACCTCAGAGATTCTTTCACAACATTAATAAGTGCATCAGGATGTTTTTGTGGAAAGGTAAGCTTTCCTGAATCTCTATTGATAAATTAACTTGGAATTATGAATTGGGAGGATTAACGTTTCTGGATTTCAAAAAATATTTTTGAGCATCCCAATTGAAATTTGTCACCTTCCTCTTTGACAGAGGAGACAAGTCTCCAGGGGTAAAATTGGAGTTGCATAAGGTTGGTGAGAGGATAGCAGAATTGGATATATGGAATTCTAAATTATTGTCTGGCACTAAAGAAGTCCCCTATTAAAGCATATGAAAAAATATTAATGGTCAAATTGGGACGGGAAGGGAAGGGGGGTGTCTTTCAGCTAAAACACCCCTGCCTCAAAATCTGTCAATCCATTAACGAATGATAATAAAATCCTGGACACTTGGTCCCAGACAAGGGTCAAGTGTATTAAGGATTGTTATGAGCAGGGACAATTTATGATAATTGAGCAAATTAGGAATATACATGGAGTTTTAAATACATCCGTTTTCTGCTATCTTCAGTTAAGACCTTATTTAAGGGGACAAATTAGGTCCAGCACTAACCTTACTACAGTGCAGCGAAATAGAGACTTTGGTTTGAAAGGAGAGCACAAAAAAAAAATTCAAAAATGTATTCCTTACTTCATGTAGGAACCCCTAAACAAGGGCTTATAAATCAAGACAAAGGTGAAAATCAAATGTAGCTATAGAAAGTGATCCATTTTGCTGGTCCGACTTGTGTCAGAACAGCATGATGAACACGATTAATGTAAGGTATCGGCTGGTGCAATATGACTTCTTGATCAACTTTCCTTACTCCACAAAGGTTTCATAAATTCAAATCGGAAATATCACACCAATGTTTTCAATATGGTCAAGAAATAGGTACTTTCTTGCATTCAACCTGGTCATGCCCTAAAGTGAGGCCTTTCTGGGAAGATTTGGGTAATCTCCTGGGAAAAAAAAATTACTGAAATTCAATATCCTCAGGCACCTGAATTATTTTTATTGGGGAATTTGGAAGACATAAAATGTAAAATGAGGCTGTCAAAATATCAATTAAAAATTTGTAAAGCTCACTTTAGCAGTTGCCAGGAAATGCATAGCAGTTACTTGGAAATCTGATTCCCAACTAAGTTTAGCCTGCTGGAAGATAGAAATGCATAATTGAGTTCCCCTGGAGAAGATCACCTATAACCTCAGAAACAAATGTGATGTATTTTCAAGAATGTGCAATTTACACCTAAGTACATCAGGGGAAATCTTTAACAATACCCTCCCCCACCCCCCCATGTCTCGCCCCCCAGTGCTCGCAGCACCGAGAACCCTAGATAAGTCAGGTTATTTGTCCCTTGATGGGAGTGGGATTTATCCTAGTTGAGGCCAATCTTTTTCTTTCTCTTTTCTTACTTTTTTCTTCTTTTCTTCTTTCTTCTTGTTTCTTGAGGGGTGGGAGGGTTCTCTTATTTGGTTCTTCTTTCTCTATTATTCTATTATCGTTTCTCAGTTTGGTTCAACATAGTCATTGAATTTGCATTTTTGTAGTATTATTGTAATTTTTCTTTCTTAATAATTGAATCACATTTTGACTTTTTTCTCACTTTCTTTAATATTGACATGCGGATCGACATTTGTATTATTTTGTTAATGTTATTGATGTTTTTCTTTTTGATCTTTCTTCATTTTGACTGCATGTTCATTGAAAATTCTCAAAATAAAATATTTTTTAAAAAGTTGCTGGCCATTGGGAGAGCCTTGCTGTTGCAGTGGGCAGAGGGAAGGAGCTAAATGAAGCAATTTCCCCCAATCTGCATCCAGTCCCACTGAGGCTGTACCTGGAGCACAAGATACAGTAAATAACCCCTGTAGATACACAGGTGAAATGTTGTCTCATTTAGAAGGACTGTTTGGGGTCCCAAATGGTAGTGAGCAAGGAGGTGTTGATGACTGGTACTGGACTGGTCACAGGGGAGTGCTGGGGAGTGGGGGTTGGGGGGGTGGTGCAGTGATCAGTAGCAATTGATGTGTAAATAAGGGAGAAGGGGATACAGCGATTCCCTGTGGAAAGCAGAAGGATAAGACTGATGGAGTGGGATTCCATTATAGTGACAGATATGGAGGCTGCTGGAGTTGTAGATGAGAATGTGAGGAACCTACTATATTGGAGGAGGGGAGACAGTGATGAGAGCAGATGTGTGGGAAATGGTGGAGTTGAAGGTGAGGGCTGCATTAATAGCATTGGAGGGGATGCCAAATTTACTGAAGAAGGAGGGCGTCTTGGATCTACTTGAATGGAAAGGTTCATCATGTGAGCAGATGTGGCAGAGACAGAGGAACTGAGAGAAAGGAATAGCATCCTTGCTGGAAACTAGGTGGGAAGAGGTAACTAACTGTGGGAGTCAGTTAGTTTGTAAAAGTTGTCAGCAGATAGTGTCACCTAAATGGAGACGGGGAGATTGGGAGAGGGGAGCTGAACCAAGTGAATTTGAGGGCAGGGTGAAAGTTGGCAGCGAAGTTGCTAAAATTGATAAGCTCATTGTGGGTGCAGGATGTAGTCATCAATGTAGCAGAGAATGAGTTAAAGATCATTGTCTGTGTAGATTTATTTTGTGTTGGGATTAATGTCTGGTTCAGAGGGTTCACAGAGAGATGAGTCTGAACACAAGTCTCACAGTCAAAGGTAACTTTATTGTACACCAAGCAATCACGATGGCTGCCTATCTCCACAGAGTATGAGACTTAAATACTGTAATTGTGTAAATAGGCACATCGGGCACAAGGGTCCTCAATACCAGTGGCTGTTCACCCTACCACACTCTCCCCTATGTATACACACTCACAGACAGGGACTTCAGCAGACACTCCTGAATTCTGTACTTCAGGGTCCAGCTCAATGTTAAGTCTTTTCTTTGGCTTGGCTTCGCGGACGAAGATTTATGGAGGGGGTAAAATGTCCACGTCAGCTGCAGGCTCGTTGGTGGCTGACAAGTCCGATGCAGGACAGGCAGACACGGTTGCAGCAGTTGCAGGGGAAAATTGGTGGGTTGGGGTTGGGTGTTGGGTTTTTCCTCCTTTGCCTTTTGTCAGTGAGGTGGGCTCTGCGGTCTTCTTCAAAGGAGGTTGCTGCCCGCCAAACTGTCAGGCGCCAAGATGCACGGTTTGAGGCGATATCAGCCCACTGGCGGTGGTCAATGTGGCAGGCACCAAGAGATTTCTTTAGGCAGTCCTTGTACCTTTTCTTTGGTGCACCTCTGTCACGGTGGCCAGTGGAGAGCTCGCCATAAAACACGATCTTGGGAAGGCGATGGTCCTCCATTCTGGAGACGTGACCCACCCAGCGCAGCTGGATCTTCAGCAGCGTGGACTGGATGCTGTCGACCTCTGCCATCTCGAGTACTTCGACGTTAGGGATGAAAGCGCTCCAATGAATGTTGAGGATGGAGCGGAGACAACGCTGGTGGAAGCGTTCTAGGAGCCGTAGGTGATGCCGGTAGAGGACCCATGATTCGGAGCCGAACAGGAGTGTTAAGTAATGAACAATTATTAACACACTGTAACAAGACAGGGACTTAAAAGCATACTTCTGGTTTCCTGCACCAATGGTTGGCGGTGGGGGTAGAGAGAGAGAGGAGGGGGATGGGCAGCTCAGTGCTAAGTACTACCAAACAAAACTCTAGTCCTGCTCTAAGTGCAGAGCACACCTTATCAACGACTCCTCCAGTCCACAGTTAAGTGACCTGATGTAGAGCAGAGTTCGTAATCAGGAGCAGAGAGAAAACTGTAGCATATTTAGAATTTATATGGTTCTCAGCTGGGTGTCTGGTCAATGATGACGTTGCATCATTCAAATGAGCCAAGGGTAAGATGTGCACTAATGGGTGGACAGAGTCCAACCTTGATTGGTAGGTGATGTGACTTCCTACTAGGTTCCAGACAGGGAGGTCAAGTGATCTTCTGCAATCCACATATAACAGTTTGCATCATGGATTGTTCCAAGTAGCCAACAAAAAGATAGGCATAACTGGGCCCATGCCTGCACCTTTGATTTGGAAAATCTGAGAGGAATTGAAGGCCAAGTCAAGTACCTGTTCTGCAAGATGGAAGGGAAATGGTTGGGTCTAATATCAAGGAAGAGGCAAAGAGCCTGTAGGGCTTCTTTAGGTGGGATAGATGTATACAGGGACTCGATATTCATAGTGAAAATAAGGCAGTCAAGTCCAGGGAACTGAAAGTTGTTAAAGTAGAGGAGAGAAAACAAAGTGTCAATAATGGATGTATATGGGAAGGGACTGTACCAAGGGGACAAAATGGAGTTGAAGAATGACAAGACGAGATGTGTCAGGAGCACGCAGATACAATGGGCCTACTAGGGCAGTTGAATTTTGCTTGCTTGACAATATCAATAATTGCAAAATAGAAGCCTCTGTCCTATTTTGAAAATAAAGGAACTAGAGATCTGAAACAATAGAAAAGACTGTGTGGTGATATGAATATACTGCTGTGTATTAGTGGCTGGCCCACCCACTGATGACTCACTCCCTAGTAACTCCTCCACTTGTGACCTGGCCATAAAGGACAACCTCCCCCCCCCCATCCCATCCATTCATTCGAGCACATGGAGTCAGGCCAGCTACAATCTAAAGTGTATTAAAGCCTATCATTTATCACTCGAGCAGTGGATTGTGTGCTTCTAGAACTTTCTGGAAGTCACAGCAGGCCTGGTGGGCTCGGATGAGAAAAAACTCAAGGTCTTGCAAGCGAGAGTGGGCCACCGAGCGTACCAGGCGATCAGAAACTGCACAACCTACCCAGAAGCCATGGCTGAACTCCGCAACCTCTACCGACCTCAGGTGAATGAAGTGTACTTGCGATACCTTCTGGCCTCGAGGTAACAGCAGCCCGGTGAGTCCATGGACGAGTTCCTTCTGGCCCTGTTTGACCTGGGGAGAGACTACCAGAGCACTGTTTCGACCCCTGTACCTGAAACCCAGTGTGTGGAGGGAGTTGGTCCAGGATGCCTGTGTGTTTGGGGTGAGGTCTGACTACATCCATCAGTGTCTGCTTGAGGAGGACAAACTGCCTATGAAGAGAGCCTTCCTGCTTGATATGACTCTTGATCTTGCCCGACGCAACGCTGAGATGATCGCTGCTGGTAAGATCAGGCCCTCCACGTGCAGGCCTCAGGCACCGCTATTTTTGGATCTGGCATCACAGACTACCTCTGTGCAAGGAGGCCATGACCCCACTGCCACCGCTGCCACAATTGGATACCCAAAGTGCCTCTTCTGCAGCCAGGTAAAACACCCCCGAAGACTCTGTTCGGCAAAGGAAACAACCTGTTTGGTATGTGTGAAGAAAGGGCATTACCAGCAAGTCTGTAAGTCCAAACCCTCCCGAGAAGCGCTGCATGCACCCCCTGATGTCACTTCCTGTCCCAAATCGTTCAGCCACGTGTGCGACCCAGGAGTCGCCATCTTACCCGACATCTCTTCTGCTTTCCTGGACGACTTCACTTCCACCTTCTTCCTCCTCCTGGATGTCATCACTTCCACCTTCTTCCTCCTTCTTGCCCTGTACGACCGTGTGGTCAATATGGGGGCTGCCATCTTATTGATCACGTCTCCCCTTATGGAGCTCCCAATACCACACAATCTCAAGGCGCTGAAACAGTGCCTGGGGTTCTTTTCCTACTACACCGAAAGGGTGTCCAATTAAGCCGATAAGGCCTACCCCCTGTTAAGATCCACAAACTTCCCCTTATCGGCAGAAGCCCAGGCTGCATTCACCCAAATCAAAGAAGACATCACTAAAGCCACGATGCCTGCTGTGGATGAATCCATCCCATTCCAGCTGGAAAGCAGTGCCTCCAACTTCATTCTGGTCGCCACTCTCAACCAGGTGGGCGGGCCAGTGGCATTTTTTTTCCCACAACCTCCATGGCCTCGAGAAAGAGGCACAGGCGATCATTGAGGCAATACGCTACTGGCATCACTACCTGGCTGGGTAAAGATTTACCCTGCTGTCGGACCAACGGGCCGTGGCATTTATATTCAACACTAACTACAGGGTAAAATCAAAATCAAAAACGACAAAATCCTGAGGTGGTGAATCGAGCTCTCCACCTATAAGTATGATATCCTGTACCAGCCAGGTAAACACAATGACCCCCCCCCCCAGATGCCCTATCCCGAGGGATGTGTGCCAGCGTACGTCTCGGCCGCCTCAAGACCCTCCACGACGACCTCTGCCACCCCGGTGTCACGAGACTGTTCCACTTCATAAAAGCTCGGAACCTCCCATACTCCATTGAGGATATCAGGTCTCTGACCAGACACTGTCAGGTCTGCACAGAATGTAAACCGCAATTCTTCCAGCCCGACAAGTCGCACCTCATCAAAGCCACGCACCCCTTTGAACGACTCAGTATCGATTTCAAGGGGTCACTGCCCTCATCCAACAGGAATGTCTATTTCTTCAGTCATCAAGTTCTTCAGATTCCCCTTTGCCATCCCCTGTCCCGACATGACCTCAGGGCTCTCCGCAGCATATTCACCCTTTTTGGATACGAACTATATCCATACTGATTAGAGGTAGCAGTACCTGTTGGCTAGAGGCATTGGCACTTGTAGGACCACAAGCTACAACCCCAGGAGGAATAGCCAGGTAGAGAGAGAAAACGCCACCATTTGGAAAGCAATCCTCCTGGCCCTTGAGTCAAAAGGCCTGACAGTGACCCATTGGCAGGAAGTCCTGCCAGAGGCACTCCAAGCCATCCTATGCACCACTAGCAACATGACCCCACATGAACGCATGTTTTCCTTCCCCAGGAGGTCAGCGACCAGAACTACCCTGCCTCCCTGGCTCTTATTTCTCACTGCCCTTCTGTGGAAATCCATTGGTCGAAGAGGTGCAGCTCCTGCACACCAACCCTCAATATGCTTACTTGCTGTACCACAACCATGAGGACTCAGTCCCTGTCCGGGACCTGGCGTGTGCTGGAGACCCCTATCCACTCCCCACTCCAGACAACCCAGATCCCACCTACACCCACATCGCCCCCCTCAGGGACTCGATGCAGGTTAGCGACATATCCCGGGGAACCATACCACATGCCCCAAAACCCCTTCCAGCTGCTCCATCAACCACGAATGCCCCCACATACAACCAAACCCCACCTCCTTCAGAGACAACCCTACCTCCCCAGCCTTAAGACGCATGACTGACAATGGATCCATCCAGTACACCACCAGTGGAGCTGCACAGGTCACAGAGGCAGAGACCACCTGACCGGCTGATGCTCTAGGATTTTAACCCAGCGGGGTTTTGTTTTAAAGAAGTGGTGAATGTGGTGAAATATTCATACTGCTGTGTATGCATGGCTGGCCCACCCACTGATGACTCTCTCCCTAGTATCTCCTCCTTTTTTTCTTACCTGGTCATAAAGGTCGACCTCCCTCCCCCCATCCATTCATTTGAGCAATTGAGTCAGGCCAGCTACAATCTAAAGTGTATTAAAGCCTATCGTTTATCACTCTCAGTCTTTGGAGTCATTGATAGAGCATATCACAGGCTGGAAACACTCAAGCGCAAACAGCATCTCTTGAAAGAGAAACTGAGGTAACATTTCAGATCAAAGACAATTAATCATCTTCTGTTTTGATAGATTAGCTAGTATAGATTATCTATTTGAAAAAGAAAGCTGAATTTTCTATTAATGTCTCTTTCTTCTTTGGCTTGGCTTCGCGGACGAAGATTTATGGAGGGGTATGTCCACGTCTGCTGCAGGCTCATTGGTGACTGACAAGTCCGATGTCTAAATTAACACTTACCCATTAACTTGTAGCACCAAAAGTTGTGTTCATAAACCACGCTGATATCATAGGATCCTGACAATTTGAAAAAAAGGGTGCCATAATTGCCTGCAGAATAATTCCCTTTAATTCACTGTCAAGTCACTCATGACATTTTCTTAAAGCACAGCAAGCAATCAAATTAAAAAAAAACAAGAGTCTTTGTAACTTTATCAACACTTGATTTTGCTAATGGGTGCACGAGAATCACAAAGCACTTAAATTAGATCTTCAGATATCGACTTGGGTCCTTAGTGCAAAAGCAAAGCCTAGTTTAGACAAAAATAACTGGATGCAGCCCCACTTATAGTATCACGTAAGTGCTTTTCTAATTTTACATACTATGATTGAAGCCAGTGATGAAAAAACGTTTGCCCTATCTGGAAAATTATAAGGTGTTTGCTATGTTTTGCAAGCAGATGTGGTACTGTTGTTTTTAGGGACGGAATTGTAATTTAACATCCTTAGCAGCAACACCCTTCAAATAATGGAAAGCTGCATTGAGTAAAATACTTAAAAGACTGTGGAGCATTTCCCTGAAAGAGACCTGTTTGATCCAGTGAACTCAGAATTTCTTTCTTACTTATAGAATGTACTTTTTTTTCCATAATCAAAATTGAAACAGCTGTCCAAACAACCCCTCTCACTACTAATGATTTTAGCAGCGTCTACCAGAGCACAGAGCTATTCTCCATGTCCCTTCTCTGTTCTTTTTTTTAATGTCATTTCACAAATACAGTATTACCAAATTGTAATGTCTCTGGACACATGAAAGATGTCACCAGAGTTGAGCTGCGCATTGTAGTCCCTCCTATCCTTCAAGTTGTCTGTAGGAGAGACCATCAAGGCTGATGAACACAGACCAGAGAATTTACTCACCAATCTTGCATCAATTCAAATTACGTTCTTTTTTTTTTGACAGCTATTTTGAGGGAAATAAATGCTTCCCTGCAGGCATGTGGAACTCAGAACGCCTTTTGTGAATTGTTCAGTTGTCTCGCTGATGCATTTCAGAAGCTTCCCCACAGCCCACCCCCAACTCCCACCCACCACTTCGCATCTCCAACCGCATACATGCCAATTGCCATTTAAAATAAGCATGACAGGAAAATTGGCCTGATCTGGTCTGCTTTAGGGTGATTCTGAAAGTAGTGATTCCATTGTTTTAAAAAAAACACACTGATGGTGAAACTCAATGTTCCAGATAGCGACTATGGGGGGAATAAAACCGTTGACTTTTCAAGTCAAGACCCTTGTATAAGGACTAAGTGAAGATTACAAAGAGCAGCAGATTATTGGAAACCGAGAAAAGAAAGGAAAGTAATGCATGGAACCAGATGAGTGGGGGTGGGTGGAATCCTGGGCAGGTGGGAACAGTAAAGAAGCAAGATAGGGGAACCAGTGCAAGGAGTGTGTGGATGACAGCAGGTGGGGCCAGGTGGGGGAGGGGAAAGAAATTAGGTAACAGAGGGCTGGGGTTAGGAAGTTGGAAAGAAAAGAGTTCACTAGAGGAGCTGGGTGAATCAGAAGGAGAGAGGAAGGAACCAAGGGGTGTTGGTAACCTGAAACTGGAGAATTCAACATTCATGCCATTGAATTGTACAATGCACGTAAAATATATGGTACTGTTCTTCTAGTTTTGTTTGGCCCCATCCAGGTAGCAGAGAAGGCCAAGGACAGATTATTGTGGGAAGGGGGAGGAGAGTTAAAATAACTTGTAAATGGGAGCTCCAAATGACCTTTGAGGACAGAGCATAGGTTCTCAGCAAAGGAGGCAATTGGTCTGTGCATGGACTTGTCTACATAGAGGAGAGCATTTCAAGACCACGTAGAAGGGCTTGTCATAAAGTCCTAGTCCTACACCATTGGACAGGCTCTTTGACCCAATATCCATGCTGACCAAGTTGGCATTCTAGCCTAGTCCCACTAGCTTGCATTTGGACCATATCCTTGCCTATCCATATATCTGACCATTTTTTGAATGTCAAAATTCTGCCCACTTCAACAATTTCCAGTGGCAGCTTGTTCCACGTACTCACCAGGTCTATGAGAAGAAGGTTCCCCCTTTTAAATCTCCCACCTCCAACCTTAATCTATGTCCTCTTATTGTAGAATCATCTACCCCAGGAAAAAGACTGCTTTCATAGAACGATAGGACAACTACAGCACATAAACAGGCCTTTTGAGCCATCTAGCCTGTGCCGAACTGTTATTCTGCACAGTCTCACTGGACTGCACCCGGACCATAGCCCTCCATACCCATCAATGTACCTATCCAAGATTTTCTTAAATGTCAAAAATGAGCCTGCATTCATATCATTCTTACCCCTCATGGTAAGGTCATACCTCAGCTTCTAGTGAATAAAGACCATCCCTATAGCCCAAACTCTCTTGTCCCAGCAACCTCCTTCTGCAGATCACTGTTGCCTCTCTCCTACCTGGCTCGATCCCCTTGCTCTTCTGTTCCAATCTGCCCAGGATCCCTCCCTTGTCTGGTTCCACTCATCATCTTGTTATTGGATTCCATAATCTGTAACTCTGTGTTGCCCCAGCACCTCTTAGCCTCTGTTGCTATCTCTGCCCTTCCCTCCCCCACCTGACTCCATCAATCCCTCTTCACTTGGGTAAACCCATTGCTTGCTAGCTCATGTCTCCACCTTCCCCAACTTCTCCCCCTCTTTTATATGGCTATCTCCCTTCTGCGCACTCCATCCTGAGCAGGCTCTTGACCAGGAAGTCACTGGACTGCTGCTCCGGCACCTCTTGGGGCAGTTTCGGCACCTCGTTGCCGTTTTAAAAAAATTAGCACTGCATCCCTGGTCTAAACCCAAAATATTGACTGTCTCTTGTCCTCCACAAATGCTGTCTGAAATGCAGAGTTGTTCCAGCAGTTTTTTTTTATTCCAGACTCCAGCATCTAAAATCTCTCGTGTCCCCATGATGCTATTACGTTTGGTGATAGATTACTAGATTGTCGGAAATTTTATAACTGTTAAGATTTTTTGTGTTTATCCCTGTAATATCTCATATATGTTCATGTTTTGGCATTTTGTTGAAGCTCTCACTGTGCTGAGTCACACTTTGAAGGAGACTTGGCACAGAACTAAATTGAATTGGGATCATTTTAAACCATGGTCATTGGCCAAAAATGTACTTTTGCCTTTCTGTCATTTTGAAACCCCACACTTTGGCATTGGCACTGCCAGATTTTGAACTCACCAAAGTTGAGCTCTTGCTTTGACGTGAGAAATCCCCAGCCAGCATCTTGAACATTAAAGATTAATTGGTGATTATTTCTACTGGCGGCTGCTGCAATGGTAAACTGGGTCCATTCCATGCATTAAAAATTTTAATTTGTCTGCAGGGAGATGTCTGAAGTTTCTGAAGTACTTTTTTTTTAATGACTTCAAGGTTTGTGGGCACAGCAATTGTCCAGGATGGCTCCCTTTATCTTTTTGAATTTTTGCTGCCTCTTCTCTCTTTGTTGCAGCCATTAGCCTCAGCTTCTGTGGTGACAATCAGACACTGGCTGAATGCTGGATTAGAAAGTTCGATCCAAGCCATCAGAGGCCAGGAGTTTGTTGCCTCCATGTGAAGCTCTTGTCCCCTGCTGGTACTGTATTCCATTATGTTCCTCAGCTTTGAACATAGGTTTCTTAGCTTTGGTTTGTCAGTGCACCATACACTTGGGTATAGTCACTTTTCAATCTTCTTCAATGGACAGCTTCATTGAAGTTGTCATCTGTACACCACACAGCAACTGTTCCAATGTGTGACTCAATCTCTTGTGCTGGTAAATTAACTTGTGTTCCTTGCCCTGGCACCTGTATATCTCACCATGCACAAATCCAACCTAAATGCTATTTTTTGTTGTATGATATTAATTCTTAGGCTGATAACTATGAACATTAAATCGAATGGCAATATTTCTTCTACATCCAAAAGCGGAGAGAGTGGATGTGGGAGGAACTGTGGACAGCAATGCTGGATAGGAAAACCAAGCCAAGTAGATTGAGTGCCCCACTGAAAGGTACAATCTAGTTTTAAATTGTCAAGCTTGCAGCCTTCTTGAAGTTGGGCTCCAGACACTTGCAACCAGGGAACAACGTGGCATAAATTGCATGCAGATTGAAATTAATGTAGTTATGTGTGTCTGCAAATCATTCAAGATATCATCATTTTTGTGACTTAACTCCTGTCTACAATTCCCAATTCCTGAACTCAACCGAACAGAGATCCTACTGGTTTTTATCTGCAAATAGAGAAAAGTGACTTCTTTGCTGTCTCTCAGAATCAGAATTTATTGTCATGATCGAGTCATGAATTCAGTGTTACACATCAGTAAACATTCCTATTAGAATCATCTTACAGCACTACTATTTTTTTTAAAAGTTAAAAATAATAGTCCATGAAAAATAAGGCAGTGTCTGGTTCATTGATTATTCAGGAATCTGATGGCAGCGGGGGAAAAATCTGTCCTTGTGCCATTGAGTGCTTGTCTTTAGGCTCATTTTTCCCAATGGTAGCTGAGTGAAAAGGGCATGGCCTTGGTGGTGGGGGTCTTTGAGGATAGAGGCTGGTTTTTTTAAGACACTGCCTCATGTAGATGTCCTTGATGGAGTGAAATCTGGTACCTGTGATGTCACAAGACGAGTTAACACCCCTCTGGAGTTTATTCTTGTCCTGAGAGTTGGTGCCTCCATACCAGGCACTGATGGAGCCAGCCAGAATGCTCTCCATGGTACACCTGTAGAAGTTCACAAGAATCTTCAGTAATATACCAAATCTCTTCAGACACCTCACTAAGTATAGCCACTGGCGAGCTGCCTTTATGATTGCATCAACGTGGAGGCTCCAGGACAAATCCTCAGAGATCTTCACACCCAGGAATTTGAACTTCTTACCCTCTCCAATACTGAGCCCTTGATGGACTGGGTCATGTTCCCCTGAAGTCTACAATCATCTCCTTGGTTTTGCTGACGTTGGGCGCAAGGTTGTTGTCATTGCACCATTCAATGAGCTGATCTACCTCCCTCCTTTACGCTTCCTCATTGCCGTTTGTGATTCTACTGACAACTTTAGTGTCATCAGCAAACTTGTAGACTGTTGTCTCTATTATCTGCTGTCACTAAATAGGCATCCACTAGATATGCAATTTACATTTCTATTTTAACAGTACTTTTTTACATTTTGTACAGCTTTCATTTTTCTTTTTCAAAGATACTGATTCATTCCAAAGTTCCAAATTTAATGGCAGACCTCCCTTTATCTCAGCTAAGTGGCTACTCTTTGCATGTGAACTAAAACCACAGTCACTACCAAAATGCTAAAATCATGACCAGCTTGCACTTACTCAGATGTCACTAACAGACATTTTCCAAAGAGAAAGACTTTGTAAGACCTTTGCTGAGAATTCATCAATTTATCCATGAAAGAGCAACATAATAGTTGAATGGGATTTGTGATTCACACCTCAATGCCAAGCCTTCTAATTATGTTGAATGGAGATGTTATTTCATTGAATATATTATGTTATTAATTCTGGCTTTATCTTCCCAACTGATCACTGAGCAGTAAGCTTAACTCCAGAGCACTTCCCTCCAGGTAGGCATTCTTAACCCCACTAGCTGTCTCAGTTTTTTGTTCACCAATATCATTTACCACCCACCCCAGGCTGAGTTCCCCTGTTTTTTATAGTCCAGCTGTGCTGGGTATTTCCTTTCCCTTGTTCTATTTTTAAATAATTTAGTGAATAGCTCCATTGTGCTTGTAATAACCTCAATACATGCCATGGTTAACTCTACTCCACTGATTCTTTTTTGAAAGATTTCTCCCCATTGTTTTGTGCAACTATTTGTCAATTTTTCCTCAACATATGCTCTCCATTGATTTTTTTTGAATGCCCATTTACCACGATGAATGTTTACCCAATCCTTGCAGTAATTAGTAACTAATGTTAAAATCCTTTTCCTTTCTGACCACCTTTTCAAAATCGATATATCCAATTGATCAATATTTTAATTCTGGGATTACTTACCATCTTCGTTCTTCAACCTTCAGAAATCTATTAGCCTACCTTCTTACATACCAAGTCCCGGATATACTATCAAATCCTTGGAAAGCGATTAATGTTCTCCTGCAAACATTTTCTCACCAGCTCTAGCCAACATCCTGACTTAAACATTTCTGCATCATTTGATTATGATGACTAACACCATAAAAGATGTGTTTAACTGTTTATGAAATATTATCACCTCATCCTTCTATAATCAAGAAATTTGATCACATAATGCTGTCTGTTTCAGAGCTAAGTCAATGAAAATGGACTTTTTCAAGAGTAAAGAACCGTTTCATTTTACATCACAGTAAAAATTTGTCCAGGCACTTCCAGCCTGTGTTTGGCTTTTACAGTGTCATTTCCAAAGCCAGACATGCATCCAATAACATAATTTTCTTTCACTTTCTGGATGAAACCCAATGACATTTTTGCAAAGTTTGCCTATTATTGTTCACCACTCGCAAATTAGCCATAGTTTTGTAAGACTGTTTGATATGTAACTTAAAAGGGCCTCTCATACTCCCACTTTTAATTTCTGTATTGTGATACAGGATGCTCTGGAAGCTTGCTGCTCATTACAAAGTCTACCCCTCATCACCATTGAGAGTCATCATTTTGGAGACTGGAAACTCTTTACAATTTGTACTTGCTAGGTATTCCCACTGGCCTTAAAAACTTGGAACCAAGCCATAGGTATGAGATTCCAAGGAAGGAAAAGGTTATTGGACAAAAGGATGGATATGACAAAAATGTCTCCCTGTCTGATCAACATTACAAATTTGACATAAATCTCAAGGTACTGATGTTCAAGTAGGGAAGTGGTGTAACACTATTGGCGGGACATCAAGCGGGCCGATGACATCATAGGGTGGGACTTCCGCATCTGGGAGAGTTATGCGTCTGGCAGGCTCGGGAGCAGCAGGCAATGCCTGAGCATTTAGATATATTAAAACAAAGCAAGTTATGAGTGCAACTCCGGGCTCAAGGTAGTTTTTAATTACAAGTGTGTTTGAACCCAACACGACATGATGTCAGGAGTGGAGCTTTGAGCCACGGAGAGGAGGACAGGCTGCAAAAGAGTAAAAGTGAAAGACACAAGCTAAGATTGAGAAGGGGCCTGAACACGTGGAGGCAATCTGATTGGGAGCGGCGGCACCTCCAACGGCGACCTTCACGATAAAACCTCCTGAACCCTTTGACTTCTCAAAGCCACAGGAATGGGAGAAATGTATAAGATTTGAGCGCTTCAGACTGGCAAGTAATTTAAATAATTCCTCTGAAGCTAACCAGGTGAATACGTTGGTATACTATCTGGGGGACGAGGATGACGACGTGCTGCAGGGCCTAGACTTAACAGGCCTGCAGCGGCAGTAGTATGGAGAGGGTTCAATTATTATTTCGTGTCTAAGAGGAATGTAATTTACGAATGGGCAAAATTTAACAAGAGTGTGCAGCAGACTGCAGAAACAGAAGACATGTTCATGACAGCCTTGTACGCACTGGAGAGCATTGTGAATATGGGGATCTGCACGATTAACTTTGACAGGACAGGCTAGCAGTGAGTCTAAGAAATTCGTCACTGTTGGAGAGGATGCAACTCACCCTCATGAAAGCAGTCACAAAGGCTAGACAGTCAGACGTGATAAAGCAACAGCAAACCGACTTGTGAGAAATGTGTGCAACCAAGCTGGCAGCAGATACAGTGCAACTTAAGAGAGGAAGACAACAGAAGTTTAGAGGCAAAGGGCAGATGCCAGGACAGCAAAGGTGACGCAGAGCAAAGTAGAGTGCAAGACATGCCCCAAGTGCAGAAAACTACCGTTCCACTCAGCATTTCAACGCCCTGCCAGGAGTGCAGAATGCCACAACTGCGACAAACGAGGACTCTACGGAAAATTCTGGGATTACTTACCATCTTCTTCGATCTGCATGGTGAATGAAGCAGCGGAGGACGTGGACGGATTGTTCCTTGGAGAAATAGCATCTGGTGAGGAGCCCTGGATGGCCGACATTAACATAGGAGTCAGGAAAGTGACCTTCAAAATCGACACAGGGGCCGACGTTACAGCCATTCCTGAGCAAGTATTCAAAACAATTATACGCGGAGACAGAAAGATAGGAAAAGTACAAAAGCCACTCTACAGTTTGGGGAGAGTGAAATTGATAGTCCTGGGATCAGTGAAAGAGATAGAGGAGCACCGCAGAAGAAGTGTATGTGGTGAAAGACTTACAAGTGACGCTGTTGAGCGGACCAGGTTCAGTAAGACTTAAGCTAGTGGCCAGAGTAGACGCCCTAGACCAAGAGATGGTCAGGAAGGCATATCCCAAACTTTGCGATAGACTTAGGCTAATACAGAAGCCATTAAAGTCATTACCTGAGGTAAAACTATTTTCACTGAAAGTACCTCGAAGGGTCCCATTGCCGCTGATGGGCAAAGTGAAGAGAAAACTTAAAAGAATGGAGAAGTTTGGAATCATCAGCCACATAGAGGAGCCTACAGAATGATGTTGTGGCACACAATGGTGGTAACATTGAAAAAGAATAAAGAAAATGTTCACATTTGTGTGGACTTGACACCTTTGAATGGTTCAGTGAGCAGAGAAAAGTTTATACTTCCTTCAGTAGATCAAACTCTAGGCATGCTCACCAGTGCACAATTTTTTTACTACTTTGGACGCAACATAGGATTTTGGCAAATTCCTTTGTCCAAAGAATCAGCTCTCTACACAAGATTTATCATGCCATTCAGGCGTTACCATTTCAACCGCCTATCCTTTGGTATCTCCTCTACACCTGAAAACTTCCAGCAGAGAATGGTAACCAATGTTTCCACAAGCCTGGAAGGAATTGTCTGCCACATGTATGATTTCCTCATCTGGGAGACCACGAAGGACCAACATGACGCAAGGGTCCATGCAGTGCTAGAATGAGCAGAAAAGGCAGGGGTCACTCTCAACATAGCATAGTGTGAGTTTGGAAGGAGGCAGGTGAAATTTCTGGGGTACATCAACTCAGCAGACAGCATGAGACCAGACCCAGACAAGACAAAAGCTGTGCAGGACATGAAGGAGCCGACAAACATTAGTGAGCTCAGAAGTTTCTTCGGTATGGTGAACCAACTAGGGAAGTTCATACCAAACCTGGCTGAAAAGTACAAACCACTGAGAGACCTGTTTTCCAAGAAAATCCAGTGGAGCTGGGGACATGGAACAACAGAGGACATTTAGTAACCTCAAGCGAGAGCTATTATCCACACTGGTACTTCAGTTGTACTATCCAAATAGGCCACTGAGAATATCAGCTGACACTTCATTATATGGACTGGGAGCAGTATTACTACAGAAGGATGGAGACAATTGGTCACCATCACTTATGCTTCCAGATCGCTAACAGAAACAGCAACTGTACGCTCAGCTGGAAAAAGAGGTATTGGCTCTGACTTGGGCTTGCGAGAGATTCAACGATTTTATTCTGGGACTACAGTTCGAGTTGGAGACAGACCACAAACCACTTGTGAGTCTGCTAGGTGGGCAAGCGCTGGATTCACTGTTGTCAAGATAGAGAGGTTAACTGGCTGAAGGGGTGGGAGGGTGGGGAGGGTTTATATATATATTGATTCCTTTCTGTTATGTTTGATTAAGCTGTTTAAAAATCTTTTAAATAAAGTTTTTTTTAAAAAACAGATACAGAGGTTCAGGATGAGGCTGATGAGATACTCATACACGATCTCACACATGCCTGGGAAAAACCTCACAACTACGGGTACACTCTCTCGCTCCCCACTACAAGACAGAACCATGAGTGCTGACAAAGACCTCATGGAGGACACCATTATTTACATCGAGACGGTGATGGAAAACCTCCCAATGAATGACAGATACCTGACAGAGCTCTGAGGGCCACTAGGCGCTGACAGTGTGTGCGCACAGGTCATGAAACACTGCATTGAAGGCTGGCCAGAGAGAAACCAGTTACAAGGAACAGTCAAACACTGCTGGCAAGAGAGGGCTGTTCTGAGTGTGCACAATGGACTACTCCTGCATGGTACGAGATTAGTTAATCCAGCTAACATGCGGAACAAAGTACTTGAGAAAATACACGAGGGCCACCAGGGGATTGCAAAGTTCCAGGAACATGCCAATCAAAAGAGTGTGGTGGCCAGGTCTGAGTAATCAAATAAGTGAGATAGTCTTGAGGTGCAGAGAGTGCATCCAGGAAAGGACAAAACGAAAGGGAACCGCTGATGCCGAGTAAATTCCCCAACAGGCCATGGCAAAAACTTGGCATGAACTTGTTCATTCTTCAACAGAACGCATACTTATTAGTGGTGGACTATTTCTCAAGATTCATAGAAATAGCACAACTCAGCCTGACCTGAACTACCGATGTAATTGTTCATTTAAAATCAATGATTGCATGGCATGGCATTCCAGAGACGTTAGTAATCTGAGGTGCCACATTGACCACCACCAGTGGGCTGATATCGCCTCAAACCGTGCATCTTGGCGCCTCACAGTTTGGCGGGCAGCAACCTCCTTTGAAGAAGACCGCAGAGCCCACCTCACTGACAAAAGGCAAAGGAGGAAAAACCCAACACCCAACCCCAACCCACCAATTTTCCCCTGCAGCCGCTGCACCCGTGTCTGCCTGTCCCGCATCGGACTTGTCAGCCACAAACGAGCCTGCAGCTGACGTGGACTTTTACCCCCTCCATAAATCTTCGTCCGCGAAGCCAAGCCAAAGAGAGAGAGAGAGAGTAAGTAACATAGGTTCAGAATTCTCTGGACGAAACATGAAAGCATTCGCAGTGGATTACGGATTCAAGCATAAACAAAGCCATGGTGAGGCAGAACAAGCAGTACAAACGGTGAAGAACCAACTCAAAAAGGCAAGAGACCCTTACCGTGCATTATTGGCATATGGAGCCACACCGCTGAGCAATGGCTCTGCCTTCGCATGACTATACTGACTTTTCCAGAGACGTTGTAGCCACAACTCGCAGATCTGCTACAACTCCAGAACAAGAAGAGGGAGAAGAGCTTTCAGATGTAAAGTGGTATAACAAGAGACACAGAACAAACGACCTGGAAAAGCTGGTACCAGGAGATGATGTCTGGATCTCCAATGCAAGAAAGCAAGGTACATTAACTTAAGTGCACCACAGCCCACAGTTGTACATGGTTAGAGGACCACAAGGGTCACTGAGAAGGAATCGCCAACATCTCGTGCCCTTACCAAGGTTAAAAGCAACAAGAGCGCCAGCCAGAAATGGACACTCCTGCAAAGGCAGATCCAGAGAATTTGCCAACTGAAACACAGAGTTCAGGCCGAGAAGTAAAGAGATCGCAGAGATTGAATCTGTAGAGACTGTAAAACACCCAGAGTCAAGAAGGTCTTGAATATTGTAAATGTTTTACGTGTATTTGTATTGGAATGTGTAAAGGGTAACTGTAGCGGGAAAAGCCATAGAAAAGGGGGCTTTGAACACAAAGTAAGAAGGATGTGGTGTAAATGGCAGGACATTGAGCAGGCCGATGATGTCATGAGGCAGGCCTTCCGTCTCTGGGAGAGTTATGCATTTGGCGGCCTCCAGGAGCAGCAGGCGATGCCGGCGCATGTTGATATTCACCAAGGGTATGTTAAAATGAAGCAAGTTATGAACGCAACGCCGGGCTCAAGGTAGTTTTTATTATAAGAGTGTTTGAACCCAACACGACAGGGAGAGCTGGCAAGCAACAGCCTGGCACATTTTTACTTACAGAATTGTACCTTACAGACATGATACTGACATCCATCAATACAATCCCTAAGAGTGTTCTGTCCCACTGGCTGGAGAAACCCATCAGATGGGGTGGAAGTGGGTACACAGGCAAAAGAGATTCTTCGCTGTTACTCTGGACCCCTTGAACTTTCATGCATCAAGCTGTATATGAGCAAAGAAACCCTGGTCAAAATTACCCTTTCCATTCCCTCCTTCCTCAACTGGCGAGCCATTCTGAACAGTATTTGAAATAAACACCAAAATCAGAAAGGGCATTAAATATGCACTGTGTGGAAGACTTCAATGTCCATCAACAGGAATTGTATAGCACCAGCAGCACTGATCGTGCAAGCTGAGGCCTGGATCAGCCATCTCCTAGATTGGGTCTGTGATTGAACCATGCAAGGAATAAACCTGGCTGATTTTGTTAGGTGAAACTGTAACCCAGCAATAAAAATGGTTGCCAAGTGGCTCCATGCCACTTGCGGAAGTCTCATGCGGAACCATGAGACTTCATTCATTGGAGATGCCACATATAGCACTGGTGAGCCATATTCTTATTGATCTGTAGCAGAGGCATCCATCCATTGATAGAGTTAACCTCTAAACCAGGGGCCCTGAAATATTTTAGACTATCAACCCCTTCATAGAATCCTTGGTCCCTCATCAACTCCCAGGCATATGCAAAACAAAAACATTTATTTAACTAGACATGTAGTTTCCATGTGCATTAATGAGGGGAAACTGCATTCCAAACCCTCCTTTCCATATACATCAGTGAGGGAAACTGCATACCAAGCCCTGCAAGACTGTTGTTCTGTATCCCCTCCCCCCGTGAATATCTCTTATGAAATATAGGGACACAAAAAGGAAAAACTGTTCAGTGTCATAGTGAAAATCATGAGAACTGTACAAAATATTGAATAGAATATTCAAATTCAACATAAAAGTATTCAAACAACAAAATAAGTGGAAATATAGTATGATAAATGAATATGTCACATGGAATATAGGGAAATAGAGAGGAGAAACTGCTGCCATTTGGTGCAGTTGTCACAACTGTGACATCATTCAACTCCCTCTTACCAAATGCTCTCCAACATTCCTAGCAAACTGAAAGAAAGAGAGAGGAAAGACTGTTGGCTGTAATTTGGTTGGGTATAATAATCAATCTATGTTTCGGTTTTATTAACAATTGGTTCCATAGTGTCAGAGGAGTTTCATGACAGACAGACAACCAAACTGAACTTCCCAGATCCCTATACTATACACGCACGTTACATTTTCATTACCCCCATTTTCGATTCCAAACTTAACATCAAAAATAATAATAATGAAAGGAAAAACTTCATAAGTCATATAGGTAATATTAAATATATCAAAAATAAAATTAACACACCTTTTTATTGAATTGGTTGACATCATTAAAGGGAAGGATGTGTTTGATGAATATCAGCAAGGAAATTGATATTTGGTTGGAGATTGGTGAGTTTTAGGCAT
The DNA here is from genome assembly GCF_036971445.1 of Narcine bancroftii. NCBI lineage: Eukaryota > Metazoa > Chordata > Chondrichthyes > Torpediniformes > Narcinidae > Narcine > Narcine bancroftii. The sequence continues at coordinate 206,066,961 of NC_091474.1, forward strand.
AAGTCACCACGTTCTTCCAGGTTCAGTCTGTTCCTCTGCTTTGTTACAACCACATTTGAGTAGCTAAAACCAGCTTTAACCATGTACGATCTTGGCAATCCAAGTAAAAATGGCTCAACTGCTGTACTAAGCTTGGGTATATAGTAGCAGTATTTATATTGCTCCAATATTCACTCAGGATTTTACTTTTGAACAATGTCTTACCTTTGTGATCCACACACATATCAATGAGTTCATCTTCAAAGTGAGATTCAATGTCAGCATTTTCCATTTCCAAATCAAACGGTGTAACAATCTGATCAGGTATGTACATGTACTCCAGGTCCTCAAAACCTACTTTAAAGTCTTCCCTTAGTTTTTCAAGGTGCTTTATGTCTATCTCCAGAACACAGTCTGAAATGTTTTCATCTTCTTCCAGTTGCCATAAATTTGAAAAATATTTAAAATCTCTATGTGCGAATGAAGATCTAAATAGCCCTACTTTGACTTGGAAACCTATTAGGATTGTTCAAGCTTGAATAATTGTAAGATATTTACCTTGCAGATGTTTCTGTACTTCATTAAATTTTGAATCTAAGTCTACCAAATAAAATAGATGGTTCTTACACTTTTTAACTCGTCACATAGTGATGGGTCCACATACCTAAGAAACTCCACAGTTGAGTCATACAGATCAACAAGTCTTTGCAAGCTATCCCCTTTTGGCAACCACCTTATCTCAATGTGCAAAAGTAATTGATTCAGTCAGTATGGTTCATAGTGTGAAAAAAAATTTAATCATTTTTTAACACATTATTGCAAACAGTTGAAAATTGAGAGGATATGCTTTAATTTTATTGACTGAGCTGATGCACAGTTTTAAGGTATCATGCAGTTCACCACTGAGTTTCTTGGCTACAAGATGATGTCTGTGTAATACATAGTGAGCAGTATGGACATTAAGAACATTTTCCTTGAGTAAGATGGCAAAACCTCCATAACAGCCAACCGTCAGTAAACACTGCAGTAATATTTCTGAGGAGACCATTGTGTTTCTTCAAATAATCCTCCAAACATTGAAAAATTGTCTCACCTTTTGCTTCACCTTTAAGATACTTGTCAAACAAAAACTCATCAACAATGCACTTTAGGCTTGGACTATAAACCCTCACATAGGCCATGAGAATATTTGAACTGCTGAAAGTTGATTTATTGAGTTGGATGGAAAACTTTCAATGTTGAAGCTCAGGTGCCAAGGTTTTCTCCACATCATCATCCATCTCATCCATGCCTCGTCATACTGTATTTGCATTTAATGGCAAGCATTTTAGGACAGGTTGAGAGTTTTTCTCCATAACATTTTCAATCTCATCTTTAATTGCTGGTATTATGATCTCCTCACCAATGGTATATGATTTTACTTTGCAATATTAAGGGAGATACTGTATGATGCCTTCAGTCCTTCATTATCAGCCATGGCAGGTGCTTTAAAAATTGTCTTTACCATTTGGTCGATTTTTGATTTTTTTTCTTTCAGCTCCTTAAAAAATTCGAGGATCTTTGTTTTTCTTATCAGATTGAACCCTTTCAAGGTGGTCTTGCATCTTTGCAGGTCTCATGGGATCACATAACAGCCATATAGGCATTGTTTCATTAGTAAACAAAGGTACCAATCCAAATATGAAATATTCCTATCAATATTGTCAGCACTTAGTATTAGTGGTCACCATGACTAGAAATGTGGCAAATTTACACAGTAAATGCACAGCTATCAGTTCACTGACACCACTCCGATATCTATGGATGTTGAGTATGCACTGGCTGCCTCTAGACTAGTTCACGCCGTTGGACAGGAAACGACGCAGCTTTGCCACAATCCAAACTTTCATTACGTACTTGAAAATAAAGCTAAGGCTAAGCTAAAGTGTTTTAAATTGTTACAATACTACAATGCCTAATGATGAATTATATAGTTAATATGTTTATCGAGTATTTAAACAAATAGAGCAAATGAACAAAGAAAATCCAAGTCAATTCATCGATGTAGAAACAGGTATGTTCCATTGTCTTGTGATTCCAACTAATAATAAATTGTTATAACTATTATTATCAATATAGTTCAGTAAGCAGAATATAAAATAAGTAGACAATAAAAATTAATTATACATAAATCAGAAATGTGTATAGAATTAGCTAGTTGTATTTTATGTACTTTTATTTTTTATACGAATGTCAGCTTTTGACCCCAAAAGTTCAATCGACCCTCTGGCATTTAGTGACACCCCCCCCCCCACCCTTTGACCCCCCCAGACATTTATTGACCCCTTGGATAGTCCCACTTTGGAGGCCCCTACTCGAAACAATGCTTGTGGAAACAAACTGTCATATTCAGACAGAGGGGGGCGCCCTGTATCATGTGGTTTGGCATTACAATTGCACGAAATATGATACGCAGAAAACATATCTGGTAGGTCAAAACCAAGCATCCATGATGCACAATGGATTATAAGCAACAGTCAAAATGTACCCACCACAATTTGTGACCTCAGGGCTCTGCATACTTCACGTGCCTTTACCATCACGTCAGGAAATCAACTCTGACTCAATGTGAAGTGCAAAAGCAGCAATGACATTCCTCAAAATGAGGTGTCAACCTAACAAAGCTGCAGGACAGAATTACATGCATGCTACACAGCAAAAAAAAACCATGCAATGTACAGAGCAAAGTGATTACTAAAAACAAACCAGTTCAAGCTGAGTGCTACAGCCTTGCCGCATTGAGTTGTGAATGGTGGTGAACAATAAAACAACCAACAGAAAAAGGAGGCTCCAAATGCATTCATATCCTTAACAATAGTGGGGCCCAGCAGGTGAGCTTCAGGCTCAAGGCTAAAATATTCACAAGCATGTTTAGCTAGAATTGGATGGTCCATTCAAATTTCCACCTGAGATCCTCACCGTCACAGAAACTAGTCATCAGTCGATTCAATGCATACTTTGTGATATGTGGCAGGTTGCCAAGGAACTGGACAGCATCCAGGTTATGATATTGTTTGAAGATCAACATTCCAGAACTGGCTGTGTTTATAGTCAAGCATCCAATGCGGTTACAATGGCATCTATCTAATAATGTGGAAGAAGGATCGAGTATATCCTGTTCACAAAAAAGCAGGCCATATCCATTTTGGCTGACATTCATTCAATCAGTCTAATCTCAATCAAAACCAAAGTGCTGAAAGATATAATTGGCAGTGCTATCAGGCATCACTTACTCAACGGAAACCATCTCACCTATACCCAGTTTGAGTTTCAACAGAACCACTCAGCTCCAGACCCCATCACAATCACAACAGGACTGTTATCTGAAGTGGGTTTGCAAAATCATTAAGGACCCCGACAGGAGTATCAGAACTAGAACCACTAGACTGAGGAACAGCTTCTTCCCACGGGCAGTAAGACTGCTGAACTGCTCATACAAACTCTCCGAAACTCTACTATTCATTTAACAATACTTATGTATTTATTTTTAATACATGTACTACATTTAAATTGCTTGTAAATAAATTTTCGATGTCTACATATGTGTTTGAATGTTTCTACACTGATGCCTGAAGAACACTGTTTCGTGCAGTTGTACTTATACAATTGAACGATAATAATAAAATTGAACGAACTTGAATCTTGATGCAAGCATGGACCAATGATCTGAATTCCAGAGGTCAAGAGAGAGTGACTTTTCTTGGCAATAAGACAACATTTCACCAGGCGTGGCATCAAAGAGCCCTGAAAAACTAAATTCAGTGCTATCAAAAGGAAATGATGCTAATAACTGGAGTCATACCTTGCACAAAGGAATATGGTTATAGAGGGTTGGAGGGTGATATTTCCAACCCCAGTACATTACTGCAGGAGTTCCTAAAAAGTAATAATCCTAACCATTACTCTTCGAGTAATGGTGTTCCCATGTGCCTGATGCCCTTATTCTCTTGGGGTGGTGATTGTAGGTTAGAAATGTGGATATTGGAGAAGCAAATGACACAGCAGTTTTCCTTACCCTCATGCCTGACTATAACCCAATGCTAGCAACCCTCTAATCTGTGTGGTTTCTCTCATTGTGCCAGTAAAAATACTGTGATATTGGCAGTGATACGGGGGCCTGCCCTTCATCAAAGGCTGACTCAGCATTTTCACCTTATCCTCCTCCTCTTGTCCATGGACTTTAAGTGATGGGGATTGGACAGGTTGGGCCAGTTCTTCCTGCTGAGGCTGAAACAATAGGGCATAAACAACAATATAACATGCATGGCAGTGCAATGTGCAAAAGTGCTGGAGAAACTCAGCAGGTCGCACAGTATCTATAGGAAACAAAGGAAACAAACTTGCACTGCAATTTTATTTGGGAAGGCCAATGCATATCGTAGGAACATTTATAGGGGAAAATAGTCTTGTTCTTTGCATCATGAGAAAAGTGCAAAAGAGCAAGTGCAGCACTGTTTTAATGGTTCCATTTGGGAGCAAATTAATTCCATGACAATTGTCTTTTCCTGCTTGCGGAACTGACAGATTTGTAGGTACAATGCTAAATTATTGTTCAGCTACTTAGCTGGGATTTTGTAAATGTGGAAGAGTGAATGTTATGTCAAACTGGAAAGTGTTTCTAACAATCTGGCTGACAGCAGGAAATTAAATGGTGATTCCTCTCCAGCCTGGTAAGAAATCAACGTCGGTGTCAAGTTTTTTATATTGCATTATGACAAAAAGTAAGATAGAATTGTTTGGTAATACAGATTCTAGTGAAAGGAAATAAATTAGGATTTCTAGAACATCCTTGGGTGTTGTGAACAGCACCTTGTCACTCTCAAAGTGTGACAAATGGAGAGTGGGTTGGTTGCCTGATACCAAGAAATGTGGAGGGTGTTGCCAGAAATCAACGTACATAAAGTGGGTACAGGAAACATATGTCTGATACATCCACACATTGTAAGCTAGGCTGATTCAGAACTTATTCTTTGAGGACTTTATTCATTGGTACCAGGTTAACTGCCAAGTAGTTTGGCATATCTTTCAGAGGTAAAATTGAATGTGGACAAGGAGATATGGTCATTACTTTATTAAGGTCAGTAAAAGAAAATGCAGAGCTGCCAGAGCTGCCATAATAGTGACACTGTCACTGGTGCAGGCCAGAGAGAGTGAGGAGCAGAGACACAGCACATCCCTGACGGGTTCTACCACCTAGTTTGACTGTTGATAGCTTCATACAGGGTTTAAAACAGCCTGTTGGCGGAGCCAAAGGTGGTTTATTGAAACTCCTGCGACCGCGAGGTCTGGGCCCAAATGGTGGTGCCTGTGTACAGCAGCGGCCACAAGGGGCTGCAGACTCTGGAGGAACAGCGGACTGGTGTGGGGCACCAGTGTAGGGCACTACCAGTAACCACAGAGACAAGCTGAGGAAATGATAGAAGAACCTTGCTGGCCCAGATCCCAAGATAGGAATGGCGGCAAGGGAAAGATGGCTCGACCTTTATGGCCTAGGACCACGGGGGAGAAGTCATAGAGTATGAGTCATCCGTGGGCAGGCCAGCTCCATATACACATCCAACAATGATAACTATAAACCACACCCAGTAACGGGGAGAACACCCCCATTGAGAAGGAAAAGTAGAGGAGGTGACCACAATGGGGGACTAGCGAGGAACTCTGCAGCTGAAAGACACACATAGATGGTGAGCTATTGGCGACTTTTAGGTGAGATACCCTCACAGGCCATGGGCTGCTGGCAATTTGAGGCCAAAGGTCTAACACCAGGATGCAGACTGCTGGAGGCTGGCTTATAAGAACCAGGAATCAGAACCGTGATTTGAGAGGATGCTGAGGGCAAGAAGGGCTCCCAAAAGGCCCTGGATGCTGAAGGCTTCCTTGTCATATCGGAGGTTTGGTTCTGGGCTCAGGTTTCTGATTATTTGAACTGAACTGGAGTCTTGTGTGGCTGCAGATGCTGCAGGAGCACTGGATGCAAATCCACAAACATTTAGTGACTCTGAGAAGACTCTTTTTGCTTTTCACTCTCTGACTGTCAAGGCAGTACTAAAGTCGAATCTTTGTGGTAGACAGAAGGCAATTTCGTGTAATGTGACATTTCGGTTTTATTGCATGACAATAAATAATATCAGATCAGATCTGATCTGTATTTGAGAGAATGTTTTGCAGTTGTCCAGTATATGTCTATATATGTGAATTTGTTACAATTTTTTCCCTTGAGAAATATTAAGGAAGCATTGCTAATGCATTATTTTAAAAGTGCTGGCACAGAAAAGAGACAAGCATAAAAAATCTTGATATTTTATCTTTCATTTCAGTGAATGTGCTTGTTATTTGTTCCTTCTTGGCGACAAAAAAAATATCAGCTTTGCTTATTTTTTAATGTAGTCAAATAAGGTCAAGCCAAGATGCAATTAACATGTCAAATAATAGTCAGTTATTTGGTTTGATATCATGTATCAGACATTTTTTTAAATTACAACAGTATTGATTGTAGTATGATCCTGTTCAAAAAGTTTGTTTGAATTTAGCAGTTTCCGTATTTTATTACCAACGTGTTTGCAGATGACCTTGTAAGGAATATACCCTGGAGTATTTTGTCATGGATTATTGTAGATGTAAGACTTGTAAATTTATCAGCCTGAATCTTACTGTAAGTATTCTAAAAATCATTAACCATTAAATATTTGTGGTGCTTGTGAATTACATCAGTTATACCAACTATGATAATTTAACCATTGAGTTCTGGTACATTTTATAGATTAATTAATTAACCAACCTAACTCACCTATTTATAATATTTTTTTCCCACAGTTAAACTCACCACGTAACCAACAAAGTTATGGATTGATAAAGGGATCAGTGGCGTCACTAGGGTAGGTGTCAACCAGTGTAGTAACTCATGATGTCACCCCCCCCACCATAGACCTCCATACCAGACCATACAGAATCCTTAGTAATGTTACTCATAAATCACAAATGCCCATTTGCAACTGAAACACCAGAAAATTTGACAAAAGCAGCAACAAAAAAAACACCTGCAGCAACAAAAACAACAGCGTGTGCTTATAGTGGATGTAGTTGAAACCACATGATTTGAAGTGTCATTGTAATTGGGTAATAATGACAGCTCTGATCAGAATCCATTAGAAGGTTCAAAAAGTAAATTAGCAAGAGTTTTAGCCTTGTAGATGTATTGATACATGTAAGCTGGGCTTTCGAAAACCGTTTTTGTTATTATAACTAGCGACTTGGATACTTTTATAAACAATAATAAATTTCTGCTGAAACACTACACAAAAATTTTATAGACAGTCATTTTGGTGTCACCCCCCCCCCCGATGATGTCACCCGGAGCGGTCCACACCCCCCTAGTGATGCCAGTGAAAGGGATTGAGATAACAAAAGTAGATATTATTCATTTAGACCTTCTTGTGGATGAGCTGCTTATCAAGATGAGAATTTGTTTTGCTTAGAAACAAAACTCTTAGAAATATGAAGTACAAGTTTGACATTGGCAAATTATATTTAATTGAATTTCAAAATAATAGAACCTTAGAACACTACAGCACAGAAAAAGGCCCCTTTGGCCCTTCTAGTCTGTCCCACTGACCTGCACCCAGTCCATAGCCCTCCATATCTCTCCCATCCATGTACCTGTCCAAATTCTTCTTAAATATTAAAATTGAGCCTGCATTCACCACTTCAGCTGGTGGCTTGTTCCACACTCCCACAACTCTCTGTGAAGAAGTTCCCAATAAACATTTCCCCTTTCACTCTTAGTCCATGTCCTCTGGTTTGTATCTCACCTACCCACAGTGGAAAAATCCTCCCTACATTTATTTTGTCTAACCCCTTATAATTCTAAATCTCTCTACCAAATCTCCACTAAATCTTCTATGTTCCAGGAATAAAGTCCTAACCTGTTTAACCTTTCCCTGTAACTTAGTTCCTGAAGTCTGGGCAACATCCGAGTAAATCTTCTCTGCACTCTTTCTATCTGTAGTTACGTGACCAAATCTGCACAAAATATTCCAAATATGGCCTTATATACTTTACCATAACATCCCAACTCCTATACTCACTATTTTGATTTATGAAGGCCAATATTCCAAAAGCTCTCTTTACAAACCTATTCACCTGTGATGCCACTTTCAGGGAATTAAGAATAAAACTGATCAGCCAACTTCAAGATCTGGGAGTTAACACCCCACTGTATGATTGTATCATGCATTTTCTCAATCACAATTGCATCACAATCAGTGAAGACTGGTAAGAGCTTCTCCTGCACAATCTCCATCAGAGCACAACAGGGCTGTGATCTTAGGCCCCCATTCTACTCATTTTATACCTACAACTGTGTGGATCGCGACGACAAGAACACCATATACAAATTTGCCAACGATACCATAGTAGTGGGTTGCATAAAGGAAGGGGATGAATCAGCATACAAGATGGATATTGAAAACTTGGCTGAATAGTGCACCAACAATACCTTGCACTCAATGTCACCAAAACTAAGGAGCTGATTGTTGACTTCAGGAAAGGAAAGCCAGAGGTGTACAATCCAGTGATCATTGGGTGATCAGAAGTGGACAGGGTGAGCAAATTTAAGTTCTTGGGAGTCACTATCTCAAAAGATTTTTCCTGGACTCAACACACCAATAGCCTCATGAAGAAAGCATGTCAATGCCTCTACTTCCTCAGGAGTTTGCAGAGGTTTGGTATGACACCAGAAACCCTGGAAAATTTCTGCAAAGGTGTGGTGGAAATTGTGCTGACTGGCTGCATCATGGACTGGTATGGGAACACTAGTACCCTGAGCATAAAGGCCTCCAAAAGGTAGTGGGCACAGCCCAGGACATCACAGTCAAAACCTTCCCTACTATTGAGTATATCTACAGAGAACACTGCTGTCAGAGGGCAGCAGTAATATTCAAAGACCAACACCACCCAGCACATGCTCTGTTCTTGCTGCTCCCATCAGGAAAGAGGTATAGGTGCCACAAGGCTCACACCACCAGGTTCAGGAACAGCTGCTATCCGTCCACCATCAGACTCCTCAGCAACAAACTCAATCAGAGACTTATTTAAGGATTCTTACTTGTGCATTTATTCATTTTCTTTTTATTCTCTTTGTATTGTTCAGTTTGTTTATATTCATTACCTGTTCATAGATCTTTGTTTATTTACATGTTTACGCTGTGTACAGTTTATTTTTTACACTACCAATTAGTGGTAATTCTGCCACGTCCACAGGAAAAAAGAAACTTAGGATTATATGTGATATCATGTATGTACTCTGACAATAAATCTGAAATCTGAATCTAAATTATGTATCTGTATTCCCAGATCCCTCTGTTTTACCACACTCTTCCATGCCCTACCATTTACCGTGTATGCCTTTTGTCAGTTTGTCCTTCCAAAGTGCAACACATCACACTTGTCTGCATTAAATTTCACCTGCCATTTTTCAGCCCATTTTTTCAGCTGGTTCAGATCCCTCTGTAAGCTTTAAAATCCTTCTTTGCTGTCCAAAATGTCTCCAATCAGTGTCAGCTGCAAACTTGCTGATCCAATTAGCCACATTATCATCCAGATCATTGATATAGATGACAAACGACAATGGTCCTGCACTGAACCCTGAGGCACACCGCTGGTCACAGGCCTCCAGTCTGAGAAGCAATCATCCACCACTACTCTTTGGCTTCTCCTGTCTAACCATTGTTGAATCCATTTCACTACTTCACCATTAATATTTAGCATCTGAACCTCTTGACTAACCTCCCATATGGAACCTTGTCAAAGGCCTTATTAAAATCCATGTAGACAACATCTACAGCCTTTTCTTCATCAATTTTCTTGGTAATCTCCGCAAAAAGCTCTATCAGATTGGTTAAACATATCCTACCACACACAAAGCCATGTTGATTATTCCTAATTAGTTTCTGGCTATCCCCAAATAATTATATATCTGATCTCTTAGAATGCCTTCCAATAATTTACCTACTACTGATCTCTCCAACCTATAATTTCCAGGGTTACTTATGGAACTTTTTTTTTATGCAACATAACAATGTGAGCTACTCTCCAATCTACCGACACCACCCCTGTGGCTAAATATTTCTGCCACAGCTCCTGCAATTTCTACTCTAGTCTCCCTCAAGGTCCAAGGGAATATCTTGTCAGGCCCTGGGGATTTCTCCACCCATATTTGCTTTAATCAGTATAGGTTCCCTGACCTCACTACCTATTTTCCTAACTTCCCACAACTGTGTGCCCATTTCCTGAGTGAATACTGATGAAAAAAAAGCATACAAAGCCGACCACTCTGATCTTCAAGGAGACCAATTTTGTTCCTTTTGTCCTTTATATATTTGTAGAAACATTTAGGAATTTCCTTCACGTTGTCTGCTAAAGCAACCTCATGTCTTCTTTCTGCCTTCCTGATTTTTTCCTTGAGTTTATCCTTGCCATTTTTATACTCCTCAAGTACTTCATTTGCTCCATGTTGCCTATACCTGTTATACACCTCTCTTTTCTTCCAAACCAGATCCTCAATATCCCTCAAAAACCAAAGTTCCCTATGCCTTCTAACATTGCCTTTAATCCTGACATGAACATACAAGCTCTATACTCACAAAAATTCACCTTTGGTCCTCCACTTACCTCGCACATCCCTGCCTGAAAACAACCTGTCTCAATACTTGCATTCTAGATCCTTTCTAATTTCCTCAAAATTGGCCTTTCTCCAATTTAGAATCTCAACCTGAGGCCTAGACCTATCCTTCTCCATAATTAACAAACTAATGGCATTATGATCACTGGACCCACAATGATCCCCTACACAAATACCTGTTCTATCTCTTTCCCTAAAAGGAGATTCAGTATTGCATTCTCTCTAGTTGGTACCTCTATATATTGATTAAGAAAACTTGCCTGAACACATTTGACAAACTCCAAGCCATCCAGCCCTTTTACAGTATGGGAGTCCCGATCAATATGTGGGAACTTAAAATCTCCTTCTATCTCAAGCTTATGTTTACAGATTTATTCCTCCATTTCTCTATAATACAGCCCCATGAGTGTGATCATACCTTTCCCTTTCCTTAGCTCCACCTGTATAGCCTTTGTAGACGAGCACAGCCTGAGCATAGCTGTGATATTTTCCCTACGTATAATGCCACTCCTCCCCCTTTCATCCCCCTCACCCCTGTACCCACCCCCCCCGACATTCTATCACGTTTAAGCAATGGAAGCCCAGAACATTGAGCTGCCAGTCCTGCCTCTCCTGCAACAAAGTTTCACTAATGTCCACAATGTCATAATTCCATGTGTCAATCCACACTCCAAATTTGTCTGCCTTTCCTACAATACTCTTTACATTGAAATAGATTCACCTTAGAAAATTTCCACCAGATTCAACATTTCTAATGATGCATGCAATTTTAACATCATCTTTTCCCTCCTCCTCTCCTCTATCTGCTCTGGCACTCGGGTTCCCCTCCCCCCTGCAAATCTAGACTAAACCCACTGGAGCAACACTAGCAAACCTTCCCGCAAAGATATTAGTCCCCCTCCAGTTCAGATGCAAACTGTCCTGTCAAAATTGATATCGAGGCACAGACAAAAATGTCAGGTCACACCTTCCCTGGAAGAGAGCCCAATGATCCAGAAACCTGAATCCCTCCCTCCTGCACCATGTCTTTAACCACATGTTAAGTTGCACTAACCTCCTATTTTTAACCTCACTACCATGTGGCATGGGTAGTCATCCTGGAGGTCCTGTGCTTCAACCTCATGCCTAACTCCCTGAACTCTCCTTGCAGGACCTCCTCACCCTTCATACCCACATCATTGGTCTCTACAGGGACCACGACATCTCGCTGCTCATCCTCCCTCCTGAGAAGGCTGTTAATTTAGTCAGAGATATCTCGGACTCTGGCACCAGGGAGGCAACATATCATCCTGGATACTTGATCTCTTCCACAGAACCTCTTATCTATCCACCTAACTATGGTATCCCGTAGCATTACAACTCACCTCTTCCCTTCTTAGTCACATGACCAGACTGCATGCTAAAGACCTGATTGCCATGGGTTGTCCCCAGTAGGTCCCCCACTCACCAGTATCTAAAATGGTATACTTTATATTGAGGGGAATAGTCACAGCATAGGCATATCTAGGGTATGGCAGGTCGGGTATAGAACTGGGGTGCTACTTGAAGGGGACCCCAATGTCCTCGCCTTACCTGCCCAATATCTAAGTCCCTAGCCTAATATGGGCTTCTTCACAGCTGTTCCAGCACGCAAGCGGCACCTGGCAGCAGCTCAATGCGGGATCAATGAGCAAAATGGCTGTCTTCTCTACCCATAATCCTCCATGCAGCTGGAACCGCTCTGCCAGTGCCAGCCAAGAAAATTCAGAGCGGTTCCAGCTGCGAGGGGGATTATGGGTATGGAAGATGGCCATTTTGCCCATTGATCCTGCATTGAACTGCTGGTGCCGAAGGCCAAAACAGCCCGGTGAGGTGCCGAAGGCTGGAGCAGCACAGTGAGGTGCCAGAGGCTGGTGGCTGGTGGGCTGGATGTCCGCAGGCAGCACTGAGGCTGTCACAACTTGCCCCAGCCACGCCACCAGCTTCCCACTGACAGTCCTGCCAGCCACCCCCTGATGGCCCTGCTGGCTACCTGCTGACAGCTCCCCCTCCACCCCCGATGGCTCCACCAGCCGCCTGTTGAAAACCACACCAGCCACCTGATGACAGCCCCAACAGCTGCCCATGCTGGCTGTGCATTGATAGCCCGGTTCGGCCACCCACAGAGATTTTCCAATTAATACCTTGCCAATCTCCCTGCAACCTGCCCCGTGTCACAGTCTCCAAACAAACATCCGACAGTCTTCCATCACCAGAATTTGGGCTCTCAGTGATCAGGAAGAGGGAAGGGGTAAAGACAGATTGGCGTCTTTCATCCTGTATCCCACAACCTGTGTGTGAGGTGGTGGTGAGGGGCTCTTAAAATGGAAATTATTTTGGTGCGACTTGACCTAGATATGCCACAGGGGTGCCCTACAATCCCTGCCTGTCCCCTTTCCCTCTCCTCTCTATCACCCATCTACTCTCCTCCTGCCTCCTAGGTGTAACTCTTGTCTATCATCCCCTCTACCTCCCGAAAGATCTGGAGTTCATCCAACTCCAGCTCCAATTCCTTCACTCAGCTTGTCAGGAGCTGCAGCTGGATGCACTTCTCGTAGATGAAGTTGTCAGGAATACTTCTGGCTTTGGCACTGATTATGACTAAAGGAACAAAATATATGATATCTAAAACCTGTTCTTAACTGCTGAATCTTTTTTTATTCCTTGATTAGGGTGGTACTTTCTTAATTCAACTCCTTCTATCTCCTTCCTTACAATTAATGTTGAGTTGTTGAACATGTATGAAACTGACAAATTAATTTGTGAAGAAATGCTGATCATTTTCTCAAACCATAATGGAGAAAAGTGGTTGGAGGTCTGGGGGCACAAATTATTGGGAGTAGCACTGCAGACTATTAAAGTCATTTTAAAATGTCAAAGTACTGTAATTTAATTTCTACTGTGACCAAAGTAAAATGAAAATAAATGTAAATAAATGATTGTGAAACCTTTAGGGTCCCATGAATTTCTTATATTTTATAGTTGTATAACATTCTCCATGTTACAAAATTGATATCGAAGCACAGACAAAAATGCAGAAATGAATGTGAATGATAATACTGGAACTGAGAGATAATAGCAATTTGAAGAAATAAAATAAGCTTTGATCTCTGCTTCTGAAATCTGGAGGCTGACCTGATGGCGGTCTTCAAAGTTAGTGAAGGATTGACAGAGATAAAATGTTTGCACTAAATTTGAAGTGTAAATCCAGTAATCATTTACAGTATATATAATAGTCAATAATAGAGCCAATAGAAAAAGCAGGCAAACACTTTTTATTCAGAAGGTTGTTAGAATGGGTATTAAAGGGTATTAAAGGGTACGGAGAGAAGGCGGGGACGGGGTACTGAACTTTAAGATCAGCCATGATCTCGTTGAATGGCGGAGCAGGCTCGAAGGGTCGAATGACCTACTCCTGCTCCTATCTTCTATGTTTCTATGTTTCTAATGTGAAGGATACATTTCAAGGGAAACTGCAACAATACAAAAGAGAAAGAAACAGAAATTTTATTGATGGAGTGAGATTAAAAATTTGGAAGGAATCTTCAATAAGAAGGGGATACCTACATGAACGAGCCAGAGTGAATGGATTCTTTTGTGTAACCTACTTTACGTGGCACTCACATTTGTTTCCATGTCAACTTCATATGTGCCTCGGGATTACACCTCAAAAATTATCTGTTCTCAGTCCTAGAGGAATACATATATAGCTCTCTATACCTCTTTTCATCTTATGGTGAGATTGTTCTTCACTGAAGGCTGTTTTGGACCTTGTATTCTCTCTGCTAAGAATGGGCTGAGAAAGCTCAAACTAATTTCATTTGGTTCTTTTCCACTCATGGAAGGAGTTTCTGCTCCAGATGTCATGAGCTGGATTTGAAGTTTGAGATCAAAGCAGAGTACACCAGCCCATTGTTCCATAAGTCCCAGCCAGCATTGCAGCACATCACTGCCAAGAGTTAGAGAACTGTTTGAAGCTCCAAGAGAGAGCGTTGACAAGAGACCTGAAGCAGCAATATCCCATATGAAACACAAATAAAAATAATTGCCAACTTTCATTTTATTCACCCTTTTCTTGATTCTCTTTTGGAAATTGTCAAATTTTTAGGAGAAATTCATGGGCTTCTTTGAACTTGCTGGTATAAAACATAGAAAATTGAAGTGTTGAAGAAACTTTTATCTTAGCTCTCATTTTTTCACCAGCTTATGGATTCATCATTAATTCCCCAATGATTTGTTGATCAAATTAATTAGCACAGGCAACCGAAGTGACAGAGTGGATAAGACCCACCCAATTTGTTTTTAAACGGTGATCAGCTAAGTGAAATTGAGATAATGTTTTACACATCTAAAGAAAACACCACGTGCTGTGGCCTAATTCACCTCTCTGAGGAACTGTTAGATCAACTCCATTGTAGCAAGGTGGATTGAACATATGCAAGTAAGAGGGAAGGGTTTGAAATAATTAAGATTTAGATGGATAATAGATTCCTCCCTCCATTTCAGTTTTTTTTTTACATTTTAATGATACAACAGTGTTGAAGACCATTCCAGCCTACCATTCCTGTATGTTTTGGAGGGTTGGAGGAAATGGAAGCAGCCAGAGAAAACCCACAAGATCACAGTTGCTGTAATAATATGCTAGCCATGCTACTCTCATATGTCAGGACATGCATTTTTTTTAAAAAGCATAAGTATGTAGATCAAACAAGAGTAAAATCATTTTAAATTGATTTTTGGATGAAATGTTTTTAATACGGCATACATGGCTGCCTATTTTCAGACCTGTTAGCAGCAACATTATTACTTGCCCCAATTGCAAATCCTGAGGCCGATGAAAAGTTGGGATTCGGGTCTCATCAAACTTTATTTTGTGTGTGGTACTAGCACCTGTGGGTGGATTAATTATTTTATTCAGATTAATTGATATTACCCAAGAGATGTCCCTGCAGCAGATTTCTACCAGCACTGGTACACAAAAGTTCTGGAGAAGCTCAGCAGGTCACACAGCTTCTATAGAAAGCAAATGATGACCAATGTTTTGGACCTGAGCCTTCCATCAAGGTATATTCACGTATAGTACATTGGTCACCAATTGATTATGTCAAACAGAAAAGGTGGTAGTAATTTAAGTGATACTGTTCTGGAAAATGAAATGTATTTGCATATGAATGAGACATATTTGGCACAAACTAGCACTTTTGTGCTCGTTCAGGTGATTGAAACTCAGGGAGCATTTCTCTTGATTCATGGAAATGTTTTTAATTATAAGAAAATACAAGGTTGCCTCATGGTGGTAGCCTTGAATTAGATTGCAGCTGGCACTGAAGATCTAATAACTGCTCAGTAACCAAATTCCCATAGGGATCCATCAGCCATTGCTATGCCCCATCCTTAATATATAGAGTTGTTCTTAATGTGTGATATATGCTTCCTGTAGAAAAAGAGGTCTAAAACATTTAGTGGGGTGAGGACTGTCCCACTAGATATAATTCCATGAAGGCTACATTACCCTTTGACAACTGATACATGAATTCCAGTTTCTGGTCCTCTGATAGAATCCTTCTCTTCTACTTTGAATCAATCGTGAAAAATTCAGCGCAATTTCTATTGCCATCGATTCAACTTTTTGCTCATTGAATTACTTTTAAAAACATAAATCAATATTGAAATTAATTCAATCACTTTTTAAAGCAATCAGATTCTGAAAAGAGGAATTGGTCGTAGAAGTCTAACCAGCTATCAGACTATGATTCTCACACACAGCAGTTTCATCTCTGTTATTTGTTCATTGTAGTCAGGAATTATAGTCAATTGGTAATGTAGCTGGTGTAATTACAAAAACTAACCAAAAGTATGGGAGGGCTTCTTCGGAGCCATGACATTCCTGGTGGTTCAGCTACATCTTGAAACAATAGAAAAATGAATTGGTATGGAGAGAAAGAACTTCTTTATTTCAATTATAATATTAAATGTTAATAACTAGTTAGCAACACCAGCAAAAAACCTACGCTTAAGACTAATTTAGGGATTGTTTTAATTAAGTAGAGATCCATTTCTGTTTCAGAATCCTTAAATGGAATTTACTTATATCAGCTATAAATATATTGATAATTCTAATTTTACTTTAATGATATGGAAACTTATTCTAAGGAGAAATTAAATAACAAATGATTACTTGATGCTTAGCTTGCACGTTAGTGTGAAGGGAAACAATCCTGCACCTGGTCCAGATGAATCATTACATTTTCTGGTCAATGGATGTGGGGTATTGACTCCCAGGCAGCTCATTTGGAATTTTGGGTTGTTTGTGACCGAAAATGTTTTAGCTCTTCTTTAACTTGATATCTGTTTTGGATAGTTATACCTCTATAATGGATAGAATGTCACTCCATGTTAAAGAGGTTACATATGATTGTATTTTGTGCCAAATATGTCTCATTCATATGCAAACACATTTCATTTTCCAGAATAGTACCACTTAAATTACTACCACCTTTTCTGTTTGACATAATCAATTGGTGACCAATGTACTATACATGAATATACCTTGATGGAAGGCTCAGGTCCAAAACATTGGTCATCATTTGCTTCCTATAGATGCTGTGTGACCTGCTGAGTTTCTCCAGCACTTTTGTGTATTGTTACTGAGATTTGAATCTTCATTTCCAGGATGGATCTCTTCATTTTTCTCATCTTGCTATCCATCAAAATTAGTAGAGTAGCCACATTGTTCCAAGTGTCTTGCTAAGATGCTAAACCTTGCACTTTAACGATACCCTACTAATCTCTGAATCTACCATTCCCGATATTTACATTTCCACGGATACATAACAACACCAATCTTCCGTCCACCTCTTGGCTTCTGCAACTTCAACTAATGTTAGCAATCCTCTCATTTGTGGGAGGGCACATGGTTGTGTTTCCTTGTGTTTACAGCTGGGGAGGTCGGTGTTAGGGTGTGGAGAATCACAGTTTATAAATTGTTCACTTGTCATGAGAAGTGACATAAATTTGAAAAAAAATAATGATTTTATTGGATGGGGAATTCCAGATGTTAGGAACAATGACATTTATATCTCCCTTGTTTATTTCTCCCTTGGTCCCTAGATTTGTTTGTCCCTTCAAAATTGAATTTGGATGCCTTTTCTTCACAGCCATTGCCTTAGTAGCCATTCCTTTGATCCACCATCTCAGTAAATTGGTTACAAGGGTACTGGATTTCTCTCTCATGTCCATTTGCAGATTCTAATAGGGCAGGGAACCTAGTTTTTGTCAGTGTTACACCAATAGTACTTTTGCCATAAAAATGGAGAAGGAAGAAAAGCCAGACACTTGTACCTTTCATATTCGTTAAACAACAATCTTTCAAATCGTAGACTAATTTGACATTTGCTGCATAAAAAAAATAAAGAAATATGTAATACCTTTTGTGATGCTGGCGCACCTGATATATTTTACTCCTGAAGAAAATGGTACTTTTTCATGTGAAATTGCTTTCTTTCACTTTTAACGAGAGACTGAATCGGCAGAGGCCTTTTCTCCATGCAATGGGAAAGATGAGGAACCTGACTGTGGTTTTCAAAATTATGAGGGGCATAGATAGAATCAACAGAAAGAAACTTACGCCACAGGAAAGATAGGTTTAAGGTAAGAAACTTAAAGGGAGTCTGAGAATTTTTTTTTTAACCCAATGTACTCCTTGAGGCAAAGACTCAATGGATTCCTAGATGACTACTTAAATCATCAAGGAAAATAGAAATAAATAGATGGTTATTCTTTGGTAGGTATTGACATGATGAGCGATCAGGCCTGTTTCAGTGCTGTTGTGACTCTAATAATAGGAAAAGCTTATTCCATGACACTGCTGGCATACTTAGTGGTCTACCAATACTTTGAAACAGAGCCACATATCACAATATTTGACAATGTTCTAGGTTTGTGTGTTGCTGGTGCAATACTTCTCCATAGTCTGAATGATCCTTCATCTTCCTCAGGCAATACTGAAACCTGTCAATTCTTGAGACATGGTAAATGTGAGTAAGCTTTCCTGGTGTTAACTGGCCTGACAATTTAAAATTTGGTTCTCTTGTGTTCTTCTTAATACTATGAGATGATTTGCCCATCTCCTGTCATATTCTTCAGTTGAATAAAACTCACACCATCTGTTTAGTTATTTATTTTCCAGTATAATTTCCCTCCCATGGGGATTGAAGGGAAGAGAATAAATTGTTTGAGCTGAGAAATCACCAGTAATTCAATAAGTTTTTCATAGATAACATTGTGCATTTTTTTCAGTGAAAATGAACTTATGAACTTTTGGACCAGAGCTCTGAAGTTTCCAATCAGCACATCTGCACAGTTTATTTTTATTGGAATTAAGAAACTCACTTTGTGGTGAATACACTGTTAAAATATGATCAATAGAGCTGAACTATGATTCCTTCGGAGGTAATAGAAACATCACCAAGCTTTCAGTTCGATCCAGTGACCGTCAGAAACTCAATGGATTTCTCTTACAAGTTTAACAAATGTAGTAATTTGCATTGTGACAGATTATGTTATATTTTATATTGTATATAGATGTGTTTTAAAAGGAGATAAATCGTGGCAGGTTTTTTACAGTAGGTTACATGCAAACATTTCAAAACAAATCTCATTTAGAATGCTAGAGCTCTGCTCAAGCCAGACAGGCTCCAGGCTCCAGGTGCCTTTGCAAAAACTTTGAAGGATGCCTTCATAAGGACTTCACAAGTAGGTGTTAATTGAATTTGCTGTGGAGTCATGGATTATTGTTTTGGAAAGCAACAGATGAAAGAAATCAGAAGATTGGGTCCGATGCTGAAGTCTGAGTGCAGTTGGCTGTTCTAAGAGGATCATGTGGCTTTCTCTAAGTGAGAGAGAGAATTCAGTTCCATAGTTCTACAGTTCAGCAGCAGCAGCTGGGACTGGAACAGGACAAGCTGGCAAGCATGTGGAAAAATCCATTTTGAAGATGGGTTGTCAGGTCTTAGTTCAGCCTGGTCAAAGTTCTTGTGGTTCATACAAGAGGAGATGGCTGGCTGTATAATGTTTCATTTGAAATAAGGGAAACAGAAAAGGAACTCTGTGGTGATCTGAAAGAAAGAGGTTATGATCTGGAAAACCCTGATGGGGCAAGTTTCTTTGGCAAGACGCTGAAGTGGCTGTTCAGAAGGAATCAGTTGTGGGTGCCCAATGAGCAACAAATCTCTCTCTGAAAACCAACAAGGACCCTCCTGAGTGGTAACCATTTACCTTTCAAGCACTGAAGCCTGGTGAAATTCATAAATGTTAAATTCTGTGCACATTATAAGAATTGCCTAGAACCAGTGAACTTGGAGGAGTGAGAAGTCAGATTGGACTGTGCATCAAAGAACTTTTCTAAACTTACATACACATTACATACACGTGCGCTTAGAATTAGAAAGGGGATAAATTAGGTTAAGTAAATAGTAATAAGTTAAAGTTTGATCCTGTTTTCATGCTGAAAGATAATTAAAAGCAACTTTTGTTTAAGTAACCATTTGTCTTGGAAAATTTCTATTGCTGCTGGGTTTTGGGTCCTCTGGGCTCATAACAGCATAGACAATGAATCTTTAAATGCCTTAATAGAGAGCATTCTGAAAATCATGATGTGATATGCAGATGTACCAGAGCAATGCCTTTCAGTGGTTCTTTCAAACTAAATTATTTTATTGTCTTTTTGGAACATATTAAATGACAAATATTTAGATCTATTTCTTCAGTGCTTTTTAGGAATATGCAATACTCCAGCAAAATGAAGCTGGTGTGGTGGCCCGCAATTGCAGAGATCAGGCCAGCACATTGCGCGGCAGCAGATGCAGACAGAGATCACTAAAACGACTCCCAGGAAAACGAACCGGCAGGGGTAGAAGCTGGGGCAGCATCAGACCATCAGCCCTAAAATGACGTTGGTCAAGCTTCCCAGCTAACTCAGCAGAAACAGGCTGGGGAAGAAGGGCATTCGTATCCATGGATGTTCCCACCGGCTATTGTTATTCATATGGTGACTCAGTCAATCAGCAAAAACGGCGGGAACTTGAACAGTATAAAAACAGCCTTTCTAGCCCTAATAAAGTGAGTGAGCTTAACCTGCCACGCTGTGTGAGCGTGTTTCTTTGTAGTGGTGGGCTACACTGGATTTTTATAGTGAATTAATGAGTAAAACATCCTGAGGTCTTTCTTTTGGCTTGGCTTCGCGGACGAAGATTAATGGAGGGGTAATGTCCACGTCAGCTGCAGGCTCGTTTGTGGCTGACAAGTCCGGTGCGGGACAGGCAGACACAGTTGCAGCGGTTGCAAGGGAAAATTGGTTGGTTGGGGTTGGGTGTTGAGTTTTTCCTCCTTTGTCTTTTGACAGTGAGGTGGGCTCTGCGGTCTTCTTCAAAGGAGGTTGCTGCCTGCCAAACTGTCAGGCGCCAAGATGCACGGTTTGAGGCGATATCAGCCCACTGGCGATGGTCAATGTGGCAGGCACCAAGAGCTTTCTTTAGGCAGTCCTTGTACCTCTTCTTTGGTGCACCTCTGTCTCGGAGGCCAGTGGAGAGCTCGCCATATAACACGATCTTGGGAAGGCGATGGTTCTCCATTCTGGAGACGTGACCTACCCAGCGCAGCTGGATCTTCAGCAGCGTGGATTCGAGCCTGATGGCCTCTGCCATCTTGAGTACTTTGATGTTGGTGATGAAGTCGCTCCAATGAATGTTGAGGATGGAGCGGAGACAACACTGGTGAAAGCGTTCTAGGAGTCGTAGGTGATGCCGGTAAAGGACCCATGATTCGGAGCCGAACAGGAGTGTGGGTATGACAACGGCTCTGTATATGCTAATCTTTGTGAGGTTTTTCAGTTGGTTGTTTTTCCAGACTCTTTTGTGTAGTCTTCCAAAGGCGCTATTTGCCTTGGCGAATCTGTTGTCTATCTCATTGTCGATCCTTGCATCCGATGAAATGGTGCAGCCGAGATAGGTAAACTGGTTGACCGTTTTGAGTTTTGTGTGCCCGATGGAGCTGGTAGTCATGGTGGGGAGCTGGCTGATGGAGGACCTCAGTTTTCTTCAGGCTGACTTCCAGTTTCCGCAAAACAGGACGTCAAGCGCTGAAGAGCTGGCTCTGAATGGGCAACTGAAGCGGCATCGTCTGCAAAGAGTAGTTCACGGACAAGTAGCTCTTGTGTCTCGGTGTGAGCTTGCAGGCGCCTCAGATTGAAGAGACTGCCATCCGTGCGGTACCGGATGTAAACAGCGTCTTCATTGTTGAGGTCTTTCATGGCTTGGTTCAGCGTCATGCTGAAGAAGATTGAAAAGAGGTAGTTCCTGTAATAATCAAATGGAAATTTACAGTGACTCACATAAAGAGACAATAGAACACATCACCAAAGCTTGGTCAAAGCTGTAAGTAACACTGATAGGAGAAGAGAGGGAAAATGGTTATTGAACTCTATCGGGAATTTTTCTCAAATGTTCGTAGAGCTCATGTTAGTGTCTCTATTCATACTGATGAAAGTTCAAGACAAAAGCAGGGGAGTGGCTGTAAATGCTGTTTTTTAACCTTCTCTGAACTCACCTGAACCATGTTTACATCAGAAGAGACCCAGTTGCCATTTAAGATTGAGGTACTCCCAATTCTCCCTTGAAGTGAAGAGGAGAGTCCAGATTTGCTCTCCACTCCCCTCTTTGACCACTACCTCCCAACGACTTATTGATCCAGCAAGGTACCCTTTTGTTCCATGTTTTTGAACATTAATAATCTGTTAAGAACAGCATGAAATGCTTTTTGGAAGTTCATGCAGACAAAATCTTTGGATATCCATTCATCATGTTGGTGTGACACCACTCAAAATTTTTAATTTTGATTCATCTGGTATGATTCACCTTTTACAGTCTTTGATCAGTTGATAACGTCCCTAAGTCACAATGGAGAGAGATGTGATTTAGCTGACATCAAATTGGTAGCTCAATGCTCATATCCCATCATTTCTATTTCCACAGATTTACGGCCAGTTTATGCTTGTTATTAAATTTTCCCTGCTGTGGTTCCAATGTTAGATTCCAGTAACTTCTGTACAATTGATTTTAAATTGAGAAATCTTTTGTTACCTAGCTGCACTTAAGCTCTCATTGAAAGTAGCATTCATAATTTTATAATCCAAAATAATAATGTTTGAGCTTCATAAAATTTTAGCTAATGCATTTGAAATGCATTCACATTCCTTTTTAACACTCTGGGAGAAAGTTTAGGTCTGACTCTTTTTCCAAAAACTTTAAAATACCAGTTCTCACCAGTTCAGGTTATTTCATACCACTGATATTTTTTGCCTTTTGTTTCCATTTCCTTATTATCATTTATAACAGTGGTTCTCAACCTTTTTCTTTCCACTCACATACCACTTTAAGTATTCCCTATGCCATCGGTGTTCTGTGATTAGTAAGGGATTGCTTAAGGTGGTATGTGGGTGGAAAAAAAGTTTGAAAACCACTGTTTTAATTGTACCTTAATTGACTCGTTATGCACACGGTTTCATAACTCTAAAGGAAATGGACCAGTGACATTTTTTCTCAGGCAAAATATTTCAGTAACAATTGGGTCTAGAGCAGTGATTCTCAACCTTCCCATCCTACTCACACACCACCTTAAGCAATCCCTTACGAATCACAGAGCACGTATGGCATAGGGATTACTTAAAGTGGTATGTGAATGGAAAGAAAAAGGTGGAGAGCCACTGATTTACAATCACACCTGGATCCACTGTCAAATTAGACACATCCTCCTTTGCTACTTTGATTTTTTTTGATAAATTGATGCACATGATAAATTTCAAGTTATTCATGAAAGTTTTTCGGTTAAGCCTTAATATCCCTTATAGGTTGTTTTCTTAATACTTCTTTGCATCTGTTATTGCCTATCACTGTGTTTCATTTTATACCCCCTCTTCTTTGGCTTGGCTTCGCGGACGAAGATTTATGGAGGGGGTAAAAAGTCCACGTCAGCTGCAGGCTCGTTTGTGGCTGACAAGTCTGATGCGGGACAGGCAGACAAGATTGCAGCGGTTGCAGGGGAAAATTGGTTGGTTGGGGTTGGGTGTTGGGTTTTTCCTCCTTTGCCTTTTGTCAGTGAGGTGGGCTCTGCGGTCTTCTTCAAAGGAGGTTGCTGCCCGCCAAACTGTCAGGCGCCAAGATGCACGGTTTGAGGCGTTATCAGCCCACTGGCGGTGGTCAATGTGGCAGGCACCAAGAGATTTCTTTAGGCAGTCCTTGTACCTTTTCTTTGGTGCACCTCTGTCACGGTGGCCAATGGAGAGCTCGCCATATAACACGATCTTGGGAAGGCGATGGTCCTCCATTCTGGAGACGTGTCCCACCCAGCGCAGCTGGATCTTCAGCAGCGTGGACTCAATGCTGTCGACCTCTGCCATCTCGAGTACTTCGACGTTAGGGATGAAAGCGCTCCAATGGATGTTGAGGATGGAGCGGAGACAACGCTGGTGGAAGCGTTCTAGGAGCCGTAGCTGATGCCGGTAGAGGACCCATGATTCGGAGCCGAACAGGAGTGTGGGTATGACAACGGCTCTGTATACGCTTATCTTTGAGGTTTTTCAGTTGGTTGTTTTTCCAGACTCTTTTGTGTAGTCTTCCAAAGGCGCTATTTGCCTTGGCGAGTCTGTTGTCTATCTCATTGTCGATCCTTGCATCTGATGAAATGGTGCAGCCGAGATAGGTAAACTGGTTGACCGTTTTGAGTTTTGTGTGCCCGATGGAGATGTGGGGAGGGCTGGTAGTCATGGTGGGGAGCTGGCTGATGGAGGACCTCAGTTTTCTTCAGGCTGACTTCCAGGCCAAACATTTTGGCAGTTTCCGCAAAGCAGGACGTCAAGCGCTGAAGAGCTGGCTCTGAATGGGCAACTAAAGCGGCATCATCTGCAAAGAGTAGTTCACGGACAAGTTTCTCTTGTGTCTTGGTGTGAGCTTGCAGGCGCCTCAGATTGAAGAGACTGCCATCCGTGCGGTACCGGATGTAAACAGCGTCTTCATTGTTGGGGTCTTTCATGGCTTGGTTCAGCATCATGCTGAAGAAGATTGAAAAGAGGGTTGGTGCGAGAACGCAGCCTTGCTTCACGCCATTGTTATACCTCCTAGACTGCTGAATTTCCTCTTTACCCTGCACTTGTGAAAGGCTTTACTTTAAATTTATTCTTACCTCATGTGTTAACCATCGTTACTTAACCACATTCTGGTACTTTTGCCTCTTCGGAGTTTGTATTGAATTTGTTTCATGCCAAATGATTCTTTGAATACTTCCCACAGTTTGGCTGCAGATTTTACAATCACAGCCTCTTGCAAACTCTCATGCCATTGTTTGCTTTTACCAAAAAGAACTTACTGTACTTAAAACAGATTCAAGACTTTACACAAAAAGATATTTTACATTAATGGAGTATTATATACCATATATGATTCGTGTGTTCTCCAACACTCAGAGTTGATGGAATGTGTAGTTTGAGCCATCAAGTTGTATCTGTAACCTAGATATTTGCATTCTTGTGGACATATAATGCCAACACAAAAGTGCTGGAGAAACACAGCAGGTCATGCAGCATCCATAGGAAGTAAAGGGTAACCAACATTTCAGCTCTGACCTGTCCTCAGGAATTCCACTCAACCCCATCAATTGCAGATTTTCATGTTTAACTTGATATATATGATTCCAAAGGTTTATCAGACAATTTATAAATAGAGCAGTGTGGATGGACGACCTTTGAATAGGCAGTGCTTGGGATAATCTATGTACATATAAATGAGATCACAGGCTTCACATACCTGTTTGGGGACTCTTGGGTATTTGCTGCAGGTCAAGGAAAGGAACAGGCAATCTGTTGATAGTATAGCTGACGTCACCAGAGGCCTTGGATAGCCACACTCGGCATTTAGATTCCTCCTGTGCCCATATTGACCTGGTTCAGCCAAATTTTTTTTTTAAATCAAAAATGTGAATAAGAGTTAAAAAAAAACTTGGAAAACTCACATTCTGCTAAATAATGGAAAAACATTGCAAGAAACCTGAATCAATTTTCCTACCTTTCTTCCCTTGGCTCATTCGAAGTATGTGTGCTCACAGATCCTGTGCCAAATCTAATCTGGTGCCAGAACCATGAGCTGATTCTCAACTGCAAAATGAACTGTTATATTTGCTCTTGGAATCTGTCAGCAAGCTTGAAGCTTCTGTAACGCAATCTGCTGAAGGAACTCAGCAAGGCAAGTAGGAGAAAATGAATCGACATTTTCGAGTGAAACTCTTCAACAAGATTCTTCATCTGTAGCCTCCTGTGTGTCTCCTTTGGAGGTTCTACATTTAGATGCACATGATCCAAAGTCCTAAACATGTTGGCATTTACAAGGAGCAAATGCTGACAGTTCAACATGAAACTGTCCCATTTAAGGACTCTTATTTGTGCACTTTATTGATTTTTCTCTGTATTATAGTCAGTTTGGTTACATTTGTTATCTGTTTACAGTTCTTTTATTTGTTTACATGTTTATGCTGAGTACAATTTATTTCTTGCACTACCAATTAGTGGTAATTCTGTCGGGCCTGCAGGAAAAAGGAATCTTAGGGTTGTATGTGATGTCATGTATGTACTCTGACAATAAATCTGAAATCTGCCAGTATTAACCAGCGTTGTTTACCTATGGTAACATTGGATTTTTCTGATCTCTTACCTCCAATCTATTTGCTCAAAATGGCAAGTGGATCAGCCACACTAGCTTTTAAGCAATTTTTCCATTGTTTATTATTATTTTGCATTCATAGGAACAAACAATGTTTTTCATTATTACTGTAAATTTATTTACCAGCTAAATTCAAGTTTTTGGATCTCATTTCTTAGAGCCATATTCAGAGAAGGAGCCCATTCAATCTCACCCTACCTCTGCAAAGCTAGCAAATAAAGTAGCCTCAACCCATCTTCCAGCCCTGTGGGCCCTTCCAAAAATTACTTGAGGGGGATGGCAGCTGCTACAGATCAGTTTGGCTGATGACCACCCTTACAAACCACTTCATGATGGTGGATCTCAAATCCATGGGTTGATAGTCATTTAGGATGGGGGCCATCCTGAATCATGGGGACTTTGGCCTGTGCAGAGAGAGATTAAAGAGGTCTGCAAATACATCCATCAATTGCTCTGTGCAACTCTCAAGACCAGCCCAGGGATTCCTCCTGGGCCACTCTCTTTCCATCTGCAGGTTCAGCCTCTGAAAGGCCACCCTGACTTCAGCAGTGACCATGGGTGGAACATCACTTGTCATTGATGTAGATGTCACCTCTCGGTTCATTCGAAGTGACAATAGAACATTTAATTAATCGGGGAGTGTTGAGCGTTTCATTGTCCTGCTGTGCTTTGCCTTGAATTGTGTGATAGTATGCAGTCCCTGCCATTGTCTGTAATGTTCTCCTGGAATTTGAGCTTGTTGCAATATTTATTTTCTTCTCTAATGGCCTTTCAAAGCTCATTCTTTGATTTCTTGTTGATTGCTGGGTCTCCTGATTCAAATACCTGGCCTTCAGTAGACAATAGGCTTCTTGGTTCATCCATGGTTTCCAATTTGGGAATACATTATCTCCTTCTTGGACAGATCGGCCAACTTTAAGTCGTAATGTCAGATGTCATCTATATCCTCAGACCACCCTCCTCAGATTACCATCCTCAGATAATTTTCACCACCAAGCCCTCCCTCCTCAGCTTCTATTTGTGTGCAGGAAACATCAGCACTTGCTGAAGTGTGGTGTGGGATGAAATGATAGGCATTTTTTATGGACTTAACAGTGGTTTATGGTGCTGAAACCTCTGATGGGACAGGAGACACTCTTGAGGGCTGCTTGGTAAGAGTACCTTGCAATTATGGCTCATGATGCTTCATTCCAAGGTTGTTGCTGGAGGCGAATAGTTCATCTTGTGCTAGCTTCTAGCACTGGAATAGTTTGTTTAGCAATAGGATTTAAGAGAAAGTTCACTCCATACCACCTCAAACCAGTGGACTAAGTGAGAGAATTGTTAGGCCTTGTTCTCTTCCGGTGCATTCTCCTACACCAAATCCAAATGGATGGTTCAGAACAAGAACTTCTGGCTATGAATATGGCACTGGGTTAGAACAGAAAGCAAATATAGTTGACTTAAATGTACAATGAGATGCGTCAGACTCATTACAAAGTCCAGAAAAAACTAAAGGTAACAGATAGTGTGTCTTCATGAATTTAGCAGCCTGATGTATATATTAAGTTATCTTGGTAGTGATATCATAGCACCTTATTATTGACGGTGTTGTCAGGGCAAACCAATCAGAGTGGGTCAGGATGCTTGGGGAAAGAGACACCCATTCAACCAAAGTTTGCAATTAGCAAATTTTGAAAGGTATTACATCTTGCTTAGATCTCTCTGATGAACAATGTTTTCCACAGCTCCTAGTTTTCCAATCTGACGTCACAATGTACCATTGTACAGGAATGTTTCTGACCCCATCTCTCTCCATGGAAGCCAAAATTATGTTAAATCTCAACTTCCTATGTGACGCAACAAAAAAATCTCATGGACCCTGTGTTCAAAAAGAAATAAAACATAAGACATCAGAGCAGAGTTAGGCCATTTAGCCATCAAATCTACTCCACCATTCAAATCATGGCTGATGTATTTTTTCCTTTCTGTCCCATTCTCCTGTCTTCTCCCCATAACTTTTGACGTCTTTACTAATCAAGAACCTATCAACCTCTACTTTAAATATACCCAAAGACTTGGCGTCCACAGATTCACCAGCCGCTGGCTGAAGAAACTTTCTCATCCCTGGTCTAAATCATTTCTTTTATTTGATATCATTGAGAATCTGGCATTAACTGCACCTAAATGTTCATAAGACTTTCCAAATTAACCCAAATCTTTGTGAAGGGGGAGGCTTTCCACTCCCTCAGTGGGGATCATAAGATTTTCTGGAAAGCACACATGACCTCTTCATCCTCAGGGATGTTGTACTGCCACATTCATTCAGCAGCCAACAACTGCCTACAGGCAAAGATTGAATAAGGGATGCCCTCGGTTTCCCTAGAAACTCACACCAGCCACAGCAGTTAAACTGTTAGAAGATAAGCTGTTATAAAAGTACCAGAAACATGGTGGAAACGCCCACTGATGTTCTGAAGGAGAGATTTATTATCTATGTCTCTGTCTGCAGGCCTCTTACCTTCTACTCCAAACCAATATTAAGATTTAATTGTTCTGGTGCACGCTGTTCCACCTTGGCAACGGTAGACAGCAGCCAATAGTGGAGGAGGAGCTGGTACCTGAGAGTCAGGAGGCAGGGCCTGGAAAACAATCAGTGCAAGTAGGAGGCTGGGGGTGGGGTTCTTCTGCTCAGCACCCACAGACTCATCTCCCAACTGTGCCAGGTGGCAGGCATTGGCTGTGAGGAGTGTAAAGAATTCTCTTTACTTTCCTTCAGAATAAAGTTCCCCAGTGCAAACGAAGGCACCCTATCCACACTCCAAATTGTAACCCACATACAGTGTACAAATAATCAGTTGTGGCAGTCCAGCTGACACATAAAATCCCCTTGCATCCTGGTATGCTGGCCCCTGCTTCAGTTACTTTAACAGTTTGCTTCAACATCTGTAGCACCTCACTTAAAGAACACAGACCTCGACATGAAGTACATTTCCTGTGAGGATCTCCACTCTGCTAGTGTAAATAGTGGTGTACAAATCACCCTGACATATTTGTGAAAACATGAAGTTTGTTATTGCTCCACTGTGTGGAGATTCCCACTCCTGGAATAAGCAAATGCACCCTGCAACACTCTTCCTCTGCTGAGCCTGGTCCATTTTCCCACAGTCCCCTCTCCCAACCTGTCCACACCCTCCCAACTCCCAGGACAACTCTTTGGCAAGCATGTGCATGATCCTTGGAGTGGTCTCAACAGCTCTCTCAGCCTCATTCAGAATTTTTCTGCTTCATGGCAGCCAGAGTGTGCATTGCTGTTATATGATTGTCATGGTGAATGGTCTGACACCCTTCTCAGATTGTCAGGAATTGTGCATAAATTGAATGAGATTCTGTATGTCCTGTTCGAGCATTTGATTTTGGGTGTAAAGCACCCTCACAGTCTCCAACTTGATTTTGGCTAATTCTGTGGGTATGGAGCCATGTTCATTCAATTCAAATGCAGCCATGCTCTAGCACAGATGTTCTCAACCTTTGTCCAGCTATGCACACAATCCCCCCCCCCCACTCCTCTGCTCCCCCCCTCCATGACTCTTCTCAAAGTTTATGAGGCCCCTTCCCTGTGAAACAGTGAGGATTTGGTTTCTTCCATACTTCTCTCCTACTGACTACATAAAAAACATTTAAAAATTAATATGAGGTTAAAAGAAACAAAGGCTTTTAGTTGAATCTGCTGTGTATCCTGAGTGGGGGGAGGGGGCTGGGGTGGGGGGGGCTATAAATGTGGTGCGCTGTTAGACAGAATCAGACACATACAAGGTAAAGACTGAACAACAGGCTTTAATCCACAAAGACTTCCACAGAGCCAGGCTGGCTGTGGCTGCAGCAACTCAGTGTGAGGCCTTGGGAGGCCAGCGCAGGCTTATATCCCAGAAGGTGATTGACACCCGACCAGGTGGCGCTTGATCCATTCAGGCTGACTATTGACAGCCAGCCAGGTGTTGTCCCCTGTCCCCTCACACTCCTGCAGGTACAGAGGTTGCCCCCGGCAGTAGGCCGGTAGTGTACCACCACAATAAGGTCCCCTGTTGAGAATGGCTGCTCGAGCACACCAAAAATTAGCATCATATAGTTTAGAAGCAATTTCTCTTCTCTTCCTTGGTGAAAATACAATTGTCCAGCCAGAAGAGATGACTGGTATTGAAAGTTTATGGAAGGTCTAATGAATTTCTCCTCTCAATATCTAAATATGTCAGGGAGAGTTTTAAAGTTACAAGCAGATTTGGGATATTGGCATTATGGCAAGAACATAATGCCACATCCATTGCCCATCCCTAGTTGACCAAGTAGTTAATTAAATGGTGCACTCGAGCACTTCATTGGCTAGTTAAAAATCAATCACATTGATGTGGGACTGAAGACAGGTTTACATATTTCATTCCAGAAAGAGCATCAATGAGTTATTTGTATTTTTATAACACAGCTTTTTAAAATATGCTTTTAATAATCATTTATGTTTTCAAGTTTCCGTGGTGGCATTCGTGGTCACTGGGTTACAAGTTCAATAAAATTAACAATCACCTTATCATATTCCCTTATGCCACACATGGATTTATATGTAGAAAGCTGCTAAATACAATACGTGCAAAACTACCCCACCCAAGAAATCTGATATAGTCAAGGTGCAGTGTTGCCGGAGCTCATCGGAGCACCTCAAGGGGCAGCTCCAGGCACTTCATTTGGGCGGCTCTTGTCGCTGTTTTTGGTGTGCTCCAGCACCTAAAAAATTAGCACTGCACCCCTGGATGTAGGTTCTATCTAGACTCCAACTCAGACACTGGAATAATGCATAAATTACTTCACAGAACCATGAAAAATTAAGAAAAATGCAGACAATTTAGTTTAAGAAACATAGCCTCTGTGATGTGCAACATAGCCAATTTTTTGCTTTTAGGCACAAGGTTCTGAGGATTTTTCTTGAAGGTTTGCTGGAATGTTATATTGTTCCTTCCAAAGAAATGTGTAAAGGGAAGTAAATAAACCTAAATAGGTCTTCAACTTTGAAGGTGGATCTCATTTTTAAAAAATCAATATTTGCCTGGCAATTTCACTCCTAAGGAAAACAGTGTTTTTTACATCTATGCAATGGGACGCCATTTCATATTTACCTTCTTGTTATAATGGTTTTTTTTGCAGTTGTATAATTCAAAAATTCTTCTTTTCTGAATCTGCAGTTCGATAGGGGCAACTCTTTTGCTTTTAGCTTGCTTGGGGTGAAGGACCCGCAGCTGTACAGAAGATTTAAGTAATTTAGTATTCTAGTGTTTACGAGAATGGAAGGGTTCCAGCTTTCCCTTGCCAGACATTTATACAAGTCACATGCTCCCTTTTGTCACAAGGTCAGGTTATTACAGTATTGTATTGTTGCTGATCGCTTTCAAAATGAAAGCTGGTTTTATTTAAGAAATTGTCTGAAGTAGTGTTAAACTTTTACAGTGTTTCAGGTCAATGTTACAGTTGATTGTAGAGACTAATGCATGTCATGTGGCAGTTAACATTGGAAAAAGACCTAATGCTCTGGTAGCTCACCTTTTGCAAAAAAAACTGAATTAAATTGAAACATGGTTCCTTCCTGCCCCCCCCCCCCTCCCCCCCACACCCTCCTTTTTCTCACTCGCATGCCAGAGGAGAACTTGGAAAACCCATTATTAACTTTTAAAATTAAGTTTTATGAGTTTAATTAGCATACACTAAAATCTCCATAAAAATGTTCCATGCCACAGAGTCAAAAGTTATTGAAAAGTAAGCATTACTCATGATTCTTAGGAATTGTTCAAATTGTGATACCAGCTAATAATGTTGGAAGCTCACAAAGAGCAGGAAAGGTTCTGATATTTTGGATGCAAATGCAGTGGGAATCAAAGCACGTACAGGTGGTACCTCTCTTATCTGGTGCACTATGGTCCAGTAACTCCCATGGTCTGGCACGTTTGAATATATCGTCATTAGTACAAACTCCTTACTTCGCGGGACTTGAACCCTGGTCCCAATTGCTGGAGCTGTCAAGGTTGAATCTGTGGTGAACAGGACCAGCGCCATCTGTAAGGAGTCTTTACTAACATCCCAATTGCTGGCACACTGAAGGTATTGTGCTAACCGCTATACTAACCATGCCGCCCCACCGTATTATTTCCTGTTTTAAGCTTTGATATGTTTACCTAGGGGGTTCCCTTAGGGGTCAATTTCTGTTTTCCAGCATTTTCTGTAGTCCGGCAATGGTCAGGTCCAAACTTTGCTGGATTAAAGAAGTCCAACCTGTACACTCCAAAATATTCTTGCAATGCAAAACTTTCACTTCTGAGCACAGCAGTTAGATTAAATTCCAAACATCCAAATTGGCTTTTGAATATCTATTCTCCGTAAATGTGGTCCTGAGCTTTCAGGTTGGTGTAAAACCCCATCAGGTTTATTAATGCCATCAGAAGGAGGGGGAACAGGTGATGTTCTTACCTGCCTGGCCACAATGTGACACTGGTGGCAAGATATTAACACCCATTATGGTTATATGGTTATATTGGAGGCTTGAGGATTGAGATTCATCACACTAAAGTTCTCAACTTCAGTCAGAGGCATCGCCATAAAAATATAAATTTAAATATAATAGAAATAAATGCCTTACCAGAAAAAGGTTTAATTTTATGTTACACTTTTAATGAACATTAATGTCAAATATATTAGATGAATATTGGAGCCATTATAGTCCTTGTTATGAGAAAAGCTGGTAGTGTAACTCCAATAAAAGTCATAAACAAACACCAAGAAATTTGTTTTGACCTGCCTCTGTGCAAAGCTAAACAAAATCGTGGTTGAAAGGGAAATGCCCGAAAATCTCAGCTTTGGTTTCTTAGAGTAATGCCAGATGATCGTAGTAGCAAGTTAATGAAGGGCCTGATTTATGACAATAAACATTTCATTTTCCTAGAAGCCTCGCAAGAAAACTTCACCACATTGGAGTGAATCCAATAAGCTCACTGCATTTTTTTACAAGTGCAAGTTTCAGATTTTTTCTTCCATTTTCTTCCTTTTGATCCAAAAGTAATTAATCCCTAGGTCTAAAATGTGAAGCTTCATAACCATAGGAGTACAACAGGTGACTCTTCCGTAAGATTGTTCCCTCATTAGGAGCAGTGCAACCAATCTGCTTAATGGTTTTCCAGGTGCCTCTGACTGAAATTGAGAACTTCAGTGTGACGAATCTCAATCCCCAAGCCTCCAATGGGTGTTAATATCTTGCCAGGATCAGCTGCGATTTTGCTTACTGGACGTTGTTGTAGAACTCACACCACAGTGGATGCTGGGAGGTATAAAATGTTAGCAGAGTAAGGAATTAACCTAAACAAGCACAGGCAGCTCAGAGACGTTCCCTGCTGCCAAGATTTAGGCTCATTCTCATTCCTGGCAATCCATTCTTTATTTTCTTTTATTTTTTTAAACTTTTCTGTGTCTGCACTTTCTCATGTCACATATATTCTTTGGATCTCATCTTTTCACAGTGGGAAATAAATATTTTGGTTCTGATGAAGGATCAGTGACGTGAAAGGATAACTTTGTTTCTCTCTCCAGAGATGTTGCGTGACCTACTGGATATTTCCATCATTTTTAATTTGAGATTTCCAACAATGGGATTATTTGCATTCAGTGGAGACAAACATTATCTGGTACATACCCAGATGAATTTTGCTTATTTCTGCAATTGGCTCAAGACTTTGTTTTTTTCAGTGTCAGTATATCCCAGGGTTTGGTTTTTTTTTTTTGCAGACCCTTTTGCTCTGTATTTAAACAAACTGAACTCAATAAAATAAAGTATTTGGAAGCAGATTGAATAAGCAGCTAACATTCATTGCATTCAAGATGATACCAGGGCAAAGTGCCATTTTGGGAGCTTCTCCTGCAGGTCTTATCTACATGTTCTACAATCACACCCATCCCACCACTCTTAGCGATTCCAAGATCACTAACACTGTTCTTTTCAATTTTTTTTTAGGTTTAGAACTCAGTTGTAAGGGATCTTGCTCTCTAACTCTGCACTTTGTACTGTGTTTATATCCTTGTGCGACGTATGGGTTGACTGGCTGGATTTCACGCAGACAAACTTTCTCACTGTTACTTGTACATGTCACTATAAACATGAGCATGAATAAACAGATGTAAGCTGGAGGGTCTCAGCGGGTCAGACAGCATCCATGTATAGAAATAATTGAGACTAAAGTAGGAAGGGATATATCAAGAATATAAAGAGGGGAATAAAAAGGGTGGAGGGGCTGGAGATGAGTAAAGAAGTGACAGGGTTCTGGGCAGAAGAAGGTGCAAGAGGTGGAGATACTGTTAGAGGAAGATACCACTAAGATGGGGTGGGGAGATTGATTCAACAAGAAAATTGAAAATTGGAAGCAGTGTAGCCAGATAGCGAAGTGGGGTTACCTAAAATTGTAAAATGTAATGTTCATGCCATGGCATTTGGAGCTGTCTGAGAGGTATAGGGTGTTGTTCCTCAAATTTGCTTTTGGCCTCACCCTATGAATGGATGAGGCTGAGGATAGACATGTCTGTGTGGGAATGAGGAGGGAATTTAAAGTGCCTAACAAATGAGAGTTCTGGGTAGAGCACAAGTGCTCAGCAAAGCAGTTCCCCCATCTACCTCGGGTCTCACTGATGTTGAGGAGGCCACACCATGTGCACCAAACATAGTAGATTGGATTGGACAAGGTACATGTAAAACTCTGTCTCACCTGGAAAGTCTGTTTGTAACCTTGAATGGAGGTGGCAGGGGAGATGTAAGGACTAATTTTGCTCCATCTGCTATTCTAGTAGGATGTACAATATTTTCTCAAGGTTAACTTTGCAAGCAAAATCATTTACTCTAAAATATGAGCACAGATTACTTTTTGTACCAAGATGCATAGACATACTAATGAATCTCTGGAATACTTCAGTTGTGGAAGCTTGATCATTAAAGTAGGGGAGAAACGTTATTGAAAAGATATGGAATTGTAGGCTATGATGAGCTGACCCATAAGAAGAGTAGAGATATGGAGTAGATTATATATGATTATATTGAATGGCAGGGCAGATGACCTATTCCTGTGTTCCTCTGTTCTTGCTAATGTTCAAGGAAAATATTCTTGGCTATCTATATTATTAAAATGCAATGTCAGCACATTGTACTTGAGAAAACATCCAAATCAAAATATTCTGTCAAAGCAAAAGAAGCTTTGAGTTTTTCACAACATTTTTATTAAATATTGGTTCAGAGTCTGAAAATGTGTTCATGATTTCCTCAGGCTATACATTGTATGGCAACAGTATTAAAAATATACAAATGAACAGTACTTTTACAGTTCCTGAAAAGTATGTTAACATTGTCAGTAACGGTAGCACCCAAAATTTAACATTATTTTGAAGTTTTTAAGAATTCCAGTAATTAAAAATATTGAACATTTTCACAAGTATTTCAAATCTCATTGAAGTCTTGATTGTATACATGTTAATGGAGATTTTTTTTTAGTGAAATGAATGGCAGGGATATGAAAATAGAAGTTTGTGTGATAAAGCATTGCTACAGAGGGTCCCAAAGAACATCAATTTAAACATGGAACTTCATCAACATAGGAGGGCTGCAACATTTGGTATGACTTTGCTGTGCAAACATTGCATTAGGGGCTCACTCTTAATTCATCCTGAAAATCTGGATTCTACTTGAGCCGCAGCTGTGGAAGTGGAAGTCTTCCATTTTCTCCAGGCTGTGCTGTTCCAAGTGAAGTGAAATGATCCCGTTTCAACCTGTCTTGTTCTAAGTTAGTCTGCAGCACAGATCTGATCACAATAGGATGCAAATTGGTTTGATTTTCCCAACTTCATTTAGAGATGTGGCAAAAAAATAACAGAAGTGAAAGAAGGAAATTAATTGTCCTTCTAAAGTGAGTGGGTGCTCTTTCTGAGAATATTAAGCTACATTTTTGGAGCTAAATAGAGTAATTATTCATGTAGGTTGACAATATGTTTCTTGCTGAGATACGGTATGAGAGTTCATTGTCATATACATAAAAGCAATCTAAAAATGCACCAAATTTCTTGCTCGCTGCAGCCACTAAGGTGCATAAGGTACTACAACAACAACACAGTATCAATTAAGTTATATCAATGTGCCATAAAACTAAAGGAAGATAGATAAATAAATACTCACTGAAATGGTTGGTATTTAGTGCAAAATAAAATCTAATGTTTCAAGAGTGCAAATAGATCTTTTGGTGATCTCAGAATTGTTTATGGTTCGGCTAGTGCAGAGAGGATTATGAGCCTGATAGCTGTTGGGAAAATAAAGATGGACTCCAGGAAGAAGATACTGTTTTACTCCACAACAATTCGAGAAGGTTATTGAACACAGGAACTCCAATTATATCTTTTCGTAAAAATACATCCATCTATTTTACCCAAGATAAAGGCTCAAATACAATCGTGATATGCTGTGAAGCACTGGTACTTGTTTCAATTACTGTTCATCATTGATTCAAACTTCAAAAACTTGGATGTGGCACATTTCCTGTGAACTTACTTTATGCAGTTGATACGGTTCTTAGTTAGCAATCGCTCAGGAAATACATTTTGCATTCCGATGTAAATCCTCTGAATTTCAGTGGGAAAGAGGACACAGATTGCCTGTTGACATTTTGTATCACGTTTCAGGGTTTAGTAACATTTGATATTTGTTGTACCTGCATCCTTGGAGAAACCGGATATACAAATCCGACTGTGTATGCTGTACTTTATTTCATGTTTCTAGTCATAGCCTGTCGTGCAGAACGGTGGACAATTGGGTTTAGCTAACGGTTTTAAAGTATTCCAAATCAAAACATTAAATTCAAGCTAAGTTAACATTTCTATTTGGCCCTATCTTTCCATGTCTTGAATAAGAGTCAACTTTTCTTGTCCTGATAAAAGCACATTGAATAACCTACTGAACAACAAACTAAAAATGTCTTAATTGATGGATGTTTTAGGCAACTTTTGTATTATGACTTCTTGTCCTTTAATGTTAAGATTTTATAATATTCTCTTCAATAATATTTGCAACATCTGTTGGTGCAAACAAACTTGTAACAGAATTAGAAAGCAGTGTTTACATGCAACAAACAAATTAAAATAATTACAGTATTGCAAAGTTAATTAATTCTATTGAAAGTGGAAATAACTAACATTAAATATCCCCAATGTCTGTGAAAGTTTTATTAACAATAATGAGATTGATGAATAAGGATATAAAACAAAGAAAAATGCGCATCCCTTTGGAAAAGAAAAGATCAAATGCAACTTTGCTTTTCTTCTTTTTCTTCTTTTTCTTTGGCTTGGCTTCGCGGACGAAGATTTATGGAGGGGGTAAAAGTCCACGTCAGCTGCAGGCTCGTTTGTGGCTGACAAGTCCGATGCGGGACAGGCAGACACGGTTGCAGCGGCTGCAGGGGAAAAATTGGTGGGTTGGGGTTGGGTGTTGGGTTTTTCCTCCTTTGCCTTTTGTCAGTGAGGTGGGCTCTGCGGTCTTCTTCAAAGGAGGTTGCTGCTCGCCGAACTGTGAGGCGCCAAGATTCATTGAAAAGTTACAAATATAGGATTACATTTTAATGCTCCACTAGAAGCACTTTGAATAGCAAACAGGAACTACCTATGATGCAAACAATTACTAGTTGTGCACAAATTTTTAAATTCTGCTAAATGATTGCTGTAATACCTGTGTTCGTAGCCAGTGTCCCAGTTTATCTTAATGATCTTGGATATCTTTGCAAAGATCTTCAAATAGATGGTGAGAATCCAACCGTCAGCAGTGCATCCCCAAGGCACTCAGTCACTTGCATCACCACAGCATGTTCCTCCTGTGAGGAGTAAAACATAAAGGTCTGCAGACTCTGTGGTTGAAGTAAAAACACAATGCTGGAGAAACTCATCGTCAAATGTCCTTTATATAGCAAAGATAAAATTATATAACCAATATTTCGAGCTTGAGCCCTTCATCAAGGTATGGAAAAATGTCAACAGCCATCTAAATAAAAGAGTTGGGGGAGGCATGGTCACAACAGGTGGAAAACGGAGAGAAGGCACAGCTGCAAGCAAGGGGATAGGTGAATAGAGAGGGAAGGGGATGGAGAGATGACAGGTGGAAGGGAAGGGAGGGGGAAAGGAGAGCAGATTAGCAAAAACCAGAAAAGTTGATGTTAATACCATCTGGCTGGAGAGTGCCCAGACAGA
This sequence comes from Narcine bancroftii, assembly GCF_036971445.1. NCBI lineage: Eukaryota > Metazoa > Chordata > Chondrichthyes > Torpediniformes > Narcinidae > Narcine > Narcine bancroftii. The sequence goes on from NC_091474.1 coordinate 206,105,712, forward strand.
AAATCAAGTGTTGTTCCTCCAATTTACAGGTGGTCTTGATGGGATAGTACTTATGGCCATGGGCAGACATGTGAGTGTGGGAGTGTGACACAGAACTGAAATGGACGGTCTCTGTCACTGGTGCAGACAGAGTGAAGGTGTGCATCGAAGCGATCTCACAGTCTGTGCCTAGTCTCTCCGATGTAGCGAAGGCCACAATGGGAGCACCAGATTCAGTAAATCAATCCTGCATATACACAAGTGAAGTGTTGCTTCATTTAAAAGGCCTGTTTGGGACCCCGGACTGTGGTGAGGGAGGAGGTGTGGCACAAGTGTTACACTTCCTGTGGCCACAGGGGAAGGAGCCGTGGGATGGGGGGGTGCAATTGATGGGGAGGGATGAGTGCATGAGGGAGTCATGGAGGGTGCAGTCCCTATGGAAGGCAGAGAGGGGAGGAGAGGGGAAGGTATGTCTGGTCGTGGGATCCTGTTGTAAGTGCTGGAAATTCCAGAGGATAATGTGTTGGATGCAGAGGCTGGTGGGGAGGTAGGTGAGGACAAGGGGAATCCTGTGTTTGTTGTATCTGGGGGAAAATGGGACCAAGGCAGATGAGTGGGAAATGGAGGAGATGCAGGTGAGGGCTGAATTGATGGTGGTGAAGAGGAAGCCACATTTGTGGAAGAAAGCAGACATTTCGGAAGATTTGGACTGGAAGACCTCATCTTGGGAACAGATGCAGCAGAGACGGAGAAATTCAGTGAAGGGAATAGAATCCTTGCAGGGGACACAGTATGAGGAAGCCATTTACCAATCTGATAAGCAAGACATTGTGCAGTGTCTTCCCTCCTGAATGGCTTTGACAGCTGCCGATGCCCCATCCCCAGGTTCAATTGCCATTATTGATTACGGTGAGAGCTCCTCTGAAAATATTAACAACTCCTTTATTTGTTACTATGGAAGAAACATGCTAGAGATCCTTCAGCAAGACAGCCAGAAAGGGTTTCTCTCTCGATGGATACTTTCTGTCTTGCCATAGATTGCAATACTTCATTTTTCAGTCATGTCTCCAGCGTATCTGGGAATTTGCTTCTCCACATCTGACCACCTCTTTGTTTCCTCTATGCACAATAGTGAGTCGATTGGGTTTCTAGTGGGGTACAAATTTACCGCCTGCATTTGAGGGAAAATGAGCATGTCCAACTTCACTTCGTGCCAGTTTTCCATTTCCATCCACTGCCAATGAAGAACAGCGCCTTGAAGAGCAAAGTGAAGGAAGATTCAGAATTCAGCAGGAACGTGAGAGGAAAAGGCGAAGGGGAAAAATTTTAAAAAGACCTGAGGGGTACCATTTCACACAGAGGGTGGTGAGTAGATGGATTGAGTTTCCAGAGGAAGTGCAGAGGCAGGTGCAATTACAGCATTTAAAATACTCTGGCCAGGTGCCCAGGAAAGGGTTCGAGAGGTATGGACCAAATGCAGAAAATGGGATGAGCTCAGATGGGCGCCTTGATCAATATTTGGGCTGAATGGCCTAATTCCACGCTGCATAGCTGTATGACAATGCAAGTTCAGCGATTCCTGTCACAGTATCGGCAAACATCTGAATGAAAAGTGTGTCTCCCTGCCATTCACATAGCTCATGCACAGTGACTCAGGTCAGAGGTGATATTCAGCGAGTACAGGCCAGTACTGAGGTCAGTGACAGTAGTTGTGCATGCTGATGCAAATTCTGTGTGGGGATTCTGAGGTGTCTCAAGAAGTCAGCTCGTCGTTGTCAGTCCTGTTGGGATGTTGGTGCTGACTGAGGAGAAGTCAGTCTACTATTGTAAGTCCTGCTTAAGCAGGCATCTGAGGCACTCAGATATCCATTTCTAATAAGAAAAGCCGCCAATCGCTGATGTTTATGGGAATCCTGATGGGTGAGCCATGGCAGAAGATGCCCCTTTTCTCAGCAGCAGATCTGTATAATTCTGACTCGAGGAGCAGCAAGTTGAATTTAGTTATTTAAATGCAAAGGCCTGCTTAACAGTTACCCATTTCCCACAATGCAAATATGATAAAAGTGGTATTGAAGTATGTGATTTCCTCAGGATCTCTTTGATTTTTAGAAGAAGTCAGAACTACACATGTTCAACCAATAACTTCACACGGGAGGGATTATATTATTAGCATAATTTTTACATTGTGTCATTTTCAATGTATTATAGGTTATTTGTAGCCATATGTAATAGTAAATCTTCTTTGTTAGATATTATTATTATTATTATTACCTATGTACAACTTATAAAACTCAATAAAAATATTGAAAAGAAGAAAGAACTCAGGACTAAACTTTGCATTTCCCAATAGTACTAAATAGAGTGGATGAAATGCGATCAATAAATTCGCTGATGGCCAAATAATGGGAAATGATGAGTCAAATATAGAATGGAGATCAAGAATCTGGTTGCAAGGTGAAAGAACAACAATTTTGCTCTCAGGGTCTTATTGTAGAGTTGAGGAAAGGGAGGCTGAGGTACCTCCCACCTGCCTTAGTTCACGGAATAACAGCAGACAGAGTTACTGCCTTCAAGTTGCTGGAAGACCATATTATTGGATGATCTCACCTGGAGCCAGCATATTGAGGTAACCATGAGGAAGACACACCAGCATCCCTACTTTCCTAGAAATCTGAGATTTGGTATGTCGTCAAATACCAGCTCTATATCTGCATACTGACTGGTTGCATCAAAGCCTGGTTTGGAAATTCAACTGCTCAGAAGGCTGCAGCAAGTATCAAACCTAGCCAAGTCCATCATGGGCACTGTCCTCCAATCTACTAACAGCATTAATATGAGATTTTGCCTCAAAAGCCTCACCATCATCAACAAAGATCCCCATCACCCTGGTCATGGTCTCTTCCTGCTGCTTCCAGGCAGAAGGTGCAGAAGCATGAAGAATAACACTCCTAGGTTCAAGAATTTTTTTTTCCCCAACAACTATCAGGGCTCGAACCTCCCTATACTTTCCTAACCCTAACTTAGACTGGAAACACCAATAGATTTGTCTGCACTGGTGAAATGTATTTTTTTTCTTGCACTAACTGTAATTGTGAATATTTATTTATCTGTCATTTTTATTTTCTATTTTTCTGCCTTGCATTTGTGATTATATAATTTTTTACTATTATTTGGTGTATCTTGTGCACTTATTTGGCAGTAGCAAGTAAGAATTTTGGTGCATTTATATATTGTACTTATGTATATGTCAATAAACTCACATTGAACGTTGAAATTCACACCAGGATTATTCCAAATAGCTTCCCATGGATTAAAGTTCTAGTAAGATACCTAATCCTCTTCTCTCCTTCCCTGTGACAATTGTCTCTTCTGCATGCACTCTGCCTTATTTTGCTTCCTCCCCATACACCTGCAGGTGCCCCTTTACCTCTATAGGCTGCCCTAAATCTCTCCATTGCCTGACTTAACTACCACTTTGCCCAGAGTTTCCAGTTACATAACCTTGCATTTCATTCTTTGACCATGTTCATTTTTTGACTGGTCCTATATCTTTGCATTTGCATGAAATGTTTTCTCACGTATTCATGTTGTAGTTGTCATAATTGTAGGAGTTAACCTTGCAAAGATGTAAATTGCGAAAATCTGTAGACACCGTGCTTGAAGTAAAAACACAAAATGCTGGAGAAGCTCAGCAGGTCGAACAGGGTCCTTTATGTAGCAAAGGTAAAGATACTCAACTGATGTTTCAGGCTTGAGCTCTTCATCAAATTGTGAGAAAATGCAGATGTCCAAACAAAAGAGTGGGCGGGCGGGAGGTGGGAAGGAGGGAATCGCAAAAAGTTAGGTTGCGGGTGCAGCAGGTTATTAAGAAGGCAAATAGAATGTTGGCCTTCATCGCTAGAGGAATTGAATTCAGGAGTAGGGAGGTAATGTTGCAACTGTATAAGGTACTGGTGAGACCGCACCTGGAGTACTGTGTCCAGTTCTGGTCTCCATATTTGAGGAAGGATATACTGGCTTTGGAGACGGTCCAGAGGAGGTTTACTAGGTTGATCCCTGGGATGAAGGGGTTGACTTATGATGAAAGATTAAATCGTCTATGATTGTATTCGCTCAAGTTCAGAAGAATGAGAGATCTTATAGAAACATATAGGATTATGAAGGGTATGATTATGATAGGATAGATGTAGGAAGGTTTTTTGAGCTGGCCGGGGAAACTAAAACGAGAGGACACAGTCTCAAGATTCGGGGGAGTAGATTTAGGACAGAGATGAGGAAAAATAGTTTTTCCCAGAGAGTAGTGAATGTTTGGAATTCTCTAATCAGGGAAGTGGTTGAGGCTGCCTCATTAAACATATTTAAAATTCGGTTAGATAAATTTTTACATGATATAGGAATGAGGGGATATGGGGAGAAGGCAGGTAGGTGGAGTTAGGTCATAAATTAGATCAGCCATGATCGTATTGAATGGCGGAGCAGGCTCGATGGGCCATTTTTGGCCTACTCCTGTTCCTACTTCCATGTTTCTATGTTCCTATGAAAGGGTGGAAAAGGCAGGAGATGATAGGTGGAGAAAGGAGGAAGGGGACAACAGCAGAAGGGGAGGAGGGGAGACTGGGTGGGTGTAAAATCTGGAAAGACAGGATGGAGGGGAAAGAAAAGACAAACAGGTTCAGTGGAAGACAGTAAAGTCAATGTTCATGCCATCTGGCTGGAGGATGCCCAGATGGAAAATAAGGTGTTGTTCCTTCAATTTGTGGGTGGTCAGGGTGGGATAGTACACAAGGCCATGGACAGGTATGTGAGAGCAGGAGTGTGACTCAAAATTGAAATGGTTGGCCACTGGGAGGTTGCTGTGGTTGCAAACTGACCGGAGGTGCTGATGTAGAAAATGCCACAAAGGGTGCACCTGATGCAGTAAATAAGTCCTCTGGATGTACAAGTTAAGTGTTGCTTCACTTGAAATGCCTCTTTGGGGCCCCAGACCCTTGTAAGGAAGGAGGTGTGGGTACATCTCCTGCAGGCATAGGGGAAGGTGCCGGGGGTGTGACGGGTAGGGAAGGATGAGTGCACAAGAGAATTGCAGAGAGATGGAAAATTTGAGAGAAGGGGATGGAATCCTTGAAGGGGACAGGGTGTGAGGAAGTGTAGTCCAGGTAGATGTGGTAGTTGGAGCATTTGTAGTATATATCAGTGAAAAGTTTGTCTCCAGAGATGAAGACAGAGAGATCCAAGAAGGGGAGAGTGTTATTGGAGATGGACCAGGTGAGTTCGAGATTTGGGTGGAAGTTGGCCGTGAAGTGGATGAAGTTGACAAGCTCATCGCTGGTGGATGAAGTAGCCCCAATGTAGTCATTGATATACCATTAGAAGAGTTGAGGGGTCATGCCTGTGTAGGCTTGCAGCTTGAATTGAGGGTACCCATGGCTACTCTTTTGATTTGGAGGAAATGGGATGAGTTAAAGGAGAAATTACTTAGAGTGAGGACACGTTCTGTCAGACGGAGGAGGGTGGTGGTAGACGGTGATTAACTGGGTCTTTGTTCCATGAAGAAGCAAAGTGCTCTCATACCTGTGTGGGGGATGGAGGTATAAAGGAATTGGACATCCATCGTGAAACTGAGGCAGTCTAGTTTGGGGAATCTGAGGTGTCATAGATATAGGTGGGAGGAATTGGACAAAGGGAGAAAATATAGAGACAAGGTAAACTAGTTTGGTGGGACATGAGCAGGCAGAAACAATGCGTCTGCCTGAATGGCTGGGTTTTTGTATCTTGGATAGAAGGTAGAACCAGGCAATGCAAGGATGGGAGAGAATGAGGTTAGTAGCCAAGGAGGGGAGGTACCAGAGGTGATGAGGTTGAAAATGGTGTTGGAGACAGTAACTTAATGTGTAGCGGTGGGGTCCTGTGGCAGGGGTTGAGAGGAGGAGGGGTCTGAGAGCTGTCAACTGGCCTTGGCAAAGTAGAGGTCAGAGTGTCAGACCACAACTGTACTGCTGTGCAAGAAGCTCACACTGTGTGAAAAAGATCACTGATGGGAATCAAGCCAAATTCAATAACCTTACTGCTGATTCCCTTACGCAATTATGATCTTACTGCTGGAGTCTGATCCACCTCTCTCATCTTGTTTCACTTTACAGTTAGTTCTGTCTCTTCCATGATGTGATTTATTCAAAGGTGGAAGTGGTCCTAAAAGCAACCACTCACGACACCCCCAATGATATTCTTCCATGGATGTTTTACCATCCATTCATTCCTATGGTTCTTAGACTATAGGAAAGATTACAACCAGTTGCCTTAGCCAACGTACACACATGTACAGCGTATTTAATCGCAGCAACAAGCTAGAGCTGATGATTCCTCCATTAAATATATATATCTTTACAGAAGCATTATCAAACATATTGGTGGCATGGTTACAGCGCCAGCGATTGGGATTGGACCAGGGTTCAAATCCTGCCCTGTCTGTAAGGAGTTTGTATGTTCTACCCGTGTCTGCATGGGTTTTCTCCAGGGGCTCCGGTTTCCTCCTACCATTCAAAACGTTCTGGGGGTGTAGGTTAATGGGGCGTAAATTGGGCGGCAGGAACTCGTGAGCAAAAATGGTCTGCTACTGTGTTGTATGTCTAAATGAAAAATCAGATTAAAATAATTGAACTGATCTATGGAGCAAATGTTGAAATTGAAAAATGTGGTTGCAGCAGATGGCTATGGAGGTGGAGGGTGAACAAGTAACTAGAGGTTGTGGTAGGCTGTATGTTTTATGCTGGAGTCAATTGGTAAAGAGAAGCCAGCCAACTAGAATTCAACAGAGATACTAAAATGTCAAACTCAACTCATGAATGAATGAGAAGCAAATAAAAGCCAAATATTAAGGTTGTAATCAGTGGGGCACTGCAGGATTATTCATACATCCCAGATATTCAGAATCGCTATCAAGGATTTGAGAGGATCATGAAATATTTCCAGGTTTGCTTATAATATAGAGTCAGTTTGAATTGTGTGTTGTAATAGGTTGCACAGAGACTTTAGGGGACATTAACAGGTTAAGTGAATAAACAATGACTTGATAAATGGAATTTTATGAACCAGAAATATAGAAAGGTAGAATATGTTTCACTTGTGAGAGACTGAAAGGTGTTGATGCTCAAGAGTATTTGGGTGCCCATATACAGTAAATCCCCTGGCATCCAGCACCTATGGGGATTGGTAGATGCCAGATCAGTGTATTTTCTGGTTGCTTGAGTCTTATTCTGACAATGCCTAACTAATGCACCTGCACTAAGAATAAATAGTTTAAAAGACAAAAGATTTAAAAAAATACTATACTGACTTGCATGAATATATAAACCTTAAAGCATTTTATTTTATTATGGCACATTCTTTGAAAACATTTAACCTTCACCACATCCGAAGGTTTCTCCCCCTCCATGGAGCCACCCAAAAAATGAACAATAACATAGATAATTAGTCACCCCTCCCCCAAGTTTACACATAAAGCCTCTGTCAGGGGCGACTCTTAATAAGTATGGATAAGGAGATAATTTAAGAGAGTACCTAAAATGACAGAAGGAGAAGGAAATGAAAAGAATTGATTCAGTGGAATTTCTTGTTTATTTTTATTGAGTGACAACATTGTTTGACGGGTTTAATGTATCTTAGATTCTGAACTTTAAATGAATGGGAGGGGAGGTAGGGAGGGTGGGATGGGAAGAGGGAGGGGGGGAAGAAAATGACACTGTATATATTTGAAAAGAAAAAATGTATGTATCTTGATCAATGTGGTTTATAGTGTGAAAAATAAAAATTTTTTTAAAAAACCAGCTCTTCATCCTGAGCTGTTTCACACAATTTTATTCAAACAGCTGCAACGAGCAAGGCACTCCACTGGCTGAATACTTACTGCCATTTTCACCAAAGGTTTATGTGTTACCTTAAAGGACATTTGCTTTTACGACTTTAAATTTATGTTGTTTTTTTAACCTACTATTTTATTCTTATTTAATTTTTTTAATTTATTTTCCTCAATTTTTTTTCATCGGTTGTTTGAGGCTGCCAGTTGCTTGAATTCTGGATACCAGCAGTTTTACTGTACATGCATCTCTGGAAGTTTATATGAAGCACAGGAAGTAATTGGGGGGCAGTAGAAAGTATTTTTTATTTATTGTAAGTAAATATTAATGTGTCATACCATGATTATATAGGGCTCAGGTGACTAATTATCTATGTTATTGTTCATTTTTTGGGTGGCTCCATGGAGGGGAGGAAACCTTCAGATGTGGTGAAGGTTAAATGTTTTCAAAGAATGTGACATAATAAAATAAAATGCTTTAAGGTTTATATATTCTTGCAAGTAAGTATACTTGCATTGTGTACAAGTTCTGCATTCCCTCCCTAAGAAAGAAAGCATTGATGATAGAAAGAGTGAATTGAGTGTTTACATATGTCAGAAGTAAAGATATCTCTCCCTCAGAGCCATATTTACCTTCTCAATATAGCCTTCTGCTTCAAACAACACCAGCTTGGAAAGCTAAGAAAAACTCCTGATACCTTTCCTGCCTTTGATGAACATTTTTAAACCCTGTTCTACAAATGCCAAGATGATACAGTAAAAACACATAATGCTTGAGAAACTCAGTAGGTCAAACAGCACAAGGTAAAAATACATCAAAGTATGGTACCTTGATAAAGGACTCAAGCCAAAAATGTTGGTTCTGTATTTTTACCTTTGCTCTATAAAGGACACTGTTTGACCTGCTGAGTTTCTCCAGCTTTGTGTTTTTACTTCAACCACGGTGTCTACAAATTTTCATGTTTTACTTCCAATATAATGCAGCATGTGTCAATATGACAAGCTCCATGAAGAAGCTGGAGACTGAAACCTGAAAGCATGGGTATCATATGTTACTGGAAAAGTAACTAGAAGCATGAACTTTTGACCCAACACCATTTCTTCCATAACTGCTGGGAAATTTAAATGAATTAATTAACAATATGAAATTGATCTTCGTGCATTAGAAACCATGTCCATGAAAACTTACTTGGTACTGTACTTACCTTTCGGGGAAAAACATGGGTGCTTGGTGCCCTGTGCAGACCTGGTGGGCTGAAGGGCCAATGCACATATTGCAATGGTCCCTGACTCTGATATGTAGCGTCCTTCCTTCAGTGAGCATGCGGCATTCTCTTTTGTTCTCCAGCCTCTCTATTCCAAGATTCTCAGAAATGATATAACATTTGCCTGCACTTTCCCACATTCGGCTACGACTGTCATAAAACCTCCAGTGCTGGTTGCAACCCCAAATCTCCTTGAAGGAGCACAGACATGTTGAAAGGTCCCAGTCCTGAAATGGTAACTGTTTCTCTTTCCACAGATACTGCCTGACAGCTGAGTCTTCCCAGCATTTTCAGACTGTCATCTCCTTTACAATCAGGATTTATGTTGAGGCAATATATAAATAAATGCACCACCTGGTCATTGAGATTGTGTTAACGTGGTTGTGACACTAATTTTGTTTGCAACATTTGATGGTTGAAGTGTTGGCAAGTTGATTCCTGCTCCTTTTTCAACCCTTATCACCCTCCGACAAGCAGCCCTTGAGTGGACAGTAATTGGCAAATCTGCATTCAAACCTCTTCTGGGATGGATGAGAATTTAAACACTGGGTTTAATCCTTGCACGTCAACTTTTTATGAGCTTGTGTATAGGCTGTGGATCCTTAAAGGGATTATTACTAAAGTATGAGGTTAGTCCATGGGCTTTGGACACCTGATGCAAGGTAGCTTTGAGGTAAAGGACTACCTTCTGCATGATCTGTTAAGATGCATCACCAGGCATTTTGTTATTGCATCTGTTCTAGAGTATTGTTTTATCAAGTGTACTACCTGAGAGCGTACTACCTGCATTGAAAATTACAGCTGAAAGAACACCTTATAATTTGTTATTTAAATTATTTATTGTTCAGTTTGTTGAGGAGCATCTCTCAGTGATATTTCTGCATTTGTATATTCCCAAGTGATGCATCCAATCTTGAAACCACAGAGCTTATTCTTTGCTTGGTGGAAGCACTATACACTTGCAACTGATATTCTGTAAATTGGAAAAAATAAAATGCTTCATTTATATTCCCAAAGTGTGAGGGAGGCTTCGTAGTCACATGGAGGTAAATTTTCTGACTGCCATTTTGCTAGGGTTATGGCTTGAAACCTCTCATTGTGGGAGAAAAGTTTTCCCTCTAGACTGGATATGGCATGTGACACAGTAGCATGGCTTCATATTTTTGCATGTTACTTATAAAGAACAAAATATAAGCTTTCAAGACCACATGGTTCATTTGCAAGTTCAGAAAATCTGCAAATCAACATATCCAAGTCAGTGAGTTGATTATTTTTGGAAATAAATACTTTAGACAAGAACATTGCATTTTAAAGGCTGTTTATATATTAATTGGTAAAAATGCTTTGTCATCTCACTGCTTTAAAATACTTGATTATGGTGATATACAGTACCTGTATGCCTGAGTGTTCATAAACTCTAAAAAAAATACTTCATTCAATTTCAGATATGATCACTGATAAGTTCACTTTGAATTTGTTTGAGAGAAAATACATTTAATGATTGATAATTTGATTTCACCTCCTCCACCCAAAAGGGTAACACCAACATTTTACAGTTAATAAAACAATTTTAAAATTGTAGGAACCTAGACCCTCATACTTATTTGCTAAGATGTGTGGTATACTTTTCATTTATGTCAAACCATGAAAGAGACAGGTACACGGAGTGACCTTGATTATGGCTTTGATGAAGGTGTATTGATAAATATTGGGTCCATTCAGTTTACAATAACATTGCACTTTGATTTCTTACTCATGTTTTATGGCTTAACTAACGCCCATAGCTTTCTGTTATAAATAATTTTTCTATGGTGAATTAATCAATTCCTATGAGTTAATTGTGTACATTTCTATTATGAGTTTATTTTCTGCAATATTATTCCTCAAGTTTATTGAAGTTTCTACGATTCTAGAAGAGGTTGAAAAGTTTTCTCATAAACTATCATTTTGGCCCATAATAACCCAAATCGGTGAACTTGTTTTGTTGGTTTCTAAGCAGTGTATGTTAAACAATGCACTTCCCAATTTGGAAGTTCCCAATGTCTTCATCAGCATTATTTAAAAGATGGCACACACAGTGACATCTGGGAGCCAATTCATCATTTAATTAAATTATCCGGTAATGAAATCTTCTGTAATGAGATTAATCTGAATTATTAAACAGGAGCTGACACAGGCGTAAGACTTGGTTAATAATAAATGAGGATTTTTTCTGATCTGCTTCCAAAAGCAGTACATTTATACACCCACTAAATAAAAAGTTATATCTTTATTTTGATGTTGGAATAAAACAAAAACTTGTTTTGAGACCTAATTTGTGGGGGGTTGAGGTGGGGGGGGGGAGGTGGAGATGGGATGGAAGGTGAAGCGGAGCAGAGTGAACTAATCAAATGAAATTTTTGGTACATTTCCCCATACAGTAGGACATGAGTCAAGCTGTGGGTCATATTTCTCTCTGTCAGGAAGGTGATTTGCCTGCTTGCAGAAAGACTCCCAGGAGAATGTGTTACTTATGCCTGCAAGTAGATTACCATGGTAGCACCATAAACCTTTAAAAAATTCACAGTAAAGAAACAGTTATAATATTACCAGTTGTACAAGAAGCCTTGTGAGCTTTGCAAATATTGATTATTAATAGCTGATTTTGGAGATGGCTTGAGTAAAATCTCAACACTTGTTGAGAGATCTGAGACTTCCTCACCTTTTGTATTAAATATATTCGAAGGAAATATTGTATTTTAATGAAAAAACATTTTTTAAACTGAGTTATGTGAAATTAAATGTATTTTTTAAAAAAAATAGCATGAAAAAAGTGCAAAGCTGTAAATCCTGAAGTTGTGCCAACAGCGCCATCTTCAGGACATGCTCATGATAAAGTCTACTTTTTTATTTTTCATGTTACACTTTTCAAAGTTATTTTTAATTTTCATTGCTAGCATTTTTTGGCATCTTAATATTCGTTAACAGATTGAAAGTTATAGCAGGAAAGTTTTAACTTTAGGGAATTAATTTATTTGATTTGGTTTTTTCTGGTTTTATATTGCAATATGCACTTAGAATGATAGATCAACTGCAATACAGAAACAGGCCCTTTGGCCCATCTAGTCCATGCCTAACTATTTTCCTGCCTAGTCCCATCGACTTCTACCTGGATCAAAGCCCTCCATACTCCTCCCATCCATGTACCTGTCCAAATTTCTCTGAAATGTTGAAATTCAGCCCACATCCACCACTTTGTTGGCAGCTTACTTCATCCTTTCACAATCTTCTGAATGAATAAGTTCCTTGCAATGTTCCCCTTAAACTTCTCGCCTTTCACCCTTAAATCATGTCCTTTCCTTCTTGTCACCCAACCTCAGTGGAAAGAAACCTGCTTGCTTAAAACGTATCTATAGCCCTCATAATTTTGTTCACCTCCATCAAATCTCTCCTCATTCTCCAAAGCTCCAGGAAATAAAGTCTTTACCTTTTCAGCCTTGCCCTAAACTCATTTCCTCAGGTTACAGCAAGATCCTTGTAAATTTTCTCTGTACTCTTTCAGTCTTATTTCATACAATACTCCAAATGTCTTATACTGCAACATAACATCCCAACTTCTATACTTAATACCAAGATTTATGAAGGTCAATGTGCCAAAAACTATCTTTATGACATATCACCTTGTGACACCAACTATCTACTAATCCTATCTACTTGGAGCATTCATTTTTCTCAGAAATAATGATTTGGATGTTTGTTTAAGAAGTCAGATATTCAAAGTTGCACAGATTCACTAACTATTTTAACACGATAGAATCAAGCAATTTTGAAAAACTCAAAGCACAAAAGAATTATCTTCACAATTTGGCTTGCTTCTTTTGTTAAACCAAACATACAGAAAATAGTTGTTTTGGGATTTGTTTCTAAACCTCATTGAATTATCGAGCCCAAAGCAAGGCACAACATTTTTTAAAAATACTAATAGCTAACTCTTGCTTCTCTCTGGTATGCCAGAGAGCTAAACAGTTTTTGAAAGTACAACTTCATTATGTCATCAGACCAATGATAACAAATAAAATTTTAACTCGGGTTGAGAAAAAAAAATAGATTGTTACTTAAATCAACTATACCATGGCTCTAGAAATGAATGTAGACATTTGGATAAATGCAAGAAAATTCCTTAAATTTCTTTGATTTGCCTGTATTCCATTAACTTTCTGGCAATATCTTTGAGTACTTGGCCAGATCTGATGTTTACCTGTATGCTGTTGAAGAAATATGACAAGGGCTGTAGCTAATAGCATTCTAATTTTTTTTTAGTAGTCTAGGTATTTCCTGAAGGGATCGACGCTTTCAGACAAAAATGCTTCTTTCTGCAGACAGGGTGACTGCTGAACTGTGTTTCCACAACATAGTTGCAGACTTATCCAGCAATCCTGGCTGCAGTACTGCTTGTGTGCTTCCTCTTTCAAGTCTGTTAGTTTGCTGTAAAACTAATTGAATTGCATATGCTGTGTTTGAACTTCGTCTTTTGTTCACAGGTGATGTACTAATTGGGCTTTTATTTCTGGTTTTGTAATCCATATTTCTCTCTTGCTTTTAGTACAGCCTTTGTGTAACTGATGTGCCACAAATTGGCCAGAGTACTTTGGCTCTATCTATGACTGCACTAGATTATCATGCAATGCCCTCATTCCTTCAGAAGTTGACAGTATGTTTAAAACAGACTGTGACTCAGTCAGATATTCTGTTCATTTTATGAGCAGTGCAGGCAGTTTAAAATAGGTTTTGAAAGCAGGACAGTTCACAAGGCCTTGGATGCAAAGTTGCACAGGTTCTTGTTCTTAAATTTTCTGAGATGTTGTATATCATTTTCTGGAAACTGAAAAATTCCAGGAGTATTCAGTTCAATTAATATTTTATAAAAAATAATTTAAAATGTGTGCTTTTCAATCAGCAGATGTTCTTTACTAATTGATAGTATAAGCCATTTTAGTTTACTTATTCATTATGGATTAACCAGCACATTTTTTTGAACTGAAAATAATATTTATGAGATTTTTTTGGTTTCTCCTTTCTAATACTAAAATGCTTGAGTTGTCAAAGTGATGGCACAGATGTTCTAATCAGTACTGACACAGCTTTCTAACAGTACATCAATCATGTGTTATTAGCCTTAATAGAGCTTGGACATTTTCCGTCACTTAAACATTGCAGTGGTGACAAAAGTGAACCAGAAATGTGCTGCAGGTGTAACCTTCACTCAAACCACAGTTGTGACAGGCTCACAGTGGAGTCCATTATGGAGGAAGTGTGCCATCTTCAGTCCCTTCTCTCCTTCGTTTCCCTCAGTGTTCTGTGTGAGTTTAGTTAATTCTTGACCTAAGTATATTTTAATTCTGCAACTGATTTTTAGAGAAAGCTGTCAAAAATCATGTGGTTGCCCAAGTTTTGCAACATGAATTTCACTTGCTTTTTTCCAACAAAAGTTTCTATTTAGTTCTTAACTTTTCAACTTTCAGTGACAATTTTTAAGAAAAAATTAATAATGTTCCTTTTACACCATTGGTTTATCTTCTGTACAATCTGAGGGAAAAAAATCTTTAAATTCAGTTCATCCATGTATACCCCAAATAGTTTCATGAAAAATTAATTTCTGGATTTTTTTAACTAAGACTAAGATTGTTTCTGTAATTTGTTAAAGAAATAAAACAAAATATTGTGATATCTCCAATAACTCCAAGCTGTTTATTAATCATATTTATAATTACTTTTTAAGAGCCATAAAATTGAAATAGTTTCACTAGTCAATAAATTTAAAGAAAAAAAATCAGTCTGAAATAACTTTTGCATTTTTTGCAGTCAAACTTTTAAGGAAAAATCACATAACACTCTTGGAAAAAAATTAAATTTCCTATTGTTAGTGAAACTTCACATTCTAAAGAGCAGATGCGTCACAATGTGACAGCAGGCTAGCAGAGACTGGGATGTGGCTACACCAATGAGCCCTGGGATAAATGCAGCACATTATATATCCAGTGAAAGACAGGAGCTGTTCACGAGGTGACCTCTGAATGTAAGTCAGCTTGCTATAAACAGAAGAGTGTGGAAAGCTATTGGTCAGCCTGAAACTTGTTTACTATGCTGAGTATCCTCATGGTAAACTTAAATCAACCGCACTGAATCTTGGAACATGATCACAGCATTAAAAAGGAAGAAATCAACAGAATAAATAACAATAATACCATTGAGAAAATAACCACTTGGAAAATTCAGAAGTTGCAATATATTTAACATATTGAACTGGTGACCGAATTGACTTAAGTTAACAAAAAGACAAATCTTCCTTGCACTGGTGAAAACAAAATGAAAAATTTGGAGTTTTAACTGAAGAACTGTGTATTTTTCCGGTAAGACCATACCTTCAATTTTTTTGCTTTGTTTCCTGTAAAACAATGAGATCGTTGTTTCACATATTCTGCCCAATGTCTAAGTAATTGAAGAGCTTACCTGAGAATTGTTCCCTCTATTCCACTAAGAATTGTAAATCGAGGTAGATGTTATATTATCAATGTTAATCCAAAGTAACTTTGTTATTTCTTTGACATCAGATTAAATTGTTTATAACCTGGGTGATTCATTTCTGGGAAAGTGAACAAACAATTCTGGAGGTTGTTGGTGTTCTTCAATATATGCATCCATGTGGTTTTCTTGGTGAAAGCCAAGCTCGTGTTATAGAGATAGGTTACAGTATTTGTAATACAAGAGTCTCCTGTTACTATTAAACTGCAGAACTTATTTTTCAGTTCATTATAGTTTGATTTTATTTTCCCCTGTCATTTCAGAATTAAATTAAATTGAGTAAATTTCTCAGAAAGATTTTTTTGCTGCAAATTTTCATTTTTTATTGTGGGATATCTTTTAACTCACCTTCAAATATGATCAGAAATATTGTATTTCATTTTATTATTGCGGGCTGCAAAATACAAGTCTACATTACTTAATGAGGAAGTAGATTGTATTTGGGGGGAAAAAATGTTTTTTTTATTTTACCTTATCGATGATGATTCTCTTATCAATTTGTTAGAAGGAAGTCAAGTCAATGGAAAAGGATTAAGATACAAATTTTTTTGTTAACAATTACGTATAGGAGAGCAGATGAAGAAACTCAAAAAATGCAACTAACTTATTTGATAAAATTACAATTTCAGTTATTATATAAAAAGATATGTTGCTTAGAAAGACGGAAAAATGCATCGAAAACATTTTCAGTAGGAAGATGTAAAAATAATTTGCAACAATCTGGTAAACAATTGAAGTGTTGGATCTTAATTTGCTTATTTGGAAGCTTATCACAAGCCCTGGGTGTTAAGGATATGTATTACTGATTGGAACAACAACTTGTATACCTCTTCAAAATCTAGTTTAAGATTAAAAAAACAAGTTTTGGTGCTTACAATTTGAGACCATGTCATGAGTTGGCAAAACATTTGCTGACTTCTTGAAAGTCTGCTTCATTCTCGGGACACAACCCGGAGAGAGGTTAGCACAGGAGTGTCTCGTTATCATGCTTGTGGAGGAAACAGAATACCACAGACTGGGCTTTTCTGTGTCTGAAATCAGTTTTTTTTCCTCGAGGGCTTTCGATTGTTTTGAAAACCTGGCTTCTGTTTTCATTGTAGTAGCAGGTATGGCAGTGTGTAAAGAAGAGAAAGTTTTTCTGTCTCATTTTAATGCCACGAAACTGTGAAATAAACCAGCGACTGGTGATTAAAGGAAGCAGAACATTGTGTGGACTGCCTTGGTGTGTTTCTTCCAGACATGTTCTTTCATGAAAGTGTAACTTGAAGTTTAGTTGTGGTGAAATATCTACTTGGCAGTGCATGTTAAGAATACTGATGGATTATTTTGCTGAATTAAGAACAGAGGTACACGTTCAGCAAACTGTAGTTAAATTTTGATGTTTACTCGAAAATTAACTTTAATTATTGTACAGAATAATGCAAACTGGGTGCAATTTGATTTCAGAAAAAGCAAAATGTTTCGGCTTGTACAAATCAAACTTTAAATATTTCAGTGTGTTATCAGATTTTAATTGCATTTTATAATATTTAGTTTAAAGCTCATTAATAAATACATTACAAGCTTTTAGAACTTTTTTGTAGAAATTTGATAGTTTCTTATGTTATACGAAATGTTTTCTTTATCTACGCTCCTAAATGACTTGTTAAAAAGGTTGTACTGTAGCTACTGTATATAAAAGAGATCAGAATTATAGTCTTCAGACTGGTATAAAGGAGGTAATTTTTGAGACTAAATTTTACCTAGATTTGCTTGAGGGAAAAAAAATGCATAAAATTTCATTTGACTTTACCAATGGTTCCATAATGTTGGATTCCTTGTGATTACATATAAATTTTAAATGGGTCATCTTTATTCTAGAATGTCAGTTATTCAATGCAGTTGGCAACTTTCATAATTGACAATTAATTACTAAGTATCCAAATGTTTATAATTCAGAACTATGTAAATTGTCAACAAGGATATTTCCTGCAAAAAAAACATCATTATTTTACATGCTCAATTGATTTCTTAATTTTAAACTGTCTGATAAACGATGACCAAGACTCTCTAATATTACAACTGTGGAAACTTGCATTATTACGAATGCAAATCAAAAACCATGCAATGTGCTTTTTGTGGTTTTATTTCATTGTTCCTAATGTGTGAGTTCATCCATCGCCTGTGACTGTGTGCGGTAGAGTGTGGGGCTTTGTATGAAATTGCTGTTTACTGTGTGTTCTTATTAATTGAAAGTTTTTTTTAATTTCTGTAAATTCTGTTAAAATTATTGCCGAAGCGTGCCTTGAATTTTTTTTTTTCTCTTTTGGAGCTGTAGATTTGGATTGTCATGTGCCCTTGTGGAAGACATCTGTGCCATTTAAAAGTGTATGGGAAGCATGTTACTTGAACTCTTGTGTAGATTTATTCTGTTGAAATAAATGAAATACATACCAGAGATTATAAAGGAAGGAATTCCAAGTATCCCTAAAACTATAACAAAAAAGTTCAACTTAATTATAATTATCCAGAAACTAATTATTCCTGGCTTCACGCACTGGCAGCGAGATTGCAGTATTACATATATATTACGCGTCAACATCTTTTCAGACTCGGGTGCCTTCCTGGCTTTGAGCTTAGTTTGGTTTTAAAATCAAGTACTGTTGATTGTATATCATTTTGGACTGACACAATATATTAAAGTTTATTGTCTTTGATGCTTAATTCAAAATGTGTTCATTTGAATTTTAATGGCAGTTTTTAATTTTGAGGATATTTTCTTCCTACCAAAAAGGGTCATTCAGTTGCATACATTTTGTTAAGATATCTAGTACACAGCCTATAAAAACTCAGAAGATTATCAAAGTTTTTTGTGACACATTTTATTCTTTTTTTTATATTTTCTTGCAGTTGTTTATCAGTTTGGTTTGAAAGACAACTAATATATGTATGAATCCCTGCTTTTATGTGGCATTAAGTAGCTCCAGGCTCTAAATAAACTCGGAGGCTGCCAGGTTAAGCTGTTTATTAGGGTTTAGGGGATGAATACTCCAGAGAATTGTGAGGTGTGATGTAATGGCTTAATATTGCAGGTTGATTCTGAGATTTTTTATGATAGAAAAAATCAAAAGGAGGCCGTATATGTAGGATACCTCGAGGAAATATCACATCATGTTGCAGTCCCAGTTCCAGGAAAATGTTTTGCAGACGGTTGATTTGTCGTGCCAGAATATATCTTTGCACTTGGAGGAGTCCGAGTCATTCATGTTAAATTTACATAAAACCGCCAGTGCATAGGACATATTTCTCTGATTTGGTTGACTTATAATAATTGGCACTAACATTTTCTTTTTGACTTAAGTTGTTCTTTTTCATATGCAATTCTTTAACTTTGTCAGCAAGTCTAGTTTTTTTGTGTTAAAGACTTAAAATTTCAACTCTCTACTGGCTCAAACTGAATCTGTGAGACCAATATCCAATTTGGGGAAATACACATATTCAGCTCATAAGTAGGTACATTATCTTATATGGTACAAAATCAAACATTTCAAGTTTTATTTCAGAAAATGTTTTTAAAACCTATTTCTCATATTACTTTCCTTAATTCTTCTTTCCTCCTGTTTTGACTTTACATATACTTTAGTTATGTTAACTCCTTAACTTTCATTTTGCCTCATTACTTAGTATCAATATCGGCGGTATGACCTAATATTCTGCAGAACTGACCCTTAACTGATCAATCATCTTTGAACCATCTCCAATGACCAAACGCTTTCCCAGCTAAAATCAGATTTTGAACAAAAGGCTAGAATTAGTTAATTGTAATGGACCCAGTCAAATTTGAAACATAGCTTCTTCTCTCTGGTCAAGCTGAAAGCACTCCTCGTTGGTCCCAGCAGTACATCTAAGTCAAATACTACTTCCGAGAATAATATATTCTGTATATTTTTAATTATGTTTTCAAAAGCTCTGGCATTGTTAACTTAAGTGGATGCAAAAATAATTAAATCATATTTATTATGATTTAATTATCTGTAAATAGATTGACTAGGTTTCAACTTTCAAAAGGTTCACCATGGTGAAAAATATATCTCTTCATTGCCCTCCTTTTGATGTGCTTAACTTTTTTTGAGTGTTGTGCAAAATAATGTGTGCCCTTTTTATGACTGCAGCCTCCATGATACTACCAGATCATATTTTGGAGAAGGAAATAACAATTTATGATATATTAATTTTAAAGCAGTAAATACATCGTTTAATTGTTTCCATATCCTTGTATAAATAATGTTTCAACTTAAATTCTGCTAATGCTCTACTTTAATTCATTAAATTTTATTTTAAAATAAAAGCATTTGCATAATTCTGAAGATCAAAATTTATGTTATGAATTTACACCTCATATTATAACTCACACCAATCCACATTCACCCCTCATCCTTGTATTCAACTGATATTTCATGACACAGCAAACATGTTTGATTTTAAAATTCTCAACTTTATTGGCCTCATCCTGACCTAATACCATTCTGCTGTGATACCCAGATCTCTAAATGAATTATGCAATTTTGCCCATCCATAACTTCCTTTGACGCACCACAGGCTGGCTATACTTTCAGATTCACTTGTTCTAATACAGTATATGGAGTCCCTGTCCTAAATATTTACTTTCCTTTTTAGACATTCCTTAAAGTCTGCTTCTATATCTAAACATTTGGTCACCTGCATTGTCATCTCCCCACATGGTTCAATGTCCCAATTGCTTGCTCCTGTAAAACACCTCGAGTTGATTTAACATATTAAGGGTCCTGTAAAAATGCCAAGTTCCCCTTATTGTTATATACTCCATGTATTGTGCATGGTTTTGTGTAAAGAACTTAGAATGCATCTGGTGCTTGAAGCAACTGGTAGATGATTTCTGGATTCATAATAATGTGGACCTGAACTTCAGAAGTGTAGTTCAATAAACAAAATTACTACATTGCATGCTTAGTGCATGGATTGGAGGAGTACTTTCCTCTCCATTTGTTAACCTCCCGCAGCTGAACACATATTCAGCAGCAGGAAGGATCTCCTCCTGTGCTAATAAAAAGGGATCATCAATTACTTGCAGGTTAGTTGCTGAATGATTTTTTATACTGAGTGTTGCTGTGGCTCCATGAATGCTGGTGCTTTTAGAATTTTAAAGTTTGTAAAAACTGCAGGGAGTCATATGCCAGAAAATGGCAAGATTTTTTTTTAACTTGAAAGATCCTACAATGAATCCTTGCATCTAAACTTTAGTACCTTTTCTCATTAGCATACAACATGGCAAGGGAAACCGATTAGAGTAAACACATGGCTGGACTGGCTGCCAGAAGAGGAAGAGGTGGAGGAAAGGGAGAAAGACTGTCAGCAGGAGTAAACCAGAGTCCTCTGGAGTAATCCAGGCAGCAGAAACTTGCTTAATTGTGACCGTGCTCATCAGCTTTCATTTGCGATATGGCATGTGTGTGCTCCGTGTTCCTCTCTCCCTGACCTGGCCTGCTGCCACCTGAGTGCCATGACTTACCTGTGCAATGACCAGCCATTCTCAACAGGAGCCACAGCACATTTAAGGGGGGGGCCATGGACTGAAATCATAAAATATTTTTTTCTGATTTTTTTTTGTGTAGTCAGTAAGAGAGAAGTATGGAAGAAACCAACTAAACTTGGCTGCTTCACAGGAAAGGGGGCCCATAAACTTTGAGCAGGGTCCTAAAGAGGCAATTGCCCACATGCGGCCCTTTGACATATAATGTGCGGCGCACCGAAATAGGTGGGCTGAGACAAGAATCATAGGACTCAGTGCTCACAATGGTAGTTATAGTGGGCTTGGCTTACAATCGCACGATTGTGATGTTTGGAGCTGTGTTGCGGGCAGTGAAATTAGCGGAGTGTTAGTGTGACCCAGGCCTGGGTCAACACCCTCCAGAGCTCCTATAGCCCTGACCACAGACACTCGCCCCGGCCACTCTCACATCTGAGTTCCTGATGCCTCGAGCACCCTCATATCCAAGCTCCCAATGCCCCAAACTCAGACTAATAATGTAAACAAAAGTATTTGGTATGTATATGTGTATTTTTTGACCTCTGAAATTAATACAAATTAGCAGTTTAAAAATTACATGCATTAATTAATGTTATTACGTACATGTATTTCTTAATAGTTACATGACTTTTTTTGGTAACAAAATATGCATGTAAGAGTAAAAATGTGCATGTAATATTTTTTTCATGTCTTACGGCTCTCAAACATCTGAAGTTTATCGTATGTGGCTCTTGAGCAAGTTTGGCCACCCCTGCTATGCCAAAAGAGGTTGAGAGTGGCTGCTCCAGATAGAGGCAATGTTGGCATCTGAGTTGATGGCTGCGAGGGCAAAAATGGTTGCCTGCCTTCATCTCCACCCTCCTCTGATTCCTTCATCCCAGGCTGATCAGACTGGTGCCCTTGGTTATTTGAAAGGAGAAAGGCAATTATTTTGCTTGTGATGACAGGATTGGTGAAAATAAGAAATGATTGATTGCACCATCAAAAGAAGTTATGGGATGAGGGGAAAGGAGAATGTGATGAGATCTGTTTAATTGTAAGGTATTGTGGACTCACTTTATCTCAGCCAGTTACAGTGCCCTGATGTATAAGCAGCACTGCAGTTATGTATCACCTTATCCTGCAAGAGAAGAAGAAATGCAGTGCAGTTGGATGATGCGCCAGCTATGGTTAAGCAGATAGTGTGAGCAAGCAATGAGCAGCATTGCAGATTTAGAGAAAGTAATACGTGATTGGGTCCTGTTGATGGAGAGTGTGGAATGACCAATGTGTGCTGCAATGAGCAACAGAGTGTGAATCCATTGCTGCCATTGGTGCGACAGGATATTTGGAGAAGAATCCACGTCAGTGAGGTTGTCGAACATTTTGTAGCACTGCCTCTAGGTCCTGAGTGATCTGCTCTAGCCACTTATTCTCTGAGGTATCCCTCCCACTCCCCTCACTTCTGGCACCTGGAAATCTTCCTGGACCCTGCAGAAATCAAATAGCTTTCCTCCACATAAATCAATGACCCCGTGCAAGCATTAAAAAGGTAAGCCGCCTTTCCCCTCCTGTCCCTTTTATTTCAAATCCATACTTTATAAAAATTTCAAACGTGTCTTCAGTGCCATCTCAAATTAACATGTCTCATCTTAGGACCATAAGACAAAGGACCAGAAATAGGCTATTCAGCCCATCAAGTAATCATGAGCTGAATCATTTTCCCACTTAGCCCCACTGCCCGGCCTTCTCCCCATAACCTTTGATGCCGTGGCTAATCAAGAACCTATCAATCTCTGCCTTAAATACACCATGGCCTCCACAGCTGCCCGTGGCAGCAAATTACACAGGTTTACCAACCTCTGGCTGAACAAATTCCTATTCTAATCTGATGCCCTTCATCCTAAAATTGTGCCCACCTGTCGTCGACTATCCCACCCTGGGAAACAACCTTTCTACATTGACTCTGTCCACACCTTTCAACATTCAAAATGTTTAAATGAGATTCCTCCCCCTCCAACCCCCCCACCCCACTTATTCTCCTAAATTCTAATGAATATGGGCCAAGATCTGTCAAACACTCCACATATAATAACCCTTTCATTCCTGGAATCATCTTTGTGAACTTCCTCTGAACCCTCCCCAAAGTCTTAAATGAGGAGCCCTAAACTGCTCACAATACTCTAAGTGAGGTCTCACCAATGCCTTATGAAGACTCAACATTACATCCCTGCTCTTGGATTCTCTTCCTCTTGAAATGAGTGCCATCATATTTGAGTTTTGGAAATTCCATGATATTATCAATATGAAAATTAAGTCAATGTTCATTTCAGCACGTCCGTTGACACCACATTACATTGAGGTTGTTCTGTAATGCAGATCGTCCAAGACAAAATGTTTATCATGACTGATTTTAATATAAACATGACATCAGTTATTATCATGTTAATAAACACCAAATTCCAGCCACTTTGTGTGCAGTGGCAGGAGGGGTTTAAACTGTGGCCCTTCATCATGGAGCCCCTATTACATCTGTTCTATACATGGTTCTAGATCTTAGAGAGTGGAGGCAATTTGTTCATGGACTACACTTAGTGTTCTGGAAGACCAGAGAGTTTTGGGCAGACCAAGACCAAAAGTTGATGGTTCTCCTGTAATAGCTGATATTTGCCTCCATTAAGGTGCATGGGAGCAGACCCTCTGCCAAGGGAGCACCTCTTCCCTGAACTTCTTGGCCAACGTGCATTTCTACAAAAGATGGAGTACTATCTCATTTCCAGAGCAGCTATCACAGGACAAAAATGGGCTGTCACCAACACTCTGAAAATAAAGGATCTATTAGGGAAAAGATTGACTCACTACCAGCCACATTCAAGAGGCACTCTTTCACTTTGTGCTGTCTGTGCTTGAACAGGGGGTAACCTTTGCTGTTATTCTCCCATCGCTCAGTAATCAAGTTGAATCCAGCCTCTCATTTAAGAAGTAGAAGCTGGCTTTAATTAGTGCTGGCCTCTTCTGAAATAGTCTTCCCTGCTGGTGTACTAATCGCTTTAACCGCACTGGCGGGATGTTGCAATCATGTCAATGAGTTGGCAGCTTAAGGTTTACTCCAATAAGCTAAAGCTAAAAGCCACACTAAATGAAATAATAAGCTGTCCCCACACAAATTTCCTTTATCACATGATCCAACTCCTGATATATATTAATGTGATATTTCTACTGCTTCCTTCATCCCTGGGAACCTGCGCAAATTCAGAACATGGTGTCACTGGAACTTATTTCACCTTGGATTAGCAAGAAGAGATAACTATTGTACATTTTTGTCTGAATTTAAGTAGAATGTTCCAGGATTAAAAGTACAAAATGAAAACTCGTTCAGTTCAATAGGAGGGTATATAAATGAAACTCTGAAGTAAGTAATTTTTGATGAAGTTTTACTGACTTTACCACCAACTGTCGATATACAAACATTGATATATCTTGTTTGCAGAATGGAAAGCAATGCTGTGGGCAACTCCAATTTAAAAAAGTTCCCAAGATTTTTTTATGGAAATTTAATCCTGGTCAATTTTTGTTTTCCACAGTCATGATGCAATGCATCTGATTTAGAAGCAACCTGGAAAAGTTCTTTGGGTAAATTCCCTCAATCATGATGGGAAGCCAGTTAAAGGAGAACAGCTGTCTGAATCATTGATATGGTTTTGTGATCCATCTCCAAACTATACCTTTCCAATGATGGAGCTTCCAAAATTTCTGTTTTAATAATTGACAAATCAAAGATTCAATAGTAATATTTAGAATAAAGAATACAGTTCCATCTCCTTGACAATTAAATAAAAATAATGTTTTAGAAGAAAATTAATAGCAATCCTCCAGACGAATTATGTACCTGCACATAATAGCCTGGATTTTGTGCTCAGTAGCATTTGTCATTTATAATAAGTCCACAGATTTTTTCTGGGGCTTCAGAATGTCTGTGTCCTTTCTGGCAACCCTTTTCACTGTATCGCCCTCTGCAGGATATTTATACCTTGTGTGAATAGAGCAGACAAAGGTTTCTCCCTGGTTGCAAACCAACATATTCATAAGGGTGATTCATGCAACTGGCAGCAGACTTCCAAATATCAAATCTGGAAGTGTGGCTCTCCCCACATGCTATGGAGGTTTAACTCCATAATGCATCTTTTCTCCCTGAAGAGATCTCATTTGACACACTTGGCTTGAAATTGGACTGGGAGAAGTTTAGAGCAGGAAATCTCTCTGACCTGGGCTACTCCTTGATCAAGGTGAGGTTATGAGTTGGAATACTGACTGAGAAATGTCCACTCCAGGACCCCAATGCCACATCCAAACCCTGATCATCAGTAGAATGTCTGAAGCCAGAATTCTGCTTGGCTATATCTATTGAGAAAGAATTAACCATCAGATAATGGGTGGGAGTTGGGTGGAAGTGGTAGCTACTGTCCCTGGGCTAGAAATGGTGGAGAAGGGCATTTATTTTCCTCTCTGGTTCTATTCAGCTTTGTGTTTCCCAATGTCTGTCAAGCTGGCCAGCTGCGGTTAACTCTGCAAGCAGGTCAGCAGAGCTTCTAGAATTCTGATTTCTCTCCTTGTGACACCCCTGAACAACCCAAAGTGGACAGACTGATCAAGATTCAAAGTTTTAACTTAACCTTATTTGTGAGTGTTAACATTTAGTTTGCAGGGTCAAAATTAGGAAGTATATATTAGAATACTTACTTATATGTAAAATCATATTTAAAAAGTGAATTTCAGTGAGCAAAATGTGATGAATAGAAAAATAAAAACCAAGATTTTTAAAAACTGCATCAATAATTAAAATTAAAAACAAGGAGACTCACATTTATGCAATTTATATTTATATCATCAATCCCAAAGAGGTGGCTTAGCAGCAATTATTATTTTATACTGTTAAAATTTTCAGTCATACTTGAATGGAGAAGCCCTTATTTTGGCAGGTGTGTTTGGGTGATGACTGATAGCAACTTCATGAATTTTACCACTAAGTCACTCATCTGGATACTGGCATCTAGCAGGACATATCATGAAGTAGCTAACTCATTTCAGAATTCAAATGGATAAAGATTGGAAAAGGCTTTCCAGATTATTGTGTAATAACATTCATGCCATCACTGATGCTTCTACTATAAAACCTTGGTCAATAATTTCATAGGGTCAAACAAAACAGCACAGTATAAGACCACTGAGCTTATCAAGCCAACATCAGTTCTTGCTGTCTAATGAGCCCCTGTTTTGCTGTTATTGTTGTGATATCATTTTACTCAGGTACCGCTCAGCAAAATTTTATTCAGAAGTGCAATATAAATTAACAGGAACTACTACATAGGTGGCACTGCCTCATGCCAATTATTGGTTTAATCTATGTGGAAGAAATATATTAACATTATAACTTAAATTTACAAATATGAGCCCACTAGGTGTGTATTTCTTGTGTATTTAATATTGTAAAACTGTAAGTGCATTTGCAAAAGATAATGATCTTCCATTTAATGTAAAGCAAAATCTCATTTACTATTTTGCATTGTTTAACTATTTATACACATGATTGGCAGTTTTCCTTAGCCAATAAGTAAAAGAAACATTAAATCTCAGCCTTTAGCAAATTCTTTTTAGATATTTAATTCGAGTGGGAACTGGATTAGTTAAGTGCCGGATTTTTGCTGAGGACCATGACCTTGTATTGTTTGGCAGGTCATCGTTAATGGAGAATCTTGCCTAACCCTTGCAGTCACAGCATTCCAGTATCTCTTGAAGGAGACCATTCATGGGAATTGAAGTGAAATGCACGGTCAAAAAATTTCCAATCAATTTTTAATTTATCTATTATCTTTGCCACTTATTGAAAAAAAGCAAATGATAAAAGTGACTCCCTTACCTGTTCAGCAAAATAAATATTTAATTTTCAAATGCACTATTCACATGGCATCACACCTTTTAAGAATGTTTAATTCCTCTTACTGCTATTGATATTTTTGAGAGCAAATGATTTATTTGACCTTGAAATCTGTAATTCAGACAAAGAATTGCATACACAGTTATAACTTAGGCATCTATTCTGCATTAATTTCAGCCAGGTTTTTATGCAATCAAGGATCTGACACATTTTATTTCTGCAGAGAAGCAAATTATTTCATAATTTGTGATTGTTTATGTTATAATGTTGTTTTCTAACTGCTAAAACATTAAAAAATTGGTTTATTGAAAATGCATGAAAAAATGATGATGGTAGAAGGCAGGAATAATCTCACTGGGTGAGTCTGGAGCAGGATACAAACATATATAGAGCAAGCTACTTACAACTACCATATGATCTGTGAAATGAGATTACTGTCCTGAAATCATCTTGTGCACCATTTTATGCATCTTGTCTATTTGTGTCCATTTCTTTATAAAGCATATAAACATGACCATATGTCAAACCTAAGGCAGAGCACACTCTCCAACTGAAACAAAAAAAACTAAACAATAAAATGCCACAACCGCTCAAGTCAAACTTATTGAAACCACCCCCACCCCCCACCACAAACAGAAGTTATCACACTTGTTAAGTTTTCATGTGCTTAATTGGTGCTCCCATAAATAAAACCAGGTTCTTCATCTTAAAAATTTATACCTAAGCAGAATCACCTCATTAGAGTTATTAACCAATGCTCGAGATCCCAAACTTTTTAAAGCTGCCAAACTTCCTGGAATCCATGAGCAAACCTCACAATTTCAACAAAAATATATCAGTCATACAGAATGGAAACAGGTCTTTCAACCCATTTTGCCCATAGCAATTAAAATATTCCACCCACACTAGTCCCACCTGACTACGTTTGGCCAACATATATAATCTATACCCATCCTATACATGTATCTGTCCAAAACATGGCAATAGTACCTGCCCCAACTCCCTCCTCCAGCAGCTTGGTTCATCGACCCACTACCCTTTGTCTAAAATACTTATCCCCTCAGCTTCCTATTAAATCTCTCCACCCCTCATCTCAAACATCTCTTCTAGTTCTCAATTACCCTACTCTGGGCAAAAGTCTATGCGTTTTTTTTAATAACTTGCTAGGTTATTGATCTCACTTGCAAGGGTACAACTTATATACATGATAAACTATTGATGAGCTGCCAAACCAAAATAAATGTGAATGAACATTAAGGAAATTAATATTTCCAAAACATGCAATATCAGCACTACCTCTTGGTAGGTAGCATGTTCTATTTGATTGAACAATGATGTGCCCTTGACTATATCAGTCTTTTATCAGATTTAGAATGATTGAATTGACATCTCACACATATGAAATATTGATTTCCTTAATGATGATACAGCTTCAATTTATT
Source organism: Narcine bancroftii (assembly GCF_036971445.1). Lineage (NCBI taxonomy): Eukaryota > Metazoa > Chordata > Chondrichthyes > Torpediniformes > Narcinidae > Narcine > Narcine bancroftii. The sequence continues at coordinate 206,134,270 of NC_091474.1, forward strand.
TTAATCTTAGTTTTAAATTTCAACATACAGCACAGTATCAGGCTGTTCAATTTACGCCCCATTAACCTACACCCTGGTATCTTTTGAATGGTGGGAGGAAACCAGAGGCCCCATGCAGACATAGGGAGAATATACAAACTCCTGAAAGACAACACAGGATTCAAACCCTGGTCCAGTCCTGATCGCTGGCACTGTAAAGGTGTTGCACTAACTGCTATGCCAACCATGCTGCCTGTCTTCTCACTTTCCCAGTCAATATTGGGTGGAGGATTGCAACTTCATCAGAGGGACATTTTTAATGAAGCTGGGGTGCTTTTGTCATGAGGCATGAGAAGCTGCTCAAAACAAACATAATTAATGCAGTCCTGGTTTAACCTGAACACCTTGAGAAGAGAGGACCAGAAGCAAACCAATCAGTCCCTACAGCCAGCTCTACCTTTGATGCCCACCTGATCCACATTTCTTTGTCTTTGACTCGGGGCAGTTGATGCTGAGGGGGAATTTGATACAGGCATGCAAAATTATGATGTGTTTAGAAAGAGTAGACAATGGGAAACTTTTCTCTTTGGCAAAGGTCTGTAGAAACAGAGCATAGTTTTAGCACTGGATTCAAGGCAGATCTGTGGAAGATCTTTTTCACTCAGTGAATACACGGCCTGAGTGAGCATGGAGTCAGGTACCTTTCACAACATTCCAGAACTACTTGAATCACCAAGGCAAAGAAGATTAGTGAATGGGAATTGTATTAAGACCCTATAGTTGGCATGGATACTATGGGCCAGGTATCTACATGGTAGGCCTTTTGCTTTGCTGTATGACTGTAATATTGCAAAGTTCTAGCTATTTATTCTTTCTTTGGCTTGGCTTCGCGGACGAAGATTTATGGAGGGGGTAAAAAGTCCACGTCAGCTGCAGGCTCGTTTGTGGCTGACAAGTCCGATGCGGGACAGGCAGACACGATTGCAGCGGTTGCAAGGGAAAATTGGTTGGTTGGGGTTGGGTGTTGGGTTTTTCCTCCTTTGCCTTTTGTCAGTGAGGTGGGCTCTGCGGTCTTCTTCAAAGGAGGTTGCTGCCCGCCAAACTGTGAGGCGCCAAGATGCACGGTTTGAGGCGTTATCAGCCCACTGGCGGTGGTCAATGTGGCAGGCACCAAGAGATTTCTTTAGGCAGTCCTTGTACCTTTTCTTTGGTGCACCTCTGTCACGGTGGCCAGTGGAGAGCTCGCCATATAACACGATCTTGGGAAGGCGATGGTCCTCCATTCTGGAGACGTGCCCCATCCAGCGCAGCTGGATCTTCAGCAGCGTGGACTCGATGCTGTCGAGCATCGAGCATCGAGCTATTTATTAATATAACCATAATTAGTAAGGGTAAATTAGACGGAGTAAATGTTAGAAGTTTTTTTTGAGCATGGGTTTCATGTGGAAATTATAGAAAATAGAGACCCAAAAAATGAGCTGAGTTCTTCCAGTAGCTTGTTATTTGCACTGAAGTCAGAATGAAATGGAGCTAGCTTTCAAACCCTGACAGCACTATATTCAGCAGGAATAGAGCACTAATGAGCCAAAATTAAATGGAGTCATCGAAGCATACAGCATGGAAGCAGGCCATTTGTTCACACCCAACACCTGTATCATAGCTTTCTATACTTAGATGCTTGAGTGCTTGTCCAGAGACTTCTGAAATGTTGTCAGTGACACTGCTTCCAAGACTTTCTCCACCATTGCATTGCTGGTACTCACCGCTCTCTGAGTGAGAAACGTCCCCATCAGATCCCCTCTAAATCTCTTAATCCTTACTTTAAGTCCATGTCTTCCAGTTATATTCACCTCTTAGAGGGAAAGTTATGCAGCCTACCCTAATTATACCCCTAATAATTTTATATACCTTGTCTCCCCAGTAAACTCCCCTCTCAAGGGAAACAGCTTTTCCATCTTTGCTCAGAACCAAAATGCTTCATCATATACACCATCCTGGTGAATATCTCTGGACCCTCTCCAGCATCATCACATCTTGCCAAATACCAAAATTCCTGGCCACTGATAATGCCTGTTCACGTTGCCTTGTGTCACACTTCAGGGTTCATGCCACTGAATTGCTTCATAGATTAAATAAAACGTTTATCACACTTCCTTCTGATTGGCCAGAAAATCTCATTTCTAAACAATGACTGATGGCATGAGCAATAGAATCACTGAACTCATCGGAGAAAACTGGTTTCAGGTTGAGAATGGATTGAGCTTGTAACTTGCTACTTCTGTTCTTAAGTCATCACCCAGTCATCCTCCCACCCCAGCCCTTACCTCCTGAAGCTCCTCAACCTCCCATCCTTGCAATTTTCTCAGTCTGGTGCTACCTTACCCAGCTCCTCTAGTTGTTTGCTCCCCCAACTGCCTGTATGTAGTGGGTGCATGGTCTATTCAACTCCATGTATTTTGCAACAGGCTCAGGTTTGATCTTCCAGTGGGCAGAAAGTGGGTAAAGCATCTGCCTTCTGTCTGAAATTTTCTGTCATCATACAAGTCCATTATTCCCTTGGTGTTAAGTTATTAAATTCTAAGAAGGAGAAGGCCACTTTGTTTTTCAGTGAGGAGGATCAACTCATGTGTACATTCAAGTGGCTTGTTGGTAATGAATTAGCTGCTCTGAGTGAGTTGCTGCTTGACAAGGAAATCCTCAAGATAATTTTCATGTCATCTTTAATTTTTGTTTGAAGTAATATTGTCAAGGGCAGGAATAATTCTTCCCCCCATTTGGAGAAATGCACAGACATATCCTTGCTTTGTTTTAAAGAAACTTATAATATAATCCATTTAATCAGAAAAATATTCTATTCACAGAGGGCATAGACTCACCAGGATTATAAACTTTGAAGGCAAAAATACCAACCTAAAATATTGATTTTAATATACCTCAACAGTGGAACACTTGATGGCACTTCTAATTATTCTTGATAAGTTCTGCAGAATTGCTGCATAACTTTCTTGTGAAACACATTGAATTATTTAGGAAATTTCTTGCAGGAAGCTATGTTCTTTTAGACTGTCTGATATGTCAAAAGTTTCATTTATCCAGGTTTAGAATATTTCCAACAGAGGATTGACACGTGGGACTTACAAAACTGTTTTAAAAATGTTCAATAATCAAAACCATGAGCCAAATTATGCTGACTGTTGCAAGTGTTTCCAAAGGGAATTACTGGCCATTCCCAGTTAAGTAAATCCTAGATTTATGCAGTTCTGCTATTAGTTCAGGACAGCAAGACCACAGATGCCACTACATCTGTCATTCCAGGCTGCCACTGGACTCCACATGGAGCCAAGTGCTGCTGGGATTCTTCAGCATTACTTGGTGACTGTTGTTCCCAGCTCTAACCCAGCCAGACCTGCTGGCTGTCTGGAATGGGGATTCTTATCCTAGAGAAAGGAGAAGGCACATGAAATTTATATATTGTGTTCATTTTAGTTTAATATTTTTTATTGATTTATGCTTTGGAATAACATTATTTTATAATTTTTTTTGTTCTTAATTTTACATCACTTTTAATTGATTTTAAATGTCTCTGAGTATCAGAGGTTTGTAAATATTGTTTCAAAATCTCATGCTGAAACTCTGCCCCCATCTTTGCCATCTGTTAAACACTGTCAGGAGAATCTGGGCAAACCGTTTTGTCTCAATTTCTCCATCTCCATCCATTCATTCTCAAGCTGAGGTGTTCTCCTTCCACTGGCATAGTTGATGGAGCTCTCATCTTCAATTCATCCACCTCCTGCACTTCTAGTCTCACACCACCCCCCTCACCTCACAGAACAGAGACGGTGTTCCCTTGGTCCTCACCTTTCACTGCACTAGCATCCATATCCACATATCGCCATTTCCATCAGCTCCAATGCGATCCCACCATGAGTCACATCTTCCCCGCCACCCCATTTCTTTATACTTTCACTCTCTGCTCAACTCATCCCTCCCCATTCCAACTCCCCATTCTCTGGCACTTCCCGCTGCAGTATCAGAGCAACGATACTTGTCTCTTCACGTCCTTCCTCACTACCCATCAGGGATCTAAACAGCCCTTCCAGGTGAGGTGGAGATTCATGCACACCACTCCATTAAGGATATCTACAAGTCAGTATCTCAAGAAACTGAACCCCCATCAGTACCAAAATAGCTTCTTTCCCTACACCATCATATTTCCGAATGGACATTGAACCACAGATACTACCTCACCTGATCTCTTCTGTTGTACTTATTTAAATGTAACTTATAGCTTTTTTTTTTGCACCTGTAATTCTGCCACAAAACAACCAATTTACAACACGTTCACGACAATAAAATTCTGATTCTTTCTCCACCTGGCCTTTTGTGCTCTCGGTAAGGCATTCTCTACATTGATGAGACCAAGCAAAGATTAGGCGAAGGTTTTGTGGAGACCTTCACTGTGTTTATAACAGCCACCTTGAACATTGAGATGCATGTCATTTGAATGCTCCTTCCTGTCCTGACACTGACTTGTCTGTCCTCGTTCTTCTCCACTGCCACAGTGAAGCCAAATAAAGATTAGAGGAATAACACTTCATTTTCCTCTTGAGCACCTTACAACCAAATAGTATAAACACTGTATTTTCCAACTAGAGCTAACTAGAGCACTTGCAACAGTCAGCATAATTTGGCTCATGGTTTTGATTATTGAACATTTTTAAAACACTGTGTGTTTTGTTTCTATTTCCACTTCTCCACCCAGTTTCTCTGTTCATCCATCACCCTTCCCTGACCTGGCTCCATCTGCCTATCCTTCTCCTACTCATCTGGTCCCACCAATCACTGAACAATTACTGTCCAAATGCCTCTCCCCACCCCCCCCCCTGCACTTCTATATACCGGCCATCTATTCTCCTCCTGCATTCCTGCCTGCCGGTCTTGATGCAGGGTCTCAACCCTAAATATCGATGCCTTCACAGATGCTGCTTGTCCCACTGAATCTTTCAGCATTTTCTTTTGCTCAAAGACATTCTGAAGCAAAATTACCACTGAGACCTACTACAAAGAATCAACATCTCCCCCAAATAAATGCAGATGGAGGCCAGACTACAACTTTGAAGCATTCAATTCAAAAGAATGTGCTCTACATTTTTATGGTAATATGCTTAGCTGCCCCTCAACCACAGTAATCTTTCCAAATGTGCAGAATGCATAGGGAATATGTTGCCTTGCACTTTGTTGGAAATTCATCAGGCTTCTTATTTAAAATCTCTGTTATACATAACAGCGTAACACGGGTGCATAGAACAACTTCTAACATTGCATCTTGGTACGAGGCAATCATTTGAATGAGATCAGTTTAATCTCTATGATAGGTGACATGGAATTGTGATATAAAATATAAAATCTATGAGCTCAGTCTCGTATCAAACATGGCATCTCCAATTTTAATGAAGACCTACTAAAAACAGGAAATTAAGCTGTTCTCTGGGGTCAAGTCAAGCAACTGATTATGTAAATGTTACAGTATTCTTCATTAAATTTCAGTTCAGCACTTATTGAAATTTAATAATGAAGGTCACATCTCCAATGGGATGGATTAACTAAAGGAATGCAAGAACAGAAAGAAACAGAAGTTTACTGTTGTTCCAGGATAAAAGTGGTAACCCACACCCTATTTTCTCCTGCCTCCTGCCATATCACACAATCCCTACCTTCATACCTCAAGTTACAGTTTCCCTCCACCCCACCTACCTCCAGATCCAACATATCGTCATGTCATTCTCTGCCTTGTCCATCACTTCCCAAGCTAAGGAGAGTCCACCTTCAGGATGGGAGAAAAGAAATTATGATCTCTCACTAAGGCAGTGATGACCTTGTTGCTAAACTTTATCCTTTGCTCAGAACTATGGTGTTATTACATTTTAGTGATATTAAACAAGAAAAATGTACAGGACCATTGTAATATTACAGCAAAAATTGTAATTTAGGGAAACAATAACCACACTTAAACAAAATATACAGATTGATTCAAATATCCCAATGCAAGTACAAATAAATCATTAAAACCTTTTTATTCTCCAAGGAAGTTAAAAATGTACGCAACATGAAAATGCAAGAATTATTTTATTAAATAAACCCAGTCATTCGAAATCAGCAAATATCGCAGAACAAACCAAATTAAATTTAAATATTGCATATTATTTTCAGATGTCATTTCCCTCCATTGCTTAGATCAGTCCAAAGAGCTAATTTTTTTCCATTTTATTTTTAAATTTAGAGGTACAGCACTGGAACAGGCCCTTCTGGCCCACCAGCCTATGTTGCCCATTTGCACGCACATGACTAATTAACCTACTATCTTTGGAACATGGGGAAAAAAAAACTGGAGCACCTGGAAGATACCCATTTAGTCACAGGGAAAATGTGCAAATTTCTGAGAGACAGCAGTGGAAGCGAACCTGGGTCCCTGGTGCTGTAATAACATTGCGCACCCACTATGCTAACTGTTCCACCCAGATTACTTTGCAATAGGCCTCTGCCGAGTGAAACACTGAAGAATGTAGATCGATCCCTTGGTAAAAGTAGAGGTTAAGTGGTTACCACCTTCCCCTTCATTTTCCATCGCTCTAGTTTCAAGAAACTGATATCCCCCCAGCTCATCCTAGATTAAGTGTAAGTTTTAACATGATTTTCCTGGTTAACACGCTGGCGATAGATTTTCCTTGCACACAAACTAGCACCCATAGTGGTGTGACTTTCATCAAAAAATGGCGCTGAAGAATTGCTGATCCTCAATCAAGAAAATAAGTTTGTGGTCAGGTTGTTGAGTTAGAAACCTAATAAATTTGCTACATTCTATAATTATACAGATTCAGCTATTTGAATTTTTTTACCTGTTCACATTTTCTGCTATCTACAACACTATTTAATTGATGCGACATGTGCTTGCGATATGTGGCAAGTATCTAACTCAGAGGCTATTCACCTTCAGATAAGCATGCCATACAAGTTAATACTTTATCAATTTAAGTTCCTGGTGACACTCTCTGCAATATTTGTTCTTGCAAATGCTTTCATAGACTATTTAGTAAGCAAAAACACACATCCACTTAATAGCATTGTTCAAAATAGAATCTTTATCAAATAACATGGGCTTTGATGAGATTGTTTGCAATGAAATAAAAATCTTGATATCAATATTTTCTCCCAAAAATGTAGCATTTTAGTTATTTCAGGTTGAATATACATAAGATTAGCTTAAAATAATATTAATTATATTGAAACATATTCTGAAATATTACTACTCTGCCTTTCTAATTGTCCTTCCAATGCACATTACTCTAGAGATTGTGATTTGTTGAATTCTGATATAGGTGTTTCAGCTATTGTTCACTCATGGACAGATATTACAGCCTGACAGCCCTACCAATTCTTTGCATACTTTATTTCTGTATGATGATTTAATGAAATATTTGATAGATCTTCTTTGGGAGTTAATCAAGGCCTAGTCCAGCACTTCAGGTGACCCTTTGTTGATAAACCAGATAACATAACATAAGCATATAACAATTACAGCACGGAAACAGGCCATTAGGCCCTTCTAGTCCGCACCGAACCAAACACCCCTGTCTAGTCCCACCTCCCTGCACAATGCCCATAACCCTCCATCTTCTTCTCATCCATATACCTGTCCAACCTTTTCTTAAATAATACAATTGACTCTGCCACCACTATTTCTCCCGGACGCTCATTCCACACGGCTACCACTCTCTGAGTAAAGAAGTTCCCCCTCATGTTACCTCTAAACCTCTGCCCCTTAATTCTTAACTCATGTCCTCTTGTTTTAATCTTTCCTCCTCTTAACGGAAATAGTCTATCCACATCCACTCTGTCTATCCCTTTCATAATCTTAAATACTTCTATCAAATCCCCTCTCAACCTTCTACGCTCCAAAGAATAAAGACCTAATCTGTCCAATCTCTCCCTATACTCTAGATGCTTAAACCCAGGTAACATTCTGGTAAACCTTCTCTGCACTCTCTCCACTCTGTTTATATCCTTCCTATAATTAGGCGACCAGAACTGCACACAGAACTCCAAATTAGGCCGCACCAACGTCTTATACAATCTCAACATCACCTCCCAACTCCTATATTCCATGCAATGATTGATAAAGGCCAGCATACTAAAAGCCTTCTTCACCACCCTATTCACGTGAGTTTCTACCTTCAGGGAACGATGTACCGTTACTCCTAAATCTTTCTGCTCTTCTGTATTCAGCAATGCTCTCCCATTTACCACATATGTCCTATTCTGATTCTTCTTACCAAAATGAAGCACCTCACACTTATCAGCATTAAATTCCATCTGCCATTTTTCAGCCCACTTTTCTAAGCAGCCCAAATCCCTCTGCAATCCTTGAAAACCTTCTTCATTATCCACTATTCCACCTATCTTAGCATCGTCTGCATATTTACTAATCCAATTCACCACCCCATCATCTAGATCATTAATGTATAATCTAGATCATTAATGTATGATGCAGTGAAAGTAAAGGGCTTTCCAGAATGGAGGCCAAGGAATCGTTAGTTCTGGTTAAGGAACATTTGTCTGGTGGTCTCAAATAGTTAAACAGAGTAAGAAGGGTACTCACAGACCGTTAGTGTAAATAAAAGATCTCCAAAGCCATTCCAGAATGCTACAGTTGCAAATATTGCATTCAGTGCCTTTCTCACAGCATGAACAAGCATTGCCCAACAAGGTAGAAAGCTGGGAGCATGTGATTATTGCAGGAATTTCAGTTTATAATCCACAGAATGTACAGGTTATCACTTCCAATCTGTGAATGAAATTGAATGTTTATTGTCACATGTGCTGAGAACTGGTGAAAAGCTTTGTCTTGTGTGCTATCCATGCAATTCAACCAATGCCTAGTTCAGCAGGTCATTCAAAAATAAAGAATAAAAATGCAGGCCATAGCAGAACAATAAAATGACAAGGGATAGTATCACACAAGTGCAAAAGAAAAGTGCAAGTTATAAGTTGAAGAGAAAAAAGTACAGTTAAACTATGCATGGTATTATCTTTTACTGATAGGAGTTCCGTTCAAGAGATTGATAACAGCAGAAAAGAAACTATCCTTGAATCTAGAGATGCACAGTTTCAAAGAAATGCATCTTCTGTCTGATGGGGATGGGGCCTTTAATATGCTGGCCATTTTCCCAAGGTGAAGGTAGACTCAATGGAGAGGAGGCTGGTCTCTGAGTTAGTTGTATTCACAATTATCTTCAGTTTCTTGTTATTTTGTGACCCTTGGCACCTAGCATTCAACTTTTGGACAACAGATTATTCCAAAGGTTTTGCAACTATCAAGAAAATTTTGCAAAGCATTTGTGTTATATTTGGAATGTTTTCTTGCACGGCCAACAATAATTCCTTAAAATATACTTTCCCACTTGATCTTCAAATAACTTGACTGACTATCTTGTTGGACAGCAAAAAGATGATTCCAAGAATTTTGCCTTCTCTCACAATAACAGAAGTCATGATTCCAGATGTTGCCTTCTAAGATACCATCAGACTAAGAATAATGAAGTTAATGGGCTAAGGCTAGGGATTGCAAGTAAAAACAAAACAAATCTGGTAACACTGTGGGGAGAGACCCACAGTCTGGTTTAGTTTCATCCCAAGACTCAATGAATTGTTCTCTCTATTTCAAGTGCCTTTGTACAACTAAAACTGTTTGCATCTCAGTTCTTAAACCTTTAAAGAGGACTTGAAAGCAATATGATAAAACTGGTAAGTAATAACGGTATCCATGATTTGGGCTCGGATGATGATACCTGATGTTGCACATCAATTCGGCTGAGTTCTCTGAAAAGGTTTTGAGGGAGCAATCCCCATCATTTCAAAGTAGAACCAGATTTTTTATTTTCTTTGATGTAAAGGATGGTTGCCCATTGGTTTAGGTCTGCCCATATACCACATGGAAGGTTTTGTCCTGCTGGATGTGTGGGTTTTTGATGAGGTAGAAAATATGATCGTTAGAACAAATAAGACAGAACCAGAGAATCTGGGAGAATGGAATAAAGTTCCCACAAGATGGAGATGTATTCAAGATTGGTATCCTTGGATGGAGTAGACATTGGTCACCAACCTATGACCAGAAAAGAGATAGAGAAACCAATGAAGGGAAGAGTAGAGCAAGATTGATTTGTATTGAGAAACAAATGAACTGTAAATTGAGTGACAGAGCCAATACTCCTTGGAATGGAACTTCATGCTTGTTATCCTGTTTACTTTTTTTTCCAAACTTTATTTCAAAGATAGAAAAAACATGACACACAGTCTAGTAATAATCAAAAAAAGATTTTACAAAGATATATATAAAAAACAAAACAAAACAAATAACAAAATTTTTTTTTTAATCCAAAAAAACCACAAAAAAAACAAACCACCCCACCATCCCACCCCTTCAGCCAGCTCCCTTAAGGGGATCAAAAAAGTATATAGATTTTATATAAATATATATAAAAGAAAATATTATAAATGTTAATAACATTTCAAAGTATATCTAAATGCATATATTTCAAATACGGAGACCACTTACTATCTAAAGAAGAAGAATTATCATGTAAATTGTAGGTAATTTTTTCCATGACAATACATACTTTCAATTCATTGTGCCAGCGTAATATATTAATCTCAATATCATCTTTCCAAGTACTAGCAACACATTTATGCGCTACTGATAACACCAAACATACAAAAGCAATTTGAATTTTGTCCAGTCCCATTCCCCTTAACGAATACAAATTTACCAACAAAAAAAAATCATTGGATCTAATGGTAATATAACATTATATAATTTTTCCAAAACTACTTTAATTCCTTGCCAAAATGATTGAACTTTAACACGAGTCCAAGCAGTATGTAGAAAAGTTCCAATACATGAGCCACATCTAAAACAAGAATCCAAATTACTAAACCCATATTTTTTTAGCTTTTCCAGGGTCAAATATAATTGATGTAAAAAATTATAATTAACCATTCCACATCTTACATTGGTCAATTTAATTACATTGACCTGACACATAGACACCCAATCATCTTTGGGAAAAATAAATACTAAATCACCCTCCCATTTAAGTTTAGATTTCTGCCAATCTGACTTATCCATACTTTCTTGTAACAAATTATACATAACTGAAATATAACCCTTTTTCAGTATAGAGGAAATCAAAGATTCAAATCTCAACAAAGTAGTTAAAATCATCTCTCTACCATAATTATCCTTTATCAAAGCTCTAAGTTGATAATACACAAACAAAGAATTTACAGGTATATCAAATCTTTCTCTCAATTGATTAAAAGAAAAAATTGCCCCTCTTCAAAACAATTTTGTATTGTCTTTACACCTTTAGAGTCCCAAATCTTTGAATGATTATGAAACATTAAAAAAGGAATAAGCTGATTATTATACAATGGAGTTAGAATTGATAATTTATCTTTCGACCCTAACACCCTGTTTTTTTAATCCAAATCTTTAACAAATGTTTCAATATCGGCATATCATATTGCTGTAATAAAATCAAATTCCAACAAAATATAAATTCATGTATCTCAACCCTAGAAATACACGCCATCTCCACTTTAGCCCAACTAGGAGGCTGATCTAAATCCATCAATCTACTAACAAACTTCAACTGGGCCACTTCATAATAATTTTGAAATTGTGGTAACTGTAGTCCACCCAATGTATACTTCCATGTAAGTCTATGCACCGCCACTTGAGCTAATTTACCTTTCCATAAAAACTCGCGCACTACTTTATTCAAATCTTTGGAAGTAAACAAGGTATTGACTGAAATAAATATTGAATTCAAGGAAAAATATTCATTTTAATACAATTAAAATGGAAGATCTTTCCACTTAATCAAATCTGCTTTAATCCATCTTAATATAGGCACATAATTTAATTAATATAATAATTGATAATTAGTATCCATAAACACACCTATATATTTAATTTTACTTGTCCACCTAAATTTTGTAATAGTTTTAAATTGAGAATAATCTCCACTCCAACTGGTAAAATTTCACTTTTTTCTCAATTAACTTTATATCCCGATAATTCTCTAAATTTCAACAAACACTCTTGCAATTGTTTCAACAATCGTTCCGGTTCCGTCAAGTATATCAATATATCATCCACAAATAAGTTAATTTTAAATTCTTCATTCTTAACCCTCCTCCCTCTAATTTCTTCATCTTGTCTAATAGCCTGAGCTAACAGTTCCATAGCCAACACAAATAAGGCTGGTGACAATGGGAAGCCCTGCCGAGTTGAACAAGTAAATTTAAATGGTAAAGAAATCTGTCCATTTGTCACCACCCTAGCAATCAGGTTCGTATATAAAGCCTTAACCCAACCAATAAATAAAGGGATGAATTTAAATTTCTCTAACACTTTAAATAAAAAAATCCCTCGAAATATATTATCTGATGCGTTTCTATACTTAATGAAACCTGTTTGATCAAAATGTACCAATTTGGGTAAATATTTCACAAGTCTATTAGCTAATACTTTCGCTATAATTTTATAATCTACATTTAGTAAAGAACTAGATCTATATGAAGACACTTTTAATGGATCTCTATTTTTTTTGGAATAACAGTTATTAAAGCACTTGAACATGATTCTGGTAATTTCTGATCTTCAGTAATTGATTCAACACTTCTCCAAATATATTAGAGAAATCATCATTAAAAAGTTTATAAAATTCCACAGGGAATCCATCATCCCCTGGGAACTTTCCATTAGGCATTTCCTGAATAGCTTCCTTAATTTCAAAATCTGTTAATGGAGATTCCAGTTCCTAAACATCATTCCCATCTAATAACGGTAACTTTAATTTAGATAAGTAAGAGTCAATAGAACCATTATCCTGTTTCCCCCTCAGAAGTATATAATTTTAGATAAAATGAATAAAACTGATCATTAATTTCCTGAGGTTTATAAGTAACTTTTGAATTCTTCTTAACAGCATTAATAGTCCAAAGATGCCTGTTCAGCTTTCAATTGCCAAGCAAGTACCTTATGAGCTCTTTCCCCAACTCATAATCACATTGTTTAGATCGATTAATTAAGCACTCAAACTGATAAGTTTGTAATTTCGTTAATGTGGCTTTTTTATCTTCTGTTACACCTTTCTGAAAATCTTTCTCTAACTCAGCAATCTGATTTTCTAACTCTAAACTTTCTGCCTTATATTGTTTCTTAACATTCGTAGAATAACTAATAATCTTCCCCCTCAAATAAGCATTTAAAGCATCCCATATTACAAAATGACTACACAGATTTAACATTTTTGGTCAAAAATAAAGAGATATGCTCTTTAACAAAAGTAACAAACTCTGGTTTTTTTAATAACATTGCGTTAAACCTCCATCTAAGCGACGGACATACTACCTCTGAACTTTCACAAGATAAAAGTAATAATGAATGATCTGATATAACTACTTTTATATTCAGCTTATAATACTCTACCTTGTAAATGTGCTGATACCAAAAATAAATCAATTCTAGAAAACGAATCATGTCGTGAAGAGTAAAAAGAAAACTCTTTCTCTGTAGGATTAACTTTTCTCCAAATATCTACCAAATTTAAATCTTTCATTAATGCATTAATTTGTGTTGCCATCTTTGATTTCCTTATAATTTTTGGATTTCTGTCCAATAAAGGGTCCAGAACACAATTAAAATCACCACCAACTAAGACATTTTCATTAGCTTGAGTTAACAGTAAAAAAGTTTCTGAAATAAACCACTCATCATCTTTATTAGGGGCATAAAGATTCAGCAAAAAATTTTACAGTTCACTCTTAATACTCTGCCAGCATACCCCTCTGAAGATTCTAATTCAATTGGTAAATTTTTATGAATCAAAATCGCTACTCCTCTTGCCTTAGAATTAAAAGAAAAAACATCTTTTTCAGTCAGATGTTTCTTGTAAAAAAGCAATGTCAATTTTCATTTTTTTATATAAGCCAATATTATTTTTCTCTTAATTAGATTATTTAATCCCTGAACATTAAAAGTTGCAACATTCAATTTAGACATCTTTTTAACTACTAATATATTTAGTAGTTAAAATAATGCTCCTGTCTATAAAATAATGCTCCTGTCTATAATTCTTCAAAAAAAGGGGAAAGAAACCCCACCCCCCTCAAAAAATACAATTAAAAAAACCACAAAAACTCAAAAAACAACACCCAAAGGTAGTAATACCCTAAAAATCTGGGTGTGGTAAACCCACTAGCAGCAGATGACTGTCAAAGTTTTCAGTGTCATCCACACCCCCCCCCCCCTCCACCCCAGCCAGATACATATTTATTATTTAATTAAACACAATCAAATATAGTCAACCCAATGATTCCAAACCCAACGACTGCTCCGGATCTTCAACATCAAGACTTTGCGTCAACTCTTCTTTCTTTCCATTCTTTCCATACCCACTTCCATTTCCATTTACCTTCCTCTTAGGAGACAACGGGGGAGAATGCCCATTTCTTCACAGTTCCAACAAAGAATTAGCAAAAACCAAAGCATCATGATCATTCTCAAAGAATTGAGATTGAAAATTTCCATAAAAAACCTTCAAAATTGCTGGATAACGAAAAGTAAACTTGTAGCCCTTTCACCACAAAACATCTTTAGCCGTATTAAATTCTCGTCTTCTTCTAATAACCTCTTGGCTCAAATCGGCATAAAAAAACACTGTTATTTTGAACCATTAATGGAGACGGACTCTGTCGTGCTTTCTGTACCATCATACGTAGAATCATTTCTCTGTCTTGGTATTTTACTGCCCTCGGTGTTTGTCCTGGAAGTGATTTGCTTCTCAGAACTCTATGAGCCCGATCCAATTCCAAGCCTTCAGGAAAAAGCTCTTTACCCAGCACCTCTGGGATCCAATGCTTAAAAAATTTTATAGGATCGGAACCTTCAATGTCTTCTGGAAGACCAACTATTTTCACATTGTTCCTTCGACTTTGATTTTCCAATGAATCAATCTTCTTCAATAAGTCTCTTCTTTGAATCCCCCAATCTACAAAAGAACTTTCCACTTTTTCCATTTTTCTCTATTATGTTCACCTGATTTTGACACTCAGAAAAGACAGTTTCAATTTTCTTAAAATTATCTTGCACAGTATTGACTGATTTTATACATCTATTAATATCACTCTTAACTACAGTCATTTCCTGTTTCATAGTTGACAGTTCATCACACAAGGTATTCATTTTTATTTTCATCTCCATAAATCCTTGATTCATCTGAGTTGATATTTGTTTTGACATATTATCCATTTGACAAGCAATCCTTTCCAAAACAGTGAGCACTGAATCCATTCCAGATTCCACCTCCACCTTTTGAAGTCTACCTCCTTTAACTACAGGCTCCTCCTCCTGGACAAATTCCAATAAGGTAAGTTCCTCTTCTTCCTCAATCATTGTAAATCCTTCAACTGAACGGCTGCAGGTCTGGACACCCGACGCCGGCACCCCGACCTCTTTGGGTCGTCGATGTTCGATCTCCCCCACGGCCCATACTTTGACCAGCAATTCTCGGACCTGGGATGCCCCACGCAAGCCAGGCAAAGCCGCCAGATGCGCAAGAGCATTCTCTGACACTACACTGCGCGTCCCCAGGCCGCCCAGCAAAGTCGTGTGTTCGCCGGTCCCCTTGTCGGCTGTGCTGCCTGCGCGCACGGCTTCACGTGAACGTGGGTTGGCAACGGCTGAACTCACCAAAGTGTCGGTGCCATCTTGCAGAGGCAGGATCGGCCCTGAGGTCAAATTCGAATGGGCTGGAGTCCTCTGAGGCTTGGAGGCTCCCAACAATGATTCCGTGGATTCAGCTATGCAGGTAGGTCTCAGTTCTTCCACACTTTTGTACGATAATTTTTTCTGAGGTTGAGGTTTAGATTTTTTCACATTAGTTGCCATTATAAATCACTGTTATTTAAACAATTGTAAATCTTGTTTTAAACCACTTTTATACTTTTTTTTTAAACTGGGTATTTAGTAATCCAGCTGGGGAAAGGTCTTTTTTCTACACTATCTTGCCACGCCCCCCGTTATCCTGTTTACTGAAGTAAATTTTATATTCACTGGTAAAGGTATATTTAATTACCCTGAAATAACTGAGTAAGTCCCATGGTTCAAAACCATTAAGTGATGGCTGTGGAAGCTATGTCTTGTGAATACAATTTCAAAAATCCAACTCATTGCTGGCTATTTTAGTGAAACACATGGCCTCTCAGATTCATTGAGAACTCCATGCTGTAATTCAATAGTGATTTAGGGAAAAAGTTGTAACTCTTGGGACAATTCAAGCTTTGAATGTTGAGAGTGATGGACTTTTGTCAGGTGAGGGTACAAAAGGATGTAGGACTAAGACTGGATATGAGGTATAGATCATCCATTTTCTCACTGACTTGCAGAGTAGTCTCTATAATGGTGATTAGTGTATTCCTATTCCAAAGTTTATAAATCTTGATGACCATTTTTATTGAGACATGGAACATGCTTCAATATTTTCTGTGTGGAAAGCTGAATTGAGTAGAGGACAGGAGGGAAGCATTAACACCATCGTCGGACTTGAAAAAAGTATGCATCATAGAGTTCTTTAACATGAGTGTACACCGAGAAAAATATTCCTGTTTTCTTTAGAATTGGAGTATAGCAATACTCTTGACCTTCAGACCAACTCATCCATGCCAATCACTTTATTAGATAAGTTCACTTTTTAATGGAGAAATACAGAGAATATTATATCCCAACTTTCCTATTTTCATATTTTTCTCTGGTAACATTTTTCTCCAAGAATGAAGTAACTGACCATTTAAAACTACTTTTTTAAAATTAATATTTTGATGCATTTTTTTCTGGTGGCTAAAATAATAGACTAAGTAACATTAGCAACAAGAAGGGAAAACGTTTGTACAGTTTTGAACTGATAATGTGTTGAATTGGCAAGTATCATTCCAGTGGTGAGGAATGAATTGGATAGCATAAGGTCATATCAGATGATCAAATATGAGACTTCTGGACTAGTGACCTGGCATCTCAGTCACAAATGAATTTGTACACGCCAGATTCAACTCTTGTTGCTATATTATTTTGGCTCTCAGCTTACCTATCTAATATTACTCTCATCTCTTGCCTAGTTGGTTGTATGTTCATCCTCATCCCTCGGGCCTCAGAAAATAAAGTGGGATAGCACTCTTGTATAATTATTATCACATTTGTTAGAATGCCTGCCAAAAAAAACCAAGATGTTCCATCAGGTTCTCATTTAGTTTTTGGGTAGAGAGTAGACAACAACAAAGAAAAGATCTCCATTCAAATGAGAAGCATTTCTAATCATCCTATCTCTTGGTACTGTCAGTTGTTTTGATATGTTATTTATTGCAGAAATCAAGCATGACTAATCAGTTTACAATTTTTTTATGATCTACTGGGTATAATGATCACTGCAAAGCCAACATTTATAGCTCTTCCCTATATCCCCCTGAGGTGGAGATGCTAAGCCACCTCCTTGAATGGCAGCAGTCCATTAAACATAACACCAAGAGATAAGGAGTTCCAGGATTTAGATCCAACACTATTACAGCACCAACAACCCAATTCTTGCATTGTCTGTAAGGAGCTTGTACATTTCCTCTTGTCTTTGTAGGTTTCCTCAGAGTGCTTCGGTTTTCTCCTGCCTTTCAAAGTGTATGGGGCTTGTAGGTTAATTGGAATATTTAGGTAGGACAAGCTTGTGGGCCAGAAGCTCGTAGGTCAGAAGGGCCTGTTACCGTGCTGTATGTCTACATTTTTTACATTAAAAAGGAAACTTGCATGGCTTCTTTTTGCCTCCTATCACCAAACCAGTCTTGGATCCAGTTTGCTACATACTTTGAATCCCAGGTGCTTTAACCTTATCAAAGGTTTTACTGAAGTCCATGTATACCATTCTGGGATACCCAAACTTGATACAACTGTCAACACTACTCACTACTTTCCTGAAGAGTGATGGAGTGGTAATTACCTGGAATAGATTTGTGAACAGGATGAACCTCACCAATTATCCGCACGACCTGCTCAGCTTCTCCAGAAATCTTGCCAACTGTAATGTATATGGATGGGTAGACATGTGTGTTGTAGCATTCTTAGAGTGGTATGGTAAAAGCATAAGTAGTTATAGAGGAAAAATCAACTTTGGTAGTAGATGTTATTGAGTCTCCGAAATTTTTCTTAATCTCACCAACTTCTCAATATCTCATTAGATGGTCAAAACAACAGAGAGAACAAAATTGATTTTGTGCTCATGACTTTAAAATTGTTTAAAACACACCAACCTCTTCTTTTGCATTGAAGTGCTGAGCATTCAACACTCCACCAATGATCGTGATTGGATATGACCTGAGTGCAGAACTTCATCAACCTTGCAGAGTAGATTTAGCATATGGCAAACACAGATATTTGTTTTAGAGATAGAGAGATGTACAAGGCAGGTTTATCCATTGCTGGATAGTTTGCATTCCTAATTTAGTAAGTGTTTGAAAGCTGATGGACCAAATACCTTTCTTGCACATGCCCTGTTCTCACTGCTACCATCAGGAAAGGGATCTAGGTTCCACAAGACTCGCACCACCAGGTTCAGGAGCATTTGCTCCCCCTCCACCATCAGACTCCTCAACAACAAACTCTATCAGGGACCCATTTAAGGACGCTCACTTACTTTATTGATTTTTTTTATCTCTATGGCACAGTTTGTTTACTTTCTTTATTTGTTTATATTTATTTGTTGAGTACAGTTTGTGGTCATTCTGTCTCGTTCACAGAAAAAAAGAATCTCAGGGTTGTATGTGATGCCATGTATGTACTTCGACAATAAATCTAAAATCTAATGTTTAAATGTCATAATAAGTTAAGAAAAACCACTCACGATGTCATATGTATATGGAATAAGTGGATTCTTAAGATATATCATACGATTAGGTGGAGAAGTAGACATTGCTGGCAGCGTTTGACTCACTGAGTTGCAGCTTCACCTTTGTAACAATTTGGTCTCTACAGTCTTACACGGAAGTCAAATCATCATATTTATTGCTTCATATTATTTTCAACCATAGTTCATCCATATGTTTTATATTTCCAAAGTTCAATGAATTCAGTTCTTTCTTCATCATCAGGTTATAAGTCAAATTTTTATCATTAATTGCTGTAGGATAGAAGTCAAATGCTTTTAAATTATATATGATGAATTTTCTTTAGTCACATCAAAAAGAATATATTAAAACAATCAAATGCAGTTTGAAGTTGAATTTACGAATCTGCAGTTAGGCTTGCGACGATGGAGTGTTGATTTACCAGCTCAGTTTAAAATTTGGCACTGTGCCTCTGTGTTGATTACCCAAATTGTTGCTCAGCATATCGCAAAATAGATCAGGGTAGAAGTGACATCATTTTCCTTGCACAACCTAATAAATGAATATGTATTGACTTTTGCTGAGTTGATTTTGGAGCATATTTTCATGCTTATCTCCACATCATCAGGCAACCTCTTAACTTTAATATTTTGTCATAACATTCATTGGATTTATGGCAACAAAAATAAAGTGATAATAGCTGAAACACTTCATATATTATCATTAACATGATTTCTGACTCACAGAAATGAACCAAAGTCATACTCACCGCTCTTATATGTTGACATGAATGTGGGGACTTTATTTTGGTCTCGATGGCACAGTCTTCTAAAGGAGTAAAATGTGAGTGAAATGCATAATATGGCATTGGCAGGAATTCTGAATGGTGCATACGGATAGTGGGCTGCATATTGTTCAAGATAGGGATAAAAGGTATCTGGGGTATGTCTCTGAAATTGTATTCGCATGGGAAAATAAGGGCCTTAATATTTGTCTGAAGTCCCTTTTCTGAGACTAGACACCTGGCTACAAAACAACAGGTTAAAAAATCAATTTTCACTGCCATAATTTTACTGTGAAGTGAACTAATGTGGTGGTCTAACACCAAAAATAAACTGCAAAGGTGGGCCTGCAGAAAGGAACATCTGTTAAAGTATATCCTGTGGTTTTTAAACTTTTTTTCTTTCCACTCACATACCACCTTAAGAAATCCCTAGGCCATAGGCACTCTGTAATTAGTAAGGGGTTATTTAAGGTGGTATATGAGTGGAAAGAAAAAGTTTTAAAACCACTGATATATCTAAATGAAGCCAGGAGGTTCAGGAGTATTTCTCTTGGATCCACTGGAATCTCAAAGGGCATCCTACACAGCTACATTCCAATTTTTTTCTCCCCAATTACATTTGCAAATGTAGCACCACATCTCAGACTGCACTACACCTTCAAAAAGTTCTATCTCCATCTCCTATCCAAGGATTAAATTGTGGGTTCACGCCAACATATAACAGCACAGAATCCAATGGTGTTTTCACAACCAACCATTGTGGTGCTGTGGTATCTCTATTCCATTTGTTACTCCAGGCAGTGGTTGCAGAGACTCTGCAAGACAGGGAGGGTGTGTTCCCAGGCTTTCCAGAAAATTTGACTTTCTGGGCCTGCAAGTTCCAGGAAGGTGAAGCAGTATCCATATGCAATAAGATTTCTGTTATCCCGAATTGAAGCAACCGGCAGCCTCAAGTAACTGGCAACAAAATTGTGGAAAATAAATAAGTAAAAAATACAAAAGTTTAAAACTGGCATCCCTACCAATCCACATAACATGCAATTTCAAGCAACCGACAAATTCACTTATCCAGCATCTACCACTCCCATAGATGTTGGATATTGGGGATACTTGTATGTCCAAGTGAGGATATGGAAAGAAACAAGAAAATAACACTGCCTCTGTCGTTACATTGTGAGGCTTTGTGTCAATGTAAGCTTGGACTATTTCTTAGGCAGTATATATTGTAACTACCTTGCAGTACCTTGTTGACAGATTTGGAACTAAATTTCTGGGAGTCACCCACACAGACTGCAACATCTGGATGGTATCAAGTAGTCACTTGGTTTGTAGCTACAAAAGTGTTGTGAATATTCCATCATATTTTTTAGTAGATAAGGTATATGATATGAGATTCCAATGGGATATCAAAAGATCAAAATTCTTTGCAAGACTTTGGTGTTGATTGTTCATTAAAATTACAATGGACAAAAACTGCGATATCCTGGAATTTTTCACAAGTTTCATGAATCAGGATTCAGAATGATATTTCAGTTACCTTGAAATTTTTGTCTCATTATCTTTTTTTGTAATCTACTACAATTCTTTGCCACAATTTCCCAATTAAATGCATGCAATTTTTTTTCACCAAATAAAGACAGAAAGGGTGTTCGTTCATTTCTGCCTTTAATATATTCAATGAAAATGATATACTTGCATTCCTGGAAATCTTCACCAGGGGATAATATAGTTACCACAATATGAAAGACATGCAATTAAGAAATGGCTGGATGGATATTTATTAGTTACCAGTCAGATTTTCATTTTGATTTAGAAAATGCATATATTTTTTCCTTGTCATAAAATAAAAAAACAGGAGAAGGCCAATCATCCATTGAGCCTGCTCTGCCTTTCGTTATATCGTGGCTGATCCAATCTTGGCCTCAATACCACTTTTGTGGTCTTTCTCGACTTGCTTGTAGTTCAAATGTTTGTTCATTGCTGCCTTGAATATATTAAATGACTTCACCTCCACCGCTTTCAGAGGTAAAATCTTCGTGTAATTTATGACCCACAACATCCTAGATTGAACTAAATCCCCTATTTTTCACTAACTCCACTTGGAAAAGCATCATTGATGAATCCTACTCAAAATCGTATGTTGTAAGGTTATCTCTCATTTTGTTAAACTCCAATGGAAAAAAGGTGCAACATGCTCAACATTTCTTGCTACGTCAACCCCTCCACCCCAGGAATAAGACCATTGAATCACCTCCATGTAAGTATGCTATTCCTTAATATGAAAAACAAAGCTGTGCCTGTACAGGGTATAGTGGACTCTAAAGTTGCATCAAAACCTCTGTACTTTTGTATACCATGACTTTTGCAATCCAGCCCAATATTCCAGCTACCTTCCTAACTGCTTTCTGACACTGATAGCTAACAGTCTGTGTTTCATGTATCAAGATTCTCGTATCCATTTGTATTGCAACATTTTTTAGTCTCAATCCTTATAAGAAATCATTCTTCCTTCCAAACTGGATAACATTGCATTTCCACATTTTAATCTGCCAATTTCTTGTGCACTCACAAATCAACTATATCTTTTTATAGGCTGTCTATGTCCTCCTCAATCTCCTAACTCACAAATGAGTTGGTCCCTTCACTAAAGTCTTAATTTAGGTTATAAACCATTGATGTCCCAGCATTAATAGGCAGCCACCAGTTACCAACTTTCTCTCCAAAAATGGCTCATTCAGCCCAATTCTCATTATTTTGTTGGTTAGTTACTCCTCTTGCCAATAAATGGTGCTCAACCTTCTTTAAGCTTTGAGAATTCTTAGAGAGATTTTCTCAGATCCTTTATAATGCATGGCAGAAGCATTTCAATGTCACTTTGGTGCTTTAGTGAACAATAAATTTTTGCAAGTAATTTTATATTGCTTGTGTTTAAACATTTAGAGAGATCCTAAGGCCAGAGAGTCATGATATTTCACTTACTTAGGTTTATTTATACAGCCAGTTTTTTTTTTTGCAGAGTTTAAAATATTTGGTTACTGTAGCAGAACCATCTTGATATTGATTTATAGTTAAAAATTGTGATTTCAAAAGGTTGCTGAGCTACTTACAGTAAAGGTTTATTTGCTTTTCTCCTGTAATTATTAAAAAATTATTTTTAGCATCATGCACATATTGTATTTGTTTTTCTCATTTTTTTGTTTGCAACACCAAAGCAGGGTAAGATTTTCAACTATGAGAGGACATGCACTTAAGGTGAGAGGGGTAAAATTTAATGGATATGTGCTGGGCAAGACTTTTACTAAGAAAAAAGTAGGTGCCTAGAAAGTGCTGTCATGGGTAATGTTGGAAGCAGGTGCTATAGTAGGTGTTGAAAAGCCTTTAGGTAGAGATGTGAATATGCAGGGAATAGAGGTTTATAGATCATGTTAGTTTATTTTGACATCATCAGTGCAGACACCATGTGCCAAAGGACCTCTTCCATTGCTGTACTGTTCTATGTTCTGTTCTCTATGCACATCTGTGGATTCTGCTCTTTCTCTACTTCTTTGGATGGCTGTATAGCATGCTAGATTTGACTTGTTGCTCACAGAAAAACCCTTCTTAATATACAAGGTGTAATGTGACAATAAACTTGAGCATTGACTTGATCACCACAGATGTGGTTGTTGAAGGTTCTATGATCCATTAAACTATCAACACTTAGGTGCATGTATTTACGAGGTCTTGCTTTAAGCCTGGGACAATTGACTAACAGATACTACTCCCCCTGACACTTCACTCTTGGTGCTTGAATCTGCATGGAGAACAAAAGTGGAGTCCAATCTTCCCTCTCCCCACCCTAAGACAACCAGACGTGTCATGGGATCAAACCCCACATTCTCAATCCCCACTGCTGCACCCCAAATCGCCACCACAACAGCACTAACACATTATAATTTTTACTTTTATTTCCATATTTATTGCAAAAAGGTTTACCTAACATTTAATGTTTGGAATGTCTTTCACTATCTGAAATATAAAAGAATTGAAATTAGTTTCACAGCCACAAGTTGGTAGTCAAATGGTGGTAAATTTAATTAACATTTCTTTAACATGTCTCAAAATTTTTGAAACATTGTCAATGTTGAGGTATTAAGCTGAGGTTTTCTTGTATAAAATATCTCTCACTGTATGATCCAGGAAAGTTTAGGCTATTCTCCCAACAAATATTCCACGACTAAAACAAATTTTTTTTAAATCTTCATTTGCTTTCTTTTAGATCTGTGAGATGCAAATTAATCAATCTGTTTACTCAATAAACACAGAGCTTATGAAAAGCTTGGGAAACTTTTCTATCAAAATGCTTTCTTTCAAGTATTTAATTTAGTGCAACCGAGTGGTGAAATACATTACTAGCCCCTGCCACAGCATCACAAAATAGTTCAGACTACAATCCACTCAGGACATTGTTTTAAGTGTTTAAAGAAACAGGCAGAAAGTGATGGAGTGAGATTTGGGTCAAGTCAAGGCAAGTTTACTTACTATCTTATTACTGCTGAAGTCTTTACTTAGAGATGCAAGGTGTCAAAGAGAGAAAAGGGACAGAATTGTGGACCAGGACTAATCTATTAATAATGCGCTTACAGGTGGAACAAGCCAGCTGTATTTGTGGAATGGCATATATTTGTTTAAACTGATTTAATTCTGAATTATATTTTTAAAGCACAATAATATACTGCATGAGTTTTTCAAGCTCTGCTGGGACCAAGGAAAGCTGCCTCAGGACCTTCGTGATGCCATCATCATCACCCTGTACAAAAACAAAGGCGAGAAATCAGACCGCTCAAACAACAGGGGAATCACGCTGCTCTCCATTGCAGGCAAAATCTTCGCTAGGATTCTCCTAAATAGAATAATACCTAGTGTCGCCGAGAATGTTCTCCCAGAATCACAGTGCGGCTTTCACGCAAACAGAGGAACTACTGACATGGTCTTTGCCCTCAGACAGCTCCAAGAAAAGTGCAGAGAACAAAACAAAGGACTCTAGATCTCCTTTGTTGACTTCACCAAAGCCTTCAACACCGTGAGCAGGAAAGGGCTTTGGCAAATACTAGAGCGCCTTGGATGCCCCCCAAAATTCCTCAACATGGTTATCCAACTGCACAAAAACCAACAAGGTCGGGTCAGATACAGCAATGAGCTCTCTGAACCCTTCTCCATTAACAATGGCGTGAAGCAAGGCTGCGTTCTCGCACCAACCCTCTTTTCAATCTTCTTCAGCATGATGCTGAAACAAGCCATGAAAGACCTCAACAATGAAGACGCTGTTTACATCCGGTACCGCACGGATGGCAGTCTCTTCAATCTGAGGAGCCTGCAAGCTCACACCAAGACACAAGAGCTTGTCAGTGAACTACTCTTTGCAGACGATGCCGCTTTAGTTGCCCATTCAGAGCCAGCTCTTCAGCGCTTGACGTCCTGTTTTGCGGAAACTGCCAAAATGTTGGACCTGGAAGTCAGCCTGAAGAAAACTGAGGTCCTCCATCAGCCAGCTCCCCACCATGACTGCCAGCCCCCCCCCACATCTCCATCAGGCACACAAAACTCAAAACGGTCAACCAGTTTACCTATCTCGGCTGCACCATTTCATCGGATGCAAGGATCGACAACAAGATAGACAACAGACTCGCCAAGGCAAATAGCGCCTTTGGAAGACTACACAAAAGAGTCTGGAAAAACAACCAACTGAAAAACCTCACAAAGATTAGCGTATACAGAGCCGTTGTCATACCCACACTCCTGTTCGGCTCCGAATCATGGGTCCTCTACCGGCATCACCTACGACTCCTAGAACGCTTCGCCCAGCGTTGTCTCCGCTCCATCCTCAACATTCATTGGAGCGACTTCATCCCTAACATCGAAGTACTCAAGATGGCAGAGGCCGACAGCATCGAATCCACGCTGTTGAAGATCCAACTGCGCTGGGTAGGTCACGTCTCCAGAATGGAGGACCATCGCCTTCCCAAGATCGTGTTATATGGCGAGCTCTCCACTGGCCACCGTGACAGAGGTGCACCAAAGAAGAGATACAAGGACTGCCTAAAGAAATCTCTTGGTGCCTGCCACATTGACCACCGCCAGTGGGCTGATAACGCCTCAAACCGTGCATCTTGGCGCCTCACAGTTCGGCGGGCAGCAACCTCCTTTGAAGAAGACCGCAGAGCCCACCTCACTGACAAAAGACAAAGGAGGAAAAACCCAACACTCAACCCCAACCAACCAATTTTCCCCTGCAACCACTGCAACTGTGCCTGCCTGTCCCGCATCGGACTTGTCAGCCACAAACGAGCCTGCAGCTGACATGGACATTTACCCCTCCATAAATCTTCATCTGCGAAGCCAAGCCAAAGAAGAATATACTTTAATTCTTTTTCATAGAATAACAGAATCGATTCAGTCTATTATACCTGTACCCAGTGTCTGAAGGAGCTACCAATTTCTTCCACAGTCCAGATAAAGGGTTGTTGATCTGTAACATTAAAACTACTCCACAGATGCTGCCCCAGCTACTATGTTTTATTTCAGTCAGCCAGTATTTGTTTTGCTTTTTAATCATTTTCAATCTCTTGCACATTCTCCATAGGCTTGCAAATATTTCCTTTTAAGGTGTATTTCTGAAATTTACTATTAAATTTGCTTTCAACATTATTTCATGGGAGCAGGTGCCATGAACAATATTTACCATATATATACAGCAAGGTAACAGGCCATTTCAACCCATGAGTCTGTGCTGCCCAATTTAACCCCATTAACCTACACCCCTGGTACATTTCAAACAGTGGAGCCCCTGGGTAAAACCCACGCAGACACAGGAGAACGTACAAACTCCTTGCAGACAGTGTGGAATTTGAACCCTGGTTCCGATCACTGGCGCTAATCACTATGCCAATCATCCCACCGCTTGTAATATATACTTGTGAAGTCATCGATGCCATGTAATGGTCTACCCTCCCCACTTTATTTGACCCAAAAATCATGTATTTTGTATGACCTGTGTAAAAGTTGACCGGCCCCCTTTTTTTGGCCCCAACTGCCCACCTGTCTGAGCTCCCAATGGCCCAACTGTGAATCCTCACCCCGGCTGCCTGATCATCTGAGCACCTGATTGCCATCTGAGCACCTGGCTGCCCAACCACCAGAGCTCCCGATGGATATTCACCCCAGCCACCCATCCATCTGAGCTCCCGACGTCTTGAACAACACGGATACTTACCACGGTCAAAAGTGTGACCCATGTGAAAGTCAACCACCCCCAAATGTGACCCCAAAAAATTCAAGGATTACGAGAGTGTATACTGTAGCTTTAGTTAGAGACCCTAGTTTGATACCTATATTTGTGCA
Source organism: Narcine bancroftii (assembly GCF_036971445.1). Lineage (NCBI taxonomy): Eukaryota > Metazoa > Chordata > Chondrichthyes > Torpediniformes > Narcinidae > Narcine > Narcine bancroftii. Next base: position 206,161,397 of record NC_091474.1, read on the forward strand.
CACACAACCTTTTTATAATTGTTAATGATGCCAATGCAGATTTCTTTTATAATTTCTAAAGTAGAATATTGTACAGCTAAGTTAAAGAAAAAGTATGGTTCAAGGTCCTTCTCATACTCATGATCTCCACACTATGGTCCAACTGTAGAGACCTCTGATCCTCAATTGAAATAGATATTAGTTGCACAGCAAGTAATTATCCTTTTCTCCCCTTCTCCTTTTCCCCACCGAATGGTTTATTTTAATCTAACCGTAATTAAGAAAGACAAGCCTACCTGCCAATAGTTCTTGATGTTAAATTCAACTCTACATTATTAGTTATATTCCTGACCATGTAGAGGCATCTATCTTGAATCCAACTGAAGCAACAACCAAACTAGTCAGAGACTCCCTCTAGCGGTCAGGAGGATCACTAGCACCCTGTCAACTACAATAATGGTCACATAAATTAAATTAAATTAAATATATAAATATTTGAGATGATTAAGATGGTTACAGGATACTGTTTATCAGTCTCACAGTTTGTCAGTCCTGATTTTGATACTTCTGTGCTGTCTTTTTTATGGTAGTGGGTCAAAGATACTGTCTGCAGGATGGAAGGAATCTTCTACAATTCCTTGAGCCCTCTTCAGACAGTGCTCCCAATAATTGTGATCTAGAGAGAAAAAGGACATCAGAGTGATTCTCTCAGCTGTTTTAATGATCCCCTTTATAGACTTACAGCCTGATGCTTTACACCTACCATACCACACAATGATGCAGCCAGTCAGGACACTTAATTGTTCTCCTGTAGAAAGTTTTCAAGATGGAGGTCAGTAGCCTTGCCCTCCTCAGCCTCTGTAGGAAGTGTTGGCGCTGCTGCACCTTCCTGACTAGCGAGGAGGTGTTTTGAATCTAGGATTGGACATCCCTTGTATGTCAAATAACTGTGCTCTCCAATTTCTCCACAATGGAACGGTTGATGTGTGGTGGAGAATGGTTGATATTTCTCCTCCTGAAGCCCATAATCATCTCCTGTGTCTTCTCCACATTGAGCTCAGGTTGCTGTTCTCACACCACTTTACAATCCTTTCAACCTCCTCCATGTAATGTAACTCATCATTGTTGCTGATGAGGCCAACTACTGTTGTATCGTCCACAAATGTGATGAATCTGTTGGAGCTGATTCTGACAGTGCAGTCGTGAGTTAGCAATGTGAACAGCAGGGCTCAATGCAATGGGGCTTGAGGATTGGCTGCCAACCCAGTCAGACTATAGTCTTTCCATCAAGTAATCTAGAATCTTGTTGCAGAGAGAGTAACAGAGAGGACAGTTTATCCAAAAGCCTCTGCGGTATTATCCTGTTAAACTCCATAATGAGTCAATGCACAGCAGCCTCGTGTATGAGGCATTTTTGTCTAGGTGGGTCAGGACAGAGTGGTATATTGCCTCCCAGGTGCCAATGTCAGGGATGTCTCTGATCAAGTTCATAGGATTCTGGAGAGAGAGGCTAAACAGCCAGAGGTTGTGGTCCATGTGGGGACCAACGACAGAGATAGGAATAGGGATGAGGTCCTGAAGAGGGAATATAAGAAAGAAGTTAAAAAGAAGGACCTCAAGGGAGGTAATCTCAGGATTGCTGCCTGTGTCACGCGCCAGAGAGGATAGGAACAGGAAGTTGTGGCAGATGAATGCGTGGCTGAAAATTTGATGAAGGGGGCAGGTGTTCATATTTCTGGATCATTGGGATCTCTTTTGGGATGGTCAGGCCTGTATAAAAAGGAAGGTCAGTCCTGTACAAAAAGATGCTGGTCCACTACTGTCTAGCATTGGTGGCATTTCCTCTGTGGTTGTTCAGGCTGGATCTTCAGCATTTGTCTGTTCCTGCAGTGCTTCTTGTGTTTTCAGCAGACTCTTTCAATTCCTGCTCAGTATTTGACAGTCGTCTGTTCTGACAGTGTAGGATCTTGGATTTACTGCCTCCAGAACAGTGGCCTTCTTGTCCCAAGGGTTGGAATCTCTGAGTCTCACTGTGTCATGTTGTGCCAGTGGCCCTAAATGTCTTGCTGACATAGTTTGCTTTTTTCTCCATTGCATATGCTTTTGTTTCCATTTGACTTCTTCGACATCTCTGTTCTTGTTTGGGTCTGCAGAGTAGGGAAGTGTGGTGCATAGTCTATGTCCCATCAGAAACTCAGCGGGTAACATGTTCAAGTAGCAAAGCTTTGTAACTCAAAAGAGCTAGATACAGATCTGAACCACGGTCTAGTGCTTTATTGAGCAACTGTTTAACTATGTGAACTCCTTTCTCTGCTTTACCATTTGACTGTGGATGCAGAAGACTTGAAGTTGTGTCAAAAATCATACTCTTCTGCAAAGTTCTGGAACTCTCTACAACTGTAGCATGATCCATTGTCACTGTAGACAATTTGAGGAATTCCATATCTTGCAAAAGTCGATTTCATATATTTAATCACACAAGCACCAGACATATTAGGAAGCAGTGCAATCTCCAGATAATTCGATAGATAATCAAAGACCAGCAAGTAATTCTTTCCATCCCATTGTTCTGCTGGTAATCCAGTTGTTATCATGGGTTCCTTTGTCTGTTTTGTGTGTGTCCTGGGTAAACTTGTACCTCTCACTTTGTTTGTTTTAGATTGGTCACAGTGTTTGAGCTACCGAAAGAAAATAGACACACACACCGAGAGCAGTTCAGTTTATACAAATGCTTATTACAAATTCAACTGATTTCAGCCAACGTCCCGGTCGGGGTAGGTGGAGAAGCTGCTACCGGCGCCCCGACAACCAACTACAAGTGTGCGGTCGTTGCCTCGCTTCGGCAGTTGGGACCAGTCCAGGCGTTGATAAATATAATTGGAAAGGTCCCAACTGCCGAAGCGAGGCAACGACCGCACACTTGTAGTTGGTTGTCGGGGCGCCGGTAGCAGCTTCTCCTCCTACCCCGACCGGGACGTTGGCTGAACTCTAGAAGTTCTTCTTGCTGAGAGATGTTGCCACCTCTTGGAGAGTCTCAAACTTCAGCAGCGGGACCATGGCTTATATTACCCAAAAACTGCTTACCCAAGCGCCTATTCCCAGCACAGCAAGAAAGATAAGCGAGCAAGCTAGCATGCTAGGCTTCTATCGAATAACATCATTTTCAGCTTATCACTTTGAATACAATGGTTTATTTTGCATCAAGGCTAGGCCTCTGACAGTCTGTGACCAAAACAAGCAGGAAGATTAAATGTTCTTGGTACACAGATGTCCTTTCGTCAGATAACTGCATCTCTGGCCCCTCGGTGGAATTTAGCTTATGTCTGCTGATTCTAAAAAACAAGCAGGTTCTCAGCCGTGCAGAAGCAAAGGCTGCAAAAGTCAGAAACGCGGTTTAAATCTTCCATTACAGTGTGATGTTTCAAACAAGTCTCACAGCTTGAAACCATCCTACCAAATCAGCATTTATCCCTGGCCAATAAACAGAATTTCTGGTCCTCCTCTTGCATTTTTCCATTCCAAGGTGCCCCTCATGTACCCTTTTCAGCATCACTTGTCACAATGATTGAGGAATGACAATTCTGCTCTGTCTGAGTAGAAGCCCACTGAAAATACTCAACTCAGCTCTGATGTTGTAGTATGGCTAATATTCACCTCTAGGCCATCCTTCATTCAGATTCATGATGATCTTCCATAGAACTGTGTCCTTTTCTGTTTCAGCTACAATTGCTTGGACTTCATGTCAGATACAGGAAGAGATTCAGTGATCAGATTCACATGGAGATTCCCATCTGTCTCTGTGGAACTCTCATTGTGTGCTTCACTCTGCGTCATTGTCCTATATAATGCATCAGCTAACACAATAAGTTTCCATGGTGTGTTCAAAATCATAACGTTACAACTTCATCATCAGTTTTTCAATTCTCGGCAACATTTCACTGAGATTTTTCTTGATTATTGCTATTAATGGCTTGTGATCTGTCTCTGCCAAAATGTTCTCAAGTCCATAGACCAGACTAAGACACTCTTTCTTGATCTGTGAATATCGGCATTCAAATGTTATCGTCCTTGATGTGCAAGCGTCTGGCCTCCAATCTTTTCCTAGAGCCTGAAGTAGTACAGCACACATTCCATCTTTTGAAAGGTCCATAGATATTTTCGTCCTTCAGGATGAGTCAAAGAACGTCAAATGTACTGGTTCTGTAGTTAGAATGGTCTTCAGCCATCCTCATTCTTCCTCATGGTTGGCTGTCCACTTGAATTCACATTTGTCCAGTAACAACTTCCTTTGGTACATTGTTTTGGAAGATGGGTTTGGTATGAATTTACGAATGAAATTGATTAGTCCCAGCACTCTCAATATGCCTTTTTTGTCATTAGGTCTGCGAAAGAATTGCTTTCACCTTTCTCTTGTCTGGTTGCATTCATGCCTTTGACAGTTAATCTCCCAGAAAGGTGATTTCCTTCACACCAAACTGACATTTTCCACTGTTTATTTTTAATCCATACTTTTGGATGTGTAGTAGAACTTTAATGACCCTCTGGTTGTGTTGTTCTTGTGTGGATCCCCATAGGATCATATCATCAATGTACACATTTATGCCTTCTATGATGTGCTCCATTTTCCTGTGGAACACTTTCCGGAGCTGAAGAAATTCCAAAAGCCATCCTCAGACAGGAGTATCTGCTAAACAGTGTATTAAATGTACAGTATTTTATGCTTTCTTCATGCAGTTTTATTTGCCAGAAGCCCTGGTTTGCATCCAATTTAATGGAAAACTTTGGACCGGCCATCTCACTTGTAATTTCATCCCTGGTTGGAATCTGATAATGTTTACTCTTTATATTTGCATTCAAGTCTTTTGGGTCCATTCTTTTTTTTGACACACACCATTGAATTCACCCATTCTGTGAGCTCCTCCATGTTCTTTATGGTCCCCTAGTACTGTCATTTGGTCAAGTTACTGCTTGAGTTTTTCATTTAGCGGTGCTGGAATCTGCATTGAGGCTGTATCTTATAGGTGAATGGTAGAACTCCAAATCCCTTGAAGATGAGGAGGGTGGGGATTTGTTCCGGCATGGACTAGTAGGGCCAAACTGGCCTGTTCTGTGCTGTATATGGTGATATGTCTGGAAATTGATCCAGTATTTCCTTTATGCTGTTCTGTGCATTGACGCTGTTAATGTGATACACTCTCTTGACCAGGCTTAACTTTTCACAGGCTTTGTCACCAAGCAGTGATTCATGTCCATCTGGGACTACTGTGAACCTGAAGTGATGCTCTTTATCTTTAACCTTCACCTTGAGTTTACATGTAACTTTCGTTTCAATGCTCTGTCCATTGTAGGCTTTGAGCTGTTCAGGATTTGCATGGATGTATTGCTTTATCTTCATTTCCCTGATGTGGTCACAGATAAAATCGACCTTTACCCCTGTGTCCAGTTTGAAAGAAATATTTGTTCCATTTGTATGCAATTACACAAAAAAAATCCACTTATCCTTCTTGACTCTGTTCACACAGACTCTGTTCAGTGTCTGTGCACTACCACAAATAGTGCATCACTGAGAGCAGTTTCTTCTACAGTGTGTTTCACAGTGTGCACACTTTCACTTCTGTTTTGTTTTCCTTTGGAAAAACATTACTTTGTGTAATGATTCTGCCCTTTGCACCTATCATGGAATTATCCATAGGCTGGACATTGTTTTGGTGCATGATGAGTGCTACATCATTTGCAATTGAATGTCTCTCCATCTTTTTGTTGTTTCCTATATCTCACTTTTAGTTTATGCATGTGGACTGGCTTTTGCACTCTCACCAAACTTTTTTGTGTGCTGCAGAGCTAATTCACTGGTGTGGCATATCTTCACAGCTCCAGCTAAGGTAAGCTCTGTCTCTCGCAGCAACCTCTGTCATTTTCTTATCAATAATGCCAAATAAAATTTGATCACGTATCATTGAATCTTGAAGCGATCCAAAATTGCATGTTCTTGCTTTTAATTTCAAGTCCATTAAAAAAAAGTATCAAAGCTCTCTCCCTGCAGCTGCATGCGTGAGCAAAACATGCACCTCTCAAACATTTCATTTTTCTTTGGTGAACAGTGTTCATCACACCTTGATAACCTTTTCAAACTCATCCTGATCAGCTGCCTCGGCAAAAACAAATGTACTGAAAACCTCTAGTGTAAGTAACAGTGCAATCTCCAATACATCAGGCTTGCTATAGAGTCCAATAGCTTGCAGGTATAGCATGAATCTTTGATTGAACAACCTCCACTTGTGGTCAACATTTCCAGTCCAATTTACAGTGTCAGGAGCCTTTACATTCTCCATATCTCTGCTGTAATTGATTGATTCTTACTCTACACACAACTGGCGTTTCTTCCACTCCTGATACCATGTGATGTTTCTTTTGTTGTAATAAAGAAACTTGGTTTCTTTTAAAACAACTATACCTTATTAGTTATATTCATGACCATGTGGAGACATCCATCTTGAATCATCCTGAGCTGCCACCAACTAGTCTTTGACACCCTCTAGTGGACAGGAGGATCACTAGCTCATCACTACACTCATCAGAAATGCAAAGACATAAACAAGGTTCAACTGCTTTTTGAAATAATGCTGCATTGTTTCAAAATGTCAAGCTAATATTTAATTGCTGTTTCTGTGTGTTTATAAGTTTAGCCCTAGACATAATGAAAGATACCAGGACTCAACAAACACAATGGATTCAATATGTGGGAGAATATTATCTTACATATTCAAAAGACGTGTTTAAAATATCTTATTTACAGTGCAATATTTTCTGGGCTAATAGATTTTTATGTGACATTTGCATAGACCATAGCACTTCCAATGTGTACTGTTCAATGTTTACAGTAGTGCCCTCATACATCAAATGATATACATGAGACTAGACTACTTGCCAACATTACTTCGTACAGTTCTCTAAGCATGAACAGTCTGCAGTCTTGGTGAATACCACTTGTACAAATATGCTAACTGATGGGCATTTATTTTCATGTCATTTCAAGATTTTTCATTCTGAATACTGAGTTTGATGAAGAATTTACAGCTGTTGCTTTTGTATTATTTATGTGTTCTGCACATTTTCACCATTCAGAGTAGAAATAAGCACCCAACACTTACATTCACACTCCCTTTGAAATATCTATATAAATCAATTGTATTATCAACAATAAAATAGGCTCCATTAAATATATTGCTGTACTGCACCACAATGGAAACAGGCACTTCAGCCAACCAAGTCTGTGTTGCCCATCGAGTGCCCAATCTTAGATTGATCTTACCCTCACTAATTTTTATTCTCCCTGGAGTCTACCACTCATCTACACAGTCGGGGTAACTTACAGTGGTTGATAAACCTATCAACCCAGGGATTTTAATGTGTGGAAGGAAACCTGAACACCAGGTGGAAACCCATGCAGTCACCAGTAAGATGTGTAAACTCTACAGAGGCAGCACTTGAGGTCACAATTGAACGCAGATCTAATGATTAATCTTTTGTCAGTACAAACCAGTTTCAGTTGTGAAATAAATTATGTTGAATTGGCTTGAACAGGTTAGTTCTGGCAAGAGCGCCCGTGTAAAGTACATCCCCAAGCCAATACTTCCTCATATCCTGTGTCCCATGATTAAAAAAAAGAAAATCTGACAGCCTTCTGATTTAGTGATGCATAAAGGCATTAAATTAATGAACAGGAGATGAACTACTTGAGCAATCTGATTCATGTTATGATGATAATAACATCGTGACTAAACATTTTCTCACCTTACTTTCTATTCACCAATCTCTCTGGCAAACATCTCAAGGAGAATCAAAAATGTGGAAGTCCTAGAAAATGCCTTCAATTGTTAGCCTTGTCTCTAGTTAGCTGTGCAGTGTCTGCTTATATGATCTGATTTCTGACTTAAAAAGGCAGCAAATTGTGCCAATGGAAGTGTCCAAAGAAAAGTTCAAAGTCAAATCAAAGTCAATGTTCAGATTTATTGTCAAACATAAGTTTATCTTGGATAGTGTGCAGCAGTTAAGAGCCATTTTGTTTTCATTTCAAGTTCTGTATTAGAATATTTTTTGATTGTTTACTGTATAGATTTTGGCAGCTTTTGGATAGAATTGAGTGTGGGCTTTTTCATTGCCGTTGCAAGCAATGCCATGGTGGCTGAGACAGACAAGCAAATATTGTTGCACCTTCAGACAATTGTTTGTTTTTATACCTTGATGAGGAAAAATCATAGCCAAAAATTGGAATTTTATCAACAGCTAAACAAAAAGTAGGCAGTTTCTTGAAAATGACTGGAGAGCAGTTTCGTCAAGTTTTACTATTTTTGGTACACAGACAGCCAATCTGTTTGCTCATAGTTTTGCTATTATCTGATTCCACCTGCATTGAATTTGCCCATTGTTATTGAATGAAGATCTACCGGGACCAATGCCTGAAGAGGGTGCACAAAATCAGTGAACCAGTGCGGACTCGAAAGGCCAACATGGCCTGTTTCCGTTCCGTAAATGGTTATATGGTTATCACATACAACCCTTACCAGTAATAGTAAACTGTACTAAAGAAATAAAGAAATGTAAACAAATGTAAAAAAAAAGCTCAACTCTACAAATACAGAAATATACATATTCAGTAATAAGTAATGAGCGAATTATGACTCCTTCATTGAGTCTCGGAGTGAGCCTGTTGTTCAGGAGTCTTATGGTTGAGGGGTAGCAACTGTTCCTGAACCTGGTGGTACAAGTCTTCTGGCACCTGTACCTGCTTCCTGATGGCAGTAGTTCGTACAGCATTTTTCAGCTACTCCAATCAGGGAAGAGATGCAGGAGTATCAGAGCCAGCACCTCCAGGCTGAGGAACAGCTTCTTCACACGAGCAGTGAGAATGCTAAACAACCAAAGGAACTGCTCACACTAACCATCCGAGACTCTCATATGTACAAAACAATATTTATTTATCTACCTATTTATTTATTTATTTGTTTGTTTGTATAGATAAAATAATTGTCCTGCGTACGTATTGTTTGCCTGCATGTGTGTTATATCTGGTTGTGTGTCTGCTTGTTTTGCACCAAGGACTGGAGAACACTGTTTCGTCAAGTTGTACTTATACAATCAGATGACAATAAACTTGACTTGACTTGATGATTACTGCTGTTTTCCAGTGGCAGCATTCCATATAGAGTTTTGTCCATGGTGTTCGCTACATTTTGTATGACTTTCCGCTCAGAGGTAGTGGTACCCCCATACTAGGCCATGATATAGAAGTTTGCAAAGGTTTCCAATGTAAAACTTCACCAGCATATGAGAAGGGAAATAATTCAGCTTGGATAAACACACCAAATCATAAGTTTTATGTAAACTATTTCAGTGAACAATGAGGCAAAGCACATCAAGTATTATCAACAGAGAGAAAAATAAATTTAATGTTCCAGGTCACTGATATTTCATTGGAACACAATTGATTCCAGGGAGCAGGGAGCAAAAAGAACAGTTTTAAATAAAGTATAATTCTGTTTCTGAGGATGGCCAGAGGCTTTTTCCCAGGTTGAAATGGGTAACTTAAGGGGGCATAGTTTAACATGCTTGAGAATAAGTGTAGGGGGGGATGTAAGAGATAAGTTTTTCACTTAGTTGTTGGGCTAGTGTGCTAGTGATCCTCCTAACCACTAGAGGGAGACAGAGACTAGTTTTTTTTCCCCTGCTCGTTTAGATTCAAGATGGATGCCTCCACATGGTATGTGTATCTTAGCTAATAAAGTCTAGTTGGTTTTTTTTAAAGCCCTAGTTTCTTTATTACGTTAAAGAAACATCACATGGTATTAGCAGTGGAAGATACTCCAGGAATGGAAGAAACACCAGAAATGTGCAGTGTGTGAATTACTCAATAGCAGCAGAGATGCTGAAAATTGGACTGGAAATGTCAACCATGAGGGGAGATTGTTTAAAATAAAGATTCATGCTGTACCTGCAAGCCATTAGACTTCATAGCAAACCCGATGCATGGAAGATTGCACTGCTCTTACCATGACAGAACCTCAAGCACTAGAGATTTTCAGTGCATTGGTTTTTGCCAAGGCAGAAGGCCAGAGCAAGTTTGGCAAGGTTATCAATGTCTTTGATGAATATGGTTCACCAAAGAAAAATTAAACGTTCAAGAGGTACGTGTTTCGCTCATGCACGCGGCTACAGGGAGAGAGATTTCATACTTTTTTAATGGATGAAACTAAAAACAAGAACATGCAATTTTTGATTGCTGCAACATTCAATAATCCACAATCAAATTGTGTTTGGGATTATTGATAAGAAAGTGAGAGAGAGGTTGCTGTGAGAGACAGAGTTTACATTAATTGAAGATATGCCACACCAGCGAATTAGCTCTGTAGCATGCGAGTAAGTTCTATGAAAATGCAAAAGCCAGTGAAAATGAAGGCATAGTCATCGCCACAGTGTCTGGACACAATATAAACAAAAAGTTAGATATAGGAAACAACAAAAAGATGGAGAAACATTCAGTGCAAATGATGTGGCGACATACACAGAAAGAACTCAAGAATGGGGATTCCCTATGGTTGCATGACACATCACTCATGACATCATCGTAGGGGGCGGGATTCCTCTTAAATTGTTGTGTTGGCAATTTAACAGGTAGGATAGGCTGCTATTTGAAAAGTGCAGGAGACCCAATAATCTCATCCAGGTCTCAGGAGGGCTTCCTGGGTGCTGCATTTTGAAAGTGCCTAGAAAGTCTCTGCAGTGGCCCACTGATCTGCTGAACATTTTAAAACATCTCAGGTTTTTATTTCATACAACCGATTTTCACAATATATTGCCATTTTTAGGAGAAAATGCAGGAACAATAGGGATGCTCCTCTGAACTGTGGGTAGAATCACTTTCCATTTCAAATCTGATCTATTAAGATGGTTTGACTCCTTTGCTTCTAACACAAGACACTTTGACTGAGAAACAAATGAATTTCACATTCTAATGAATTGGGAAAAATACTTGGATTCTATTGATATACAATAATGATACATACTGCTTCATATGTTAAACTAAAAAGATTGAGAGAATGCTTCATTGAACACCTTTGCTCTGTCCGCTGCAATACCAAGACCTCCCAGTGGCCAACCAATTCAGTTCCACATCAAATTGCCACACTGATCTATCTGTCCATGGCTTCATGTACTGCCAAGTTGAGGCCACTCACAGTTTGGAGGAACACTTTGTATCCTGCAGTTTCCTTTCTTTTTCAATCTTTTAAAATGGTTTCTATAATATATACAGTACAATGAAGAAAAGGAAACAAAACTGAAAATACAATATCACAGGTATATATTATCAAGATAAAACTGCAAACGATATAACTCTGTCCCCCTCCACTGTGCTGGTGAAGACAGAAAAGACATTAAAAAAAAAGTATATATATATATATATATATATATATATGTGTGTCTGTATGTGTGTGTGTGTGTGTTATATATTTTATATAAAAATATCTAACCTATTCTATTAAAAAGAAAACTAACCCAAAAAAATCTGAGCAGCTTATCCTGAGGGTTACATATATTTTGTAGCTTTTGATTCATACTGTGAATCAAAAAAACAAAGGTGAGACTCTATCTCGTCTGGAAGAGTGAGTACATCTAATCACATTAAAAACATTTATAGCAAATGAAAATAAGACATAAAAGGTCACCAGGTATCTTCAAATTTCACTGATGAATCAAATGCATGATATCTAATTTTTTTCTGAAATTAAACAGGGCATTATATGGGAGAACCATTGAAACACTGTTGGAGGTCTAGAGTCTTTCCATTTGAATAAGATGGCTCTTCGAGCCAACGATGTAACGAAGGTCACAACCCATTGCGCAGGTTCAGAAAAACATTCTATGTCTGGTTCAATAACCCCAAAAAAAGCAGTTATTGGATTGGGTCATAGTTCCACCTGAAATACAGTTGAAACAATATTAAAAATTTCTTTCCAATAGATTTCTAAAGATAGGTAAGACCAAAGCATGGGTGTCAATGTAGCAATATCAGATTTGCATCTGTCACAAATAGGGTTAATATTAGAAAAGATACAAGCCAATTCATCTTTGGACATGTGAACATGATGCACCACTTTGAATTGGATTAATGAATGTGAAGCACTTATTGAAGATGTATTCATCAGTTTAAGAATCTTGTCCCATAGATCCTCAGATAAGGGTCTTGCAAGTTCCAATTCCAAAGCCTTTTTAATCTTATCGTGAAGTACTGGATGTAATTTCAATAATCTATCATATATAATTCCAATTAATCCTTTCTGAGAAGGATTCAATTGAAAACTATTATCAACTAGATCTGGTGGATGTACAATGGAAAGTCCAGTAAAATGGTAATTAAGAAATTACTAATCTGTAAATATCTAAAAAAATTGAATATTTGGTCAGTCATTTTTTACTTGTCAGCTGTTCAAAGGACATTATACAACCTTCCCTAAATAAATTTGCAAAAGAAATAATACCTTTGATTTTCCATTCAGAGAAGAATCGATCAATTATTAATGGTCGAAATAAATAATTATGAGAGAGAGCACTTGATAAAACAAAGTTTTTTAAATTAAAACATTTCCTAAATTGGAAGCAGATTCACAATACACTTTTGAGAATTGGATTAGATTTATCCTTTTGATCTTGGAAAAACTAAATGGAAGAGAAGTACCCGATGAAGAGGCCACTGAATACTGCTGTATAGATTTCAATTCTAAATCTGTCTATAATGGATGATCCAATTTTTCAGAATAAGAAATCCAAAGTTAGATAACAAATATTAACAGCCCAGTAATAAAATCTAAAATTAGGTAGGGCCATACCTCCATCTTTTTTTAATTTTTGAAAATGAAGTTTACTAATTCCAAGTAAAGGAAGAAACTTTTGAGTTAATATTATCAAAAAAAAGACTTTGGGATGAAAACTGGAATTGTTTGAAATTGATATAAAAACATAGGTAATATTATCATTTTAAATGGATTAATATGACCTATTAAAGATAATGATAAAGGAGACCATATATAAAAAGACAATCTCACATATTCGAATAGAGGAAAAAAAATTAAGTTCTTATAAATCTTTAAATCATTTAGTAATTTTAACCCCCTAAGTATGTGAAATTTATCTCTGACAATCTTTAATGGAACTTAAGAGTAGATAGGGACCTGCATATTAATTGGAAAAAGTTCACTTCATGAAGGTTTAATTTATATCCAGAGAAAGATGAATTGAGAAAGCACAGATAACATAGCTGAGATACATCTATTGGGATCTAAAATATAAACTAATAGGTAATCTGCACTTTCCAACTAGACAGCATCAATATCAACTTCTCCAATTTCTTTTAACACCCTACCCTGATCTCTCGCATTCCCTTATCCCTCTGTCTCCCTTCCTCCTCCAGCTTCCTATCCCCTTCCCTTCTTTCTCCTAACAGAAAGTTATCCTTCTTAGCCCTCTGTTCTCTTCCCTTTCTACCCTTCCACCTGCATCTCTTGCATGTCATGGTGTGGTCCTCTCCCTGCCCCTCACCTTTTTATTCAGGAGCCTGCCTGATTTTCAGCATTCCCAAGGAAGGCCTCAGGCCTGAAATATCGACTGTTTTTTACTTTGTGTACTGCACTAGTCCCCAGCATCTACAGATTTTCTTGTTTACAGTGATTAAAATGCTTAAACTACTGAAAAAAAATGGTTTTCCAAAAAGGCACATCTTATTTATGAATAATCCTTTATCTTTTGCTCTTAGTCATCAGTGATAGAAAGAAACTGAACTCACTTTATAATTTAAGTATTGGTCAATATTTGTTTTTGCAGGTAAAGAAAACACAGCCAAATTCAGATGTTACAGAGCCTCAGAACTCCAGGTAATGCAAGCATTTCCACATTTTTATGTTCTATGTTCTATTTTTTATGTCTGAAAGTAATTGAGCAGCAAAATAACATTTAGTATGCAGCACCTACTGCGGATAAATCAACTAAGAATTTGTCCCATTGTTTAACCAATTGTTAAACATTAAATTTCACCTTAGCAACCAAAAATGTTTGCAGATGGTAAGTTTTGAAGCAAGGAAATTATCTAAAGGGACCCTATTGGGAGAATTCTTGGAATAAAAATTTTTAGGTTTAATTCAGCCCTCCTTCCACTATTGAGATCATGTCTGAATGCTTTAAAAACTGTTAGAAAATCAAGATTCTGTTATTTTTCATTTTATGTAATCTGCATGACTTAAATTTTAGTTTGATTTAGTATGTTTTGTGATACTGAACCAAATTAAACCACCATATCATTCCATTTGTAAGTAGAATGATTGTGCAATATTTTTATTTTGTTGTATCGAAAAAACAATTGATTGATCCATAGATACAGCATAGAAACACCCCTCCAAGTCCATACCAACTATATGTGTAACTATCTAGACCAATCCCATTTACCAGAAATCCCATTTACCAGTACACTCTGGCTTGGTATGTCAAGTTCTTAAATACTGATTAAATGTTATAAGAGTACCTGCCTCCTCACTTTCTCAGGCAATATGTTCCAGGTTGCAACCACCAATGGATGTAACCATTTCTTCTTCGATACCTTATAAATGCTTTACTCCTCAACTTTAACCAATGGCCTCAGCCAGGGAGAAGAGTTTCTGACTGTCCACACTTTGCCTCATGTGATTTTGTCAGGACCCTCTAGTCTGCTATTCCAAAGAAAACATACCTAGGCAGTCCGGTTTCTCTTCATATCTGAAATATTCCATCCCAGGCAACATTCTGTGAATACCTCCGCATCCTCTCCAGTGGGATCATATCCTTCCTGTACTGTGATAACCATAATTACGCACTATACTTCAGCTGTGACCTGACCAATGTTTTATAAAGTTGTGCCTAGATTTCCCTGCATTTGTATTCTGAGCCCCAACTAATCATATATTCTCTTCATCACCTTATCTATTTCTGCTGCCACTTCCAGAGATCTTTGGACCTGCACACCAGCATCAACTGGGGAAAATGATTAAATCTTTGTAAATTTTACTTAAAAATAGACAGATTTTGTAATGAAAATGACCACCATTACACCAATGAACATATTTGAAGCACTATTTATTTATACTGTCATTCAGGGAGGCTGATCATCATAGAATTGCAGAAATCTACTCAAGGAGACCACATGATCATTATGTTCATGATGGCAGAAACTGAGCTTTGAGATTCTAACCACTTCCCAGCACAATGTCCTTAGCTCACAGCCATACGCTGTTTCAATGGTGTGAGGAGTTCTCCCTCCAACACCAGGCTCCTACAACTGTTAGGTTACACTCCTCAAGTAAAATATTTGTCATTAACCCTATATAAGCCCTTTAATCATTATCTACAAGTTATTGACCTCTTTTGCAAGAATTTCTTTTAACATGTATAAGGCAATGCCATTGCTGTCTGGGCCAACATTTATTGCCCACTACAAATTACCCTTTGGGAGGAATATGGTGGGCCCGGTCCTTCTGCTGAAGGTATGATCCATGATTTAATGATAAAAGAATGGCAATATATTTCTCAATCAGAAAAGTGTCCAACGTGGAGGAGAACCTGTAGTAGTGTTCCCATACACTCTTGCCCTACTTGGTGGTAGAGGTCACAGGTTAGGAAAGTTGCATTGGATTCACCCGGGCAAGTAAACGAAGTGCAATTTCTTGATGATACCCACTGAACAGTGATGCATAATTGTTATAGGAACTATGTAACTGGCATGACAGATGCAATGTCATTGTTTAGGATTATACTGAGCCATTTAAGTTCTGTTCCAACTGCACTTGTCCATTTAAGTGTGGAATATTTCATCACACCTCTGTTTTGACTTATTACAGGCAGTCTCACTGCCTCAAAGATTAATTGCTTTCACTCCAGTTTTAGGATTTTGAGGTGGCAGATGGGGCCATTATAGGGACCACGGACTCCAGGTTGGGCAGGAAGTCCTGGATGGGTAAACAGATGGGTAGTTTGGGTGGTGGCACATTCCTCCCAACACTTTTCTGGGCTTTGGTGTGCAGTGCCTACCCAGCATCCCTCCTCAGCCATTGCTGAAGATTACCTCTCAACAAAGGTTGAAGAGTGAGGAACTCTGCGGGAGGACTTGGTGTGGTGGTGGTGAGGTGGAAGGGAAGCAAAGTGAAGAGTACGATTTGAGCAGTAAAAACACAATCCTGGAGAAACTCAGCAGGTTGAACAGATAAAGATCTGCTACATCTGCTATATAAAGTAAGCTGAGTTTCTCCAGCAACTGCAGACTTTTGTATTTTACTCTCAGCTAAGGGACAGGATTCAGGATGGAGGGAGCAAGTGAATAAGAGGTGAAGGAAAGGGATTGTGGAGGCTGAGAAGTGATAAGATGAAGGGAATACTTAATAAGAGAAGATTTAGGGGTACAAAGTAGTGAAAATGAGAGGACAAAAGGACTGTTGGTACCATAATGAAACTGGAGGAGGCAATGCATAAATTCATCTATGGCTGATCCATGTGTATGATGACATGATCCTACCCAAGTCTAAATCTGTGTATATTTTAACATGTAAGTGGACACATATTGGTGTATTTTAACAGAAGTTGAAGACTGGTCCCCAACCTTTTTGGAAACCCTTGCCATGGGATTGGGACCTCCATGTAATCGCTTGGGTGCAAGAGCCATTCCACTTTTCAGTACTCACGCACTTCCATCCCTCGAAGCTGAGTCATCATGGACAAGGCCTTCATGGACAGCCCAGCTGCTTCAAACCTGAATATTGCTGCTGGCTTGTGGCTTGCAAATGAAAGAGTAACTTTGCAGAGTCAGGACACTGGCCAGGCATTGCAGGATACTCGCACTCTGACCTGCTGTGGTAGCCAGAATATTTTATGACTACCAATGTGAAAGTTCTGGTCAATGGATGCTTACAGGATGCAAAAGATAGGGGCCCTGAAAATGGTGTGTCATTGAATGTCAAGGTTAGGTGGTCAGACTCTCTTGTTGGAGCTAATTTTTACCTGACTCTTCTGTGGCATAAACGTTACAGTGATTTATTAGCCCAGGCCTAAAATTGTCTCGATCTTTGGATAACAGTTATGGTCAGCTGGATAGTCTGTTGCAGTGAAATTGAACATTGAGGTTGGTAGCTATCATCATTCCTTATGGTGGAAGGAAGGTCATTGGTGAAGCAGCTGAAGATTAATGGGCCTGAGACACAGCCCCAAGCAACTCCTGCAATTTTGTATTGGGGCTGGTACGACTGATCTTTGAGAACCATATTTACCTTCCTACATGCACACCAGTAGAGTTACGTTGATTCACATTAAGTTCATTTTATCAGAAGCACTTCACAATACACTTTGTCAAATGCTTCAGTTATATGATTTTCAAAGGGCAGTGACTGTCATCTCCCATCTTTTGTCTGCTAAACAGGTAAGTAAGTGCCAACACTGCCAACAACACCTTCCACCACTTTGTTGATGATTGATAGTGGCAATGTGCAAGATTGAATTTGTCCTGCATTTTGTGGACAGGATGTGCTTGAGCCATTCTCTACAGGGTCAAGTAGATGTCAGTGTGGAAAACCTGCTGGAATAACATGCCTTGCTCTGACATCCAAGTTTTCTGTGATGACAAGGACCTCTGTAGGAAAGTTCCACATATCACCATTCCTAACTGAAAGTGCTTAGTAATACTTAGCCTTGTTTTTGTGAGTTTTTACTATTGTGGAAAATGGGCATGTTCTGGGAGCTTCAGTTAGCTGTTTAACTAACCACCACCATTTTAACTAACCACCATTCGTCTTCAAGCCTTGATCTGGTCCAATATTTGTGGACTTTATTAGCCCTGCATTTCGCATGGTTTTTTTTACTGGTCCTTGCTCATGTTATGTTGCATAGTAGCCTCATTGGGTAGCCTTTTTGTTTGTATAAATATCCTTCTGTCATTGTTGAAGTAGGTTTGATGGTGGAAGTGGAAAACAAAGGTACTGCTCTTAATTCCTGCAATTCCCAATTACATTACCTCACCCCATTGAACTCCATTTGTCACTTTTGCACCTAACTAACCAGGTCATTGACATCTTCATTCAACCACTTTGCCAATTTTAGTCTAATTGGCAAAAATCTTAATTATTCTCCCAACATTTAAGGACATTTTCAACCAACTAAAACAAGAGGCCAAGTATTAAGCCATGGTGAGCTCCACTGATCCAAGCTGTCCAGTCACTGAAACTCCTAATTTCCATTATAAACTTTGGATTCCATCACTGAGTCAATTTTTAATCCAACTTCTCAATTCCCCTTGGATCCCATGGACCTTTATTATCTTAATCAATCTGTCATGTTAAACTTTAGCAAATAAATTGTTAACTTCTACATGGATTACATTAATTATTTTTACCCTCATAACCCCTTGCTTTCTCCTTCTCAGTGAATAACAAAAAACAATGTAACAATTCATTAGCCATTCACCTCACGATGCAACAGTCAGCTCTCAAATAAAACTTACTCTTTCAGGTGCAAGTTCTAGTGAACTATTAGTGTTTTCATTGCACTCCCTAATCAGCTCAACATATTCCAAATCAGCTTTTATGTTCTATAAGCTTCTCAGATATATCATAATATGCTGTTTAAATTTAGATTCACTTGCAGAGTTAAGTGACTAAATGGGTTGAGGTATTAATATTACTGATTGACTCTTTTTGTTTAAGCACTTTACAGAAGTCATGATCCAAGCAAACCAGTTCATTTACCAGATCTCAGCTGCATATCAACCCTTCTCTTGTTACCTGAATGCATTTGAAAATAGATGAAGAATATTGAAAAATGTGTCAGGGTCATTTTAATGGGTCATGGGTGCAGATTATTGCATTTCTGTCAGGTGATTATTTTATATTGTTTTAACCCTTGCAATGCCATCCATATCACTTAAAGTGCCAACAATAAACTCAAACACAAGAACAAACCATCCAAAAGTGGATCATTTCAGTGCACCAAAAAATAAATGGAAAATATAAACCAGTCTTACTATAACATTATATCACTTGGCTTCTCTGATGTGAAGATTGGTATACTCATTAGATCACTATCCAGAGTTTATTCGGCAATTATTTATATTTAGAAGAAATTTGAGAAATGATTGAAGATACCTTTTATTCAAAATTTCTGTATTTGGTTTATACATTGATGACGTTTGCTAATATGAGCAAATGTATGTTTATACTTAAAAATATGTGCTGCAGTTAATTGCATGAGTTTAAACTGTAGAATCTATTAATTTAAAGTTGTACGAAGAGCATAGCTCTGGCAAACTACCACTGACAAGTATTGAAATCTTTGTAAAATTCAAATTCAAGATCCTTTTAAATATCAATGCAACCATTGTTCATCAGGGACACTTGAGGTTACATTAACCATTTAAAGAAGGAATCAGGCACTAGCTTTATGTTACTGGGCTAGTTACAATATTTACCCACATTTCTCCAGAAATCAAAATGAATGTCCCAAGACCTTCAACCCCAGAGGAGTTCACTCATTTATTCTCTTATAGAAACTGTTATATTAATATAATCATTACTTCGATTATCTTAATAGCAAAATTAGTGATTGTAATAGCCAGTTTTGCTGCAGAGCAGTATTTCTTTCTGGGATTTAATTAATACCGTCATTGGAGAACTGGCCAAGCCACTCATCTGCAATAATGTTTTTGTCACATTTCTCCTGTATTGTAACAGTCACTTAATTCAGACTACTGACTAATGAGCATCCAGTTTCGGTGAACAGTAACCTGTAGCAAATTATACCAAACATTGAATTTGCATGAATGTTTTGAAATCTTGTAACAATAGAACAGAATTTTTTTTTACATTATCAATTACTATGTTTTGAAACCACAAAATGCAAAACTCTATTAGAATTGTATATTTAAATTAATTTCTTGGTCATTTCAGAGAGTGATTTCAGTATAGAAACGGATAGGTGGAATTTAGCCGACTCAGCTCATATTCCTAGGTAACACTTTGCTACTGACATCACACTGAAAGCATCACTAATATATCAGCAGCGTTTATGGTGAACATTTGCATTGAACTGTGCAATTGTATTCAACATTTTTTCTTGAACTAACTGAAGACTAACGAAAGTACTCTATGGTATGCACATTTTGTAAAGTTTCACTAAGATAGTTTAACAAACAGTATTATTTTAACTGGAAGTTAGTCATTAATTTTGTGTAATATGAGTGGGCAAAATAAGGGAGCAATGCAGAAAGTGGCTCTCTTATTTTCCCTCATACTTGCATTGCCCAACTTTTGTTGTTGTGGTCATGTTACAATTGTGGGAAATATATCCTCCATTACAAAATATTCCAAAAAAGAAACCTATGGATTAAAGTTTTCCACCAGGCTAATATAATTTCAGACAGAGATCAGAATAATGTTTGAGGCCTACTTCTCAGCCTCCACCCTCTCATGTAGTGCTAAGTCTAAAAGGTTACACAGTACGTGGATAAATATCAAAATGTAACACCAATCTTCTGTCTACAATAATGTTCTGGTCACAGCATGTAAATAGGAAATATTACTCATTCCTTTCATAAAATGATTATAAAATACAAAGTTTAAATACCCTGCTTATGCAAGATTGATGTAATGTGGGATAGCTTTGTGAAATGCCACTGAAGCACATGTTCTTCTCAGGTCAAAAACTTTGCTCAGCCTCAAATGTTATTCGATGAATTGGTCTTTCCAGTCTCGTGGTTAATTTTACTGACATTGCTGCGTGATAATAGTTTAAATTGTAGCTTAAAAGATGGCAATTACTTGCCTTATTATAAACTATGAGTATTTTTTTCCGAGCAGACTGCAAAATTGCATTTAAAGTTATTCAAAAGTTTGCTTTGTTGCAGGAAAGTAAAAACAAATGCTCAATATGCTCGTCACTGCTTCTGCTGCTGTCATGCTTTGTAGCATGGAAGCTTCTGTTAGCATCATTTGAATTTGAGGATGGGTCACTGATTCGTCTTTCTTCATGTGGAGTCGTGGATCCATTATATGCACTACTGACTTGATATACTAGATGCCCGATTGATAATTTTAATGGAATTGTTTGTCAGCTTTACCTGCATTCTCTATCTTTGATATGTTCATTTTACCAAAAAACAGCTCACTTTGAGCAGTAAAATGTTTATTCCAACATGCTTCCACTCCCTACAACCTCCTTTATTTGCCCCCTTGAGTAGATGACAATAATGCAAAGAAGAGCAGGTCCTGGCAAAGATTTATCCATGAGTCAGCACCAATTCAACATATTTCTGTTTAAGGATCTTGCTCTATGCTTGTTGGCTTCCATCTTCCCTACATTACTAAAATGACTACACTTCAGAATGACCGAATTTCCCCTTTAAAAAGTTTTGCCGCATGCTGAGATGCATTTACCATCTGTAATGTACTTAACAAGTAGCACTTCTGGGAGTGCATGTACTTCCCCAGTGGCAGGAAGTTCTGGCCCATTGCGCAGTGTGTCCAGCAATTCTCCGGATTCGTTGTACTTTCCTCTATTGTGCACCATGTTACCATGGTGAAACAATTCGTCTTTCCCAGAGTTATAGCAGATGATGAGGCAGAAGAGTAAAGTGCAGGCTACCCCAAATCAGAATGAAGCAGGAGGGTGGAGGAAGTTACTAAAAGATTAGGGCTTTCAGTCATTTGAAAGTACAAAGAGATATGTGAATGGCATTCTTCCCCTTAAATCTTCAACTTCATCTATCCCATCTAACTCATAACAAATCTCCCCTCTGCAATACAGAATTCACATTCATTCAAATGTAACTTCAAACAAAATGAACTTTTTCTGCTTAATTGGGTAAGACTGAGCTCATCTCAATGCCTTTCTCCAGAGTGTTTGAGCTGGTGTCTGAGAGTGTGAAATGTAGAGAGTGTTATTTTCATTGTCAGTGTCTTTTGATATTCCTCCATTGCATTTTTTTTTGGTTGTCTTAAAGGAAAGAAGCCAGGAGATAGATCTGTAATTTCAGATATGTCAAGGGAATGTAAGGGGAACTTGCTTATCACTTGCTCATCTAGTATTCTGCGAATGATCTGCTGCCTGGACCTTTCATTTCCCACTGTGCGCTAGCAGAAATTAAATGTCTCAGGTTATAGCATTGGACTCATAAAAATGGCCCGGATTTGGCGTTATTTACTTTTATCTATATATCATTGCAATGGGTTAAACAGGCAAGACTGGGAAATAAAATGCAATCAATAAATTTGCATTTATAATTTACATATTTGCATAGTATTTCTTGCAGAAGTAATTTGAGTTGGGTCCTTTGGCAGATAATAAAAAAGTAAAACCTGATTTAACCTTTTTACAGTTCATCCATATTTTTGTTCCCTACCCATCCTATCAATGTTTTACATTGAAGGAGAGGATAATTATGCAAAAACAGCAGATGTATATCTGACATCAAATCATTTAATCCTGCAAATATACAAAGCAGGCTGGACAGTTCATAGGGTTCATAGTTCTGCAAATGTCATTTGTCTCCTAAAGCAGTGGTCCTCAAACTTTTTTGGTCTAAGTCCCACCTGGCTTCCAGCCTAATCTGCCATGTCCCACTAATGGCAATGACTGAGCAATATTTTCAAGTCAAAGGCAGCTCTGTAAGAAACATATCTTAATCTAATTTAAAGTATTTTATTTAACATTTCAAAGACGCACATGGACGCACGCTGTGGCCAACCAGTGAGCCATGATCCATTGGTTGAGAACCATTGTAAAGCATCAAATCTTACAAAGCTGTAAACCCTAGCTTAGCTTAATATTGTTTGTAGGATATTCATTTTTGAGTGGGATTTGAAATAACATCCATAAACAGTGGTTGTGCTTGTTTCAAAGTTTGTAAAGAGAAAATTTGGAGAGTATTTTTTAATCTCAAACACTGGAATTGATATTGAAAGAATCTTTAGCTTGAGATAACTTGGTATATAAAAATCTTTACTTTGACTATTGATAGCTATAGCTATCCTGTCCTTTTCAAGGGCATTACAATGGTATCAGTGTGATGCAATTTTAAATGGAAATTGATGCTTTTGTTTGAAACCACTGCAATAGAGAATTCTGTTACAGTTATTGCATAAATGAAATGTGATACAATAAAAGGAGTATAAAATGTACCTTGGCCAACACTGTGCTTTCTTAGCAAGGTCCTGGACATATCAGGTAATGTTAACATGAAAAATAAAATATTTTTCCCAAAACATATTAATCCAGGAACATAAGAATTCACAGTTAGATTTCAGATTCAGATTTTAGATTTATTGTTAGAGTACATACACAACATCACATACAATCTTTTTCCTGCAGGCGAGGCAGAATTACCACTTATTGGTAGTGCAAAAACTGTACTCGATGTACACATGGAAATAAATAAAGAAATGTCAGCAAACTGTGCAATATAGAAAAAAAAATCAATAAAATGCAAAATTAAAGTCCTTAAATGGGTCTGTGATTGGGTTTGTTGTTGATGAATTTGATGGTGGAGGGGTAGAGTTACTCCAAACAATTATGATTTCACCAGCTTTAATTGCTGTCCAATAATGATCACCATGTGTTTCATGATGTACTAAGAGCTCTGCTCAATTATGTTGTTAATATTGAATATTTAACTCACAACTATGATGTAAGAAATGTTCATGTCCTGGCAGGTCTATGGAAATGCAGGACCTAGCAAGTCCGCACAGTCGAGTGAGCAGTAGTGATACTTCTGCTGGCTCAAAACTGGACAAGGCCAGCCTGAGTAACACTTCAATTATATCCAATGGAACAGCAGGTGAGTTGTGGTAAATGTCTTTTCCACATTTTCCACTTTTGTTTGTGTTCTTCCTTCTTGCTTTTGATTTTATTTTAAGCTGTTTTTCATTTTCAACAGTAACAAACGAGGAGAACCATCCTGTACTTCTTCTTAGCCAATATGTGGGTTCATCAAAAAATGCAAAACTGTCAGCAAAACATTTTCGACCTGTGGTATTAAAATTGGTACATGCTAATAAATAAGTGCAATCATACAAGTGATAGAAATTATGAAATATGATTATAATCTAGTAGATTTTTTTTCATTGAAACCATTTATTTTTAATGTTGTCATAGGGCATGGTAATAGGCCTTTAGGCCCACAAGCCCGTGCCACCCAAATACACCCAATTAACCTACACCCCCAGTACATTTTTCAATAGTGGGAGGAAACAGGAGTACCCAGAGGAAATTCATGCAGACACAAAAAGAACTCCTTACAGACAGTGGCGGATTCTAACCCAAGTTTGCTGGTGCTGTAACAGCATCACACTAACTGTGCATCGCCCATGTATATAGTCAAAATGTATTGATCTTCGGGCATTTAACAAAACAAGTACTACTACTACTTGAAATCTACCTTTATAAATTAAAGCATGTCATGTGGGATATTTGAAAATATTCCCCTTCTAGAGACCTGGAAGTTGGAACCAGTTAATCACAGTGACATTGTTCTTTATGGGCCTTGTTCACAAGCTTTTCTAGATTTTGATTTGATGTTTTACTCAACTAAATCCTTTAAAATTTGTGTTTGGTCTTCAAAATATTGAAAAATAGCACTGCTAAAATTTTAGTACAAGTTAAACACCTGTGATTTTTTTTTAATTAAAGCAGTCTTCTTCCCAAATTTAGAAATATGTTGGCCTGCTCACTAAACGGAATATTTTTCTTGTATTTGCTATTGCACATTCACTCAAGAGTGGTAGAAGCATGCTTGAGAAATGAGAAAAAAAAAATGATCAGATGTGTTTCCCATTAGATTTGGTTTCACTCCTTTTTTTTCTTGTCTGTCAATTCCAGGCTGTGGGATAGAGAGACCCTATTTTGAGGTTATATTCTAACAAGCTTTTGGGGCCCATGTTACTTTCATACCTTTCAGGAACTATTTTGTTTTATTGAACAAGAGGGCAGAATAAAAGTTTCTCTAATCCAAAATGGATTTTAAAAAAGGCTGCTTTTTGATATGTTATTTTTGAGGTACAGTTTCTGAACTGAATTTGCTACGAGTGACAAACTACACAAGATTTTCTTTACTTTTCTTGAGTTGTGAGAATCTTAGGTAGTGTTCCTTTACTGCCTTCAGTTATCAATATCATTCACCTGTGCCTTACTAGAATCGTATAATTAAGAAAGATGGGACGGGCATATATAGGTTACTTACCATATGGTGTAACAGGAGAAGGTAGAAAAATTCACAACTGCATGGGTCCACAACATGTTCCTCCAGAGCAGTGGATTTCAAACTGCCCCCCCCCCAAAAAAAACCTCACATACCGCCTTAAGCAATCTCTTACTAATCTCAGAGCTCTTATGGTATAGGGATTGCTTAAGGTGGAATGTAAGTTTAGGGGGGCAGTTTGAAAACCACTGCTCTAGATAATCATCCCTGACTGAAAAATAGAAGCAAAGGCTGTGGATCATCATTAGACCTGCAAGAAAAATATACTTGCTTAACAAGGTGTTAATGAAAATTAAGGAAAGTTCTTTGGGAGGTATCAGAGAAAAGTGTAAATGAGGGCAAAGAAGCCATACCTGTGGCTATGATTTGGATGAATAATGATTGAATCAAATGAGTGTGATCCTTTGGAGCTGAAAGATGGTGGGACATCTGTTGAAGGATAATGTGCCCAACCTTCAGAATCAGGTCAAGAAGAGAAGAAATAGATTGCAAATGGCAAAATACAGCTGTGAAATATTCAGCAGGGCTCAATATATTCTGTGGAGAGAGAAATCAAAAATAATTTTACAGGCTGACAAGCATTCATTAAAATGAAGTGACAAGGGGATAGATTGACTTTGACCCATTCCCGTAAGATGACATCAATGAATTTGATCAGAGTTATTTCCACACTGTGCTAGAGTGGAAAAAATAATTTTGGGTAGAAAGGGCACAGATTTTGGAGGACTTTGGAGAGGAATAGGAGATTAGAGACATGTAAGTCATTTAGAAGGATCAAAATTCACCCTGTTCATGGCAGATTTTAAAGCAAAATCTGCTGAAAACCATTAACAATATCAGCTATCAGAATAGCCAGGAAAGGGAGTTAGACAGGCAATAGTTTAGTGGGATAAAGATCAAGGAAGTAGTCACTGGGTATCCTTGACAAGTTGAACTTAATGTGGAGTTAAGAGGGAAAATGAAAGGAAGATGTGTGTCTTGGACTAATGCTGGGATTAACATTATAAATTTAAACTGAAGAGCCAGGGAAAAAGGGAAGCAACATGGCAGGAGACCCAATAGTCTGAATCTTAGTGATGTGAACTCCCTGCATCTGTTATTGGAAGTGAGGATAAAAGTGGGAGGAGAAGCACTGGAAGTAACAGGAGTTATTCCAAGATAATGCTGGTATAGTGATTGGTTTAGGGAGATGAGAGAGGTTTTTTTTACATTTTATGATTACATGATGTATGCCATCTTTAATTCCACATGTAAATCAAGACATGATAAAAAATCCCCAACAATTCTGTAGGGTCAGGAGTTCCAGGAATCGGACACGGTGGTGATGCAGATATTTTAGTCAGTTTAAAAGCTGAGCTCATGTGTAGCTTGGAAGGGAACTTGTGGGTGGTGGTAGTGGAGAGGTGAAATGAAAGAAGATAAGATGGTGGAACTTAAGGTTGGTTGGTTTAAAAAAACAAACAATGAAAAAGAAAAGTGGTTGGTGTGGGTCTCGAATGGCACACACGCGTACGTACACACACACACACACACACACACACACACACACACACACACACACACACACACACACACACACACACACACACACACACACACACACACACACACACACACACACACACACACACACACACACACACACATTGTCACAATAGCCTGCACCTTTGCTCACACCTTAACCTAGAAAAACTCCATCAAGTGATTCAGAAAGACAGAACCAAAAAGAAAATGGACAACAGGAAATAGGAACAATAATGTGATTTTAAGGAAGAAAAATGGGGAATTCCAGAACAAGAGACTGAAATTCCTGACCTTAGGTAATGATGGGATGAAGGAAAGTGATTGCATGGAAGGTTGGAGTCAGAGAATCAGATAAGTTACAGAAGGCTATGGGATGAGAAGAGATTATACAGTTTGGAAAGCTTGAGGTTATGATATGTACAGTCACAATAAGAATTTTAAATTGGAGGCAATGGGAATCAGGAACCAAATGAACTCAGCATAATCATGTTTCAGGAGTGGGACTGCAACAAAGTGGATTATGGGCAGTAAAGTTTCATGTGCACAGAAGATCACACAGATAAATGAATACAAGGCTGCTCAGGGTGTCATAGGAGTCATTGAACATGAAGGTAACAATGTTTGGCTAAGGATTTCAGATGTAGATGGCTTAAGACAAAGTGAAGGATGATGATGTTACATGTATTGAATTAGATGATTTTTAACAATGACTCTGTGGTATTATAGACATAGAAAAGAATTGGCAGGGAATTTTTACAGGGATTGAAGAAACTGGCTTCTGTCTGCCCAGTATCATCTGGTGCAAGTTGAACCTCATTCACAGAAGACAAGCAGAATGAAAATGTAGGAGTACTGGTGAGGTGAAGGCACTTGATAAAGAATTGAGTGATTACTGTGTAGTGATCCCTGTGACATCTTTGGTTGATGTTACTAAGAAGCAGCATGAAGGATAGTAAGTATTTTGCATGTCCTCCCAGAAAGAATTATCACAGGCAAAATCAATGACCCTAGTATATCAGCTGGAAATCCTAGACAAACTGAAGCAAAAACTCCCCAAAGAATAGATCGTATTTTGCTAAAATGTAAAAGTGAAAAAAGGGAAGAGAAATATCAATTGTTATGAGAGATTGAAGAAGTGTCCATGGAGACAAAACATGTAAATGTGATGATAAGTGCAGGAGGGTTACAAATCAGATTTAACGATGAAGAATGTTCATAATAAATGGCTATCTGGCTTGATGTGTGTTCCCATGTCATTAAAGTTTGAATCCTGTCAGATTAACAGGAAAAAAAAAAGCAAGTTTAAATATGTTTGCAATGGAAGCAGGCCTCATTTTGCTAAGTGAAGTACATTATACTACTTCAGTATTATTTTCACACTCCACTACTAGCTAAGCTCATAGTGTCTCTGAGGCCAATCAGCTCCTGCATCTGACAGACCAATCTTGAAACTATGCTAACATTTTCCACAAATTTAAAAGTTTCTTCACAGCCAGCAAGCAGAAATACGCTGATTTATTTGTGGCATCATTGAAACATCATGAGCATTTTTACACAATTATTTTCCAAATATTCTCTGAAGAATTTAGTAAAATGGTAGTGATATCACACCAATTGGAAAAATAATCACCAACATATTTTTTTTCTAGGATGTTTTTTTTCTTTTGATCTTTAAATATTCTCTCCCTTTTCCTCTTTCCTGGATGTTGAGGATGGCATTTTCTGGCTCCATGTGCACTTTGCAAATGGTGTTTCTCTGTCTACCAACATGCACAATAAATGTCAATGGACAATTGACATTCTCTTTATTGAAAATCTACATATATGGCAATGCAGACATGTTCATAGAGTGATTATGACTAATAATTGTACCAGGTTCACCACCATATGGTCAACAAAATCAGACTACAGAAACAAAGTAAATCACAAAATTCTGTAGACACCGTAGTTGAAGTAAAAACACAAAATACTGGAGAAGCTCAGCAGGTCAAACAGTGTCCTTTATGTAGCAAAGGTTAAGATACAGAAACTGGTCCTTTGCCCCATTATTTTAATACTGGCCAATGAGTGCCCAGCTATGCTAATAAAAACACAGGATCTCAGCCAGTCTTACAGCGTTCATAGGAGATAGGATATATTACCGACATTTCAGGTCTAAGCCTTTCCTCAAGGTAAGAATGGATGCTGCAAGACTGTCTGAGTTCCTCCAGCATTTACTGTGTCTTTTTGCTACACGCACAGCATCCATGTTCCATCGATCTATGCTAATCCCTTTTTTCATCATTTGGCTCACGGTCTTCTATCTGTCTCACATAGATACTTCTTAAATGTAAATACTGCTGCAGATGATACCAAGATAGGTGGAGGGACAGGTGGAGATGAGGAAACGTGAGGAAATGAAGAGGCTGCAGAAAGACTTAGAGAGATTAGGAGAATGGGGGAAAAAGTGGCAAATGAAATACAATGTGAGAAAGTATACAGTCATGCACTTTGGTAAAAGGAATAAAGGGGCAGATTATTATTTGGATGGGGAGAAAATTCCAAAATTCAGAAGTTCAAAGGGACTTAGGATACCCAAAAAATTAACTTCCAGGTTGAGTTGGTGGTGAAGAAGGTGAATGCAGTCCTTGCAGTCATGTCTAGAGGAATAGGATAGAAGAGCAGGGGTGTGATTTTTTTTTTTAATATATTTTTCATTTTCCATAAATACATTCACACAATCTTTAAACTTTTATACATGTCAAATATATTAAATATCTGCAAAATTCCCCCAATTCCCTCCTTACCCATCTCCCAACAACAAATACCATCAGAGCTTTCACTCTTCATAATTCTTTTTCAGGGATATCACGTCGTTACATGGTCAAATTTATAATTGGACCCCTACATAATATAAATACAGTCAACATATCTTAATGAATGTATCATATTTATTCTTTAAGTTCTAAGTAATTTTCTCCATGGGTAACTCCGTGGCCCATCAAGAAGGGGAGAATCGGATTTCCAGATGATTGCTATACACTTCTTAGCCATAGCCAGAGCTGTTGTGCAGAAGGGCATGGAAGTGCTTGTGCATGAATCGCAAAAAGTTGGGTTGCAGGTACAACAGGTTATTAAAAAGGCTAATGGAATGTTGGCCTTCATTGCTAGAGGAATTGAATTAAAGTGCAGGGAGGTCATGCTGCAACTATACAAGTTACTGCTGAGGCTGCACCTGGAGTACTGTGCTGTTCTGGACTCCATACTCGAGGAAGCTTATACTAGCCTTGGAGGCAGTCCAAAGGAGGTTCACCAGGTTGATCCCAGAGATGAAGGGGTTGACCTACAAGAAGAGACTAAACCGCCTGGGATTATACTCACTCAAATTCAGAAGAATGAGAGGAAATTTTATAAAAACATGTATGTTTATGAAAGGGATAGATAAGATAGAGCCAGGAAAATTGTTTTCACCGGTAGGTGAGACCAGAATTAGGGGACAGAGCCTCAAGATTCAGGGGAGTAGATTTAAGATGGAGATGAGGAAAAAACTGTATTTATTAGAGAGTAGTGAATCTGTTGAATTCTCTGCCCAGGGAACCAGTTGAGGCTACTTCATTAAACATATTTAAGGTTCAGTTAGATAGATTTTTACATAAAAAAAGGAATTAAGAGATATGGGGAAAAGGCAAGTAGATGGAGTTGAGTCGATGATCAGATCAGCCATTGAATGACGGAGCAGGCTCAATGGGCTGGATGTTCTCCTCCTGCTCCTATTTCTTATGTTCTTTTGTTTAACAAAGCAAATTTGAAATTTAGTTAATTTGTGTCTCACATCCATAATGTTGCCCAGAAGTTACAGCTCTGGGTTGCATGGGAAGGTCACTCCTGTTGCTATTGTTAGTATTTCAGCGATATCATACCAGAATGATCTTAAGGTTCCAATTTCAACACCACATCTGAACAACATTTCAGACATTTCAGATTTTGATTTATGCAGTTTTTGTGGCGTGAGATATATTGATGTAAAAAATTATATTGAACCAATCCATATCTCGCATTGATCATTGATATCATACTATCCAAACACCAATCAGACCAACATTCCTTCGGTCCGACTCCTACCTCTCTCTTGACCTTTGTAGGCCCAGCTTATCACTTTCACCTTGAAGAACAAAATATATCCTAGTTATAAATTTATATGTATTTCTCAGCCTCAGCATCCTTTCCACTTCATTATTGAAGGCGGGACCATTGTGGAACCCCATATTTCTCGCAAGAAGGACCTTAATGAGTAGGGATGTGAAGTTAAAGGTTTATAAGGCACTGATGAAGCTTCACTTGGAGAATGAGATACAATTTTGAGCTTCTTATTTAAGAAAGGATGTGCTGGCATTGGAGAGGGTTCAGAGAAGATTTGCAAGAATGATTAGCATGTGAAGAACATTTGATGGCTCTTGGACTGTACTCCTTGGAGTTCAAAAGAATGAAGGGGGAACCTCATAGAAGCATTTTGAATGTTGAAAGGCCTGGACAGAAAAGATGTGGCAAAGTTGTTTCCCAATGTAGAGGAGAGTAGGACAAGAGGGCACAACTTCAGGATTTAAGGGTGCCCATTGTATTTCTTAGCCAGAGAGTGGTGAACCTCTGGAATTTGCTGCCATGGGTGGCTGTGGAGGCCTGGTTGTTGGGTGTATTTAAGGCAGAGATTGAGATATATATATATCTGAATGTCAGGGTATCAAAGGTTATGGGGAGTTGGCAAGGGAATGGGACTGAGTGGGAGAATGAATCAGATCTTGATGGAATGGTGGAGTGAACTCAATGGGCTGAATGGCTTACTTCTCCTATATCTTATGGTCTTCTGGTCTAAAGATTGTGAAAATCTCTGCCTTCACCATCCATTCAGGCAGTGCATTCCAAATTTCAAACTGACCCCTGAACTCACATTCCACCTTAAGCAATCCCTATGCCATAAGTGCTCTGTGATTAGTAAGGGATTGCTTAAGGTGGTATGTGAGTGAAAAGAAAAATTTGAAAACCCACCCATTGTGTGCATGGTTTCATAACTCCAAAGGAAATGGGAAAATGATGATTTTTCTCAAGCAAAATATTCCAGTAACATTTGGGTCTGGAGCAGTGATTCTCAACTTTCCCTTCCCACTCACACACCACTTTAAGCAATCCCATACTAGTCACAGAGCAACGATGGCATCGGAATTACTTAAAGTGGAATGTGAGTTTAAAGGGCAGATTGAAAGCCACTGTTTAAGGATTAAGAAAATTTCCTCAGATCTCTTCTAAATATATTTTTCCTTCCTGTTTCGGAGACCTCTGCAGTCCAAGGATTTTCTATCAGCTATAATTCCCATTCATCTCTCTCGTACTTTTTGTTCCTTCACAATAGATCTTTGCTTCACTAACATTTCTTCTCTATTTTTTCTGCAAAAAAATAGATGTTTCTTTAATTTCTCACCCATTTCCTTTTTCTCTTACCTCTTCCTATAAGGAATCAAAATTTTCTTTGGTTATTCTCTTCCATTTTACACAATTACAGAAGCTATTAAAATCTTTCCATATTCTTTGCAAATTTACTGTGTATTCTTTTTGTCTTTCTCTTTATCAAATTTAAGCCCTTGACAGTTCCTAAAACTCTATGATTCTCAGGTTTATTGTTCTTATTTTCATCTAGTCTAATCCTCAAACTCATTAGTTAGCAACAGGTGAGATGGCGCTTTCCATAGAGTTTTTATTTCTCAATAGAAAGTACATTTAGTAAACATTATGATTTTGTTCACTATTTTGCCTTTATTTATCCATTGCACATTTTGTCCCACTAAAACTTCATTCTGGAAACCATGAGATTGGGATATTTTTCTAGATTTTCACACATAGAAGATCTTCTTCCCACACTTACATTTAAGATGTTATTGATAATTCTTGGAATACTGAATAACTCAGGACAGATCAAATATGAGAATCATATAATTCTTGATGTATGGTTATAATTTTGAAATGTGTGCAAGCATTCTGATAGCAGGATTGAAGTAGCAAAATGTTTTAATTCAGATTAAAGAAACTGATAGCAAAAAAAACAGATTGTTTTTACAAGATCCTTTAGCTTTCGTTTGGTCTTGAAGAGCTGTAAACTGAAGTCTTTCTGATGGTGAACTTAGTCAAAGCATTCAAGATCAATGTATTCTAAATCTACAGTGTATTCTAAATCAACAAGAGAGTAGGATTGTTGCGACCTAGACCAGCAGCAACATAAATTCACCAAGACAATGGTCTCTTCAAAACAATACCTTTTAATCCTATTATGTGCAAATGTGTGTGTGTGGGGGGGGGGGGGTGGTGGTTTGCCACCCAAACCATTACAGTTTAGGCACAATTCTGAAGAGATGATTCCAATTTAAAGTTCAGTCTTAGAAATCTTTTGTGTTGAAACTCTGAGTCTTAAAACTGTTCAAAAGTTCTCAAACTTACAAATTCTTGTAGAATAGCTTATTCATACAAATGACTTTTTTAAATAATTCCCCTCTCTTGCATAGAGGCTGCAGAACTTGTGATTTCCACGATGATTTCACAAACCCAGGCAAGGGTTAAATGAAATGACCTACACTCTCTTGATCAAGAGTGACAGTCAAAGTGGCCCTTTTCTTCAAAGCCACTCCTTCTGTGTTCCTTCCCTGACAAGGGAAAATACAGCAGTGCCTGTCTCACTGAATGTTACTGCATTTCTTACTTCAGATGATCTGGTTCATAAGATCATCTGAAAATGGTCTTTTGTTTGACCAGATGGTTTTCTGAGTAAACATCATTGTTCCAGGTTTCAATGGATAACAACCATTAAACTGCTAATGCTCTGAAGTAGCAATCAGGCTGGTCTCTTTGAGCAAACAGGCTTCCTATTCAACAATGATACAAGCTTGTTTACAGCTGAACATAGGAGACACATCATCTCTCCAAATGGTGTTCTCTGTGTGTAAGTGTCTTTGTATGTGTTTCCCTGTTTAAACCCACCCAATAACTTTACTAAGAAATATATATAATAACCTAAAGATTAATAATAACACAAGTCTGTCACAAGGACAAACAGAAATAATTAATAAGCCAGAATTAGGTAATGATATTATTATATCCAAACAGTGAGCATCATATAATCAAATTCAATGTTAGGTTTTAAAAGAAGTTAAAAGAAGAACTAAAGGTAACTAAGAGAGAGCAGATCAATAAAAGTGTGTGCAAAAGTCTAAAGGATCATTTGAATCCAGAATCTGGAAGAGAAAAAAAGAACAGCTGAAGGAAGAAGAGGTAATAAACTTAACAAAAAAAGAGAAGAAAGAAAGGAAATTGTGTGAGATGCCATCGGGAAACCAACACCTATAAGTAGCTGAAGAACTAAATGGGCAAATGGAGCATTTAAAATAAATGCGGCTAATATTACAAATACATGTAAGAAATTAGATAAATAATAAATTTGTGTTAGTCATCATGGGAGAGGAAATGGATGAAGTACTTGATGATCCAGAAAACTAAGAATGAGTCAAACTCACTGAACATAAGCAAGAAAATAAACTGAGAAAAAAACAGAGGCTCTTGACTCAGAAATTCCCAAGGCATGAGTTTCAAGGAAGTAACCAAGACAATTGCAGCTGCTTTCACCGTAAACTTTCACATTTCCATCAATTCAGGAATTGACCCTAAATGCAACTTCATTAATTGAGCAAAGATAAGAAAGAGAGAGACCACGAAATTAAATACCAGTTGGTAAAACATCTCCATGGAGAACTTATTGGAATCAATTACACAGGATGGTGCCTGAGCACTTAGAGAAATTTGAGCTGAATAGTAAGAAACAACATATAATTGTAAAGAGAAAGTCCTGCCACATGTGAATTTTATGAGGGAGTAAATGAAGAGTGAGACAGTTGATGTGATTTAATTGATCTTTGAGAAGACATTCCAAGGCATTTTCATGGAATGAGAGTCTCAACGTGGACAAGACAAAGGACATGATTGTGAACTTAAGGGGGACGAGAAACAACCACCACATCAACGGCTCTATAGTAGAGAGATTGGAGAGCACCAAGTTCCTTGGAGTTCACTTAATTAGTGACCTATTGTGGACACTCAACATCTTCTCCCTGGTCAGGAAGGTACAATAGCGACTGCACTTCCTGAGATGACTAAAGCAGGCACGGCTACTGGCTACCATTATGTCAATCTTCTATAGGAGCTCTATCAAGAGTGTCCTCGCCAGCTGCATTACAGTGTGGTATGGTTGCTGCAGAGAAATGGATTGGAGGTCAATCCACAGGACCATAAAAGTAACAGAGGATCACTGGAGTATCCTTCACTCTCTCCCCCCCCACCCCCACCCATCGATGTGATTTACCAGGATCAATGTCTAAAGAGGGTTTAAAAAATCATTGAGGACCCCTCCCACCCTGCAAACAGCATCTTTCAGCTGCTCCCATTAGGGAAGAGATACAGGAGGATCAGAGCCAGCACCACCAGGCTGAAGAACAGCTTCTCCCACAGGCAGTGAGAATTCTGAACGACCAAAGGAACTGCTCACATTAACCATCCGAGACTCTCATATGTACAAAACTATAGTTATTTAATTACTTGCATAGCTGAAATACTTGTCCTCCAAAATAAATCATACCAGGGATTTTAGATCAATTGGGTGTAAATGAGCAGCACCCTCTCATGAGCCGAAAGGGCCTGTTACCATGCTGTATGTGCAAATTTCTTTAATTAAAATTAAAAATTGAAATAAATATATTGCTTACCTGTATGTGTGTTATGTCTGGTTGTGTATCTGCTTATTTTACACCGAGATTGTACTTGTACAATCAGATGACAATAAACTTGACTTGATAAGGCTCCACAAAAGAGACTATAAGGAAAAATTGGAGGTCATGAAATAATTATTGACCTAGTTAGAATGTTGGTTCGGTTGTGGGAGATAGACATATGGGTGCTTGAAATGGATGAATGGAAAAAGTCTTTTTATCACCTCAGAGATCGAATCAATCAATTATGTAAAAGTACATAATGCAGAAATTACATGGTGATAGTTGTACATTCAAATAATACTTTTTTTCATGATTTCGGTATGTCTCAAAAGTGCTATACAACCTATAATGTTATTTTGAACTGTAACTATTATGTCAATGTGAAAGTAAGTTTGAGATCATTGATTCAAGAAAAAGACTTCTTAAATTATATCACCCTACAAGAAGTGGAGAAACAAAGTGATGTGCAGGTCCATCAATAACAATTGACAAACAGATAACCATATGCTTGGGCTATAATAAGGGGGCAGAGGTCATCCAAAGCTGCGCAAAGTCCTGGTTGGATCACATCTAGTGTGTACAGTTCTCACCACGGGACAGAAAGAGAGGACCAGGTGGAGACATATAGATGTTCTTCACAGAAAAGGTATATTAGCTGCACTACCACCAAACTATTGCCAGGATGGTAGGAGAAGAATTATGAGCTGTGATTTCATGAGCTCGACTTGTAACTAATGGAATATAGAAGAAAGATATTTTTCTTTTGTACAGAAGCCTAGGATAGTTAAAACTAAATCAAGAAAAGGTAGGAAATACCTCTTCACAGTGTGGGAGGAATATGAGTTCGTCACTGACAAAAAGAGGTTGATGCAAGCTCAATAACCTAAAGCAGTATATTTTTGTTAGCCAAGTATATAAGGAATGCAAAGTAAAGATGAAGACCAGCCACAATTTCACTGATAATTCAAAGCCTCAAGTGCCTGAATGGCCTATTCCAGTTCTTACAAAACAATGTTTTGAGTGGCTCAGCCAGACCTCAAACACCTTGTTGTTCCAGTTTGCAAATATTGCATGACTGACTGTCTCAGAGTTGAGGTTCTCCGAATATTTCACTTAAAGTTCACAGGCATCAGAGTCTAGATTATCACCTCATCTATTCTGATTGGTGCAAAATATTTTCCACTGTGCCCCACAGTTTCCCAGTGGAACATTATTAAGAAATACCAAAGTAGCAAGATCTTTTAATAAAGGCTAAAGTCCTAACATAATTGGAATTTTAGGTTTAAAAATGTCCTTTGTTCATTGAAGATTTTATAGGCAGAAATAAAAATTAATACAAAAATTGTTACATTCCTATTATTGTCTTACCCTTCAAGAAGCTCTTCATAAATATTTTCACCGTTTTAAAAAAAAATTGCTAACTATATGCTAGTATTATAAACAATGACTACACAACATTTCATTTGCCATAATTTAGCATAACATTAGAAGCATGAAGGTAAATCATAAAAATTACCACATTTCTGAAATGAGTTCAA
Organism: Narcine bancroftii; assembly: GCF_036971445.1. Taxonomy (NCBI): domain Eukaryota; kingdom Metazoa; phylum Chordata; class Chondrichthyes; order Torpediniformes; family Narcinidae; genus Narcine; species Narcine bancroftii. The sequence goes on from NC_091474.1 coordinate 206,198,524, forward strand.
TAAAGAATCAACAAAAAAGACTGTACTGGTGATCACAGTGAATGTGGAAGCAACTGTCTTCATTCATCGAACTTTCTTACTTCATATGTGATTTCGTGAAAGAATTCCATCTGCTCTCAAGAAGAATGTAGAATATTGGGTAATAATTTACAAATGTGCATTTCTTTTCCATAAATAAATGCATCAAATAAATACTGTTTACAAAAATAGGAAATAAAAGTAGGAGAAGCTTAACCCAGCCAAGTTCATCACAGGCACTGACCTCTCATGTACTGAAGGCATCTATGTGAAACGTTGCTTCAAGAAGGCAGCCGTCATCATAAAGGATCCCCATCACTCTGGTCACGACCTCTTCTTGCTGCTATCATCAGGCAGAAGATACAGAAGCCTGAAGTTCAGCAGCTTAAAGCAGTTTTTATCCACCAGCTACCAGGATCTTGAAACTCTCTTACTACTCCAACCCTAACCATAAACAAGACCAGCACGGTTAGTGCAACACTGTTACAGAGCCGCAACTCAGGTTCAAATCCAGAGGTATCTGTAGGGAGTCTGTACATACTCCCCACTCTCTCTCTCTGTGGATTTACTCTGGGTGGTCCAGTTTCCTCCTACCTTTCAAAATGTATGAGAGTTAAAGGTTGATTGGGCTATTTGGGCATTAAGGGCTCATGGGCTGGAAGGGTCTGTTTAATTGAATTAAATTGTTCGGGACCACCAAAGGATCTGTTTGCACAATTGAAATGTCACTTTTTTTTGTTGTACTAACTCCATCTGCGAATATATTTATATTTATTATCTCTTTTTCCATATTGATATATTGTGGTAATTTGTCATATACTATTGTAGTTTGTGCATCTTACATTCCTAATTGGCTGCAGTAAGTAAGAATTTCAGCGTGTCTGTACATATGACAATAAACTCTTATTACTTCTTGTATACACACACACAGACTCTCTTTCTGTCACTGTCTTCTCTCTCACTCTCACTCACTGATTTTCTTTCTTTGGTCTATAGTTTGTTATTTTGTTCATTTAGAAAATATTTTGTGCCAACAGAATTTAGTAATGGAAAAGCACCAAATCTGAAAGTTGTATTATAAATTATATAATCTCTATCCATTTCCTGGTTTTATTACCATTTTTTTTCTTAATTAGAAAAATTTAATGAAGCAGGTGTGACATTGGATTTATATGTTTTAATTACTTTTTCCTTTTTAAAAAAATTACTTATCTTTGATCCTCAGGGGTCATTCTAATTTCCTGTTACATTGCAATGAATGGGACAATAAATATACCCCCATCACTGAATATTGGAAAAAAATATAAACTGGTTGCATCCATAGATAGGAAGTGAAACAGTAAAGTGTTTCTCTCATGCCTTGAGGAAGGACTCACACCCGAAATATCAGTCTAATATATTTAGCTCCTATGGATGCTGTGAGACCAGCTGAGTTCTTCTGTGTTTTGCATCCATAGATATAGCAGTATTTCATTGTACACATAATTTATCTGGAGACCATATTGGGCAAACCTAGTGTGGCTTATCCATAATCTGTTGTTAAAAGATCTTTGAGATGTACTGCAATAATACTGGTAGTGAATTAGGCAAAGATTAGACTAGGCGTCGGTGTATTACAGCATTGTGAGGTAACATTTTTTTAATTTAATTTTGATTTTTGTAATTACTTATTTTTGTACAAAATGAATCTATTATCTAGATCAAAATTTGCTTAGGGCTTCAATTATTGTTTTTCTTGAGACCATTAAATAATCTGCTCAATTTATTCTCCATGTGCAGTTTGTCATTTTGTCTGCCAAATTGCCAAAGGCAAAAAAATATTGTTTCCAAGCATATTTGTTGGATTCACTAAGATGCACCAAGGCCAAGAAAAACCAAGGGGAACTATTCTGTAATGACTGACTTACCAAGGGGAAGCATACTGTTTCTTTGATATCTTACTTAGATGTGGTTTAAGTGATTTTTGTGGCTTTGCTGAACAACATAGCGCTGTTTATTTAACTAATGTAAACCTTTTTGAACTCATGAATGTGCGGAGTAAAGGGGACTGAAAATGACATAGGCTTGCTGTGCTTAATATCACCTGCATTTCTTTCCTGCAATTACTCAGCCATCTTTATAAATGTACCCCATTAATTATTCACCTGTCACTTCCAATTTTTATATTATCACCATTAAAAAATGCTTGGTAAGTTAAATAACTCAGACTTGTTTCACTGGTAATTTTTCTTCTATGTAACTTGTGACGCCAATCAGCTGTCATATATCCAAGACACGCTGCTTGGAAATGCATCTATTCAATCCGTCCAGCATCTTTGGTGTATGATTGCATTAATTTATTAGCATACTATCAAATAATAAAATGCGATTAAAACCCCTGAACTAAACATGATTCTAACTTTTCCTCTTCAGGAGATACCATGACTATTTTAAACACTGCAGACTGGTTGCTGGGTTGCAGCACCCCTACATCTGCGACAAGTATGGCAGATTATGGTACAGTGCATGGTGTGGCAGTGTGATCTGAGTGCAGTGCTCCTTTCTTCTCGTTTTCTGCTTTTATAGCTAATAAAATTCTAATTAACAACAAACAATAGCATTATCAAGTAATTTGATGTTGGCAGAGTAATTGCGCGTTTTAAAAAGAATTGAATCTGTTGGTGTCCTGACCAATTAGCTACTAATCATTTTTTACCCTATATTAATTGTGCGCTTGTCCATATCCCATTCAACCAAGGTAGCATACTTTTTCTTAGCACCCGTTAAAGAATTTGGGACAATACAGTAGATTATCTTGGTACACTCACAGAAACAACTTGATTTAACTGGTCCATTTAATGAAGTAAACATCATCAAGATGTTCCAAGGAGAATTGCTGAACAAAATTGACACTGGGGTGCACAAGGAGATGTGAGATTTGATCACAGAAATCATGTTCAAATTTATAAATTTAAAGGGCATCTTAAAGAAGGAAAGAGAGGCAGAAAGTTAGGAAAGTCTAAGCAAGAAACTCCTTCTGTTCAAAAATTGGCAGCTGAAGCCTCGGCCATCATTCACTAGTGATCTGGCAGCCAATATTTCAGGAGCGCAATTTTTCTTTGATTGAATCTCAAGATGTGGGATGTAGGTGTTGATGATAAGGCCGTCATTTGATAGCAATTTCTAATTATCCCTGGGAAGGTGGAAAAAGCCAGTCTCTTCACTGCTGATGGCCTTGAGATGGAAAGATTCCCTAGCATAGCAAGCAACAGTCACAGTGAAGGATGAAGATAGAACAGAACAGCATAGGAACAGGCCCTTCAGCCCACAGTGTCACTGCTAACTTTGCTGCCAAATTAAACGAATGCCTCCGCGATGTGTGACTGGCTGGCGAAATTGCGTCCACCTGCTACCCTATTCATGCCAGGTTTGGGTAGTGCAGTCAAGAAACCTTGGTGAATTGTGAAATTTGGTTAGTAGTGTGCATTCTAACCCAACTTTCACAGTTCCTTAATGAAGGTGGTAATAAATATCTAGAGTAGTGAACAGGATGTCAGTAATGTGGGGACATCATCCAAGATGGTATCAAATGTAGTTAGTGGTCATTAATCCTTCACACTCCAAAAATGCCTTTGGGATGGTTATGAGTTCGGGTAAGCTCATTTCTACAGGCCAAGTCACTGACTTAGAACCACAGTTTTTTATGAGACAATGCTCAATAATGAACCCCAGGATACTGATAGAGAGGAATTTATGAATGGTAATGTTGTTGATTGCCAAAGAGGGAGAGTTCTCTCTTGTTGGAGATCATGACTTGTTGGAGATCAGCAATGATATGATATAAGGGCAACTATGATCCTTGACCAGGTCTTATTGAATTTAAACTAAAGCTTCTCCATCATTTGAAAGGAGCCCTGCAAAATAACCAATGATATTCCCTCGTCAGACCTTAAACTGGAATGGGGAGCAGTTTAGACAATCCAGCTAATGATGCTTGAGTCCAGGAGACGTTATTAGACACAGGGCTGTCAGACTTTATTATATCATTTGGTGTGAGTTTGGTGATGGCTAGCTTTAGTGATGGTGGGGTCCTCAGGAGAAGAATAGATGGTTCACCCACTTAGTGTTTCTGGCTAATGATTTCAACAAATTTATACTCGTATACCATGCATCCAGTTCTTGAGGCATGCATTCACCTTCTCCCAATACCTATTTTTCACTGTCCACAACTGCACATAATGGGATATCATAGGGCTACTGAGATTTGATCTGTTAAATTGTTGTTGGATTTTTTACGTTTATCTACTGGATATTTTTTTCCAGAACTAACCATGAATTTAATGCTGAGTTGCAATGTCGCTCCGTAGGAATTCATTTTTGTTTTTGCTGCTGCTTTTTGCACACCATTGACCTCCTTTGATCATAATAGTAGAGTAAATTGCATTCCAGCCCATGAAATTATAGATTATGGTAAGTGGATCTCCTGCTATTAATGAACCACAGATCGTCATGGTTGCCCAGCTTTGAGCCATTTAATCTGTTTGAATCTATCCCATTTGGTGCAATGGTAGTGACACAGCATGGCAGAAGGCATTCTTAGTGTTAAGATTAGATTTTTGTCTCTACAATGATATGCTGTGGTCACTTCTACAAATGACCTAATCAAAAGATGTAAATGAAACCTATACAGATAGACCCCGACTTATGATGTTCCGACTTACAATATTTCAAAGATACGATGGTCAGAAAGGAGGGGGAGAAATGTCAGAAATCATCCATAGATTTGATTTGACTATTTTTGACACCTCTTTCCCCTTTCAGAACCTCTCTGTCTCCAATCATTTTTGTCATTTTGTTGGATGATTCCTGAAAGAATGTCTCTAAAGTTCTTCTGAACTGGGAACATCTAGAGTAGGGGTGGCCAAACTACAGTTCACGATGGTTGGGCTCCCGGCAGAAGCAGAAACTTTGGGCTCCCAGCAGGAGCGGGGACGTCGGGCTTGCAGCAGGAGCAGAGATGTTGGGCTCCCAGCAGGAGCGGGGAAGTCAAGCTCCCGGCAGGAACAGGGACCTCGGGCTCCCGGGAGGAGCAGGGTATTAAATCCTGAGCAAATCTGCGTGAGAGAGGAAAACAAGGAATGACAATCATAAACCAGAGTTAAAATGCATTATGCTATTCTCAAGACAATTTCCATACAAATTTGTGGTTAATAGACATCAATTTATATTTGAGTGACACTACATGTCAGAATGTACTCAGGTGCTTCACAGAGCATCAGGAGCGGGGATGTCAGTATTATAACTATATAACAATTACAACACAGAAACAGGCCAGTTCAGCCCTTCTAGTCCATGCTGAATACCTTGTTCCCCACCAGTCCCATTGACCCTCACCAGGCCTATAACCCTCCATGCCTTTCTCATCCATATACCTATCCAACTTCTCCTTAAATATTAAAATTGATCTGCATCTATCACTTCAGCCGGAAGCTCATTCCACACCTGCACCACCCTCTGAGTGAAGAAATTCCCCCTCGTTTCCCCAAAACTTTTCCCCCTTCAATCTCAATCCCACTTGAATCTCCCCCCACTCTAAAGGGAGAAAGCCTGTCCATATTGACTCTCTGTTTCCCTCATAATTTTAAATATTTCTAGCAAATCACCCCTCAATCTTCTACACTCCAGGGAATAAATTCCCTACTTGCTCAATCTTTCCCTGTAACTCAAACCCTGAAACCCAGGCAATATTCTTGTAAATCCTTATTCTGTTTACATCCTTCCTATAATTCAGCATACAAAACTGCACACACTATTCCAAATTTGGCCTCACCAATGCCTTATACAACTTCAACGTGACATTGCAACTCCTATATTCAATACTATGATTTATGAAGGCCAACATACCAAATGCTTTCATCATTACCTTATATACATGTGATTCAACTTTCATGAATTATGTACCACAATTCCTAAATCCCTTTGTTCTACTGCACTCCTCAATTGCCAACATATAATATCTATAACCTTTGCTGATTAGTCCCACCAAAATGTAGCACCTCACATTTATCAATATTAAACTCCATCTGCCATCTTTCAGCCCACTCTTCTAATTGTCCTATAACCCACTGCAAACTTTGATAATCTTCTTCACTGTCCACATCACCATCAATCTTCTTATCATCTGCATACTTACTAATCTAATTTACCACCCTATCATCTAGATTATTAATATTTATGGCAAACAACAATGGACAAATTCAATTTATGATGTGAGTCCCAGAAAAGACTCCCATTGTAAATCGGGGTTTATCTGTAGATTAATTAGGATGAATTGGAGAAATTACTTCTTCCACCTGTTCTCAAACCTCAAGTTACAGACTTAGTGGAAGCTATACCTATGAGTACTTGGTAACCTCAGTCCATTGAGCCACTGTGGTGCGCTGTTAGCCATAACCGGACACACACAAGGTAAAGACTGTACAACAGGCTTTAATCCACAAAGACTTCCACAGAGCCAGGCTGGCTGTAGCTGCAGCAACTCTGTGTGAGGCTTCGGGAGGCCGGCGCAGGCTTATATCCCAGAGGGTGATTGGCACCTGACCGGTGGGGGCTTGATCCATTCAGGCTGACTGATTGACAGCCGGCCAGGTGTTGTTCTATCCCATTACACTCCTGCAGGTACAGAGGTTGCCCCCTGCAGTAGGCCGGTGGTGTACCACCACAGCCACTATTGATGATGTCCCCAATCAGAACATGTTCTGTGATGAATGCTTCATCCAAGGGTTGGGCTGAATCTTCTGCTAAGGGAGAAGAATAGATATCATGCAGAGAATGTTTCCTTCTTTGCTTATGTATGTCTTGATATTCATCAGACCTGGAGTCAGTGTTTAACACTCTTTGGCCCACTACCTTCCAACTGTTAACCACAATCTAGCCATCTCCAGAATGGGTCTCTTCCATCATGAGAAATGGCATAACTACAGATCTTGCTGAAAGAATCTGAGAATTGTTAGACTCATCCAGATAGTTTCCAGATATTCACGGAAGAACTTTGCAGTAGTCTCTGGGCCATGTCTGGGATGAGAAGAAGGGCCAATAAACATTTTTTCAAGAACCTGCTACCAGCAAATTTAGTGGCATGCAAAAACCAAGGGGTTGTACATTCAGAATGATGCCTTACACTAGGAAAGGCCTTTCTTTCATGCATGTTGCCTTTGCAGAGATATTGAATGAAACTGGTATATCAAGGGTTCATGAGAGAGAGAGAGACAATGTCTCTCAGGAGCTCTGGAGACTGCTGAAAGAAAATATGTTAAATCCTGTCTTAAATAAACACTAAATCAGGACCTGATCACTGGAATTCATGCATCTTAATTTCCAATGTTGATATATTTTGCCAAAGATGTGACATCACATAATTCAATTTCGAGGTCATTGTATTTACTCCTGATTATTCAAATTATCGGACTGCCACAATTATTCTTGAACTCATGTCCCCTGATAACACTGGACAAGAACTTTTTTCATAACATTTGCTTCCTGAAAAAAAGTGGGGATTATCATAGACAACTTCATGCTGAACACAAAGGTAATTTCAGATTTGCTGTATCATGTAGGAAGATGGAGAAACATTAAATTAATTTTTATTGAATTTAGCATGTATAAGCACATAATGATGCTAGCACATTGTGTAAGTTCAAATGACCTAGAAATATTTTGCCATTGATTTTTTTTTGTACTCAGCATCTGATGCCTCTTGTGTCAGTGTCCAACAATAGTCAGCCAGCATTGATGGATTCCAGTTGCCCTGATCCCACTTTTCCATGGTCGCAATGTCCTGGTGAAACGTTTCACCATGTTCATCACTGACTGCACCAAGATCAGCAGAGACGAAGTCCAAGTGCAAATGCAGAAAATGAATTTTAAATGACATGTTGCACTTCATTGTTTTGTATGCTTGAAGTAGACTTAAAGTATGCCAGGAAATCACAAAAATAGGTTAGATCGAAAAAATGTTAGGTGATATGAAAATTTTATGGTGATTTTTGTGATCAGCAGCCCAAAATCCATAAGATACACCCAAAAGTGTTCAGGCAGCAAAATCTTTGTTGTCCAGTGTTATTGGTGCACACTGCTGCCTTCCTATTCTGGTATCCTAACCCCCTACACTTCAGCTTGTTTCCAAACCTTTTGCGGAGCTACATCAAAATTACACTTGCAGGCGCATCAATCTCTCAGGCTATATCAATAGATAGTTCACTGCTCATGTCAACAATTTCTCAAGTGTTTTCTTTTAGCAATGCAATTTCAATGAGACTCATTCTTACTTTATTTAACATGAAAGCAAGACAATAATTGAAATTGTCACAAATTGCAGAAGTCAGCAGGTAAATACATTTTATCTGACTAATGATTACCACATTAGTATCTTCTGTTCACAAAATGTCCACATAAAGCCTTACAGCAAGATCTTTGGAATGAAAAAAGAGATGAAAATGAAAATAATCCTATAATTCAACTCTCCAAAGAAAAATGTTTTCCAGTGTTATGTTGCATGATGTACACTTCATAATAGATTTATTCCAACTTGAAGATGTTACTGTACTATGTGTCTTATAATGATTATGGAAAATATATTTTCCATTTGTACGAATTTTGAATTTTAAGCATTGTTTTCCAGACAATATTGTTTAAAATAATGACCCTGCAGGCTTGGAAATTGGGCACAGATAGTGATGAATGCAACAGAAAAGAGAGAAACTTAAAGAAAACTGAGAGAATGTCAAAAAACTTTGGATGCCCTTTGATATCTGCAAACAGCTCACTAAAATATTGAGGAAGGACTTCTAGCTGTATTGAAGCTGACAGAGACTCTCTCAGGTGTCCTATAAGGAGTTGGCTGAGGAAGTAGTCAACTGTTAAGCCGAGGAAACTGAGCTCTCCTGGCTCTACACTAAGGGAAATTTTTAAAAAAACTCCAACTAGAAACTTACCCAATCTTTGCCAATATACAATTGTTTCTTTTAAGTACAGGTTAATGAAAAATCATAAAAGCTAGGAGGCGATGAATATGCTGAAGGGACCTCATGCTCATTTTATGCTGCTGCCATTCCTGCAATCAAATTGGCACATTTCCAATGCTCTTCATGTCCAGGAAGTTGATTCGTTAAAATGCTTCTTTAATATCATGTGACTCATTATTATTTGCATCCGAATGCTTAGCATCTGATATTTGAACATTGGCAATTTAATTTGTTCAAGTCACTGATGGTCAATGAGGCAATAATTTTCCTTACAATATTTGAACAATGGTTATATGTGTTATTACAGGAGACTAATGTTACAGACTGTGTGATTAGCATTCTATTGACAACTTCACGGATTAACTAGAAGACAGGAAAAGAAACAATTACTAAAAAAATGTTTCATTGCCATTTGAAAAATCATGGCTGATACTAATCATTGATATTAAACACCATAAAGATTTTTTTTAATCTCACGGCAAATGTCCTGTCCCTACTTGTCAACACAACAGATGGGTAGGAGCCACTTGGCATGCACCTTGTCAAAGTCTTGCATGTTGCAATGAGATTACCTCTCATCATTATAAATTCTAGTGAAGACGAGCCAGTGCTATTCAGTCTCTTTTTATATTTTCAGTCTCTTATCCCAAAAAACATTCAAGTAAATCTGCTGAACACTGACTTCAAGGCAAGTACTTCCTCTAGCTGCAGAAGCCAAAACAGCACATCATCACATAGTATGCCAAAACCCTGTATAATGTAGCAAAGTTTCCTTGCTTTGAATTCCAACTTCCTTGCAAAAAGGTCAACACGCCATTCATATTCTTCATCATCAACTCTCTGCATTTCATATTTGCCAAGATCCCTCTGTGCAACACGGTTTACTGATTTCTCTCCTTTTAGAAAGCACTCTGTTCTTCCTACCAAAGCAAATACCCACATTTCCCTACATTAACCATTTCTTTCCCTCCTCCTCTGTCACCTGCAGACCCTTTCACTGTCACCTTCACTGTCACCTTCACTGTCACCTTCACTGTCACCTTCACTGTCACCTTCACTGTCACCTTCACTGTCACCTTCACTGTCACCTTCACTGTCACCTTCACTGTCACCTTCACTGTCACCTTCACTGTCACCTTCACTGACACGATCACTTCATGATCACTATCACCTTCCCCCTCACCTTCCCCCTCCCCCTCACCTTCCCCCTCCCCCTCACCTTCCCCCTCCCCCTCACCTTCCCCCTCCCCCTCCCCCTCCCTATCACCTTCCCCATCACTTTGGAGACACTTTTCACCTTCCTCAAATTTATTTTCCCCACCGAGTTATGTAAAAGTTCTGACTAGCTTTTCCAATTATTTGCTTATATATAAAGAAAACCAGATTAAATGGGTAGAAAAATAATAATGCCACTTTAATGTTGCAATGAATGATCAGTCATTAACGTTAAATACATTTGCAGCACTAGGACCAGTTTGTGATATGAATCACTGATGCCTGCCTTATACCTGCTCTTTCAAACTTTTTTTTCAGCTTTAGCTCCCTTTCTAAACTACACTTAAATGTTGGCTCTCCTTTCATAACTAACTGTTTCAGCATCTTCACCTAACTCTGTTTAAAGAAAAATCTCCTTTATTTCAATTTAATAAATCTCTGATCATTTATATTGCATCCAAGTCTTCTTAACCAAGATCTGTTCAATAACTGATCTAGATTAATGAATTTAAACTAAAGCTAACACATTTATTTTATGCTAAAGAAGACATACAGAATCAGATGGTTAATTTTGGTTTGGTGTTTGCTTCTTTTCTAAGGCAGACAATATAATTCTTCGTGACTGGATGTAGGTCAAGGATTGCATCACTGAAGTAGGACTAAATTCACCCAGTCTCAGTATCAGTCAGACAGTCAAATGTTAACTATTTTCTATTCATGGTTTAAAATAATAAAAAACTTAAAATAGCTCATTTTAAATAATTACAGATTTTTGCATGGAATGAATTCCGTAAATGTTCGTGATCTGTTACTGCACATAAATTACATGATTCCCCACAAACTTAATTTGTGATAAACCACACACTGAGAAAAGTCATGATAAGTATTTCAGACCAAAGGTCGCTTATTAAGCAGCTGTCAGTCAACCCACGATCAAAGAGTCAATAGAAATGTTTGCATTCCTTGCTGAGAAACAAGTGTTCGTCATTGAAATGTTAACTGGCTTCCTGTCAGACAGTCCCTTTAATAGACTACCCATCAAAATGTTGTTCCCCAGTCTGTGAATTGTCGTACAATATCATTTCAAAGTGAAGCTACCCAGCAAGTAATCGCAGATGTTATCAAGTTATGACTATAGCCAACAGCATTCAGAAAGAAGACCACCTAACTACAAGTTGTAAAATATTTGGGTAGATTTGGTCACCTCCGTGCAAAATTCAAAATTCTGAATTTTGTCATTTACCTGGTAATCCCATTTCAGAGATTCGTATATAATGTAATCTTCCCTATCATTCTTTTTAATTGCATCCATTAGTTGCCATCCTTAAATATGAGATTTTTTCTGCTTTTTCAATATTTTTTATTGAAATTGAAATTCCACATTAAAAAAATACAGAGCACATATTAAAAAAAACAAAAAATAATGTATTACACTTAGATCATACCATTTCATCCAAGGTACCCCACACTCTCAATCAAACAAATTATAGGAACATTTTATTATTTTATTTATGAAAAGAAAATCTAAACCCACTACCAAAAAAAACTGTTTGGCAAGGAGATGAGAAAAAAATTCCCTATCAGAATTATAGATTACCTTATTAGTCAATATCTCTGCATTAATACCAAATCAAAGATTATAAAAGTAATTCAAAAAGGGTCTCCACAGTGATTGAAAATATAAATGCCAATCAGAAATTGAGCATCTAATCTTCTCTAAATTTAAGCATGACATGACGGCACTTTGCCATTAAGTATGAGTAGGCGGAGCAGCGTCCTTCCGTTTGAAAAACGCTGCTTGCCTAGCCATAAGCTAATAGATGCATATCAGATGCCATTATAAGTCATGCCACTCTCTCCAAATATGGATATTTTTTAATTCACTTATTGGTTCAAAGATCTATTTTAGACCACAACTTATTACAAACATAGGAAAATATTTAAATATATATAAATTGAACACTTCATATAAGTATATAATTTTTTTAAATCACTCTTGCCAACTAAGCCTGACAACAAATGGATGAATTTGTGAATTTAGGGCTATTGAGTGATATGTTAGAAATTTTTGTAAACATTTATTGAACTGGACAGCTTAACCCATGAGAAAGAAAGTGATAAGCTAGGATTGTTTCCCCTATAGGAGGCTGAGCATAACCTGATAGATGTTTTCAGAATTATGAAGTCATAAAGAAGGTGAAAAGCTGTCATTTTCCCAAGGTAAGGAAGTTAAAACTAGAGGGCATGGGTTCAAGATGAGAGGGGAAAGATGTGAAGAGATCTGAGAGGAAAGTTTTTCACACAGAGGGTGGTGGGTGTATGGAATGAGCTGCCAGATAAAGCAGTAGAGGTGGTACAATTACCATGTTCCATGTTAGGAAAAGTTTAATGGGCCAAACATAGGCAAATGGGACTAGCTCAGGCAGACAACTTGCAAGGATGAATTGGGCCAAATGATATATGCTTCGGTGACTAGACCTTTGCTGGAGATAATGTTTTGATTAATGTGTTAATTAAAAGCAGGTTTTTTGAGACCATATGTTTCCTGAATGCAGCAAGCCCAGTTTTACATTGTGGGTCTCAGAAATACAGAAGCAAGGGCAGGCGTCACTTTTTCTCCCTTTATCAAAAAGGTAGAAAATGTATACAAGATGCATGAAGTGTACACATATTCTACTTCACATTTCAGATGTTTTTACAGTCTATTCTGCAAATGAAAAGCAGTTGTGTGCCATCTCTGGCCCCTGATGTCTATCAGGGTAATGGTAGAGATATAGATATGCTTGTTCCCTTATGTTACATAGCAAACTGCAGTTTAAAGAAAGGGCTTTGGATTGTTGTTAGCCCAATGGAAAATTTTACACAAATGCATGTTGGGAAAGCAAAGTATGAGTGCAGAGAGGACACTACATGTGTGAGAAAAACAGGAAAGTAATAGTGTATCAAGTAATTATTAATGTAGCAAAATTAACTGGTGGGACATGCGTCGCTGTGATTAAAAGAGTCTAATGATAAAAGAGGAAATGTGAGGTCTGATGCTATTCAGGGTGAAATTAATTAGGAATCTTAACTTGCAGCCATGAAGTGTTATTGAATTTACTGCATTGAGCCAAGGGTTTGGATTGATCTATTCTACCTGGAACAACCACCTCCAGTCTTTTGTGAACTTCCTTCACCTATACTTCCAACCTGTTGCTTTTAAACCAGAAGGCCCTTACAGGCAGCCATTTTTAAAATTTGCTAAATATATCTGATGCAATTAATATTCATCACCCTTTTTCAAAGGCCAAGATGACTGAATAATATCAGGAATTTCTGTTATTCAATTCCTTCATCTTAGAGTAATCTTATGAAAAAATACAAATTAGTGCCAGCAGATGCTTAAATTTGAGATAGGGTGCTCAATTTAGTACATTCTTGGTATCCACTCGATATGTATCCCAAGCATACACCAACTATTCTGCACCTGACAGTGGCCCTTAATGACGTCCCTCCTGCAGTGTTCCAGGATGAAGCCTTTTCAAAGTCCTATTGACTCTAGGCAATCCTATGACACAAAATACTATTCTTAGAAAAGGCAAGTAAAGTTATATCCAGTTGCAATATTTTAGTTGGAGTATTAAAAAGAACAAGCTGAACAATTTAAATTTTAAAACTCCTCTGATATTTAGAATTAATTTGGATTTATGAATAATGTGTCTCTATAAGTACTCTCTACCAATGTTCCTTTGAATTTTTATCAATCTCTTCACTTACATCATGGAGTTTCTAAGAAACAATACACCATATAGTACATATGGTTTTCTGCTAAAGAATTCCAATGGTCTTCTGCACAGAGGCATAACCTGTGCATGGGATTAGAACTGGTGTAGAAATTTATGGACCAACAAATTCATTCCAGATTAGATCTAATACCCAATTTATCTGGCTGTCATATACTTCCACTTCGATAAGAGTTTTCTGGGGCCAGATAATATGATTAGAGTCTTATAGCGATTAACTGTTTAAAATAAAACATCATAGCCAATTTACAAGGGAAAAATACATGAAAAATTAAAGGAAGTATCCATTAAAAATGTGGAAGATTATTGCCCTCTGCATTCTTACCTGTCAAAAAAGAAAAGCAATCTATGAATTGAGCCTTCAACGGATAAAATGACTCAACAAGTAATGCACTCATAATATTAATGAAAGTTAATGCTATCTATTGTACAGAGTGGTCATTGCAAATGTTTTTGGATCAGTTTTTTTCCAAATATATGTGCCATGCTATTATATATTTCAAACCATTAAGTTTTTGAAATTCCTGTTGACTGAAATAATTCACTGTCATGAAAATGTTCAAGGTTGATCAAAACTATCTTGGCAAACTTGAAACCTTTTAATTAAATCCTGAACATTTTGTCCAATGCAAATATTTACATTTGCTAAATATTTATATAACTACATGAATTCGTGCTTATATTAGTTTCATATATTTTGCATTGGGATAGAACCCAAATACAACACATAATGTCGAATTATGGACTGGTCATTTCAGGGCATTATTCTTCCCCAACTATTCAATGAAGTGCAAGTAGGGATTTAGTGGATATTTTAAATATTTGAAAACTTTGTGTATTTATTAAAATCTTTATTTTTTATTGTTACAAGCCCAGAGGACTCCAAAACCCAGCAGCAATAGAAATTCACCAAGACAAATGGTTACTTAAACAAAACTTGCTTTTAATTTTCTTTAAATATAAAAGCAGGTTCAAACTTTAACTTATTACTAGTGAACTTAACCTAACTTAATTCACTTCTCACTTCTCCAAGTTCGCCAGTATCAGGCAATTCTTATACTGTGCACAGAATTTAACATTTATTCATTTTCACCAAGTTCTGGTGCATAAAGATAAATGGTAACCATTCAGGAAGGTTCTTGTTGGTTTCAGAGAGATCATTGTGGCTCGTTGGACACGTAAACAGATTTCCTCCAATCAGTCTTGTCAAAGAAACTTGCCCCATCATGGGTTTTCAAAATGATAACCTCTTCTTCCAGGTCACCACAGAGTTCCACTTGTTTCCCTTATTTCAGGAGAAATATTCTAGCCACCCATTTCCTCTCAAAACTCACAACCCATCTTCAAAATGGGGTTTTCAATAAGCCTGCCAGCTTGCCATGTTACAGCCTCAAAAGCTACTGCAGAACTGATTTCTCTCTCCCTCGAAGAGAAATCCTGTTTTTTTTCTTTCCTCTCTTTCTGCTTGTAAAAACCAGAACCCCACCCAAGGTTCCAAATCCAAACCTTGAAAGATCTTTATCCGCACTTGAGCCTGGACTTCTCCATTCTCACCTGCTTTGGAAATTCTTTCCAAAGCAGTTTCATTGTCTCTGCAAGAATACAGAGCTTGAATGTCTGGCTTCAGCAAAACTCTTGCATTTTAAATGAGATGTGAAGTGTTACTCTTGTTTGTGGTGAACTACACTAAACCCCCCCCCCCCACAATCTATCTCCTTTAAAAGCATATTTATATATTTATATATAATATAATTTATATATAATAGTATAACCTGTAACATTATGAATAGCAATAATTAAGTTAAGAATCAAAATTCTCCTGATCTTTTGTCATCATTTGAATTGTAGCTAGAATTCAATGAAAGAAGCAGCAATAGTTTAGCCTTGTTGATGAGAAAATGCAGTGTTTCATTGATAATAGTGGTTGTTGCAGGAATCTGTCAGATGGTTCATTTCCAAATAGAACTTAACTGTGAAGAGCAGAGGGTTGTTGTGTCCTCCATTAGACAAATGAAGAACAGCTTACAAATTATTTATGCATTGATATCAAATTCCTGTTCTCAGTCCTATCTCACAAATTATCAATCTATTTATTTTAAATGAGTTAGCATGTATAGTAAATCATGAACAGAGACATTCAATAGAAGCATTCAGTTGAAATGTTCATGAAATGCGTTTAAACTTAAAGCTGAAATGAGCAACTTTCGTAATCCATGCCAGTCAAAAATGTTTAATTTTTTATTTTATATAGTTGTTGCCTTACTTGCAAAATATGTTTTCTAAAAAAACCTAAATATTTTTTTTAATTTTATAAGCTCATTATAAAGTTTTATGAATGCAATATAACTGCGCACATCAAAACCATTTTAATTGAGGCTCAGATGATGCTCAGACAATAAAACATTAAAATTTACCACATATAACTGATTTAATATTCCTTCACAGGAATATGGTGTTCATTTTGTGATGCCCAAACTCTGAACCAATAATTAAATAATATTGTATTCAATTCATTACTAAAATTTAATTTACAAATGGAATGTTTGCTTTAGCACTGAATTTACAATACTCCCAGTATCAAGTGACATTTTTCCCTTCAGTTCCAAATAATATCAGAGTTATGCCATGGAGTGGAGCAGATGGTTTGCTACAAATCGAGAACCGTGCCCATGCTTCACGCTCTGTTAAAAAAGGCCTTCCAGTTTTGTGTGAAACTGCAGAGAACTGCTTATTCATTAGATTCTCGCTAATACCAAGCAGATATTAATAACTTGTAATCGGAACCAGCAAAGTTGGACTTGTTTCTATTCCAGGTGATTGGCACTCCTCACATTAGCTCAGGTGGCGATGATGATCATCTGTCCCTGAGGGATTGACTTGAATGTAATCACACATGAACTCAATTCAATTTTACACAAGTGCAAAATTAAAAGACTTAACTTTCACCTAATACTTGTCACAGGAACCTCGGAGCATGAAATTAAGACAGGTATAAATTCAGCAATCAATCAAAATGTCATCAAATTTCAGATTTATTGTCAGAGTACATACTGTATATGACATCACATACAACCCTGAAATTCTTTTTCTGGACACGAGGCAGAATTACCACTTATTGGTAGTGCAAAAAAAACTGTACACAACGTAAACATGTAAACAAATAATGAATATAAACAAACTGACTGTGCAATACAGAGAGAATTTTAAAAATCAATAAAGTGCACAAGTAAGAGTCCTTAAATGAATGACTGAGTTTGTTGATGGTGGAGGGGTAGCAGCTGTCCCTGAAGCTGGTGGTGTGAGCCTTGTGGCACCTATACCTCTTTCGTGATGGCAGCAGGCATGTGCTGGGTGGTGTGGATCCTTAATGATTGCTACTGCTCTCCGATGGCAGCGTTCCCTGTAGATGTTCTCTATAGTGGAGAAGGTTTTACCTATGATGTCCTGGGCTGTGTCCACTACCTTTCGGAGGGCTTTACAGTCAGGGATATTAGTGTCCCCATACTGGACCAGCACACAATCCACATTGGTGTCACGTTATCAGTGTTGGATTTATTCAAAGTTGGATTTAAAAGTTCTCATCCACATCACCATATTTGCATTACTGATGAAGGGCTCTGGCCTAAAACATAGTCAATTCTTTTTTTTTCCCCACCTGATGCTGCTCAGTCTGCTGAGTTTCTCCAGCAGATTGTGTTTAGCTCCAGATCAGTTTAGTCATCACACATTTGAGTTAACTTCCTGTACATTTCACATTTTAATTCTGTGGAGGAGAAAGGAATTTTAGAAGATTAACATATGAATGCAAAACCACTTAAACTGTTTTCATGAAAGACAGCTTTAATTACCTTCAATGCTCAATAAGCCAGTATTCTGTTCTTGCACTGAGTAATAATTTTATAACACAAATATTATTTTTAGTGCTTACATGTTGGGCAACATAAAGATGATATTTGTTTTTGTCTAAAATTAGTCACATGATAAGAGTTGCCCTCTTGTATAATAAACTAGAAATAGCTTTGCATGATGATATATTTTATTTGTAGTGTTTGTCGAAATATATATCCTAATTGTAATACTTTGGGATATTTGAATTATACATGTTCTCCATTACTGATTAGAGACTTAAATGGCCTGTTGACAGAAAGTAAGCAGATAGATTCTTGCAGCAGCAAACCGGAAAATGGGATATGGATTCACAAGTCTCATCAATTAACCAAAAATAAGCTCTTCCCTCAATATATCTGGCCTTAAGGTTTTTAAAACGATTCCCAGTGCCTTGATTTTGACTACTGAAAATATATTTTAAACACATTCCAAATGAAGACAAGGAACATCGCAGAACGTCATTCAGTTGTTTTGTTCTCTTTTACTTGCTAAATATTATTGTATGCATGTGTGTGTTGCATCATCCTTTATTTCTTTTAACTTCTGTTTGCCTTGCTGTGTTTTCTTGGCGTGAGTAGGTAGCGGTGTTTGGATTTCACAAAATTTAAATGTGTGTCAACCATGCTGTACATAGAGGAATAGTCATTTAATTTCTGTTTACACTTGTGTCCATTTGAATAAAGTAAAACCCCTGGTATCTGGCACCTACCTATGGGGATCAGTAGGTGCCAGATAAGTGAATTTTCCCCGTTGCTTGAGAGTGCGTGCCGCGTGAATGGCAAACTATTGGGGAGGTGCGCCAATTATAAACTTACATATTTTTTTACCTATTTATTTTCTGAATTTTTTTGCCGGTTGCTTGATTCCATACAACAGGGGTTTTACTGTACCTAACTTAATTTGTTCAGCTGAACAGTGTTGTATGCTCAATTTAGTAGCTGGTAGTTTTCTGCAATTGACGGACCACATGGAATGTTCAAAGCAGTAAAGCAATGAAGGAGAGATAAATGATGGGCAGCAATTTATGAAAAATAAACCACTGAGTGACCTCACTTGCCCAATGTTGCAAGTAATTTATTTTTAGTGGAACTATCACTATCTGTTGTATTCTATTTATACATATATAATAATAGATACCTGGGCATATGTTACAAGGTTACAGTCTGATCAGAGGACTCATGTGATATCCAATATTGAAAGAACAGAGCTTAAATGGTTTATCAATGTCATTTAAGATTCAAGATTAGATTACAGTCTTGAAATTGCATGCTGATATCTTTTAATTTGTATAGCCTAAATTGCTTACATTTTAGTTTTAACTGAAAAAGTATGATACCTCCTTATTATTGTAAACATTTGCAAGAAGATTTTAATTTGTTTTGTGAAATTGCTGGGAATCACTTTGGATCAGATTCCCAATCACAATTATGTATAATACATAGTAGCAAACACTTTTTCTAAAAACAAGGGCTCTTGATACATGTCATAAAAACTAACGGTCATCACCCTCTGTTTGAAACAGTCCTACTCTTTAAGATTAGTTAATGTGACCATGGTATATCTGTTGTGTTGACCTGTGGTTCCATGTTCCAGTATTGGTGCACCCTAACCATAAATCATGTGGCGATAAACCAAAATTGGTGCAGCCCATCAACATGAATTTATATAACTTAGAATGACAAACTAGGGAGTTACATCATTTTTTATACTTATTCTTCTATGTAGTGTCTCTTCTTGCAGTCAAAACAGAACCAATGAACAACAGTGACACTGCCACAACAACAGGAGATGGATCACTTGACAGTTACACTGGGTCAGGTAAGGCACTGGCCACATAGTTCAACTCACAGAGCAGGCAGAATTGTTTGGATCTCTTTAACCCATCACAATCCATGATTCAAACTGGTAGATTAGCAGTTAATGCTCCATCGCACCAGTGCTAATGGTTATAAACAAGTGAAATTCACTTCTTCTGGCCAGATTACCTCTTGCGTATAAATCTATAAAGAACGTGTTTGTGGTTAAGTAGATAGTCATATGTTTTTTTTTCCATTTGAAAAAAAATGCCGGTGCATGAATGACGGCACCATTTGCTTCAGGGCAAGTACATAAGAACAAGTCAGTCACAAGGATATTGAAGAAGCTCAAAGCAATGATCTATCTTATCTTTCCAGTCAGCTGAGAACTCTAAATTCTGTTAATAATCAGTTGTAAGATTATTAGTAAGCAGAGAGCATCATAATAGGTCATTTGTTCAGACAAACAGGCTAATTTCTTACCATGATCCTCTTTTTAAATTTTTTAAATTAAACTTAATTTTTTTAATTTTAATTACAGCTCAGTAGAAGCCAATTCTGGCCATTTAAGCCCATGCTGCCCCATTACACCCAAATTAACCTATGACACCATAGGTTTTGGAGGGTGGGAGGAAACCAGAGCACCTGAAGGAAACCCATGCAAACGAAGGAGAACATACAAACTCTTACAGACAGCACCAGATTCGAACCCAGGTCACTGGTGCTGTGATAGCATCGTACTACTCACTACACTAACATGCTGCCCTGAAAATACCATGAAGGCAGCTTTATATTTCCTACATAACAGCGCAGAAGAGCTAATGCAAAATTTTTTTTTAAATGGTGTTCAGTATCAACAGATACAGGGATCCAGGGCCGCATTACATTGATATTACAGATAATAATGTCTTATTAACGTGCCATTAAATTTTCAAAAAGAAAAATAATTTGAAGAAGCATAAATTTAAAATGCATCCATATAATTTTATTAGTTTTAATCACCTGTTAAGAAATTTTACACTTTTGTAGCTCATGAGAAATAACAATACATATTAATTTTGGAGTTCATGAAAGTCATTAAAAAATAGATTATTTTCACAGAATCTTATATGATCACATTTTGTATCTGTGTTGGTTTAAATTAGCTGGAATTTCTGGAGTTTAATGATGGACGAGGACTGAAAAATTCATATAATGAATGGCATGCTTTTGTTACGATTGGCATTGAAGACAGGGCCAAGTGATTGTTTCCTGCAAGGCAGACAAAAGTGAAATACTGGAAATGCTTAGCTGCCAAATAATCAGGAACTTTTGTATAATAATTTTCAAGGAATGGGGTTTATCTGTGCAGAATTTTCTTTAAAAATAATTACATAGATAAGATAGAATTCTTGCTAATGGCTATTTGCATAATCATATGGAAAGAAAGGATTTAATTTGTGGAATGTTCATTATTATTAATAATATGTATTCTTATGAGTAAAGATTTCCACATGTTTTGTTCGACCTAGCTAAATTTCTTTGGAAATAAGGTCATTATGGTATAAAATGCTGCACTAAACCACAATCACCAGAAGGTCCTGTCTTGATCTATGCTAGATCTCATCTGGACGAGTCATCTTTGAATGAGGTTGTAGCTGCCCTTATTTATATCCAATGAACGGGGCATTGCTCTTGCACACCTCTTCTAGAAATAGATCATTGGTTATTGTATGAGGACAAGATCAAGCTTATTCATGTTGGCCTTTGTAGATACTTGGTGTCTGGGTTTACCAGGACCACTTGGATGATGTAATAGAGGTTATTTGACATGCATGCATCAGGAGAGAAGGGAGTAACAGAAAACAGGCAACAGAGAAGAAAAGTGTGGAGAAATGTAACACATTGTAGATGTTCTGTCAGAGAACCTTGTATGCTAGGTCAGAAGTTAATAGACATCATATGCAATAGTTGGGTTAAGCTGATGGAAATAATGTTACTGCATCTTATTCATCTCAGATGTGCTCATAGACATTTCATAACGTCTTAAATTTGAAAGTGATCCCATTTAACAACCATTCTCAAGCAATATGTGTGAAGCATTTTAGATTGGTAGCATAACTTTTAATGTTGTCTTTGTGGGAATTTTTGTTTCGATTAAAGAAAAGCATGACTATGTTTATCAAACTGTAAAATATCAAGAATGTGCTCATAAACGCAATCCTCTGTCAAGTGTTCTGATTTATGTTCTGCAGCTGAGCCGCTCTCTATTTTTGCCTTCCTGCACAGAGTAGCTTTCGAGTGGACTGATATGCTAGCCAAGAAATTTGACGCACACCCAAAACAGGCACAGATTTGGCTGACTGACACCTCCTGTTCACACCAGCCTGAGGACCAAAACAAGTTCGGCTATGGGCCGAATTGATAAGTTGCCAGCAGTTGTGAGTGCCAAAGAGGTGCTCCACTGAACTCGTGTCTAAAGTGGGCTGGAGATCCACTAATTCCAACATCAGCAGGTTCAGGTTAATAACTGGCACTACTACCCTCAGGAATATGTAGTGTAGAACATAGGTTTTTATGGCAGACCCAAGAGACACCCGTGTAGAAAAATAAACACAAACATTCCTTATATCTTTGTATTCAAGCAACAGACTGGCCTACTGATTTTGAGGTCAGCTTCATAGAGCAGGCACAGCAGAATCTTTGCTATTTTGTATCTGCAGCATTCTAACAATAGAGGCCAATTTATGTTTAAGATCCCAACTCTTTGTTTCCCTCATGCACCCTCAAAGACAAAACATTACATAAGTTAGCTTGGCATTTCCACCGAGTGCATGCCCATCAGATCATAGCTAAAAATCAAACTCCTATCATTAATTTTATGCCTGACACAGGCGCTTGAAAAGTTTTCCCCCAACTGTACTTAGCCAGAAATGTTACTGTAAAATATCACTAAAACATTGGCACTGAAAAATCCTTACACTTCTTTACAAAAGAAAAGTAAATAAATTTAATAACTCTGAATTTACCATAGTGTTCTCCTGTTCTTCTGTCATCGTGTAAGCCAGAATTTGGTGGCACCCAAATAAATACAGAAAATGGGTAAAAATGGTGATATGTGGAGTACCAGATGGAAAACTTACAGAGAAGTATCAGGTGCCCATTTTGTTAGAATTGCAACTGTGCCTGTTGCTTGTGTGTTATTTCAAAGCTACTTCTTACTACACCACCATGGAATTTCCATTATCCATGACATTCATTTTTGTGGCTTCTCTCACTGAGGATGCCAGGATAATGTCAATTAATCCTGAACTATGGACCATTTGCCTCTGCAGAATTGCATGCAATGGAGCTTCATTATACAGATTTAATCTCCAGAGATATCAGTCTTTCATCCAAAACCCAGTGTGCAACAATTCCCCAGTCTGTTCCAACATTTTAAGTACTATTCTGAAAATGTTTCATTGTTTTTAAGAGATGAATAACAATGAAAAAGCATTTATTCCCCATCGTAAGTAGCCCTCACAGTCCTTTTGTGTTGGCCATATAGTATATAACTGGTTTCCTATGCAAACCAGATGAGGTAAACTAACCTAACCTGAAAAAAAGTAAAAATCATTTATGGCCTTTTGAGTTGTGCAACCATGAGCTGCCTGCATAGTCACGAGGCTGCTGCCTCTTGCCACATTCAAGTCATTCAGCGATTCAGCAGAGCCTCCTTGATGTACTGCATTCAGATTGCCCAGCCAAGTAGCTGAGATGCCAATGGGAAGTGATTTCTCAGCTCAGTAATACTTGACGACAAGGTACCCACCTGCAGGGGTACTGTCCCTGGCACAAGGTTAGGAATGGGTTTCCAGTCGGTGTGGTAACCCAAAGCAGGAGGTGTCTAAGGTTTCACTGTGGAGCCACAGTGAGCAATCATGCTTCTCAGCTACCAAACTAAAGACATATTTTTAAAATCTCCGAATCTTCTCTTGCCTGCCGTTGAAGTTTTCGCTGATCCCCAGTGCAGGTCTTATGACCCAGGTCTACATATTTAAAATGTATTCCATAAGCTTCAGCAGAATGTTCTTCCCTTCAGCAAGTTTAAAATTAACTTCTACCAAATTAGGCTTAAAAAGAGAGTGTGAATCCCCCTCCACCCCTACCTTACCCAACTGACAGCTTTCTACCAAACAAGGGGAAATTAAAATCAAGCTCGATTTTCATTGTAAACCAAACAGTCAGTATGCAGGTAACTGTTAATGGAGACATCATTTATGTGTATGAAGGCTTCACGTTACCATAGTACAGAGGATAAAAAGCATAACAAAGGTATATTCTTAAATTGTATTTGTGACATGAGGGAAAGTAATAAAAATACTATTATAGCTTCGCTACCCAAAAATGCTTTTTGGAGGTGGGACATCATGGTGGGCAAGGATTCTTGTATAATCAATTGTTTATAATTGTTTAAATGCTGCGATTCTATAAATGGCTATAAATGATATAAACTGGCAATTCATTCCCATTGATTAAATTCTAAGTTGTTATGTACAGCTTTTAATGTGGGATGGTTTGAATGCACCTCATACAGGATCCTTTGCTTGGGAGAATTTCTTTTTACAATAGCAGTTATCTGTCAAAAACACATACTATAAAAATATTCTTAAAACTATAATGAAGTAAAATACCATATTCTTTATTGTGTTCTTTGAAGTACAGATATGATGGATTAGGAGAGAGTAATTCCTGTGTTGTATAATGTGCCACTTTAATCTTCTGCATGGTGAATGAATAGCAGATGGGATAATAAAGAAACTCTGTGTCCTTTCCCAGTCTGGTCTTTCTCTGATGAGATTGGTTCAGTAATGTATGGTTTGTATGCATTATACATCTATCTTTGTCAGGTCAGGTGGTTGGAAAAAAATAGTCCTATTCACATTTTGGAACTGATCCAATTAAGAGCTAACTACCATTTTTTTTTTGTTGAGGAGATCACCCCCATGTTTGACTAGGCTGCTGCAGGTGTTAACAACAAAACGGGGTTAAAGTCCGAAACTTCTTTATGTACTGAAATGTAAAGTTCAATCTCAAAGCAAAGTTTCTTTTTCTGCATGAGAGTAGAATAATCCCATTTATGGTGACCTGTGTTGCTGCATCACCTTCCATTGCTAATATCCATTCTGCTTTCTAATTTCATGAAACTAACTACTCCAGTTGTTTATTCACCATTCACAAAACATTTTTAGGACTGTTTATGTCAGACACATGTAACCAGATTTGTGGAGCTGTAAGTTTAATCCTAGTGTAAACCTGTCATTATAAATGGGATATGAAATTTGCAGCCATTGAGTTTCTTGCACAAAGTTTTACTTGAAACTTTAATGGAGCTTTTCAGCATTTTGACCAAATATGTAGAATATAATTGAAGTAATTAAGTTTGGTGGTTTGTCATCTGCTAGGTTATAGTTACTGCATTAGAATTATGATCAATTAGCATGTGAATAATGGGCTCAATGTTGAGAAAATAAGGTACAACCACTTGGCTCCCATTGCACTCCTGAATAGTGCTTTTCCTGTCTTTTTCCTTGTCTGCAGCTGATTACGACAGATGATTACAATGTCAATTATGTGTAGATGAATGACAGACAGACCCATTCCCATGTCTGTCCTTGTCCTCATGCAATGCCAAACCATAAATTGGAGGAACAACACCTAATATTCCTGGGCACTCTCCAAACAGACAGCATTAACATCAACTTCTCTAGTTTCTATTAGGTCCTTCCCTTTCTTTCTCTCTTTCCCTATCCCTCTGACTCCTTTCCTCCAGGACTCCAGCCCCTTATCTCTCAGTTCAGAAAGCTACCTTCCAATGACCTCAGCGTTTTTATAATGCCCTCCCACCCATATCCACCTGTAGCCTGTGTTCCTTCCATCCCCCCGCCCCACCTTTTTATTCAGGCACCTGCCTGCTTTTTACTCATTCTTTAATGAAGGGCCCAGGCCTGAAATGTTGGTTATATTTTTCCTTTCCTATGGACACTGCATGACCTGCTGAGTTTCTTCAGCATTTTTGTGCATTAAACTGTAATCACAGTGTCTGCTGTCTTTCTTGCTTAACTCAATCAGTGCATAGTAAGGGCAGCTGATGGCCATAGGGAAGAAACTATCTTTAAGACTATTGGTGGGCGATCTCACACACTTGAAACTTCTTGCTAAAAGGAGGAGTGGGAAGAGTGTGTGGCCAGGGTGGGATGGGCCTTTAAGCATATTGAAGGCCTTTCTGAGGCAGTGGGAAGAGTAAATGGTGTTGATGATGGGGAGAGGAGGGAGGTCTGTGAGATGTTCAGGACTGCATTCACCATCTTCTGGAGCTTCTTCTTGTCTTGGTTGGAGCACTTCCTGTAGCTCCAGTTAGGATGGTTTCAATGGGTAACCCATAGAAGCTATTGAGCTACATGGAGAATATGCCAAACTTCCTTCACTTTCTCAGCAAATAGAGGCAATGGTGTTTTTTGTTTTTTTTTAATATTTTATTTAAATTTCCAGACATGTATTAATATCCAAATACAGAAAGTGACAATCATATATTTCAAATCAGTTATACATGCTACATATTATACCCCAATAAACCCCACCAATCCCCCAAATAATAATGATCCCCAAGAAAGAAAAAAACAAAAGAAAGAAAAGTAGAGAGTACAGAAAAGGAAGAAATGCAAAAAAAATACAAACCTGGTTATGAAAATATCATCACCCATTCACACAACTTTGCATTTTCATTATCATCAGATATTTATCCCAAGGAGTTAGCCAGTCTTCATGAGGTTCAGGAAAAGCACTTTATAAATAAAAACCTACTGTATGTAAGTATGGGCACCAAACTTTCAAAAAGATATCATATTTATTCCTTAAATTATATGTAATTTTCTCAAGAGGTATACAACTATGTATTTCTGCATACCATCTTTCCACTCCTAAATGGGAATCTGATTTCCATGTCACTGCTATATATTTTCTTGCTGCTGCTAACACAATTCCTTTTGGAAAAAAATTCAATTTCAATTTTGGTCTTTATCACCAAAATATTGCCCAGTAAGAAAAGCACTGGACCTTGTGTAAGTTTAACTCCTGTAACTTGTTCTAGAAATTTTCCTAATTCTATCCAAAATGGCCTCAATTTTGAACATGACCATCTAGAATGCAAAAAAGTACCTTTCTTTTGACAGCACCTAAAACATTTATCTGATAAATCTGATTTCAATCTATTTAATTTTTGTGGATTAACATACAATTGATGTAAAATAATTATATTTCCAATCTATATCTAACATTTATTGTATTTGTCATGCTATTATAACATAATTCCTGCCAATTTTTCTCTGCAATATTTATATTTTAATCCATTTTCCATCTCTGTCTGGATCTATGGATTCCCTGCTTCAAAGTTCCTTTTTGCAATAATATATACATAGCAGATATAAACTTTTTTACAAATCAAAGTTTCTATTTCACTTCTTTCAGGCAATAACATTGTTGGACAATTTATCTTGTAAATATGCTTTTAATTGATAATAACAAAATATTGTATTATTTTGTATCCCATATTTAATGAAAATTCTATTATTCATTGTAAATGGTATGCCGATTTTGAATTTAATTAACCCAAAATTCTTTATTCCCATTTCATTATTTACTTTATTCCATATATTAATCAAGTACTTCAACAGTGGTGTATCCCTCTCTCCAGATATTAGTCTCGGATCTCATTTATATATAATATCTTCTGGTAACTTCACTCGTTACTTATCCATCTATTTTAATCCATGCTGGTTTCTCTCCCTCTTTAGAAAAAGAAGAGAGAAATCTCTTAATAATAATTCTTAAAATTTGAAAGTTGCTGACCTCCTAATTTATATTTCCATGTTAAATTTTTCTAGCGAAATTCTCAACATCTTGCCCTTCCAAAGAAATTTGGTGCTCTTTGTTGATCATCGTGTCAACATGGTGGGTTTAGATCAGATCACTGGAAATGTTTCTCCCAAAAACCTAAAACTCTCTTCTATCCCCACCATTGCCATTTTTTTAACATTTTATTTTAGAGTTTTCATCCACAATGCAGTTAATTACAAAATTGTAAATGCATACATCAAGTATTACTCATATATACAGTACATTGTGTTTAATCCACCCCCCCCCACCCATCACTCCTAAAACCCCCAAAAGAAAAAGAAAATAATAGAAATAAAAAGAATAAAATAGATATATAAAATAAAGAGGATTACTTCAGAAGTACTCTTCACAACACAATATCATACGTATATGATATCTGTTAAGAAGAATCATATATATATTTTAAAAATTGTCTCTAACTTAATATTTAACCCATCCCACCAATCCCATTGATGTAGTCAGAAAGAAATATGACCTGATGAAAGGAGCCTGTGGCATGAACCAGGAATCTTCCCATACGGCTGTCCTTCTTAACCACATTTGTTTTTCATTTACCACTTAGGCAACAACGTGCCACTCATTTGCCATTTCTGTGGAGGCACCTTTTACCTGGAAAACTGCACAATTATAGAATTGTATAAATTGTATTTATGTAATAACAAACATAATGGAAAAAAGTATTATTAATGGCTTTGGCACATGAGGAATAAGTAGGATTTGTCTAATAGAACTTTCTTAAGGAACAAATTAGGGCCATCTATGACCCTGTGCATGTGTAGTGACATGGAGATTCTAATTTGAAGGGGGAATGTGCCTGTTATCTCTAATAATGTATTTCATATTCCAATGTGAGCCAAAACCAGGCTTACACAGGTTGAGGGATAAATGGGAGTCGGACTTGACAAAAACAGTCCATGAGTGGTGCTAGTCAGATCTGTGTATGGCAACATGACAGCAGATATTAATGCCAGGTACAGATTGCTGCAAAACAATTTCCTGCATCAACTGTACTTCACACCTCAAAAACTACATAAATCTAAATCAGAAATCTCAGAAATGTGCTTTAGGTGTGGTGTGGAGATTGGGTCCTTTATCCATTCAATCTGGCTGTGTATTCACATGTCTGTCCATGTTCTTATGTACGTGATAGGAAAATCTTACAGTGATTTTATGATAAGCAGGCCAAAATCCATAAAATAGACCCTAAAGTGTTCAGGAAGAAAAATCTTTGTTGTCTAATATTATTCTTTTTTTTAATATTTTCTTTTAATTTTGTGGACAACATGCATCCAAACTAATTGTTACTTAAATACATAAATTGAAATGGAAAAAATTAATGGTACAAGTTGCCCATATCTCCAAACAATCCCATTCTCCTCCTCCCCAAAACAAAACCTGGAAATAAAGATAAGAAAAAAGAAGATAGGTAAGGAAAAAAGAGAACAGAAAAGTAAGAAAAAAAAAGAAGAGAAAATGGCCTAACAGGGTCTAGTATCTAGTTCCTAAGATCTAATTCCTTTTCTCACCTAGATCTCTAGTAGGGGAATGAACCTGGACATAGAACTCAGGAACAGAATAAGTCCTTAAATATTCAACCCTGCATTCTGCAAGTATGGCTGCCATACCTGCAAAAACATGCTATAATTCTTCCTTAAATTATGTCATTTTCTCCACACAACTATGTATTTTTTCCACATCCCATCGAGCTGTATCCAGAGGGGAATCAGACTCCAAGTAACTGCAATGCATTTCCTGGTCTCCGCCAGTGCAAATTTAAGAAATTCTAATTGATACTTCGACGGTTTCATTTTGGATTTTATGTCCACAGTATTTCCTAGGAGAAACAATTCTGGACTTCATGGTAATTATTTCCCAATAATTTAATAAAATTCTTAAATTTTCCTAGAAGAGTTTCACTTTAGAGCAGGACCAGGTGGAATGTAAAAAGGTTCCCATTTCTTCACCACATCTAAAACGTACTGGAATTTAATTTATGTAATATCTGCAGGGTAAGATATAGCTGATGCAAAAAATTATATTGCACCAATCTATATCTTAGGTTAATTGTCAGACCAATTCTTGTCACCAATACTAATATTCAAGTCTATTCCCATCTTTGTTTTGATTTATATAACTCCCACTTAGGAGTCCCTGACTGAAGTAGAGAATATATTGTAGATGTAAACTTTCTCGTGTCCCCCTTCGAATCAGATTCTCCATTTCACTGCACTCTGGTAACATCATGGTCGGTCCTAATTCATCTCTAAAAAAATGATTTTAACTGAAAGTAGCAGAAGATTGTATTATTAAGAATTTTATATTTATTTTTAACTGTTCAAATGACATTAGTTGCCCTTGAAAATAACAATCTTCCATATATCTGACCCCTTTACAGAACCATGTATGTAGAATGTTATAATCCATTGTTAAAGGAATAATCTATTTTGTGTCAAGTGCATTTTTGGAGATTTTTTTCCTGTTGATACAATTAAATTATTCCATTTGTACCAAATATTCAAAATATATTTCGTTAAAAGTGCTTCCTTACCACCCAAAATGGATTTAATATCCCATTTATAAAAAAGGATCTTCTGCTTCTCTCTCTCCAACTTTGTGCAGCTCAATTTCCACCCATGAAGCTTTCTTCTTCCAACAAAGAGGGAAGTAACACATTTCATCTGGACTGCCCAATAGTAATGTTTAAAATTTGAGAGTTTCAAACCACCCATATAGTATTTCCAAGTTACATTTTCCATGGAGACTCTGGCTAACTTATCTTTTCAAATAAATTTTCTAACTAACTTATGCAAATTTTGAAAAAATCTTCTGTTGTAATGGTATTGGAAGAGTCTGAAAAAGATATTGTACATGCGGGAATATATTCATTTTAATAGAGTTAACTCTTCTAATTAAATTTATTGGAAGAGTTATCCATTTATTTAAATTTTCATCTTTTTTTAGGTAAGGGAATATAGTTCATATTATACAAATTTTTAAGTCATTATCTATTTTGATCCCCAAATACTTACTCCCAATCTTCAACCATCTAAATTGTGGGGTTTTTTTTTTGACAATTGTATAAACCCCATCAATTAATTACATAACCTCACTCTATTCCCATTGTAAATGCAACATTTGCAAAAATGTTTCTGGTTTTATCAGATATATTAACACATTGTCTGCAAGCAGATTAATGTTATATTCATCTTGGTCAACTCTGAATCCCATAATGTCTGGATCTTGTCAAATAACTTCTGCCAAAATTTCTATCGCCAATACAAAAAGAGCTGGAGATAATGGACACCCTTGTCTAGTAGATCTGGACAGTGGGAATGTTGAAGATACTTGGCCATTCGTCACAACTGGCCTTGGGTTCATTATATAGATTTTTATAAATCAATTTTATAAAATTATAACCTAATTCAAATTTCTCCAATACTTTAAATTAAAAGTCCCACTCCAGTCTATCAAAAGCCTTTTCCACGTCCAAGGCAATGGCCACACTTAAGTCACCTCTTTTCTGGCCAAATGAATTATACTAAGCAATTTGGTTACATTGTCTGCTGATAGCCTTTTCTTAACAAATCCTGTTTGGTCCTTATTTATCAATTTTGGCAAAAATTTTGCCAATCTGTTTGCCAAAGCTTTGGCTAGTATTTTATGATCCATATCCAACAAAGAAATTGGCCTATATGATGATGGGTCTCACTTTTTTGGGAA
Source organism: Narcine bancroftii (assembly GCF_036971445.1). NCBI lineage: Eukaryota > Metazoa > Chordata > Chondrichthyes > Torpediniformes > Narcinidae > Narcine > Narcine bancroftii. The sequence continues at coordinate 206,229,862 of NC_091474.1, forward strand.
ATACCATTTTTATTGCTGTTTATAAAGATCTGGTGAGGTATGTGATCCAACCACTTGATTCAGGACCTCCATAAAAAGAGGCATTAACAAATCTTAAATTCTTTATAAAATCTCAGTGGAAAACCATCTTCACCAGGAGATCTATTAATATGCAATGAATTCAATGCCTTTTATATCTCCAATTGAGTAAAAGATTAATTGAGTTTCACCTGTTCAACCAAATTTAAATTTGGGAAAACCAATTGTACAAATAATCATTTATTTTATGAATATTAATATCTCTTTGAGATGTCCAGTGTTATTCTTGGGTGCACTGGGGAAGAAATAAGTGGATTCTTTAAAATTATGTAGGTAATATTATGGACATTATAAGTAGGTGTAATTCACTGTAAATAGCCAGAGGTGGTGTAATTGTAAATATTGGGATGAAATTTATGTTTGGCATCGGTGCAATTATACATCTGTTCTCAAAATTTATTCAAAATTATGCTTGTTATATAAAATCCATTTTTTTAATTAAAACTCATTTGCACTTTGCTGAATGAAAATCTTCTATAAACTTAACAATTGTGTCTGATCTTTCTTGATATAGACTGGTAACTTGGTGCATTTTTATTCATTTACACGGATATTTCTTTGGTTGCAGCCCATCTTGAGTAAATCAATTTTAAATCACTGAAAAAATACTTTAAAAATTTTATGCAGTAGAATTCCCTAGTTATATTGATGTTCTGTGGTCAGATCCTGAGTATTTTAAAAAGCAATATTTAATTGATTTGAAAAGTTGTCTTAAGATTGCCCTAACATGTACAAAAAAAGTACTGAATAATTTTAAAAGCTTTCTTGAAAACTGTTAAATAGAGCGAGTTAGTTCATTCAATCTGAAGTCATAGTCAGTATAGTGGAGAAGATTGGTTTCTATTATAATGCTTTTTCAAACCAGTGGGGGGAAAAAAATCATTGAAACTGGCTAGTGCACAAAGAATTTACATGAAAATATTGGAGGATTTAGAAATGTGCCTTTTAATACCAATAATGGTCTTTCCATTTGTCATTAACTTTTCACTTTATGGATTGATTAGGCAAACTTCCTTATGACTACAAAGGAAATGAAACATATAAAGTTTATATTTCCTTATTTCATGTGTGTGGAATGAAACATTTACAATTCCTGTCAAGAATCGTGAACTAGGAAATGCCAAGTGTTTCCTGTTCGGTCAGATGCTGAGCTGACAATAAAACCCACAAATGGTTCAAACATATCATAATATTTTTACTATAATGTGCACAAAAGAGACGGGAGAAATGTCCACAATGGGCTCATTCATTCCATTTCTGTAGGTTTTTACCTTATCTAAATTTTAAAAAGAACAAATAGGGAACACTTTACAGCAGGACTCATATGGATCTACTTTAGCAGTCACTTATTATTACCATATTGCATAATAAATATGACAGCTCTTCAATCTACACAGCTACAGAAAATTTCTGAGTTGGTCCAGTATCATATTATTGAAGAGGTAAAGGTTAAGCGTTAAGTTTTGGGATCATTTGTTAAAATTACACAGCCCTCAACTTATTTAAAGGGGAAAAGGAAAATGTAAAATTGATTTTGATTAATTTTAAATTATTAAGCTTGTAACTACAGTATATATTAAAAACTTAACCAAATCAGATTTTACAAATATGTATCAGAATACACTAACACATTATTACTCTTGGATGGAAAATGTGATTTGAGGATTGGATGGAATTGCAATGTCATCAAAAGTGCTCAGTCAAACATCACAGTCTGGGTCTGCTAACGTAATTTCAACCTCTTCGTGATGGTCAGTACCAATTGCAGCTGAATTGCTTCAGTCCTTGTGGGACAAAGTGATGAGCAGCAGTATTCATCCAGAGCTTGCAAGCCAACCATTGGTCCCCCAGTCCGAGGCTTTACAACCTCTCTCAAAATGCAACAGCATCTGGACTTTCCCACCTCACCACTGTTTCCATCATTTTCTATTGTGGTGGTATCCTGTCCCATCACATCCTACTCCTACTCCAGTCCTCCACCCAACTTTGCACTTCCTTCGGGAGGAGCTGCAAGACTACACTGAATTATTTGACTGAGAATAAAAGCTTCCCAGCTTCATGTCATTTGGAGTGGAGGGGGATTAAGGGGCAGGGATCAGCAAATTCCTCCATCCAGAATCATCGCCAAAATCTGAGTTTGGACAAGAGTCAACACAAAATAAAACAGAACTATAGAAATTAGTTTGGTCAGTGCCTTTTGAAAATGTAGAAATTAATGTGGAGTGATTTCCCTCGGGAGAAATAATACACATAGGGAAAATGAACTGGGCACTTGCATGCACTATTCACTTAGTATACCTAACAGCATCACTTTTCAAATAACACCCATTTCTGGGTTAGTTGGAGATTTTAGATTCAACCAACAATGTCATTGAATGGTCAGTTTGAGCTACTTTGTTGAATGTTTAAGCAGACTCTTCTGATTGACTTGGCAACTTCAGAATTGACAGGAGGAACTCAGAAATGTTCCCAGCATTCAGAGATTCAGATGTTCAAGATGTGTGAGGTTCTCACCTCCCTGAACTGCTCTCTCCTTGAAGCTATGCATTTCCTCATTTTGGGATCTCTCTGTGGCTGCAGCACGTCTCCTAATCTGCTGTTCACCATTACATCCGAAAGGCCACCCAGGCTCTTTGTTCACAGAGAAATGAATTTGCTGACTTTGGCTTCAGAGACAAACAGTTGTCATCCTGCCACTGAGATCTGCCAGCATTGCTGGCTTCACGCAAGTGTGGGCAGCCATTGATACTACTTGAGAGTCCATAGCGTGTCCCATTAGAAACCTTAAATCTCCCCTCATTTGGAAAAAATTGCGCTCCCTCAATATGCAGATGTTTATTAATCACCAGAAAAAATTTTTGCTGATTAATGCCATGATTTTTGGGAACCACACATGACAGCTTCATCTACCAGACCAAACTACCAGATGTTTTCCATGACCAACACTGCACAGAGAGATGGATCCTGGTAGGCAGAGGTCCACTTCCCTGGCTCTTCTCACCAGCTCTATAACCATCAGAATCATTGGGGAAAATGTCCTTTGTCTTCTCAAATTCCTCAATTTGAGGCCGTCCTGCAATACCATATTAGTGTGTGGTATGCCTGAAGACATAGAGACCCAAAGCCTAAGGTACATGAGGAGTAGGTTGAAGAGCAGCAGAAGCATGAGGACAAAGAAGGTGACCTTAGAAGTCAACATAAGACCACTGGGCATCCTGGGGCAGAGTAGAGAAGGGATTGTATGTTGGATTGCCAGCTCCCTTACAAGTAGATTTGCATAACAAATCTGCCATCAGTGTCCACACACAAAATACAATCCTTAACACCAAGGACCAGATGAGACAATAATCCCTCACATTCTTCTTCATATGACCATCTGGTGCTAATCATAACTCATTGAACAATGAATCCTCAATTTGATACTAAAATGGCTTGCAACAAACATTTCAATAATTCATAGCTCACCCTGTCATATATTGTGAGGACAAGAAAATTATTTTCTGTTGGTGCGATGCATGAGCATTCTCACACCAAGAGGAGACTATTGGAGACAGCTAGCTCCTGAGGTGGTTGATGTTGATATCTTTGGTCTCATTGGTGCACAAATCCTGCTTCCGTGTTCATGTAGGGAACATTGGAGCAGTCCTTGAACACTGCAACCTTTCTCCCCATCATGGTGGTCATGGTGTGTGTTGCTGGTATTTGGTTGCCAGGGGGAGTATGCCTTTAACGGCTGATATCCTTCTCATTCTGGTGCAGGGCCAAGTGGCAGCAACTGCATCCATTTGTATACACTACCAAAATTAACTTCGTTAGTCCAGTTTCAGAGCTTTTCTCTAAGTGTAAACTACCCATGCATGTTTCAAATGGTTTTGTTGGCAAATTTCACCGTTCTTTTTGCAAGGATTGGGTTGGCCATCAGTACTGTTCACACTTCAGTGTAGCACAATAGAAAGGATGAAATGCTCATAAGTTTTTTTTTTATTCCAACCAACATTTTTGTAGATATCTTAAACAATGTTTGTTGCAATTCCTTTAAACATGTTAAACTTTATTTCCCATGTACCATGCATTTATTTCTTATGATAACAATTTAAGTTTATTCTGTCATCTCACACCTGTCTAACTTGAGTTTGTGCCACAAAGTCCAAATTCATTTGTTCTGGTTGTCATTTAATGTTTCACTATTTTTTTTCTTTTTCCTGTAGTAATAACAAGTAGTGGCTATAGTCCAAGAGGAATACACCATTATTCTCCACAGCTTTATCCTTCGAAGTAAGTAGAGGGATGTTTTAACCGGTTATTTTGAAAGTTTTTCAAAATTGTATATCAGCATATATTTCCAAAGAAACCAAATCTTGTACAAAATCTCATTAATATTATTGAAATGTTTCAAATTTGCAAATAAAATTCTTCTTTGTGTTATTTCTGATTATCTTATCAGAAAAGACAAAGTTGGGTATTTTTAAATCAGAAACAACAAATTGGAAATTGATGATATTCACAACTAATTGACTTCATCAAATAACATTATTTGATTGTAGGTCAAAGATGTCTCCAAGAAGTGGCCAGCCTAACATCTCTGTCTCTTCCTCATAGGCCATACCCACATATTCTTTCCACACCAACAGCACAGTCAATGACGGCTTATGCTGGGCAAACCCAGTATTCAGGAATGCAGCAGCCAGCAGTTTATACAGCATATTCGCAAACAGGCCAGCACTATGGACTACCCACTTATGGTAAGGCATAATCTTTCAACACTATTTTCTCGTGTGTACAATCAATCCTGCTGAACAAAAAAAAATTAATATCCAGAAACAATGTTAGAAAAGATATTTCTTCAAACAAGATTTGTTCTGCCATTGTCAGGAATCAAGACAGAAGGAGGACTACCGCAAGCACAATCTGCATTGCAGACTGGATGCCTTAGTTACAGCCCAGGATTTACTACACCCCAACCAGGCCAAGCACCTTATTCCTATCAGATGCAAGGTTAGTGTGCTGCTACTTTCATCCCTCTTTGTCTTTTTACCAACTTATTTCCTGTTGATTGCTGTCAGCTTTTCTGTTGTAATTCTGAATAATTAATTGATTTGCAATACACAGGATCTTGAAGTGGTCTCACTCCATCAAAATTATTCTGCAAATCTGATCATACATTTTCAAAGCACTAGGACATTTAGTTTTATACTTACTTTAACTTATGTCCTCAAGTTGCCATGTTGCAGATTTGATTACCTTTGTCCACAGGAAGTCACCAGCTGCAGGAGAGAAAATAAATTGCCTATTTCCTGGTCTTTGTCCCATTTATGTGCACCATTGCTTCTGACTTTTACCAGTGAGTTGTTTATTGTGCTTCTCAAGTAATTTGGTACCACTGCAAGACTTGTATACTGTGTATTTGGCGTGCTAGAATATTCCAGTGAATCGAAAGAGAGAAGATGCCACTGTGTGCATTAGTTGGTCTCAGTAGAGGATTATTGCCTCAATTTCTGTAACCTCCATTGTGTTTAAATAACTCTCTATCTTCGAATATCTTTGAAAGGAAATGAGAGACAGAGGTAGTGCAGTCAGAAGTTTGGGGACAACGCAGCTGGACCTGTGAATAGTTTTCACATGAGGCATGTTAGTACAAATGAGCTATAAGAGAGGTAATCGAAGAAAACTAAAATATAATACTTGGAAGGAAAGCTAGACTTGGAAAGTCTGGGGTTGATCCATTAGAGACAGCACGGGTTTATACTAGGAGATCCTTCCTGACTGCTTTGTTTGAGTTTTTCAAGAAAAAAACAATATATTGTATATATTGAAGGAGGAAGTGAGATTGATATAGTCTTCATAGACAATTATTATTTTACATAGTCCCACATGGAAGGCTAATCTCAAAAGGTCAGAGTCTATGAGCTCCAAGGCACATTGGCAATTTGGATCCAAATTTGGCTTGGTTACAGGAAACAGGGTGATGGTCATTTTGAGACAGGAAGCTTGTGACCAGTTGAATACCGTAGGATGCAGGTGTCCTTGCTGTGAGTGATTTAAATATAAATTTAAATGTTATACTGAATAGATTTGCAGATGATATGAAAATTGGTGACGTTATTGATAGTGAAGAATATAGACTTGTTACAGAAAAATATTGATCAGGTGATAAGTTGGGCAGAGCAATGGCAGATGGATTTTAATTCAGATAATACAAGATGGTGTTAAACAAGAAAATCTTCAGATGCTGGGGTTGGGTACAATCCACCAGCCATTCTCAACGGAGCCGTACATCCTCACACTTTAAGAGAACTACAGACTGAAATCACAAAATGTTTTTAATGTAGTCAGTATGAGAAAAGTATGGAACAAACCAACTAAACTTGACTGCTTCACAGGGAAGGGGACCCATCAACTTTGAGCAGAGTCCTAAGGGGGACATAGCCAAAAATAAATGGTTGAGAATGGCTGCGTGACACGAAAGTGCTGGAGAAACTCAGCATTCTGGAAGGTTACTAAGAAGAAGACATATATCTTAAATGTTAGGGAGGAACAGAAGAACCTTGGTGTACAAGTCTATAGATCCCCAACAGTGGAGCATAGTACAATAAGGTGATGAAGAATGCGTATGGAATTTTGGCCTTCATTAGCTGCAGCATAGAATACAAGGGCAGGGAGGTCATGGTACAACTTTATTAAACATTGGGTCACAGTTGGGGTTTTAGGTCCAGTTCATGTGATTAAATTCAGGAGGGTATTCATCAGGATATTGTCTGGAATATAGTTATGAGGAGAGATCAGATCAGCTGTGCTTCTTTTCCTTGGAGTGAAAGCAGCTGAATGGAGACCTGATAGAGGTATACTAAACTTTGAGGGCATAGATAGGGGAGATAGTAAGAAATTTTTCCCCCATAACAGAAACTACTAATAACAGAGGGCATTGGTTTGAGATGAGGTGCAAGAGATTATAGGGATCTGCAGAAATGTCTGTTCATCCAGAGAGTGGTTGGATTCTGGTTGAGAAAGTGTGGAGCAACTACTCAGGACAATTAAGAAGTATTTGGATGTGTAATTGAAATACCAAGGCATTGATGACTATGGGTACTTGATTATCAGTATGGACATAATGGGCAGAAGGGCCCATTTCTGTGCAACTTTTGTTTGTCTTTCATTGCTACTTTCTTTTACCATAGTTCTGACTCTATAAGTGACAAATCTCTTATCATATGACTGAATGGATTTCCGAAACCAGTGTCTTGCAACTATTCCCCAGGATGTTAACGCTGTCATTCATTGACTCAAGTCAGAAACATTCGACACCGCTGCCAGGGCAGAAGGAGAAAGCAACTTGAACTAGACCTTGGCAAATTAATTAGGCCAGAATGGGGGCTTAACTTCATGGGGAAAGCTCCAGAAATATTCTAGGCCAAGTACATTCAGAGATTTTGTAACTAGAAATTCCAAGTCAGCAAATCAACCACCCTTCCAGTGAGCATAAAACTTTACAGAATCACACAATGGTCACAGCACAGAAGGAGGTTCTTCAGTCATTTGTAACGTGACTAAATGCACTTGGAGACAAGTAAGGAGTACAAACACGCTTTTAATAGCTTACAATCAATGGCCTGTAGACACAATAATCCACAGGTGAATCTGAGGTAAGGCGGGAAAACCAGGGTTTATATTGGGGTAGGTGAGGGTGGAACCGAGGGAGGAGCCGGCCATCTGAACAACACATAGGCAGTGAATTCCAGTTATCTGCACTATTGTGCTCAAAATTCTCTCCTTTTCAAGAGTTTGTCAAGTTCCCCATTGAATGCTACAATTGAATCTACTTCCATCACTATCCATGATAGTGGATGTCAAAACCCCTCACAAGATTCCCTGCTCCAAGGAGTATAATCTTGGAGCAGGGAATCTGCATAACAGAAATTCTTTATCCCTGGAAACATCTTGGTACATCTCTTCTCCTTTATAGCCTACTTATAGTATGCTGCCCAGTACTAACATGGTACTCAGTAGCTCGTCTGGTGCTTTATACATGTTCATACTTAATAATACTTCTCCCTGCCTTTGTTTATAAAGTCAAAAATCCTGTATAGATTTTACCACTTTCTCAATCTGACACTTTCAATGAGTTGCGCATATGGACTCTTTGATCTGGTACTCCTTTAAGAATTGGGTCCTCTGGTTTATATTACCTCTTCTCATTCTTCCCACTAAAATTTAATACTTTGCGCTTCTCAACATCAAAGCTGCTTCCTATCCACCATTCCACAAAGTTGTTTATATCTCCTTGAAGTATAGAACTATCCACTTCACAGACCACTATGCTTCCAAGTTGTGTGTCATTGACAAATTTTGTCTCCACCCTGTCACAGACATTACATTTGTTGTCCAATCCTCCTCCTTCCCTGCAGCTTAAAACATCTTTGACTTCTAACTTTTCTAGTCATGATGGAAGGTCGTTGACCTGAACCTTCAACTTTGTTTTTCCATCCACTGCCTGACTGCTGAGTATTTCCAGCAATGCTTTGTTTACCTTTCACTGGTACTTTCTTTTTCCACTCTTTAACCAATTTCTATCCATACTGCTGCAGTGCTATAATCCTGTCGGTAGCGATCAGTCTTGATGACAAGTTTATTGCATGACACCTTAAAAACCAAAAACATTACATCCAACACATTTCTCTCATTATCGTTCGCTACTTCATCAGAAAATTCCATTCAGTTAGTAAGCCTCAGGTTTCCTTTCATAAATCCACTCTATTCAAGCTGCATTTGTCCAACTGACTGCCAATTCTCTCCATCATCATTATTTTTCTCAAACGTACCACACTCGAAGATAAAATTGACTAATCAGTTTAAACTCAGTGATTGTCTCTATGCCTTTTTTTGAAGAGGTATATATATTTTCCTAGCCTCAAGCATCATCTGAAATGTATGATGAAACCTCAATAATATGACACAGTAAATGCTGGTAATATTCAGTACATCAGGCAGCCTCTGTGGAGACGTTTAAGGCTGTCCAGGAGGAATATAACATGTTCTTTCTCAAATTTTACATTTGGCCTCACATTGGCATTGGATGATGCCAAAGATGGCTATATCTGAGTAGGAACCCTGGACTGGAGCAAGGACAGTTGCTGGGGATTCACTCAGGGTGAATATGTGATGAAGATTGAGGATTCGGGTGGTAGCGTGAATAAAAGCTCTCATGACTGGAGGGAGAACAAACGCTTTTATTAGCTTAAAACAATGGGTAGGGTCTCACAGTAGTCTTCAGAAGGGTTCTGGGTTTAGGTGGGAAACCAAAGTTATATGTGAGCAGATGGGAGTGGAGCTGGGAGGCGGGGCCAACCATCAGCACAACACCCTACCAGTGAATCCCAGTTCACTGCAAGGGTTAGTGTTAAGGAGAGTTAGGAAAAGGGGGGTTGGGGAGGTGAAGTCAATATCTTTGAAATTGCCAGGGGCTTCGTGGTCATTTTTGAATGGTGTTTCGAGCCCTGGGCTAAGACCTGTTTAGGGAACAGCTCTCAACACTACCCAAGGGAAATCCAGGCTGACTATCACCTGATTCAATAACGTAAATACTAACTGCCTGTGGCTGCAGTGCGCACTGACTACAAAATGCACTGCAGTTATTCCCACAGGCTCCTCCGCCAGCATTTTCAAATCAACTCTTTCTACCCTTGAGGAGGACAAGAGCAGCATGTGTGTGGGCTGCACATCATCCTTACTGGGAAATAGTTTGCTGATCCTTCATGATCACTAGGTTTAATTCCTGGAACTGTATACAATTGCACTGTGGGAATGCCTTCGCCAAAAGGACTGCAATGGCTCCAGATGGTGGCACACCATCAAGAGAGGTGGACAGTAAATTCTGACCTTGCCAACAGCACTCACATCCTGAAAAATTAATAAGAAAGGCGTAAATGTCATGGGTACTGGAGTTGAGCTCTGTATATATCAAGAGTACTTCTGCTGTCAAGAAATGCATCCAACTTCTGACATCTGGATCTCTCATTAATGTTCTGATACTTAAATTAAGATATGTAACATTTCCCAAATCTATTTCTTTTAATTGCAGGTTCCAGTTTTGCACCATCCCCGGGTATATATGCAAGCAGCAACTCTGTTTCCAATTCAACAAGCTTCAATAGTTCCCATCAGGTATTCTTTTTCATTACCTGTTTTTTCCTGCATGCAGAGGCACGACCTTTGGCCAGATCCACAGATGTCATCAGCCATCCATACCTCGGGACACTGTCATTGTGCGCTCATCCCACGTTTGACTGGCTTGTTGCACCCAACCTAAGAGTCATGCAGCAACAGAAAGAGGTTATTGATCATTGTGGGACCCCTCGATACCCTCTGCCCTCAAACCGAGGATGTTAAACCAACTGCAGCATTTCCATTCCTGCCAATGACTGGTACTGGATATTTTATCGTTTGAACCCGACCTATTTAGAATAATACATCATTTTTTTCAAAAGCAAAAATCTTAATTTGACCTTGTAACTAAAAGGTTGATTCAATTTTAATGTTAATTTAAAGGTTAATTTCAGCCACAAAATTCTTTGAGTTCTTTCAAAATTCTTTCAACTTCTCTCTGGTTCCAAATAAAAAGCAAAACAAAAACATTTGCCAGATACCTAAATTTAATTCTTTGATTTAATTTTATTTCATTTAGAGATGCAACATGGTAACAAGCCCTTCCGGCATATGAAGTTGCACTGCCCAAATACACTCATGTGACCAATTACCCTACTAACCCCCTAAGTCTTTGGAATGTGGGATGAAACCTAAGCACCTAGAGGAAACTCATACATACATGGCAGAACATACAAACTGACCGCGGCCAATTCAAACCTGGGTTTGCTGTTGCTGTGATAGGGTTGTGTTAACCACTACACTAACCGCGCCATTATATTAATCATATTATAAAATAGAAATGCTGGGTTTAGCAGGACATAGAAACAGAAAGGTCATTGATCGAAACTGTTCATTCTGTTTCTCTTCTTGGAATTGAGTTCCCTGAGCCTAGTATGGCAAAAAAATTCTTTCCCATGGAGCAATAAAGGGATGTGTCAGCGAACTAGAAGTGAGTGAAAGCATTTTAAAGGGACATATTTCCCAGGATGTTTTCATTCCTGCTGGTAGACCAGACCTGCAAGATGTAAAGGGCATCCGAAAGCAAGCAATTTGGCTTTAGGAGAAGAAAAGGCCTTCACTTTTTTACAGCTGGAATTATCCCACTGCTCCACATCTCCAAGCACCACCTCCTTGGTTGATTCAGGAGTAGTTTGTCTTTGATGTAGGAAGGACGGAAATAGAAAGTGAAAAGCAAAACAATAAAGATGCTGTAAATCTGAAGCGACCCTGGCCCGATGAGTATCTCCAGCATCTTTTGTTTCTGTTTGAGAAATAAGAGCAGGTCTCTGCCATTCTGAATGCCATCTACATTCATTCTGTGGGACAAGGGTCAAATGACGGTGATGGTTCAGGTGCAAGGATGGGAACCTAACATGAGGACATCCTCTCCAATTTTTCATGACTTCCTACCCAAATATTCCCTTTAGGCCATGGCAGTGTACAGGTCCAGATATGTTAGACTAAAATACGGAAGGTCAGCAAGTTGGGCAGTGTTCATGAGGAGAGAGAGAGAGACAGTGTTTTGAAGTTTTGAATCAAGAACCTTTCATCAAAAATGAAAGTGTGGGTTAAGATGCAGAGAGGGGAAAGGGTGGAGTGAACAGGGGGGATGTCCATGATAGGAGGCAGACCAAAGTTGTCAAGGTCACAATTATTTTAAAAAGCAGCTGATGGAAGTGGAGTATAATCTGAACAAGTATGAGGTGTTGCACTTTGGCAAGTCAAGTATCAGGGGAAAGTATACAGTTAATGGCAAAACTCTTAAAAACATTGATGTGCAGAGGGACCTGGGGGTTCAGATTCATAGATCCTTGAATATGTCCATACAAGTAGATAGGATGGTAAAAAAAGTGCATGACATGACATGCTAGCCTTCATAGTCAGGACATCAGTCAAGACTAGGTAAATCATGTTGCAGGTAATATAAAACTTGGGTTTGGTCACATTTGGACTATTTTGTGCAATTGTGATCACCAAATTGCAGGAAGGATGAGAAGGCTTTGGAATGGATCCAGAAGAGATTTACCAGGATGTTTCAAGGATTTGCAATTATGAGCTATGATGGGAGGTTGTACATTCTTGAGTTGCTTTTTCTGGACCAATGAGACTGAGGGGAGACCTGATATAATGAGTGGCATAGATAGACAGTGCAAATATTTTTCCTAAAATAAAAATGTCATATACTGTTGAAACTGAGGTGGGAGGAAAGTTTAAAGGAGATCTGCAGGTCAGATCTTTGCACAGAGAGTGGAGCGTGGAACAGGCATCCAGGAGCAGATATGATTGTGCCATTTAAGAGGATTCCGGATAGACCCACGAATATGAAGGGAATAGAGGGATAAACATCATGCAAGCAGAAGTGTTTTAGTTTAACTTGAGCATCATGTTTAGAACAGAACTCATGGACCAAATGATCTGCTCTTGTGCTTTTCTGTTTGATGTTCTATGAAAAGTAAACAAACAAATTGGAAAAGGAAAATAGAGTGGAAAGATAGAGGAAGAAAACAGACATTAACGGAAATCAGTGCTAACTCACAGCAGGATCAATGACCCAAAATGGAAGTTGAATTGATGTTCCTGTTGTTTCCATTAGTTGTCATGGAATCCTTATAATAATGTAGGATGCTGGAGAGAGACTGGTCGGAGTAAGAATGGAACATAAAATTAAAGTGACAAGTTACTGGTGGTTCAGTATTGTCCTTGAGAACTGAACAGCAATGTTCTGCAAAACTGTCACTCAATCTGTGTTTGGTTTCTCCATTGAAAAGGACATGACATTGTGAGCTTCGAATACAGTACACTATATTGGAAGAAGTGCACTTGAATTGCTGCCTCACCTGGAAAGTGATGTGAAAAATGAAAGGGCAGGTGAAAGCACTGATACTTCTCCCATGGTTGCTTGTGGAAGAGGAATGGCTGGAAGAGCAGACCAAGTGTCATGGAAGGAATGGCCTTCAGAAGCCTGAAAGGATCTGGTAGTGGAATCCTTGGAGGTGGTATAAATTATGGAGAATGAGCAACTGAATATGGAGGCTAGAAGGGTGGATAGTGAGGGCCACGAAACCCCGTGTTTATTCTGACCAGGAAGAGAGGTGGTGAGGGCAGAAGTGCAGGATTCAGAGCAGATATGCCTGAGTCTACTGCTGCACTGAGGACACCATTACATTTAATAATTCAGGGAGCCTTTCTGCTTTGCCTTTCTCCCTCTCTCTCCTTTGATGTGGCTGTATATTTCTGTTTCAAACTTCCTTTTTTTGTTTCCAGTGACTGATTTTTTTTTTCAAAGTAGTTGTTATTTTTATAATTTGGTCTCTACAGGTATTATTTCTATAATCTTGATTTCCCTTGTATCCCCCCACTCCCCACCCTCTATGCAACTTCACAGGCTTGTCTGCTGACCCTCCAGTTATGCTGAAGGGTGCTCGACATGAAACATCCACAGCTTCAGTCCCCACAGATGCTACCAATCTGCTTCCACTGTTCTTTTCCCCTGACCATCACTTACACCTTCCTTCTTCCAGCTCACCACCCATTATCCTTCCTTCCTTCTATCCGAGAGCATCTTTCTCAGCTCTCCGTCTCCTTCCACTCTTAGCTCCTTTCTTTTCTTCCCCTTCACAGTAGTATTCACCTATCACCTGTAAACCTGTAAGCCCTTCCCCTTTTCCCTTCCCTCCCTCCTCACCTTATTTTGGCATTTTCTTGATCTTTGACATCCCTAAGAAGTGTTCAGTCCTGACATGCCAACTGCCTATGACTTTCCATGGATGAGTTCTTCCACACTTTTGTGCACTGTTGCATTTTTTCAGCATCTGAATACTTCTTGTTTTATCCAGCATTCTGCTTTTTTCTTGGGGCGGGGGGGGGGGGATGTTTCCAGAATCTACTGTGTTTTGCTCAGTACGCTTAAGATCTCTCACTTTTTCTCACACATTAAATAAGATAATATTTAGTAAAAAGGAATGCAGAATCTCCATTATCTATATACTCATGTTGAGGTAAAGTAGGTTTATAATATTGGCAGAGGGTTCCACAGTGCTGCAGTGGTTGACAAAGAAAACTCATCCCCTTGTTAATTTTTGCTATATCCAATTCTCTGCAAATTCAATTTGATTCACTGGAGGCTGGATGATATGCCCAGGGCCACTCTAGTCAAGGAACATGCCTATGGAATACCACTGGCTGATGAAAGATCTGCCCTTATAATTTTACTGAGGGGTAATGCCACAAATATTTTTGTCATTTTCTAACTGTTCAAATGACCATTTTCATGGGTCACAGACAGTTTAACCATTAAGTCAATCAGAAAATACTTGCATATGCATTTCCAGTAAGAAAACAAGAATGCAAAGCCTCTCCAACATCAGTCTGCCCAGCAGAAGGTCATTGAAGTCAAATGTTGATGACTGCCTCTCAAGCCTCTCTTCCTCCATGCATATATGTCCAAAATGTGACCTCAATTAACTCAGGGCATATCTTTTAATTAACATATTTATTGCCCAAGTTTGACTCTATTGTACTCATTATGTTTCATTTATGATCAGGCTTTTAAATGGCATGATTGAACAAAGTAAGATACAAGTCAAATTACTTAAACCTAATTGTTTTTATGCAGGATTATCCTGGCTACACTGCATTTGGCCAAAACCAGTATGCACAGTATTATCCGTCTGCAACATATGGCACATATATGACCTCAAATGATACCGTTGATGGTACCTCTTCAACATCAACAACATACCAGCTACAAGATCCTCCCAATATCCCTGGTCAACCAGCCACAGATCTTCCTGGAGGTAAGAGACTTAGTTTCTTTTTGTAATGTAGTCAATCTTTCAAGAACACCAGAAAATCTATAATCATCAAGCTTTTAACAAAGAATAAAGTGCCTTTTTTTTAATTAGTTCAATAACAGATTGGATTTTTGATTACAACTGTCTTTAAACTATTTTTCACACTGAAAAGTGCTGGAAACGTACTTTTAATCCATATTTCACCACTTTAACATCTAAACAACCAGACTCAGATGAATTAAATTCTCTGACAATTCATGGATTTGTTTTTGCTGCTGTCAGGACTTTCTACATTTGTCCAGGTTCCAAGGTACAGCTTTGAAAGTGTTGATTGGGGGTTAGGAAGAAAACAGAAAATCCAGCAGCTCCGTTTACACTTGTCAAAACAAACCCTTTATTGCTGACTACCGCACTTGCTTCTCCAAAGCAGAAACATGTATTTATGTAGTTAGTCTGACAAAAGGAAAGCTAAGTGCCTCAGATTTGGATATTTTGTTATATGAGTTCCAGTTGGTACATTAAAGCATAACAGACCCACAGACATGCACATGTACTGATGGCAATTGGGTTGCGTGGGTGTAACACAGCATATTGTCTTTGGTCCAAGTGGAGAGCAAAGCACAGAGGACAATAACCAATGTTGTTGATAGATTTGTATGGTTCAGCATTTTATTATATGGTGTGTGATGTTGAGGTTTAGCCATAAAGTGAATACAGCCAGCCTGAGTTAAACAGAAGCAGGTTTCCTATTTAGTAAATAACATAAACACAGTAAATTGACTGAAACACAGTAAAAATTGTAAGAGACAAAGAGAATGATATTTTTATTTCTGAGTTTCCAGTGAAGACATTTCAATTGTTAATTATTTTTTTGCATTAATTTTATGGTAAAGAAAAGGATGATCTTCAATGTGCTATTCGTTTCCATAGTGTATTGAAAATGAAGCTGGTACTTTCGATTAATGTCAGTGTGAAAACAGCATTCTCTGTATTATTCCAGAGTTTGACTGCTTTGATTGAACACATTTGAACTCTGATATCAAAGCTTTCTCAAAAAAGTAGAACATTCTTGAATCTAAAGTCTATTTTTTTTTCAGTTTTCTTTGGCAAGCATACAGATTTTTGATTAAGGAAGCTTATCATTCTTCTTCAATCACAGACATTTTCTTTTTCCATTCCAAAGAGTTAGACTGTTTTTCATTATTGAGACATAACAATAAGTGCTTTAAAACCTGTTCTGTTTCCTGTTAACATTTTTCTGTAACACCCTTCAGTTGCACTCACTGAACATGGGATAATTATGTGGGATCCCTGGTCTGTGCGGTCATTAGTTGATTTCCCTACTCTAAATATATATGCAATAGGAGCAACTATTGGACCACAAAACATAAAAAAGAAATGCACAATAGAAATGCAAAATTTTTTCAAGTAATTTAGTTCTTAGGTCTTGCAATTTTTCCTAAAAAATTTTGTGTTCATTTTTCATTTACATTATTAGTAATTTTAATATTTACTCAGGATTATTTTTGTTCTTAGCAGTACATGAAGATCCTCAGAACATGTCATCCATTTTAGTGCAGATTGCAAGGTATTCAGATGTACAGCTTTATTAGAAATGTAAATAATATGGGTTTTGACCACAGCTGGAGTACCCAGTACAAACTGTTTAGGGGTATAGGTTAATTAGGTGAAAATTGGGTGGCACGGTCTTGTGGGCCCAAATGGCCTGTTACCATGCTGTATGTCTAATTTCTTTTTTAATTTACAGTCTGGTCACCACAACTCAAAGTATGGTTGCTCTGGAGAGAGTGCTGAAGAGATTTACAAAGTTGCTGCCAGAACTTGAAAATTGTAGCTATGAGGATAATTAGGGTTTTTTTGGAGGCCAATGAGGGAGTTCACTGAGATCCATAAAGTTATAAGCAGCCTAGACAGAGTGACACAGAAGGACCGAAGTGCTTCAGCAAAGTGGTCAAAAAAACCCCAAGGCAGAGATTTTAATATAATTGTTAAACAAATGAGAAGGGAGATGACAAAAATATTCCCACCCAGAGGGCAGAAGGCATCTGGAATTCATTCCCTGTGAGAGTGATAGAAGCAGAAAGCTTCCTTACATTTAAGCTGTATTTGGATGTTTACTTGAAAAGCCATAGTGGAGAGGGCTGTAGGTCTGGTACTGGAATACCTCATGGAATGTGACTGAGGAGCACTTTAACTGGTACAACCTCACAAAGCTCCAAGAATCTGTGGTCTGGGTTTTTATTGTGACTAAAGTCCAGTTAACAGAGATGGAAGAGCATCACTGGCTGAACTTTTGGAGGTGACCACATTCTTCACAATCTCTTCATTGTTTTCTCTGGATGTCCCCAGGGTTAATAATTTGGTTTTAGAGAGATATCAAGTGTTGAGAGCATTCACCATTGAATGGCAAATCCTCTCCAGGTGAAAACTTCAGTATCTGAGCCTTGGGCACGGGCATTAGCTGGAGCATGGTTGAGGTGGGTGGATTGAGGTGGAGCAGATTCCCTCGAGATTCTACAGATACTTCACAGCTGCAATGAGGCTCTCAAGTCGCAGAATACATAAGCTAAAAAAAAAGTTTTGGAGAAAGTTGGTGGAGATAGTGAATGGAGTATTGAGGTACTTTTTTGATTGGTGCAGGAGTTGATCTTCTTCCAACAAAGTCCATAAATAGAAGTAATACCTTAAGTTTTCTCCAAGAAGATTGTACAGCAGTGCCACATGCCACATGTAACAAGTCACCATTCCTCAAAGTGCTGTTTGTTGCCTGTTACAAATTTACTGCTAATTCATGCAGTCCTTGTGTTGCTTACCATGCATGCCATACATTCAAGCTGCAACTTACAACCACAACCCTTGACAAACTAACATCCTTAAAGAGCTTCACACATCATATCACTTTAACAGAACTTGGCTGCTTAATTTACTTTCACACACTGGCATGCAAGGAATCTGCTCTCAAAACATCCCCCTCTCATCAGTAATTTTGCATAAAGGCAGGACAGGCTTTCTCACAACAGGAGAGAGCAGCCCCACCTGATTAAGAAACCTTGCAATTAAAACGAGCCTTGTTATTAGAGTTGAAATTATAGAAGGGTAGAGAGGAGGCAAAATGGAGATTTGTTTATTATTTTATTTATAAATTTTAAACCACAGTAATAGTTACATTACATTCAATTCCAGAAATTATTTCAAAAAATTATACATGTGGCATATGTAATCGCACTCCACCATCCTACCTTCCTACCTCCCCACCCCCCAACCCCTAGAAAACAAGGAAAAGAAAAAAAAAACAGAAGATGCCAAGAAAATATAACATTTATCCATAAAGTCTTTATTGGAGATTACCAAGAAGTGAGGTCTTCAGAGAGCCTATTAAATATGCAAACCAAAATTTTGTAAATATGGGCTCCATATTTTCCAAAAAACATGATATTTATCATGCAGATTGTAAGTAATCTTCTCTAATGGTACAACTATGAAATTCTGCATGCCATCTTTACATATCTAAATCTATTTCTGACTTCCATGATATAGCTACACATTTCCTCGAAACTGCAAAAGCAATGAGCACAAATTCAATTTGATACATATTTCATTTTAATTTTGGTCTTATAACCTTAATATTACTCAATAAAAATAACATTGGAGCCTATGGGAATTTGGCCCCCGTAATTCATTCCAGAAAATTACCTATCCCTAACCAAGATTGTCTAACTTTAGGGCATTGCCAAGTTGAGTGAAAAAAGTTCCAATCTCAGAACTACAAAAGCATAAATCTGATATGGCAGGATTTAATCTATTTAAATTTTGTGGAGTCAAATATAATCAATGTAGAAAATTATAATGCACCAACCTATATCCTACATTCATAATTTTAGTCATATTATTCTTACATAACACTATCCAATCCTTTTCATTTACTTGTGACTCTAAGTCTACTTCCTATCTTAATTTTGGTTTATGGACCCCAATTTTGGGTGCTTTCATTTGAAGTAAATTATATATTACTGTAACAAATCAGTAGTTCTAATCTATGTTGATAAGGAAACATCAAACTAGGACCTATTTTGCCAGATAAAAAAGCTTTAACTTGATAATAGCAGAATAAATTATTGTTAGGTGCATTAAATTTTTCCCTCATTTGTTTGAATATTATAATTTCCCATTCTCAAAGCAATCTTCAATCTTCTTAATACCCATCCATCTCCAAATCATCAAAAGTTGGTTATCCAGTGAAAATGGATTAAGCCTATTTTGACATAGAGGCATTTTCCTAGATATTGAATCTTTCATACCAATTTCATTATCAATATTATTCCACAACTCAATCAAATGTTTCAAAATAGGTGATTCCCTTCTTCCAAGTAACAATTTAGAATTCCATTTATAAATAAAATCCTGTGGATTCATATCCCCTATTGCATTAAATTCTATTAAAACCCAAGCTGGAATATTATTTAAACTAAACAATACATTTATAAATCTCAATTGAGCTGCTTTAGAATAATTCTTAAAATGAGGAAGTCATAAACCCCATAATTCATATTTCCAAGTCAATTTTTCCAAAGAAACCCTTGGCATTTTATCTTTCTATAAAAATATCCTAACCACCATATTTAAATCCTTAAAATTTTTTGAAGGAATTGGAATAGGGACTGACTGAAAAAGATATTGAATTCTATGAAAAACATTCATTTTAACACAATTTACTCTGCCAACTAAAGTAATAGGTAAATTATTCCACTTCTTTAAATCTGCAACAATTCTATTAAGCAAAGGTAAATAGTTTAATTTATTTAATTTTTTAAAAAATAATTATCAGTTCTAATACCTAAATATTTAATACCTACATCTGGTCACCTGAGTTTAGTAAGCATTTTACAATCTGTATAATCACCCACAGCTCAAGCCATAATCTCACTTTTTTTGCAGTTAACTTTATATCCAGAAATGACCCCATATTCTTCCAATCTAACCTGTAGTTTGGACAAAGGATTTATAGGATCAGTTAAATGAACAAAAACAGTATCATCAAACAAATTAATTTTATATTCTTCCTGGTTTACCTTAATTCCTTTAATCTTAAAATCTTGTCTAATGAGTTCAGCTAAAGGTTCAATTGCTAAAATAAACAAAGCCAGAGACAAAAGACAACCATGTCGACTTGATCTGGTTAATGGAAAAGAAGCACATATTTGTCCATTAGTAATCATTCTTACTAAAAGATTTTTATATAAAGTTTTAATCCAATTTATAAATGTAGAACCAATACCAAACTTCTCAAAAACATTTTTTTTAAATTCAATTCTAATCTATCAAAAGCTTTTTCTGCATCCAAAGTTACTGCTATACAACGATCCCCTCTTTTTTGAATTAAATGAATTAAACTAATTAATCTTGCAATATTATCAGCTGAATATAGGTTTTTTTTTAATAAATCCTGTTTGATCCATATGAATTATGGAGATTTATCCTTAGTTTTGCACGAGTGTCATTCCATTCCTTTTTCTCATTATCCAGTTCTTCACTGGGCATAAACATCTCATTGGTAGAACCACAAGTTCATGTTTGGATTTTTTTTTGTTTAAATGCATAATGAAGATTTCAAGTGAACATGAAGCAGAAATTTGATGCAAGAATATTGATGAAGAACCAGCCAAGGTTACTGAAAATGTGGAGCTGGAGAGATGATATTCCAGAATAAATAACCAATAGAATCCCCCATTTTAGTGGACAAATGTCATTTGATGTGCTTCTCCTTACCACCGCCTGCCCATCATTAGGCTGCATGCCTTCTCAGTACTCTCCTCCATTAGAGATATGACTGTAATTCCTTAGTGGCACCATCTAACCCCATTTCTTCCAGTAAATAGGCCTCTATGCATGCCCTTACAATGACTCATACTAGACCATTGCCACCATGGGAAGTCTTAGCATGGGAATCCACCAAATATGGCCAATATTATTCAATCTCTTATACAATTGCCCATAAAAAATAATGAAGGGGATCTCTTGAGTTCACTTCTGAGATCACAAAAAGTTTTGGTTTAAAATCTCATCCCAAGGACTGCATCTTCAACAGTACAATTGTTCCCTGAGTCATTTTCCCATGTGTCAGCCTAAATGTCTGGAGTGGGACTGAAGCCACTGTTTTGTATTGGGAGATGAGATTGCTGCCAAGTAAGTTCTTGCAGTTCCACTGACATCTGCATGACTTACAAGATCATGCCAGAAGTCCCCTGTTTTGCAGGTCCAACTCATCCCAGCTCTTGTATGGGGCCCATTTTGTTTTCAAAGGAATATTGTTGATGGTGAATTCACTCCAGTTGTCTTCTGGATTTTTAAATAGTCCATACAAATATAACATGAATAAAAACATTAAGCTCCACATCACAAAACTTTAATAGTTCTGGCTTTGGCAACGGTTAAATAAATTGCCTAACTGTTTGTTTTTATGTGGCTGGTGTATTTTCTTTGTACATAATTATTCAGCTGCAGCACTGCTGTCAAATTGAATCCAGTTCAATCATCAGAAATCACTTTGTTCCAGCAACAGTGTGAACTTGTGGTTGACACTCATTCCTCGCATGGAGAAAAACTCAAGGTGATGGTTGCAATCTGAATGGTTGCTTTTACAGGGGAGTTTGACACAGTGCAGAGAACATCAACACCAATCAAAGACCTGGATGAGCGAACGTGTAGGAGTTCGGGGTCAAAGTCACGGGGAAGGGGAAGGAAGAATAATCCATCACCACCTCCTGACAACGACTTGGAGGTATGCCTTGACTTTAATTGATGAACATTTAAGATTGCACATTCTTTAGTAGAAAGGTTGGATGGAAGACATCATAATATTAATGCAGAACTACAAGTGAGTGTTCTTCCCAAAAACCTGGTTCATAAGAAATGTTTTCAACCGTGATAAATGTTAACATCCTGTAGGAGGATTTTATTCCACAGTACATGAAAATTACAGCAGTTATCCCAGCAAGCAGAGTTTTTAGAAAGCTTATTATATTCCTTTGTTTTCTGGAGAGGAAAGAATCAAAATAAGATTATAAGAAGAGTAAAAAGCAGCAAAATTAAAAATACTTAAAATGGTGCAATTGACAACTATAATTTCCAATATGTTTATTGGTGTAATTCTTGTCCATAAACTACATAAACATTTATTTTACACAATATAGATCAGAGTTTTAGCATAGACATTGCATTCTAAGATTCGATGAGATTTCATTCTGGTTTCAATTGTGCGTTGTTACAATCTACACAAGGCACAATAAAAACAAATGGATCAGAAAATCTATTATTTTGCATTGATTTGGATGTATTTTTCCCATATTTTCCTTCAAACTTTATAATGAATTTACCCTCACCTCTCTCTGCCCATCCTTCATCACCACAATCCATCCTCAAAAGATGATCAAATACTAAATGACTATTTTCAGAGTTTAATGAGCCATAAAAATCAGAGATTTTTGGTTGTATTCCTAGATTAAATTGCATCATCCGCTGTCAATTAAAGAATGGAACTAAATGGTTGACTACAGCATGCATGAATAATGAGTTGAAAATCTGCTTCTACAGAACTCAGTTAGAAAGCAGGTTGTGCGTGTTGATAAAATTGGACTTCACACCAAGCACTGAATGAACAGCCCAACCATGCTCAGTGGAGTGTTGGATTTTATTCATAGCTTGTGGAGACCATGTTTGTGCAAGATTCTTATGTCAAATTGTAATCTTAGCTAGAAATAATGTCTTGGAGACTGGCAAAAGATTAGATGGGGTTGAGGGTTCCTGAAACCTGTAATTGTGGGAAACGTGGCTTAAATGGGAAAGACAATGAGGGTGGAGTGATTTTTGACTGGTCATTGGGAAAAAAAATGAGCCAGTTAAAATTGTACACTGTGTTACATTTAAATCATTCTCTGAAATAAACCATTGAAGCCTGACTTCAGCATGATAATAGAGTATCTCACCTTCAAGATTGGAACACAGAGTGCTGTAAATTCTGTGGCATGTTTGGGCAGTTCTGCAATATTTCTCCTAAATATACTTATATCCCTGCTGTTCTTCCATCTATTCCAAGAATAGTGTAATTTCCCCCATAATATCAACAAAAGAATATGTGATAAAGAATAAAATTAGGTGAACTTCTTAAATCTCAATTCATCTTAGCAATCTATTAATAAGTAGAACTTATTGCACCAACATATTGGTGCAAATTTTAAGAAAAAAATTTTAATAGGTGAAATTATAAGGCCAATCAGTCCTCTCGTCTTATAAATTGCTGTAGCTTAAAATTAGAAAGTAAAATATTGTTGCTTAGAAATTAAATGATTGTGGTCCCACTAGGAATGATGCAGGACCCTTTACAGATACAATTCTGGTGTAAAATACTCAAACACAGTACAACTGTCTTTTTGGCCAATATAGCAATATTTTTGCAAGGAAGCAAAAAAGGTGGTGCGCATCACCAGCCTACTGAACCTAAGATCGTTGTAATGTAATTTTTTTACGTAAGTGAGTGGCTGTCCAGGACTGAATCAACAGCATCAATGGTGTTTCAGGGCCAGTGAATGAACTCAATATCCAGAATCTAGAGCAAGTGTGGACAAATGTATTTGGTTGAGGGCCACAAACAGGAAAATAAAAGGAGTGACTGGCCAAACAATATTAAGCCCAGCAGTTTTCAACCAGTTACGCTGCAAGAAAAATGGTGTTTTTAGACGAGAAAACCGTTGTGCCATTGAAAATTCATCTGCTGTCAAAAATAACTATGCAACACTACTGAACAGTTTACCTGTTGACATTACAGTCATTTATTGATGGGTTCACATATTACAGCAAGCAATTCTGTATCTGCTGCTCTTAAATTTAATTTAAATGAACAAAGTAAAATTCTTTAAAACTCTCATTTGAAAATCAGTGCAAAATTAAAAGTGGGTGCAAAATAAGAACAGGACAAAATATCCAGAAAGGGACAATGCTGTCTCCAACATTTCTCCGCAACTCTCAGTAAATCCACTTCAGGGCCCAAGTGTCCACCTTAATGATTATGATGCAATGTTTAAATTTGTAGATGGACTATTAAAGTTAACAGATGACTTGCAAATCAAACAAACACACTTCCCCTTGACTTCTGTGAAATGGTATTCATTTTCCCACTATGTATGAAATTTTTGGCACTCCCTGCCATTTTCCGTCTTCATATCCACCATGTTTAATCAACTGGGGTAAATGTATTTTTTTAACTGAGGTAAATATTTTTATCGATGAGTAACATTTTATCAGTTGGTCTAGTAGTTGTTCAAAATGGCAACAACGCATTTTTTTAAAATGTTGACATTCAGCGTGGTAATAAGTCATTTCAGCCCATGAGTCCATGCTGTTCAATTTACACCCCATTAACCTACATCCCAAGTATATTTTGAAGGGTGGGAGGAAGCCAGAGCCCCTGGAGAAAAACCATGCAGCCATGGCGAGAAAGTACAAACTTCTTGCAGACAGCGCGGGATTCGAACCCCATCTGGTCCTGATCACTGGCTCTGTAAAAGTGTTGCGCTAACTGCTACGCTAACTGTGCCTCCCTATATTGTTGAAACTAAAAAGTGCAATGTACATGCAGTGAAATTTATTGTTAGAGACTATGTTCTAACAGACCTAATTTTTCATTTTATTTTTATAATTCACCCTGGGCCAATTAAAAATGGGCAATGGGCCACAGTTGGCCCAGGGGCCATAGCACCCCTGAACTAGAGCCAACAAAGAGCAAGTGATAAAGTGCACAAGCTGAACCTGTACATGCTGGTGTTCAAGTGAAATTTAAGGAAGGGAAGAATCTGCCTTGACCATTCATTTATTTTCTAACTATCTGTTATTTTACACAATATTAAAGCACAGCATAATTTTCTTTCTCAATTCAAACAACATGAGCATTGTGCAGGAATAAATGAATATGCAGGTGAGAGGCCTTTGGCAATAAATAACAACAGATGTCCAAATGGAAGTCTCAAAATTACACAAACACAATTGCGACAATAAGATCCTAAGACCATAAGATATAGGAGCAGAAGTAAGCTATTTGGCCTGTTGAGCCTGCTCCACCATTCCATCATAAGCTGATCCATTCCCTCTCTCAGCCCCACTCCCTGATAGCTATCAATCTCTGCCTTAAATGCACCTAACGACTGGTCTCCATAGCCGCCCATGGTAGAAAATTCCAGAAGTTCACCACTCTCTGGCTAAAGAAATTCTTTCATATCTCTGTTTTAAATGGGTGCCCTTCAATCCCAAAGTTCTGCCCTCTTGTCTTTGACTTCCCTATCATGGGAAACCACTTTGCCACATCTACTCTGTCCAGGCCTTCGAACATTTGAAATGTTTCTATGAAGTCCCCCCTCATTCTTCTGAACTACCATATTAACATGGACCTACTGTTTAAAAATTTCATATAGTGTGGATTGATTTTTTTTAAAGTACATTTGGACATTTGTAACAAGAGAGTACAGGAACTCAAAGCCCATTTTGAGTATATGATGGCAGACATCACAAAGTGCAGTGCTTGTCTCATGCAGGATTAAATGGTGCTGGATTAAATGGATATAAAACAAACAGTGGGAAAGGTGGATATGGATGAGGGGGAGAAAGTGAAACTGGCAGATGGGGAGCAATTATGAGTGAGAACTTAGCGGCAATACAAGAATGATATGGAGAGAGAAATGGAAAGAAAACAAGCTACCAAATTATATGGCAAGGGATTCAATTTTCCCAACCAGACCCTACAGAATATATCTTAGTGAGTGGTGGAAAGAATTGTTCTGAATTCCCCTTTCATCCTGCAAGGCTCTCATTCAAATAACAATGCAAATTAAAAAGTGGGTGCAAAATAAGAACAGGACAAAATATCTAGAAAGGGACAATGTTGTTCCCAACTCCTTTCTCTTAACATACTCTTTTCCTGTCTCTGTTAATTTGGACCTAACAGTGCTAGAAGGGAGTGTGGTGTAAAGTTGATGGAATGTTGTGTGACTGCAATATTTAAGCTCCTTCAGTATCAGAATCAGATTTTAGTGTCATTAACATATGTCATGGAATTCATTGTTTCACAGCAGTATTACAGGTGTAAAATTGATTTTTTTTTAAATTTTAAATAAATAAATCAGGGCAAAAGAAAAGTGAGGTAGTGTCTGTGGTTCATTGTCCGTTCATAAATCTGATGGCAGAGGGGAAGAAGCTGATTAGTAGTAGCGTTGGGTGTACATGAGGCTTTGTTTATTCACTCTCGGGATATGGATGTCACCAGCAGGTCACCCAGCATCTAACGGCTTTCTGTGATTAGTGTATTAACTGAGGATCCTGCTCTGGGAGCAATTGTGAGTCAACTACCCAAACAAGTGACTGGGTCTAGAGTCACATGGGTTAGTGTGGATGACAGACTTCCTTCCTTCAAGGGTGCTAATGACACCAATAGAATCTTACAGCAATCCAGTGGTTTACTGGCTACCTGATGCTGTCCTACTTTTCCCACTGTATATAATCACTTGAATTTAAATTTGGTGTCTGTTAATCAGTGGTCCAGGCCTCAGTTTATTAGTTCTGTAGCTTAACCAGTGTGTACCACACTTGGAGTATTGTGTGTGCAATTCTGGTCACCCTGTTATTGTTAGAGACTATGCTCTAATGGGCCATATTCCATTTTATTTTTAAAATTCAATCTGGGCAATACACAAATGTGCTGGAGGAACTCAGCAGGCCGCACAATATCCACAGCATGTAAAAGGTAACCAAAGTTTTGGTCCTGTCAAAGTGCCCATGCGCAAAACATTGGTTACTCTTTACTTCCTATGGATGCCATGTCACTTGCTGAGTTTCTCCAGCACATTTGTGCTTTGCATTTGACCCTTGCATCTGCAGAATTTCTTGTGTAACTGAAAGGTTATGGAGGCTTTGGAAAGGGTGGAGAAGAATTTTACCAGGATCCTGTCCGGATTACCGGGTATGAGCTATGGGGAGAAGTTGGACAAACTTGGGTTGTTCTCTCTGGAGCACAGAGGATGAGGCAAAATCTGACAAAAGTTTATATAACTATAAAAGGCAGAGTCAGATAGTCAGAACCTTACCAAAGGACATGCAATTAAGATGAGGGGTGGGGCATGGAAATTTAAAGAAAATGTGTAGTGCGAGTGTTTTACATACAGAGAATGGTGTGTGCCTGAACAGGTTGTCAGGGATAGTGGTAGAAGTAGATGCCATTGTAATGTTAAAGTTAGATACATGAATATGTAGGAAATAAAGGTATAATATACAAACACCGCAGTTTTAATTTAATTGGGGCTTCATGTACAGCAGAGGCATTTTGGACAAGTGTCTAATCCTGTGCTGAATTCTAGATACCTTCTCTTCAAAACTGGATTCACTGGAGAGGGCAGGGAATTGATGTTCATTGTTTGTACTAGTGCTCAGTGTCAATTGGGGGGAACATAGATAGAATAGTACTGCACAATACAGGCTTCGGCCCTCAATGTTGTGCCGACCTATATATTCCTTCCTAAAAAAAGTACTGAACCCTCCCAACTTCGCAACCCTCTATTTTTATTTCATCCATCTGTCTGTCTAAGTGTCTTTTAAATGCCCCCATTGTTCTCTATTTTTCTTTCATCCATCTGTCTGTCTAAGTGTTAAATGCCCCCATTGTTTCAGCTTCCACCACCATTCCTGGCAAGGCATTCCAGGCACCCACAACTTTATGTATACAAAACTTACCCCTGATGTCTCCCCTACATAACCTTCCCTTAACTTTCTACATACATCCTCTGGTGTTTGCTGATCCTGCCCTGGGAAACAGGTGCTGTCTGCCCAACCTAACTATGCCTCTCATAATCTTGTAGACCTCTATCAAGTTTCCTTTCAACCTCTTCACTCCAAAGAGAAAAGTCCCAGTTCTGCTAACCTTGCCTCATAAGACTTGTTTCCCAATCCAGGCAAAATCCTGGTAAATCTCCTCTGCACTCTCTCCATAGCTTCTACATCCTTCCTATAATGAGGTGACCAGAACTGAGCACGATACTCTAAGTGTTGTCTTACCAAAGACTTTTGGAGTTGCAACATGACCTCTCTGCACCTGAATTCAATCCTCCATTAATGACTCCCAGCATTACATAGGCCTTCTTAACTATCATATCAACCTGTGCGGCAACCTTGAGGGATGTATGGATTTGCACCCCAAGGACCCTCTGTTCATCCACATTCTAAGTAACCGACCATTAACCCTGTATTCAGCCTTCTGGTTTG
This sequence comes from Narcine bancroftii, assembly GCF_036971445.1. Taxonomy (NCBI): domain Eukaryota; kingdom Metazoa; phylum Chordata; class Chondrichthyes; order Torpediniformes; family Narcinidae; genus Narcine; species Narcine bancroftii. The sequence continues at coordinate 206,258,190 of NC_091474.1, forward strand.
ACCTTCCAAAATGCAGCACTTCACACTTATCCAGATTAAAATCCATCTGCCACTTTTCTGCCCAACTCTGCATCCTGTCTGTATCCTCTTGAAACCTTCAACAACCTTCAGCTCTGTCCACAACTCCTCCAACCTTTGTGTCATCCACAAACTTACTGACCCATCCTTCCTCCTCTTCATCCAGATCATTTATAAAAATCACAAAGAGCAGGGGTCCAAGAACAAATCCCTGCAGTACTCTAGGCAGAATACTTTCCTTCCACTACTATTCTCTGCTTTCTTCCTTCAAGCCCATTTTTTATACACACAGCCAAGGTTCCATTCATGACTTTCTGGATGAGTCTCTCATGGGGGACTTTGTCAAATGTCTTGCTAAAATACATGTAGACCACATCTACTGCCCTGCCCTCATCAATTTATTTTGTTACCTCCTCAAAAAAAACTCAATTAGACTTATGAGGCATGACCTTCCTTTCACACTGCTTATCTACTCCTCGGTGTCCCAAGGGCTACTTGGGAGCCTATAGACTACACCCAGCACAGTGATAGATCCCTTCCTATTTCTGATTTCCACCCACACTGACTCAGTGGACACTCCCTCTGCAGCGTCCTCCCTTTCTACAGCCGTGATACTATCTCTGACCAATAATGATACTTCCCCCACCCCCTTTTCTACCTCCCATCCTATTCTTTTTATAACACCTAAACCCATGTACCTGCATCAGCCAATCTTGCTCTTTCTCCAGCCAAGTTTCAGTAACGGCCACATCATTGTAATTTCACGAATTGCACACAATGACTTGAAGTGTGGTGTGAGCTTGCAACTGGAATACAGGGCCAGTCAGGTATACAATGGGACAGCTAGCGCTCTTCACAGCCCATGGTCTGGAGTTGAAACCACAAAATGATAGAGAAGAATGGAGGTAATGATATTGGTGAGCAAACCTGAATCAGTAGTGAATCCAGGAATTTGACGGCCATAATGACTGTCATTGTTAAGATGAAGAAATTAAATGCCTCACTAGGGGAGCTGTGGGGAAAGAAGCAGACAGGGAGACCACGGACAGTAGTGCTGGAACAGCCATTGGCAGCAAGAGCTGCTGATAGGCTTTCACTATACCAATACATGGGCTATTGCTTGAGTGAGGAGGTAATCTCAATGGAGGGTGGAAGAGACTCGACAGAACTCAATGTTTAAGGTAGGAGAATAGACATGATGGGATGAAGGTGTAGAATAACAGCTTGAACAAATGTAGGAACCAGAAACAAAAATAGATGTTTTCAGATAACATTTTGAAAATAAAAAGTTACTTTTTAAGTACCTCAGTAACATACCCAATATCCAGATTGCTGCCTTGTCATTGGACACAATGTTCTCCTATATGAAATGGATGTAAAGCAGGGTAGGCTAACTCTTTCATGGAAGTTTGAAAGAACACTTCCTTCCACTGCACACTCTGTCACAGCACTACCTGCACATGCCATGCATCTTTCAAAAACTTCACTGACAACCTTGATTTCCCTTCAATAAACTTCCTATAGGAGTTTGCAATGCACAGTAAAATGGAACAGACTGACTCGTATATAAATTTTAGTCAATGTACCAAATGCTACAAGGCCAAAATTCATTCTGTTTAAATTCAAGTTTCAAATGTTCTGTTTGATTTGTTTGTACTTTTTACTTGTCCCAGCTTGATCAAATAACAGAACCTTAAATAATGAATTCAGAAATAAAGGGTGTGTAAGACACTGTGGTGTTTGGGCATTTCAAAGTGCTTCATAAATACGCTTACCACTGTCATCAATACCTTTGTTATCCGAAAAGAGCCTGCCTGCTTTAAAGCCTGTTCATACTGAGCTTAATATCACTGTAAGTTTGGATTATCAGATATTTTCAGGGGAACTATACCTACGGCTCCTAGAACGCTTCCACCAGCGTTGTCTCCGCTCCATCCTCAACATCCATTGGAGCGCTTACACCCCTAACGTCGAAGTACTCGAGATGGCAGAGGTCGACAGCATCGAGTCCACGCTGCTGAAGATCCAGCTGCGCTGGATGGGTCACGTCTCCAGAATGGAGGACCATCGCCTTCCCAAGATCCTGTTATATGGCGAGCTCTCCACTGGCCACCGTGACAGAGGTGCACCAAAGAAAAGGTACAAGGACTGCCTAAAGAAATCTCTTGGTGCCTGCCACATTGACCACCGCCAGTGGGCTGATAACGCCTCAAACCGTGCATCTTGGCGCCTCACAGTTTGGCGGGCAGCAACCTCCTTTGAAGAAGACCGCAGAGCCCACCTCACGAACAAAAGGCAAAGGAGGAAAAACCCAACACCCAACCCCAACCAACCAATTTTCCCTTGCAACCGCTGCAATCGTGTCTGCCTGTCCCGCATCGGACTTGTCAGCCACAAACGAGCCTGCAGCTGACGTGGACTTTTTACCCCCTCCATAAATCTTCGTCCGCGAAGCCAAGCCAAAGAAGAAGTCAATTTAAGAAGTGAACAAAGAAACAAACGTTTATTACCGTGGCAATCTTGCAACAAAATGGCTGATTATTCAAAAAAAATTATATTAAGGGATATGATTAAAAACAGTTGTTTTCTAGTATAATGGTCCCCCCCCCCCCCCCCTTTCACTCTTTCTTGGTGTATTATTGTTACAAAGCTTTGAATTTTACCTGTTCATTGCATTACTCCAAACGTTGCCTTTGCATTTCAATGCTAAGAACGTGAGTTTCAGTTTAACATGTGCCATAAGGCACATAAATTTCAAATTATTTCTCTGCATAGAAAGAAATTAAATATTAACTTCAAAGACATGAACAGATGCAGTCATAACAAAGATTATTTTATTTTATTTTATTTAACACATCATTAAGATAATCAAATGCTGTAATTTAAATGGAATGGGACTGATTTACTCTGACCTTTGATCAAATATTTTCAAGGAACCTAGACCTCTCATTTAAATGTTCACTGTAAGCTTGGATTGTCATATACTTTCATAGAGCCTGTTGTTGATTTAAAGAAGTGAAGTGAGCAAAGCAACAAATTACGATCACAATGTCAATTTTGCAGCATAGTGGATTATTAGACAAGAGATAACATGCTTAGGAAATATGACAATCTCATCCACAATCACTGGAGATTTTACATCATGTCTCAGGCAAGTACAATCATTTGCAAATAAAGAGTTCTCCTGTTTTGCAGGGCCAGTCCCCTTCCCCCTCCCTCCCGAAACCTGATCACCTCAGATTGCATGATTTCCCCTGCAGCAATAATAGTGAATTTGCAGCCAGTGGGGTAATCAGTAAAGCTGCTACCTCTCCAAGGTTTTTGTTTCTCTGCCACCATTGACTTGAAAAGTATTAGTTGCCTCACTAGCATGCAACTCAGCAGTCAATTACTTGCTGCCATTTCCCTATGTCTCTCCCTTTTTCCCCTCTGTCTCCTTTCACAGAACCAAAAACTACCCCGTCTCCCCTATCAATTCTCATCTTTCTGCTGTTCCCTTCCCATTCTTCCCTTTTCAACAGTCTTTTAATATAGGCCTGCCTATATTAAACTCATACCTTCAGGGAAAGCTCAGGCCTGAAACGTCACTAATATATCTTTACCTCCTCTAGACACGGTGAGACTTGCTGAACTCCTCGAGCATTTCTATGTTTTTACACCCTTCAGAATAGAAGTCTGGGATATTTAAATATATTATTTGAGCTTAGAGTTTCGCTGCCTTTACTTAAATTTACTTTTCAACCTACAGATAGAAGTCTGCCACAGTTAGGCCATTCCATATTTCAGTAACCCAGGCAGCTGCCTTTTAGTTCCATAGAGAAAAAAAACAGGCTCACACACAAACGTTCTCCCTGTCACTTTCTTCTTTCTTTGACTTGGCTTCGCGGTCGAAGATTTATGGAGGGGGTAAAAGTCCACGTCAGCTCCAGGCTCGTTTGTGGCTGACAAGTCCGATGCGGGACAGGCAGACACGGTTGCAGCGGTTGCAGGGGAAAATTGGTTGGTTGGGGTTGGGTGTTGGGTTTCTCCTCCTTTGCCTTTTGTCAGTGAGGTGGGCTCTGCGGTCTTCTTCAAAGGAGGTTGCTGCCCGCCAAACTGTGAGGCGCCAAGATGCACGGTTTGAGGCGATATCAGCCCACTGGCGGTGGTCAATGTGGCAGGCACCAAGAGATTTCTTTAGGCAGTCCTTGTACCTTTTCTTTGGTGCACCTCTGTCACGGTGGCCAGTGGAGAGCTCACCATATAACAAGTCACTAATAAAGCCAGAAAAGACATGCCAGAATGAGGTTGTCATATGTTCTACCTGCTGATTTGTTTCCCAAGAGCATTCACCTGATTTCTGGTAGGAGCATTCAACCATTATAACCAGGTTTGAGTGGTAATGGGAGTTTGAGGCAGGGATGGGAAGGAAGAATGAATCTCTTTATATAATTTTCAAGAAATTATCATTAGGGAGAGCTTTACTTTAGCACCCCATCTATTTGAATTATTCTTTGGGTAATCATGCTTGATAAAATAACATCATGCTTGTCAGTGGAGTTCACTTTTAAAGGTTAGAGCATATAGCAATCTCTGGAAAATGCATTCAAAGCAGAATTTAGGGTGCAATTTTACAGTGAATTTATTTTCTCTAACATTTCTGATTCATACATAACAAGGTCTCCATATTACACTGGACAATGAGGAATTTTCTTCCTGAACACTTTTTGGTGTATTTTATGGATTTTGGGCTGCTGATCACAAAAGATAGCTTTAAATTTTTCCTATCACGTACCATTTTTTAGATTATAACCCTTTTTTAATTTCCTGTCATAATTTAGTACTGTATATAGCCCACAAAGCAAGTTGTTTTGGTCAGTCCAAACATGTCTGGGCCTGGACTCAATGCAGGTGTTATGTAATTGTTGTCATAGACCTGGGCTTGCTTATTCAGGATAGATGCAGACAGGCTAAAAAAGCAGCTCAAATATCAGATGCCGTGCATTACATTGCTATAGATTTAATGCATGCTGACATACATATTCTTCAGGAAACACCACAGTGAGTGTGCTTAACAATAGCATTTATTGTCATTAGGAAGGTTCAATAAAACAGGAATGTCTTGTTAATGTTGCAACAGGTGCAATACATTCAGTTTCATTTTCGGCGAGAATACCCTTAAGGCTCAAAGACGCAGTATGACTGCACTTATTAAAAAAGCCTATAAGTTCTACCTCAGTTGTAAAATTGGTGACCAAAACAAACGCTCACATTTGTTGTGCAACATGTGTCAGCATCATTATGTGATTCAACAGGCTAAATTTAATAAAAGTGAATTCAGTGTCTCTCCCAACTTCCTACATGATACAGCAAATCTGGAATTACCATTGTGTTCAGCTTGAAGTTGTCTATGATATTTTTTTTCAGGAAGCAAACCTTTCGGAAAAAAATTTGTTGTCCAGTGCAATTGAAGGTCATTCAGTTTTAGGACTCAGACTAAACATTCATATAGATCACAGTGCAACTGTGAAAAAGCATTGTACTTATTGTTTATTCATTCAGAAGATTTAGATGTCATTCTTTGTACATCCCTGGTTCCTCACTGAATTTCAAGTGAAATGACAAAGAGAGTCTGCAGATGCTGGAACTCGAAGATAAGTGCAGAGAATTTTTAGAGCATGAATGGGCAGCAAGTACAGAGAGAGAGAGAGAAAATGTTAGTACTGCAGGACGATGGCCATTTCTTTCTGGCTTTATGCTCCCTGTAGTGAGTGGCTTGCCAGGTAATCTGAGAGGGCAGTTAAGAATCAACCATCTTCGTGGCCCTAAAGGAAAAGGCCAGATTTTCTTTTCTAAAGACCATTAATCAACCACATGAGTTTTTCTTACAATCCATTAGTTTCATGGTCACAATTATTGAAACTGACTTTTTTTTCACAGATTTATTTAATTACCTGGAAATAAAAGTCCCCTGCTGCTGTGGTGGGATTTGAACTCATGCGCCAGAATCAATTTTTTTTCAGAGCTCTCAACCACCTTGATCTGTGAGCTCTCCATTAGTCTGGCAGGATAATTAACAGTGAAGGCCAGGATATCTGATCAGTGTGACCGATGACTGGTTACCTGAAGCTCTTTTACCGGCAGCTGAAGAAAAGAGAAGATTCAACAGGGAAATCAAAATATACTACCAAAATAATCTAAAGCAGCAGCCTGGGAAGAAACCTTTTAAAGATACATTGGAAGAGAATTCAGTTTATAATTAATCGGTAAAAGGGACAAAGAAAATAACACAGAGTGAAACACAAAAGTATGGAGACACAGTCATTGTAGTGAAAACATAGAAATGCTCCTATGGACTCTGCGAGAACTGCTCGTCCTTCCAGAATTTCTGTATTTTCAAAAGGAGATGAAGCGAAGTTAGGTCAGAAAGTAAGCTGTGATAAGGGCAACACAGTGAAAAGATCCGGCAAAAGGAATATAGAATAGAATGTGAGAAAATTTACAATTGTTCATTTTGTCAATAAAGACCCATCTTATCTAACTAGTGAGAGATTGGAGAGCTCTGAGATTTAGAGTCATCTGTGTGTCCTGGAAGATTGTTCACCAAAGGCAAGCAAGCAAATAGTGCAAGTCTTCTGAAATTTAAAATCTAATTATGATTGCTAACTTTGGCACAGACTGGTAGGGCCAAAGGGCCTGATTCTGTGGTGTTCTGTTCTCTTCTTTCTTTGGCTTGGCTTCGCGGACGAAGATTTATGGAGGGGGTAAAATGTTCTGTTCTATGATCCTACAGAATGACATTGTATGCACAGTGAGGGAATTGAATATGAAAGTTGGAAGCTAACCCTTCACTTAGAAAGGGCTTTGGTGAAACCACATCCAGAGTACTATGAACAGCACTGGTCTCCTTAGTTATCGTAGTAAGTTAATGAGATTGAGACAACTCAGAAACATTTTAGTAGATGAATGGCTGGAATCAAGTTGCCTCATGAGGAAAGTTAATCAGGGCAAGGCGTATATCCACTGGAGCTTAGATGTGTCTAATTAGAGGATCTGAATAGAACATAAAAGATTAACAGGGTGGATCTAGGACTACAACTAAACTTTACAAATAACAGGTTTCCCATTTAAGGTAGAGATTGGGCTTTTATTCTCTCTGAGCTATGTGAATCATGGGAATGCTCTTCCTCTGAGAGCAGTCAGTGGAAACAATGTTGCTGTGTCTTTAAAGCAGAAGTAGGTAGTCACGTGATAAGCAATGAAGTGAAAGATTACTCCAGACAGATAGCAATGCGAAGCTGAGGTTAGAGACAGTCGGCCAAGATTCTTTTAAATGGCGGATCAGGCTCAAGGAGTCAAGTGGCTGTTCCTGCTCCTAATGCACATGTTCAGCATAGCATGGGATCTGCCGTTAACCCCAAAGCCCAAGTTCTGGTTATTGTATTGAACGGAGTGAAGAGCTCTGCATTTTCATCACATGCTAGCCTTGCAAACCTTTTCACAGACCATTAATTTCACAGAATTCAGAAACTGGGAGTGATGAAGAATCATAGGGATTTGGGTGTTCCTCCTCAAAAATCAATTTTTTTAAATGGTCCACAGAAACAGAATGTAATCAGGAAGAGTGATGGAATGTGGGCCTTTATTTCAATTGGCTTTAAATTCGTAAGTGAGGAAATGATTCTTCAGTCATCAGATTCCCTCTGGAATTCTGTGTTTAGTTTTGGGCACTGAAGCCTGGGAAAGATATATTGGCTCCAGATGAAGTACAGCAAATGTTAATGAGAATTATGCTAGCAAGGGTTAAATTACGATTGCAGCTCAAATCCATTCAAATAATATTCCAATGAGATTAGAAGATTGATTTAATTGAATTGGGAAACAGGCAGAGAAGGCTAAAAAGCCTATTTCTGTTTCTATGTTTATTTCCAATATCACTGATCAAATCAAAGTAAGACAAATTACTTTTGGTGACCATGTCCAGTCCACTTCTATCTTACATATGCCAATCAAAATGAACAAGTTACGCCAAAAGATTTCCATTTTGTTTATGCACTTAAATTTAAAATCTTTAAATATATATATATATATAAAATCTTTAAATATATATTTAATGCTGATTGCTTGTGTTATTATGTTAAACCCCTGGTATCAACCACTTATGACGACTGGATAAGAGAATTTTCCAGTTGCTTGAGGTTGCGTGTTGCATGATTGGCCAACTACCGGCAAGGTTTGCCAATTCTAAACATCCGTACAGTAGATGTCCAAAAATCCGGACTGCTTGGGGATTGGGTTGGTCCAGAAATTAAGGATTCTCAAGCAGTACTTTTAAAGTTTAAATTTAATGAGGAATAAAAAAGAGATGAACGTTTAAATTTTGATAGTTTATTAGCAAACACAGCATGTTTCATTTATCAAAACAAGCAGTTTTAAAGAAAAAGTGTGGTCGCTTGTTGTCACTGTGCATCTGTGGCGCTTATGCATGCATGCATGCACACAAAAGCCTTCTAACTTAAAAAAGTTTGAGAGTTTTCAAAATGTCTGGATTCTCGGGTGGTTCAGATTTCTGGCATCTGGATTTTTGGACTTCTACTAAATTTTTTTCCAATTTATTTTCCAAGATGTTTTTGCCGGTTGCTTGAGGCTACCGGTGGATTGAATTCCAGATAACAGATGTTTTACTGTAATCCTTTAATGTGAGAAATATATCATGTGCTAATAATTAAATTACAGTATCAAGTTCATTCAATGGTATATTTAAAAAATTATTCAATAAAAATTATATTTTGCAACATTGATATGAAGTAAGATAATCTCACTGATTATCTATGTATTTACAGCGAGTATTTGTCTGGGACCTAGATGAGACAATCATCATCTTTCATTCTTTGCTCACAGGATCGTACGCACAAAAGTATGGTAAGGTAAGAAATTAAGCCAACAATGCAATTTGCTTTCATTTCTTTCCTTGTGAAAAGGCTTCACTTATGAGAAGTGTCAAGGTTACTTCTATATTTCCCATTTAGCTGACTTTGGACCAGGTGCTTTCCAAGAAATGCTGTATGTTTGTCATGTTTGACAACGGAGATCAGTTTGCGGCCAAGCTGTGGGACCTTGTTACTTCCTTGGGCAGATAGAGTTTACTTTTCTCAGATTATTATTAAGTTACTGCAGGCTCTTAGCAAAGTCAAAGAAAAAATGCTTTTGAATGATCTCCTTGACACAATAGCTCTTGAATTGTCAGCAAATTTATGATGATACTTTTTTCACAGAATTTCCTGATGTTGGAAGAAAACAGCCATCTGGATTGTAAAATCACACAATTTCATGGAATAGTAATAATTTAACAAATATGTGCAAAACAAATCATACTCGATCATATGAAGCATTCTCTCTTGCCTAAAATATTGCTTTTATTGGAGTTTACTTTTTCATTTGATTGTGCTTAGGCTTTCTAAAATAAAAATTTCCGTTGTGTTTCGGATTAGAATCACCCATCTTTATCTGAAGTACTGCAAATGCAAGCGTTCTGAACCTGAATGTCAAAAACCGGTAGATGCTACTGAAAAATATCTCAAGACATGACTGTATAAATCTGCAAAATCATTTTATTTTGTTGGATAAAATGTGTTACCATTATGGCCAGAGAGGAATTTTTTTTTCTTTCTGATCAAATATGATCCAGCAAACTGTATTTCTGACTGTCAGAGGGTTGTGGGAAATGGTGCATTCAGCCATCAATTAGCATACACTCTACCTTTGTAGTTTCTTCATGAACTTAAAGCAGAAAACCAAACCAACAAAATTCACGATTGTAAGAAAATAGCTGAGGCCTGTTTTTCAGTTTTATATTTTGTAGTTTGTTACAGCAGAGGGAGTACAGTAATAAGATTTATACTGAATCTCTTTTAAAATTGATGTGGTAATGAATTAGGGTCAATGCATTATGATCTCTTATTTTGCCAGGACCCATATTTTTCATAATAATAAAATAAAACCTATTATCTCATACTTTAGTCCAGGTGGTTCTTAACCTTTTTCTTTCACTCACAGTAATTCCTTACTAACCACAGAACATCTATGATGCCATAGGTGCTCTGTGTTTAGTAAGGGATTATTTAAAGTGGTATGCGAGTGAAAGTCAAAGGTTGAGAACCACTGCTCGAGTCTAATTTTGTCAATTACAGCAGGAGGAAATGTTGCTTGGTACATAATACTGTTTGCTGTTGCATTTAATCATACATTTTGCATTTAGTACCAGTCTTTTTTTATTTTTAATGTTCAAACAATACGCACCTGGGTGATCGAAAATAATACCTATTATCACAGTACTTTATTCCAATAAGCAACAATACAATATTTACATTCAATCCACCCAAGGTGTTGAATAGTAGCATGGAATCAATGCAAAGAAGGGCACTTCCTATACTTTTAGCCTGCTATGAAATCTTTTATCTCTGTCTGTTTAAGTCATTTAATAAAACTAAAAATCTAGTAGCTATTGCCAGCAATGGCATTACACTTCAACCTTACAGCAAGAGGCAGTTGATCAGCAACATGATGTAGTTATCTCACTGATTGCCAACAGTTTCAAATGGCATTGATTTCCAAGGTAGATCTCTTAACACTCAGAAATAATTGCTGAAAATTTTCAAAAAGCAAAGGATATTCAACCAAAAAGGCAGGTAAAGTTTCAGATGGAAATGTTGCTTCTCTTGACATAAGTTAACCTTGTCCTTATTTTTGAAGTATTTCCTGTATCCTCCATCTCACTTCAAATACGCAGCAATTGTTTTTCAATATGGGATTTAATCTTTTCAAAAATATTTCTTTTTTTTCATGTTTCTCTTTGGATTTATTATGATTTTGTAACACAAAGAACACTCACAGTGTCATTTATCAATTGAACCAGTCAGACTGGGGATTATCTCTAATCTGTGGTTTCCCCAAAGAGTTTACAGTGAGATAAAATTAACGAAATTACTGTTTTCCCAACAATTTCTTCATTCATTTTTTCCTTCCATGCCCAAAGTTGACAGGTGTGTAAGCCTGGACCATTCTGGTTGTTTCCCTGCAGGTTTCTGGTGCCATTTCAATCTACAATGGGGAACTACTCTCACGGGAGGGAAGACAAATATTCCTGGAGGCCTTGGATCTTATTACATAACTGGCATCTCTGGAAACCAACACACATTATTTTAAAAGGAGTTGGGTGCTATAATCATTTCTGGGATCATTTGGCTGGAAGACAGTGTTCAAATTCTCTCCTGGAATTTCTGTGTTTCTTTTTTAATTAGTCCACCTCATCTTTCAAAATCATACATTTTAGAATATTTGATTTGATACAAAAGCAACAAATGTTTTTTTTCCAGTCCTGACAATTTGACAGGTGAAAACCAATTAGTTGGGATAGTGATTCCAGATGGATCACGATCCTAGTGAAAAAAATTGTTACTGATGCACACACCCAGAATCAGATCTGTTTCTTGAAGCTTTTGCCAACAAGACTATTTTCTTTTCACTTGTTTTTTGAATGATTAAGTAAATGAATGTAATAATGTTTCCTTCCAAGGCAGATTGTGAATTTTTTAAATTGTTCTTTGAAGTCATTTTATTTGGTCTGGCAAGATCGCATTAGCATCTTTGAACACACAAAAAAATATATTATGGTGCTAAGACCAGTGGGGAACTTGTTGCTCAATTTTTTCAATGGCTGAAGTCATTCTCCAGGAAGTGATAAATGAAAGCAGTATCAATTCACTGCTTCTCTTTTTTTTTTTTTTTTTTTTTTTTTTTTTTTTTTTTTTTTTAAATTTTTTATTTTTCACACCATAAATCACAATAGCCATGATATACACTTTTTCTTTTCCACACATTTACAGTGACTTTTTCTCCCTCCCCCCTCCCTCCTCCCAAGCCACCCCCCCATCCCTCCCCCCTCTCATCCATTTTAGTTATACAATCTAGGTTGCATTAATTCAGTTAGACAATGTTGTCATTCAACAAAAATACACCAGAAATTCTACTGAGTCCATTTTTTTCTTCTCTTCTCCTTCCATCAACTTAGGTAATGTTTGTTCCCGGTAGGTTTTCGCTATTGTATTTAATGTAAGGCTCCCATACTTGTTCGAATATTTCAATATTATTTCTTAAACTATATGTTATTTTTTCTAATGGAATACATTTATTCATTTCTATATACCATTGTTGTATTTTCAAATTATCTTCCAATTTCCAGGTTGACATAATACATTTTTTTGCTACAGCTAGGGCTATCTTAACAAATCTTTTTTGTGCATCCTCCAAGTCAATTCCAAATTCTTTATTTTTTATGTTACTTAGGAGAAAGATCTCTGGATTCTTTGGTATATTGTTTTCTGTTATTTTATTTAATATCTGATTGAGATCATCCCAAAATTTTTCTACTCTCTCACATGTCCAGATTGCATGAATTGTTGTTCCCCTTTCTTTTTTACATCGAAAACATCTATCAGATACTGTTGGGTCCCATTTATTTAACTTTTGCGGTGTAATGTATAGTCTGTGTAACCAATTATATTGTATCATACGCAGCCTCGTATTTATTGTATTTCTCATCGTTCCAGAGCATAACTTCTCCCATGTTTCCTTTTTTATCTTTATATTTAAATCTTGTTCCCATTTTTGTTTAGTTTTACCATTTGTTTCCTCATTTTCCTTTTCTTGCAGTTTAATATACATATTTTTTATAAATCTTTTGATTAACATTGTATCTGTAATCACATATTCAAGGTTACTTCCCTCTGGTAAACTCAAGTTGCTTCCTAATTTATCTTTCAAGTAGGATCTCAGTTGGTAATATGCCAGCGCTGTATCTCCCGTTATATTGTACTTATCTCTCATTTGTTCAAAGGATAAGAATCTACTTCCTGAAAAACAATTTTCTATTCTTTTAATCCCTTTTTTTTCCCATTTTCTAAAGGCAAGGTTGTCTATTGTAAAAGGGAGTAGCTTATTTTGCGTCAATATTAGTTTTGGTATTTGGTAATTTATTTTATTTCTTTCTACATGTATCTTCTTCCATATATTGAGGAGATGGTGTAATACTGGAGAAGTTCTATGTTGTACCAATTTTTCGTCCCATTTATATAATATGTGTTCAGGTATCTTTTCCCCTATTTTATCTAATTCTAGTCTCGTCCAGTCTGGTTTTTCCCTTGTTTGATAAAAATCTGATAGGTACCTTAATTGTGCGGCTCTATAATAATTTTTGAAGTTTGGCAATTGTAAGCCTCCTTGTTTATACCATTCTGTTAATTTGTCTAGTGCTATCCTCGGTTTCCCCCCTCTCCATAAAAATCTCCTTATTATTTTCTTTAACTCTTTGAAGAATTTTTCTGTCAGTTGTATTGGCAATGCCTGAAATAAGTATAGTATCCTTGGAAAAATGTTCATTTTAATACAGTTTATCCTTCCTATCAGTGTTAGTGGTAGCTCTTTCCAATGCTCTAAATCGTCCTGTAGTTTTTTCATTAGTGGATTGTAATTGAGTTTATATAATTGGCCTAGATTTTTGTTTATTTGCACACCTAGGTATCTTATTGCCTGCGTTTGCCATCTGAATGGGGATTCCTCCTTAAATTTTGAGAAATCCGCGTTATTCATAGGCATTGCTTCACTTTTATTTACGTTTATCTTGTATCCCGACACTTCTCCATATTCCTTCAATTTCTTATATAGTTCTTTTATTGATAGTTCTGGTTCTGTTAAGTACACTATCACATCATCCGCAAACAGACTGATTTTATATTCCCTGTCTTTTATTTTTATTCCTTTTATATTATTATCTCTTCTTATCGATTCTGCTAGTGGTTCTATAGCTAGCGCAAACAATAATGGTGATAGTGGGCATCCCTGCCGCGTTGACCTGCTTAAGTTAAATTGCTTTGATACATGTCCATTTACTGTCACTTTCGCTAACGGTCCCTTATATAATGCTTTAATCCAATTAATATACTTCTCCGGTAAACTGAATTTTTGCAATACTTTGAACAAGTAATTCCATTCTACTCTGTCGAAGGCCTTCTCTGCGTCTAAAGCAACTGCTACTGCCGGTGCTTTATTTCCTTCTACTGCATGAATTAAGTTAATAAATTTACAAATATTGTCTGTTGTGCGTCTTTTTTTGATAAATCCAGTTTGGTCTAAATTTACCATTTTCGGTACCTGTTCTGCTAATCTGTTCGCTAATAGTTTAGCTATTATCTTATAATCTGTGTTTAGCAAAGATATTGGTCTATATGACGCTGGTGAGAGTGGATCTTTCCCTTGTTTTAGTATCACTGTAATTATTGCTGTTTTACATGAATCTGGTAAGTTTTGTGTCTCATCAATCTGGTTGATTACATCCAGGAGGGGCGGTATTATTAGGTCTTTAAATGTTTTGTAGAATTCTATTGGGAGTCCATCCTCTCCTGGTGTCTTATTATTTGGTAAATTTTTTATTATCTCTTGTATTTCTACTGTTCCAAATGGTTCTGTTAATTTATTTTGTTCCTCTATTTGTAGTTTTGGTAGTTCAATTTTAGTCAAAAATTCATCTATTTTCCCTTCTTTCCCTTCGTTTTCGGTTCGGTATAATTGTTCATAGAATTCTCTGAAGTTTTCCTTAATTTCTTTTGGATTATATGTAATTTGTTTGTCTTTTTTCCTTGTTGCCAATACCGTTTTCTTAGTTTGCTCTGTCTTAAGCTGCCATGCTAGGATTTTGTGTGTTTTTTCCCCTAGTTCATAATATTTCTGTTTTGTCTTCATTATATTCTTCTCCACCTTATATGTTTGTAATGTTTCATATTTTATTTTTTTATCCGCCAATTCTCTTCTTTTGGTTGTATCTTCCTTTATTGCTAATTTTTTTTCTATGTTTATTATTTCCCTTTCCAACTGCTCTGTTTCCTGATTATAGTCCTTCTTCATCTTGGTTGCATAACTTATTATTTGCCCTCTAATGAATGCTTTCATTGCGTCCCATAGTATAAACTTATCTTCCACTGATTCCGTATTTACTTCAAAGTACATTTTTAATTGTTTTTCAATAAATTCTCTAAAATCCTGTCTTTTAAGTAGCATGGGGTTTAATCTCCATCTATACATTCTTGGAGGGATGTCTTCTAGCTCTATTGCCAGTAACAGGGGTGAGTGGTCCGATAATAGTCTAGCTTTATATTCCGTTTTCCTAACTCTCCCTTGTATGTGGGCTGATAACAGGAATAGGTCTATCCTTGAGTATGTTTTATGTCTAGTCGAGTAGTATGAGTATTCCTTTTCTTTTGGGTTTTGTTTCCTCCATATGTCCACAAGTTTCATTTCTTGCATTGATTTAATTATAAATTTGGTTACTTTGTTCTTCCTGTTAATTTTTTTCCCCGTTTTATCCATATTTGGATCCAAATTCAGATTGAAATCCCCTCCTATTAGTATGTTCCCTTGCGTATTAGCTACCTTCAAAAAGATATCTTGCATAAACTTTTGATCTTCTTCGTTAGGTGAATATATATTAAGTAGATTCCAAAGTTCTGAATATATCTGACATTTTATCATAACATATCTCCCTGCTGGATCTATTATTTCCTCTTCTATTTTAAATGGCACATTTTTGCTAATTAATATAGCCACTCCTCTTGCTTTTGAATTATACGATGCTGCTGTTACATGTCCTACCCAATCTCTCTTTAATTTCTTGTGCTCCAATTCAGTTAAATGTGTTTCTTGGACAAATGCTATATCTATTTTTTCCTTTTTCAGTAAATTTAGTAGTTTCTTCCTTTTAATTTGGTTATGTATTCCATTAATATTTAGAGTCATATAGTTCAGCGTAGCCATTTTATATTTTGTTTATCTTCTCTTTCCGTTTTTCCATCATTACCTTTCCTCCTTTTCCATTTCTGTTTTCTTATTTTCAACTCTTTACCAGACAACATTCCTACAACATCCAACATTTTCCTTATTCTCCTATTTCTATCTTCTTTATCCCCAATCTCCCCTTCCCCTCCTGAGTTGCCCTTTATCCCTTGTCGGACAACCACATCTCCCCTCTCCATTTGGATTTGCGAATCCACTCGCAAGCGTCAACTGATTTTGCAGTGACCGCTCTTTTCCCCCCACCCAGCCCCCCCCAGAAAAGATTTCGTTTTTTATATGTCACAAAGGTCACTCTTTTAGTTCCCTCCTTATTCTCTCTATTCCATTACCTTCCCTTATTAATTCTTGTCTATACTTTCTATGTTTTCCTCTAATTACAGATACTTTCACATATGCCCGTTGTCTCTATTCACTCTTATACCTCTTTACCCGCATACATATCAATCGTGGTCATTTTTACCCTCCTTACCCGTCTTCATCCCTCAGTCTATTTTTGTCTTTACCCACATACATATCAATCGTGATAATTTTTGCTCTCATTACCCGTCTTCATCCCTCAGTCTATTTTTGTAATTGTTCTGCAAATTTTCGTGCTTCTTCTGGATCCGAGAATAGTCTGTTTTGTTGTCCTGGAATAAATATTTTCAATACCGCAGGATGCTTCAGTGTAAATTTATATCCTTTCTTCCATAAAATCGCTTTTGCTGCATTGAACTCTTTTCTCTTCTTTAGGAGTTCAAAGCTTATATCTGGATAAATGAAGATTTTTTGCCCTTTA
The DNA here is from genome assembly GCF_036971445.1 of Narcine bancroftii. NCBI lineage: Eukaryota > Metazoa > Chordata > Chondrichthyes > Torpediniformes > Narcinidae > Narcine > Narcine bancroftii. The sequence continues at coordinate 206,274,868 of NC_091474.1, forward strand.
TACTCCAGTGGTTTGTTGCCCTCTCTTACTTTTTCCATTGTCTTCTCCAGCACCTTTTCTCTTGTAGTATATCTTAGGAATTTTACTACAATAGATCTTGGTTTTTGTTGTGGTTGTGGTTTAGGGGCCAATGCTCTATGTGCCCTTTCTATTTCCATTTCTTGCTGTAGTTCTGGACATCCTAGGGCCTTAGGGATCCATTCTTTTATAAACTCCCTCATATTCTTGCCTTCTACATCTTCCTTAAGGCCCACTATCTTTATGTTATTTCTTCTGTTATAATTTTCCATTATATCTATTTTTTGGGCTAGTAATTCTTGTGTCTCTTTAGTTTTTTTATTAGATTCCTCCAATTTCTTTTTTAAGTCTTCTACCTCCATTTCTGCTGCTATTGCCCGTTCTTCCATCTTGTCCATTTTTTTCCCCATTTCTGTTAAGGTCATATCCATTTTATTTATTTTCTTTTCTGTGTTGTTTATTCTTCTTCTTAAATCATTGAATTCCTGTGTTTGCCATTCTTTAAATGACTCCATGTATCCTCTAACAAGAGCAAGTACCTCCTTTACCTTGCCTATCTTTTCTTCTTCTATTTCCCTGTACTCTTCCTCTTCCTCTTCTTCTTCCTCTAGGTTGACCATCTGTTGTTTCTTTGCTGCCCTTTCCTCCTCTTCTTTCTTGTTTCCATTGTCTTCTGTGGTGTCTTCTTGCTGCAGGTGTTCTGCAGCTGTCGTTGCCGGCTGTGGAGATCGACTCCCCAGCTGGTCCCCCCTCCCGTCGGTGTGTTTTTTTGTATGCGCATCGCGCATGCGCGAGGAGTCGCGCATGCGCGGTTGCGCACTTTTACTCGGCTCTGTGAGCCATTGTTGTAGTTCTCTTTCTACCGACCTGAGGTAGTGGGGTCTTCTCTCCGCAGCGGGCCTCTTCGGACAGGTAAGGCCTTCACCTTTTTCCTCCGTTGTCTTCTCTTCCTCTCTTCTTTCCGTTGATTTTGATTTTTCTCCTTTTGTCTCCATCTTCTTTCCACCTTTATATTCACTTTTCTTTAACTTGTATTTCTGTGCCTTTGTATTTTCTCTCGTTTTTCCCGACTTTTCTGGAGAGGGCTGGAGTTCACCGTCCGGCCACTACTCCATCACGTGACTCCTCCAATTCACTGCTTCTCCATGTCTGCTGCATAGGCTTGGGAACAATTCACATGGGGCTAACTGATGATAGACAGCTGAAACCATTTGACATTTCTGCAAACTGAACTAAAACTGTCCTTCTTGAAACTTCCCTATAAACCTGCACAAAGGATCTTGGAAGCCACATTGATTTATTTCACATGCATCATTTTGGCATAAACACATTTGGGAAAATATATTTCCTGCCTAGAGAAAAGGACAAAATAAATGTCTTAAATGGGCTGTTTATGTGACATTGCTAAACATTGATGCTTTATCCTGTCAAGTTTTGTCAAAGCCTTGGCAAGGTACTGTAAAGAATTGCTAAATTATAAACAGGGGTAGATGTTATTCACTAAAACTTCAACATGTTTTGTAGATACTCTGAAAGGAGAGAAATCTCTCTTGGCTTGAAATGCTTTTGTTATAAGATCTGTCCCGAAGGTGTGTTACTTTTGGAACTTCTGCAGTGCAACAGATCCTCCTACGTTAGGCCATCAGGAGTGACCAGTTCCACGCCGCAGTAACCATTGGTAAACTTTTAATGCTCATCATTCTTAAGCAGTGTATTTTATTGATAATCATACATAAACAAGTAATTATATTTTTATCCCACCACTATAAACTATCACTGTTCACTCACTGCCTGATTGCTGCTCACTTGTCCCTTCTCTTTGTTCTGTTCACCTTTTCAGTATTGCCCCATTCACCACTCTCTCCCTCATTCACTATGCCCTTCCTGACCCACCACTGCTCCACTCACCACTCCCTCCACCCTACTCCACACCCCCTCCCTGTCCCACTTATCACCTCTTCCTGCCCCGCTCACTGTCCCCTCCCTGTCCCACTTAGCCCCCTCTCCCCTTGTTCCACTCACCACCCCCCTCCCTGTAACTGCTCCACTCACTGCCTATGGCTCGTCCTTGCACCCTCATTCTCTGGAGTGGTTTTACAAGTAATCTGACAGCCCAAATGATTTGGCTAATTGAGGCAACAAGTGTGATGGAAGGCCATTTCAGACAGATGTGGATCTGGTGGGACTTTGGCAGTAGAAAGTTCAGACAGGTAAGTCACACCCAGCCTACAGGACTTGCTGTGCTCTGTATTCTTGAGCAATCTTCCTTTCTAGTGCTAGTCAACATAGGGTTTACTCTAGGATCAGAACCTAAAGGCCTTGTTAGATTATTTCAGTACTTAAATAAATCTCCATATCCAAATGGTATGTCCAAGCTATATGTCTGTGTGAACATGACAAATTTGTAGGGTTTTCTACATGTTAGCAGTTGTTGCATTTTTCAGTACATAAAATTAAGAAAGAAGTAGACAACCATGCAATAATTCACTACATTTCAAAACAAAGGCATTTTTTAATGTTCATTAAGAGGACAGGGCCAACACAATAATTTATTACCCATTCCTAATGGACCTTTGGAAGGTGGGTGTAGTCCTTGCCCTCTATAAACTACTGTATTCCATGTTATGTAAGTACTCCAACACAATATTAAAAGTTAACCACATTCCTCTGGCTCTGTAGTTACACATAGGCCTCAGTGGAGAAATCCATCAGATTTCTTCCCCTAAAGGAAATGAATGGAGCTGAATGTTTTTCATAAAAACACAGCAGTTTAATGATTACCATTACTGATACTTATCTTTCATTCCAGATTTGTTTAATTAACCATCACGGTAGGGACTAAACTGTTAGTTCAGATCTCTGGATTATTAACCCAATAGGAATACCACTATTTCACTGTACCAGATCATTATTAAATTTTGAATATTGTTGCAGGTCATGTGGTTAACATGATCTCTTGTTGAAATGAAGATAATTAGTGATCCAACCTATGTCCTTATTTAAAACAAAACTCAAACCATATTACTCAAAATATTGACCTACACGAATGAAAAATTAAAAATATTTCTTCACTTGACAGATTACCTCTGCTGCCTAACACTACTGCTCTCTTGACAATGGCTAGTCTACTGTTTGGTCCTAATTGATAGGAATGTGTCTGTGGGAGAACTGTGGCACGAGCACATTTTTTAAAATGGCGCCACGACGGCAGCTGTGCACGTGTGCGCACGCACAGAGGTTTTGCAACCAGCACACAAAGCCTCCACGCCCTCTTCCCACCTCCCCACCACCACCCTTCTCTCCCCTTCTTTCCTCTCCCCTCCCTCCCTCCCTCCTCTCCCCTTCCCTCCCTCCCTCCTCTCCCCTTCCTCTCCCTACCCTCCCTCTCCCCTTCCTTCCCTCCTTCCAACTCCCCTTCCTTCCCTCTCTCCCCCCCTTTACTTTTCTTCCTTCTCCTTCCCACCTCTCCCCTTCCCTTCCCTCCCCTCCCCTCCTCTCATCCTCTTCCCCCTCCTCTACCCTTTCTTGAAAGAAACAATGAATGACTTTTCTTTTACACCTCTCCCAACTCCTTCAAGCTGGTGAACAACCATTGATGTTCCTGTCAAGTGCGGGAGCTGAATTGATGGAGGAAATGTGGTAGACAACCTGTGCAGAGCAATTTCCCACAAAAGAAAATGACCACACAGTTGTGTGTTTATTACATTGGTCATGGGAAGCCCTGGCATCATCTTACATTGAATGATCTATCATACAGGGCAAAGCAATCTTTCTGCAGAAGTGCTTGGGATGATTTCTTGAGCCTGAAGTCTAATGGCATGGTACCAAGATAACAAACATTCTTGTTCTACACCAGACTACGCAGTAGGCCAAGGGACACACAGGGGAGGGTTCAGAGTCGGGCGTTGGGAGCTCTGGTGTAGGCCGAGGGGAGGGTTTGGAGTCGGGAGCTCAAATGACCAGAGCACACAACTCCGAAACCACCCCTCAACCTGCCTGAACTGTGGGGCACAATTTGCAATTCAGTTTTTAAATAAAACAAACATTTTACTCACAGCTCTTGCCTCTTGAGTTCTCCCTCTCCGATTTACTGTTCAAACATAAATCTCAAATTCCACAGATGCCATGGTCTTACAGTTCAAAAAAAGGTGCCACTTCTGAACAAATGTGCTCAGGGGGAGCAGTCGTTCCCCTGCACACTCCCCCCCCCCCCCCCCCCCCCACCATCTATGCCATTGTGTGGCACCTTTCTATTGCTTGATGATGGCAACTGACAGCCTCTTAGACTTCAATGCAGGCCTTTCCATCATTCATTCCACTAAAATAATGGATCACTAAAGGAACACATTCCTCTCCTAAAGGGCCCCACCCTCTCTCCTTGATTCACATTCATCCTAATTTCTAAAATTAGTGGCAGTTTGAAGCTCAAGGACATTATTGTTATAACAAAAGAATGACTGATCTTTAATTTAAGTTCCCAGGGAATTTTGAAGGGTTTTTTTTGGATAGGAAAGGTTCAAGAGGATATGGGCTGAATGCAGGCAAATAGAATTGGCTTCATCGGCATGAACAAAATGGGCCATAGGGCCTGTTTCCATGCTGTAGAACTCCATGACTCCGTGGCTCTATAACCAATGAGAATTTTGTGCAGATTACAAAATGTTTAGATAAAGAGGTGAGTCTTAAGGAGTATCCAAAGCAAAGAAGGAGAGGTAGAAAAGCAAAGAAGTTTAAAGAAAGTCTTTGGAGGCACAGCCACTGCAGCTGCTGGAACCTGGAACAAAAAAAAATCTGCTCATAGAACTCAATGGGGGGAGCAGCACTACAGGGAAGAAAGGGAATGTAGAAAGGGAACATAAACAATTCATTTTCCCCGCACTGATGCTGCTTTACCTGCTGACTTCTGTCATGATAATGAATATGTATGAGATGTACCGGAAGTCACGTGGTATGAGAGAGAGATAAGAGCACAAGCAAGAGAACAAAGGGAAACTGGAAAATAAAAAGACTCGGAGAAGTTTACCTGATAAAACTTGTGTTTAATGTTTTATTAACTTCACATTTCGGGGCACAAATGTGACAACTTCCTCCAGCAGAGTGGGGTTTTTTTTGTTTAGAGAAAGACTTTCCTGTGTTTAGGCCCACACTTCTGAGGACACTGTTATCAATGTATGAGTGATTAAAGACAACAATTAAACTCAAGAGGCCAGAGTATGGGACAGATGGGTTTGAAAACAAGAATGATGCTTCTAAATCGGAGATGTTGTTTAGTTGGGAACCAATTGAAACTCCAGGACTAGAATCAGAATGAACTGGACAATGTGAGCTAGAATATGAAAAATGGAGTTCTAAATTACTTTTGTTTATAGAAAATTAAAAATTAGGAAGTCATATAGATGAAATTCTGCACATTAGTGTAAAATTGATTGCCAAAATATTCCACATATTTCTAAATGTACACTGTTCCCAAGACTCATAAAGTTGAAAATATGTGTAATTTAGAGAAATATGACATCCTCATAGAAAGTAATAAAGCTCAGGGGTCTTTTCTTTGCGTGGAGAGCAAACGTACTAATTTTCCACAGAAAAGCAGCTGCCACTCGTAATCAGTGAGTCTTTTCTTGCTGATAATGGGTTTTTAATGTACTGAGTGTAAAGAACCAAGATCCCAGCTGTAAAATTAAAGACAGGTGGAAGAGGGTTCAATAGTCTTTCTCAACTAGTGGAATATGCAACATAAACTATTGCCCACAACGGTGTCAGATGTCATTAAGAAGATCATGAAAAACACATCAAACTAATCAATATGTAATATTGCGAGGTACTTAAATCAATTAAAGTATCGTACCAGAAAATGCAGCAGTGCTCTTATATATTTTTGCAAGATTCAAAGAGCATAGTGCGATCGCGGTGCCTCGTGATAAATACATGAGCCATCATGAACAAAAATAGATAAATCCTTTGCCCATAAAGAAACTATGGATTAAATCTGAGTTTTGTGTTTTCTTGCTGGAAAAAAAGAATGGTTTATGCAATAACTGGGTGATCATTTGGCCTGCACGGTTAGCGTAGCAGTTGAAGCAACACTATTACAGCACCAGCGACCCAGGTTCGAATCTGGTGCTGTCTGAAAGGAGTTTGTACATTCTCCCCATATCTGCATGGGTTTCTTCTGGGTGCTCTGGTTTCCTCCCACTGTTCAAAAATGTATGAGTGTTGTTGGTTAATTGGCCAGTAGAGTCTGTTAATGTGCTTGATGTCTACATTTTTTTTAACTGATTATCATATTGGTTGGGATTTCATCATTTCCAGCACATCTGCCTTCACTCCATCCCTCTCCCCAGACTAAACAGAAATAGATCTGTCCTGGTCCTTACACATCCAACATATCAGCCTTTGCTATGGAATCCCACCACCTGCCACATCTTGCCCTCTACTCCCCTTTCTGCTTTCTACAGGCACCACTCCTTAGCTCCCTGGTCCACTCGTTACCCCCACCCTACCCCTACCATTCCCTGTCATTTGGGATTTTGCATTGTGACTGGAGGAGGTGCTTCACTTCTCCCTGCACCTCCTCACTCATTGGACTTACAGATTAAACAGCCCTTACAGGTGAGCCAGAAATGCATACGTACCTCTCCCAACTTCTATTACATTCAATGCTGCCTCCTGTACATTGGTGAGACCAAGCATAGACTAGGTGACTACTTGGTCAACACCTGCACCCTGTGCCCAAGGACATTTAATGTCATTTTAATTCTTCTTCCCATTCACATACGGACTTTTCTGCCTTCTACTCTGCCACAGTGAGGCCAAAAGCAAATTAAAACAACACCCTGTTGTCCATTTGAATAGCCTACAACCATATGGCATTAATATTTAATTTCTATTTTCAGATATCCTACACAACCCCCCCCCCCGCGCCCCCACGTTATTTACCACCAGTGCACCCAGATGCTCTCTCCCTTTGTTCATCTTTTCCATCCTTGCCCCCACCCTCCATTACCTAGACATCATCCTTCCCCACCTGGGTCCATCTGCCCATCACTCACATACCTATTCACAAGTTTCTTCACCCTTGATTCACATTCCTAATCCTTGCACCTGCCCATCACCTACCAGCTTCTATCTCACACTCCCAACTCCCCATCCCCCCCAAGGTTGGCATCAGAACAAGTCTAATCAGGCACATTAGGGTAATCGCACGGGGGGGGGGGGGGGGGCACAATCTCACATTCGAAAACTCATTTATTGTGGAGGGGGTGGTGGTGGTGCCAACCTATCTACCATGATGAACCTCCTCAGTGCATCGCTGATGTCACACTTCCTGCCTCCCTCCGATGTAACAGACAAACCTGCTGGTTATATCACGTGGAGACCAGTGACATGAGCGACACATGCTGTGGGTGGGTCACAATACCTCATTTGGGGGGGGTCAATGCCTGCAAATGCCTCCCCCTCGGCACCAGCCTTGCCTCCCCATCTTGCTCCTTCTTCCCAATGTTGCTCTTCACCTCTCATCTGGTTACCCCTACCAGCCCCTGTCTCACCCCTCCCTTTCACCTCTTTACACTGGCTATTCTTCCTCTGCTCCATCAGTCCTGATGTAAGATCTTAACCCAAAATTTCTACCATCCTTTTGCCTCCACAGATGCTGCTCTACCTGCTAAGGTCTCAGAGCAGATTGCAGTGTCTGTAGTCTCTTGTACTTCCAAGTTGAAATTCCAGATTTCTCCTCATGAAAGTAGCAGAGTTTATCATGAGTTTGAATTAAATTAAAACCTGATCTCTTTATCAGAATGGTTTCCCGATGCAGTCTTATTCCATGGATCAGGCTGTCAGAGCCCTTAAGAGTTAACATGAAGATCCTAAAAATTACTAACTAGTGCCTTATTACTGTAAGAAAATGACACCAAATAAAACTATAGGGGCTCTGTCTAAAAGGAAGGTAAAATTGTTATTTGATAAAATGCTTTCAAATACACAACTAATGGTATTCTGAGGGAGTAAAATCCTTCTCCTTCGTCATTTTGCTGCACGCACCATTCCGAAAGACTCACTAGAAAAGCAGTTTATCTAGAAATTTAATGGCTGCATATTTTCAACATTCTGCAACTGAAAAATCAATGCTTCCTTTGCAGAATAAAATACAATAACTATTTCTGGCTAATTTTGTGTCACTCTAGAAATTCTACTGGGAGCCTCCAGACTTTGCTCCTTTGGCATGATGTTGGTGTTAGGATGCATGTGATGAACCAATTCCCCGTGCAGTGCTCCTTTTAGAACATTACTGGGGGACTTAGACCTCTACCACAGGAATGAACATCATTGGTCACTCCCAGAGCAGCTAGAATATCTAGACTGTCATCTATTAATTTACAAATTTGCATAATTCAAGATTACACAAAACTGCTGGAGACACTCACCAAGTCATGCAGTGTCCTTTATGTAGCAAAGATAAAAATACATAACCAATGTTTCGGGCCTGTGACCTTCATCAAGGTTATGCAATTATTATGCATTATTACTTAATGAAAACATGTTTATTTCTTTTGAAGCAGTTGAATTTCTGGTTATAAGATAATGTGCAAAGATCATTGACCAGGTTTCCAGGAAAGGTTCTACTGATTAGAATAGTTTAATTGACTTTGCAGTTTAGAGGAGCTGTAACTATTTGGAGATATTTTTAATAAACTGAATAGTGGAAAATCAATTAAATATCTGTGGAAGTCAGTAAAGAATAATATTCAGTAATAACACCATTCTATTAGTTCCTGCAGGTTTCCCACAATTGCCGTGGTGGTTAGCCCAATGTCTTTACAGTGCCAGCGATTGAGACCAGGGTTTGAATCCCATGCTGTCTCTAAGGACTTTAAACGTACTCCCCATGTCGCTATGAGTTTCCTCTGGGGGCTCCAGTTTCCTCCCACCATTCGAAACTTACTGGGGCTATAGGTTGTTTGGGAACAAATTTGGCAGCACAGACTCGTGGTCCAAAATGGCCTGTTACCATGCTATACATCTAAATTAAATTAAGTCAAAGTTTTCCCCAGTAGCTCACAAGCTCTGACCCTTACATCTGATAGAATATCTCCATTACTTACAAAGTGCCAAGTTGGCTGCTTAGGGTGGTATATACTGCTATTCTGAGGTGGGTCATCGCAATGATAGATACTGCCAAGGATACCAGAATCTTCCTTCAGCATCCATGACATCTAATAAATGCCAGTTCCAGATCATCAAATAAGATAAGAACAGGAAAATGAGAAAGATTAATATTTAAAACACATCAATTTGTAAATTATATCAAGAGCAATAGGGGCAAACCAAGAAACTATAGGTCAGTTTATCTTACATCAATAATAAGGAAATTATTGGAGAAAACTCTTATGAATAGATATACTTACATCTGGAAAAGGATGTGTTTATTAAGGATGGACAGCATGGCATTATGTGGGGAGGGCCAGGTGTTACAAACTTGATTGAGTTTTCTGAGGCGGTGACAAAGATAATTGATGAGGGTTGGGCAGTGGATATTGTCTACCTGGACTTAAGTAAAGCTTTCAACATGGCCGTCATGGTAAGGCTGGTCCAGAAAATTAAAGCTCATTGGAGACTTGGTAGATGGGATTTGAAATTGGTTTGACCTTAGAAGACAGTGGGTAGTGATGGAGAGGTGTTATTCTAACATAAATATGTGGTGTTCCTCGGGAATCAGTGCTGGGGCCTCTGTAATTTGAAAGAAATATGTAAATAATTTAAACAAAAATGTAGGTGGGATGATTAGTAAGATTACAAATGAGACAAAAATTGGGGCTGTAAATAGTGGTGAAAGTTGTCAATGGATGCAACAGGATATAGATTCATTGGAGATATGGATGGAGAAATGGCAGATGGAGCTTAATTTGATCAAGTGTAGGAAGAAAGTATACAGTAAAAGGCAGGACTCTTATGAGCATTTATATCTTGGGGTGAAAGTCTCTAGTTCCCTGAAAGTGCAACTTGAATAGGCAGGGTGGCAAAGAATGCATCTTACAAGCTTGACTTTATTGGCCAGAATATTGAGTATACAAATCAGGAAGCCATTTCCAACTATATATAACTTTAGTTAGGCCATTTTGGAGTATTTTGTGCAGTTCCAATCACCAAATTACAGGAAAGATATGGAGGCGGTGGAGATGGTGCGGAAGAGGTTCACCAGGAGGTTGCCTGGATTAGAGATTATTAGCTTTAAGAAGAGATTAGACAAATTTGGATGCTTTATGTGGAATGTCAGAGGTTCAGAGATGACCTGATAGAAATATAAGTAAGTGTCAAGAAGGTAGATTGTCAGTCTTTTTTTTCCCCATATAGCAATCTCCAAATACTTGAAGGCAGGGGTTTAAAGTGAGAAGGCAAAGTTAAATGGGGATTTGTGAGAGTTTTTCTTACACATTAAGTGGTAGATGCCTGGAAAGCACTGCCAGGATGGACACTGGTTTGATGCAACATTTAAGACACACTTAGGTACAAGGGATGGAGGGATATGGACCATGCACAAACAGATGGAGTTCGTTTAAATTCACATCAAGGTTGGCATAGAAACTGTGGGACAAAGGGTTTGTTCTTGTATTATAATTGAATTTTCTATGGAATAGAAAATACATTTTCAAAATTAGCAAAGTAGCAATTAAGTAAAACAGAAGATTCCCAGCAAACTATACAGTAGTATTCCACTAGTGCTTTCAGGGATATAGAAGCAAATGCAAAATTATTACTTTTATGTATTGACTCCATGAAATAAAACTCTACAAGAGAACTAACTCATACTGCCTTTTAACTTCAATTATTCACAACAGGGAACATCCCCAAAAAAGTCACATTTTTTATTTTTAAATTCTGTTGAAAATTGTGTAAACTGCAGCTTAACAGTTTTTGCAAGAAAATTTAAATATAAAGCTGTCTAAGGCCATCAGGGAGACAAAGAGGGCTCATGCCCAGAGGATTCAGAGTCACTTCCGGGACAGCTGCGACACATGGTGCATGTGGTCTGTGCCATCACCAACCATAAAGCCCCACCAGCTGCCTGTGTGGAGGTGCCTCCCTCCTGGATGACGTGGAGGCAAGGTGAGGAAGTCCACACCTCCCCCATACTGTGAACGACGCTGCTCAAGACCAACCCTTGTAAGGCCGTAGGACCAGATAACATTACTGGCAGGGTGCTCAGAGGATGTGTGGACCAACTAGCTGACATCCTCACAGACATCTTCAACATCTTCCTGAGCAGTGCCACCAATGTGCTTCAAGGTGGCCATGATCATCCTTGTGCAGAAGAAGCCCTCAGTGTCCTGTCTCAATGACTACCGTCCTGTCGCACTCACAACCACTGTCATGAAGTTCTTCGAGAGGCTAGTTGTAGAGCACATCAAGACTCAGCTGCCCCCCCCCCCCTCACTGGACCCCCTGCAGTTTTTCTACCATCTCAGCCAATCTACAGATGATGCCATTGCCACCACGCTTAACCTAGCCCTCGCCCACCTGGAAAATAAAGACTCATACATTCAAATGCTGTTCATAGACTTCAGCTCAACATTCAACACAATCATACCACAGCACCTGATTAGGAAGCTGAACCTGCTGGGCTTAAACACCTTCCTCTGTAATTGGATCCTCGACTTCCTGACTGGAAGACTTCAGTCAGTCCGGATCGGGGCCCCAAGTGCTGTGTGCTCAGCCCACTGCTGTTTACCCTGCTGACCCATGACTGTGCAGTGAGATACAATCAATGTTTTCAAAAGGGATTTGTAGAGCTGTAATGGGGGATGTTGGGAATGGGAATCAGGATCATAGTGCGGCTTATAAGCGAGAATCATGAGTCAGCTTACAGAGAGGAGGTGCAAACACTAACGTCTGGTGCAGAGACAACAACCTACACCTGAACATCAACAAAAAAAGGAGAATGTGGTTTACTTCAGGAGAGCCCGGGGGATCACTCTCCACTGATCATCAACGGCTCCACCATTCAGGTGGTCAAGAGCACCAAATTCCTTGGCGCGCACTTGCTGGAAAATCTTTCCTGGTCCCCCAACATCAGATCGATTGCCAAGGATGCCCAACACACCTTTACTTCCTACAGAGGTTGAGGCAAGTCCAGCTTCCATTCTCCACCCTCACTACATTCTACAGGGGATGCATTGGGAGCATCCTATGTAACTGCATCACTGCCTGGTTCAGGAACTGTACCACCTCAGAACACAAGTCCCTGCAGAGGGGATTATTGAGGTCTCTCTCCCTGCTATGATAGACATTTATAACAGACGTTGTTTGCGGAAAGCTATGAACATTGTGAAGGACTCCACACACCCCTCCCGCAATCTATTCTCCCTCCTGCCATCCGGGAAGAGGTACCAAACCGTTTGGGCCCTCAATCAGATTATGAGACAGCTTTTTCCCCCAAGCTGTGAGGCTTCTGAACTCCAGGGACACAGGGCTAGCATATGATATTTATAAATGCTATGTTATTTATAAAAAAGTTTCTGATGTAATTTTAGCCATGTAAATAACCAGCTCCATGGTCTGGAGAAACGCTACCTGATCTTCACTGTACACTGCAATGGTTATTGTATGAACGACAAATAAACGCGACTTGACTAAAGCTCTTATTTATGTAAGGGACATATTGATCCTAACTTTCTGGACTGAGTAAATTATAGATTTGGCAATATTTCAAGCCACCTGTATCATTTTGATTTGTCTGCAGATGGCTAATGAGGAAAGTATAAAAATGAATCCAACAGCAAGAAAAAAAGTTTTAGAACAGTTTTTGGCGGAGTGCAGTGGAAATCATAGTTGTTTTTTGAGTAGAAATTCAACACGTTTCCAATAACAACACTAAGGCTCAGAATGAGCAATGACTGGTGCAGAATTGCAATCCACACAGCAAATGATCAATGTCTTCAAATTTGATGCAAGAGTTACATCTCCTGAATCCTGAAATGTGTAATTCCCCTCCTGACAATGCATCGCTTGGGGAATTAGTGTGCTGCATTTGAAGTTTCATACACAAATCACAAAATGTCTACAAGGTCTTTTGGTCTAAATCGCATGCAACATAATTGGCAAGAATTTTGTTTGGGGTCTTTTCAAAAGTGCTATATTAGAGCCCTGTCTATGACCTTATTTGATGCATGTTTGACGTGGTTTTGGTATCAGACACAGAAGTACCCAGTCCAATTTTTGGAGTTTTGCAAAATGAAATGATGGTTACTGCATTTCAGACCATAGTTAGTAAAGGTAAAAAGGTAAAGGTTCCATTATTGTCAGGTAATACTACATTTAGAATGTAACATCCATGAAGTTCTTTAACTTTTGTTTGCCATAAGACAGATTATACCAGCAATACCCAGTTTAATGTCAAGGAGGACAAATTTTGATCTGTCTCTTTGTTCATAGCCTAAATAACTGGATCTTATTATTAAATTATAAGAGTGTGGAGTCACAGAAGGTGTCCACACCCATGGGTGTCTCCTCATAGAGCAATCCTGATTCCCATTCCCAACATTCCCCATTACAGCTCTACAAATAGCTTTTGAAAACTTTGACTGTTCACCACAGACAAAGCTCCAGATCATAGGCTGTATCTGCAGAAAATATTATCGTTATTTCTTGTTTATCTCCCTTGTATTTTTTTATTGAGTCTGACCCGTACACTAGAATTATCCACCAATGGGAACACTTTCTAACTCTGTGTTGGGTGAAAACTTGCCAGGATCTTGTACACCTCTTGCAAGGATTTTGCTCATTGTCCTTTGCTTCACGGATAACAAACACAGCTTTTCCAGTCTAACCTTGATTCTGAAATCCATCTCCACAGAACCATCTGTACCCTCTTGAATAGTGGAGACATACAGTACTAGAACAAGACTTTCAGCTCAGTAAGTTCATGCCACCATTGCCCATTCACACTAATCCTACGTCAACTTCAATTTTTATTCTCCCCATCACAGGGAAAACCATCAACATCCAAGGTCAGGACTGAACTTGGGTCTCAGGAACCTAACCCATCAGGATCCCATCAACTTCACAAACCACAAGCCCACTGGGGTTCAAGTGGTGGAGAAACTTAGGTTGTGTAGCATCCATAGGAAGTGAAAGGCATTTATAATGATTCAGGCCTGAGCCCTTCAAGAGTGTCAAAAATCAGGCAGATGCCTAAATAAGAAGGTGGGGAAGGGGAAGGAGCACAAGCTAATAGGTGATAGACGGATATAGGGTGGGTGGGTGGAAATCAAAGAAGCTGAGCAGTGATGGGGGAGAGGGCAGATGTCTAAGAGAGATAGATCTAATAGGAGAAGGTAGGGAAGAGGGTACGGAGTTGAAAGAAGCAAGATAGAGGGATGAGGGAAATAGGAGAAGTTGATATTGATGCCATCTGGTTGGAGACTGCGGAGATGGAATATAAGGTATTGTTTCTCCACTTTGTGAGCATTTTCAGTTTGGCTGTAAATGACAGAGTGGTAATGGGCCGTGGAATTAAAGTAATTTCCCACTGGGATGTCCTTGTTGTTGCAACCATCAGAGTAAAAGTGCTCAATTGAATGATCTGCCAGCCTTAAACATTTATAAAAATGTAAGCACATACACACCACAAACTCTATTTTAGAAATGTGCCATTTAATCTATATTGTCAGTTATTCGTCTTGCTTAAAACTTATCACTTTTAATTTTCTGTATTAATTTCCATCTGCCACTTGTCTGCCCATGTCCGCTAACTGTCTATTACGCCTTTTACACAACTGTTAAAAGACAGGAAGTAACTGCCTTTTATCCGCTTCACTTATCTGTGTAAACGCAATGAACACGGGATGAGGGGTCATTTTTATCCTGTGTATTATCGGTAGTATCAGAGCCAATGCGAAATGCATTGGCTCCTGTCTGAAAGACTTACCCACCTTCCTGGATCCAGGATGGTCGAAGGCTGAGACGCATTGATGACGTTGAATGCGAGCAACTTACCAGCGGGTGATTCAAACTTGAAACAGCAGCAACGAGATCACAACGAAGTCACTGCCTAGTGCATACATAATACATGATACAGGATATCAATGCTGTAATGTTGCAGGTCCCACCTCTTTTTGCTCCAGGATGCCGTGTTGCTATGTAAAAAGTTGCACGGACCCAGCTTTTCTTGGTTCAGTGTGAACGACCCAAGCTGGGTTTAAAGATGGCTCTTCCACATGCCATTTAAGTCTCTTTGTGAAAATGGTATATAACTATCCTGTTCTGGTGAATTTACCCCAAAAAACAATACAATTGTTGCAAAGTAAATACACAAAGATGCATTTTCAGGATGTCCAGTTTCCTCAATGAAGGGAAGTTGAGAAGTGAGAAGCTCTTTCTCATGGTCACTGAATGAAATTCAAGAGCGCAAAGTGTTAAATTTAGAGTGAGAACATTTAGGGATGATTTCATGAACAAGACTTAGTTAGGGCTTTACATTTGCCAGGTTGGAGAGCCATGTGCGCATAATAACATTGTGTAAATCATAACACTGGATAAAGGAGGTTTGGGCAGGTTGCTCTCCCCATCCTTGCCTCCAGCTTTCAACGCCCATCATCCTATTCACACATCAAATGGAGTCACCTTTACCACAAACAAAATTGAAATTCTTGAAAACCCCTCTCCTAAAAGATGCTCAGCCAAATGAAAAATTTTAAAGATAGTATTTGATCTAGGAAGACAGATCCAGAAGATACAAAGTGTGTTAAGCTCTAAAGTAAGGAAAGAAAGAGAAGCTGGGGAGGGGGGGGTGGGGGAGTGGGTGTGGGGGGGGAGTCAACAGGTCAAGCAACATCCATGGTGATAAATTGACAAGACAATATTTCAGGTCAGAGCTGTTTTTGAGACTCCAAATGAATGATGGAACTACTGAGGATATTGAATGTTCTAATTCCCATTATTATGCTCCCATTGATTGGCACTTGGCCATAAAGGACACACATCCAAAGTAATGAATGATTCTGAAAATAACATAACTATACGGTTGATAAAATATGAGCATGAAAGGTTGCCTTAGCTTATGCTCGTTTGGTGGTGGTAAGTTCAAGCCTCAGACACATGCAAAAGGAAATACATATTGAGGGAATGCTGCACTGTCTGAAGTACTGCAATCTGGACAAGAAAGTATCTGTGAATTTAATGCAGTCACTGTGTAGAACTGAAAGTTAGTGCTATATTAAGAGAATAGAATTAGCTTTTGGGAGGAATCAAATAGGATGGCTTTCGGTTTCATTCTGCGTTGAAAAAAGTTAATTTTCTTATCTCTGATTTAATTTCAGTCAAGGTCTAATAGAGCAGAATAACCAATGAAAAGTGCAGGATTGCTGTGGGCAACGTTCATTATGTAAGTCAACCAAAGCAGTCAGCAGCATGTAGGCAGAGAATGGCAGGGGACAGCAAATGTTGTCCTGCAGTACATCAGAGGCTACTGTGCTAGGGCAGAAAGAAATCTGGAATAGAATTGTGTGTCGTTATGCTGGGATAAGGAAGAGATGAAAAATGACAGGTCAGCACTTGGGTATGAATGACAGTGGAGAAAGAGTAGAAATGGAAGTATTGTTAAACTGAATCAAACACTATAAGACCCAAAAGATGCCATGGCATGGTCACATTAAATATTGATGACATTTATCAGATGTATGTAACTGAATAGATATGAAAATGAAGAATTTTACAATTCAATTGATATTGTGCATAATGAATGAGGGTATTAAAGAACTAAATATTAGCTACAGTACATTACTCATACTTATGGTTCCAAAAGAATTGAAATAGTTTTGTCTAAATCCACAGGTTTCTTGTACTGCTTACAGGAGGTTTATTTTAACATTTTATTTTTATTGAAGCTTTCTCAAATCTCACATTAATTCAATACAAAACACATTCTCAGAACTACACATCTGTAGATGTTTTTAAAAGTGTTACATTGGTTGCATCACACTAAGACTTCAAAGACGATCTTACATTTAAAAACAACAGTATTCTCGAGCACAATGTTTTTGTAGCATGTGGTAAACTGATCATGTAGGCTCCAGTGTCCTCACAAAGACCAAAGTAAAGCACATTGTACAATCTTCATAATCTTAACATATGCCAGCACTGCTCACAGCTCGGCTTGTCCTTTTTTGACTATTTTCATTTCTAGAAAATAATTTATGTCAACATTATAAAAACAAAATTGTTAATTTAGAGGAAAAATGGCATGGTTAACATAGGGATGGCACCGTTAGCTTAGGGGCAGCATAGCAGTTAGCACAACACTGTTACAGCGCCTGTAACCTAAGTTTGAATCCGGCACTGTCTGGAAGGAGTTTGTTCATTGTTCCCATTTCTGTATAGGTTTCCTTTGGGTGCTTCCATTTCCTCCCACCATTCAAAATGTACCAGGTTAATTGGGCGTCATGGACACATGGGCCAAAAGAGCCCGTTACCGTCCAGTATGTTTAAATTTAAAATTTTACATTTTATATTTAGTTTTAATTATGGTCAGTCAACGCACAAACAATTCCATGTACAGTTCACATAAAATGTAGAGATCAACAAAAAGTTGTGTCACAAGCAAAAACTTAGTCAGTTAATTCAATCCCAATATATATTTGGTCCAGTGCCCTTTTATTTACTAATGTTGCAGCGCGTGCTACAGCAGAACACAGAAGTAAGACAAACACATGAAGTAGGTACAGTCAGTACTGCTTTATTGGATGGTTTGTCCTGCCTTATATAGGCCTGCTGGGCCTTCTTGTCCTGCCGCTTCTGGCAGAAATGACGTCACGGGCTTGCCGACCGCCGATTGGTTGGCGTTCCCACCAGTGCTCATCGTTTCCTGCCACGTGGCCTGCAGCCAAAGAAGAAAGGCCATTTAGTTAGTGTGGTCCTTGTGGGATCATCACGTTCGGCCGCCATCTTGTGTGCTAGGACACCTATCGGGTAGCAGGCCACCACAATGTAAAATATTCATTGCTGTCATATTTTGTTATACAGAGTGTGGAATAATCTTAGAAATGCTATTTTATTGAAGAAATTATATATATTATATGCACTGTTGACGCAAAGGATTTCCATTCCTTTTAAACAGTCTCTTACAATATTAACATTTATTACCATAATTGCATGTATTACAGGTTTATTGTCAGAGTACGTGCATGACATCACATACAATACTGAGATTCTTTTTCCTGCAGGTAAGGCAGAATTACCACTAGACACAGGCCTCCAGTCTGAGAAGCAATCATCCACCACTTCTCTCTGGCTTCTCCTATCTAGCCATTGTTGAATCTAGTTCACTACTTCATCATGAATATTGACCGTCCAAACCTTCCTGACTAACCTTCGATGTGGGACCTTGTCAAAAGCCTTACTAAAGTCCATGTAGACAACATCCACAGCCTTTCCTTTATCAACTTTCCTGGTAACCTCGAAAAACTCTATATATTTGATTAAGCACAACCTACTACGCACAATGCCATTTTGATTATCCCTAATCAGTTTCTGGCTATTCAAATAATTGTACATTCGATCCCTAAGAACACCTTCCTATAATTTCCGGGTTACTTTTGGAGTCATTTTTAAACAACATGAGCTACCATCCAATCCTCCGGCACCACAACCATGGCTAAGGACATTTTAAATATTTCTGCCAGAGCCCCTGCAATTTCTACACTTACCTCCTTCAAGTCTGAAGGAATATCTTGTCAGATATCTTATTTTCTTTAAGACAGCAAGCCCTTCCTCCTCTTTAATCTGTATAAGTTCTATGACCTACAGAGACTCATTTAAGGACCCTTACTGTGCACTTTATTGATTTTCTTTTGCTCTCGGTATTGTACAGTCAGTTTGTTTACATTAATTATCTGTTTATAGTTCTTTTATTCATTTACATGTTTATGCTGTGTACAGTTTATGTTTTGCACTACCAGTTAGTGGTAATTCTGCCGTGCCCACAAGAAAAAGGAATCTCAGGGTTGTTTGTGATATTATGTGTGTGCTCTGACAGTATATCTGAAATCTGACCTCACTGCTTGTTTTCCTTATTTCCTATAACTCTGTGCCCAGTTCCTGAGTGAATACTGATGAAAAAAACCATTTAAGATCTCCCCTATCACTTTTGAGTCCACACAAAGCTGACCACTCTGATCTTTGATTGTGTCCCTTACTATCCTTTTTCACTTAATAGACCTGTAGAAACCCTTAGGATTTTCTTTCACATTATCTGCCAGACCAACATCATGTCTTCTTTTAGCTTTTCTTATTTTTTTTGTTTTTCTTGCATTTTTTATACTCCTCAAGCACCTCATTTGTTCCACATTGTTTATATATGCTATATCTCTCTTATTCTGAACCAGATCCCTCGAAACCAAAGGTTCCCTATGCCTGTTAACTTTGCTTTAATCCTGACAGGAACATACAAACTCTGTACTCTCAAAATTTCACCTTCAAAGGTTCTCCTCATCCTTGCCTGAAAACAACTTCTCCCAATCAAAATGCATTCTTGATCCTTTCTCATTTCCTCAAAATTGGCCTTTCTTCAATTTAGAATCTCAGCCTGAAGCCCCGACCTATCCTTCTTTATAATTAACTTGAAACTAACAGCATTATGATTATTGGACCCAAAATGTTCCCCTACACATACTTCTATCAACTGTCCTGTCTAGTTCCCTAATAGGAAATCCAGTATTACACTCTCTCTAGTTGCTACCTCAAAATATCTGAAGAAATTTGCCAGGGTTTCTGGTGTCATACCAAACCTCCGCAAACTCCTTAGGAAGTAGAGGCACAGACATGCTTTCTTCACGATACCATTAGTGTCCAGGACAGATCCTCCGAGATAGTGACTCCCAAGAACATAAATTTGCTGACCCTTTCCACCTCTGATCATCCAATTATCACTGGATTGTATAACTCTGGCTTTCCTTTCCTGGAGTCAACAATCAACTCCTTAGTTTCGGTGACATTCAGTGCAAGTTTGTTGTTGGTGCACCATTTGGCGAAGTTTTCAATCCCCATCCTGTATGCTGTACCCTTCCTTTATCCAACCCACTACCATAGTATCATCTGCAAACTTGTAAAAGGTGTTATTGTCATACCAAGCTGCACAGTCGTAGGTGTAAAGTGAGCAGAGTGGGGGCTAAAAATGCAGCCCTGTGGTGCTCCGGTACTGATGGAGATTGTGGAAGAGAAGTTCTTCACTGATTGTGCTCTGGAGGTGAGAAAATCCATGATCCATTTGCACAGTGACATGTTGAGTCCCAGGTCTTAGAGTTTGCTGATCAGTTTTGAAGGGATGATGGTGTTAAATGCTGAACTGTAGTTGATAAAGAGCATCTTTACTGTCCAGGTGCCCCAGGGTTTTGTGTAGAACCAGTGAGATGGCATGTGCCATAGACCTGTTTCTATGATAGGAGAACTGGAACTAATCTATGTCATTGCTCAGATAGCAGCTGATGTACTTCAACGCCAATCTTGGTTCTAGTGTCAATGCAGTCATAACAAAACAGTTATTCTTTTCTCCTCTGATATTTCAAATAACCCCTATTCAGATAGGTCCTTTCCTATTTCTTGTCTGCATGCTGTCCTTTGCCGTATTATTTGAAAAGATGGCATCAATATCCACTTGTAAGCTAACCACACCAGCACACCATCACCATTTCCTACAACTGTTCACCATACAGTACCTGCATTTAAATTGTCAAACTGTTTCCATCTACCTTACTCCATCTAAACAGCAAGAAGACCAAAGTCACTGCTGTCTATCCCAACAATGAGCCCTGGAGCAAAAAGTAAACTCCTGAAAGAATTCAGCAGATCAAGTTCATTTTTTGCTCATTTCCAGCATCTGCTGCCTCTTAAGTCGCCTGTAATGCCCAGTCCAAGCCATTGACTGTCTCTGTCCTTGTAACTAGCTGAAATCAGAGCAGATGTTTTAGTCTTAATATTATCTTTAATCACAGAAGGAGCACAAACACATTTATACAAGCACTAAGACTAAAAAAAAATCCATTTTCAAAACATCTTCAAAACATTGCCAACATTAGGCCTGCCTCCTTCATAACTTTCTAAGATCCTCACCAATGCCTTTGTCACCTCTAAACTTAACTATTTCTATCAACTCTTGACTGGTCCCCTTTAACGTAAACAAGGTCATCTGTCCATGTCCTAACCTGCGCCATTCATGTCACCCATGATGGGCACCATTCCTTCAATTCTGATTCCTTCATCATTCCTGAATTTCATCACTCCACCAAATACCATTTAGGCTCACAATTCTGGAATTCTCTCCATAAATGTCTCTGCTTTTTTATCCTTCCCACCCCACCCTCATAAAGACAATTTTAATATGTATTCTCATGAATCTTTTTCAATTTTATTTAATAGTGCTCTTGTGAGGTATTTATGTTTTATTGGTACATTACAGGTGCAGTAGAAATAGAGTTTGTTGATCCTTTGTCAATGTATGGGAAATGTATTAAAAACAAAGAAAAAAAACACATTCATTTCTAATGAAAGGTAAGTAAACCTTCTGGAATTGTCAACGAATTTCAGAGCACAGTCATTGCGTGTTCACTTGTCCTGTGCTGAGTCACAATTATGTTGTGAAAAATTACAGAAAGCCATTGTCCTTCAAAGCTCCAGTCAGTATGAATCCATTGATTCCAGTTCTTCTAATTATTTGGCAAAGCTTAGATATAAACCAAGCTTTAGTGTTATTTTGGCAGAGGTTCAAGAATCATGTGATGTCAATGGGCAAGTTCAAGAGATATATTTGGAATTATTTTGAATAGAGGAACATTTTATATTTGTGATACAGCAACTAAGGAATGTGCAAAATATACAGAGTTATAACACCTCTGATTACTGCTAACTTTCCATCAGCCACATAAAACAGGTTATCTAGCTCCCAGTTGATGTCTGCAAATGTAGAGTTGGTTCTTCATCAGTACTGATCTTTGCAACACTGCATAATCACCAAAGGTCTGATTTCCAGTGTGACAATAAGGATATTATGCCAAATGCTGCACTGATCCTTCTTGGCACTCGAATCACAGGCTGTACAGTCCACAAGAGCTGCAGGTGTGTTTGCTACAGGCTGTGTACTTCTGTATCTCGTTACCTGGTCATCTGGATTCTTCTTACTAAATTGATGGGTAGGACAGGAATTTGTGGTGGCTTCTGAATTCAATTTGCACCTTTTCTACCACACCAGACCTTGCCAATAAAATCAGAAATTGCCCAATGGCAACAGGCCATTTGCTGATATTCAAGTTCATTTATCATTCGATTGTACAGGTACAACCCGATTAAACAGCGTTCTCCAGTCCTCGGTGCCACACATTGCAAACATAGAGATTTAACAGATAATACATACGCACAGTACTTATATACAAATGTTAAAATAAATAAATATTATTGTTACATAAATAATTGAGTCGTGGATGGTTTGTATGTGATATTTGCAAAATGTTCAAGTCCATTCACAATGCTTCTTGCAGCAACATTTCGAACACCTCCAGACATGGTCTGAGATGTAACAAGTGCAGGTTATAGCCATCTCCAACAAGGTAGAATCCCACTACTTACCTTTCAATGATATTACAAGTTGTACTTCTTTTAACTGGTGCTTTGTGATCCAGCATCTCCCATTGGTCCATCAAGTTTGAATCTGTCACCATTAGTAAAAACTCTTACAGAGAGCGCGGGACCCAAACCCTGATTCCGATCACTGGCTCTGTAAAGGCATAGTGCTAACCGCTTTGCTAACCGTGCAGCCTCACAGCATTATTTCCTGTTTTAAGCTTTGTTCTACTTTTGAAATCTTTACATAGGGGGTTCCCTTAGGGGTTAATTTCTCCTGTCTGCCATTTTCTGTGGTCCAGCAATGGCCAAGTCCCAACATCGCCAGATTAAAGAGGTACAACCTGTACTACTATCATTGACCAGAAACTCAACTGGAACAACCAAGTTAATATTGTGGCTGCAAGAGCAGGTCAGAGACTGGGGGTAAGCTACAGCAGTAAGCTCAACTAATGATATCTCAAAACATTTCCAACAAAACAGGAAAGACCCAACATTTCCAGGAAAAGGCAGCCCATTTGATTGACTCTGGTTGATGAAGACAGAATGCTAAAACCCTAACCCTTGCTATTTGTAATATACATGAATAATTTAGTCAGTCAGTCACCTTTTCATTCATATCATGTTTTGCACAGTAAAGATGAGATAGCATTTCTCCAGGATCATGGAGCATATTTACATAAATATGTGTGAATAGAAGTTAAGCATGTTGAAATATTAAAAAATTAAGACATATACAGTAAAAGTCCACGGTACACTATCCACATATGTCCTTAGAATTCAGGAGCCTAATGGTTTGGGAGAAAAAACTGTTGCCCAATCTGGAAGTAATGACCTGAGTACTAAGGTACCTCCTACCAGATGGCAAATGGAAGAATAGTTTACATGAGTGGTGTGTGTGGAGTCCTTCACGATGCCTGCATCGAGTGTTGTAGATGTTCATCATCGTGGGAAGAGAGTCCCTATGATCTTTTCCACTGACTAGTATCCTCTGCAGGGTCTTGCAGTTTGAGGAGGATTAGCTTCCAAACCAGGCATTAATGCAGTTGCACAGGATGCTCTCAATACATCCTCTGTAGAATATAGTGAGGATGGAGGGTAGGAGATGAACTTTCCTCAGCCTTCGCAGGAAGTAGAGGCGTAACTGGGCTTTCTTGGCTATGGAGCTGGTGTTAAGGGACCAGGGGAGATTTTCCACCAAGTGCACTATAAGGAACTTGATACTCTTGATGACCTCAATGGTGGAGCCGTCAGTGGTCAGCGGAGTGTGGTCCCCCAGGCCCTCCTGAAGTTGACAACAATCTCTTTTGTTTTTTTTTTAATGTTGAGATACAGGATGTTGGTTCTGCACCATTCTGTTAGCAACTGCACCTCAGCTCTGTTCGCTGAATCCTCATTCTTACTAATAAGACCCACCACGGTCATGTCATCAGTGAACTTGATGATGTGGTTCGAGCTGTGTTTAGCTGCACAATCATGGGTCAGCAGAGTGAACAGCAGGGGACTAAGCACGCAGCCCTGGGGACCCCCCGTACTCAGTGCGATGGCCTTGGATGTCCTATTACTGATCTGGACTGCTTGAGTTCTCCCCGACAGGAAGTCAAGAACCCAATTGCAGAGGGAGGTGTTTAGACTTAGCAGGTTCAACTTCCTTATCAGGTACTGAGATATGATTGTGTTGAATCCCAAAATGAAGTCGATAAACAGCAGTCGAAGATACAAGGACGGTGAGGGCCAGACGGAGGGTGGTGGCAATGGCATCATCTGTAGAGCGGTTGGATCTGTATACAAACTGCAGGGGTGTCATTGTGATGGGGGCAGCAGGAGGTTGATGTGCCCCATGATAAGCCTCTCGAAGCACTTCATGTGGATGGACACAAGTGCAACAGGGCAGTTGTTATTGAGGCAGAACATAAACAACTTCTTCAGCACAGGGACAATGATGGCAGCTTTGAAGTATGTTGGACCATGACACTTCTCAGGGAGATGTAAAGATGTTGGTGTGAATATCTGCTAGTTGAGCCTCACATCCCGTGAAAACTCTGCCGGGAATGTTATCTGGTCCAGCAGCTTTCCGTGAGTTGACCTTCCCTATCACTCTCTTCACATCGTCCACTGCAAGACACAGCACCTGATCATTTGAAGGAGAGGTGGTCTTCTTCTCCGCCACATCATTTTCCACCTCAAAATGCATGTAGAAGTTATTCAGTGCATCTGGGAGGGAGGCATCATCAGCATAGGCCCATGGTGTAGTGAGAAGGGTCATCTTAAGCTACAAGGCAATATCAGTGTATTGGTGAAATGGGCTGAGAAATGGTAGATGGAGTTTAATCCAGACAAATGTGACATGATGCATTTTAGGTGTATTAACAAGGCTAGGACATGCACCATGAATTGCAGGGTCTTAGGTAGCACGAAGAACCTTGGTGTGCAAGTCCAAATAACCTTGAAGAAGGCAGTGCAATTAGGTAATTTGGCTAAGAAAGCATGGGATACTGGCCTCATTAGATGGAGCAGGAAGGTTATACTCTAACTTTGTAAAGCAATGGTAGTGTACTGCATACTGTGCAGAGAATAGGCCAGAAGGTCAAAAGCATGATGCGATGTGTTCTGAGTTTGTGAGGAAGGACAGGAAGGGGACAAAACATAAATATAGTCAATTAAAGGGTTTGAAATATGTCTATTTCAACACTATAAATATTAGGGATAAAGGAGATGAACCTCAAGCATGGATCAGTACGCGGAAATACAATGTTGTGGTTGCAATGTTGTGGCTGGAGGAATGGCAGGATTGACCAATGGAGGTGCTAATGCAGGATTGGCTAATAGGGTTTAGGTGTTTTAAAAGGAATAGGGTGGTAGGTAAGTGAGGGGTGGAGTAGCATTTGTTGTCAAGGATAGTATTATAGTTATAGAAAGGGAAGGAACTGCAAAGGAAGTGTCCACTGAGACTGTAAGTAGAAGTCAGAAATAGGAAGAGAGCAATCGCTGTACTAGGAGTAGTCTATAGGCCCCCAAATAGTCTTTGGGGCACTAAGGAGCAGGTAAGCAGGCAGATTTTGGAATGGTGCAGGAAATCTTCTTCTTTGGCTTGGCTTCGCGGACGAAGATTTATGGAGGGGTAATGTCCACGTCAGCTGCAGGCTCGTTTGTGGCTGACAAGTCCGATGCGGGACAGGCAGGCACGGTTGCAGCAGTTGCAAGGGAAAATTGGTTGGTTGGGGTTAGGTGTTGGATTTTTCCTCCTTTGTCTTTTGTCAGTGAGGTGGGCTCTGCAGTCTTCTTCAAAGGAGGTCCTGCCACATTGACCACCGCCAGTGGGCTGATATCGCCTCAAACCGTGCAGGAAATACAGGGTTGTTAATATAGGAGACTTCAACTTCCCCAATGTTGACTGGCATTTCCTGACTGATGATGCACAATTTGTTAGGTGTCTTCAAGAAGGATTCCTGATACAATATGTGGACCAGACGATGAGAGGAGAGGACATACTGGATCTAATTTTGGGTATTGGACCTGGTCAGCTGGCTGACCTCTTGACTTTAGTGAGAGTGACTACAACAACTCCCTGAGCCTTATCATAGCTATGGATCAGGATAAAAGCAGAATGGGAAAGTGTTTAAAAGGGGAAGGGCTAATTATGATGGGATGAGGAAGGAACTAGCAAGAGTAAATTGGAAACAGATGTTCAAAGGTAAAAGCACAGGACTAAAGTGGAGGAAGTTTAGGGACCATTTGTGTTGGGTTCAGAATAGGTTTGTCCAATAGGGAGAGGGAAAAGATGGAGGAAAAGGGAACCATGGTTGACAAAACAGGTGAGGCAACTAGTCAAGAGGAAGAAGGAAGCATATGTTAGATACAGGAAACAGGAAGGGCTTATGAGAAATATATGGTAGCCAGGAAGGAGCTTAGGAGAGCTCAAAAGGGGCATGAAAAAGCCTTGGCAGGTAGGATTAAGGAGTTCTTTGCATATGTGAAGAACAGAAGGATAATGAGTATGAATATGAAGTTGGGGTCGCAAAAGCATAAAGGAGACAATGTGTGCCTGGAGGCAGAGGAAGTTGGAGAGGTCCTAAAATAACACTTTGCTTCAATATTCATAAGAGAAAAGGGCCTTGACTAAGGTGAGATTGGAATAGAACAGGCTTGTGAACTGGACAACGTTGAGATTAAGATTATGAGAAGGGGTATCTTTATGTCATTTGAACAATTAAAAAACAAATTCAACTTATCAAACAATACCTTCTTCTTCTACATTCAATTAAGATCTTTTTTGAGGGACAAATTAGGTCCATCTATGGCCCTGCCATTGTGTAATGGCTTGGAGGCTCTCATTCAAAGGGGGATCACATGTAAATTTATTTCAGCTATGTATCTCCTGTTCCAAAATGAGAACCGGAATCCAGGTCTCCATAAAGCGAGGCAGAGATGAGAGTCGGGTTTGGGAACAATTCCTGAATGATGCTGGTCCAACTTCTGCCAGGGCAGCATGAAGGTGGTTATTATCACCAGATATAGGCTGGTGCAATACAAATTTTTGTACCAGTTATACCTCACACCACAAAAATTACATAAGGTCAAACTGTAAATCTGACTTTTGTTTTAGATTCGGCGGAGAGACAGGAACTTTTGTGCATTCAACGTGGCTATGCGCCAAGATGAGTCCCTTCTGGGTAGAATGAGGGGACATTTTGAAAAAAATCACAGGTGTGGGATATCTGCAGGATCCAGCCTTGTTCCTGCTAGGAGACATTACGGACATGTGTCCAAGATTGTCTGAACGTCAAATTCAATTAATGAAGGTTGCCTTGGCTGGGCCAGGAAATGCATAATAGTTACCTGGAAATCTGACTCTCAGCTAAGCATAGCAAGATGGTGCATGGAGATGGAGAAAATTACTTATAACTTAAAGGGGAGATATAGCGCATTCATTGAATGTGGCAGTCATACCTGCGGCACATTGAAACGCAGGTGTGATTAGCCTCCCCAGAGCCTTTCTCAACAGGAACAACTGAATCTCACAAGCCTGAAATACTGAGAACAAGGAGACAACTTTGAAATCCTGCCGGCTCCCCCTCCCCCTTTTTTTCTTCCTTATATATTCACATTATTATTTTTAATAATTGATTTTTATGTTTTTGCCTGGGAGAGGGAGTGAATGATGGTGGGGGGTGGGTGGAGGGAAAAAAGGGGGGGAGGAAAAGGGGAGGACTCAGCAAACAATGATCTGTAAAAAGGGAAGGATTGTTGCCCTATAAGATTAAGTTAATACGAGTCTATAAAACTATAAATAAAATTTCCAAAAAAAAAACATTAAGAATGATATGTTCCCAGGACCAGACATGATACAACCCAGGTTGCTGTGAGATTGGTGAATGGGAAATCTAGTCCCCTTGCTCAAAAGGTAATAGGGAAAATCCTGTGAATTATAGACCAGTGAGTCTTACGTCAGTGGTGTGCAAATTATTGGAGAAGATTCTTAAGGAATTTGGAGTAGCACAGTCTACTCAAGGATATTTAGCATGGCTTTGTGAAGGGAAAGCCATGCTTCACAAATCTAATTGAGTTTTTTTGAGGAGGTAACAAAAGAAATTGATGAGGGTAGGACAGTAAATGAATTTTAGTAAGGCATTTGACAAGGACTCACATGAGAAACTCATTCAGAAATGCATGAGGCATGGGATCAATGGAACCTTGACTGTGTGGGTAAAAATATTGGTTGCAGATAGAAAGCAGAGAGTAGTAGTTGAAGGAAAGTATGACTGGTAGAATGCCACTAGGATCTGTTTACGGACCCCTACTCTTTGTGATCTTTACAAATTACCAAGATGAAGAAGCAGAAAGATGGGTCAGTAGGTTTGCAGATGATATGAAGGTTGGCGGAGTTGTGGATGGTGCTGAAGGTTACTGTAGGTTTCAAAAGGTATCCAAATTGGGCAGAAAAGTGGCAGATGGAGGTCAATCTGGATAAGAGTAAGGTGATATATTTTAGAGAGACAAACCAGAAGGCTGAATCTAGGGTTAATGGTTGGTTACTTAAGAGGGATCTTGGGGTCAAAATCCATACATCCTTCAAGGTCACCATGCAGGTTGATAGGATAGTTAAAAAGGCCTATGGGAAGCTGGGCTTCATTAATGGGGGGAATTGAGGTCAAGAGGTCATGTTGCAACTTGACCAATCTCTGATGAGATCACCCTTGGAGTATTGTTGTCAGTTCTGGTCACTTCATTATAGGAAAGATGTGGAAGCTATGGAGAAGAGGGTGCAGAGAAGACTTACCAGTATGATGCCTGAATTGAAAAATAAGTCTTATGAGGTAAGTTTTGCAGAGCTAGGTCTTTTATCTTTGGAGCATAGAAGGATGAAAGGAGACTTAATAGAGGTCCAGAAGATTATGAGAGGCATAGATAGGGTGGACAGACAGTGCCTTTTTTCCAGGGCAGGAATATCAAACACCAGAGTACATATGCACAAAGTGAAGGGAGAGAAGTTTAGGAGAGACATCATGGGTAAGTTTTTTTACATGGATGTTGGTGGAGGCTGAAACATTAGGGATATTTAAGATACTCTTGGACAGGCACATGGATAGAAGAAGAGTAGAGTGTTATAGGGTCAGGAAGGTTTAGTACATTTTTAAGGAATATATGGGTCAGCACAACATCAATGGCTGAAGGGCCTTTACTGTTCTGTAGTGTTCTATGTTCCATATTCTGTGAAGCAAAATCTTAGCTGTCTAGTGTAATCTATGTATATTCACAGACATTTAACTTCTTTTGGATCTCCACCACATCTAAGTTTTCACCTTTTAGGAAATATTATGTTCTACTCTTTTGTATTCCTAAATGGATGACCTTACATTTGTTTACATTAGTCACAGTCACCAAGCAGGTGACTGCTTGAAGGAAAGTATGACTGGTAGAATGCCACTAGGATCTGTTTACGGACCCCTACTCTTTGTGATCTTTACAAATTACCAAGATGAAGAAGCAGAAAGATGGGTCAGTAGGTTTGCAGATGATATGAAGGTTGGCGGAGTTGTGGATGGTGCTGAAGGTTACTGTAGGTTTCAAAAGGTATCCAAATTGTGCTCTTTGTCCTTGTGTTTCACTTTGACCATGCATTCTCTTTACACTGGTAAATCAGTACCTGAATATCCTGTGACCTTCACTTTTGTTCCATACATCTTTGGTCTGGGTCTAATCTTCTTAAAATCAGTCTCTGATGTTACATTAATTTGTGCTCCAGTATCCAATTTAACTGAAATGTATATGTCATTCACTTTTAATCTCAACATCCAATCTCTGTTTTCTTTCTTGTTTTCAGTCACAATATCTACATAGAATTCCTTTATCTCCCTTTTAACTACTGCATGAACCTTGACTTGTTGCACTTGGTTCCTACAGCAATGGGCATAATGTTTGCTTTTGTTGCACAAATAGCATGTTTTATCCATATGTTGGACACTTTTTGGTAAGTGTTGTGTCCCGACCGCATCAACGACATGGCTTTCAATTGTCCCTTTCATTTTTGTTCGTTGGCCACGCCTCTCTTTCCACTTTGGTGCGCTTTTTGTTAAATGATTTATGTCTCTTCTTGCTCACCGCATCCATGTTGCAGCTAGTTTCACTGAACAGCTCTTTTGCCTGCAATTTTACAGTTTCTGCAACTCTACAGAGGGCTGTGACTTTTTCAAGGTCTAGATTTTGCTCTCTTAGCAGTCTTTCCCTTAGACTGTAATCTGGAATACCACACACAAGTCTGTCTTTTATCAGAGGGTTGGTCAGTCCACCAAATTCACACATTTTGCTTCTGTTTCTCAATTCAATCACATACTGATCAATACTTCCTTCCAATTTCTATACAAATGTGAAAAGTCTGTGCCTCTCAAATGTGACATTACGTTTAAGTATGCAGTATGGTTAAACTGTTTCATTATTTCTTCCAATTTCATTTTGTCTTCTGCAGCATCAAATGTGAAGTAATTATACACCTCCAGGACTTTATCACCCATGACATGTAAGAAAACTGACGCTTTCACTTTATCACTTTTCTCGTCAGCTCCGACTTCCACTAAATACAATCCAAAATGCTGTTTAAATCTGTTCCACTTGTCAGCCACATTACCTGTCAGCTGAAGTTTCACTGATGGATGGAATGTTTCCATTTTTCACTGTGATAGCTTCTCTTCACTGATCAGTTGCTGACTTTAGATTTTCCTTTTAAAGTATTTCCTTCTAATCTCCTTCATCCACTTCTTACACTATGTTTCATCTTGTATTCATATGTGTGAGTTCTTAAGACAACTCATGGATGAAGGAAAAGGTTTTTTACTTTAAAGTTGTTGTAAACAGCACCATGAGGCGTACCATGAGGCTGAAAGTCTCCATTACTGATCTGCATACTGCAGTGCCCTCCTCTGAATCAGCCCCTGGTGGCAGTCAAGTATTTTTTTTTTTCAGTAAGGCACTGCTAGTTGTCTTGCAACCATGATCACTATCATTACATCATTACCAAGTGGTGCCTTTTTGAAGGCCTTGCTAAGGTCCATGTAGAAAAAGTTTTACTGGCCTACCTCATCAATCTTCTTGGTCATGTCGGACTCTGGCTTTAACTTACTCTTAATTTAGTCTATGTGTAGTCTGAGTCCAGCGCGTTCTTTGAATGAAGTGATAGGAGAAGGTATTCGGTTCAACAGTCAATTTATTACACAGCACAAGAATAAAACTTAACAGAGCTCTGGGTCACTCATTAGTTCATAGGTCACTTGCACAGTGAGCTACTCCCCAAGACTGACCCCTATTGTCCAGTTGGTTCAGTTTATATAGGTCAACCTTATCATACAGAACAAAAGTTGGCTTCCTTTGCTAGATTTCATTATCATACAAAACAAAAGTTGTCTTCCTTTGCTAGATCTTTTTGCATAAGGGTTATCACAAGTCATCTCCTGTTTTGCAGATATCTGGGGTGTAGCACTCCCATCTTAATCCTCCAGGCCAGACTATCCCGTTGTGTTGATCAGAAATTAATTCATCCCCAGATATCTCTAATCACCATTCTGTTCTTGTCCTGCCAATTTCTGCTGTTCTCTTTAACACCTCCTCCTGCCTTAATCTTCCTCCTAGACTTGTTTTCCATTCCCTTTGTTTCTTACAGGCCATTCTTTGTTCTGATCTGGCCTGTGTCTCCTGTGCTACTCACCACCTCCTTTAGTTTGAGCATTCCTCCTAAATCGTTTTATGCATTTCCTCTCCCTGTATTTGGGAGCAGACCATTTTGCTCAGCCAACTTTGCTTCATGCTGTGATTGCCACTTAATCACATTCCTCTTTTCCCCTGAACCATGCAGTAAATATACACTTATTAATTAATCATTTATTTCATAATGTTTTCACCCCTAGATTCCAACAGTCACCTCTTCAAAAAATTCAGTCAATTTCATGAGACAATTTTCCAAGCGCAAAACCATTCTGGCTATTTCTAATCAGTTCTTGCCTTTCCAAATGCAAGTAGATCCAATCCCTTAAAATCCACTCAGTAACTTCCCCATGACTGATGTTAAGCTCTCTGGTCTATAATTCCCAGTCTTGTCCTTTCACCCTTTCTTATATAAAGTCATAATATTATCCACCCTTGAGTCTTCTGGAACATCATCCAAGCATTTATCTTTGCATATGGTGCAAATATTACTGGCAGGGATGCTGCAAATTTTGCCTATCTTGCCACAATGTGCTCGGAGAAACATGATCAGGTTTCAGGAATTCCTGTGTTTTAAGACCTCCAGTGGCTCCTCTTCCTCAATGTAGATTCTCTTCAAGGCATCACTATTTATTTTCCTGAATTTCTTCATGAAAGATCTTGCTCATCTCCTGTGGACACTTCATTGATCTTTGAAGGATCCATTTCTCTCCCAAGTTACTTTTTTCCTCTAATTTAATTCCAGGCACTTTTGGATTTTTTGCCTTACTTACCAGAGCTATCTCATGCCCCCACCCTCCCCCCAGCCTTTCAGATTTCTTTCTCAAATTAACTCCTACATCCTCTATACTCCTTCAAGTGATTCACTTGTTTCCTTCCACCTGATACATGCCTCCTTTTTCTTGACAAGGCCTCAATATCCAATAGCCGACTGCTACAAAGAAACACACACACTCACAGTGTGGAAGGTTAAGCTCTGAGATTTATTGAGGCTAGAAAGGCTCCTTTTCTACAGTTGGAGTTCCTGCTGTTTGTTTGACTGGCTGACATCAGCCTATTGAATAACAATAGCGGGCGGGAACATTCTTGCATGTGAATACCCTTCTTCCCCAGCCTGTTATTGATCTGTTAGCTGGGCAGCCTTCTCCATTAACAATGGCGTGAAGCAAGGCTGTGTTCTGGCACCAACCCTCTTTTCAATCTTCTTCAGCATGATGCTGAACCAAGCCATGAAAGACCCCAACAATGAAGACGCTGTTTACATCCGGTACCGCATGGATGGCAGTCTCTTCAATCTGAGGCGCCTGCAAGCTCACACCAAGACACAAGAGAAACTTGTCCGTGAACTACTCTTTGCAGACGATGCCGCTTTAGTTGCCCATTCAGAGCCAGCTCTTCAGCGCTTGACGTCCTGCTTTGCGGAAACTGCCAAAATGTTTGGCCTGGAAGTCAGCCTGAAGAAAACTGAGGTCCTCCATCAGCCAGCTCCCCACCATGATTACCAGCCCCCCCACATCTCCATCGGGCACACAAAACTCAAAACGGTCAACCAGTTTTCCTATCTCGGCTGCACCATTTCATCAGATGCAAGGATCGACAATGAGATAGACAACAGACTCGCCAAGGCAAATAGCGCCTTTGGAAGACTACACAAAAGAGTCTGGAAAAACAACCAACTGAAAAACCTCACAAAGATAAGCGTATACAGAGCCGTTGTCATACCCACACTCCTGTTCGGCTCCGAATCATGGGTCCTCTACCGGCACCACCTACGGCTCCTAGAACGCTTCCACCAGCGTTGTCTCCGCTCCATCCTCAACATCCATTGGAGCGCTTACATCCCTAACGTCGAAGTACTCGAGATGGCAGAGGTCGACAGCATCGAGTCCACACTGCTGAAGATCCAGCTGCGCTGGATGGGTCACGTCTCCAGAATGGAGGACCATCGCCTTCCCAAGATCGTGTTATATGGCGAGCTCTCCACTGGCCACCGTGACAGAGGTGCACCAAAGAAAAGGTACAAGGACTGCCTAAAGAAATCTCTTGGTGCCTGCCACATTGACCACCGCCAGTGGGCTGATATCGCCTCAAACCGTGCATCTTGGCGCCTCACAGTTTGGCGGGCAGCAACCTCCTTTGAAGAAGACCGCAGAGCCTACCTCACTGACAAAAGGCAAAGGAGGAAAAACCCAACACCCAACCCCAACCCACCAATTTTCCCCTGCAACCGCTGCAATCGTGTCTGCCTGTCCCGCATCGGACTTGTCAGCCACAAACGAGCCTGCAGCTGACATGGACTTTTTACCCCCTCCATAAATCTTCGTCCGCGAAGCCAAGCCAAAGAGCTGGGCAGCTTAGCTAGCTCCATTTTAGGGCTGCTGGTCTTGTACTGCTCCAGCTTTTACCACCACCGGTTCGTTGTCTTGGGAGTCGCTTTAGCGATCTCTGTCCGTGTCTGCTCCCACGCGATGTGCCGGCCCCATCTCCGCAATTGCGGGCCGCCACACCCAAATCTTTCTAACCTTGCCCTTCACTCTAATGGGAACAAGCTGTCCCAGAACTCTCCTTATCTCTTTGTTTAAAAGACTCAAATTTGCCAGACATTCTATCCCTTTACCTGCAAACAGCCTCTCCCAATCAATTTTTAAAGATCCTGTCTAATGCCATCAAAATTAGCCTTGTCCTATTTTAGGCCTTTAATTTTTCTATTGCTGTTTTAAAATGAATGGAATTGTGGTCCATGGTCCCAAAGTGTTCCTGCACTGACAGCTCAGTCATTTATTTATTTTTTTATTTGGACTTGCAGCACAGTAACAGGCCCTTCCAGCCCATGAGCCCATACCAACCAAATACGCCAAATGACCTAAATCCCCCGTTCTGATTTGAAGGGTGGAAGGAAACCAGAATACCCAGGGAAAACCACACAGACACAGGGAGAATGTACAAACTCCTTACAAACAGCGCCAGATTCGAACCCAGGTCACTGGTGATTTTCCTTACCTCATTTCCCAAGAGGATGCCCAAGTCCTCCCTTCATCCAAATCATTAAAGAAAATTGTTAACAGTTCCAAACATAATTCCAGTATGTGGGGCAATGGTGACCACTTCATACCTATCTAAGTCCTGTGTCTGATTTCTACTCCTAGCCTCTACCAGTTTGTTATTTTAAATAATTTGCCTTCAATTCCACAATTTAACATGGCCTCCCGTGAGGAGCTCTATTGGAGGACTATTGAAGTTCATGTAAATGTCATCCATAGACAGTCCTGTTCACTTCTTCAATAATCTCTTCAGAAATTTCTATCTGCTTTGTCAGGCATGAAGTACATCTTTACAAGATTGGTTGTCTCCAATCAGCTATAAAACTGCCCAGATTCTGTGACCCTTAATTAACTTGCTTAACATAAATCTATAAATCTTATTTTTGAAATATTATATTGACTTTGGGGCTTCCATTTCCTACCATGGCCATTCTAGTATCATGGAACTTTCACAATAACTTTTGCAAAATTGTGCATTTGCAGTACTATTCATTTTTTAATCACTGGCTTACTAAAATTGATCTCAGAATTTCAGGGTACTATATAAAAAAATATTAATTTTGCTGTCACATTTTAAGGAAAATCTATTTTTTGTCAATTATGAAAAATAAGTTGGTACATAAAAACAAGAGTATGTTGATTAAATAATAATCTCGGAAAGGATCAATGAATCCAGTGTTTAGTATATCAAGTTCAGGCAATTGATCAGAGTCAGGTAGGGAGCTTTGTTTTTCACACATCAGGGAATATTGGTGTAGTTGAACAGCAAAAACTAACTGCAAAGGAAAATTACAGATAATACCCCAGGTCACAAATACAGCTATTATTTGGGCATACTGGTCTATATAATTGAGTTATTGCTGTTTAACGTGCTTGTTTAAGTATATGTTGCAATGATCTAAATGTCAAGTCACAGTGATAAGGAAACCAGTGTACTAGGTATGTATAACAGGGTAATTTGGTCTCTGTTTTTTCAGCCATGGAACTAAAGGTATCAATGAATCTTCCAGTTGTCTAGACATCAATAAATTTTTAATTATTACCATCCACAGTTCACTCCTCAGGATTTACGTTAGAATGAGAACTGCAGCTAATATAGCTGTAACAAGATAGGTGGGAGGATAAAGGCTATTGACTGTAGGGTATGTGGTATATTTTATCAGTGAAGTGACAGTTTCAAGAGTACTTTGGAATACTTTACTAGATGTACACAGGAAGAATTACTGAGCCATTAAATGAGAACGAAACTGTCTGTGAAAAACAATGTCAAAATAATGACCAATTTGCCAAAATGAAAACAGAACTGAGGCACAGTAAATGTAATTGGTGGTAGAAGGGTGAAGAAAGAACTATAATTAACGTATGTATTTCTTTTCTACAACAATATGGAGTCTATAGTCTTATTTTAGTAAGAAACATTGTTGTAGTCTCAGCAATAGAATTTGAAAGATTGTGTGAAAAAAACAAAATAATTCTCATTTTCATTTCAAGATTATAAAAATAATATTTTCCTGTTCTAAATTTCACATAAAGTGCATTCAGCAAAAATAATGGATTTGTTCTCATCACATTTTTTGTAATTCTTGAATAATTTGCAGCAAAGCAGTTTTCCGTCTGATTATTTTGCTCAGGTAGAATCGAATGATTCTACATCCAAGAGGGTCAAATTATAATGTTCATTTTGGAGTTACAGAGTATCTGATGGTAGTAAATCTATTTTTGTTTTAGTTTAGTTACCATAACAACAAAGAAGGAGGATTGGTATTTGACCCGTTGTGACCTGCAGTTGATGATGGGTTCTGCAGCTGATGCCAGTTGGTCTGCAGAATTTTTAAAAATGCTGAACCCTTAAATAATGGTTCTTGACAGAACAAGACAGGTGTCAAAGAAGACTACAGTTGCTTGATTATTTTCTTTTCTGCATGTAGAAACTCTCACTTGTCCAATTTACTTTTTCATTTTATATCCCATGTGTCTACGTCATTGTACTGATATTTGTATCTGCATAAAGGAGACCCATGCAATGATTGAAACATATATATCTTAGTCAAAAATATTTGCATCAATATTTTAGAGTTGGAGACATAATCATGCCTGTAAAGTCCATGCTTTTTGCAGCATGGGAGACAAAGCTGGAACTGCTGCTTTGAAAGTTTACTGAGGTTCAGCTGATTAAAGTTCTCAGGCTGAAAATCAGACAACACCAGTGAAGGCAGGTTTGTCAGCTGTGTGCAGGTGGCCAACACCCATAATTTTTGCAGGCTACCGTAAAGTTACTAGCCTCCGTGTGCTGGCCACATCCAAAGATGCAGTGAGAGGATGGAGGTCAGGGGTAGGGTCAGAGATAGAGAGGCACAGGGTTGGCACTAGCCATTAAGTAGAGGGTTCAGGCCAAGTGGTAAGAGGTGTATGGGGAGAGGGTCGGCTGCTTTGGATTGTTGATTAGGGTTGCATTCGGCAGACAGGAATATGTGAATATCGATGAGGTACGGGAAGGTGTACATCAAGGATGAAGACATTATTTGGGGTTGGGAACTCAAACAAGTGTGGTGAGATCAAGGATGTGTGAGGATAAGAACTTGTTCAAGCAGAATGGCAAACAGAAGACATGAAGAGCTATTTCTTCACGTCACCCTGCATAGAACGTGGCCACATATTTATCAGAGAAATAACAAATACAGGGTCCAATCATGTGTCATAGTTGGATGCTGCACAAATCCAGATTAGCACTAAAACACTGGTCAGATGGAGACCCCAAAAGGGAAGTCATAAGTCATAATTCACACGGTATGTCCCTCATCATTTTTCATAGAAATCAGTACATTACGAGATCCAATTTTTAAAGCAACCTAATATCCAAATGATTACCTTATGAATCTATAACTTAACCCCAGCAATTTCTTTTTTTCAAACTCAATTTCCGGGAGCAACTTAGCGAGTCAAGCAGCATCAGTGGGAGAATACGAATGGTCGACACTTTGAGATGAAACTCTTCATCAGGATTGAGGAGAATTAGTAGACTAGTGTAAGGAGGACAGGGTGTGAAGAGTGAGACCGGAACCACACACAGGATTAGCCAAGCAGCCAGAGGTGGAAATATGACAGACAGAGGCAAAAGAGAGGTAAAAGGAGGGAGAGGCCAGAGAAACCAAGGGGTCAGGTGGACGAAGATACAGAGTGGAATGGGTGAGTAGAGGTCAAGGGCTGCTATTGCTGGAAACTGACGTAGAGCAGGTGAGAAAGAGAGGCCATATGGAACCAAAAGTGGGGAGGAGGGGCTGAAGGAGAGAGTGAAAAAAATCAAGTGGGGAAATGGGAACGGGGAGGGGGGGTATGGGAAAGGGGGGAGAGGTGGGGAGAGGAAAGGAAGAATGAAAGAGGAGGGGGGATGAGAATGGAGGTGAGGGTTGGGTGGGTTTGTGTGGGAGAAGGGGACAAAAAATGAGGGAAGAAGAAGAGAGGGAGCTCATTCCCTAAATTGGAAAAATCTACATTGGACTGGAGATTGCACAGGTGAAATATGAAGTGTTTACATAGGTGTCATGGAGAAGGCCCAAGACAGACAAATTAGAGTGGGAATGGGAGGGAAAGTTAAAAGGTCATGCAACTAATGAGTCTGAACTATAACCAACTCGCATTGCTATTATCCACATTGATTAAAATGATAGCCTAGTGACTGCAAAGTTCATTTTAATGATGTGTAATTTCAGGAGGGTTATGGATAGCGAGTAATGTGCAATTTAGGGGTGAGTTGTACCAGATGTCACTCTGGTGAGGCTGTTAATGCAAATGTGGAGTCATGATAATTAGCATTCAATGCTGATTTCAAACAGCATTACCATTGGGGTTGCATATTCCAGCTAATGCCTCTCTTAACACTTTGCCTCTGAATGCATGTTCAGTCTCAGGAAGGATTGACCCTTAGATGGGGCGTCACTGGCATTCCAAAACAAAGTATGCCATATTTCCGAGCAACATAAGCCACTCACTCCAATGATGGTCTGCCGTGTGTTTTTGCTGGTCCTAGAGTTCCGGGCAGCAACCTCCTTTGAAGAAGACCGCAGAGCCCACCTCACTGACAAAAGACAAAGGAGGGAAAACCCAACACCCAACCCCAACCCACCAATTTTCCCTTGCAACCGTGTCTGCCTGTCCCACATCGGACTTGTCAGCCATAAACGAGCCTGCAGCTGACGTGGACATTACCCCTCCATTAATCTTCGTCCGTGAAGCCAAGCCAAAGAAAGAAAGAAAGAAGAGTTCCTGAGCAATCCAGGTCCAGAGGTTCCAGTGTTGAGATTGAAAACCTGAAGCTTACTGTCTATAGGTGTCTTTCAACAGCCTTGGAAATTGCTTTCTGGTTGGATGATGGGAAAGAGCAAGGTGATGGTGGTGGAAAAATGATCTCAATCATCTTGACAGGTCCTCTGATTACCAATATCAGATAGTAACCTATTTAACAAAATCCACTTATGCAAATAATTTAAATTTGAAAATGATGGCCATCACTGTGATAAAGCAGTGGTTCTCAACTTCTTCTTTCCACTCACATATCACTTTAAGTATTCCCTATGCCATAGGTGCTCTGTGATTAGTAAGGGATTGATGAAGGTGGTATGTGGGTGGAAAGAAAAATTGAAAACCACTGTTTTAATCATACCACATTGACTCGTTATGTGCACATTTCAAAACTCCAAAGGAAATGGGCCAATGACAATTTTTCTCAAGCAAAATATTTCAGTAACAATTGGGTCTAGAGCAGTGATTCTCAACCTTCCCTTCCCACTCAGCCTTGAGCAATCTCTTACCAATCACAGAGCACCGATGACATATGGATTATTTAAAGCGGTGTGTGAGTGGAAAGAGAAAGGTTAAGCACCACTGCCATAAAGAAATACAAAATAGAAAATGCAAAGCAAGCCTTGCTGAGCATACTGAGTGGATGGTACAGTTAGCATACCGGTTAGCACCCAATTCGGCCCTGTCTGTAAGGAGTTAGTATATTCTCTCCATGTCTGCGTGGGTTTCCTCCAGGTGCTCCAGTTTCCTCCCATTGTTTGGGCTCAGGGACCAAAAAGGCCTGTTGCCATGTTGTATGCCTAAAAATGTTTTGTTTAATTTTTAAAAATTTAAATTTCCTGAAAAAGACATTATTCTAAAAATTATTTTAATTTCTGATGTCCTAAACCCTAGACATAATCTCACATCAATGTTAAGTTGCTAGCCCTCAAAACCACAGTGAAATTATAGATGAATCAGAAGCATTTAAGTGCAAGGACATACAAGGTAGACAAACTAAATTTAGGTTTTCGTTGGTTTCCCACATATCTTAATTTGAGCCGAACGATACAAGATGTATTGAAGCATGCACATAGAACACTGGGGCTTCACACTTTCCATTTCACTAAGTGTTTCATTGGAAGCTTCACACGTAACTGTAGGATTGTTGTAAATATCTTCTCATTAGATAATCTGCCATGTGTATTTCTAATGAGTCCGATGTTACAAGAGTTGCTCAGTTCAAATAGTGCGTTCCTGGGAGTTCATTTCTGAAACAGGATAATGTGACACTTTTAGCACAAATTTACCATTTGATAAAAGGAATTTATCTTCTATAGTTATTATTACACTGTATGGAGGATGGTGGCAAACCCTAAAGACCTGCTGTACAGTTGTTTGGCTGAAAGATCTCAACCCACTGGCCGGCCACAGTTGCGGTTCAAAGACGTCTGCAAGCGTGATCTGAAATTCACTCATGTGCTCAACTGGGAGCCCCTTTCTGATGACCGTGGCCACTGGAGAAGCGCTGTCAGAAAGGGCGTGAAGACTGGTGAGGAAAAGCAGACACGCCAGCTGGAGGACAAGAGGACCCGGAGGAAGCAAAGTCAACAGAGCCAGTCGACCATATCTCATCATTCTGACTTCATCTGCAGCAAATGTGGCAGAGACTATCACGCCCAAGTGGACCTTGTGAGCCACTCCAAAAGCTGCTCTAAAACCAACTGACTCTCCATGGTGCTACCATTGTCTTCCAAGACAGAAGGATACCTAATGAATTTTTTTAAAGCAGTTCAAGTAAAGTTACGTTAAATTCTGGGATAGTTTTCAGGTCGCTCCCTCACTCTCATTAATTATATGAACTAATATGAACATAATGAAGCCTAAAATTTGCAAAGTTTCTAATGGCAATGTTTATTTTTCAGGATCCACCAATGGCTGTTACACTTGGACTTCGAATGGAAGAAATGATTTTCAATTTGGCTGACACACATTTATTTTTCAATGATCTAGAGGTACAAGCATTTTATCAACTTCAGTATTCGTTTTAGTGTCCAGAGATTTATAAAATATATCTTCAGTTTTGTCACAAATGTGCCAAACTTCATATTTCACTGAGATTAATTATTGACTATTGAAGGACAAATAGGAATTGTATATGATGCTATCGTGAATTTTCTACTCATTCTCTCAAATGACGGTATACTGATTGATGGAAACATCATTAAAATTGATAGGTGGCAAAATTAGTATAGCAGTTAACTCTAATTACAACACCAGTGACTGAAGTTCAAATCTGGCACAGTCTGTAAGTTTGTATAGTCTCCCTGTGAGCTGTGTGCTTTTCTCTGGGTGCTCTGATTTCCTCCCACCCTCTAAAATGTACAGGCTTAATTGGCTATAATTGAGCAGTGCGGGTTTCTACAATGTTGCATCGTTAAAATTAACATTTTTTAAATTGTTTTGCAGATGGGAAATTACTTTAATAATTCAGAGCATTTGGAAAATTAATGAATCTATATTTTATTTTGATATGGTATCATAAATATCAGATTTAGTTAAATTGTCAGTGAATGTGTAAATTAAAATAGAAAAGGTCAAATAGATTGCAAAGCCTTTGCCCACTAGCTAAGTGAAGTCTTTGAATTGCAGCCAGAAAGCCATTAGTTCAAGTTCCAGCCTTGCCTGACACTCAAGTTTGTCTGCTTGTTGGATTCAGTTTTCCGGATCTCAGCCAGGATACTTGCAAATGCTCTCACAGAAACAGCACAGAAACTCAGGAAAGAAACACGAGCAGCTCATCCCATGCTTTGTTCTTGTCCTTTTACAACTCAAAGATTGATTAAAGAATACTGTCAGGCAGCCAGGGTACAGAACAAAATGCAGGGAGTACATTTGAGAGAAATGTTTTAACCTGAGGATAAAATGAGTATTCATTTTTAGGTTAAAAATGGCAGCATGCTCCACCCTGGATGTTTTGTACTTGAGAAATCCGGTATCAGTTACTCATCAATCCTGTTTGAATGAGGCTCAGAGGGGGAACATAGCTATTAAGAATTCATGTTTGTCAGTAGCTTCACTTAACTCTGCAGAGTATTTCCCTGTACACGAGTAAATAATGCATTCCACATATATTATGCAACAATGGAAATGAACAGCTCAAGAAGAATTGGTGATTGTAATGAAGTGAATAGAACAACAGTAAAAATAAATCACCTATATTACTCAGTGGCACCACAGAGAGTAAACAATCGAGAGTTTTAAGAGTTTTCAAAATTCGTCAAAGCCTTTGATACAAAGTAAGAAAGAGGGAAACAGAAAAAATGACATGCCATGGTACTGAAATCCTTTCAGCAAATTAAATGTAATCCTACCACATGGATGCTAATTGAATTGAGGGATATTGAATGGAAAATTTAAGCATTAGCTGTAGTAGATTAAATTAGATGCTGGAGATCAATGCACAGGCCTGAGTATTATGTGATGTCACATATTTTTGCCATTATCACTCAATATACACAGGAAGTCCCAGTTCCAGGATCAGTATCCACAGGAATGCCACGGTAGTTACCTGTATTATGAATTAAAATAGGCTTTTGTTTGAACTGAAAGCATAAAAATCTGCCCTTTTCTCATTCCTGATGTTCTCAGTGCTTCTGTCCTCTTGATTGTTTAGGAACTCTGGATTCCAAATTGGTCCAAAGCCATGACTGACTTGATATGATATGAGAGCTTATTGTCATATAAATAAGTACACTATAGGTGCATTGAAATTCTTACTTGCTGCAACCACACAGCCAACAACAATTCTTCTTCTTTGGCTTGGCTTCACAGACGAACATTAATGTCCACGTCAGCTGCAGGCTCGTTTGTGGCTGACAAGTCTGATGCGGGACAGGCATCGGACTTGTCAGCCACAAACGAGCCTGCAGCTGACGTGAACTATAGGTGCATTGAACTTCTTACTTGCTGCAACCACATACCCAACAACAATAGCATTCAATAAATTACCATAATGCACTATGTGACAGAAACAGTTAAAAATATGAAAGGCTAGATAAATAAATATTTGCAGCTGACTCAGAAAAATAACTAATGTGAACACTACCACCATCATATTGATCAATGCATTGATGAGGAAATGCAAATTGCGACATTGGGACTGAAGATCTGACATCAGCACTGCCAAATTCGACTACTCTCGAGCTAATACCTTAACCTCACATAACTGACAGCACACTCAGCGACAGGAAGAACACCTTCTCCTCGCGCCTCCTCCAACAACTTATGTAAAGCAATCATCATCTACTCACAGAGAACAGCAGATAGAGTGAGACCCAGGCTTCATAAGGATTAGAGGCTTTTGTGTGATCATCAACTGCATGCTCTCAGCATCAGATGTCAACTGGGCCATAAATCCCACTTAGTGCCTACTTGGTATGCGATAATGCTCAATATCCATGCTGCAGTCAAAATACCTTCATATTGGAGCAGTTACTGTGTCCCCTCCATTCAAACAAACACTACCTTCTAAAGGCCATTACTTAATGACTTGATTGTTTTATTGTCATCAATAGAGGATGAGCAAATGTAGTTTCTTGGGAGTCACTATCTCGGAAGATCTTTCCTGGAACCAACACACCAATGGCATCATGAAGAAAGCCTCTACTTACTCAGGAGTTTGCGGAGGAGTTAGTGGAATTGTTCAAGTGAACCGGTACGGACTTGAAGGGCCGACATAGCCTGTTTCCGTGCTGTAAACGGTTATATGGTTATATATATAAAAAAGAACTATGC
Organism: Narcine bancroftii; assembly: GCF_036971445.1. NCBI lineage: Eukaryota > Metazoa > Chordata > Chondrichthyes > Torpediniformes > Narcinidae > Narcine > Narcine bancroftii. The sequence goes on from NC_091474.1 coordinate 206,318,802, forward strand.
ACTGCAACTGTGGTTCTTTCACTGTTGTGTAACCTACACACATAGACAATTGATAGTAACACATGCCATGCTGCCAAATGAAATGGGATAGGAGAGACCATTGCCACACTCAGGCAATGAATCTAGTGCCTGGACTTTCCTGGAGGAACCCAGCAGTACATGGCTGAGTAGCGTTGCTTCATGCTTTCATAAATATTTCCTAGGATCTAGGTCCCTGGTGAGTTACATAGCTTGGAGCTGGTCCCAAGTTTGCAATATGGATGATCCTCCATCTTGGCAACAAAATCCCAACTCTGTCCTTGAGAAGTTTTATATTTAAATTGTTAGATGCCATAGTCCTTTGCAGTGGAACCTCACTCTCCAGCACACTGGTGCTTCCAGTTCCTCCACCCCACCACCTGCCCCCCCCCCCCCTACCAACCACCCCTTATGGCTCTAAGCCCATTCATGACCACTTCACACCTTGTAACTATAATCTAAATGATTAAAAACACACAGTTTTAATGTTTGAGTCGACACTGGGTCTTCACTTCTACTTCCTCCTACCACTGCCTGGCCTGCTAGAACCACTAGATTATGTGTAAAAAGGTGATGGCATCAGATGATACTGAGATGTTTGGAGGAGGAAGTAGGCAAGGAGGGAGGTATTGGAAGGGTGGGTTGGGTAGTGAGGGAGGTTCTAAATAGGCATGCTTCCACTGTTGATAGCTTGGAAATCAGAAAGGATTATAACAGGCCACAAGGATTAGTTTAGTTCATGGTTTTCACTCTAGAACTGGTGATTGATTGTGGTTGCGCTTATCTTTGCCACCGGGAGGAAAATGATGCATTCATACAGAGTTCCAAGCAGTTTTCTGCTACCTTTGCCTCTGTTTGTGCAAAAGAGAGGGGTATAATGTGTGTCATGATTGAAACGCTAACGGAACGTGCAAGATATGAACTCGGATTGGCCATTTAACCTTGCGCACGGAGTCATGGCGTCATTCAGCCCTTCAGCCCAACTTGCCTATGCTGGCCAAAATGTCCCAATCCCACTTGTCCCACCTGCCTGCATTTGGCCCATCACCCTCTAAATCTAGATGTAGCACAGAAATAGGCCCTTTCTGCCCAATGACACCCAAATGGCTTACAACCCCTGGTACATTATGAAGCGTGGGAGGAAACCAGAGCACCCAGAGGAAACCCACACAGACAAGGGGAGAAAGTACAAACTCCTTACAGACAGCACCGGATTCAAACCCAGGTCGTTGGCGCTGTAACAGTGTTGCACTAACTGCTACGTTAACCATGCTGCCCATGTATCTGTCTAATTTTTTTCTTAAATCTTTTACTTGTACATGCCCCAATCACCTCCTCCAGCAGCCATTTCCATACATCCACTGCTCTCTGTGCTAAAAGGTTACCCCTCAGGTTCCTGTTAAATCCCAACCCCCCCTACCCCACCTTAAACCTATGTTCTCTGGTTACCGATTCCCATGCTCTGGGCAAAGACTCTGCTTTCATCTACTCCTCCCATGATTTAGTATACCTCCCTGAGAGCACCCCTCATCCTTCTGCATTCCAAGGAATAAAGCCCTAGCCTGCTCAGCTTCTCCCTATTGCTGAGTCCTGGCAACATCCTCGAAAATCTTCTCCGCACCCTCTCCAGCTTGACATAATCTTTCCTGCAGCAGGGTACCCAAAACTCAATACTCCAGACAGAGCCTCACCCACAACTTAGACAACTGCCACATGACCTCCCAACTTCTACACTCAATGCTTTGACAGATCAAGAGCAATGTGCCAAAAAGCTTTTTGATTGGCCTATCTATTTGTGACACCATTTTCAAGTACAATGTAACAAAATGCATGTCTCTACATTAAGTTCCATCAACCATTCCTCTGCCCACCTACCCAAATGATCAAGATGCTGCTGCAATCTTTGGCAATTGTCTTCACCATCAACAATACCAGACATTTTAGAGTAACCTGCAAGCTTGCTAATCATGCCATGAACATTCTTATCTAAATCATTTATATGTTTGACAAATAGCCCATCGCCGAACCCTGTGACACACCACTAGTCACAGGTCTCCAGTATGAGAAACAACTTCCTCTATCGCCCTCTGCTTTCTTCCATGAAGCCAATTTTCTATCCAATCTGCTATCTCATCTTGTGATCTAACCTTCCAGAGCAGCCACTAAAGAATTTGAATGAGCTTTAACTTTAATGTCTCTAGTGGGGTGAGTTTGATTACTTCCTTTATGAGAACCATTAGTACATATTTTATTCAAAGGACCTTATAAATTGAATAACCGAAAATGCAATAAAATTAATAATATATTCAAAGGAGGAAAAACCCAACACCCAACCCCAACCAACCAATTTTCCCTTGCAACCGCTGCAACCGTGTCTGCCTGTCCCGCATTGGACTTGTCAGTCACCAACGAGCCTGCAGCTGACGTGGACATTACCCCTCCATTAATCTTCGTCCGCGAAGTCAAGCCAAAGAATTGTGCTAACAATTCATAAAATATTTCTAATCAATTAATAATGAATCTTTTGGGTTGCTTATGTTTTTCAAAATCCACCCATTTAGAACAAAACAAAATCATTTGAATACTTTGTATCTTATCCCAGACCAGTGTTTAAGTAGATTTAAAAGAATCAGAATTTATTGTCATGAACATGTCTTGAAATTCGTTGTTTTGTAGCAGCATCTCAGTGCAACATTATTATAAACCACATTTCAAAATTAATAAATTAGTGCAAACAAAATAAAAACACAAAGTGAGGTAATGTCTGTAGTTCATGGTTCATTCAGAAATCTGATGGCAGAGGGGAAGAAGTCGTCCTTGTGCCACTGAGTGCTCATCCTCATGGTCTTGTGCCATCTTCCCGATGGTAGCAGAGTGAAGTGGGCATGGCCTGGGTGATGAGGGTCCTTGAGGATAGAAGCTGCTTTCTTAAGACACCACCTCTTGTAGATGTCCTTAACGGAGTGAAGGCTGGTGTCCGTGATGTCGCAGGCCGAGTTATCAACCCGCTGGAGTTTTTTCCCCCATACTGAGCATTGGCACCTCCGTACCAGACAGTGATGCAACCAACCAGAATGCTCTCCATGGTACATCTATAGATGTTTTCGAGAGTCTCTGGTGACGTGCTGAATCTCCTCAAACTCCTCACAAAGTATAGCTGCCGGCGAGCCTTCTTCGTGACTGCATTGACAAAGCAACATAAAATGCTGCTAAATTATTGTGGAAAACTCAGTTATACATGGTGATGTATAATAATGTTCAGACCATAAGAACATAAAATGTGGGATCAAAATTATGCCATTCAGTCCATCAAGTTTGCTGCATCATTTGAATCTTTGTTGATGTATTATTTTTCTTTCAACTGCATTCTCTCCTGTCTCCTCCCCATAACATTTGACACTCCTGCTGATCAAGAAACTATCAACTTCTACTTTAAATATATGATTTGGCCTTCATAGTTATTTGGGCTACAATTTTAATAGATTCACCACCCCTTGGCTGAAGAAATTTTTCCTCATCTCTGGACTGAAGAACACCTTTTTATTCAGAGGTTGTGCCCTCGGTGTCCAGACCCTCCCACTTCTGCATGATGATTCTTTCCCATCCTTTCAACATTTGGGTAGGTTTCAATGAGATTCCCCCTTCATCCTTCTAAATGCTGGCAAGCACGGGCCCAGAGCCATCAAATGCTCCCCATACATTAACTCTCTCAGCCCCAGAATCTTTCTTGTAAACCATCTTTGGACCTTCTCCAACGCCAGCACATCCTTCCTTAGATATGGGGCCCAAAAACCACTCGCAGTATTCCAAATATGGACGAACCAATGCCTTCTTAAGCCACAGCATTACATCTTTGATTTTACATTCTTGACCTCTCAAAATCAACATTTAATTTCATTTCCTTATGACTAAATCAACCTGCAAATTTACCTTTAGGGAATCCTTCACTAAGACCTCTGATTTCTGAATTTTCTTCCCATTTGGAAAATAGTTTTTGCCTTTATTCCTTCTACAAAAGTGCATGACCATGTACATCACTGTGCTGTATTCCATCTGCTACTTCTGTGTCTATTCTCCCAACCTGTCCAAATCCCTCTGAAGATTCCCTGCTTCCTCAGCACTACCCTCCCCGCCACCTCTATTGGTCGCCAGCAGCCAGCCAGAAAGGGCTCCCTTCATTCCCACTCTACCTCTGCCAACGAGCCAATCCTCTCTCCGTGCTGGTATGTTTTCTGTCATACTCTCTTGGTTTTGCAGCCTTATGTGCGGCACCAGTCAATAGCCTTCTTAAAATTCAAATAAACAACATCCATTGATTCTCCTTTTGTCTACTTCCTCAAAGAATTCCATCAGATTTATCAGGCAAGATCCCTGCTAAAGGAAACTATGCTGACATCTGCCTATTTTATCTTGTGCTTTCAAAAACCCTGCTAAGTGGACTCTAGAATTTTACCAACATCTGAAATTAGGCTCACTGGCTTATAATTTCCTGTTTTTTGTCTCTTTCCCTTCTTAAAGTGTGGAGACACATTTGCAATTTTCCGTTTCTCTGGAACCGTTCCTCACTCTAGCAATTCTCGGAAGGTCAACACTAAGCATCAACAATCTCTTCAACTACCTCTTTCTGAACCCTGGTCTGTATTCCATGTAGACCAGGGGCACATCTGCCTTCAGACCCTTCAGCTTTCCAAGTACCTTCTCCCTTGTAACAGCGACTGCACTCACTTCTGTCGCTTGAATTTCTGGCATGTCCCTGGTGTCAGCCACAGCGAAGACTGATGCCATATACCTATGCAGTTCATCCATCATTTTGTTTTTTCAAAATAGCTCCCTGCTTCCTCCTTCCTCGATACCGGTGCCAGTGTCCCACAAATTCAAACCCACTCCTCCCACGCCAACTTTAAGCCACACATTTAACTGCCTAATCTTGCTGACTCTGTGTTTTAAAAAAAGTTTGGCAATGAAACCAACTAATTTGTATCGTGTGGCTAAATTAATCACCTTCTGCTGGTTGCAATGATCTTAATCTTTCTCTAAGTTTTAACTATATTCTGTTTAAAGTTCCTTTAATTGTGTTTTTGGTTATCTGGTTAATGCCCTCTTTAATCATTTCACCAATCATATCATGAACCTTCAATAAAGAAATCAATTAAATCAAGCCTTAACTTTTTGAGAACTAGATTGAAGCCCTATCTCTGCACAACTGGACCTAGCCTTTGCAAGCAGTCATTTTTTTTTATTATTCACACTATAAACCACATTGATCAAGATACATGCAAGCAGTCTTTAAGTCTGCATTATACGTGGAGTTGTTGGTGATCAATTTCAGTCAAGAAGAATTTCAATACACCTTTTCCTGCATTCTTTGTCAGGTGGATAATGTATAGAAAATGGAGAATTTGGAGGAAAAAAAATTCCAAGGGATGAGCTTGGAATTCAGGCTACAGGATTGGGAGTGTTCAGGTTGTAGTGAGGAGAGGGTTGTGAGCAAACATGGTCTAAAAATCACACTCAGCAGGCGTCTACCATTATTTTATCTTCTTCCCCCACTACCTTGCCAGTCCATACCATGCACCTGCCCCTCTTGTGTAAATTAATTTGCCTTGCACATCTCCTTTAACTTTCCTCCTCTTGCCTTAAATGCCATGTCCTCTAGTACTTGATGATGGGCATTTTTAACAGTCTACTAAGGCCCCAAAGGTGTAAAGAACCAAAGGTAGTCTATTTCAAAAGAAATGAGTCTTTAACTTCCCTTCCCTTATTTCTCTTTTCTTTGAGGAAGCTTTACTTCATTAAAATGTTAATCATCAGCCTTGTAAGATTCTTCAGCTCCTTCCTTCACAAAATGGCAATGATACCATTAAAATTGTACTTTTTGTAACCACACTGTGAAATTCCCTTTCATGTTAATTCATTTCCAACTGGACAACGCAGTTGATCTTTTTTGTTGCCATGAGCCCCACATAGAAATCACATTCAAGAACAAAGTAGAACAAACTACTGCCATTTACCCATTAATTATAAATATGCTCTGGACTTCCATGAATGTGCTGTCAAACATGGAAGTCCCAAACTTGCTGTCAGTTTGTTCCAATGTAGAACTGCACATGAATTCCGGAGCCTGAGATTCCCCAGCATTCAACATATGAGAAATATTTTAGAATCTTCCCCTTCAACCTCCTATACTCTAGGGAAAAAAGCTCCAGCCTATCCAGCCTCTCCTTATAATCCAGCCTGCCACTCCCAGTAACATTCTAATGAACATTTTCTGCATCCTTTCCAGCTTAATATATTTTGTATAGCTGGGTGACCAACGCTGAACAAACAACTAAAAGTGCGATCTCACCATGACATCCCCAGACCTAAACTCAGTGCCCTGACCAATGAAAGCAAGTGTGCCATATGCCTTCTTCACCACCATCTCTACCTGCATCACCACCTTCATGGAACTATGAAACTGTAACTCGAAGTCTCTTTATTCTACAATGTTCCCCAGGACCCAACTTACCATTCACTATGTAAGTTCCACCATGATATAACCTCCAAAAGCACAGCACTCAGCATTTGTTTAAGTTAAATTCCACCTGCCGTTCCTTGGCTCATCTTGATCCTGTTGTAATCTCAGATAACCATTGTCTACTATACCAGCAATTTCTACAACACCTTCCCAGACTACCAAGTCATTCACAAACTTAATAGATGGAATTACAAAATTATGAGAACCATAGATAACATAGATGGGCAGCACCTTTTTCCCAGGGTGGTAGTAGCAAATACTGGAAGGTATCTGTACAAAGTGAGGGGAGGAGAGTTTAGGGGAGACATCAGGGGTACATTTTTTTACATAGAGAGTTGTGGGCACCAGAAATGTATTGCCAGGGTTGGTGGTGGAGGCTGGAACAAAAGGAGCATTTAATAGACTCTTAGACAGACATATAGATGAAAGAAAAATGGAGGGTTATAAGTAGGGAGGGCTTCGATTTTTTTTTAGTAGAAATATATATATATATATATACAATAGGTCAACACATCAAGGGCCAAAGGACATTTGCAGTGCTGTAATGTTCTATGCTCTAAAACCAGAGTTCAAAACCCTCAACATTTAGGCACTTGCCAAGTCCTTGTTAGGTCCACATCAAATTGCAACAATTTATAATAATGAAATACCTTTGACTGAATGAGACACCCCAAGCATTTCACAGGAGCATTATTGAACAAAGCCTGATAGTCTTATAAATAAATATTTAGAAAACCACCCAAAAGTTTAATGGGGGAAAATGGTTTTAAGTGTAGAAAGATAAAGGAGAGGGAATGGAATTCTTGGACATGAGTCTTTGATGTCTGAAGGCACAGAACACTGACAGAGTGGGCAAACTGGGGTCCTCAGATGGCCAGAATTGAATGAATTCAGTCATCGAGATCAGTAACAGGAATGGAAGTAGTTGGCAGAAGGATTGGGGGAAGGCCTTCAAATGATTTGAAAGCGAGGATGCGTGTTTTAGAATTGTGGCATTCCAAATCGGGAATCTCCTAAGGTCAGGAATGCATTTGGTTGGCGTAATTCACAATCATGAAACATTTTTGTTTGTGTTTTAGTTACTTGTAACCAGTTGCTTTTTAGTGCTCTAACATATTTTCTCACTTTATTCACTTTAGTTTCTAATGCGTCAGGCTCTAAATAAAGTACTGCCTGTCATGCTTTAAACATAAATTCTGGCTTCCGCACAGCCATTTATGAAGAAATTTCCTGCAGTGTGAATGTGCGTACTCGCATAGCTCAGACAGTGAAGTAGATTTTAATAGTCAAGCAATGGCTGTTATTACAAACCACCAAACCAAGTAGTACAGCAAACTTTTATTAAAATAGCCTCTTGCAAAAACAACATGACTTATAAGTTGCTACCAAGAATAACCAGGGCACACTTACAGAGCTCCCCTGTGCTCAAGATTAGCAGGGTCTCCATGTACCCACCATGACCTGAAATCCAACTCTCTCCATCAATCTCTTCCTGCACCTCTGTCAACTCTGACACGGTGTTTCAACTCACTGCACCAGATCACTGTTCCATAAGGCTGTCAATTGAGAAGGATACAAAAAGCATACAATAGTGTTTTATATGGTTTCTATATTAATGAGGGAGTTGGAAATACTATAAGCAGTAGTGGTGAGTGTTACAGTGAAGAGCTAATATTTGTTGAGTCTCTTAAATGATATTTGATCATAAGGTTTACAACAACCCTACCTCTGGACTACAGTACTTGGAACAGTTCATTCATTTTTCCTTCATGTTTTTGTATATAATTTTAAACAAAAAGCATTAAGTAAAACATTAGCCTTGTGTATTAAACATTCAGTTACTTGACACTTGGGACCATATTTGTATAACCTCATCATATTTGGCTATTGGTATGAGAATGTTACTCTAATCTCTGCCCACTCGTATATGGAAAACATTCATTGATTCAGCTGTGCTGAGGTCAGTTTTATATGCAATCAATTATTGGATCTGTATGAATGATATATAGCTCTTCGGGTTTGAGGTCAGGCACTACCAGGCATTTAGTTTGATTGAGAAATTAAAATGATTTGTTGATGGTCTCTTTTTTTATTTTGCAAGCAGTAATACATTGTTCCACACTACTGATGCTTTATTAGTCATGGCTGTGAATGTTAGTCCGTGACACCCATTTATTACAAGCTTCAGATAACTAACCGTCATTGACATAATGTTCTAAATTTCATTTTCTCTGTTAAGACTCTGTTGGAAATATTCATGGCCTTCTCGTGTATCAGGTTCCATTAACAGATAACAGTTATGAAAAAGAACAATGAGACTACATCTTGGCCCTTGCAAGCTAGCTTTCATCAATGTGCAACCATTCCATACTGTGGATCAATCAACAAAAAACATTTGCACAGGCAAACCTCTGGGGTAATCAGGCGGGGAGTTTAATTTTCTTTAGGTGTTTTAAATGAATAATGATCATTGCATATGTCCACCATAATGTTCTAAAAAGGAAATATTTCAGCGCAGAGTTTAATGTTGTGGTAGTGTTGGCTGATCACGGAACGACATGTAAGTTTAAATCAGTTTCAACCAGTTGTATACTCTTAACAATGCTATTGACTGCCTTTTTAATAAAAAATGTTATAAATAATTTGATACATATTAGGCAATTATAAGTTACATTTTATTTGCCACAATAAAACAATAACTATCATTTTTGCCAGATGTTTAAAAAGTACCCCCAGTACATCAGCCAGTAGTGGTGAAAAATGTAACAATTCTGCCATCTTCTGGTTGAATACCATCTCGTTCGGTTGAGCTCAAAAAGACAGAACTTACAAAGTTGTGGCATGGAAGTAGAACAGTCATGATGGGCTGAATGACTCTTTCAGTACTTTAAACCTCTGCAATTCTTGGAGCTTATTTTCCATATTTTTAGAATCTAATAGAAATAATGGTATACTGCTTTTGGCTTGCTCCAAATCCTGCTACTGAACCAGGATTAAACCTTTTCCTTTGATGCTGAAGAATATATGAGGGATAATGCACAACTGGGGATGGAGGCCATTAGTGCAGTGAGAGCCAGATCAGGTCACGAGAATGTAGAGCAGATGACTCTGGGTGACCTTCAGAAGATTGGGGCCAGAAAAGGGTGAGGGATTGAGGTCAGCCATGAAATTAATGGAGTGGGGGGTGGGGGGGGCAAGGTGTTGGAAATGGAATAGATATTTCAGCCTTTGTCCGTGATAACAGAACATCAATGGAACAAGGCTCTGGAGCATCTGAGCCTCAGCACATCAGGTCATCCAACCCATTGGAAGGTTGGGAGAATGAGAGCTCAGCGCATTGGATGACTGGGGGAATCTGGAGGTCAGGACCCAGACCTGAGAGTAATGAGTCAAGGGATGAGAGGATTGAAACCACAGGAACCCAAATGATAGTGAGAGTCAAGTTCATTGGTGAACTCTCAAAAAGATGTTTATCCTGGGAATGGCTCTATTATTCAGCTCTCAAGCGAACGTGAACTAATTTCATCCACAGTGCTCCAAAAACAGCATGCCTCAGGTGCAGTAAGTGCATTTGTTACAAGATTGGTGTCAACCTCATGAAAAATTAGTTAGTTCCTGGAAAAGCCCTGTTGGATTTTGAGAGTGTTAAAATAGTTGAGATATAGTCATTCAACCAAAGTGCATTTTCAATCATGTAAAGAATTGAATCTCTTGGCTAAACCACCAAGATGCAGGTTTCTTCACTAACAGAGTTTTGTATTTCTTATCTTTCTTTTACCTTTATATATGGATAAATATTAACTGGTAAATGCATAAAGGTATTAACCAATGTATCTATTTTTATTTCTGTCTGCAATACAATATAAATTAACAAAGATCTCATTAAAAGAACTTTTATCTTAAAAAGAAATATTGACATTGAGACCTGAACAAAATCAACTTATATATTGCTGCAAAATTATGGTCTTCAAACAAGCATCTAGTATTTTGAAGTGTGATTGTTAGAGTTATCAAAAGTAATTAATTTCAGGTTGATCAAAAAGAGTAAAAATTACAATACAGTTTTAATTTAAGTAGAATAAGTTTTTATTGTGTTTTATTGATATAATCATCTTTTAACAGGAATGTGATCAAGTTCATATAGATGATGTGTCTTCTGACGACAATGGACAAGATTTAAGGTAGGATTTAATACTGTCACAAATAAATATTATCAATGTAGGATTTGAATGATAAGATGCTTGTTATTTTGCTCTACTTGCAGTACCTACAGTTTTGCGACTGATGGTTTCCATGCAGCCGCCACCAGTGCAAATCTTTGCTTAGCAACTGGGGTGCGAGGAGGAGTTGACTGGATGAGAAAATTAGCCTTCCGCTACAGACGTGTAAAAGAACTATACAACACTTACAAAAACAATGTAGGAGGTGAGTCTGCTTTAGTGTTCCAAGAATTATTGTTGCTTCGAACAACAAAAATTTATAGATACTGGATCTCTTATCATTATCAACATTTATCAAATTCAGCAATGCTTTTGAGAAAAAATGATCCTGCGATTAGTTTTATCACCAGTCTTGCCATATTTACCTTACCACATACGGGTGGCATAGCAGTTGGCGCAGCGCCTTTACAGTGCAAGCGATCGAGTCCAGGCTTCGAATCCCGCACCATCTGTAAGGAGTTTGTACGTTGTCCCTGTGTCTGCATGGTTTTCCCCAGGGGCTCTGATTTCCTCCCACTGTTCAAAACATACCAAGGGTTGTAGGTTAATTGGGGGTAGTTGGGCAGCACAAGGCTTGTGGGTCGAAAGGGCCTGTTACCGTGCTGTATGTCTAAATTTAAATTGGAAATACTAGATATACAGTGAAACCTCCTGGTAATCCGGAACCTATTGAGATTGTTAGATGCCAGATAAGTGAATTTTCGGGCATCGAATGGAGAGCTAATAGCACACCAATTTTAAACTTCTGTTTTTTACCTATTTATTTTCCTCAATTTTTTTGCCAGTTGCTTGAATTCCGGTTAAGAAGGGTTTTACTATAGTCACTAATATAAGCTGTCAAATGAGGCATGAAACATTTATAAAGCGAACCAACTTCCTCACAAATACTTACTGTCAAACAACGTTTATCTGGAACATCCTTCACCAAATACCTTTGAGAATGCAGCAATAGGTAATCACATGAAACAACCCTTGAAGGGATGACTGCATTAAAGAAATTACTATTGTGAACAGATGATATCTATTGTATCTTTTTTTTAATAATGAAAGCCAAAATAAAAAAATCAAATCCAAATATCCCGTCTCTATCTGATTCACTTTGGCACAAAATCTTCAAGATACTTGGGTGACAGATGGCCTTTCTTCATCTGGTCCTAAGTGTTTGTAGTTCTCCAGGTACATGCTGCTAGCCTGAGCTCTTCCCACTCTGCAGTATCATTGATGCATTTTATGGTATCTCCACATCTGCTCCACATTTGAAACAAACCTCCTTTGGCCTTTAGTTCCTATTCCTCCCAGTAGGACACTTCCTCCACCCTCATACCGTCACAATCTCACATGATGGAGGAATGGGGTGTGCCAAATCAACTCTAATTTATACAGCATCCATGTTAGTCTGATGTGGACTTCATCTTGTCTTTGTCCTCATTTCTTATCAATGCCAGATCTTTGTGCCTCTTATCGAATGGTGTGTCCATCCTCTTTGCCCATCATACATCCCCTGGGTCCAGCAGCCTTTCTCTTCTGAGGGGAAGAGATCTTGTTGGACATCTGCCCAGGACTACTCATCATCCCTTGGAGATACAAGAGACTGCAGATGCTGGAATCTGGAATAGAAAATTAGTTGCTGGAGCATTTCAACAGGTCAAGCAGCATCTGGGGAGGCAGCATCTACTGGGGAACCCAGCAGATTAGTCAGTATCGGTAGAGGGAAGCTCAGCAAATCAGGCAGCCACTGTGGAAGGAACTCAGCCAATCAGGCTACATCTGTGGAAGAATTTACACATGCTGCATGACATTTGTTCTTTACTTGTCAACCCTTGGGTTGGATTCATCAGTTACTGGGCCTCTGTCACAATATTCTCCATCTTTCCATTACTCTGTGGAAAATAAGATGATGTTTTCTGGTGACCAGACTCCAGTCCTTTTAAGATCTCACAAAGTCACCAATTGTAAACTGTGGGCCATTATCTGCTATGAGTACCTCACGGATGCCATTTTTTAGCAATTGAACTATGAATTTATGAACAGTAATCTATAAATGAGAGTTTTATAAGGTGGCTGCCTCCCAGAAATTTGAAAAGAAATTATCAGTTACCCAATGTAACTTTCCATCAAGGTGAAACAAATCTGACCCAACCTTTGCCAGGATCTGTCTGGGATTTAGTGGGGTGTTTCTTTTGGTTCACTGTTTCCTTGGGAACTGCAGGTCTTACATTTCCACACACAGACCCTGATCCCCTTCAAATCTTGGGAAAAAATACCCTATTGTCTCTAAAGTTCATATCAGTTAAACATCTAGTTTAGCTCTCATATTAGTTTGGTCTGAGAACACTGAGTCCCTTTTTTGCCTCCCTCAATCAAGGATCACATCATGCCCAGGGCATGATGAAATCTTTTTGCCCAGGGGAGAAATTCAAGGGAAATCTGAGGGGTAGGATTTTCACATGAAAGGTAGTGAATATCTGGAACAAGCTACCCCAGAAGGTGGTGGAAACAGATACTACTGCAGCATTTGAAAAGTTTTTCAGCAGTTACTTGGATAGGAATGGCATAGAGGGAAATGGACTTAATGCAGGTTAATAGTATTAGTGTAGATATACAGAACATCACAGTCAAAATGGATAAGTTAGGCCAAAAGGTTCTATGAGATTTCTTTGTTCTTTGAGTTCATAGAACATTACAGCACAGTATTGGCCCTTCAGCCCACAATCCTGTGTTGACCAACCAAAACCTACTCAACAAACTAAATCTTCCCTACCTTACATCCAGAACCCTCTATTTTTCTCGTATCCATGTGCCTGTCTAAGTTCACCATGTTATGAGAAAAATTTACAGCAGGTTTCAAGGCATATCAACATGTTAGTTTCAACCTGAAATTGATGGCTTGCTTTAGAAAGTCATTGGACTTTGCATGTAAATTAAGTTGAAATGCCACTGGTTACCCTTGAATCAACATCTTGAGACAGGTATGTTGATGGGTTTTCCCAGGGCCTGGCACTGGTTTACAACCATTACTCTGGATCTGACCCTGTCTCTATCACTATACAGTCGAATCTAATTCATATCCTAGGTGTAAGGTATTTTCTATATCGCACATTGTTTGCAGGTCCCATTCAATAACTTTTACTTCTCAGTCACCAAATGGACTGGTGCAGAGCCAATAGTCTGTATATGAACGTTAATAAAACAAAAGACATGGTTGTCAACTTCATGAGATCCTGAGAGGATCACACTCCACCATTGAGGTCGTCAAGAGCATCAAGTTCCTTGGCGGATAATTTCACCTGGTCCCTTAATCCTAGCTCCATAGGCAAGAAAGCCCAGCAGCGCCTCTACTTCCTGTGAAGCCTGAGGAAAGTTCATCTCCCGCACTCCATCCTCACTACATTCTACAGAGGATGTATTGAGAGCATCCTGTGCAACTGCATCACCACCTGGTTTGGAAACTGTACCACCTCTGGCCACAAGACATTGCAAAGGATGGTGAAGTCAGTGGAAAAGATCATTGGGGGCTCTCTTCCCACCATGAAGGACATCTACAACACTTGATGCAGATGATAGGCAATAAACATTGTGAAGGACTCCACAAACCCCTCACGTAAACTATTCTCTCTTCTGCCATCTGGTAGGAGGTACTGCAGCATTTGGGCCCTTACGTCCAGATTATGTAATATTTTTTCCCCCAAGCCATCAGGCTCCTGAATTCCAAGAACATATGTGGATAGCATACCATGGACTTTTACTATGTAACCTCTTAATATTGTAATGTGTTTAACTTATATTCTAACTTATATTTTAGTAAATATGCTTTGTGGTCCTAGAGAAACGTACTCTCGTCTTTAACATGCTAGCATGGAATGAATGATAAATAAAGTGACTGACTTGACTTGAGCCTCTCCTCGTGTCTGCAGTACTTGCAACATTCAAACAAGTGTAGCTGTACTTCCATCTTTCTGCCATCCAACACTAGTAGTCTTCTTTTGCCAAAGTTAACTCTTTGTGTGTGGTTGTCATTCCTTCAGGCTCTGTTCTTGGATTCCACAAAAGATCCAATCCCTATGAAATTGTAATTATCTGCCAGAAATTTTAGTTCTCCAAAGAAGATATCAAAAGGTTCTTTCTTTTCCTTTTTGTGTACAACAACCTATTAAAGGTTAACAGTGTTCATTTCCTGGTGGGTTTCAATGTGCTTGAAATGGATCTAATGGATTTGCCAGGGTCTCATTTAAGAGTTTTACGGTTTAGAAAAATTATCTCCATATGTGACAATGAGATACAATATTTTTACTCTCATTTGTTCTGGTTTATCTGCCAGAACCAACTTGATTTACTGAGTGAACTCTTTTCTCTTATGTCTCCATTCTTTAAATAGGAAAGAATGGAACTCCGAGAAAATCCAGCTGTTTGACCAGTTTTAGTTCCTCAATTACACATCTCATTGTCTTTCTGCACAAGTCCAGATGTTATCTCATTTGGAAGAGATCCAGCGTCTTAATTTCACAGCTTAATCAACCAGCCAGCATTTCAAGCACCATGTCCTAGCATCCCTGTTATAAGCTCTACAAGATACTGGAAATAGGTGATAAACTATTAGCAGAGGTACATTATTCATGAAACAATTTACAGAACCAGTCAGCATCCTTACAATTACTTGTATAAAAATTACCTCCTTGTGGAATTTTCTGACTGATAAACACTGCTGCAACACTACCCAACATGAAAATATTCTTAAAGGATGTCTGTATGAGAGAAACATTTATTGTCCATGGAAAGATACTACTTTTGGCTTGTGGCACATTGTGTTAACATGGGTGTTCATATGTTTAAAACAAATTGATGGGTGAGAAAGAATGTAAATAAAATGTAATGATAATTAGAATCATGGATGCAGCTCAGAAACTGGGACAGTATGTTAAAAGAATTTCAATCCATGAGAAATCGTTGCCAACCTTGATGGCATTGAGTGCTAAGCAGGACTGCAGTGCTGCTGGAGCTCACCGGAGCGCCACTCTGGCACCTCATGGGCTCGCTCCGGCACCTCCTTACCTCGGTTTTTGGTGAGCTCCGGCACCGAAAAAATTAGCACTGCACCCCTGGTGCTAAGGAGAAGTGGCGGCTGATTGGATCACATCTTATTTTTTTTTCCCCCAGTACTTAAGATCACAACCTGAATCAAGAACTATGGCCCCTAAATAAAATTATCAAAGTAATCTAAGACAACCTTACTCTCTAGCAAAGGATAAAAGTTTTCTAAGTTAAGAATAAATGAATAGTCATCTAAAGAGGTGCACTATCACATGGCCTATACTTAGGCTAATTGTTTTTGGTGTTGTTCATTAAAAATGCATCTTGTTAGAATAGCAAGTGAGAGTCTGCTAGAGGCTGATGGATGATTACACCTGTTTACCTTTCTGTAAATTGGCTTTGGTTCTCCAGGGTTATCCTTTGTGGAAACCTGGAAGCCCCAGGAGTCTATGGATTCTCAGTATAATTTTATAGCAGCGATGTTGCAAAGTAACAAAGAAAAAATGATGATGTATTTCATTTTTTATTCAGGAAGAAATATGGCCTTCATTGTGATACCCATTCCATCAATTATATACTCCCATTGTAATAAGGTGCAGCCATATAATTTGCATTAAAATCGGGAACCTTGTTTGCAGCATTTCATTAGATTACTGATCTGACAACCACTGTGGATAAAGGCAGGGAAGATAAGAATTTTGTTGAACTGACACTGACACAGAATCCTGGCAGGGGTATTTGCTAGGGCTACTCAGGATCCTTTAAACTAGAATGGTTGGGGGGAGGGAGCAAAATAGTACAGAGCAGTAAGGAGAAGGTTAGAATGCAAACAAAGAAAGTTTGTAGTAAGTATTTGAATATGGATGGGCAGGTGATAGAGAAGGGAAATGCTCTGGAAGAAAATGAAGGGCAATTGGCAGGAAAAGTAAATAACGTTGTTATTAAAGATGAGGGAAAACAGGGATTAAAAATTGGGAAATCTCTGAAATTCATATATTTTAATGCCAGGAGTATTGTAAAAAAGGTGGATGAGCTGAAGGTGTGGATTGATACTTGGAAGTATGATGTGGTAGCGATTAGTGAGACATGGTTGCAGGAGGGATGTGATTGGCAACTGAATATCCCTGGGTTTCGTTGTTTTAGGTGTGATAGAGTCGGAGGGGCAAGAGGAGGTGGGGTTGCATTGCTTGTCAGGGAAATTATTACAGCGGTGCCTAGGAAGGATAGATTAGAGGGCACATCCACGAGGCTATTTGGGTGGAACTGAGGAGTAGGAAAGGAGAGGTTACACTTGTAGGGGTGTATTATAGACCACCCGGTGGGGACCAAGACCTAGAGGAGCAAATCTGTAGGGAGATAGTAGATATTTGTGATAAGCACAGGGTTGTAATTATGGGAGATTTTAATTTTCCACAAATAGATTGGGAAACACATTCTGTGAAAGGACTGGATGGGTTAGAGTTTGTGAAATGTGTGCAAGATAGTTTTTTACAACAATATGTAGAGGTGCCAACCAGAGAAGGAGCAGTGTTAGATCTACTGTTGGCAAATGGGATGGGTCAAGTGACGGAGGTTAGTGTTGGCGAGCACTTTGGGTCCAGTGATCATAATGCCATCAGCTTCAATGTCATTAAGGAAAGAGAGAAGTCAGGGCCAAGGGTTGAGGTTTTTGATTGGGGAAAAGCTAGATTTGAGGAGATGCGAAAGGACTTGCAGGGTGTGCATTGGGACAATTTGTTTTATGGGCAGGATGTAGTAGAGAGATGGAAGTCTTTTAAAGATCCGATTTTGAGAGTGCAAAAGCTTTATGTTCCTGTTAGGTTAAATGGAGGGGCAAAAGGTTTGAGAGAGCCGTGGTTTTCAAGGAATATTGGAAACTTGGTTCGAAGAAAAAGGGAGGCGTACATTAGATATAAGAAGCATGGAGTTAAGGAGATGTTTGAAAGATACATTGAATGTAAGAGGAATCTTAAGAGAGGAATTAGGAAAGATACAAGAAGGTACGAGGAAACTATGGCAAGCAGGGTGAAAACTAATCCAAAAGAGTTCTACAAATATGTTAATGGTAAAAGGAAAGCTAAAGACAAAATTGGTCACTTAGAAAATCAGAGCGGAAAACTGTGTGTGGAGCCTAGAGAAATGGGGGAGATATTGAACAGTTTCTTTTCTTCGGTATTCACTAAGGAGAAGGATATTGGGAGATGTGAGATAAAAAAAGAAAATTGGGTAAATATGGGGAATATAGAGATTACAAAAGATGTAGTTTTTTTAGGGCTTTTGAAGAATATAAAGGTGGATAAGTCTCCGGGACCAGACGGGATCTTCCCCAGGACATTGAGAGAAGTGAAGGAGGAAATAGTGAAGGCTCTGGCGGTAATTTTCCAAATGTCATTAGATATGGGGATAGTGCCGGAGGATTGGCGCATTGCGCATGTGGTTCCGTTATTTAAAAAGGGTTCAAGGAGGAAGCCTGGCAACTATCAGCCTGTAAGTTTGACGTCTGTGGTAGGTAAATTAATGGAGAAAATTCTTAGAGATAGTACTTATAAACATCTGGATAGACAGGGTCTGATCAGGAGCACTCAACATGGATTTGTGGGAGGAAGGTCATGTTTGACCAATCTGATTGAATTTTTTGAAGAGGTGACTAGGAATGTGGATGAGGGTAGCGCAGTGGATGTTGTCTATATGGACTTCAGTAAGGCCTTCGATAAGGTACCACATGGAAGGTTAGTTAGGAAGGTGCAGTCTTTAGGTATAAATTTTGAGATAGTCAAATGGATTGAACATTGGCTGAAAGGGAGAGGCCAGAGAGTGGTAGTGGATAATTGTCTGTCAGGTTGGAGGCCGGTGACCAGTGGTGTGCCTCAAGGATCTGTATTGGGCCCATTGTTGTCCGTTATATACATTAATGATCTAGATGATGGGGTGGTGAATTGGATTAGTAAATATGCAGACGATACTAAGATAGGTGGAATAGTGGATAATGAAGAAGGTTTTCAAGGATTGCAGAGGGATTTGGGCTGCTTAGAAAAGTGGGCTGAAAAAAGGCAGATGGAATTTAATGCTGATAAGTGTGAGGTGCTTCATTTTGGTAAGAAGAATCAGAACAGGACATACGTGGTAAATGGGAGAGCATTGATGAATACAGAAGAGCAGAAAGATTTAGGAGTAACGGTACATCGTTCCCTGAAGGTAGAAACTCACGTGAATAGGGTGGTGAAGAAGGCTTTTAGTATGCTGGCCTTTATCAATCATTGCATGGAATATAGGAGTTGGGAGGTGATGTTGAGATTGTATAAGACGTTGGTGCGGCCTAATTTGGAGTTCTGTGTGCAGTTCTGGTCGCCTAATTATAGGAAGGATATAAACAGAGTGGAGAGAGTGCAGAGAAGGCTTACCAGAATGTTATCTGGGTTTAAGCATCTAGAGTATAGGGAGAGATTGGACAGATTAGGTCTTTATTCTTTGGAGCGTAGAAGGTTGAGAGGGGATTTGATAGAAGTATTTAAGATTATGAAAGGGATAGACAGAGTGGATGTGGATAGACTATTTCCGTTAAGAGGAGGAAAGATTAAAACAAGAGGAAATGAGTTAAGAATTAAGGGGCAGAGGTTTAGAGGTAACATGAGGGGGAACTTCTTTACTCAGAGAGTGGTAGCCGTGTGGAATGAGCTTCCGGGAGAAATAGTGGCGGCGGAGTCAATTGTATTATTTAAGAAAAGGTTGGACAGGTATATGGATGAGAAGAAGATGGAGGGTTATGGGCATTGTGCAGGGAGGTGGGACTAGAGAGGGGTGTTTGGTTCGGTGCGGACTAGAAGGGCCTAATGGCCTGTTTCCGTGCTGTAATTGTTATGTTATGTTATGTTATGAAATTCTGCAGGTGTAGAATACCTGCCATCCATTTTGTTGAGTAGCTTCGCTCTGTCGCTTCAAAAGCAAGGTCCTCTCAGTGGCCAACCATTTCAATTCCACGCCTTATTGTGACACCGACATGTCTGTCCATGGCCTCATGTACTGCCAACTCTGGTCACCTGCAAATTGGAGGAACAACATCTTATATTCCATCTTGGCACTCTCTAACTATAAGGCATTTACATTGACTTCTCCAGTTTCCACTAACTCCTTCCCGTGAGTATCTCTCTTTCCCTGTCTCTCTGTCTCCTTTCCTCCAGCTTCCTTCTCCATTTTTACCTCAGCTTTTTTTTATTCTACCCTCCCACCTGTTATCATCTCTTACCTGTTAACATGTGCTTTTCCCCATGCTCCTTCCTCCTTCCCTCTCCTCTCCTCCTCCCCCCTCCCCCATCTTTTTATTCAGGCACCTGACTGTTTTTGCCTAAACCAAACAACGGACCTAAGCCCAAAATATTGGTTACCCTTTACTTCCTATGCTGCTATGCGACTTGCTAAGTTTCTCCAGAATCCACAAACCTTCTTGTTTAGCACCTGGCATCAGATCTCTCCTCAGCATAAGAGAGGTCACCTTACTTGATCTCTCGTATAAGGAGAGAATAAAGAGAGGCTTCTATATGCTGAAGTTTGGAAGAATGGGAGGTGATCACATTTAGGCACTCAAAATATGTAACAGGTTCAAAATGTTAAATATGGGGCAGATGATTCCCTTGTCTGAAAAATCTAGAACAAGGGCATATATCTACAAAATATGTATTAGGTCACTTAGGACTGAAATGGGGAGAAATTTCTTCATTCAAAAGGAGGCAATTATCTAACTCTAGGCTTGTGAAAGCAATATTATTAATTCAATTCTAAACTGTAGTCAATAGATTTCTAAAGAAGAATATGGGATAGAACCGGAAAGTGATGTTGAGGAAGAAGATCAGCCTTTATCTTATTGAAAGATGGAACAGGCAAGAGGGACTGAATGACTTTCCCCCACTTCTATTTCTAATGTTCATTTTTTGTCACAAATTTATATGATTCTTTATTAACTGCTGGAAACAATGCTGGTAATTTATAGGAAGTAAAATCTAAAAGAGAAAAATAACAGATAAATGTAAAAATCAATGGAAAAAATCATTTTAAAAGTAAATTGTAGCATTAAGTTTTTTTTAATGTATAGTGGCTATTCTGTCCATCAGGAGGAGGATAGTTTTCCCCAACCCAGTGAGGGTCTGAACTTGTGAGGGGCTCTTCCTGTGCAGACAATCACCCTCTTATTCTTCACTATATTAGCTGAAAGGAGAATATATTGAAATAATTTTTCCTTATCTACTTTTGGTGGTTCGACCTCTCTATGGGGAGGCGGGCCAACTTGTGACATCATGATGAGTTGAGAGCTGGTGTGTGGATGTAAGAAGTGTCTGTGTATGAGAGGAACGAGAGTGAAGTGTGCGTGGTTTCAGGGTATTTGTCATGACTTGCAGCTCATCTCAACATACCATATCTTATTAGATCGTGAAATTTCTTCAACATGGCTCCATGCTGTGGGAATTTACATTCCCAGAAGCGATCATTTCAGCCTACTTTTGGCATGTTCTTCTGAATGTGGAGCTGGTGACCATGTTTAAGAATTCCCTCCAGACGTGTATCCCTCATTTAGATTTCTATGTCCCACTCTGTAAAATATCTCTGTCCTCTTCAGCCTCTCCCCTATCACAGCACCCATGACAATTGCCACCACTGTCTAACTGCTATAGAGAATGTGCCCTAAGTGTTGACACCTTAATGCGATTGCTGGATGCCGAAGTGTGGGAAGCCCACTGGAATGAGTTGAGAGTTTATTGTCATATACTTAAGTACAATGTGCAGATGCAGTAAAATTCTTACTTGCTGCAACCACAATGGTAAAAATTAAATTACCACAATATGACAGGAGACAGACAAAGAGATGGTAAATATAAAAGGATAGATAAATAAATATTCACAGTTGAAATTAGTCCACACAAAAAGGTGATGTTTCAATAGTGCAGTCTGTTTACAGTTAGGGTAATCCAAGAGACTGAGAGCTGTTGGAAACACTGTCCCATTTTAGCACATTAAACAGACCCACATTTGCTACATATGTCTGCCTTTGCCGTTATTTGCAGAGAACCTGATTGTGCATGGACACCAAACACAACCAAATTTTAGAGCAACAAAAAAATCCAGGCACTTATTTATTGGTTAGAATGAAAAATCATGGTGTCTGTAAGTAGTTTGTACCTTCTCCCTGTGACCTGCATGAGTTTCCTCCAAGTGCTCCAGTTTCCTCCTACCCTCCAAAAACATATTAGGTTTGTAGCTCAATTGATATATTTTGGCAGCACAGACTCCTGGGCCAGTTTCTCCACATCCAATTGGTGCAGTTGATGACTGGAGAGTGAAGATCTATCAAATATATGTTCACTGCACATTTCCTTCTGTTTTATTTTAGGATTACTTGGTCCGGCAAAAAGAGATGCTTGGCTTCAGTTAAGGGCTGAGGTTGAGGCTCTGACAGATTCCTGGCTGTCAAATGCACTTAAATCACTCTCAATCATCAGTTCAAGGTAAGATTTACCATAAAATGACTCATTAGAAATAACAGAAATTCTTGTATAGAAAAATGGTTGCTCGCTGTTAAGGCTTCTGGGATGCAGCTATGTAGCGGGCCGAGCGACCACACGGTTAGATGGGCCGAATCTCTGCCCCAGTCACCTGACGCAAGATGGGCGAGCCCCCCCTTCCCTTCTGAGGAGAAGCCCACGGTTGGCGGCACACGTTGCCCGGGGAACAGCGTTGCTTCCGTGTCGCATGCCGCTGGACAGGGAGTGACACCCCGATGCATTGACGTCGCTTCCTAGATCAGCATGCCTTTCACAGGAAGTGGGCGGTCTCCTTGAGCAGCATGAGTAATTCAAAATAAAGTTCTGTTGCTGGTTCACCTCGTGCTGAGTGGACGTCTCTCATTTTGGTAGCGCTGCTGTTAGCAGACGATACAGCTATATCATTGATCTATGACCAGGACTGGGCAATGATGGTGGATCTGTGGTTAATTTTATATTTGAAATTAGTAGGCTTATGGTAATCAACTTGTCAAGAGATTTGGGACATAGGGAGGTGTGCAACACAAGACCAGAAATCAGCCGTGATTTGATTCAATGTTGGAACAAGCTTGTGTTGCTCAATGTTCCCACATTCCCAGAGCCTGGATCTCAGTTTAAAGCACCATTTATAGATCCAGAAAACTGTATGCTTTTAGATTGTCCAGAACTGGAATTCAAGCAGTAATTAGCAACTTCAACCTGAACCTCACTTTCAATAACAAATAACTTTATAAACATGAAAGAATTGTTGATTGTGTTCTGTCTCTGTTTGTTGCAGAAGTAACTGTATTAATGTCTTGGTAACTACAACACAACTTGTACCAGCTCTTGCCAAAGTCCTATTGTACAGCTTAGGTGGTGTTTTCCCCATTGAAAATATTTACAGTGCAACCAAAATAGGTAAGAATATTTCTGAGAATATTTTCAGAATGACAACTCTGAAACTACATTTGCAAATCAGATAAGTATTTAATTATGACAACAATATTTACTGACAAATGTTGCAGTAATTATATGCTGTCATGATAAGTTTATGAAGACTATCTATTGTTTGGCTTAATTGTATTCAAGGCTATATCAAAAGGATGAGCAGATCCTCTTCCAAAGGTGCAAGTGATCTTTGCAAACATCTGGAGTAAAAGGTTTGGCATCTAACCAAAGTAAAAATGACCGATACTTAGGCCTTCTGTTGACCTCACTGAGACTGATTGACAAGCAAGGGGTGAATGTCCCAACCAAGGGCTCAGGCCCAAATTGTTGATTGCCTTTTACTTTCTATGGATGCTGCGTGACCTGTTGAGTTTCTCCAGTACTTTGGTGGACTGCGCTATCACCTCAGTCAATATCCCTAAAAGGGAATTATTCCTGCTATCTGTTTTACTGTTCTCCTACCATGATTTCAGAAGCATCCAGGACAAGATCCCTCGGTTCATTCAAGAATCCAGCTCATTCACTGATGTTGATACTAAATTGAGACCCTATGTAACAAGAACTTGCTTCTCATTTCTTCTACCCCACCACACAAGCCCTATCCTCTCTGATGCCATGGGCTACGTTTGGGCCAGGTGCAGTAACTGATGAGAACAAAAACCTTGTGCAAAATCCCAAATGATTTCCCTCCTTCCCACTTCTCCCCAAATCCATGAGCAGCATATAAATGGGCCTACCATTTTCTTGGCCTTCAATACTAACAAACTTCAAACAAAATATTTAAATAATAATGAGCATTTGAACCTGTTTTTCAGAAGTTTAATTCTGAAAGCAACTGACTTGCATAATAAGTTGCCTGCAGGACTCGTTCTATGGACTGTAGGCATTAGGGGGTGCCTGCTAATATTGAAACAGAGAGAAGATAAAGTCACCTGTGCATCAAGCAAGAAAGGCTGAGGTCACACTAAGTAAATGCCTGAACATTAATGTTTCTAAGAGGGCATGATTAACCCTATTTTTTAATTCACCTTTTGCCAAAAGATCCATCAAATCAGAAGACTCCAACAATGTAAGAGATGAATATTATTTTTCCAATACAATTTGTTTGGATAATGCACTGAATGTTTTTTTATAATGTTTTTCAAAATGATTTATTTTGGTTCATGAACATTGACAAAGGGTTTATGACAAACCACTTGTTTTATTTCATTGTATCATTTGCTGATAACTTTTGGAAACCCTCAAAATTATTGAAGTGTCTTGAAGAAAGTAGAAAGAAATTTAATGCTAATAGGGGATCTATTTGAGAGGCTCTTTAACACATAGATATCATATGTTTGCGAGACTTTAAAATTATTATAAATCCAGACTCTCTGAGACACTATTTGCTTATAGGATAGATATTGCATAGGACACAACATTAGATTATGTAGTTACTGTATAAATAAACTACAACTAGAAATTATTATATGAAGAACTAATGAAATATCAATGAGTTATTATCTTTATATAATAAAGTATGCCAGATAATTTCATGCCAAAGATAACTAGAATTAGTGTAAGAAATATGGTCCCCAAGGGATGATAAAAAAAAACTATAATGAGAAATGAAACTTCATAAACCATGTGGCTAGAAATAACAACTTTAACTGAATAATGAATCTTTTCCATATTCAAACAAGTCATGATATCACGCAACCACTGATTGATGGCGGGCAGCATCCCTCCATTAAAGTAAAATCACACATCTCGCCAGAAGAGAGGCAAAAAAAGAAAGCACGATTCTAAACCGGAGTCAAAGAAGAATCATTCCCTCCTGTTGTACCGAAGGATTCGGTACCAAATCTATATTAAAAATTGTAGACAAAGTGTGGAAAACCTCTCTCCAGTATTTTTTTAGACGAGGACAAGTCCAGAATATATGAATTAATGACTCTTCTCCACTCTTACACCTGTCACAACAGGGACTCGTATCGGAGTAAAATGGAGACAATTTAACCTTGGACAAATGTGCTCAATGTACTACCTTAAACAGTAATAAACAGTGATGGGCACATAATGAAGACCTATTAACCAATTTAAGATTTGTGTCCCAATCCACATCCAATATAGTCAAATGTAAATCCTGTTCCCAAGCTTTTTTTTTATTTTTAACTAACAAAATCTGATTTAAACATAACAATTCCTCATAATTAATAGATATTAAACTTTCAGATTTTGATATATGATTTCAGACGCTGTGGGGGTCATTTCTGACTCACTTCCTTACTTTATAATTTTACTTCAATGTAATTGAATTGCCTGACTTTTGTCTTTTCCATGTTAATTTTTTTTCTTTTCCTTTATCTTGCTGATCATATATAGCATCTGGCAATGCTATTAGGAAGGGGTACTTAGTTTTCTCTCTTTTTGTTTCTTCTTTTTTAATACTCTCTTTTTTCTTCTATCTTTTTCCTTTTTTCTTCTTTTTTTATTATTGGTTTCTTTTTTAAATATCATCTAGATTACAAATTATGAACATGTTTTACAATTTACATTTGTTTTTGATACACTGTTAATTTTATTAATTATGTGCAACTATCCATATCATTTCATTATATTTTCCTATTATTAGAAATAGTTTAAAAAGAAAGAAAGAAATTTTAAAAGCAACTGAGGCCTATGAAACCTGTTTTACAGGGAAAGGAAACCCTAAACCATATGAAATTAGATCTTATTTTGGGGGCCATCATTTCATAAAACAACCCAATGCAGCCAAAAAATTAATCCACCCTTCTCAAAAAGTGCTCAGTGGATAAGGAGGAAACTCAAGGATAACTAAGGAGGTTAAGTAGATCATAATTAATGTATATTAATGAGGTAATAAATGCTGAAAGTATTGAGGATAAAGGCATTAATCATGTAATCTCAAGCAGACAAAGAATTGTTGGAGAAACTCAGCAGGTCAAACAGCATCCATGGATAGAAATGGTCAGTCAACAAAGGTAAAACTTAAGACAGGACAATGACCCAAGTCTACCATCACACTTCCATCGATGGTTTCGGAACAACCAAGTATGTGGGCAGAACAAGGTCAATGGAAAGGGGAATCAGACATTGATTCACTATTGCCCATTTACAATAACCATCAAATGTCAATTTCATCTCCAGTGTGTTAATTTTAAGTGAAGACTAAAGATTATGCAATGCCCACCTGATCCAGAATGAGTAAGTGCCTTCAAGTAAAGAAGGGGAAAACTTCTTTTTGGACACCAGGAAAACTAGCTATTCAAATTGTTCATCAATGTGTGATCAACCACCATGTGCAAAATTCATCATGGGTAAAACTTACTAAGACCAAGTCTGTTGAACCTACTGTCGAGTGACAAATAGGCACAGATGTCATACTAATTTTGAATTTTGCAATTGGACTGAAGAAGAAGAAACATAAAAGCTGCGCCTGTGAATTCAAAGGATTTTGCACTGATGTCATTCTCATATTATTTGTTCAAGAATATTTGTGCATGTTCTCAACGATGACTTAAGAGAAAAAGAATACACTAGCATGAAATGGGTTATTGTTGAAAGGCTGAGCCATGCATTGTTTTTCAGGCAAAGAAAGCTGTTTTCAGCGTATAGTGTCCAAATTTGGCACTAAAGTTACTTATGTTGTCATTGGAGATGCCCGAGATGAAGAGCATGCCGCTACTCAGGTAAATTCATCCTGAACTCTTCCTCATTTTTTTCCAGGCAAAGAAAGTTGCTTTGAACGAATTATGCAAAGGTTTGGCAGAAAAGTAGTATATGTTGTTATTGGGGATGGTGTAGAAGAAGAACAGGCAGCAAAAAAGGTAACGAGCCTGCTAAGTATTGTTGGTGCACCGTTTAGATTTATTACCCTGGGCTTTGCTTTGTTTGAGTTCATGTGATGTTGGAAAAGATTTTTCCAAGTGTGCCTTAATGTATTAGCTTGTAGAGCATGATGAAGATAGTGCCTTGAACAAGTTGCCTTGTGAACTAGAATTAATGATATTAACTTTATTAGATCGTGGATTTGGTTTCCTTTTAAAGGTGATGGTTAACTCATTTCTTTCTTGCATGATTTAAAGGGCTTAAATGAATCTAAACAGATTTCTGCATGCTTTACTTGCTGATTGTGGTGTGCCTCTCTTCAAATATTAGATTATTACAATATCCAATGATACTGTAAGATGATGATATTAAACACAGCAAGAGTAATATTTTCCACTGAAACAATTAACATGATTGAAATAGCTTAATACTTTAAAAAGCAACATCTTGTATTGAGCAAACCACAGAACCAATGGCAGAAAAGATTTTTCTAAGAAACAAGAACTGAACATCTATTTTGCATGCAGCTTAATGTTGACTTGCAGTTTGAAGCTTGAGAGATGGAAACTAACAGGCATCCACTCAAGCCATTCATGTGTTACAGATATGACCAAATGAGTAAAAAGGGAGCTGTCAGTAAAAATATGAATAGTTTGGTAAACTATAAGGTTTTGCTCATTTACTTTAAACATGAAGAGAAATACAAGATTCAATCAACAAGAAGAATAAGACATAGGAGCAGAATTAGGCTATTCAGCCCATCAGGTTTGCTCCACCATTCAAATCATAGCTGATATATTTTTCATCTCAGTGCCATTCTCCTGCCTCTCCCTATAATCTATAATATTTTTTGCTGAATTTATTTCCTGGTTTTTGAATGAAATGCACCTGCTTTGCAGCTGATGAATTGGCAGTGTTCGCTGGAATCTGACACACACCTCAGATGTCGTTCCCATAACTGGATCGTACTATATTTCAAGTATCCTTCAACGAGAACGAAATCATAAGTATTGAATCAAGCAGTATAGAAGTGATCCAATGCCCATTGGCAGAAATTACCAGTGAATAAGTAGGAGCCACGAGTCATTTCATTCAAGAATCTTCAAAAGTCATCAGGAAAACACGTGTTTTTTTTTGTCCTCCTCCAAATTCTTCGTATTTCAACCCTCTTTCCCCATTTCTGCTGTATTCTTTTCCAATCCAGCCACAAAAACTAAGATGCAAGGAAGGCACATGGTCCATAATTATTCATCTTCCAATGCTTGAGCTGACTGTGGAGATCAGCCATGTGTTGTTGATGAAGCCTGCGGCAAAATATGGGGTCAGCATTGAACCTCAAAGTTGCAACATAGATACAGATTTGAATTTAAGCCTGAAAGTAAACCCAGATGAATTTTTAAACCTCTGTCTGCTAAGTTGCCTGGAATTTTATATTGTGCTGTTAAATTTCTAGAAAAGCATGTATAAAATGATGGAATCCTGGCACAAATTATACTCCATTATTTCATTCAAAGGCAGAACTGTAGAAGAGCTGTGGCTTTGGAACCGACACTCAAATTTAAAAGATTGTACTAGTCCTAGCAGTTGACCGATTATTCCCTGGATCTTTGCACTGAAATCCAGAATTAAAAATAGAATGGAATTTTGATTTATAAATTGCACTCCTGCTGCCAATCTTTTGAACATTGGTGGGCAAAAAGAAACGGAAAATCTAAAGAGAAAAGCAGAAGTGTCGTGTGGTCAGATTATACAATTCTTGAAGTTAATGCCAAAGAATTCCAAAATCATGACATGTGCATAAGACCAGATTTTGTTTTGGATATGCTAAGCAACATCAGGAAATGAAACATATTTTCATTTTGAGCCATAATAATTCATTATTTCACTGCTAACTAATCATCTGCTTGTTGGTGGAAGCACATCAGCAAAAAATGTTAATAGGTGAGTATTGCAAATGAGCTGGTAACTGTTTTGTTTCTCTTCTGCTGTTGAAAATCTGAGATAAAGGAACCAAACTCAGCAATATTTTTCAATGGTTCAAAGTATAAGCAGTTAAAAATATTAAAATTCAACAGATAAAACAAAGTTTTTAAACCAAAAAAAACTCTCTATACTCATATAATAGTCAATACCATGTAAAAGTCAAACCCTCCTATTTTTGCCCTCAAAATTTGCCATTTTCCATATACAGTGTGTAAAAGTCGACTCTGCTATTTTTGGCCCCAGCCAGCCACCCACCTGCACTCCCGATGCCTTGACTACGGACTTTCGCCGAGGCCAAGACCACCCGCCAACCAGAGCTCCCAACACCCCGATTGCAGACTCTCGCTTAGGTCCAAGTCACCTGCCCATCTAAGTTTTCGACGGCCCGACCACAGACGCTCACCTAGGCCAAGACCGCCTGCCCACTAGAGCTTCCAATGCCCCAACTGTGGACTCTCACCTAGACCCGCCCATCCAAGTTTCCAATGCCCTGACCACGGACTCTTGCCTAGGCCATGGCTGCACACCCATCCGAGCTCCCGATGCCCCGAATGCCGGCTCTCATCTATGCCGAGGCCACCCGTCCGTCGAAGCTCCTGATGACCTGAATGTTGACTTACCATATGGTCCTGGCCACTCGCCCATCCATCAGAGCTCCCAAAACCTTGAACGACACAGGTACTTACTTTCTACAATCAAAAGTAATGTGTGTGTAACAGTCAACCCCTAAATATTACTCTAAAAATTGGTCCACAAAATTTGACTATTACATGAATATATACAGTAAATCCATTTTTAGTCAGATTGCCCAATTTGCCAAAAATATATCAGCAGGAAAAATTGACATACTTTAACGGCATAAATGAATCAGAATCTTTTTAGTAAATTTATTTTGTTCGTGGAATGTGGGAAAAGCTATATTTATTGCCCATGCTACAGTAATTACTTTACAAGTTGGAATCTTTCCAAGATATTGTGGAGAATGTTTAGAAATCAACTACATTGTAATCACATTGAGTCAGAATGTGTAGATTTGCCAGCCTGCCTTACTGGAATTTTATTTGTGATTCAATGGGTTCTCACATCAACATGGGACATTTTATTATATTTTTTTGCTGATGGCCAACTCACCAATTACAGGGCTTGTTAAATTTAGTTCACAGTTGAATTTGAAATGAGCCCTGTCAAGGGTGCAATCAATATGCTCAAAGACAACCCTCACACTAATGTATTTTGCAGTTTATCGATGTCAACATGCTGTTCAGAGTACAACAGGTGATGTAGGTGCTTGCATTATATTTGTTTTGGAGAATGAAATCAACAACTGAATAGAGAAAGTAAATGGCATGATCTAATCTCAAAGCTAAAAATGTGATTTATATATTACTTTTCCACATAACTGTTTTTCCACTAACTAATCTCATTAGGTCACCATCATAACTCTTTAGGGATCTTCTATGTTGAAGCTCCTGACATCGCGTAGCCAGCAGCCTATGTCTGCTTTCTAAAATAGGAGCAAACTATGTTTGTAAGCATTGTTTAAAGCCACTTTCTCCAGTTTGCATTTTTTTGTATTTAGATTTGCATTGTTTCCGTTAAAAAAAATTAACTGACATCTGTGGGAATGAATGAAATCGAGAGTTACAATATCTGAATTGTGGTTTCCTGCGGAAGATGAAATAAAATTAATGATCCAAAAGAGACTAAATCATTCTTCTCAGCATTAAACCCATTAATAGCCTGAAGTCCCTTTTCATTGAGCTGTCTGAGCTCTGACAGACACAAGATTATGAATCAGTCAACTGGGAGTATTATGCTGAGGGGTCTGTGACACTCCTGTACCATTAACATTGAAATGCAACACCCTCTAAGATGAAACCTTTGCTGACCTGCAAAAGAAAATCTTTTGTTCCTCTTTTCAGTACTTTTCCAAATGATTATTGTTGAATAATTGCTGGGGAGAACATCTTTTGTTGGAAGTGAATTCATCAATAGAGATGAAAGGAATTTAGCCAAATAGGTGATCAAAGTTGTGCATCTTTGGAGGAGGCCAAAGGGAAAGAGAAATTACCAAACTTATTGTTCTGAGTAAATTTCTATGCCTTTCCATAACTTTGTGTCCAAAACAGCCCACGCTAAGACAAGAACTCTTGTGACTCTTCATTACAGAGAGTGAAGGAAAATCAGACAATGAGTCATACCAAACCATTAGTGTCTATGTCCCTAGCAACCAGCTATGGAACCAAACAGGCAGATCGTTAAGAGTGGGACATGATTTGTTCCATTATCTAAATACTGTATGTAATTTTAGGAGGAGGAGCAGCATCAGGTAGAGGAGATAAAATGTAAAACAAAGTTATATTTTAATTATTAAACTTCAAGGGTAAATCTTTTGACAGTGTCCCAATCAGACTCCAAGCTCACTGCAGTCTGGAGCATTCTGGTTTAAGGTTTCATTGCATAGCAAGGAGTTGCACTGCAGGGACTATGTTCCTGCCCAGTCTCTCAGCTGAACTCAGCTCCATTTGGTTTTCATTTCCACCCATGAGTCCACATCACCCCAAACTCTGATTGACAAGAGTAAGCCACCACAGCTGGAGCGCTGAAAATTCTGCAACTTTTTTTAAATGTTTTTCCTTTCCATTAAGCCAAGAGGGAATTAATAAGCCTTTACATCTTACCCATCATTAACAATGACCCTCCCCCATAAAATCATTCAGGATTCTGAAACATACGCTGCAAATTTAAATAAAAGATACAAATATATAGTTTACTTTTCAATAAGATCATCTAAATATTATAAAATTGTACAATGTTATGAATTTAATTGTTGGGTAGAATTTCATATGTTTGTGGCAAGTGAAATAAAACACATTAGAAAATGAGCAAATGCTTGATTTACCAAAACAAAAATGAGG
The DNA here is from genome assembly GCF_036971445.1 of Narcine bancroftii. NCBI lineage: Eukaryota > Metazoa > Chordata > Chondrichthyes > Torpediniformes > Narcinidae > Narcine > Narcine bancroftii. Next base: position 206,350,777 of record NC_091474.1, read on the forward strand.
CAGTGGTCTGCTCTAGACATTGACTTGTAGCCAAAATGTGACTTATCTATGGATGGCAGAAGGAATACAAGTGTCAGCCTCGTTGGTTCACTGCCAGCAAGCTGCAGGTGCCAGTCGTTTCACAGAGGACAGTTGCCAGGGTCAGCATCATGTTCAGCAAAAGATAAGCCATGGGGTTATTTAAGGCATCCTCTGTTGAGGATGGAAGTTACATCCAAAAGCATGGAACTGCAACATTGCAGTGGAAGCAGAAGCAGGAAAGTTTTGTGCTTTGGAAAGCATAAACCTGATGATCCTGGAAATGTGAAATAAACCAAAAATGTAAGCTGCCTCTGTGGAGAAGGAATCAACGTTTAATGCTGATGACCTGTCATCAGAATCATTTTGTTTTACCTTTTGGCAGGACAGGTTGTACTGTTCTGCCAAAACTGGGATATGGTCGCGGGGGCAGAGGATTCTGTAGAATATAAAATATAAGGGATATGGTAATGTTACATTGATGAGAAACATAAAAGCCACAGACACTGGGATTTTGAGCAAACCATAAGCTGCTGGAGGAACTTAGCAGGTCAGACAGCATCCGTGGACAGAAATGCTCAGTCACTATTTCAGGTCAGGATCCTTTAGCAAGGCTAAATATAAAAAGGGGGTGATATAATGCACACGAAGGGCATAATAAGCCAGGGAAGGAGTTGAATGGTGACAGGATGTTGGACAAGTGATAGGAGAGGTGGACAGACCAGAAGAGGGAGAGATCATTGAGTGGGGAGGATTAGAGAGAAAAATAAAAACAGCAACAGGTAAAGAAGAGATGGAAACACTTCTTTAGTTAAAGAGGCTGATCTGAAGCTAAACACTCTCTGCTGGAGGAACTCAGCGATCGAGCAGCATCAGTGGGAGAAAAGACTGGTCGATATTTCAGACTAAAGCCCTTTGTCGGCCTGAAACATTGACTGCCTTTTACTTCCTACCAATGCTGCCTGATCTGCTGAGTTTCTCCAGCACTTTTGTGTATTCCACTCAACCCCAGCATCTGCAGATATTCTTGTTTTACTCCCTTCGTCAACTTTGGGAATGCAGACAGAGAACAAGGTGGAAGGAGCAGGACTATGGGCTCAGGTGAGATTGGTGGAGCAGGGAAAAGTGAAGCATGGCGGACAGAGGCAGAAGATGGACAGATGCCACATAGAGGCAAGAAAAATAAAAGGGTCCAGTGACAATGAGTCATCAAGGTGGAGTGGGTGATGAGATGAGAAAGGCTGCCAGTACTGGAATCTGTATAAGAGCAAATGAGAACAGTGGTATAAAGAGAGACCAGATTGAACAGTGGGGGGAGGGGGGTGTGGGGAAACATTTTGAAAAGAGTGGAGATATGGGGGTGGAAAAGGATAGAGCTAAAGAGGATGGAGAGTTAGAATGAATGGGGCGGCTGGGTGGGGTGGGTGAGAAAGGGGCAAAAGAATGGAGGAAAGGGAGGGGAAAGGGGGAAGTGGAAAGGGTACAAAGAAAGAGAGAGGGACCATACCAATGGACTATAAAGTGACCAGGTGATATATGAGGTGTTGTCCCTCCAGTTTGTGTGAACCTCACTTTGATAGTGAAGCAGGCCCAGGACATGGGAAGGGGGGGTAGAAATAGCATGCACCAAGGAGCTTGGGATGGCCATTGCAGTCAGAGTGCAGAAGCATTGCAAAACTGTCTGCAAGTCTGTTTGGTCTCACCACTGCAGGGGAGGCTACTTTGGGAGAGGTGGCTGAGGAGGGATGAGTGGATAAGGGAATCATGGAGGGAGTGATCAAGTTCAAGATCAAATTTATTGTCAGAGTACATACAACACTGAGATTCTTTTTCCAGTGGGCTAGGCAGAATTTCTACTTGTCAGTAGCGTAAATATTAACAAAAAAAGTAAATAAACTGACTTCAAATACAGAAAAAATATATTCAGTAATAAATAATGTACAAAATAAGAGTCCTTAAATGTGTCTCTGATTGAGTCTGTTGTGTAGGAATCTGATGGTGAAAGAGTACCAACTGTTCCTGAACCTGACGATGCAAATCTTGGGCACCTATACTTCTTTCCTGATGGTAGCAGTGAAAACAAAGCATGTCCTGGGTAGTGTGGATCCTTCATGATTGCTGGTGCTCTCCAACTACAGCATTCATTCCACATGGATTTTCTCAATGATGGGGAGTTTTGCCTATGATATACTGAGCTGTGTCCACTCATGGGTATGGTGTCCCCATACCAGGTTGTGATGTTGCCAGTCAGCACACTCTCCACTACACATCTGTAAAAGTTTGCCAAGGTTTCCGATGTCATACAGAACCTCTGCAAACTCCTGAGGATGTAGAGGGTCTGATGTGCTTTCTTCACAATGACATTAGTGTGTTAGGTCTAGGAAAGGACTTTAAATTTGCTCACCCACTCCACCTCTGAACCCCCAATAACACTTAACAAATTTTCTCAATAGGTTTGCTTCCTGAAAAAAAATGAGGATTATGATAGACAACTTCAAGCTGAACACAAGATGATTTTAGATTTGCTGGATCATATAGGAAGTTGGATAAACTTTAAATTAACTTTTTTAATCACATAATGATGCTGACACCTTGTAATAGTTCAACTGACCTAAAAATGTTTGGCCACTCATTTTCATTGGTACTCAGCATCTGATGCCTCTTGTGTCAGTGTCCATCAATAGTTAGCCAAAATTTAGTTGCCCCGATACCACTTTTCCATGGTTGCAATGTCCTGGTGAAACCTTTCACTCTGTTTGTCACTGACTGCACCAAGTTCAGCAGGGAAGGAGTCCAAGTGCGAATACAGAAAATGAATTTTCAATGACACGTTGCATTTCATGGTTTTGTATCCTTGAAATAGACTAAAAATGTGACAGGAAATTACAAAAAGACGTTATATCTTAAAAAGATGGGATGTGATAGGAAAATGTTAAGGTGATTTTCATGATCAACAGCTCCAAAATCCATAAAATACACCCAAAAGTGTTCAGGAGGCAAAATCTTCATTGACCATTGTAATCACTGGATCGTACACCTCTGGTCTTCCCTTCCTAAAGTTTACAATCAACTCTTTGGTTTTGGTGACATTGAGTGAGAGGTTGTTGTTAATACATTCAGCCAAGTTTTCTCTGCAGAAGGCACCAAAAGTTGGGGAGGGGGTAGATGTGTCTGGTGGTGGGTCTATCTTGCTGTTTTGGAAATGATGGAGGATGAATAGACAATTGGACCATAAGACAGTGGAGCAGAATTAAGCCATGCAGCCCATTGTGTCTGTTCTGTCATGTAAATCATACCTGCTGTATTTTTCTTCTCAACCCCATAACCTTTGACACCCTTACTAATCAGTATCCTATCAACCTCCGCTTTTAATCTCCCCATTGACTTGACATCAACAGCCGTCTGTGGCAATGAATTCCATAGATTCACCACCCAGTGTCTGAAGAAATTTCTCCTCAGCTCAGTTCTAAGGGACATCATTTTAGTCCGTGGCTGTGTTATCTGATCCTAGAAGCTGAATGTGGAGGCTGGAGGGGTGAAGGGTGAGGAGCAGAGAAACTCCATCTCTGTTCTGTTTGGAGGGACGGGCAGTAAGAGCAGAATTCGGAGAGACAGAGGAAATGTGAGCCATAGCTCTTATTGACCACAATAGAGGGGAAACTGCTTTGTTTGAAAAAGGAGGACATTTCAGATGTCCTAGAATGGAAGGTTTCATGTTGAGATTAGATGCAATAGAGATGGAGAAACTGGGAGAAAGGGATGTCATCCTTACAGGAGACTAGGTGGAAAGAGGTGTAGTTGAGGAAGCTGTAGGAGTCAGTGGGTTTGTAGTCAGTATGTAACTTGCCTCCTGAAATGATCTAGAAAGGGGAAAGAAGTGTCATAAATAGTCCAAATGAATATCAGAGTGGGCTCGAGGGTAGTAGCAAAGCTGATAAAATTGATGAGTTCTGCAGGGGTGCAGGAGGTGCCCCAATGCTGTCATCAATGTAACATGGGAAGAGTTGAGAATGGCGAGGTTGGTTCGGAATAAAGGTTGTCCCCATGACCAGTCCCCTCCCACCTACATCCTGGGTACTTTCCATGCCCTTCACCAGTTTGACAACTTCCAATTCCCTGGTTCCCACTATCTTGTCTTCAACTTGGATGTCTAGTCTCTGTACATCTCCATCCCAATCTGGAAGGCCCCAAAGCCCCACTCCCAGCTTCTTCCTGGAATAACATTCTAACCAGTTTCCTCTTGTTCTCACCTCTCTTTGCACCTGTCATATACTTCAAATCTAAGGTGTACCCATGGTTACTCACACCTTCCAGGTTGGACGGGAGATCTCCTGATGCAATGTGGCGATGTGGGAGTCAGTGGGCTTGTGACCATTGGTGGGGTTGTGGTCCAAGGCTAAGTAAGAGTATGCAAGAGTTAGCATCTGGCCCCTACAAAATAGAGGACATTCCAAGAATATAATGGCACCACTCTTGTCTGTGGGTCCCACTCCCCATCTCTTCCTCCTCTACACTGATGACTACATTCGTGCTACCTCCTGTACCTGTGCAGAACTTGACAATTTAATTACTTCCCTGCCAATTTCCACCCTGACCTGGATTGTTTTTGACACCTCTCTCCCCTTCACTGACCTCTCCATTACCATCTCAGAAGGCAAACTATCCTGAGATGGTGATGGAATTTATTATAAACTCCATCACCTATTATATCTATTACAAACCTAGATTCCCACATCTATGTAAATTATACCTCTTCCCATCCATTTTTCCCAATTCCTCTGCCTCTGTCGCATCAGTTCACAGGCCTTCTACTCCAGGAAATATCATCTCTCTTTAATAAATGTGGATTAGCCCCTTCTGTCATTGTTAAAGCCTGTCCCCATATCTCCTTTATTTCTTGTGCTTCTGCCCTTCCCCCACCTCCCCGCAGGCAAACAAAGACAGGGTGCCTCTGGTCCTCACTTAGCACTTCACCAGCCTCTGCATCTGACACATTATCCTCTAACATGTCAGGCAACGTCAGCATGATCCCACTACCAGCCACATCTTCCCCTCTCCACCACAATTCACTTTTCCCTTCATACATATATATTTTTAAAATGTAGAGATACATCATGGTAATAGGCCCTTCTGACCAACGAGGCTGTGGTGTCCAATACATCCATATGATCAATTAACCTACTAATTCCATATGTCTTTGGAATAAGGGAGGAAACCAGAACATCTGAAGGAACCCCACACAGACACGGGGAGAAAGTACAAATTCCTTACAGACAGTACCAGATTTGAATCGGGTCACTGGCACAGTATAATATCACCCCCTTTTTATTTTTGTCTTGATAAAGTATCCAGACCCAAAACAATAACTGACCATTTCTGCCATTGAAAGCTGCCTGACCTGTTGAGTTCATCCAGCAGTTTGCTTTAAATTTACTTATTTTTTGGGGATCTAGGTTTCACTGTCAAATCCAGCACATTCTGCCTATCCTTTATTGCCCTTGAAAGGTAGTGGTAAGCCAGCTTCTTGAACCTTACACAATAGCTAGGGAGAATTTAGACCAGTGGTTCTCAACCATTTTTTCTCCACTCACATACAACCTTGAGTAATTCCTTACTAAGATTCAGGTAAGTGTGTGACAATGACAATATTACTAAGATTGAAAGAATGCAGAGAAGATTTACTAGGATGCTGCCTGGACTTCGAGAACTGAGTTACAGGGAAAGGTTAAACAGGTGAGGACTTTATTCCCTTGAGCATAGAAGAATGAGAGGAGACTTGATAGAGGTATTTAAAATTATGAGAGTTGTAGTCAGAATAAATGTAAGCAGGCTTTTTTCACTGAGGGTAGGTGAGATACAAACCAGAGGCCATGGGTTAAGGGTGAAAGTGGAAAAGTTTAAGGGAAATATTAGGGGGAACGTCTTCACAAAGAGTGGTGGGAATGTGGAACGAGCTGCTAGCCAAAGTGGTGAATGCGGGCTCAATTTTAACATTGAAGAAGAATGTGGACAGGCACATGGATGGGAGTGGTATGGAGGGCTATAGACTGGGAGCAGGTGGATCCCCTTAAGAACCAGTTCAGTAATCTACATTTGGTGCCAGAGGATGTAGCCAAGGTCCAAAATGATCATTTCTCATCGGTATTCATTAACAAGAAGGATGTGGAAGATAGTAAGTTCAGGGAAGGTTATGTTGACATCATGATTAGAAGGTCTTGAAACACATGAAGGTGGTTAATTCCCCAGGGCCAAATATGAACTAGCTCCAGATCCTATGGGAAATAAGGGAGGAGATTCCCAGGGCCGTGCATAAGGCTACTAAACAGGGAAGGAGCACATGATATTACAGAAAAGGTATCACTGTAGCGTCTGCTGCAGCAGAACTAAGGAATAAAGAGTTGTCCACACGGTGCGAGGGTGAACCAGTAAACTGATTTTATTGTTTGAATTCACCGCATGGCGTGAAGGGAATGCCCACTTCCAGTGACATGTGCGCCGGCTTGTAGAAGTGATGTCAGCACGTCATGGCGTCACTCCTTGGCCAGCAGAACGCCACCCAGAAACAGGAAGTTCCCTTAATCCTTGTAGCATCAACCACTGGTTTCTCCTCGGTAGTGAAGGGGGGCCCACGCCATCTTGGGTCGGCCAACTGGTGCAGCAATTTGGTCTGTCTAACCACGTGGTCGCTCATCGTGCTTGAGGGTGGTAGGCTGTGGTGTGGTGTACTTGACTGTCGCAGAACTTAGTCAGGTTAGTCCAGAGCGAGGAAGTGAAGTGTTTCCCTCAGTCCGAGGTGATGTGGGTTGGAACTCCAAAACACACAACCCAGGTGGATAAGAAGGCTCTAGAACATGTCAATTGTCATAAACAGATACCATGTGCCCTGGCTCAAGGGGAGTGGGCTGACAATGTCTACGAGTATGTGCTTGAACTACGTCAATGGGACGAGGTTGATTTCTGCACCTATGTCAACTAGGAAATCCCTCTTTGTCCATTGGTCCCTGAGTAGAGTAGGCCTTTAAGAGTGCCAACCGCTGAGGCCACTATCGGTGGCTGGCTTGCCCATTTCCTGTCACCGTGTTAGGTTTGGCATTGGGGTAGGAGCACCGGGCATTTCGGCCCCATCTGTGGTGATATAAACAGTAATCATTTTGTTTCTCAGGGCGCCCGTCACGTTGTGGTTGTGCCGCAGCCACTGCTGGGGGGCCGGCAGGATTGTTGAAGTGGCGGCGCCTACAACGTAAACAGGCTGCACATGGATGGAGCTCTGCTGTGGGGTCCAGAAAAGTCTGTCTGCTTCCTTGACTCCTGGGTGGGGGGGCACTGAAATCCATGTTGGAAACCACTGACGAGATGTGTACTGGCAGCTTGGAAAGGAACAGTGCCTCGAAAAAGGAAACAGTCAGTGTGTCTGTCTGCTAGGGCCACCATCTCGTTCATGTCACCCAGGCCCTGCTTATTTAGGATGCAAACAGTTCGCTCGTGCCAGCTGAATTCTAGGTAATCGAGGAGGAACTGCCAGAATTGTTCTTACTTTAGCTCCATTAGAGGGTTCTCCACAAAGGAGCTTACTTTGGCTGTGGTGGCGGCGTCTAGTGCGCTGATGACATGCCAGAACTTGGTGTCCTCTGAGACGATTCCCCTGACGTGGAACTGCGACTCAGCCAGTTTCAGCCAATTCGTGGGCTGGTTTGCCCAGAAGGGCAGCAAATGCACGCCCACCGCATTGGTCGCAGCTGTTGCGACTGTAGGATGCATCTTGCATCCTGTTATGTTCGATGCGGGTTCCAAAACATTTAAACCGTCGGGGTCACCACTGTAATGTCTACTACAGCAGAGCTACGGAATAAAGAGACATCCACAAGGTGTGAGGGTGAACCAGTAAACTGATTTTATTGTTTGAATTCAGCATCGTGGCGTCACTCCTTGGCTGGCAGTACACCTCCTGGAAGTGGGGCGTTCCCTTAATCCACACACGCCGTCAACCACGGTTTTCTCCTCAGTAGTGAAGAGGAGCCCACGCCATTTTGGGTTAGCCGACTGGTGCGGCGATTCAGCCCGTCTAACCACATTTCGCTCAGCCCGCTACACCAGCACGGATAGAAGATTGGCTGCCAGCAGAAGGCAAAGGGTGGGGGGGGGTGGGGGGAGAGCCTTTTCTGGCTGTCTGCCAGTGGCCCGCAGTGTTCCACGGGGTTGGTGTTAGGTACATGACTCTTCATGTTATATGTAAATGATTTAGATTATGGAATAAAAGGCTTTGTGGCCAGTTTAAGAATGATATGAAGAGAGGTAGAGGGTGGATCATGTTGAGGAGGCAGGGAGACTGCAGAGGGACTTGGACAGGTTGGGAGAATGGGTAAAGATGTGCCAGATGAAATACACTTTGGTAAAAGGAATGAAGAAGATTTTTTTTTGATGGGGAGATAAAATTCAGAAAGCAGAATCCAAAGGGACTTGGGAGTGTTCATGCAGGATTTCCTAAAGGTTAACTTGCAGGTTGAGTCAGTCGTAAGGAAGGCAAACGCAGTGTTAGCATTTAGTTTGAAAGGACTGGAATGTAAAAACAAGAATGTAATGCTGAGGCTTTAAAGCATTGTTCAGAGCACATGCGATGTATTGTAAGCCATTTTGTGCCCTATATCGAAGGAAACTTTTGTTGGTGTTGGAGAGGGTCCAGAGGAGTTATATGAGAATGATCCCAGGGATTAAAGGGTTAATGTCTGAGGGGCACTAGATGGCTCTGAGCCTGTACTCACTGAAGTTTAGAAGGAGGAGAGGTATTTTATTGAAACATTCTGAATATTGAAAGGGCTGGTTAGAGTGGACATGGAGAAGATGTGTCTGGTAGAGGGAGAGTCTGGGGCCAGAGGGCACAGATTAAGAGGACATGCCTTTAGAACAGAGATAAGGAGAAATCTCTTCAGTCAGTGTGTTGTGAATCTGTGGAATTCATGGCCACAAATGGCTATGGTGGCCAAGGGATTGGGTACAGTTGAAGCAGAAGTTGATGGGTTCTTGATTAGTAAGGGTGTTAGAAGTTATGGGGAGAAGGCAGGAGAATCGGGTTGAGAAGAAGAATACATCAGTCATGATTCAAATGGCAGAGCAGACTTGATTAGCTGAATAGCCTAATTCTGCTCCTATATCTTCTGGTCTTATGAGCCCCAATTAAGAGCTTTGTATCTTTATTACCCACCGGCAAGATATAATAAGAATGGAAAATAATTAATGTCAGTCAGCATTCCTTCTGCCTGGGGAAATCCTGTCTTACCAATTTGATAGAGTTTGTTTGAGAAGGTAACCAAGATTGTGATGACAGAGTAGAAGTTATCTTGAGACTTGACAAAGTCCCACATGATAGTCTGGTCAAGAAGGTTCCAAGGCAAGTTGGCGAATTTGATCTAAAATTGGCTTGGAGATAGGAGGCAGAGGATGATGGTGAAGGGATGCTGTTCTGATTGGAAGTCTGTGACCAGTTGTGGAACCCTTGTTATATGAATGGTTAAGATTGGAATCTAGGAATATGATTCCTACCTCTGTGGTTGCCATGAAAATTGGCAGTGTTGTAGATAGCGAAAAAGGTTATCGAATCTGCAGCAGGATATAAATCAGATGGAAAATTAGGTATAGTGTTGGCAAGTAGAATTTTATCCCAACAAGTGAGAAGTGATGCATTTTGAGGTAAAAGAAGAAGCCATTTGGCATGCTTGCTATCACAAGTCAAAACACAAAGCGTCAGAGTTGGGGCATTATCTTGAAATTTTACAAAACACTAGTTAGACTGCAATTGGAATATTATACATAGTTCTGGTCATTATAGGAATAATGTGTCATATTGACTGAGTGCAGCACTGACCGGGATGGTGCCTAGATTGGAGAACATTATTTATAGGGAGAGATTGGATAGATTGGGCCTGTTTTCTGTGGAGAGAAGGAGGCTGAGGATTAACATGAGAGAGTCATGAGTTAGAGGTCAGAATCTGTTTATCATAATAGGGGTATCCAAAACAAGAGGACATAAAAATGAGAGAAAGAACTTTTAAAGGGGATCTGAGGGGAAATGTTATTTGACACGGAACACTGTTGATATCTGGAACAAGTTGCCATAGGTAGTAGTGGAATTAAATCCAATTTCTAAATTTACAAGGGACTGAGATGGCTTGGTTACAAATAAGGATACAGGTCTCATACAGGCAAATGAGATTAGTGGAGGTGCACTAAAGTCAGAATAGACATGGTGGTCTGAAGAGTGTTTCTGTACCATACATTTTACGGCTCTGCCACTCCTATATTCCCTTCATCAATGGTTGTTGGAGATACATCAAAAGGATTTAGATGAATGAACATTTCTCACACCACATGGTTATTGGCACTTGCTCCAAAATGAAAGCCCATAAATATTCTTGTGTTTCCAAACTAAGGAACCTTACTCTGCCAAATGCCATCTACAAGGATGTGGTAAGGCTATTTGACAACCATAACAAGAAAAACGTGATGTAGATTCTGAAATTTGATGTCCAGTTGCTTTAGCATAATTAATTACAGAATAAACTAATTGCAGTTAGCATCAAAGAATTCTATCTAGTCTTAATTTATTGAGACAATTTCAAAGAGGATTATTTTAATCTATCCTCATTGTTTTTAATACAGATTCAATGATTATTATTTACTTATTTATTTATTAATTAATTATTAATAGCATGTTTCATTTTCTTCTTTCTGCAGCACAATATGCCATTTTGGAGGATATCGAGCCACTCTGATTTGTTGGCTTTGAACCAAGCACTGGAACTTGAATATTTGTAGCTGCCTTGTGCAGCACAGCCAGAGATACAACGTCAACAGCTATTAGCAACCTTTAGGAATATGTGAAGTTTCCCTTTGTGATCTACAGCACCTCTGGCTTCCACATTTGTCTTAAGAAATGAAGATAATTAATTTGTCATGTGAGGATTCAAACTGCTGAACAGTGACTGGTACATTTAACCTCTGCATAAGGAACTATGTTGGTCTTAGGAAAATATTGTTCATTATAGATAAAGTACAAGTTGTGTGTATTTTACAACTCTTCAAGTGATTTTACAATGCCCAGGATGTTTGAACAGCTCATACAATGAACTAGTTCTTTTCAGAAACATGAAGCTGCTTTCTGTGCATCCGGCATGAAGTTGTTCAACGGCATTCCTTGCCATTGGATTGTCTCAAAAATGCAGTGTTTCGAGCAAACTTTAGTCTGCTTATCCAGGCTGAACCTGCATTAGAAGTGCACTGGGCTACATTGACAATCACATCTAGACCTGCAATTTGTGTAACTTAGTTACTGTGAGAGCTTACACTAAGTTAGCAGCTGGGTTCATAAACATAATTGCTTTTATGAAGATAGTCACCTTTTGTAAAGCTTGACAAGAAGAATATACATAACGATGTGTTGTGCCTTAAAAAAAGACAGTGTTGGTGTGTTACAATGTAACTTTTGTTTCACAAATGTGTAGATAAATTCTTTGTGTTGATTATTTTTTTTGAAATGACCAAATTATTAAAAGAATCAGAAGTAAAAGATTTCTGCGTTGTATAAGCAGAGAAGCAATGTTCCAGGCTGTTGGGCTAAACAGGAAATTTAAAAAATTGGAGAGTTTTTGTGTTTTACTTGGATTTTAGTGTTTAATTGTAAATTACAATCCTTAATAATATCCAGGAGAAACTTTTTAATTTAAACTGTGAGGTAATCTATTTTAGTCATTAAGAAACAGCTTGACATTTTGACACTTTTTGACATTTTGCTAGTTTTACCATTTCTGGGAAATTTCTTAAAGAATTTTGGTTTGGGCACTTATTTGATTTCATGCAAGTCTATATTTTCTTTAAATCTGAAAAAAAAATGCTCTCTCATCCTCACTGACTACATGTAAATTTCATCCTAAGACACTCCTCCCTTCATTTGATGTTACTGCACAAAAGGGAATGAATGCATTGATAAGGGGTTTGATCAAGTTTAAAGGCTTACTACATTTTCACCAACAGATTCAACCTGCAAGAAGTAAGTTACAATTTTCTTTCTAAATCATTATTGCAATCACTGGTGTATTTTAATACCTGGTTCATAAGCCTTTAAACTAAATTTCTCTTCTATGAAATAAATGTAGTTGTGCATTATGTATTTTTGCGGCATTTTGGCAGACAGGATAAAGCATGTTAAAGAAGGGTAATAGTAGGATTGCATTAAAAAATACTAAAACTTAGCAATAAAGTTTTTTCTAAATATGTAACATTGCTTCTGTTATAATTCCGTGGCACCTTTGTTGAACCTCCCAAGAATCACCTTCTCGATTTCTGCATATAATCTGACTTGTTGTATAACAATGAGTCCTGTGATTTTGACATTTTGTGTCTATTTACGTATATGGAACTTTTGCACAGTTTAAAAGTACCAGCATTATGATTGCTATATCACACAAGGATCTCCCTCAAGAAAATATAAAAAGCAAATTGTACATAATATAGACTGAGTATTCTGCCAATATGCTGTAAGTCCAATTTCCCCTCAGCTCTGTGTGTGATTTAGTGTGCACACACTACATTGATACACCACTCTGATTTGCCTAACTTTATTCCTACAGATACTGGCTATGGGGCTATAGAATAATATGTACTGGCCACACGGCAACTTTTTAGTGGTAACACTATACTGTTTATGTTTTTTTTATTTATTTTGATTGTGCTTTCTGAACATTAAAATCAACTCTTGTGGAAATTTAAATGGTCCTGGGTTTTTTGTAATATATTTAGTGTGAATTATCTTAAATTTACATGTACAGAAACAGTCTTGATACTTCTGTGTTTCAAAATGAATAAAGCAAACTAATTTCAATGATTAAGACAATCTCAGTTTTTGGGACACATGAATGCTTGCTTTATTAAGTAACTATTTAAATGGTGAAATAACTATATAACAGTAATGTACGCATCAACTTTAATATGGAAATGTTAAGGGTGCTTTTCAGAAAGAGTAGATGCTAAGCAAGGGTGAACTGGGAGAGTAAATGGATGGGAGCCAAGTAGCGTGAGAGATTAGCACCAATGCAATGATTTGCAATGAATTAATTTAGTCCATATCCCTGACGGGGAATATTGATTGGGGATTGTGACTTGTGATTCTTGCACAAACACTCCCAGGTCTCTCTGCACAACATGTGCCAATTTTTTTAATATCCATATAATAGTCTGATCTATTCTTTTCTTTCCAAAGCGGACAAACTCACATCCATTGACATTGCACTCCGTCTGCCAGATCTTTTCCAACTTACTTAACCTACCTCTATCTCTCTGCCGTCTCTCTGAGGGCTCTGCACAATTTGCTAGCCCATCAATTTAGTTGCAAGCATAGTTCTTCGTGAGACACCACTGCCATGCAATCACATAAGCAGTGCTCTATCATCATCTTCTGTCTTCTGCTGCCGATTTTGTATCCATTTTGCCAACTTGCCCTGGATTCTATTAATGAGAACTAAAGTGCTAGGAGCTATTTCTTCTGTTACGATGAACTACAGGAAGGATCAGGAACCAATCAAATCAAAGCAATGTTCAGAAGAAATCAATCAGAAAGTTACCTCTAAATTGTTTCCTTTATGAGGGAGGCCTTCCACTGCTCAACATTGGATTCTCCTGGCCTGTTGAGCATATGGCATTGGTTGCAACTTTAAAACTCCAATTTGACCGAACTGCTATCTGTTTAGCAATGCATACTAGCTGACGTTAAGCCTTGTGTTGGTTCACTGCAACTTGCTGCAGGGAGAATCAGAATCAGAATTTATTTTCATGATCAAGTCATGAAATTCGGTGGTTTGCAACAGGCATCATAGAGCATCATGTTATAACCATCTTACAATATTACTACAATAAAAAAATTAAAATAGTAGTACGTGAAAAGTAAGGCAGTGTCTTTGGTTCATTGATTATTGAGGAATCTGATGGCAGCAGGGAAGAAGCTGTCCTTGTGCCGTCGAGTCCTTCAGCATTCTGTCAGGAGTCACTATTTTTGCTGCCATGCCAGTTTTAGCCATGTGCACTAAAGTTCCCTGTGCAGAGTACACCCAAAGCCCTTTTCAACACTTAGTTATTCCTCCAAGTGTTCCTCAACATGGAGAAGCCATAGAGATTAAAGGATGATGATTTCCTTGCCCCTCTTGCCATAAGAATTCATGTATGAAACATGGAAGTCTGCAGACACTGTGATTGTAGTGAAAACACACAAAAATGCTGGAGGAACTCGGCAGGTCTTTTCAGCGTCCGTAGCGGACAAAGAAATATTGTCGATGTTTTAAGCCTGAGCCATTTTTAGATTTCATATAGAATTTGTATTGTCTGTTGTGGAATCCAAGGGCCTGTGTATCACCTCTGGTAGTTCTGTCCCACCATTTTCCATAGAGACAAATGCTCACGGTTCTCACTGCCTACTAGGCCTGTGTACCACCTCTGGTAGTTCTGTCCCACCATTTTCCATAGATACAAATGCTCACGGTTCTCACTGCCTACTAGGCCTGTGTACCACCTCTGGTAGTTCTGTCCCACCATTTTCCATAGAGACAAAATGCTCACGGTTCTCACTGCCTACTAGGCCTGTGTACCACCTCTGGTAGTTCTGTCCCACCATTTTCCATAGAGACAAATGCTCACGGTTCTCACTGCCTACTAGGCCTGTGTACCACCTCTGGTAGTTCTGTCCCACCATTTTCCATCGAGACAAAATGCTCACGATTCTCACTGCCTACTAGGCCTGTGTACCACCATTTTCCATAGAGACAAAATGCTCACAGTTCTCACTGCCTACTTAAATACTTCTTTAGAATTGTTAAGATGTTACACTTTTTTAAAAAGATATTTGAATGCTTTGAGAGCATTTATACAACATGGCTCGCAAAATGAAATCAGAGTCAGAACTTATTGTCACGAACATTCACAAAATGCATTGTTTTATAGCAGCATCAACTCACCCTCTCTGAAAAAAAAGTGCAAATATTGCTAAAAATTACATTTTAAAAATAAAGTGCAAGAGATAGGAGAAGTTGAGGTAGTGGTTGGGGTTCATTGTCCATTCAGAAATCTGATGGATCAAAGCTAAACGAATGCAATTAGATTTTCAAAGATACAGTTACTGATCTGGAATGTACCGACCGGCATTGATGTTCCTGGAAGCTTTGTGAGGTCATGGGTTTGGAGTCACATGATATTCTCCACTTAAGGTCATAGATAAGCAAGTTATTTAATTAACGTGTCCGTTTTCCACCGGTTTTATCAACACGCTGGCATCAGTAAATGCCAGAGATATGAGTAGGGGTAGAGGCGTCATTTGACGCCGGTGTTCAGTCAGTGTTCCTTTTCCACTGGACTCTGTCCCAGTAAATTCCCAGGACAGAGTGCCATTGGAAAAGGGGCTTTAAATTCTCCAACAGCTGTCATTGTATTTGATCATGTTTCTGAGGCTCTGGATTATTTGTCCAATGACTTAACATACAAAGGGTCTTGATTTCTCTAATGTACAGAACTAGGGCAGAGGATGTCCATGGAAACTCCATTTCAGATTTATTGTCAGAGTACATACATTTCATTACATACAACCCTAAGATTTCTTTTTCCAAAAGTAAACATACAAAGAACTGTAAACAAATGTAAAGAAACTGATTATGCAATACTGAGAAAACAAAATCAATAAAGTACACAAGTAAGAGTCTCTGATTGAGTTTGTTGTTGAGGAGTAGCAGCTGTTCTTGAACCTGGTGGTGTGAGTCTTGTGGCACCTAGACCTCTTTCCTGATGGCAGCAGCGAGAAGAGCGTGTGCAGGGAGGTGTGGGTCTTTGATGATTGCTGCTGCTCTCTGACTTCAGCATTCACTGTAGATGTACTCAACAGTAGGGAGAATTTTCCCTGTGATGTCCTTCCGACCTTATGGAGGACTTAGTCATTAACTGCACAAAAGGAGATTGTTAAGTCCACTGGAGAAAAATGCAGCAGGGAAGCATTGCTCTCTCTTGAAATCTCTGCAACTCTTACCGTTCTCATAATGTAGTGACTTTGTTCCAATAAAATATAGTCACTTGGTGTTTGTATCCGCTGAATGTTTTCAATCATTTCCAATAAAAGTTCAGTTGTATTTAAATCTTTTATTTTTAACACACAAAACTTGTAACCATCTTTTTTAATGTCCTTTGAAAAGTCTTTAAGTAACAATCTACATGGTTGATTCTTAATAACAAAATATTCAAATGCAAGTTAACATGGCTTAACGATCCTTAACTACATTCCACGTGGTTCAACTATGTCCATTGTTGCTTAAACAATGTTCAATGCTTCAGTGGTCAACAGAAATTATCGATCCCTAACTTACTGTAGCGCGACTGAGAGCCCTCAAGACCAGAGAGAGTACAGCATGTTTTTATTCAATAGGAATAGAACACATGGTCTGTGGACTGAACTGGGGTTTTGGCGGGGGTTGAGAGCTTATATCGGGATTTGCAGGGAGCGGAGTCAAGGGAGGAGCCAGTCCTTAGAGCATCGCACCAGTAGTGAATTCCCAGTTCACTACACTCACCCTCCCCCTTCTCTATTTAAACTCCCAGCCGCGCATGTTCCTTTGAGCAAGCACTGGCCCTGACTCCAATGGTCCACTGCCGGGGCCAAGCCAATCGCTCATGCACCATAATGCTCTGGCACCGCAAGAGGCGCCAGCCTTCACGCATGCGCCTGCCAGCGCGTGCAATAACCAACATGGCTGTGCACGGCCTACTAACCTCCAGAGCACTGCCCAACAACAGGTAAGGAGCCATCCTTGGCTCTTACACATAATGAAAAGTTATCAGCCTAAAATATTAACTTCTCTCTCTCGTTTGCCATTTTCACCATTTCACATTTCTCTCACCTGGACTGTTTAATATGCACTCTTCCCACAGGTTGCACTATTTTATCCATTCCTCTCCCATATCCATTAAATAAAAATTTTCCCCTTTAAAATCATGTCCAAACTGACAGTCATGTATCAGTCAGCTGGCAACCAATGTACTCCTGCTCCTACAACTTGTAGCACAACATTCCAAACTCAAGATAAGCTCCAAGTTGCATCTTTAGAAGGGAAAATGAACTTCAGCAAGGAGAAGTAACCAAATATAGTTGATGAGGATTTTCAAAGACTATTGTGGATACAGTAGGCAAATAAAGAGTTCTGTGGATGAACAAAATGCACATAAGGCCAAAATCAATGAACTATAGTTCACAAGACGGGCTTTGCTCGATTGCCACTAGTGAGTCGGGGAGAAATTTACCAAAGTTTTTTCCTGAAATAGTTTGCAGGTTTTTTGCTTTGGTTTTTCACCTCCCCCAGGAGCCACACTACCAGCATAGTAGAAAGAGAGTGGTAGTGCAGTGGGGATAGAAAGGGTGAGTGTGGGTATGGAGCCAGAGAGGGTGAGTGGGGTATGGAGCCAGAGAGGGTGAGTGTGGTTATGGAGCCAGAGAGGGTGAGTGTGGGTATGGAGCCAGAGAGGGTGAGTGGGGTATGGAGCCAGAGACGGTGAGTGTGGGTATGGAGCCAGAGAGAGTGTGTGTGGGTATGGAGCCAGAGAGGGTGAGTGTGGGTATGGAGCCAGGGAGGGTGAGTGTGGGTATGGAGCCAGAGAGGGTGTGGGGTATGGAGCCAGAGACTGTGAGTGTGGGTATGGAGCCAGAAAGGGTGAGTGGGGTATGGAGCCAGAGAGGGTGAGTGGGGTATGGAGCCAGAGAGGGTGAGTGTGGGTATGGAGCCAGAGAGGGTGAGTGTGGGTATGGAGCCAGAGAGGGTGTGGGGTATGGTGCCAGAGACTGTGAGTGTGGGTATGGAGCCAGAAAGGGTGAGTGGGGTATGGAGCCAGAGAGGGTGAGTGTGGGTATGGAGCCAGAGAGGGTGAGTGTGGGTATGGAGCCAGAGAGGGTGAGTGGGGTATGGAGCCAGAGAGAGTGAGTGTGGGTATGGAGCCAGAGAGGGTGAGTGTGGGTATGGAGCCAGGGAGGGTGAGTGTGGGTATGGAGCCAGAGAGGGTGAGTGGGGTATGGAGCCAGAGAGGGTGAGTGTGGGTACGGAGCCAGAGACGGTGAGTGTGGGTATGGAGCCAGAGAGGGTGAGTGTGGGTATGGAACCAGAGAGGGTGAGTGTGGGTATGGAGCCAGAAAGGGTGAGTGGGGTATGGAGCCAGAGAGGGTGAGTGTGGGTATGGAGTCAGGGAGTGTGGGTATGGAGCCAGAGAGGGTGAGTGGGGTATGGAGCCAGAGACGGTGAGTGTGGGTATGGAGCCAGAAAGGGTGAGTGGGGTATGGAGCCAGAGAGCGTGAGTGTGGGTATGGAGCCAGAGAGGGTGAGTGTGGGTATGGAGCCAGAGAGGGTGAGTGGGGTATGGAGCCAGAGAGGGTGAGTGTGGGTATGGGGCCAGGGAGGGTGAGTGTGGGTATGGAGCCAGAGAGGGTGAGTGGGGTATGGAGCCAGAGACGGTGAGTGGGGTATGGAGCCAGAGACGGTGAGTGGGGTATGGAGCCAGAGACGGTGAGTGTGGGAATGGAGCCAGAAAGGGTGAGTGGGAGTATGGAGCCAGAGAGGGTGAGTGTGGGTACAGAGCCAGAGAGGGTGAGTGTGGGTACGGAGCCAGAGAGGGTGAGTGTGGGTATGGAGCCAGAGAGGGTGAGTGGGGTATGGAGCCAGAAAGGGTGAGTGGGGTATGGAGCCAGAGAGGGTGAGTGTGGGTATGGAGCCAGATACGGTGAGTGTGGGTATGGAGCCAGAGAGGGTGAGTGTGGGTATGGAGCCAGAGAGGGTGAGTGTGGGTATGGAGCCAGAAAGGGTGAGTGGGGTATGGAGCCAGAGAGGGTGAGTGTGGGTATGGAGCCAGGGAGAGTGAGTGTGGGTATGGAGCCAGAGAGGGTGAGTGTGGGTATGGAGCCAGGGAGGGTGAGTGTGGGTATGGAGCCAGAGAGGGTGAGTGGAGTATGGAGCCAGGGAGAGTGAGTGTGGGTATGGAGCCAGAGAGGGTGAGTGGGGTATGGAGCCCAGGGCAAGAGAATGCTTCTCTTGTAAAATGTGGATTGTTAGTGAAGTCGGTAGTTTCCCTGATGACTAGAAATGCAAGTGCATCCAGCTGATGCTCCTGACAACCCGTGTAAAGGCTTTGGTGTAGGAGATGGATACAGTCCCGTGCATTTAGGAGGCACAGTGAAATTATTACACCTAGGAGACAGGAAAAGGGAAGATGGGTTAGTTAGTAGAGGGAGAGGCACCTGTCGTTGTTCAGAATCATTTTGATTTCCATCCCTTTAAGTCCATCAGAGTTGTGCTGCCCCATCCACCCCCCCTCCACCGAGTCATGCTGCCATCTCTCTCTCCCCTCGCCCGCCCAAGTCGCGCTGCCATCTCTCCCCTTGCCTACCTGAGTCGCATTGCAGTCTCTCCCCTCACCCGCGTGAGTGGCACTGCCACTTCTCCCCTCCTCCTCACCCACCCAAGTCAAACTGCCACTCTTCCCTCCCCTTGCCTGCCCGAGTCATGCTACCATCTCTCTTCTCCCCCTCACCCACCTGAGTCACACTGCTGCCTTTCTCTTTCCCCCCACTGTCCATCCCACCTCCCACCTACACCAGGAAAACAACCCCCTTCTCGGTACTGCAGCGCTGGCATTGGTACAGCCGTTTCAGCTGTGTGGGGGATTATGGGTAGCGGTGTTGGCCATTGAACTACTGCTGGGCCGACTGATAGCGCCATGACCCTGTATAGGCAATTTGGAGGCACTTATAAAGTAGCAGGTCGTAATGGGATACACAGGAGTTAAGCTAAGGTTGAAGCAGGACATGTTTGGTGCCAAACTCCATGTTTGATAAGCAGATGTCATCTACCAAATAAGTGCTGGTTTTTGGACGTTCCCAGTTTTCAGAATTCTGGATAAAAGGTAAGGCACCTGTATACTGTTTTGGATACTGTTGAGAGCCATGACAATCAGGTCTCTGGCATGGAGTCTGGTGCTGTGGCTAAGAAGAGATGGGGGATAAAGTGGCGAGCTGTATTGATAGAGGATTCCATAGTTAGGAAGACAAATAAGAGATTCTGTGGAGGAGATCGTGAATCCCGAATGGTATGTTGCCTCACTGATGCCAGATCAAGTTCACAACATTCTTAGGTAGGAGGGGTGAGCAGCCATATATCACGGACCATGTAACAACCAATGACATAGGTAAGAAAGGGGAGGAGGTCCTGGAAGGAGAGTTCAGGGAGTTAGGGGCTAGGTTAAAGAAGAGGACTTTCAGTCGCATGATGTGAGGAGAGTGAGAGGAGGCAGAACCTTGGAGCTCCCAGATCTACAGGAAAATAAACCAAGAAAAAAACCAAAATGCTCACAGGTGACATGTGAAGAACAGCAGAAACCCTGTTCTTCACAGGTGACATGTGAAGAACAGCAGAAACCCTGTTCAGTCCTGGTGAAGCTGCTAAGTTACCTGGAAGGGAAAAAATTTAGCAGCAGTGGTGGCCAGTGCCAGAAGTGGGGGGGGGGGGGGGAAACCAATGGAAATAGAGGGGTATATTCTTTTACCCCATTATTAGTGCAAAGCCTTTAAAGCATAGAAAAGTGTTTGAACCAATCTGGTAAAACAGAAAGGATATGAGTGGGTCCTGAGATATCCAGCCACCCTGAAAGTGGTATGCCAGGGGGGAAAGGAAGTTCTTTTTGGCGGAGCTGGGTAAGTTCGCCAAGGAATTACCTGAACTCAGGGGGAAAAAGAAAAGCAAAAGTAAAAATGGGGATTAATCCATGACATTGTTAGCAGCCACTGTAAAATGTAAAGCATTTTGGTGTAAATATTGGGTTTATGGGGGGCGTGGCAAGATGGCGTAGGGAACAGACGTGCCTTCCAGACCTCTCCTGACTCTGATTTATTGTTTTGTCTTTAAGTGCCCGTTAAAGTTCTTTTAAAAGTTTATAAATAATAAGAGGTGTTGGATTAGTGCCTAATGGTTTATATGCAAAAAAAGAGGTAAAAGAAAACATCAACAGACTGTTAAAAAACTACATTTTCTGAAATTGTCTGAGCCTACTTGTTTACAAGAAGCCAGGACTCAGCGTAGAATGGATCCAGAGGAGGATGTGCAGAGTTCGGCATTGAAACTTCGTTTTAAGCCGGTGAGGCTCTTTGAAGGTCGCATTCAACAGCTTTTGGACCAAGGAGCTGGACAGGTGCCAGTATTTCACACAACGGCCACTGTGAGTGCTGTTACTCAGTCTTTGACAGTTGAATCAGCTGGGGCGCCACCAGCTGGAGAGTTAAAGAGCTGTCATTCGACTGCTACAGTGGTGGCGCTGCAAAATGCATCTTCAATTACAACGGTTTTTCCAGACATCGATTCAGTGAAGATGATTAAAGAGATTTGGCTTAAAGATAACTCTGATCTTCAGTCTCCTGGCATTGCTGGGGGGACTTTGAGAGGGATTTTTATACGAAGTCAAACTGCTAGAAAAGATACTAAATTAAGGGAAGGGACAGAAGATCCCGTGGTCTCTAAGGAACAACAAGACCCCATTATGCCTGAATCTACTTCTGTTAAGGATCTTGAAGATAAGATATATTCTGTATCGAGTCACTTAGCTAATTTTGTGAACCTGTTTATTTCCAAGATTAATGCGATGGCGGAAGTCATTAATGGAGCTTTTAAGCTTGAAACCATTGAAAGATTTGAAATTTGTGATTAAGGTTTAGTCGATCCACAGGATCAACTGCAAGATGAAAATAGAATCATTGAAACATTGCAGATCCAAAATAAAAATTTAGCAAAAAAGGTTGATTATTTGGAGAATCAATCTAGACGGAACAACGTGAAAATTGTTGGTTTGCCAGAAGGCATAGAAGGACCAGATCCAAGAAAATTTTTTACTGAATGGATTCCACGAGTGTTAGGACAGGATAAATTCCCTGAAGGTTTAATACTGGAACGTGCTTATAGAGTTTTAAGAAAATCTTTTTCAGGACAGAATCCAAGATCTGTTTTGATCCGTTGTTTAAACTATTGTGACAGAGAGACAATTTTACGTACGGTTACTAGAAATGCCCAGCAAAATAGATCTCCTTTGATGGTTCAGAATAATCCTGTTTTCTTCTATCAAGATTTGAGTCAAGAAATTATGTTTCAACGACGCAAATTTAATTCTGTGAAAGAACGGTTGTGGAAAAAAAGACATAAGGCAACATTCAGGTATTCTGTGGTACTGAAGATTTTTTAGGATGGAAATTAGCCAAAGTTCTTTGACAATCCTAAAGAGGTTATGGACTTTGCTCAGTCTTTACCAATCATGTAGTTTCAGGAACGATGTAGTCCTTCAAGGTCTCCAAAGAGAGTAGAGATGTAAGGTGGGATCCAGATTTTTAAAAGAAATGGAAGCAATGGTGACCAAAGTGGTAACGTTGATTTAAAAAAATAAATCTTTTATCTTTTTTTTTGAGAAGAGTTTAAATAGCTTAAATAATGATGATAGTTTAATGAAATGGGAGTTGGGAGAGGGAACTGGGTGAAATCATCAGCTACCTGTGAGTTATCTCACACCCAATATTTTGGGGGAGTTACCGCTTTGGGCGGTTTAAACAGGAGGAGGTAGTTGTGACCTCCGACCTGTTTTTTTTTTCTTTTTAATTTTTGGGTTAAGAAGTGAAGGTTTTTTTTAAATTATTTTTTTGAAATAAATAATTTTTTTTTTACTCTTTTTGTTTTCTGATTGTAATTGAGAGGGAATTAGGAGGTTTTTTCTTCTCTCCTTTTTTTCTCTTTTTTTTGGGGGGGTTTCTCTTTTTTCTTTCTTTTTTAAGAGGATGATGTCACAGAAGATAATAAGTCAAAAATTGAGGATGTTGAATTAGATGAAGAGGAAGATGAGGGGAAAGGTGATAAGAAGAAAAAGAAGAAAATTAAGTACAAATACATTGAGGGAGAAGAGTTTAATAAAATTAAGTTAATTTCGATAGAGAATTTTGAAGATGTTATAAATGAAGAATATGGAGAATTTTATAAGAGTTTGAACTTTTTTTTCTTTTTTTATATAAGGGGAGGGGAAGGGAATAAAAAGTTTATCTGATTGTTTTTTTAAGGGATGTTTTTGTTCTCTCAATGAATTATAAAGGAAACTTGGTATTAATGGAAATTCTGTATTTATGTATTATTAATTATGATTTTTTGTAAAACAGATATGTGGTTGATATATCATTTTAATATTTGAACTTAGTTTTAAAGTGGATTCCATTTGTTAAATACATGTATTATGTTTGATTTAAATATATGTTTAAGGGTATTATTTTAGTATTGATTTTTTTTGTTGTTAGTAATTTTCTTTTGTTGTTAAGTTTTATCCTTTTTTTGTAAATGGGTGTTTTTTCTATTTTATTTACAACATTGTTAATTAATTCTTCACTCTTTATTTTGGGGGGGGAGTTGGACTAATTTTAAATTAGATGATTAATGTTGTGTTATAATTATTGGGGGGGTTAATTTGTGTAGTTTAATGATGTAGTATTCTAATTTTTATTATCTTATTTTTTATTATTTCTTTAAATGTAATTTTTATTTTATTCATGTCATAAAATTTTAAATAAAGTTTAAAAAAAATATTGGGTTTATGAAAACGTATGTGAAACAAGAAGAGAAAAAGAGATCTGGGAGAACTCTGAGGTGGGGGGTGGGGAGGAAGATGGAAGATAGAGGGCTGGATCACAGAAGCTGAATAATAGAGGGAAATGACAAAGGCTTGGGAAAAGAGATCACCTGGGGTTGGGGGGAAGGATGAGGGGGGGATTGGAGAAGGGAACATGGCAAGGGGTTGGGGTTTGTTGCAGTATTATGTGTTTTCTTTGTTTTTCCCCTTATTTTCGGGAATTTATCCGTCTCTTGTGGTTTTGTTGTCTTCATTTTTGTTTTATCTTTCCATTGTTGGCTGCGGGCCTGACTGAAGAAAAAAGGTTGGACGAGCGATGGGTACAGGGCAATGGAGGCATAGGGGATACACAGGTCTGAGAGTCTCTGGAGCAATGGCTAAGAATAAAAAGGATGTCAGTTTTAATGGCCTGAACGCGTCGGTGAAGAGGAAGTGTCCTGGCACACATTTAAAAAATGGGAACGGATCTGGCCTTTCTCCAAGAAACACATTTAACAGAAGAGGAGCACCAAAAGCTAAAAAGGGGATGAGTGGGCCAGGTAATAGCCTTCTTGTTTAGCTCAAAGGCAAGGGGGTGGCAGCTCTGATAGGGAAGTGTTCCAGTGAGAGTGCTGAATGTTATTACAGATAGAACAGGAAGATTTGTAATGATGCACTGTCAGATATATTCAGAATCCTGGACCTTAGGAAATGTGTATGCTCCCAACGTTGATAACAAAAAGTTCATACAGGACACTTTCCTGAGATTGACAGAAGGAAAAGAGAATATCTTGGTCAGGGGTGATTTTAATTTTTGTCTGGATCCTGTCTTGTTTCCCAAGGCGACCGTTGGAGGAGGGGCAAGGAGAGACTGCTAGAGGAGTAAGTAAATTGCCTGAGGGCCAATAACATCAAAGGAGTGAAAGGTGAGGGAGTGGCCAGCGAGGAGCAGCTGAGCCACAGGTAAAGGGGTAAGTCTCTTTTTTTTCTTTTTTCATTTAACTCAATCGTAGGCGGTCATTTTAGACATGGTAGGTGAGCTCAGTCCCGTGCCATGCTCCTCTTGTGCTATGCGAGAACTAAGGGTGACTGATAGTGTCCCTGGGAACTACGTGTGCAGGAAGTGTGTTCAGCTGCAGCTCCTGATTGACCACATGACAGCACTGGAGCTGCGCATGGACTCACTCTGGAGCATCCGGGATGGTGAGGATTTGGTGGATAGCACCTTTAGCGAGTTGGTCACACCACAGCTTCATAGAGTTGAGGGAGATAGGGACCAGGTGACCAAGGGTAAGAGTAAGAACAGGAAGGTAGTGCAGGAGTCTCCTGTGGTCATCTCCCTGAAAAACAGATTTGGATGTTCTTGGGGGAAATGGCCCATCAGGAGAAGGCAGCAGTAGCCAGGGTCAGGGCACTGTGAGTGGCTCTGCTGTGCAAGAGGGCCAGAAAAAGAGTGGTAGGACAATAGTCATAGAGGATTCAATTGTAAGGGGAATAGACAGGAGCTTCTGTGGCCGTAAACGGGACTCCCGGTTGGTGTGTTGCCTCCCGGGTGCAAGGGTCAGGGATATCACGGAGCGACTGCAGGGCATTCTGGATGGGGAGGGTGAGCAGCCAACTGTCATGGTCCATGTTGGTACCAACGACATCTGGAAAAAGCGGGATGAGGTCCTACAAGCAGAATTCAGGGATCTTGGAAGGAAGTTAAGGAGTAGGACCTCTAGGGTAATAATCTCTGGATTATTGTCAGTGCCATGAGCTAGTCAGAGTAGGAATTGCAGGATAGATAGAATGAATATGTGGCTTGAACAGTGGTGTAGGAGGGAAGGGTTCAGATTCTTGGGGCATTGGAATCGGTTCTGGGGCAGATGGGATCAGTTCAAACAGGACGGTCTCCATCTGGCCAGGGCCAGGATCAATGCCCTCAGGAGAGTCTTTGGTAGTGCTGTTGAGGAAGGTTTAAACTAATGTGGCAGGGGGATGGGATCAGGAGTAGAGAGACGGAGGGATTGAGCATGAGGGAAGAAGTCGGAGATAGGAGGGTGAAAAGCAAAAGAGGCAGGCAGGTAACCTCAGGGCAAAGATGTAAAAGGGCCACTTTACAGCATAATGGTGATAGGGTTAAGGCTCTGGTAAAAACAAGCTTGAAGGCTTTGTGTCTTAATGCAAGGAGTATTCGTAATAAGGTGGATGATTTGAATGTGCAGATAGCTGTAAATGACTATGATATAGTTGGGATCAGAGAGACATAGTTTCAAGGGGACCAAGGCTGGGAGCTTAACATTCATGGATTTTCGGAAGGGACAGACAGAAAGGAAAAAGAGGTGGGGTAGCATTGTTGGTTAGAGAGGAATTAAAACCAATAGAAAGGAAGGATATTAGGTTGAATGATGTGGAATCAATGTGGGTAGAGCTGCAAAATGCAAGGGGCAGAAGACGTTAGTGGGAGTTGTATATAGACCATCTAACAGTAGTAGAGAGGTTGGGGATGGCATTGTACAGAAAATTGGAAATGTGTGCAACAAAGGCACGGCAGTTATAATGAGTGACTTTAATTTCCATTTTGACTGGATGAATCAAATTGGTAAGGGTACTGATGAGGATGATTTCTTAGAAGGTATACGGAATAATTTTCTAACCCAGTATGTTGAAGAACCAACGAGGGAACAGGCCATTCTAGACTGGGTTCGAGGGAACAGGCCATTCTAGACTGGGTTCGAGGGAACAGGTCATTCTAGACTAGGTTCTGAGTAATGAGGAAGGGTTAATTAACAATCTTGTGTGAAGCCCTTTGGGCAAGAGTGACCACAATATGGTGGAATTTTACATGAGGGTGGAAAGTGACAGGGTTAATTCTGTAACTCAGGTTCTGAACTTAAAGGGTGACTTTGAGGGTATGAGATGCGAATTGATTTAAGTTAGATTGGCAAATGTTACTTAAAGGATTAACTGCAGAAAGGCAATGGCAAGCATTTAAGGATCGCCTGGATGAAATACAGCATTTGTTCATCCCGGTTTGGAAAAAGAATAACTCAAGGAGGGTAGTACATCCTTGGATAATAAAGGAAATCAGGGAGAGTATCAAATGTAAAGAGGAAGTGTATAGACTAGCCAGGAAAGACAGAATACCAGAGGATAGGGAGAAATTCAGAGTTCTACAGAGGAAGACAAAGGGATTAATCAGGAAAGGCAAAAGAGATTATGAGAGAAAGTTGGAAGGGAACATAAAAAATGACTGCAAAAGTTTTTATAGATATGTAAAGAGAAAGAGACTAGTAAAGACAAATGTGGGTCCCTTGCGGTCAGAAACAGGTGAATTGGTCATGGGGAACAAGGACATGGCAGACCAATTAAATAACTACTTTAGTTCGGTCTTCACTAGGGAAAATATGAATAATCTTCAGGAAATAATAGGGGACCTTGGGGCTAATGTGACGGAAGGACTGTGGAAAATAAGTGTAAGTTATGAGGTTGTGTTGGATAAATTGAAGGGATTAAAGGCAGACAAGTCCCCAGGGCCAGATGGTCTGCATCCCAGAGTGCTAAAGGAAGTAACCCATGAAATGGTGGATGCATTGTTGATAAGTTTTCAAAACTCTTTAGACTCTGTAGTAGTTCCTGAGGACTGGAGGGTGGCTAATGTAACTCCACTTTTTAAAAAGGGAGGGAAAGAGAAATCAGGGAATTATAGACCGGTTAGCTTGACATCGGTAGTGGGGAAAATGTTAGAGTCAGTTATTAAAGATGTGATTGCATCACATCTGGAAAGTGGTGAATTCATTGGTCAGAGCAGCATGGTTTTATGAAGGGAAAATCATGTTGGACTAATCTTATTGAATTTTTTGAGGATGTAACTAGTAGAGTGGATAGGGGAGAACCAGTAGATGTGGTTTACCTGGATTTTCAGAAGGCTTTTGTAAGGTCCCACACAGGAGATTACTATACAAACTTAAGGCACATGGTATAGGGGATATGGAATTGAGGTGGGTAGAGAATTGGTTGACAGATAGGAAGCAAAAAGTAGGAATAAACGGGTACTTTTCGGAATGGCAGTCAGTTACTAGTGGGGTACCACAAGGCTCAGTGCTGGGACCCCAGTTATTTACGATATATATTAATGATTTAGATGAGGAAATCGAAAACAGCATTTCCAAGTTTGCAGACGACACAAAGCTGGGTGGGATTGTAAGCTGTGTAGAGGCTGTTAAGAGTGTGCAGGGTGACTTGGACAGGTTGGGTGAGTGGGCAAATGCATGGCAGATGCAATATAAGTGTGTGGTTATCCACTTTGGAGGAAAGAATGGGAGGGCTGAGTATTATCTTAATGGTATCCAATTAGGAAAAGGGGAGCTGCAAAGAGACCTGGTGTTGCTGTGCATCAGTCATTAAAAGTGGGCAGGTAGGTGCAGCAAGCAGTAAAAAAAAGGCAAATGGTATGTTGGCGTTCATATCAAGAGGATTCGAGTTCAGGAGCAGAGAAGTATTGATGCAGTTGAATAGGGCCTTGGTGAGACCTCACCTGGAGTATTGTGTTCAGTTTTGGTCTCCTTATCTGAGGAAGGACATCATTGCCATGGAGAGAGTGCAGAAAAGGTTTACCAGATTGATACCAGGGATGGCGGGACTTGAATATGAAGAAAGGCTAAAACGACTGGGCTTGTACTCGCTGGAGTTTAGACAATTAAGAGATTTAATAGAAATGTTCAAAATTCTTAAGGGATTTGACAGGCTAGATGCAGGAGGATTGTTCCCAATGTTGAGCAAGTCTAGAACCAGGGGTCACAGTTTAAGGATAAAGGAGAAGTCCTTTAGGACTGAGATGAGGAACATTTTTTTCACTCAGAGGGTGGTGAATTTATGGAATTCTCTGCCACAGGAAGTGATTGAGACCGGTTCCATAGCTATATTTAAGAGAGAGTTAGATTTAGTACTTGTGACTAGGGGGATCAGGGGGTATGGAGAGAGAGCTGGAATAGGGTACTGAGTGGATGATCAGCCATGATCAAAATGAATGGTGGTGTAGGCTTGAAGGGCCAAATGGCCTACTCCTACACCTATTTTCTATGTTTCTATTATTGGAAGGAGTTCTGAGAGATAGTATAGATATTTGGACTGATTAAGGACAGTCAGCATGGCTTTATACATTGTAGGTCATGTTAAACGTATCTTGGACTTTTTCGAAGTTACCAAGAAAATAAAGGAAAGGCTGTGGATGATGTCTACATGGACTTTAATAAAGCATTTGAGAGAGTCCCACATTGGAGGTTAGTTCAGAAGGTTAAGACACTAGGTATCCATGGAGGGGTTATAAACTGGATTTGAAATTGGCTGTGTGGGAGAAAACAGAGAGTGGTAGTAAATGGTTGCTTCTCAAGACTGAAGCCTGTCTAGTGATGTGCCTCATGGATCTGTGTTGGGACCATTTTTGTTTGTTGTCTATATCAATGATCTGAATGATAATGTGGTAAATTGGATAGCAAGTTTGCTGATGACACAAAGATAGGAGACGTTGTGGACAGTGAGCAAGATTTTCAAAGCTTGCAGAGGATCAAAAAGTGGCAGATAGAGTTTACTGCAGACAAGTGTGAGGTGATGCGTTTTGGAAGGGCAAACCAAGATAGGGCATACACAGTAAATGGTAGGGCACTAAGGAGTGTGGAGGAGCAAAGGGATCTGAGAATACAGATAATTGTTCCTTGAAGATGGTGTCACAGGTGGACAGGGTTATAAAAAAAAGCTTTTGGCATCTTAACCTTTATAATCAAAGTATTGAGTATAAGAGTTGGGATGCTATGAAGTTGTTTAAGACATTGGTGAGGCCAAATTTGGAATATTGTGTGCTGCTCTGCTTGCCTAACTACAGGATATCAATAAGATTGAAAGAGTGCAGAGCAGATTTATTAAGATGTTGCTAGGTCTTCACAAGTTGAGTTACAGGGAAAGATTAAACAGGTTAGAACTTTATTTCTTGGAGCAAAGAAGAATGAGCAGAGATTTGATAAAGGTTTACAAGATTATGAGAGGTATAGTCAGAGTGGACTCGAGTAGGCTTTTTCCACTTAGATTGGAAGAAGTAAATATGAGAGATCATTGTTTAAAGCTGAAATGGGAAAGGTTTAGTGGGAACATAGGGGCAAGTTCTTCAGAGAGTGGTGGGAATGTGGAATGGGCTGACATCTGATGTGGTGAATGTGGGCTCAATCTTGAGTTTTAAGAATATGTTGGATAGATACATGGATGGGAGTGGTCTGGAGGTTTATGGAATGGGAGCAGGTCAATGGGACTAGCTAACAGAATAATGGTTGGCAAAGACTAGAAGGGCCAAGTGGCCTGTTTTCTGTGCTGTATTAATGAACACCCTAGAGATATAAACAGGATTGTAAAGATTGTAGTGCAATAAGGAAAGTCTTGCAAAAGAGTTGGATAGGATCATGAGGAGGCCAAGACTCAAAATTGTAATAGGTTCCAGATATGATACATACATGAGAGGAATAGACTGGACCATAGAAGACTACAGGTCTTCAGTCCTTCTAGTCTGTGCTGAACTATTATACTGTTGAGACCCAGTGACCTGGAGCTGGATGGACCACATTCCTCCCAAATTTTTCCTAAATGTAAAAATTGAGCTTCTTTCACCACTTCACCTGAACTATTATACAGTCGAGTCCCAGTGACCTGGAGCTGGACCACATCCCTCCCAAATTTTTCCTAAATGTAAAAATTGAGCCGCTTTCACCACTTCACCTGGCAGCTCATTCCACACTCCATCCACTCTCTACGTGAAGTTGTTCTCCTAATGTTTCCTTTAAACTTTTCCCCTTAACCTGTCCTCTAGTTTTTTTTTAGCTCATCTAACCTCAATGGAAAAAGCCTATTTGCATTTACTTTATACATATTTGCGATAGCAGCTGGAGGCCATTTGTGGACTCTAATACAATATATACTTATTGTTAAGATCAATCACTGTGCTCTATCAATGACACACATCAAAGCTATGTTGGAAATTGGGTGCAACAGCAAAATGTGTGGCTGAGTCAATATATGATCAACTCTAGGTACATTTCTCCATCAGTTCTACCTCACACCGCAAAAGATTCACAAGGCAATACCAGAGGTGCCAGAGACATGCTTCAGGTAGGGAACATTTGCTCATGCTCCGTGCAAATGTAGCCCCATTTTGGCAGGATTTTGCTGACATACTAACCAGAATAATGAAGGTAACCTTTCCACTGGACCCAATGTTGTATCTGTTAGGGAACCTTATGGACATAAGTTACAAATTAACCAAATTCAAATTCAATTCAGATTTATTTCTTTGTCCATTTATAGCAAAAAAAATGCATAGTGATGACATGAAAGTCTGACTTCTTATCAGTAAGTGGATTAAGTAAGTAAGATGCATATCCGTATTCCCATGGAAAAATAATTATATATATTCTTAGAAACCAACACAGCACCTTTGTTAAAATATGGCAGCCATATCTGACATATATGAGAGCACAGCTGTTGCTACACCCTGACAAAAATTTACCAACAGATGAATTAATAAAAGTAATTATATAAGGGGGTGGCTCCACAGCCTCCATGGACACTTACTGGAAGCACTGACATCACATCCAGCCTCTCTTTTCTTTCTCTCCTTTTAAGTTTTGTCTTTCTTTTTGCAGGGGGTGGGAATGGAGAAACACCACATGCATGTAATTTGGAGGAGATATTGATATATTCTGTAATGGTCAGTGATGTTTATTCCTTAGTTATTGATGGAAAACAAAAAAAATTCAAAAAAAGGCCTCTGGTATGCTGGGGATTGAGTTCAAGAGCTCTATAAAACTCTGGTGAGACCTGAGTTGGAATATTGTGTTTTAGTTGTCTCATTACAGTGAGGATCATTACAGTGAGCATCGACAGCATCGAGTCCACGCTGCTGAAG
This sequence comes from Narcine bancroftii, assembly GCF_036971445.1. Taxonomy (NCBI): domain Eukaryota; kingdom Metazoa; phylum Chordata; class Chondrichthyes; order Torpediniformes; family Narcinidae; genus Narcine; species Narcine bancroftii. The sequence continues at coordinate 206,382,404 of NC_091474.1, forward strand.
ATCCAGCTGCGCTGGATGAGTCACGTCTCCAGAATGGAGGACCATCGCCTTCCCAAGATCGTGTTATATGGCGAGCTCTCCACTGGCCACCGTGACAGAGGTGCACCAAAGAAAAGGTACAAGGACTGCCTAAAGAAATCTCTTGGTGCCTGTCACATTGACCACCGCCAGTGGGCTGATAACGCCTCAAACCGTGCATCTTGGCGCCTCACAGTTTGGCGGGCAGCAACCTCCTTTGAAGAAGACCGCAGAGCCCACCTCACTGACAAAAGGCAAAGGAGGAAAAACCCAACACCCAACCCCAACCCACCAATTTTCCCTTGCAACTGCTGCAATCGTGTCTGCCTGTCCCGCATCAGACTTGTCAGCCACAAACGAGCCTGCAGCTGACGTGGACTTTTTACCCCCTCCATAAATCTTCGTCCGCGAAGCCAAGCCAAAGAAGAAAAGACAGTGAGGATATGGAAGCTATGGAGAGGGTGCAGAGATTTACCAGGATATTGGCTGGTTTGGAGAACGTGTCTTATGAGGCATGGTTAAAAAAGCTAGGGCTTTTCTCTTTAGAGCAAAGAAGGATATGTGGTGACTTAATAAAGGTCTACAAGATTATGAGAGGCATCAATAGGGTCGATAGCTGGCACACCCTTTTCCCAAGGTGAGAGTAGCAAACATCAGAGGACATCTGTACAAAGTGAGGGGAGGAAAGTTTAGTGGAGACATTTTTTTTTCTACACATAGTGGTGCCTGGAATGCCTCGTCAGGGGTGATGGAGGAGATTGGTGCTGAGTGGCATTTAAAAGACACAGGCACATATATGAAAAAAAGGTTTATGAGGTTGGGAAGCTTTAGTTTTTTGAGTAAGTTTATATAGGTCAGCACAACATTGTTGGCTGAAAGGCAACATACATTGTGCAGTAATATTCAGTAAAATTGTATAATTTTAGGATAAAGTACAGAAGGACAAATGCTGATGAAGATCAAAAATTGAAAGGATGTGTAACTGAGCTATTGAAAAGTTCAATACAAATATCGACACAGCTATAAAATTAAAATTCAATATAGCCCAGTACCAAAGACTCTCAAAAACCTCCACAGGAGAGCATTCTGCCTGGTTGCATCACTGTCTGGTGCAGAGATGCCAACGCTCAAGTCAAGAAAAACTCCAGAGGGTTGTTAACTCAGCCTGCGACAACACAGGCACCAGCCTTCACTCTATCATTAGGGGAAAAAGGTACAGGAGCCTGAAGATGAGTACTGAGCAGCACAAGGATTCTGCCATCAGAATCCTGAATAAACAATGAACCACAGACACTGCTTTAACATGACTTTTTCTTCAACTATTTTTATTTATTTTGTAAGGTGGCTTTTAAAAATATTTGCACTGTGATCCTGCCTGAAACGATCATTTCATGACACGGTCATGAATATAAATCCTGATCTCAGGTTTCTGAATAATCAGTAATTTTATGAACCAGTCTGTCTTACTCTCGTGCACTATTTTTTTTTCTTAGTGATGTAGTGAGATGGTATAAAAGGAATGTACAACTGTGATATTGCCGCAAAACACAGAGGCTCATGACAATAAATTCTGATCTAGTCTCTTGAAGAAAACAAAGACATTCTATGTTCTGAACATTGCTAACATCCAGCGACAGGGGACATGCATAACTCCACACACATCACCCTGGTAAAAGCACAGAAAGGCTGAAAGAACTCAGCAGGTCTCAGTGTCCATAGGAGGTAAAGATATCACTAACAGTTTGGACCTGAGCCTTTCCTCAATGTATAAGAAAAGCAGGCAGCGCCAGAATAAAAAAAATGGCAGGGGGAGTTAACATCCACTTCTCCGGTTTCCATTAGTACCATTCTTCCCCATCACCTATCGTCTCCTTTCTTGTAGCTGTCTCTCCTTTCCTTGTGACTACCCAAGCTTGCATTCAGGGCCAAACTCTTATCAAATATCACCTTTCCTTTCTCCTGGCCTCTTCAAATCTAATCACCTTGTCTGTTGGTCCATACTCCACCCCCTGTCATTTCTTTTATACAGGTGCTGCCTGCGTTTCTTTTTATGGCTTCAAGAAGGGCTTGGGCTTGAACATCGGTAACACATCTTTTATTGAGTTCCTCCAGCATGTGTTTTTACTACAGTGACTGCGAGTTATGAAAGAATGTCAAGTGTCCAAACAAAAAATGGGTTCATGTAATCAGATGCTGCTGGAATTGAGATGGTGGCTGCGCTATACAATGATTGGAACAGCTCATGAGGTTGTGAGGTGTGAAGTTGGGAAATTAGCTGCTTGAAAGTAGAAAGTCAGGATTAATTTCAAAAATTTTCAGGTAAATAGCACTTTATATCCTGGGAAAGTCAGGCAACGTATACCAGGGATTAGTGCTGGAACCATTGTTTGTCATCTATATCAATGATCTAGATCACTGTCTCTCATTGTTTGTCATCTATATCAATGATCCCTCATTCCCCAGAACCCTAGGATTCCACGAGAAAGTGATAAATAGGCTGATGCATTTTTTGAGTAATATGTTTAATTTTATATTCATAATTTTACTATACATGGACAGCATATTGTTGGAAAGTCCTTGGTTATTATAATAGAGGCTTCAACCTCTTATTTAAAATGAAAGCCTCGGTGAGGTCTCATAAACGAGCAGTATTTTTTTTTGTATTGCCAATAAATTTGACAAAAGGGTCAGTTTTTCCTTATAAAGTTAATCCAAAAAAGTTTACCACGTGAACGATAGAGTGAATAAATAATGGTATATAATTTTTATGCAGTGTTTCCCTGAGACATGAAAACTATTTCAAGGATTCCACAAGGGTAAAAAGGTTGAGAAACACTGATCATGTGGTAAATTGGATAAGCATGTTTGTAGATCACACTATTGGAGGTGTAGTGAACAGCAAAGATTTTCAAAGCTTGCAGAGGGATCTGGACCAGCTTGGAAAATGGCAAATCGAATTTTACGCTGTCAAGTGTTAAGGACAAACCAAGTAGACATACAGTGAATAGTTTGGCACTGAGGAGCGCGGTAGAAGAACCTGGGAATAGAGATGCACGTCCCTGAAAGTGGCATCATAGGTGGATAGGAATATAAAGAGTTTTTGGCATATTGGCCTTCATAAATCAAAGTATTGAGTAAAGGAACTTGGATCCATAAGACATTGGTGAGGCCACATTTGGAATATTGTGTGCAGGTTTGTTCACGTAACTACAGGAAAGATAGCAATTACATAGAAAAAGTGCAGAGATGATTTGCTAGGATGTTGCCCAGATTTCAGGAACTGAGTTGCAGGGAAAAGTTAAACAGGTGAAGACTATATTCTCTAGAGCAAAGAAAAATGAGGGAAGGTTTGATAAAGCTATTTAAAATTATGAGGGGGATAAAATAAATATCGATAGGCTTTTTCCACTGAGGATAGGTGAGATATAAACCAGAAGACATGGGTTAAGAGTGAAAGGGGAAAAGATTAGGGCAGTGGTTCTCAACCTCTTTCTTTCCACTCACATACCACTTTAAGTAATCCCTATGCCATAGGTACTCAGTAATTAGCAAAGAATTACTTAAGGTGATTATGTGGGTGGAAAGTTTGTAAACCAGTTTTAATCGTACCTAATTGACTCGTTATGTGCATGGTTTCATAACTCCAAAGGAAATGGGCCAATGACAATTTTTCTCAATCAAAATATTTCAGTTACAATTGGGTCTAGAGCAAAGTTGTGAGCTTTATAAAGGATCTACAAGAATGTCAGGCCAAGTCACACTCAGCTGAATGCAGAGAATAAATAGTGGATGCACTTAGTCGTGATTTTAAATATCATGTAAGTGATCAAGAGCCAATGTACGTCAAAACAAATTCTATGTATAAATGAACAAATGACAGCAATGTGCAAGTGATCAAAACTTGATGTAGGATCTTTTTTAACAGAGTAGAAAGGAAGCTGGATAGAACCCCAGAATAATCAAAAATGGCAGCAATAAAAATTAATACTATTTCATTGAGATTCAACACATTAAAGGTATTTAAGAATTCAATTGGAAGAATGGACATGGTAGCAAAATTGGCCCTGCAACTGTTCATCAAGCTCATTATTGTCAACAACCAGAGAACCTAATTCCATTATTTTAAATATTAACAAGGAACAGAATCTAAATATGGGGTAGGAGCAAATGTCAATTAACTCCATGTTCAACTTGGGAATACCAAAAGGGTATGTCTTTCATTACATGTACAAATCAGAAGGCAATGTGAATGATGATCTATTGCAAAGAACATCAAAGTTTTAAAAAACCACAACTTGGATCAGTCACAGGTGGGCAGGTTTTCACCTGAAATAAGGATGTTACACCAGGACAAAAAAAAAACAGCTCAACTCTGACATGACTCCAATGAATTAAGGGGATGAATTAAGAGGTAAATAAAACAACTATTTCCTATTTCGTAGATGCAATATGACCTTTTCAAAATTTTCAGATCTAAGACTGTTAATCTGCAAGGGGGTTTTGTCAGTTTCTAAAGTTGACGTAGTGATTAGCGCCAGTGATCGGGAATCCAGGTACAAATCTCGCGCTGTCTTTAAGAATTTTGTACGTTCTCCCCATGTCTGTCTGGATTTTCCCCGGGGGCTCGTTTCCTCCCACCATTCAAAACCTACCAGGGGTTAATTGGGTGTAAATTGGCAAGCACAGACTTGTGGACCAAAATGGCCAATTACAATGCTGTTTATCTAAATTAAAAATTTAAACAGCATCCATAAGCAGGCTGAAAATAAACTTTACCTTCAATAGAACATCCACAATGGACATCTCTTCCCTACTCTCCACTCCCTCAGCTCAAAGCATCCATGATTTATGTTTGCAACATTTTCTAGATATGCACATTGCCTAGATCAGATATATTTTATTCAGAACATTAAAAATAGGCACATAACTGAAAATTCAGTTGAAGCCAAGCAGGATTCTTTTTTTTATATTCAAGCCAAAGCAAATTTTAGATACAGTGCCATAAATCACCAGATGATGGCAATACTAGCCTGCAAGGAGCACGGTACACACAATACCAGTGACCCTTCAATAAAACCTCAGTTCTCGCTGAATATACAAGTTGAATAGGGCATTCAGTGTTCATAAATAACAAGTATTTGCCAGTACATCCTCTCTCATATACACTGAAGTATTCTAGGCCAAGTGATCAGACGTGCACTATGGTTACACATCATCTCCAGTACTCCAGATTTGACTGGGTGTTTTTCACATTTTTGATGACTAGCTGCAGCTTGCTTCATTCAAGGAAATTCTTCAGAAGTATATTTCCAATGAACCCAGTGAAATGTAATGCTCATATTGCCTATATGGAAACAGCATTCATGCATTTACTCGAAGAAGTCAGAATATTAATATGATTTTATTTTTTATTTATAAAATGTTATTATTTTGCCCTGAAATAGTTGTCAATTACATCTTTGGCTTGTGAGTCCTTGCCATAATCCTGAAAATAAAATAAACATTTATTATGTGCATTGGAATTTCATAAAATCTCCAGAATGGAACAATGAAGGCATTTCATAGAAAGATCAACTTTAATGCACTGCTTAAAATAAAAACAGCCAACAATTCTCCCAAATGTCTGGATTCTTAAATATGTTTGTGTTACAATAGAGAGGATTATCTTGGGCATTATATCAATCAGAAGGAAAGTTGGATGGAGAAATGATGAGAGAATACAAAGTGTGAAGTAATGCTTTTTTGGAAGGTCCAATCAGGGTAGAACACAGTAAACTGCAAGACCCATGGGCATGTTAAAGACAAAATGCACCTTAAAAGAGCACAAGCCCATCTATTGCAAAAACAGGACCTGGCAGCATATTGCCTTCATCAGTTATGGAATAAAATAGCAGGGAAAGAATATAAATTTATAAAATTATCAGTTAGGCCACAGGTGGACTTCTGTCTACTGTCTGGTCACCACACCCAAGAAAAGTATACTGGAGATGGTACAGAGAAATTCACCAGAATGTGGCTGAGACCATTACATTTAAATCACTAGATTACACTGGGTGTGTTCTATGCCAAGTGATCAGAAATGCACTTATGGTTATACATCATCTCCAGAACTCCGGATTTCCCAGGAGCAGAGGATACTGAAGCGACCCAATGAATGTTACCAATGCATCATCTAGTGCAAAGAGCAAGAATAGTTTTCCCCTCAGTGGGGGCATTGAAAATAATAAACCATGGATTTAAGATTAGAATAGGAATTTAGAGGAGACCTAAGGGGAAATTTCTCCACTCCACAGAGGGGATACAATGCACAAACCAATTAACCTGAATGTTACAGACATCATCAGAATTAAATTACCAGTACCTTAAATTCAATAATATTTAAAGTCTTAAATTATTTAGGCAAGAATACAATGAGACAATGGAATTAAAAGGTGTGTTCTTTTGATAGCCAATATCAGATTTTACCATCAAACTGAATTCATTGGCACCAAATGTGATTCCACCTTTATAACCAAAGATGATTGTTGGTTATTTAGCCAGAGGCCTGAAAAATCACCCAAATATTCTGCTAAACCAGCCTGCAATTTTGAGGAAAAGTAACCCTGTACCCATTTACCAAGCCAAATAACCTCTCCTCAGATCACTCATATTTGTGCTAAATGGAATGAGTTTTTAAGTTAATAGTCATCAACTGATAACTCACCTTGACAACAACACAGCTGCAACCCACAACCTTGCGAGGTTTCCCTTCTCGGTCTATTTTGCATAGACCTACCCACTCACCAAGTTTCTTGTTGTCATCAACCTTGTTGAGAAAAAAGTTATATCTCAGACTTACCAAAGCCAGTAAGATTCAATGATATTCCAAAACTAATAGTGTGTCTCAGACAATTCTGGCAATCTTCTTCATTTGATTCAGTTGAGGGAGCCAAAAGGTCATCATTGATACAATACAGTATTGCCCTTCTGTCTATATTCAAGATATTCCGTTTATTCTAAAATCAAGAGTCGAGTAGCTCTCCAAATCTCATTAATCTATAGGAAGGGACAACAAGGAATACAATCCCAGAGCAACAAAGTTCTGTTATCTAACAAATGCATGGTCACAATCTACTCCATTTCCTAAAATCCAGGGACACAAATATTACAATGTCTCTGACACACTGGTAATTTAACAGATCTGAAAATCAAACTCTTTCTGTAAAGAGATCAGTTATAAGCTGGTTTAACTTGTTAATCATCATAACCTTTTAATTCTCAATTGCTATTTCTATCAAGAGCATCCAACTATCTGTAAAAGGTCCAGAGGTGGAAGCTTAAAATGCAAGTACAAACTTTTACCAGTGCATCTGAATTTACATATTCAAAGTTGACACAAAGATGTGGCTTTACATGTCAGGGAGAGAAAAAAATAACTCCACTGCTCATTATTGAGACCTAATGCAAAATGGTGAAAGTGTAAAGGAACCAGCCTTTGAAGTGTTAAACAGATCTCTTTACGAAGCAGATTTGTAAAAACTAGGTCCTTTCAGGTGGACCCTCTGCCTTGAGGGCGGCGGCAGGAGCAGATTTTAACCTGCAGATTCACCTTTCAGGTGGCATTAAGTCTGCTTTCAGCGTTGCCTGGTCCACCTGAAAGGGCCTATTCATATCCAGGAGGTGCCTCAGAGCCACCCCTGCCCTGACGGCCCCCGCTGACCTCCCCTCCCTAGTAGGGCAGGGTCTGTCAAGAAGTGGGGCAGGCGTCAGGCATCGGGGAGTGTGTCCGTCAGGTCTTGTGGCAGGGGGATGTCAGGCAGCAGGGAGTTGGGTCACTGGCTGATAGGTCATCAGCCTGCCCCCAGGCAGTCACTTACAGTGGCTGTACATTCAGCTACCTTGGCGGAGCCTGGCACCCCGCCAATTGTCCCTCCCTGAGGAGGGTTGGTGTCGGCGCCTAGGAGCATTGATATGAGTATGTCTTTAGCCGCATGGGGGGGGGGGGGGGGGGGAAGAGAAGATATGCAGCTTTACAATGGGGTGTTCAGACCACCTGAAAGGGCCTACTGAAATGCTTGCTTCATCTAGTTATGGCTAGTTTAGTAATCTGGTTATAATCCTTCAAATGCCTCACATTGAGTGACAAAGAAAACAGGGTACGGGTTGAAACCAAGGAAAGGCAACCAATCTTCTAAATCAATCTTGATCTTCATTTAATGTACATTTTATACTCACCTTAATAAGGTTGATCTGATGTTCAGCACAGAGTGCCTCTACCAACTTAACATACTGTGCCTCATCACAATTACTTGCCAGGACACACAAGTGGGCTTGTCGTCTTGAGAGATTAAAAAGAAAAAAAATTACCAAAATAATCGTAAGCCCCAGCATGACTACCCCTAGTTAAGTGGATCAGATGAAGTACTGTCCCAGCTGACAAAACCCTACTTGTGTTTCTACTAACATCCTTACTAGATGACACCTACTAAAGTTCAAATAACTATTTGCAACTCGGTACCTCATGTTCACACAATTTAAAAATCTGGCAATTTGACACTATATGTGTATTTCTCGTCATCTCATATAACACATTATTTTACTTTATAGTGTCAATGAGCAAATCCAAGATTTTTTTCACTATTTGCACTAGATTACCCTTACTTCACATTGCATCCAGTATATATTGTAGTTATCATTGAAGATCATTTATAAAAAACACATCAATACTCACTTATCCAGCACTTTGGCAGCTTCCCGTAGACCACAGCACAAGCCATCGTGGATGTACGCAGTTTTCAGCACCTCCTGAAGAGCAGTGTTGACATCCATGACACCTCCTGCTGCTATGCTAGGAAGGTGGTGAAAATTATACAAATTGCTGGTAACTATTTATTGATAGGAACAATAGATCATTTAAGAAAACCACAGTTGAGCCACAAAGTTGTCAGAAAATTGCTTTCACTCATTCTTAAGAGTGGAGGGGTATCCGACAACAAAAATTCATCAATCCAACAATGCAGCTTAGTTATACAGGTGTGTGCTGCTTAACGTCCAGTCGGGCAACATCCAACCACATATATCCATCATCCGTAGTCCAAGAGGGTTACAATGGAGTTCAGTCAGATATCCCGATCAGAGAAAGTGAGAACGGGACATAGCGAATGTAACCAGAACTGAAGAAGAGGCAAGAGAAAAGGAAACTGCAAAAGGAGAACAGGTGCAGAAGAGGTTCACTGTTACAGGGTTAGCCAAATTCTTTGCAAACCATAACAGCTTGCTGAGGAATGCACATGCTTGCGTGTGTGTGTGTGAAGAAATTTATGAAAAGAAAAAGCAAACTAGGCAAACAACACTGGACATATTCCTGAAGAAGTCAACACCTCCCCAAGGAAAGCCTCAGCCAGGTCCTTCAGGCATTACAGTGACAGTTCATCAATGGAGGTTATTCAATCTGAAACTCCTAAAGAGTGAAACAATATGAAAAAGTTGAGAACAGTGATGTGGATGATCTTGATCTTCTTGTTAAATTGTGTGTGATAAAGGCTAATATAGTGTTTACATATGAGTATAAAAAGTGAAGTAAAAAATTGATTATAAGTTCAGAATGCCATATAGTGGGGTGGGGGGGTGGGGCACCTTTTACCACGCATGGGTCAGATGGTGAATCAGTGGGCTGCATTGATTTTTTTGGTGGTATTGGACAGGGGGCAGCAGTGCCAGATTGGGGTGGGAACACTGGACATGTGGGGGGTAGATCACAGTCTGGATAAATTCAGATCCTGGCTGTAGGTTGCACACCCCGCCATATAGTTTTGTAATGTATGCACAGTAACATGGTGTTCACACATCCATATTGCATAACACCCAGTTTCACAGAATGTATCAAGGACATTAAACGGCACATACCTGTAATTGTAAAATAGCCATCACTTTTGGAAGACAAATGGGAAAATATCTTCACATAAAATTAAAATAGTTTTAACATGGAAATATTTTGGTAATTTATTCAAGACTTGCACTTTCACATGTTATGAACATCTTAGTAATTATTTTATCATATGCATACAAGAGATACTAACAGGACCTGGTAATTGGCATCCCACACATCCATAATTCACCCCTGTGGGAAAGGGATCCTTTTTCATAGATTAATTAAGCAGTAGGGACCTCCCACACTACATCCTCATCCTAACAAGAAGCTGCAGGAATTCAACCAGCTCCCAACTGTTCACCCTTGTAACACAGGCAACAATAGCAAATAGAAATGGACATCTGTTCAAAATGAGTGGAGGAAAGTTTTGAGATGTCAGGTTTTTTTTAAGAGTGGTGGGTGCCAAGAATGTATTGCTTGGGGTGGTGGTGCAGGCTGATACAATAGAGGCATTCAAAAGATTTAGATAGGCACATGGATGCAATAAAAAATAGAAGGGTATGGCTATGAAATAAGGAAGGATAAGATTATTGTGGAGTAGGTTTATATAGGTCAGCACACTGTGGGCCAAAGGACTTGTACTGTAACTCAACATGTCAGGCAACCAACATATCAGGCAACATCTTTTTAAGTTTACATTTTGTCTTTAGGTTAATGAGAACACATCCTGGCTGTTTCCTCCCTGCACAATCCATGAAGCAGCCCACCATCTATCTCTCAACCTCTTGCCATCCCAACACTCTTACCAAACCACTCACCCAACCATCCATTTTATGGCCCTCCTCACCACCTCCCCAACCCCTGCAGACTATCTGTTCAGACTTTAAATCCTCTCCCGATTCCTACACTGCTCTGCCATTCTCAGCAACCTCCACTACCAGTGGCAAAGTAGGAAAGACCACATTACCCAAGATAGTCTACAACCAAACATGAGCCCCTTTCTCACTGCCCACCCTCATAGTAAATGGGAAAATTAGCAAGGTAAGCTGACCCAGGAGCCTTTCACACTACACCATTATTTGTAGGTAATTCTATAACTTGGGACTTTAAGGGGATCACACCTCCAGCGACGACATCTCAAGTGACACTCACCTAAAGTCACACAAGTCTAATCACTCAATTAGTAATGAAGAATGGATTTGATTTTTCGAATGCTGGCCCTGAAACTCTGTAGTTTGTATTATAAACCTCGTCAGCAGTTATCAATGCTTTGTTCAGCATTTGAGGAGAATCAGGGAGGTGGTGGCAGATAGGCAGGCTGAGTTGCGTTGTCATAAACAAAGGCTTATTCTGACTTTTGAATGCCAAATCAAAAATAAGAGTATACACTGACAAATTTCCCGCCACTGTGTCGCCCGCATGCAGGTGTGTACTAATCATACCTGGTTGGATTGGTTGCCATTTCACACCGCCAGAAAATGATTGGTGAGTTAACTCGGCCAAGCTCTGACACTTGCTGCTTCAGAGCCCAGTTGAAATCTACTTGTCCTGCCTGGTTATGTCATTTCACACCGCGCGATTTGACCTGCAATATTGGCAGGTTAACTTAGATGCAATCAACAGTGTGAAAGGTGCTACAGAATTCCCCAATGAGAGGAGACTTAAGAGGTCCACAAGGCTCTGAGAAGCATACATAAATAAGGTAAGACAACCAGTGCCTTTTTCCCCAGAGCAGAAATAGCAAACAGCAGAGGGCATCTGTACAAAGGGAGAAAAGTTTCTTTTTCAGAGTGCAAAGGAGGCTGAAACATTAGGGGCTTTTAAGAGATTTCTAGACAGGCACATCGATGCAAGAAAAAGAGGGTTATGGGAAGCAGGAGTGGGATCAATACTTTTTTTTGGTAGCAGCACAACATCAAGGCCCAAAGGGCGTGTACTGTAATGTTCTATTTTCCTTCTCAATCTCATTCTCTCTATTCTGATCGACCCAGATCCTCTCACAACCCCACTTTCCCACTCTCCTTCCACCCGAGCCCCGATCTGATGACTAGGGAATACATCTTCTATCCTGTACCATTTATCGGTCCTCAATCCAGACGACGGTCAGGGTCCAATGCCCCGTCTACACCCAAGGACCAAATTAACTCCACCCTATCACCCATCGTCAGGGATGCCTTGCTCACCCCTCCCCTGCCTTGCTTGACCCGCCGGTACGAGCCTGGCTCGCCCGAGTATTCCCGGCTCCGACTCGGGCACCCACCATTCCTCAGCCATCTTGCGGCGTATTTTCCCAGAACACTGCGATCTGTTGTCGAAATACAAGCAAAAGGTGGAGGCGTTGGGGGCGGGCGAGCGGGCGGCGAGTTCAGCGCGGCCGCGGAGCGCGGGATGGCCGCGATGGCGCTTCGATGATCCACCGGCACTCACCCGCAGGAAAATGGTGGAAGAAAGGGCGCACGCTCTGACGTCATTGCTTATATAGGCGGCCCGCGCAAGCCCCCCACTTGATCGTGTCACGTGACGCGTCGAGTCGTCCAAACAACTTGCCCGACGAATTGGAAAATCTGAAGAGAGTAAAAGAAAGTAACGCAGTCGCTTGAAATCCGAAATAAAGTTTTAAAAAATAGCAAATACTCAGTAGGTCAAGCAGCGCTGATGTTGAGAGAGGTAAACTGGAGGTATGGAGAAAAATAGTGAGAATTTTTGTAACAGAATTTACAACGTGAAACTTGGAAAAATAGTGTTCAGTCAGGTTTAGTCAAGTTTTTAGCAGATTTATAAGATTTAATCACGGCCAAAGAACTTTTCCTGCTGGAAAATAGATGAGATCTCAAGTTTATTATATTATCTATACATATATTTAAGTTTATAGTCTATTTTTAAGAAGATATTTGATTATTATATGCTATGTATTGTGTGTATACATCATGGTTCAGAGAAACTCCTTCATCTGGTTGTATGTAACTAATTTGGTATTATTTACTCATTCCATTTATGAAAGATCCAAAGATACTGTTCATCAATCTCACAGGGGTGGCACGGCAACATTGTACCAGCATCAGTGATCAGGATCAGGGTTTGAATCCCGCGCTGTCTGTGAGGAGTTTGTACGCTCTCCCCATGTCTGCGTGGGTTTTCCCCGGGGACTCCGGTTTCCTCCCACCGTTCAAAATGTATGGGGGTTGTAGGCTAGTTGGGTGGCACAGGTTCGTGAGCCGAAATGGCCTGTTGCTGTGCGGTATGTCCCAAAAAAGGCCTGTGTGATGGATGTAGGAGGAGTTTGCCGCACGATAGTGCGGCTGATGTCTTCCAGATTTGTTTGGCACGGCCTACGCAAGCAGATAACGAAGTGGGCGTAAACCTGCACAGATTGCCCATTTGACAAGGTCACACCAAGCACCAAGTCCTGCAGTTCGACACTTCAACCCGTAGGTTCCAGCGAGTCCACCTCGACATAGTCGGGCCCTTGCCAGTCTCTCGAGGGTCGCGATACCTGCTCACAGTGGTAGACAGGTTCACTCGTTGGCCAGAGGCCATATCCATTCCAGACTCCTCTACCGATACGTGCACCAGGGCTTTCCTCTCCACCTGGGTCTCCCGTTTTGGTGTCCCAGTGGACATAACGACCGACCGAGGAGCCCAATTCACCACTGCCTTGTGGACTGAGCTCTCTAAGCTCCTGGACACCCAGCTGCATCACACCTCGGCCTATCATACCCATGCCAACGGGCTGGTCAAGGATTTCCATCACCACCTCAAATCATCACTGATGGCACAGCTCGAGAAGCTGAAATGAGTAGATGATTTGCCCTGGGTTCTCCTGGGATACGCACAGCACCTAATGACAGCCTCAGAGCCTCCTCCACTGAACTAGTCTATGGCAAGACCCTTGCAGTCCCAGGCCAGTTTCCTCCTCCAGCACCCAATTGAGCCACCAACGCCACAGTCGTCCTTGAGAGGTTACGAGACAAACTGGGCTCCCTTGCACCACCACCACCATTCCGACATGGTCAACACCCCCCCCCCCCCCCCACCGCCATCCTCCTGTGAACATGTATTCATGTGAAGGGGTGCACACAGGACTCCCCTTCGAGGAGGTGCTGCAAGCAAAGCATCCACTTTTACACTCGACATTGGAGGCAAGGAGGAATTATTCACACTGGACTGTTTGAAATCCGCGCATATGGACTTGTCCCAACCAGTACAACAGATCTCACCCTCAAAGCATCGCAAGATCATTGGTGCCGATTCTGTTGGGGGTGGGGGGGGGGAAGGGTGATGGAGGTTGTGTAGCGACGCACATTTTGGTAGCAGTGAACTGGCCCCACATGTCATGCATGGTCAGCGGGGCAGGCACAGCAAAGATGGCATCACGGGACTGTCTCTTCCAGTCCAGAAGAGAAAGATGCATGAGCGTGATGCAAGTGTCAGAACGCAGGGGGCGGGATTGGAGACAGGCTTCAAAGCTGCAACGCGGAATTCAAAGTAAAGCAGTTGTGTTACTAGAACTCTCAGCCTGTTGTCTCAGTCTTTTTGCTGCACTCACACACAACCCGCTACAAAGCTTTAACTTTACAAGGTACTGGTGAGGCCACATCTGGAGTACTGCATGCAGTTCTGGTGCCTTACTTGAGGAAGGATGTACTGGCTTTGGAGGCAGTCCAGAGGAGGATCACCAAGTTGACTCCAGAGATAAGGGGGTTGGCCTATGAGTAGAGATTGTGCTGTCTGGGACTGTACTTGCTGGAATTTAGAAGAATAAGAGTGGATCTTATAGAAATGTACAAAATTGTTAAAATTATGAGATAGAGTGGGGAAGATGGGAACTAGGGGACAGACCTTCAAGATTCCGACTAATAAATTTATGATAGCACACATTTTGAACCATTTTATCAGTCTTTAACTTTGTCCTATGCCTTGGGGACAAAGTTGCACAAGATGCATTGCCATACCTTTTGTAAACAGACAACATCCATGTATTCCATTTCCCATGCACAAAGTCTTTGAATGGCTTGTTCAAGCAGACATGTTGCAATAAAGACATCAAATCACCTGGGATAACTGTCATGTAAGTATTATGTGTGCTAATCTATTTTTAGTCTTCTATGTTAAGTGACCAGACCAGACCAGCAAACTCCATTCTTTGTGTAAACCACCTGGCCACTTGTTCCACATATTGTCTATCCATAGTTTTACACCATTGTCATCCATCCATCCTTTTTCATGAAAATGTATAAATATACCTGCAGGGAATTTTAGGTTGAATTTTGTATTTGAAGATTACCATAGGTCTTAACTTCGTCCCGTCAGCCATGCACAATAACACCACGGTAAACCTGGACCTTTCATGGCCTATACTTCTGGGTTGCACAGTTTCAACACGTTTCCATTCTACTGTTCTATTGCATATCATGTCAAAATTTATGGGGGTTTTATCCATGTTTACAATATTTGCCAATGCAAACTGGTGTTTCTGCCAGTTACATATAATAAACTAGTGAAAACTAACAACTTTATGATCAAGATCTTTTGGTAGTTTCAGTGCAATTTTTGTTTTTTGTCGTAATACCAGATTTTTCCTGTTCATGAAACAGTTGCACCAGCCTACTGTAGCCTTAATAGCTTTACTATGTGCGATGTTGCCCACTGCAGTGAAAATGTTCTTATTTTATTTTGGGCAACTATGTAACAATCTTGCCTCTGATCACATACCCATTCTGCAATGTGATTTTCCAACTCTGGCCAATGAGTGATTCCTTTTCTCAACGAACATTGCCTTTTTGGTATTTTTCTTAAAGTCTTTTCTTCCTTCCTCGGATTTCTTACCAAATTCTTGTGCTCATCAAATGTTCTTGCAGCAGCTCAATTGTTTGTTTTCTTGACCATTTCTATCTCTTTCATCTTAAACTCACTTCATACTTTCATCATGAGTTGCTTGTGTTGATTGACCCTCCATGATAGCAATCACCTCCAGCCAATGCCCAGCAGATCAATCCATGTGATCTTTGGGAGTGGATATATATGCCGGTCAATGGCCAATCTCAGGCATCCCGATCTTTGCCAGTTGATGTATACGCCAGTCAATGGACCAACTAGGCATTCAGAAAATTGGAGTCGACTTATACACCGGATATACCATAAAACCCTTAAATGAGGCTGAAAATGGTGGTTGACATATGCCGATCGACTTATATGCAAAAATATACAGTAGATAAAGAATATTAGTATTTGAGTTTCATGGAAAATTAGAAAGCTTGGATTGAACAAAATGTCTAATTTGTAAATATCTAAAAAAAAATGTCTGTTGGAAAGCTTGAATTTGGCTGATAATTGTTAAAAGGAGGCAAATTTTTCTCAAATAAAGAGATTGTTAAAACTTTGGATACATAATCTATGCCATTCCTTAAAACCTGCGCCCAGCAGAGACAGCTGGAAATTATGGTTATCTCTAATAGCAAGGGAAAACCAATTAAGCCCAAAGAATTTCCTAAATGTTCTCAACCTATTTCTCATTAATAGGTTATGTGTCAATTTAGAAACTGCCAACATAGAAGTTTTTTTGGAAAACTGCAATTCCATTTCTGCCCTAGAGGGGCAATTCATCGACTTATCCAAAAGTAAATTACATATGTTAATTGCCCAATAGTAATATCTAGAAGTGATAATACTCCATTCCTTGTAGTCTTTTGAAGATGGGCTTTATTTATACATGGTTTTTTTTTCCCCTGCCATATGTAAGTAAAAGTAACCAAATCTAGTGAACTAAAAAAAATTTAGGAATAAAAATTGGTTACACTTGAATGAGGTGCAGAAATTTGGGTAAAATGTTCATTTTAATCGAATTAATACATTCCATCATTGTAATGGATAAGGGTGACCAACCTGATAATAGTAAATTAACAATTTCCTGATAATATTATAAAGTAATACCAAATAATTCTCTTTCATTACATTTTTATGACTTTTCGTAATTGTAATTTCTAAATATTGGGCATAGTAACTACCAGTATTTAATCTGGTTATGATAGTTCATCACAGATTAGGTGAGCTGAAGGGTCTGTACCTGTGCTGTTATATTTAAGGTGGCATCAAAGAAAGCCTTGTTTCCCCCTGAAGAACAGGTACCTTGTATAGCCACAGCTGAGATGAGGAAGATCCTATCCAGGGAGAACCCACACAAATTAGCAGATCCAGATAACATACCTAGTCAGTTGCTGAAGAACTGTGCAGACAAGTTGACGAGGGTCAGCACCTCACTACAGCAGTCCACCTTCCCTGAAGGTTTCAAGACAGCCACCATGATCCCAGCAGTCAAGGAATTGGCACTGACATCTACAATTATGAAGTAAATCACAAAATTCTGTAAACACCATGTTTGAAGTAAAAAACACACGATACTGGAGAAGCTCAGTAAGTCAAACAGTGTCCTTTATGTAGCAAAGGTAAAGATACAGAACCAATGGTTCGGGCTTGATGGAATACTTGATGCAAAATGATTATGCAGTGTTTGAGTTACTGATGATGGAATGTATCAAAGCATACCTTCCAGCAACATTGAACCTGTTCCAATTTGCCTACTGTCTAATCTGTCCCCATGTGTTTTTATATAAATTTAAATTTAGACATAGACAGGCCCTTTCAGCCCATGAGCCCATGCTGCCCAGTTACACCCAATTAACGTACAAACCCATGGTATGTTTTGAATGATGGGAGGAAACTGGAGCACCTGGAGTAAACTCACACAGACATAGGGAGAATGTACAAAATCCTTACAGACTCCATGAGTTTCGAATCCCGATCACTGCCGCTGTAACAGCATTGAGCTGGACACTATGCTCACTGTGCTACTTGATGTAATAGCTGACCCACCTAGAGAACAATGCCTCATACATAGGGTGGCCATTTTCAAATGGCCAAAATGAAGGACACCCCTCTAAGCTGTGTGTGTGTGTGCACACATGCACCAATGGAAGTGCTAAGCACACATTTGTGCACAGGCATGCAGTATGTTTGTCGAGGGTGTGCACAGCCAAAAGGAAACACGGCATCAGAAAACTCAGAATATCAAGGAGTCAACCGTTCTTTCTCCAACTCTCCACACCTCCAATGTCCATGGTATTAATGTAATGTAAGATTTTTAAAAAATGTATATTTTATTGAATTTTAAATAATCATTTCCTAAGATGTATCTCAGATATTATGCATATATATAATATATTCATATTTGCCATGACTTTCCACATAATATTTATCTGAGGTATACCCTTATAGAGAGAAGAAATACAGAACAAGAAAAAGAAAACTGTATACAAGTAGGGAGTGATCTTTTTACAACATAATCATTGATTTGTAAAAATAAGGTCAGGCCTATGAAGCATTATGTTGTTAAAACATTTTTCCCAGTATGAATCAAATTGTTCCAATTTATAATTAACGGATGCTGTTATCTTCTCCATTTTATAAATGTCTGTTATAATTTCCTTCCATGCATTTAAAGTTGGGCTCTCCTGTGATAACCATTTCCTGGTAAGAGTCTTTTTACTAGCCACCAGCAATTATATTCATTAAATATTTATCTCCTTTCAAACATTCTTAAGGTATATTCCAAAAATATATGGACTTAGTATTTTGTAATGGTATTTCGCATTTAAAAATGTCTTGTAGGGTATTATGTATCCCACTCCAATAATCATTGATAATAGGGCAGTCCCCAAAAAATATGGTAATGGTTTGCATTTTGATTTCCACACTTCTCCAGCAAAAAGGTAGGTTACTATCATGGGATTTCTGAGAGGGTGTAATAAAGTATCTTATTAGATTTTTCCACCCAAATTCCCTCCATTTCTGTGAATTGGTACAATTCCATTGATACCTCCATATTATTTTCTATTCTTCCTCAGATATAGTTATCCCTCTTTCCTTTCCCCATTTTGTTTCAATGTATGTTTCAATATTTGACAGATCTTGCTAAACACTTGAAATTATTTTACTACCATTATCTGAATTATATACTTCTAAACAGTTCTATCAAATGGTACTTGGCTTGATTACATTTTTAATCCTCTTATTAACATAATGTGGCATCTGCAAATACTGATAAAAGTTTTGCTTATCTAGTTTGTGTTTCCCTTTAAACATTTCAAAACGGAGTTACTCACCCTCTTTCAAAGTTCAAAGCCCGCCACACGCCACTACTTCACAGTCCACCCGACGTCGCTGTCAACTGAAGTGATGTGCAGCTGAAGACCATTCGTATGAGAAGGACATGTTTGTGCCCTGTGCTAAACGATCCTGACCCAAATCCCCTCCCCCTGTCTGTGTGCAGGCCCACCGTGCAAGTGCCTGCCAGCCCCAGTACTCAAATCCATCGTGCATGCACACAAGAACAACAGCCAGTGGACCCCGGGATGCCACAAATTGACAGGTAAGTGTGTGCCCCTGCCCCCCTGTCATGTGCTTTTTGTGGATTCTGTTCCTTAATTTTCCCTCCATTTGGGGGTGTAGGGCCTAAACCCAAAAATGGAGAACAAATTAACATCCGGCTGTAGGTGGTGCCAGAATAAGGAGATGTCCTCAAAAGCCGGACTGTCCAGCCTACAACCAGTCATCTGGCCACCCTATTCAAACACCAGGCTCCTGTATATTGACTTGGCATGGAATTTAACAGGATAATACCGTAGAGGCTGGTAGATAAACTGTCCTCACTGGGACTCAACACCCTCTCTGCAACTGGATTCTAGACTTTTTGATGGGAAAACCACAGTCTGTCTAGGTTGGCAGCAAAGCCTCAAGCCCCATTGCACTGACCACTGTGCACCTCAGGGCTAAGCTCTCAACCCACTACTATTCACACTGCTGACACACGACTGCACTATCAGAATCAGCTCCAACAGATACATCAAATTTGTGGATGCTACCTCATCAACAACAATGATGTAACATAGAGGAAATTGAAAGGCTCATAAATGTCAACCATTCTCCATATCAATGGTTGCATCATGAAGAAATTGAAGGGCACAGTTACTTGGTGTGAATATAAGGGACGTCCAATCCTGGATTCACAACACCTCCTCATTAGTGACGGATTAACCATTAGGCTGAGTATGCTGAAGCCTAGATGCTTAGGCCCCTTTACCCTCTGGGCCCCTAGGCTTTGGCATACTCTGGTCTCGGTTTATCATTTCACACTTACTTCATGGATGAAGCCTGTGATTGTGGAGTATGGGCCATTGCCAGAGTGACGTGTGTGGTGGTTTCCAGGAGCTGGTGACAGCAATCCTCCACATTACCACTAAACTATTAGATTTTTAAAGTCCAATTCGGTCAGAGAGATGTTAAAAATCTAATAGTTTGGTGGGAAGGTGGAGAATGATTAGGAGTAGGGTTTGAATTAAAGCAGCCCCCCCAACACCCCAGAATGACCAGAGGCAGATAAGTAATTAGCAGCACACTGGTGGGCCTGGGTAATTGACTGTGAAGCCTCTCAGTCAGTTACCCAGCAGTGTCTACCAGCCCCACCAGAGTGCCACTAACTTCCTCTGTGCGCTCTGGGTGAGCTGCTTTAATTCAACCCTGTGATAGTACAGATTCTATCACCAATGTGTATGTGTACATATGTACAGATGGTAGTGTAGGATGACTATGATTGGCTGAGAGTGTAGCCACACCTACTGGCAGGTCTTAAAGGATTGCTCCTAGCCAGACCAGGTCATTCTGGACTGGTCGACCTACTTTTGATATGCTCCAATCTTTTAGTTAATAAAAGCCTTGGTTTGGATCAACAAGTCTTTGGTTCTTTCGATGCACACTACAATTTTATTAACTAAAAAAATTTTGAAGGGATGGAGCGTATGCTATGGCTGGAACGCCTCAACATTGACCCACAGTCAGCTACAGCCTCGAATGACTTTAAGCACTGGGTGAGATGCTTCAAAACATACTTACAGCTCTCTGATCCTTCCGTGATAGAGGACAACCATCGACTACTAATATTGATGACTATGGTGTTGCCAAGAATCTACGATAGTTTCCAGGATGCGACCACTTACGCTGCAGCCATGAAGGTGCTGAAAGGGCTCTACGAGCGACCAGTGAACAGGGTCTATGCTCGGTACAAACTTGCTACAAGGAGGCAACAGCCTGGTGAATCCTGTAAAGCTTATATTCAGGCACTAAGGGCAATGGGCAGACAGAACTGCTGCGGAGGCCACAGATGATCTCATTCGGGATGCCTATGTGACCGGGCTTCAATCGAATGAGGTGAGGCAGCGCCTGCTAGAGCATGGGGGGAAAAAACCTAGAGGACGTGATCCGGATCGCAGAGACGATGGAGGCTGTGGTCTTAAGTATGGACATGTACTCTCGGGGCTGGACCCCACAATCTGATGTGAGTAGGATGCCCTCCCTCTACCCTGCTACTGCCGCTACGCTTCCCGATGCAACCCCAAAGTCTTATTTCTGTGGGAGGAATAAGCACAGCAGGTCCCAGTGCCCGGTGAGAAAAGCCAGGTGCCAGAAGTACCTTAAAAGCGGCCACTTTGCTGTAGTCTGTCGCTCCAAAATGGCCGCCGTCAAACACAGTGCCTCATGTGAAGCCAAATCACCACTCTCCATTTCAAACGCTTCTTCCTCAGAGCTCTCATCCAATGAGAGCGAGGACTCCACCGCACGACAGCACCTGACGTCACGGGCCAGACACCGAGCACAGAAGGTACAACCCACCCTCGCCGTAATGACATTCACCCGACCTCACAAAGCAACATCCGACCAGGCCCCAGCCCCGAACTCAACGCCCACTGTTGCAGACTGGCTATTCTCCCCACTGCACAGAGAATTTCACTGGCGACCAGATCGCTCTCAACTGGGGTAAAGGGGTTCTGTGTGGCGACCCTGAAAGTCCAGGGCATCACGTTCACAGACTTCAAACTATTAGTCCTTCCCCAATTGTGCGCCCCTGCTCTGCTGGGACTGGATTTTCAGTGCCAGTTTCAAACCATTTCCCTGCACTTTAGGGGGCCTCACGTTCTACTCTCTGTCTGTAACCAATCCACCTCGAAACCTCCTGCCAGCGGCAGCCCGAGCTACCCGCCCCCGCGCTCTCACCTGTAGTCTATCCACCCTCCGAGTTCCTCCGCCAGCACTTTTCGCAAATTTCACCCCTGGCTGGAAGCCTATGGCCACCAAAAGCCGGCAATATAGTTATGAACACAAGAAATTTATCACAAGCGAGGTGCGCAGACTGCTGGATGAGGGTATTATCGAACCTAGCTCTAGTCCATGGAGGGCCCAGGTAGTGGTTGTTAAAAACGGGGAGAAGCCGTGGATGGTGGTTGACTACAGCCATACAATCAACCGCTTCACATTACTGGATGCTTACCCCCTTCCACAGATCATGGATGTGATGAATCACATCGCCCAATACCGTGTATTTTCCACCAGTGACTTACGTTCAGCCTATCATCAGCTCCCAATCCACCAAGAAGACCGACCTTTCACGGCCTTTGAAGTGAATGGGCGGCTATATCAATTCCTCAGGGTACCCTTTGGCTTCACAAATGGCGTCGCGGTCTTCCAGCGGGAAATGGACTGGATGGTGGACCAGAACGGGTTGACTGCTACTTTCCCGTATCTGGACAATGTCACCATCTGCGGCTATGACACGGAGGATCATGATGCCAACCTTGTGAAATTTTTTCAGACTGCAATTCGGCCGCACTTGACCCACAATTTCGACAAGTGCGTCTTCCGGACCATTTGGCTTGCAATTCTGGGTTGTGTGGTGAAGAATGAGGTGGTCATGCCGGACCCTGGCCGCATGCATCCCCTCATGGACTTGCCCCCCCCCCCCCCACACCCAGAAGGCACTCAGACGCTGCTTGGGTTTTCCACACTATGCCGATGAGGCACGGCCACTCATTAAGATCACTTCCTTCCCCCTGTCAACCAAAGCCAGAGCAGCTTTCAACCACATCAAATTGGACACCGCTGCTGCAACGCTGCATGCCATTGACGGGTCCATTCCGTTCTAAGTTGAAAGCGATGCGTCTGACTTTGCACTGGCAGCCACTTTGAACAAGGCTGGCCGGCCGGTAGCCTTCTTCTCCAGAACCCTCCAGGGTCCTGAGAACTGACACTCCTCTGTCAAGAAGGAGGCCCAGGCCATAGTCGAAGCAGTACATCTTTGGAGACACTACCTCACTGGCAGGCACTTTACGCTGCTGACCGACCAACGCGCCGTCTCCTTCATGTTTAGCAATACCCAGCGAGGTAAGATCAAGAATGACAAAATCGCCAGGTGGAGAATCGAGCTCTCCACCTTTAATTATTACATACTGTATCGGCCAGGTAAACTCAACGACCCGCCAGATGCGCTCTCCAGGGGGACTTGCGCCAGCATACAACTGGACAGGCTGCAGAAACTCCATGAGTGCTCTGTCATCCAGGGGTCACTAGGTTCGCACAATTTGTCAAAGCTCGCAACCTACCCTACACGGTCGATGAGATTCGCTCCATGACCCGAGCCTGCCCGGTGTGCGCTAAGTGCAAGCCCCACTTCTTCCATCCAGAGAACACCCACATCATCAAAGCCCCCCGCCCCTTTGAGCACCTCAGCGTAGACTTCAAGGGGCCCCTACCATCGACTGTAACACCTACATCCTTATGGCCATCAACGAGTACTCCCGCTTCCCGTTCACTGTGCCCTGCACGGACATGACTGCCTCCTCAGTTATAGAAGCCCTGCACAGCATCTTCGCCATCTTCGGGTACTCCAGTTACATCCACAGTGACAGGGGGTCCTCGTTTATGAGTGCAGAGCAGCGGCAGTACCTTCTGGAGCGTGGTATTGCTTTAAGCAGGACCACCAGCTATAACCCACGTGGTAATGGGCAAGTCGAAAGAGAGAATGCCACCATCTGGAAAGCGGTTACATTTGCCCTCCGGTCCAAAGGTCTCCCCACCTCTCGCTGGCAGGATGTGCTCACTAGTGCCTTACACTCCATCCGCTCCCTCCTATGCACCGAAACCAATGCCACCCCGCATGAAAAGATGTTCTCTTTCCCGAGGAAATCTGAGTCGAATACGACTCATGGTTCCCAATCCAGTCCTTTTACGATGTCACGTCCACTACTCTAAGAATGACCCCTTGGTTGACCGAGTCACTCTGCTCCATGCAAACCTGCATTATGCCAACATTGAGTACCCAGATGGATGGGAGGACACAGTCTCGGTAAGGGACCTAGCCCAATCTGGATTAGGTGCAGCAGTGCCTTTAACCCAACCTCCCCCTATTCCTTCTCCCCCAGGTCATGTCCTTGAACAGAGGGACCAGCACGACCCCACCAGCTCAGGCCAGACTGTCGACAACGCCGTTGGGGAATTGAGCGAAGCAGTGGCCGTACCCTAAAGGGCCTGCCGGCGACACAACTCAGGCGACCCCAATCCTGGCACCACGGTGGTCATGCTGGATGGTCAGGCCCCCTGACCAGTACAGCTCCTAATGTCCTTCCACCCCGGGGTCAGTTCTTAAAGAAGGGGTGAATGTGATAGTACAGATTCTATCACCAATGTGTATATGTACAGATGGTTGTGTAGGATGACTGTGATTGGCTGAGAGTGTAGCCACACCTACTGGCAGGTCTTAAAGGATTGCTCCTAGCCAGACCAGATCATTCTGGACTGGTCAACCTACTTGTGATATGCTCCAGTCTTTTAGATAATAAAAGCCTTGGTTTGGATCAACAAGTCTTTGGTTCTTTCGACACTCACCACAAACCCCCCACTCCCCAATCATCCTCAATCTTCTCACCAAACTATTACATTTTTAACCTCCAATTCAGTCTGAGAAATGTTAAAAATCTAATAGTTTGGTTGGAAAGTGGAGGATTGGGGGAAGGAGAAGTATTTGAATTCTACAGGTAATCTTCAGTATGCTGGATTAACAAGGAAGAATTTTGAAACCCCCCACAATAAGGACGACACGACCCGACCCGATGCTCTGATTTAAGGTAATTGGCATCAGAATCACAAAAGGCTGCTAAGGATTTTATTTACCTCATGAGTCACTGTGATCCACACCGCACTGCCTGAAAAAATGGGGTTCTTGGGGAACATTTCAAAGCATATATGCTAAGTTTGAGTGTCCCAAAGGCATGGTGGGGGGAAGAGACCGGAGGAGGGGGACAACCTATCTTGGTTCCCTGACCTTCATCGCTGTTTCAACATATGTCTTACCACAAAGACAGGGGTAAAGTCATTGTCTTTCAATGCATACTGCAGCCACCTCATCGTTTCCTGAGAACCTCTCACATCCCGGTGGTGTCCCAAGTTAACATGCTTCATAAACATAACCTTGTTCTTGCAAGTCTCCCAACCGAACATAAATATATCTGTGCATTTTCAGTGTGGTATTTATGATTTAATAAATCTGAATCTATCAACTGAGATCTTTCGATCGTGTTGTCAAGGCATGAGCAAAAGCAGACCCTGGATAGAGCTTTCTCTTTTAATTGATGCAATTAGAGGAAAGGCAAGGCCGGGGAACCATGCATACATAGAAATATACATTTAATAATAGATTATATAAAAGTAGATTCCACCTTAGAAATACACCAATGCCTGATTTTTACCCAGCTGTTTTTTCATCTCCAGTTAATTCACTGAACCCAAGCCGGAAGGCTCAGAGGTTAAAATGCCAACATAACCAAACCGCTTACACGGGCAGTTGTCAGTGTCAGAGCCTGGCAATGTGGTCCCCATCAGCGACTGGCACTCAGGCATCGCACTACCAGCCTATCCCCTCCCCTCCTCATGCACTCCTCTCCACTGGGCTATTGCCATCTGGTCCATCAATTCTATCCTATCGCCAGGCAGGTGTGCATGTGTACGCTCTGCATTATGTACCAGGCAGATAAATTTAGAAAATATGGGGAGATGGCATCACCCAGGGTGGGATGCAAGGTCTGGGGGTGCCTTACTAAAGCTCATCCTAGAGGCCCAGATGGTAGTTAATCTGCCACTGCTCATTAGGAAGGTGAAGCAGTGTTGACATTTCCTAAGGAGGCTGAGGAGGGCAAGGCTACTTTTTACAGGAGTGTCCTGTCCAGCTGCATCATTGTGTGGTATGGTAGGTGTGAAGCATTAGATCGTAAATGTATACAGAGGATCATTAAAACACTTGAGAGGATCACACTGGGTGTCCTTTTCCTCTATAGACCACATTTACTGGGAGCACAGTATCGTTGACCCACTATCATAAAAAGACAGCACAGAAGCATCAAAATCAGGACTGACAGGCGGTGAGACTGATAAATAGTATCCCTTAATCATCTCAAATATTTATATATTTAATTTAATTTATGTGATCATTATGTACTGTGCATTTTTTTTGTGAGGGCACTGTAGTGATAGATTGCTACCACCAGGAGGAGTCAGACACAGTGTGTAGCATCTGGGGAATGTTGCATCTTGTGAATGTTGTATCTTTAATAGATTCGAGATTATGCTTTCCCATGAGGTCTGCATGTGTGTGTTGTGTTTTTAGTGTGAAAGCTTAAACCTAGTCAAGAGGGTGTATCACATTAACAGTGACCATGCACAGAACAGCGTAGAGGAAATACTGGATCAATTTCCTGCCATGGGAGTTTGGAGTTCTACCATTCACCTATAAGATAAAATTAAAAGAAGACCCACAGCCAATAGTGCATGCCCTGAGGCAGGGTTCAGTACCATTTGGGACAAAAAAGCTACTGTTCTTGGAGAGGTAAATTCAAGATCCTACACTGTCAGAACAGAGGAGGGTCAAATTCTGAGGAGTAATCGAAGGAGCCTGCTGAAACACCAGAGATACTTCAGGAACAGATAAATGAAGAGGATTCAGCCTGCACAGAAACAGAGGAAACACTATCTGCGTTAGACAGTAGTGGGCCAGCAGAGCCGACACAAGTATCTGCAGAGCGGACAGAAGCGCCTATGTTAAGAAGATCCACATGAGTTGTCAGAGCACCTGACAGATTGAATCTATAAAAGAAAAAGAACTGCACACTTACAAGTCTGTGCTGCTGGTGTTCATGTTACGTTTGTGTTGAAATTTAAATTGGAAGAATACTGTATTAACGTGTCATGGTTGATTAAACATCTCAAGGAAAGGGGATGGAGAAATAGAGTGGTACATCTGGGGAATGTTGCAGCTTTAATATGTGTGTGTTCTGTTTTTTTAGTGCTGTTTGCTTAGTTAATAATTTGAGTTGTTTTAAAAAGAACCCAATTTACTTTATTGTAACAAAAGAAACATTACAGGCACCATGGTCTGGAGAGACACTTTCGTTTGTTGATGTACAATCAGATGATAATAAGCTTGAACGTCTCTGCATGTGTTGTTTGTCAGTGATCTGTATTGTTCATCCTTGAGCAGATGCAAAATATACTAAGTACTCGTCTGAGATTCCCAGTTGATTGGGGCAACTTTGGGGAATCCGACAGGAAAACGGAGTCAGTGAAAAGTAAACAGGGAGAGACTGACAACATGCGGGTGGAAACTCTTCATCTGCTCCAATTTGAGGAACTTCCTCGAATGCTCCCAATTCTACCTCCCAAGATGCGTTAAAAGTCGGAAGTTTGGGGAATTTAAACAACGCTCAGAGGGCGAAACGCAAGAATTTGCAAAGACCTTTGTTTTTTTTAAAGAAAAGAACTCCTCCCGGTTTTAATTTCTGATCAGAGTGCTTCCGGTCTCCCACTCCAACCCCGCGCCGGCTGAATCCTGGCTTCAGAGAAAGCGTCCAGCGCCTTGTGGTGAGAGGGAAAGGTTCCGGGGAGAAGCGGCTGCCTGCACCGTGCGCCCCAGCGACAAAGGAGAGGGCTGACACCGTGCGTTGAAGCCGGCAACAAGCGACAGGCTCAGAGCAGTGAGCCCGCTTGTGACAGCAAGCGGAGCGGGGTTGACACCGCCACGGCCGGCTGGCTGACTGACAGCAACCTGCAGGTCTCCCTCGCTCGCAGCGGACCATGACAACTCCAGGGAACGCGGGTAAATGTGGATCTGCTTTCTCGCGGGCTTGGCTCCAATTTAGCCCCACACAACCTATGCTATGTCACGCTCTCCTTTGACCATGTGTGTCCTGTAGCATGATCAATGACCACTCACAGGCACGAAGTAAGGGCGAAAGGAGTTATTGAGCTCAAGATCCAAGCTTGCCTGCGCATGCTGCTGCCTCAAGTCCAAGGGCAGGTCTGGGGGAGGAGACGAGGGCTCTCGGCCTTTGTTAGGGGTCTTCGGGGAGGGGCTACCGGTTCCTTAGGTGGGCTAGCCTGCCCAGCTGGGTGGGGAATGTGCCGCACTACCATGTTGCACCACGTGTCCCAGTTAAGTTTTACATTTCTTATCCATTGAACTGAACTCTTCACTCAATCTGACTTGTTCAACTGACTGTGACTTCACTCTGTGAAGGTCCTATCAGTGAGAATGTTGTGCCATCAGACTGTACCTATGTATCCTGGATTGTGGAAGCAGAATTAAGCCATTCGCCCAATCGTGTCATTCCATAGACTTACTCTCCTTTTCAACTTCATTCTGCTGCCTTGTCCCTGTAACCCTGGACTCTCTAATCAAGGATCTGTTTACCTCTTAAATATACCCAATGACTTAGGCTCAACAAATTATATAGATTCATTACCCTCTGAGTAAATAAATTTCTCCTCATTTCTGTTCTAAAGGGACGTTTTTGTAATCTGAAGCAGTGCCCTCTGGCTCCAGATGCCCCATCATGGGAAATATCCTCATCATATCCACTCCATCTAGGCCTTTGAGCATTCAATAGGCTTCAATGAGATTCAACCTAAATTCCAGCAAGTCGTCTCAGAGCTATCAAATGCTGCTTGTTAGATGTAATGTTTTGAAAACTGAAGTTAATTTTGATAAAATGTACACTTTTATGGAACATTTTAATGTTTAGTGGTTTACTATTTTGTATATAACACACAAAATGTTTATAAATCTCTTCCTGAATTTACTTACATTTTAGGCAATTCATTCATGTACTGTTACTGTGGTTTAAGGAGTCCCAGCGGCTTTTTCTTTTTAGTTTGTGGGTTATAGATTTAGGATAAGTTAGTTATAGTGTGTATCTATATATCTATTTTAAAAATTCAATACATTAAAAAAAATACTGCTTGTATGATAATCCTTTCATTCCAGTGAACTTCCTCTTGACCCTCTCTAATGCCATCATTCCTCAGATAACGAGCACAAAACTATTCATGATTCTCCCAAGTGTGAAGCCTCAACATTACATCTCTGCTTTTAAATTCTATCCCGCAAATAGAATGCTTTTCTTGCTGCCCACTCTTCTTGTAAGTTCACCTTTATGAAATCTTGCACGAGGGCCTCCAAGTCCCTCTGCACCTCTGGTTTCTGAACACAGTGACCAAACAGCAGTTTTCTTTTTAAAAGAGTGAAATAAGTTGTTTTTCACTCATTGACAGGTTCTGGCATCATTCCCAAGACTAATTGTCACCAAGGCAGAGGTGAACCATTGTTAGTAAGACCCAATATGAAGATTGAGATGCAGTTTAATGCACTGTTAAAATGACAGGAATGGATTTGTCCTGAATTTTGCAGACAGGTCAAACCTGATCAATTTCCCACTTCATCAGTAAGTTGCTATATTGTTGAGGTACTTCGAGCTTAACTGGATGCACAATAAATTGTGAAACAGAGGTCCTTCCTGGAATGATAGGCAGAATACACTATGTAATGCTGGGCAATCATTTATTGATATCACATAGACTTAAAATTTGTTTTTTAAGTGTTACTTTTATAGTTGATTAATTTTCAGTGATTATTTAAATCAACGGGTCAGGTGGAAGGTTGATAAGATCTATTCAGCAGCTGAGGTTGAATGATCAAATCAGTTAAGGATATCATGGAGAAAGTTAACTTTCAAACTGCAGTTCTTATGTAATATTATTTTCTCATGTATTACATTCATTTATGTACACCAAGACCTTAAAGAGAATTTTAAGATTCTTTTATTATCATGTTATAATATTACACAAAATTGGCTTCTGCTTGCCATAAGGCACACAAAGAGTTGCCATTAGTGTTGCCCCCCCCCCCACCCCTTACAGTTGGAGATGAAGAGAAGCAAAAGAGAATCCCTTCAGAATCTCTGAGTGTCTATTGATTTTCCTCCAGCGCTCCCACAGCTTCCACAGCCTCACAGATTCCTTTTCAATCCATCAGCTACCTGAGATCCAGATCCAAACGTCCAACATGATCAGGAAGCCTTCAACGCGCGAGGCCCTTTGAGAGCCCTTCTTGCACTCAGCACCTTCTCTAATCTAGTTCTGATACCTGGTTCCCATGAGCCAGTCTTCATCAGCCTGCAGCCCGTGCAGGTCCCCCAAATGCAAATTGCCAACAGTCCACAACCTGTGTGGGTCCCTCAATCGCTGAGCCCCTCACTAGTCTACTGCCAGTGTCACCAGTTTTGTGTTAATACAAATAAAACCTCCGAAGTTGAAAATGAAAGGAAAAGTAATTTTAGCAGTGCTATCATTTGTTTTCTATTATAATTATAGCCTGTATGGGATAAATCTGATTCAGGCTCACACAATTTCACAGCTCAGAATATTATTTAAAGCTTTATCTAAACTGAATCAACACCACAACCAATATAGTATAGAACACTATAAATAATATAAATGCCATAATAAGAAACTACAAAAAAAACATGATTTTTGAATTATGTGATATAAAATCCCACTGACTGTAGCCTCTGTACTCAAATGACTTTGTAGCTTTATCTTTTCACTGTAAATTCAGCTCTCTTTAAATGTTGGTTTTGTATGCAGTCCCCAGAGACCTTTTCATAATACCTGCACTTTGTCTTTATAACACTAACCTTGAATGTCTTGAATTCCTGTAACCCTGTTTTATTGTTGCACTACCAGCTATACTTGTGTATGGGTTGACTTACTTGGATAACATGCAAAACAAGGCTTTTCATTGTGTCATTAAACGTGACCATAAGCAATTCAATTCAAATTTTTAAAAAAAGCTTTCATTTCAAATAATGTAGTGCAGCTTGTGGATATTGATAGTGACCTCTCATTTTAAATTTATGACAGTTTTGGGTGAAGAAAATGAGACTTCAAGATGGACAAAATCGCAAATTTTCACATTGATATCTGCAGCATCACTGAACTTTAGCTCCATGGTGTGTTATTCAATTCTAGGACCTTTTTTTCCAAAAGAGGTAATAAATATTTGGATGAATTTTTTTTTAATTGCAAACTCTATTCATAGATTATATTCATAAATCCTGATCTTTAAGTTGATTTAGCAAATGTTATTGAGTGAATTTCTTCACCAGGCTTTACAAAAATATTGCACTCACAATATGTTAATAATGAAACTTGTTGAATATTTGATGTGTATTATATTGTAAGGGCCCAGAGGACCCCCAAACCCAGCAGCAATAGATATTCACCAAGACAAATGGTTACTTAAACAAAAGTTGCTTTTAATTATATTAAACATGAAAACAGGATCAAACTTTAACTTATCACTATTAACTTAACTAACCTAACTTAGCCCACTTCTAATTCTAAGCTCACGTGTATGTAATGTGTATGTAAGTTCAGGAAAGTTCTTTGATTCACAGTCCAATCTCACTTCTCATTCCTCCAAGTTCACTGGTTGCAGGTAATTCTTATACTGTGCACAGAATTTAATATTTTATGAAGTTCACCAGGCTTTGGTGCTTGAAAGGTAAATGGTTATCGCTCAGGAAGGCTTTTGTCAGTTTTCAGACAGATTTGTTGTTCCTGGGCACCAAATGATCCCTTTTAATCAATCACGACAGTGTCTTGCTGAAGAAACTTGCCCCATCAGGGTTTTCCAGATGATAACCTCTTTCTTTCAGGTCACCACTGAGTTCCTTTTTGTTTCTCTTATTTCAGGCAAAACATTAGGCAGCCAGTCCTCCCCTCTTTTATGGACCACAAGGGCTTTGACCAGGCTGAACTAAGCACTCACAACTCATCTTCAAAATGGGGTTTTTCCACAAGCTTGCCAGCTTGTCGCATTTTCCAGTCCCAGCTGCTGCTGTTGACTGTAGCACTGCAGAACTGCTTTATTTTCTCTCTCTCAGAGAAAAAGCTGTTCGATTCCCTGCGCTTGCAAAAACCACATGACCCTCTTAAAACAGCAAGCTGCATTCCCAGACAGCCTGCGGCTCCGAACTACTCCTCCGATCTCTTTCATCTGTTGCTTTTCAAAACAACAACCCATTAGTGAAGTCTATTGTGCACGCCCCAAAGATTTTGCAAAGGTCCCCAGGAGCCACCCTTTCTAGCTTGAGCAGAGCTCCAATATTTTAAATGACATCTGTTTTGAGATGGAGCTTGGCTGGTGGTGGACACCGTTTCCAGGGACTCCCGTTATACATTGTATTGTTGAATTTAGCAGTAAAGCATTCGGCAGAGGATGCCACTTTGTGTTCTCTGGTTATTCGATGTAACAACTCAGAACAGGTCATACCATGCTCCAAGTCATCAGGTCTAGTGGGATTTGGGAGCAGCAAAATTAGAACCAACGGCACAGTGCGACTGCGGTGCTACATTCAAGGTCAGAGGCACATAATAACAAGCATGGACATAGGTCTTGTTTTGTTCAGCAGAGAGGTACACCAGATAAGTCTGGCCAAAGATGATCTGATGCACAGAATCTTTTCTGAGTACAGTGACCTTTTTACGGAAGAACTGGGAAAACTGCTAGTGACATATTCCATGCGGCTCAACCCAGAAGTGAGGGGGAGTCACGTGATGGAGTAGGGTAAAACCAGCCCTCTCCAGAAAAGAAAAAAAGTTAAGAAAAGACAAAGTTCAACAAATATAAAATATAAGAAATAAAAGATAAAGTTGCAGAGAAGAGAAAGAAGATGGCACCTAAGAAGGAAAAAGTAAAAACAACGGGGAAAAAAAGAAGAAAAGACACCAGAAAAGAAAGGAGAAGGCCTTACCTGCACAAAGGAACAGGGAGCTGTGGTGGCGAAGAGCGCCCAATCTCCGAGGTTGGTGTCGGCCCTGCGGAGTCGCAACCCCCCGACCGGTGGACTGCAAAAATGGCTCTTTGAGCCAAACAAAAGTGTGCAACTGCGCATGCGCGAGGAGTCGCGCATGAGCGGTGCAAAATCTAAGGTAAAGGAAAACACCGATGAGAGGGGGGCTAAGCCGAGGAGCAGGCAATCACAGCATGACCAGCTGAGGGATGCCCAACACCAGGGCTCTCTGCTGGTAGATGAGGAAAGCGGCAGGAGAGGAAGTGAAGTACCAAGTGAGAAAGAAAGTCGACGGGGTAAACGGCAAGTGGAGCCACAGCAGTAGGCCCAACAGATGAGCAGCTCAGAAGGAGAGGACCAACAGCAAGAGGTCAAGCAAGAAGAGGCTCGACAAAGTGAGACAAGCAACTCATCAGAAAAATCAGAAGAGACACAGATACAAAGAAGAGAAGAAGAAGACACAAACACTGGTACAACAAAGAAGAAGAGGAAGAAGAAGACCAAGATCTTCACAGAGAAATAGAAGGTAAAACAGATGGACAGAATATAGATAAAGCTTTTTTTGAAGAACAAATAAGAGCATTAAAAGAATGGTTGTCATTAGAATTTAGTGCAATTAAAAGAAAAATGAAAAGAACAGAAGATAAAATGCAAAGATTTGAACTAATCATGACAGAAATAGGGAAAAGAGTAGAAAATGTTGAAAAACAAGAAACGGCTGAAGAAATGGAAGTAAACGACTTAAGAGGAAAATTGGAAGAAAGTGATAAAAAAAATTAAAGAAACACAAGAGTTGTTAGCTCAGAAAATTGTTATGTTGGAAAATTATAGTAGGCAAAACAAACAAAAAAATAGTGGGCCTGAAGGAAGATGAAGAAGGCACAGATATGAAGAAATTTATATTATAAAAGAATGGATCCCGAAGGTCCTGGGAATGTCAGAAATGCAGGAAGAAATGGAAATAGAAAGGGCACACAGAATACTAGCTCCGAAACCACAGACACATCAAAAACCAATATCCATTTTAGTAAAATTTTTGAGATATACGACAAAACAAAATATACTGGAGCGGGCAAGGAATAAAATTAGAGAAGATAATAAACCACTGGAATACAAGGGTCAAAAAAATATTTTTTTTATCCAGACATAAGTTTTGAACTCTTAAAGAAGTGGAAGGAGTTTAATACAGCAAAATTGATCCTATGGAAAAAAAATTATAAATTCATGTTAAGACATCCAGCTGTGCTTAAAATATTTATCCCCGGGGAGCAAAACAGACTGTTCTCGGATATGGAGAATGCACAAGAATTTGCAGAACGCTTGCAGGACAGAAGGAGAGATGAAGAGATGTAATAAGAATGAAGAACGGCGATAAAGTATATATAAAGATGTAAAAACAATGTATATGTAAAGTACTAGAGAAAGGAAGGAAGGAAGGGGAAAAAAAGGGAGAACTTTGTTATATGTTTTTTTTGTGTTTTCGGGGGTGTTGGGTGGGAGAGAATAACCGTCACTGCGAAATCAGTTGACGCTTGCGAACAGGATCGCAATCCAAATGGAAAGGGGAGTTGTGGTTGCCCGGCAAGGGATAAGGGGCAACTTAGAGAGGGGGGTGGTATTTGGGGTTAAGGTAATATTGGATGTGTGAGTTGGTGGAGTACTTTATGTTTTAAATGTGTTGTCATACATTGAGTTTAAAAAGGGAAAACTGAGAGATGAAAAGGGGGCTGGTGGTGATGAGGAAGTGGAAATGAGGTGTAAACAGGATATGAGATGGTCACGTTGAACTATATGACTATAAACATTAATGAGAGACCTCAATACAATATTAAAACAACCACACTATCCAATGTGTACTGTGGAGGGAATTGCCACGCACATGACCAATGCGACAGTTTTTTTCAGTTTTGGCCACAAAGAATTACTTCTGGCAAATCAAACTTGGCCAGTACAGATTCCTGCGAATGCCAGTGAAGTATTTCATAGATCAATAGAGCAAATCTTTGCGGGGTATCCCTGTGCCTTCATTGTTGATGATATACTTGTAGGTGGCAAAGACCTGAAAGAACAGGATGCAAATTTTAAAAAGGTACTTGACAAAGCTCAGAAGGTTAATCTTAAGATTAACCTCCTTAAGTGCAAGTTTTGGCTGAACCAGGTGGGTTATGTAGGCCATGTTTTCACAGGAGAAGGCCAGAAGACAGACCCTTCAAAGATGAGATCAATCAGTGAAATGCCGGTACCAACAGACATGACAGACGTGTTTCCTGGGCATGGTCAACTACCTGAGCAAGTTCTTTCCGAACACCAGTGATCTTACCACCCCGCTAAGGTGGTTGACGCACAAGTATGTGGTTTGGTTCTGGCAGGAGCAACAACAAAATGCATTCCACTCATTGAAAAGGTATATGTCATGCCCACCTGTTCTATTGTACTACAATGTGCGCAGTCCAGTCATGCTAACCTGTGATGCATCACAATACAGTCTGGGTGCAGCACGCCTGCAGGATGGAAAACCAGTGGCCTGCACATCCATATCAGTCACCACCACAGAGACCAGATACGCCCAAATAGAGAAAGAGTTGTTGACAGTAGTTTTCACCTACTTAAAATTCAACAACTGCATTTATGGCAAACCAGTGACCATAGGGACTGACAACTTACCTCTGGTCACAATCCTGAAAGAGCCAATCCATGTGGCCCCTGCATGATTATAGAGAATGATGCTCAGACTTCAAAATACAACATGACTTTCTTTAGTTTACAAGGGCGGAAAAGAAATGCACTTAGCTGATATGCTATCTCATGCTTCCAGGAAATGCACGATCCAACAAGCTGAGGAAGAGGACACGTTTGATATAATGATAATAATGAGGACTGCGACAGCACACGGCTGAAGATACAATTTTGAGGACCTGAGCACTTCCATCAAGGCGGCTGGCCAGACAAGCAGTGCAGCCGACCACCTGAAGTGCAACCCTACTTCCCATTCCAGGACGAATTACTCATTGATGACGGAATCATACACAATGAAAGGCCCGAAAGCAGTAATTCCAAGTTCACTGCAAACCATTCATGTCAACATCCTGCACAGAGGGCACCCAGGTGCAGAAGCAAGCAAACGCAGGGCTAGGGACATAGATTTTTGGCCAGGGATGACTGAGAACAAAGACCAGGAGGTACAAGCTTGTTTGGTGTGCAATAGTACCCAGACTGCACCAACAGAAAGAGCCGCTGCAACTTCACACAGTGATGGATCTCCCCTGGTCAACTGTGGCAACAGACATCTTCGAATGGCACAGTCAACAGTATTTGACTCTTGTCGATTCATACTCTGGATGGTTTGAGATAGACCTTTTACCCGATGTCACTTCGTTGCCAATCATTATCAAGTAAAAGGGACACTTTTCAGTGCATGGGGCATCCCACATTCTGCTATTGGACAATGGCACCCAGTTCAACAGTGAGAAATTCAGACACTTTGCAACAACTTGGGATTTAAACCACATCACTAGCAACCCACAGTCAAATGGGTTGGCTGAAAGATCAGTGAGGAGCGCAAAGCAACTCATGGAGAAGTCCCCCAGGGACAATACGGATGTGTTCCTAAACCTGCTAAACCTAAGGAACATCCCTGGCAACGCCATATTGGACTCTCTGGCGCAATGACTCGGACAACTCTGCCAGTGGCAAGGAGACTCTTGGAGCCTCAGCTAAAGAACCACAAGAAATTCAATCCCAACTGCTGAACAGGAAGCTAATGCAGAAAAGGTGCTGTGACAGAAACAGCCGGCTGCTCGTGCCATTGGCAGAAAGACAAGTCATAAGGATGCAGTCTCCACAGGGATACCACCGCCTGGGCATAGTCGAAAGGAGCTGCCTGGACCCCAGGTCATACCTGGTAAAATCAGAAAGAAGGGGGTATCAGAGAAACTGTCGACACATCCTACCCATAAGGGAGCCACCCTTCGCCCCGAACTATTCCTGATGAAACTACAAACCAGCCATCCCCCATCCCGAACCATTTCTGATGAGATTATAAACCAGGATCTGGAATATGAACCTGGGATAGGTGGAGCTCCCTCAGTAACAACCCATGAAACAAATGGCCACAACCATGAGACCATGGATGGCACATCCTTTCAAGCTGCAGCACCCCAAGTATCCACTTCCACCAATGGCTCCTACTTTACACACTTTGGGTGCACTTGTAGGCCCAACCCAAAATAACAGGATAAAACTGGGCTAACTGCTCACTGCTGAACTATAACTATTGTAATGTACAACACCTACGTAGATTGTGGTATGTGAAGGGGGTTGCCCAAGAAAGGGGATGTAGACGGCCAGTTCTATTGGCTGCCTGCACATGCTGCAGCTACTGTACTTGCTAATTTAAGAAAAAGACGGAGCTTGGCTGGTGACAGATGTCATTACCAGGGGCTCCTGTTATACATTGTATTGCTGGATTTAATAGTAAAGCATTTCATCAGAGGTTGCCACTTTGTGTTGTCTGAGTTATTTGATGTACCAACAAACACACCTTAAGCAATCCTTTACCAATCACACAGTATTTATGACATAGGGATTGCTTAAGGTGGAATGTGAGTTTAGAGGGGCAGTTTTAAAACCACTCCTCTAAACATTTCCTCTTTCACCCTCAACCCATTTCTTAGGTCACCCAACAGGGCAAAAAAGCCTGCTTTCATTTACTCTATTGAT
The DNA here is from genome assembly GCF_036971445.1 of Narcine bancroftii. NCBI lineage: Eukaryota > Metazoa > Chordata > Chondrichthyes > Torpediniformes > Narcinidae > Narcine > Narcine bancroftii. The sequence goes on from NC_091474.1 coordinate 206,420,051, forward strand.
ACCCCTCATAATTTTGTTTATCAAATCTTCCCTCAATGTCCAATACATCATGGAATAAAGTCCTAAAATATTCAACCTTTCCCTACAACTAGGCTCTTCCAAACCTTGTAAATTTCCTCTGTGTGCTTTCAATCTTATTGATATTTTTCCTGAAGGTAGGTGACCAAAACTGTACACAATAAGTTTGACTTCTTCAATGTCTTCTACAATTTCAACATAATAATCCATCTCCTGTATTCAGTACTTTGACTTATGGACATTCTCTTTTGTGTCCTCATCTAACATGATGTCACTTTCAATGAAGTATGTAGTGGCATACTCAGATCCCTCTGCCATATCAAACTTTGCAGTTCCCTATCATTTACCGTGCAAGTCCTACCCTGGTTCATCACCCAACATGCAACACCTCACATTTGTTGCCATCAAATTCCATCTGTTATTTTGTAGTCCATTTTTCCAACTGGTCCAGATCCCTTTGCAAGCTTTGAAATCCTTCTTCGCTGTCCATTACATCCCAATGTTTGTGTCATTTGCAAATTTTCTGATCCAGTTTACCACATGATCATTCCAGATGTCAAACAACAATGGACCTAGCACAATCCCTCTGACCACTTGTCACAGGCCTCCAGTTAGAGAGTCAAGCATCTACTACCTCTCCCTGGATTCTCCCACTAAGCCAATGTCGAATCAAATTTACTACTACATCCTGGATGCCAAGCAACTGAACCTTGACCAATCTCCCATACAGGATCTTGTCAAAGGTCCAAGTAGACAATAAACACTGCCTCTCCTTCATAAACTTTCCTGGTAACCTTTTTGAAAAGCCTCAAGATTGATTAGACATAACTGGCTATACACAAAGCTATGCTAACTATCCCTAATCAGTATCTAACTATCCAAGTTCTATCCCTTCTAACAAGACTATCTCCTGAGTAAATACAAATGCAAGAAAAAAAACATTTAAGATTTTCTCCAATTCTTTTGGCTCCATGCATGGATACTACTCTGGTCTTCAAGAGAATTTTTGTCCCTTGCTATTATTTTGCTTTTAATATATCTGCAGAAGCTCTTAGGACTTTCTGGTCTGATAGAGCAACCTCATGCCTTCTTGTAGCCCTTCAGATTTCCTCCATTGTTTTCTTGCAGTTTTTATACTCCTCAAGTACCTCATTTGTTTCTTGCTGCCTATACCTGCCATGCATCTCCTCCTCCCTCCTCCCTCCTCATCCTCCCTCCTCCTCCTCCTCCTCCTCCTCAGTATCTCTCGCAAACCAAGGTTTCCTCTACCTGTTTCTTTAATTCTGACAGAAACATATGAAACTCTGTACAGGTACACAATCCTTTATCTGGAACCCTTGGGGGACAGTGTGTCCTGAATTTTGGATTTTTATGGATTTCAGAAAACCAGATTTAAGACCACCTGAATTGTGCTGCCATCTTCTCCCCCCTCACCCAGCTGACTCGCGCTACTGGTCTTCGCTCATCCGCCCGATTCGTACCTGTACTCTCAAAATTTCACCTTTTGAGGGCCTCTTGCTTACCAAGCACATCTTTCTCAGAAAACAATCTGTCCCAATCCACATGTCATGATAATGAATATGCATGATATGTATTAACCTGACCGGAAGTCAGATGGTATGCACTGGAGGTAGGAGGGCGCGAAATGGTGGAATAATGGAAGCAGGAAAATAAAGACACGGAGATGTTCAACTGGTAAAGCATGTGGTGATGGTGTTATTAATTTCACATTTTGGACCACAAATGTGACATTGGCGACGAGGATAAACATTTTGGATTTTAAAGGTGATAAACATTTTGGATTTTGAATCGGTGGCTTTGAGCTGGAAGGTTTTCTTCATGGCAGTCACAGGAGCTGAATTTCTAGCACTTCGAGGTGTTCCTCATTTTGACCCGACGGGTGATGCAAGCACTGTGAGTGTGAAGTGGAAGGCATGGCTGGAAGAATTTGAAGCCTACGCCGACAGTCGTGGCCTATTTCTCAATAGCAGTATGGAGGAACAGAAAGCGCAGTGGAGGGCGTTACTTCTCTTCACCGCAGGACCCGCAGTTCGGGAAACTTTTAAGACGCTTTTGAATACTGGAAGGAAGGAGGAATACCAGAAAGCCATAGATGCATTGAATGCACACTATGTGGTGACACCGAATGCTACATTTCAACGCCATTTGTTTCGCAAAACAAAACAAGAAGATGGAGAAACGGTTGCCCAGTACGTGACGAGATTGCGACAACTGGCTGTTGGATGCAATTACGTGGCAGTTGATTTGGACAACCAGTTATTGGATCAAGTTGTGCAGCACTGCAGATCAGACAAACTCAGAAGGCGACTGCTGGAAAAAGGGGGTGAGTTGAAACTTACCAATGCTTTAGAAATTGCTGCTGCATTAGAGGCTGTTGAGGGGCAATTTCATGCCATGAAACTGAAAGACAACTCAAGCCAGCCCAGTAAAGACCAAGTTGGTCAACAAGTAAATAGGCTCTCGCATAGCCATAGCCAGCCAAGAAATATGCCGACACATGACTTGGAATGTTACAGATGTGGAAACAGAGGTCATTTTGGAAAAGACCCATGCTGCCCAGCAAAAGGCAAAGTTTGTAGAAAGTGTGGAGGTAAGGACCATTTTGCCAAGAAGTGCAAAAGTAAGTCAAATGCAAACCAGAATGGGAAGAGTACAGCTTCTAAGGGCAAAGCTTGGGGGAAAGGAAAGTATCCTGGAAAGAAAGGCACTATTCGCCATATAGAAGGTGACCCAGAAAGTGACGATGATGATGACAACCAGGATGGGCAGGAATACTATCAGTTTACATTGAATGATGTACATCATGAGAAGGTCCCAGTGATAATTGGTGGTGTGACAGTTCCAGTCATTGTAGACTCAGGCAGTGACAGTAATGTAATTGACCGACATTTATGGGAGAAATTGAAAAGAAAAAAGATCATTTGTACATCAAAGAAGTGTTCAAAGAAACTGTATCCATACACAGCAACCAAGCCATTGCAGACCATTGGATGTTTCACTGCGACTGTTGAAGCTGGTGACAAGTACACCGAAGCAGAGTTTGTTGTCATAGATGAGAGGGGAGAACCATTACTGAGTAGACACACAGCGCAAGACCTGGCAATACTTCACATTGGAGCTCGTGTCAATTCAGTTCAGTCATACGAGGATATGAAGCAAGAATTCCCCGCAGTTTTCCAGGGAGTAGGAAAGCTGAAAGGTCGACAACTAAAGCTAGCAGTGGACAAAATGGTCAAACCCAAGGCGCAACCAGTGCGCAGAACTCCATTTGGACTTCGTGGGAAAGTCGAGGCCAAAATCAAAGAGTTGATCGAGCAAGACATTATTGAACCTGTAGAACATTCAACACAATGGGTCAGCCCAGTAGTGATCGTGCCCAAACCAAATGGTGACATAAGACTGTGCGTTGATATGAGGATGGTCAATGAAGCTATAATTCGAGAACAACACCCCATACCAACAGTGAAGGAAGTACTTCAGGAGTTAACTACCAGTCAGGTGTTCTCAAAAATTGATTTAAAATGGGGCTATCATCAATTAGAGCTGGACCCAGAATCCAGGGACGTGACAACATTTGTGACTCACTGTGGATTGTACCGGTACAAGAGACTATCGTTTGGCATCAATGCAACTTCTGAGATCTACCAGTACGAAATTCATCGAGTGATTCAAGGCATTCCTGGAGTTGCCAACATTTCTGATGACATCATAGTCCATGCGGCTACAAAGGAAGAGCATGACAGACGGTTGAGGTGTGTGCTATCCAAACTACAAGGGCAGGCCTTACCGTGAATGGAGACAAGTGCCAGTTCGGTGTGTCAGAGATGGACTTCATGGGACACAGGCTTACACGGGAAGGACTGAACCCAGCTGATGCCAAAGTGAAAGCTGTTGCAGATGCACATGAACCCCAGAATGCAACGGAGGTGAGGATTTTCTTGGGATTGGTTAATTATTGCGCTAAGTTCATCCCTAATTTTGCTACACTGGCAGAACCACTGAGGAAACTAACCAGGAAAGGTGTACCATTCCATTTTGGCTCTGAGCAGAAGGAAGCATTCACAGCTCTGAAACAAAGTCTGACGAATGCCGATACTCTTGGGTATTATGATCTGGCTGCACCAACCAAAGTCATAGCGGATGCTAGTCCTGTTGGTTTAGGAGCCGTGTTGGTCCAGATGCGTGATGTGGGACCAAGAATCATTGCCTATGCCAGCAGATCTTTGACAGATGTGGAAAGGAGATATTCTCAGACAGAGAAAGAAGCACTTGGACTTGTATGGGCCTGCGAGAGATTCCATGCATATTTGTATGGCATTGAATTTGAACTCATCACGGACCATAAACCATTGGAGGTGATCTATGCTGCTAGGTCCAAACCGTGTGCCAGGATAGAACGATGGGTGCTCAGACTCCAACCGTACAAGTACAGAGTAGTTCACATTGCAGGGAAAGCAAACATTGCTGATCCGCTGTCCAGATTGTTGAAAGATGGATGCCCACAATCCAAGTCAGAATTGGGGACAGAAGCAGAGAGCTTTGTACGCTTCGTAGCTATTCAATCGACGCCGGAAGCTGTGACAACGAGGGAAGTCGAGAGAGAGTCCGAACATGACCCAGAACTCATGGAAGTTAGAGAATGTATCCAAAGTGGACAATGGGACAAGTGCATTCACAAGGCATATATTCCCATTAGAGATGAACTTTGTTGCATCAGGCAGTGTGTATTGAGGGGGTGTAGATTGGTGATACCACAGAGGTTGAGACCGAAGATCGTATCATTAGATCATGAAGGACACCTAGGTATTGTTGGTACCAAGCAAAACCTCTGGAGTAAAGTATGGTGGCCAGGTTGTGATAAAGACGCAGAAAAATTCGTCAAAACCTGCCATGGGTGTCAACTCACAAGTAGGAGTAATCCTCCAGAGCCGATCCGGAGTACGCAACTCCCGACAGGACCATGGATCGATGTAGCTGTTGACTTTCTCGGACCTTTACCTACTGGCGAGTCAATCATGGTAGTGGTAGATTACTACAGCAGATACTATGAGTACTCTGTGATGAGGTCAACGACCACTGAAAAAACAATACAAACATTGGCAGAGATCTTCACGAGATATGGATTGCCTGTTATGCTATACTTTGACAATGGTCCACAGTTCATTTCAGAGACATTTGCTGAATACATGAGGACCACAGGTATCCACCATCATAAAGTAACTCCTAAATGGCCACAAGCCAATGGGGAAGTTGAGAGACAAAATCAGTCCATCGAAAAACGATTACGGATTGCTCATGCAGAAGGACAGAACTGGAGAGAAGCATTGCTATCCTATGTAGCTGTCTATCGGGCAACGCCTCATGCAACCACAGGAAAAAGTCGAGCAGAAGTACTTTTTGGGAGGAAAATCCGCACAAAAATGCCCGAAATAAAGGAAATCAGGGACGACCAGGAGATAAGGGACCACGATGCTGAAAAGAAGGGAGCAGCAAAGCTGTATGCAGACTCGAAGCGTGGGGCCAGGTACTCAGACATCATGCCTGGAGATAATGTTCTGGTGAGGCAAGAGAGTGGTGGTAAGCTAGACACACCTTATTACCATCAACACTACACTGTTGTATCCAGAAGCGGCAGTATAGCGGCAGCTGGAGTCCTGTACAAAAGAAACGTGTCTGGTGTAAAAAAGTACCAATCCAGAGAGGGACCATATGATGTTCCAGAGGTAGTTACCAGCATTCCCGATGAAGTGGCCAGAGTACCAGAAACACCAGAGGCCGCAGCGAGCAGTGTTTCCTTGCTGAGGGTGAACAACCAAGTGGCGACAGTAGCATTGCAGGAAGGCCGAGACGGGACAGGAAACCACCTAAATGATATGAAGATTTTGTGCCATATTTCTAACCGTGCCCGCATTATCACGAAAGTGAAAGTTTGTGATAGTTGGAATGAGTTTCAATGAAGCACAGTAATGTTACTCACCAAGGAAGAGAAATGATAATGGGAACATTTGGACAGTGATTTGATCAATACATCATAAAGTACATGTATGAGTGCTGTATGAATTGCATTTTTGTTTAGTCGACTATTTGGTATTAAATGAAAAAAAAACCAAAAGTATTGGAATTTAAACATGTGAGGTGTATAAATTTAAATGTTTACATTTTGCATATGAGGTGAGCATTGCATTAGTATAATTACAGAAGAACAGTTGAGCTATTATATTACATTTGGTTATAACATGTTTATGTTACATTTTGTGAAGAGGGAATTTGAAGTTGGTTTTGTTTTGAATTTGAAGTTGTTTTGTTGGTTCAGAAGGCAGAAAAATGCTATTGATAGTGTTAAAGTGTTTACATTTAAACATAAAGATATAAAGTTTATTTCTGGTGAAAGGAGGGATGTCATGATAATGAATATGCATGATATGCATTAACCTGACCGGAAGTCAGATGGTATGCACTGGAGGTAGGAGGGCGCGAAATGGTGGAATAATGGAAGCAGGAAAATAAAGACACGGAGATGTTCAACTGGTAAAGCATGTGGTGATGGTGTTATTAATTTCACATTTTGGGCCACAAATGTGACACCACACTTGCCACATTCTTTCTAATACCATCAAAATTGGCCATGCTCCAATATAAAATCTCAGCCTGAGGTCCAGACCTATCCCTTTCCATATTTATCTTGAAACTAATCGCATTATGGTCACTAGATCCAAAGTGTTTCCTTACACACTTCTGTCTCCTGCCCTGTCTAGTTTCCATATGAGCTCCAGTATTGCACTGTGTCCAGTTGGGACCTCCATAGGTTGATTAAGGAAACTTCTCTGAACACGGTTGACAATCTCTAACCAGGGCTGCTGACCTTTTATTTTTTAAATTTAGACATACAGCAGAGAGTAAGAGGCCATTCAGCCCAAGATTACATACCGGGGGTGTAGGTTAATTGGACAGCACGGACTTGTGGGCCAAAATGGCCTGTCTGTCTAAATTAAAAATTAAAAGGTTGACAACCCCTGCTCTAACCCATCCAGTCCCTTTACAGTATGTGAGTCCCAGTCAATATGTGGAAAGTTAAAATCACCTACTATCACAACCTATAAACGAACTATAAACTGTGATTCCTTTAAATCTAAGAGTCTTATCTTCTGTGTTACACTCTTAGATTGATCCACTTACTCCATGGAAAACAGCCTATCCAGTCACTCTTCATGGCTGAAGTCCTCTAATCCAAGCAACATCCTGGTGAATTTCCACGGCATTCTCTCCAGCAATACTTGCCCCACCCCATCGTAGATGGATGGGGAAAGGATTCACAATTAAATTGGAAATGCTGCTTTGCCGCTAGCAGTTTATTAATAATCACGTTATAAATTTATTTATTTACTCTTTGCAGGCAGAAAAGAAAGGAGCCAATGCCAGTATTGTTGGAATGATTTTTGGTTGTTTTTCTCTGGTCAATTTAATATTTTCACTGATAATGGGAAAATATGTAAGTATAATCTCACTGTTGAATTGATGTGAACTGGGCTTTTGTGGTTTTTGTTCTCTTTATAGTATTCTAGTTAGAATGGTAGAACAATGATTCTCTTTACAAAGTTTTCTCAATTGGGGTATGTGGAAGTAAGCGTCAGCTGAGTGTAGACTGATGAGATTAATCAATTTTAGTTAATGCCCATATGTGCTTTGCTGTTTTTTGAAAGAATGCTGTGAGGGCTGTAAATAAGTACTTTAGAAGTTCCTTTTGATGTAAAGACGCAATTTGAGTTCTACTGGGAGAGGAGACAGGCAGGAGGGAATCTGCGAAGTGGCAAAATTGCTGCAGTGTGTTACACAGTTGGATCCAGAGTGTGATGATGAAGGAGGCACTGACTGAGGATACTGCTGCTTGCGTTGATGTGGCAGCACACATCTAAGCAAATGTGAGAGTAATGTGACATGCTGGCTTGAGTCTTATTTGTCATACAGAGACATCTGGAAGAGGGTGTCTGACCACAACTTGCTGAATTACTTGTTCAATGAATTGTGTCTGGACCAGAATACTAAAATTGGCAAGGAGCAAGATTTCTCTGAGGTGCAATAATCACTTGATATCTGTAGCATGAATGTGTCACCTTGCAGCTAAACTTGGTTGCATGCTTCCTTGATGGTCCAGGGCTAAGTCTTGACTGAATTTAAATTTAGACATACAGCAGGGTTACAGGTCATTTTGGCCCACGAGCCTGTGACACCCAATTTACACCTTATTAACTAATACCCCTGGAACATTTGGAAAGGTGGGAGGAAACCGGAGCCCACGCAAACACAGGGAGAATGTACTAACTCCTTAAGAACAGCGTGGGAGTCGAACCCCAGTCCCAACCGTTGGTGCTGTAAAGGCTTTGCTCTAAAGGCAATGCTGCCCTAAAACTGTTGTCAGACCAAGTCTCAAGTGATTCTGAGAGGACCCAAACAATGATTACTGATGAGTGGATATTATTTGATGGTGCCATTGATAGTACTTTTCTGTAAGAAATGATCAACATTTAAAATTTGAGTGGCAATCTCCACTTCATGCGATGGACTTTCACAAGAAATCAAAGCTCCTGAATGCCTGACAAATGGCACAATGGCTGATATATCTGTCCTGATGGAACCATTTCATTGGGTATTAAATTTCTTCTTGAAACTTTGAATGTCTGGAAGCCATTTACTCCAGTTATACTTTGACCCTTAGGCTGAAAATAGTATGCAGTTCTCTGCATATTTTATCTTTCATGTACCTGTGCATAGAATTGACTGCAGGCGCTGCTTTTCTCGAATTGTGTAGTGTTGGATCCTCAAGTTAGTGTGTACTTTAAGAAGCAAACAACAGCTTTTCTATCCAAAGGAAATGAAGCACAAGGTTCTTTAATTAGTAACTCACAAAACCAAAATCTACAATTTCCGACGTCAATCAAGCTGGAGTCCAGTTGAAGCAGTGAAATCTGATGCTGTCTGTTATGAGGTAGTTGATAGTCCTGAAGTTTATGGAACTGGAAAGATTAATTTCAGGTTGCATCTTGAAGCAGTCTGTTTTTGTCCAGCCTGAGAAATATACTCAGGGATAACTTCTCATAGTAAAATGGAGGCCATTTAAGCAATACACAACCCACCAACAATTTAAAGCTGCTTGTGAAGTAATCATACTCGTGCGTTTAAACACGAGCTGATGAGCCTTTATCAAGTTGACCATTTGAATGAGTTAATAATTTGTTTTTTTATCTTCTAGATTGTGCAAATTGGTGCAAAATTTATGTTTGTAGTTGGCATGCTCATTTCTGGCTGCTGCACTATTCTATTTGGGTAAGTTGCTTTCATTGTTAATTGTGCTATTCAGATAACTTATTGGCTTGTCATGTTCTTTCAGCTATGCGAATCTGAAAAAAATATTGTTTTTGTGTATTTCAATAAATGACCAAGTTGGATGGGGGGGGGGGGGGGGGGTGTCACAATGAAATTATAAACATTGACATTGAATTTTATTTTTATCTTTAAATGTAAGTATTGGCTTTTGACCAGATTGTTTACTTTATACAGTACTATATTATAATAGAGTAACTACATTGAGAACCAAAATCATAAATAAAGGAGACTCAACTTCCAGGTATAAATGTGGATTTAAACTATCCTATTAAACTGATTTTAATGTAGTTTGACTTATTCCTGAATGTAACTGCATTTTGCCACATATCCAGCAACTAGTAGTGCCACTAGGCCTTTTCATAGTCGGCCGCTGCATGGAACTGAATGAAAAGATATTTCTTATCTTTTCATGCAGGCCCAGAAAAGCCTTTTCCGATGTCCCCTTTCAGCCTATAGGTGGCCATTGCATTGATGTTGAATTCAGGGGGTGTGGCTACTGGTGCCATGACGGCATTCATACATGCCGAGTAATGGCCAACTTCATTACGCATAATCTCCCACGCAGCTGGAACCGCTCTGTCAACCAATGGTTCCAGCTGCATGGAGGAATTTTGGGTAACAAAGTTGGCCATTTCTCGGCAAAGTGTCAAACGGACACGAAATGCCAATGTTGTTCAACACGCAAGATGCATTGGCACCAGAAACAAGAAATTTAAACTTTCACGTGTGCCTGCTCACTGAAGCAGGCTGCCGAGAGGCTGTGTACGACAGCTTTGGTGTTTGGTCTGAGTCTGGCTGCTGGTGTTTGATGGAGGGGGGGAGGGGTGGAGGGCCACAGGTACAGCATGCTAAGTGATGTGGTAGAGAGGACTTAGTGGGGCGGGGGGGTGTTGAGCGGTGGGGAGGGCTGAGCAGGACTGTGCCCAGCAGCTGTTAAATGGTGGTTCCTGGGCCACAGGCTGACGACATCATCAGCCCACCCCTTTAGAGCTGCTCCAAATGATTCCCCGTTTATAGATCCCTAGTAGGGCCTTCACTTTGTCCTAACACTAGGTTCAGGGAGGATCACTTGAGGCACATCAAATGCAGACACACTGCATTCATGGGGGTAAATGAAGTGAGGTAGAGGCCTGCTGTCTCACAGACCAGTGATGCTCCTATCCTTAGGTGCTGGCGGTGCAAGTTTTCTTGTTTTCCTGTACTCTGGTCTCTTCCTACACCCCAAAGATCTGCAAGTTGGTAGGTTAATTGGCTGTTGTGAATTGTCCTTGGTATGTACATACTGGAGGCAATGAGGAGAAAAAAATAAATGGGATTAATGTAGGATTAGTGTAAATAGGTGGTCAACGTGGACTCCGTTAAAGGTCCTGTCCTGTACTGCATGATTGTTTGATTCTATGACTTGACATGGAATCAGCCCATTCCACAAGTATTCATTACCCTCAACCAACTATCAATCATCATACTGAGTCTCCATCACTTACCCAGCTCTCAATCTACCCTAAGTTCCAATGATCAGATTCCCACACTTTCAATCAATCTTCCAATATGAGGTCATACCTTAACCTTCTAATTATGGCCTCGCCATGATTGCACAGGATCCAAATCACGCCCTCTCCCTAGAGTCACCAATTCCTCTCTAGACTTTGATCAATGATCACTTCTTCATCACCCAAAATTGCTGAGTCCCAATAACTGATACACCCTGCCACTCCTACTCGTCATCCTACCCCTGTCACACTTCAGCAGTGTCCTGGGCCTTTGTTTGGCATTCATTTCCTAGCATGTTTCACCTGTCACCATTTGTCATAATGGCAATGGGCCGAGGAGTGCCTGTAGTGCTTGAAGGTTTCAACTCCAAGGTCATGCAACCCTTGGGTTGCACTAAAGTGTTCAGATTGTCAGTGTTACCATTTACTTCATGCCATAAAACAGTTGTTGTCTCAGACCATGTTCTCCAGAATCCAAATGATGTTCCTCAATGTATGCTTGATTAGCCTGTGCATCAGAAGTTATGGGGAGAAGGCTGGGCAGTGGGGCTGTGTGGGAAAATAAATCAGCTCATGATTGAATGGTAGACCAGATTCGATGAGGTGAATAAATGAGATGAAATTACAAAGCACTGAAGAATTTTTTTTTTTCCCTTGAAACATCTGTTTTAACTTAGATGTCAGGTTCCATTTCACCAAAACATGTTTTGATTTAATTTGGTAGCATGAGCATTGCACAGAGATTTCTCCATTTCATCTCCACAATTCATACATTTTGGCTAGAAGCTTAATTATCTGAACTGTATTATTTTATAAGTAAAATTATCTGAAGCTGATTATTTTAATTAATTCAAATAGCTTTTAAAAGTGCTGAAAATCTCAATGTTACATTTGTAACAAAAGGGAATAAATGGGTTGATGTCATCAAATCAGAACAGAACAAGTCCTTCAGCCTAACTTGCCCAGATTCACCAAGTTGCCATTCCGGGCTAATCCCATTTACCTCCATTTAAGATATCTTAAAATATTCATATATCTGTCCCTGAATTGTAATTTTATCAGATACAATAGTTTGTTTTGGCAGCTGAATCCAGATATGGATACCCACCGATAGTAAAAGTTGCCTCCCAGGTCCTCTTAAATATCTCCCTTCTCACCTTGAATGCGTTTGAAGTAAACCCCTAAGACTGTATGTAAAGGGAGCTGGAGTGAATTTAATATAAATTACTACAAAACTTGCCTGTCAAATAATGGCAAATATATAGTAGTCCTTTCTTGAAGCTGATGTTAGTTTTATTTCCCTTTCCAGCTTGCTGAATTTAGCTCCGGATGGACCTATATTTATCTCTTTGTGTTTCATCATACGATCAATAGATGGAATTGGATTTGCAGCAAGCATTACTGCCTCATTCTCGATTCTCGCTGCAACGTTTCCAAACAATGTAGCCACAGTATTGGTAATAACAGATTAAAGCCTAATCCTAAATTGATAATTATACCTTGCTAAATTTGGTATTGTTGCAGTGTGCACATTAATTTATGAATCTGCTTCCTAGATTTCATCTTCTTTCATATTTGTCTTCCTATCAATGACATTAAAGGTTAAAGCACATTCCTGAAGTGTTCAGTTGAAGCTGTTCTAAGATGGCAATAGGAGTTCTTCAACAAGCTTAAGAATATGAAAATGATCTGCTTCTTTTTCCTTTTGACTAACGGTTCTAAGTGCAGTTAGTAGAACTGCTGCATTATGTTTCAACCAAAGGATTTCCAGGCTGCTGAAGGCTAAATCAATGGCATTCAGGACTGGTGATCCAGAACTCTATATTGGAAAACCAGGTATGACCTACCGAAGGCTATCTTAACAGGAAAGAAATAATTTGAAGATAAAATAGAAAAAGAATCAGATACACAGCAGCTATGGTAGGGCTTGCAAGCGATTGCATCCTCCAAGGCGAAATCTAATATCATAAATGGCTGCGATACTACACTCCCCAATGAGCTGAACACCTTTTGTTCTTACTTTGAAAAGGAGGGTGCAGATGTACCTGAGAGAATCCCTGCAGAAGCTGACAGCCTAGTGATATGTTTCAGAGGCCAACGTCAAAACATCTTTCAAGAGGGTGAACCCTTGCAAGGTGTCAGGCCCTGAGTGTAACTGGCAGGGTACTGAAAATCTGTGTCATCCAACTAACTGGAGTGTTTATGGACATTTTCAATCTTTCACTGGTGCAGTCGAAGGTTCCTACCTGCTTTAAAAGGGAATCGATCAGACTGGTGCCCAAAAAGAGCAGGGTAAGCTGCCTCAATTAATATCTCCCAGTAGCACTCACACCTACTGTAATGAAATTCTTTGAGACGTTGATCATGGTGAGCATTAACTCATACCTAAGCAAAGACCTGGATCAACTGCAATTTGCCTACCACCACAATCGATGTCTCTCCACTCAGCCCTGGACCACCTGGACAACAGCAATACCTACATCAGGCTGCTTGTCAGTTTTCAACAACACTATCCCCTCACTACTTGTTAGCAAGCTTCAAAACCTGAGTCTCTGTACCTCCCTCTGCAACTGGATCCTTTACTTCCTCATCAGAAGACCACAATCAGCGTAGAAGGGTAACAACATCTCTTCACTGACAATCAACACAGGTACACCTCAACGATGCATGCTTAACCCACCGCTCTACTCTCTGCGCCCATGACTGTGTGGCTAGACACAATTCAAATGCCATCTACAAATTTGCCGATGTGAACAAAAGTGATATCAGTAATACAGATGGCATTGAGAAATTGTACAGGAGTGAGATAGATCAGTTAGTTGAGTGGTGTCACAACAACAACCTTGTACTCAACATCAGTAAAATGAAGGGCCTGATTGTGGACTTCAGGAAGGGGAAGGCAAAAGAACACATACCAATCCTCAACAAGGGGTCAGCAGTGGAAAGGGTACAAAACTTGAGATTGCTGGGTGTCAACCTCACTGAAGACCTATCCTGGGTCCATGTTTTTGTTTTTTTTTAAATTTTTCACACTGTGAACCATATAAATCAAAATACATACAAACATTTCCCTCTTAAATATACACAGTGGCATTTTCTCCCCTTTTTTCCCCATACCTTCTCTCCCCCCCTTCCCACCCCCCTCCAAACCCATTAAACGTTCAGCATATACAATACAATAAAACCATTAAACGATGTCATCACACAATAAAAATAAACAAGAAAATTGTGTCATCTACTTTTACACACTGGATCAAGTCATTTTGTCTTCTAATCATTTTATCATTTTTGGGGGTGGAGGTCCGAGGCAAGGCCCCTCTGTTATGTTCCATATACGGTTCCCAAATTTGTTCAAATAATGTGACTTTATTTATGTTTTTTTTCCAATGGAATTCATTTCCATGTACCATTGCTGTACTCTCAGGCTCTCTTCTGATTTCCAAGTTGGTGTTATACGTTTTTTTGCTACAGCTAAGGCTATCATAATAAATCTTTTTTCTGAGTTGGAGGCCTAATTCTTTACTTCTTATATTACTTAGAAGAAAGATCTCTGGATTTTTTGTATGTTGCTTTTTGTGATTTTATTTAATACCTGATTTAGATCTTCCCAAAACCTTTTCACTTTCTCACATGCCCAAATTGCATGTACTGTTGTTCCCATTTCCTTCTTACAGCGAAAACATCTATCTGGGTCCATCATGTTGATGCAATCATGAAGAAGGTGTGGCAGCGGGTATACTTCTTGAGGAGTTTGAGAAGATTTGGTATGGCATCAAAGACTTGCAGATTTCCACAGGTGTATCGTGGAGATAATTCCGACTGGTTGCGTCGCTCTCTGGTATGGAGGTACCAATGCACAGGAGAGAAAAAGATTACAGAGAGTTGTGAACTCTGCCAGTGCCATTATGGGCATTAGCCTTTACTCCATTAAGGACATTTTTAAAAGGCATTGCCTCAAGGAATCAGCAGCTATCATCAAGGACCCTCACCACCCAGGCCATGCCCTTTTCTCATTGCTACCATCAGAGAGGATGTACAAGAGCCTGAAGACACACACCAAATGATACAAAAACAGCTGCTTCCCCTCTGCCATCAAATTTCCGAACAATGAACCTATGGCCACCTCCTCACTTTTACTCTCTTTTTTGCACTACCTATTCATTTTTTAAAAAATCTTGTATTTACGTTATGGTAATTCACAGTAATTTTTAATCTTGTTCTGCACCAAACTTGTGCCGCAAAACCACAAAGTTCATGACACGTGTTCATGACAATAAACACAATTCTGGGAAGTGTGCAGAGTTTCTCTGTTCTTCCAGTAATTGCATGAGTTTTCTCTGGGTGTTCCAGTATCCTTGCAATTGGTTGTTCTTGGTTAAATTGGCTACTGCAATCTGCCTGGAGGGTCTAGATCAGGGGTGTCAAACTCAAATTCACGGAGGGCCAAAATTAAAAACTTGGACTAAGTCGAGTGCCGAACTAAATATTTATTGAAAATTTTCAACAACATCTGCATGTTTTCTCTTCTTTCAACATATGTAATGTTAAACTTTAGGATATAACTTTAGGAGGATAATGTGACAGGTCAGGAGTAGGTAGCTCAAGTTCACCCTTTGCTTGACCTGAGGGAAATATATTTGGTCCCTGTGAAGATGTAGTCATCATTCACAGGCTGTGTCCATTTTGGCCTGCATCAGGACTCAGCATTTCCTGCTCACTCCTCAGGCTCTAGGCCTCTATTCACCCTCGACCCACCATCCCTCTACCTGACCAATCCTTTACCCAACCTCTACTCACCCCTCACTCCACTCGCTCTGCCTCTACCCACCCCATCCTATACACGCCCCTCTACTGCCTCTCCCCTCAACCTGTTCCTCCCTCTACCCGTCTCTCACCCTCTAATCACCCCTCCCCTACTCGCCATGCCCCTCCCCTTTTTCCTCTTCCCTATCCACCCCTCCTTCTACTCATCCCTCCCTCTAACTGCCCCTCGCACCACCATAACTTCCCCTGCCCATTACTTCTCACCTACACCCTCTGCCCACCCCTGCTTACCCACCCACTCAGGCCTAGCGTGCTGCCGATCAGCCTTTGCGGAACAGCGGGGGCCGTGTGCAGCCTGCGATGTCCGTCGCGCCGACAGGAAATCACAGGCGCTCGCCAATCTGCCGCACCGCTCGACAGGTGGGAGAAGTGACTGGTTGTACGGGGAGCCTTCCAACTGGCTTGCCGGCTGATGACATTGACAGACTTCTCGTGTTACAATTTTGTTTTCCCCGTTCTCAAAGTTTGCACGGTCAATCTGCAACACTCTTGCTCCCTCCGCGTCCTGTGGATCTGATGCCCGGGTGTTGTTAGGATTCCCAGCAGAAGGTTTGTGGAACTTTACCATTCTGGATTCCTTTTTGAGAATATTCTGGCCATCTTTTAAGGGGGGTGGTTTTAGGGGGGAGGGGATAGTTAGGGGGTGGGGAAGGATGTGCAATGAAGGGGGAGGATGGTGGGGGTGACATTACCAAAAAACAGCATCGGCTCTCGCTGCAGGGCGGGCCACCTCTAATACATTTTTGAAATGATCTTGCGGGCCAAATATAATTATATCGTGGGCCAAATTTGGCCCGCGGGCCAGAGTTTTACATGTGTGGTCTAGATGAATGGCAGAATTTGCAGGAAATTAACAAAAATGTTTGGGGGGATCAAAATGGGGTTTAATGCTGGATGAGTCATAGAACACGGAACAGCTCTTCAGCCCAACTCTGCCATGCTGATCAAGTGGGCATTCTGGGCTAGTCCTATCTGCCTACATTGTTTTCATTTCTTTCCCTCCTATCCATATATTTGTCCAAATGTATAGAAAATGTTGAAATTGTGCCCACTTCTACTGTTTTCCTCTGTGTGATGGATGGTTAATGGTTAGTGTGGACTTGGTGAGCCAAAAGGCCTGTTCACATCCTGCATCTGTCCATGATGACCTTGTACTACCCATCAACCACAACCAGACAAAGAGTTGTGATTAATAGGCTTTAATCATCTTAAAGTGTCAGCACAGCTTGCATGTTGCTGGCCCAGTTCCAAGGCAGGTACTGAGGGAGGGGTTTGGGCGTAACAGCCTTCATGGGGATATCTGGGAGGGAGGAGTCACAGGTTCAATGGGTGGGCCAGCCCATGCAGTACATACATACATCTACATACATCGTGGTAGCACCACAGATCTGATCCAATATTTTTCCCAGCTCACACTTCCAAGTAGATGTCAAGAAAGAGCAGGAAAATACTTTATTGCAATAATTTTATTTCTCATGAATGAATCCAGCCTGATCAGATGAAATACTGTATAATCTCCTTTAATTTAAGTCAATTAGTTTACTATTAAGGTTTTTCTTTACAACTACCTGTTCATCTCCAGCAAGCAAGAATTTTGGGCATATGTATATATTACAAAGTATATGACAATGATGTAGTTATTATGTATTATTATTAATTATTCCTGCTGCTAAGGCTGGTGAACAGTCTCTTTCCATTTTGGAAAGTAGAAAATTGCAAATAAAATTATGTTGAATCTGACCTGATTTTGGTTTAAAAGAACATATCTTTTGTTTTGCATGTTTTCTATATTTTTAGAAATTGAAGCCACAGTATCACAAACTCCAAACTGTTCTTTTTTTTTCCTTAGGGATCTCTGGAAGTATTCTCTGGACTTGGCTTAACATTGGGTCCACCCATTGGAGGCTATTTGTATCAATTATTTGGATATCAAATGCCTTTTATTTTATTGGGATGTCTGGTTTTATTAATGGTACCTCTGAATATGTGCATTTTACCAAGATGTGGTAAGGTTCTGCACGTTAATGATCCTTCTAGCCAAATTTTGTTGGGTGTTCTCATAGATTTTAATAAAATATGATATAATTTGGAAATTACAGAATTAAATGGCTATTGATGAAACCAATTTTAAACCAGAAAATGTATTAGTCCAGTTCATAAGAGAGTTTACTCGTCAGAACTACAAGTAACTGAATAGATTCAATTCAGATCAGCCCAGAGCTATTTAATGTAAACTGCAGCCATGATATTAACCTGAGTTTCATCCTTGATTGTTTTCTGTTGATGCTTGCTGGAAGTACTGATACAGGGATGTAAGAAAAGAACAGGATTGGATATGTTGGAGTACCCCTCTATTGCTAAACAGCTGGTTAAATTTCTGGCTGCCCATGAATTGAATGGCCACTTAATGGAAGTGTAAGAAGCCAGTTCCTTTGGAACCTGACTCAGCTGTTACACAACTGCTTCAAGAGAATAAAGGATGCACATTTACAGAAAGGTTGGACAGGAGGAGAGTCAGGTGCGCTATCAATGAACAAAATAGTAAAAAGAAAGATACTGCATTTTGGATTTGTAGAATTAGAGGGATATGGACCAAACACATGCAAATGAATCAGCTTGGTTGGTGTGAACAAGATCCGTTGAAAGTCCTGTTTTTATGCTGAAGAATTCTGTGACTCTATGAAAGAATTACTGATGGCCTCTGATCTGCATAAAAGTTTTGTTTCTAAGAATTGCCTGATTTTTGTTTCTCTCCTGTCAGAAATGTCTATTTTCTATGGTTGTACATCCACTTGCAACAGTTTCTTTATTTCATTAAATAATCATCCTAACACAATCCTCCATTAAACTAATAGAATGTCTACCATGAAAAATGGTATTATCCTTATTACTCCCTTGAAAATCACAAAAATATTTAGGAGAATTTGCTTAAAGTTGAATATCTGTAGGTCACCGTAACTCAGGGAGCCTCTGTGATGGTCTGTTTTTGATGGTCAGCAGAAAATATTCATAGCTTCAAGCTTCTACAAGTTCTTGATAGGTGCAACAATATAAGGGTTAAATTGGAGCTGATTCCAAAAAAAGTAATAAACAAATATTTAGTTATTATTCCTAGAAATTTACCAGTAGCCAGTGTTCAACTGTTAAAGTTATTTACAATGCATGGCATAAATTA